>NC_045608.1:86247362-87594862 GCF_009762305.2 Zalophus californianus | reverse complement strand
GTGCATATGTGTATATGTATATTCTGATTTCTCTTTAGAATATAAAAGAATTAACATTTAGTATTTTCAATATGATCCATATTGAAACAAGAAATTACTGTCAAGAACTATCAGTATTATAGAATTTAATTTCTAAAAACTTATACACTGCAAGTGATTTATTTATAAATATTTATAAATAGATGGCTTGGGAAGGTATTATATTAAATGGCTTGATAAGACAATGACTTCTTTTGAGAAACAATTTTCCTTGGAAAAAGGAACATGACTCAGAGAGAAAAACAGTCATTTTTCTCCATACAAATGATTTTTCATTACTAAGGCATACCCTCGAACAAGCCTATAACAAGAGAGATTAACATTTTGTTTTCTCTTAAGTAAAAATAAAAAAAAATAGCATATAAAGAATGTAGGAAATTCTTTTTTTATTATTATTTTTAATTTCACCACTGTTAGGTTTCCGTGAAACTTCGGATGAGAGAGTACAATTTTGTAAATTATGCATTTGACTTTTTTTATCCTTAAAAGAACAACTTTAAAATACCATTTATTGCTCATTAGTAATATTCAGAAGTGACAGATAAAATGTGCATATATTCTCCAAAAGGATTTTGCCCTTTTGTGATAAAGGTTCTAAAATTGAATATTTGTGCACTGAAATTCCACAGAGTATCGTATGCTGTGGAAGGAAAGGACACTGTTCATTTTAGCCATGATTTTTCAAAATAAATCCCAATTCTTCTCTATGCTAACCTTTTACTCATGCAGAACATCATACAAAACATTTTATCTTGAAAGTTTTGCTCTATTACACCAAAAAAAGTCCTTTTGAGGGGATATTTGCTGTTGTTATGCTTAGTCAATGAACATATGTAAATGTATTTATGATTTACATATAAATGTTACATGTATGAACACTGGGATTTGACTTTTGACAAACACATAAATGTATATGTGAGTGACTGTAGATGTTGTGGGGCCCTTCCTTGTCCTTGGACCTAGCAGCCTGTCCCACAGACTTCCAGCTGCCGTGCTCTGCGTTTTTGTGACTGTCATGAACCCCACCATGTCGCAGGTCCTGCAGGCCTAAACACTAGGGACCTAAAACATCTCAGGAGCTGTCCTTCAACAATAACTCCAGGAAGCTGGTGTATAAATACCTCAGCCTTCTTGCACCTTTAGTGACATAATTCAGAGGCATTGGTTTTAGACAAATCTCATCATCCTTCCCCCTCCCCCCCGCCACCCAGTATGCAATTCCAAGCATCCACAGTGGTACCTGGCTTCAAAAAACACCTGCACCCCAGTTCCCCCTACTCTACCAGTGTTCACCACGTCTCCCAGACAAACTCCTCCGTGGCTCTGGGTCAGCTGCCGGGGGATGCAAAATTGAGACTTCACGTGTATCTTTTTATCATGCCTCAAGAATAAGAGGTTTCCATAGACCCCTCACGATTTCTTCTCTAATGGTGTCTTTCTCTTGCTGTCTTCTCCATCCCCACGAGCTTCCATCTCCACAGGCCTGTGTTCCTTCCTCCCTCCGTTCACCCAGAGGAAGAGTTATGTGTGTGGGAACACACACACTCCCACAGGCTTATAAGATATACAATATATTCTAGTTATAAGACGTGCAAGCATATGTGTGTATATATCTGTATCTCTTTATATTTAAATAGCCATAAATAACCTACGTTCATCATGACAAGTCATATATGTTTTTTACACTGTGTTTAAAGTCATGCAAGCCTAAGGAAAGGATTGTGCATTTCTGCTACTTGAATTTAGTCTTTCTAAGGTATGCCCAATTACTGATAAGGCTTTGGGAAATAAGTTGTAACAACAAAAATTTCATGGTCACCTATTTTGAAGAATAAGAGTTGATACTCTGTGAAAATATTCATTGTTTATAAATGACTCTAGCATGGCATTAATTTAAACATAAAGGAATCATATATTTCCATCAGTGGGTTGTTTTAACACAAATATACTCTCTGGAATTGCAGTTATTCTCTGGAGAAAATGCATATTTCTTTTTCTTTTGAAAGATTAATATGGTATAAAAGATCATAACATTTTCTTAAAGTATATGTGTGTTAATATGCTAATTGTTTTATAACAAAAAATGAGTTAATTCATACATTTAAATAATTTCATCATTTTCCCAACATTGAAACAAGCTGCTTTATGCTTTATAGCTTATTTTATACTTCCTTATACTAAAGTTAAATAGAAAAAATAATCTTGCACTGAAAGAAGTTAATTGGTTATACCCAAACACTTGTTTGCTCTTTCTCAGGACTATTTTGTGTTTATATAGACTTAGATAGGTATTATTTAAACTGTGACTTTATTTGCTGTTCCTTTAAATGCTGAAATGAATTCTCACATAAAACACAGATCTCTTGGCATATTAGACAACTTTCTGTCTCCGAACATAGTAATTTAAGATTTTAGAAAGCACAGAAGAATACTGAGTACATATAACATTTTTCCAAACTGCAAAGAATCTTTGTATTTATATCAGGTTTCATTTTTTACAGCTACTTATTTTTACAATGTCCATTTTTTAGAGCTGTTGTAATTGACATTGTTATATTCAATACCTATGATAGAGCATTTTAAATGCTCTTGTTCACAAACAAACAAAAACACATTACCCCTAAAATGACACAGATTTATGAGGATATATGACAAACATATAAAAGAGGACTGTCAGTTGCACCTTCATCCTTTCCTTCAGTTTACCAATGTCAAGTAGATTAAACCTGTGAGAAACGCTTTCTCCATTTTCCAAATACAAAATTGCTTAGAATATTTGGAATGAGCAGGATTGCCTTGGGGATTATATCTCTCTGTCTACAGAATCACATTCTCCTACTTTGATATTATTTTACTTTATGTAAAATAATCTGTAAAATGTTAAAACTCACTGGTTTGAAATATTTCTTTGCCAGGCTTTTAAACCCTTGGAAGTCCTTATATAAGTAGCTTCAAAATTTTGCAAGTTTCTTGAGTTTAAGGCACACTGGGAAGAGCGTTTAATCTCTCTCTCTCTCTCTCTCTCTCTCTCACACACACACACACACACACAAAACAGGAAATGCACATTCAAAGCAAGGAATGAATCACTTTCTGTATCTATAGGAAATAGACTATTTTGTGGTTCCCGGAGATTTAAAATTAGTTGTGCCAATCCCAGAATATTTTAGCATATTATTATGACCATCACTGTCTTAGTACTAATTATTAGGAAATGGTCTAGGGCAATTTATGTTCATTAAGAGTGTTGGTAATGATTGGAGAGTTTGGCAAAGGTATTTTTCAGAAAAAGTGAATGTTATTTTGCCTATCTCTAGAAAATATATATCAATATATGGCTTTTCAGTCAATGGGAAGAAATTGCAAGGGATTACAGAGCAGGAGGAGTGAGAACTGTGGATATTTCAGATCTCTTCTATTCTGTTCAGGGCAGTTTGGACAGTGATCTTGTTCTTCTACTGAAGGCCAGCTGGTGGCCCCTGTCCCTCCACAATAGCTCCCCTTGACGTCCCTGTACTCCTGGCCCTTGCACCTTCAGAGCAAGGTATATTCAGGGCTTTCTTCTGTTACTCATCCCCGAGTCCTTAGCTAACCCTTCTGTTTCCCTTCTCCCTATCCAAACTCTTAAAATAATCCCTTTAAACAGCCTCTTCAATTACTCCTTCAGGAAATTATTCATCCATTTCCTGCCAAGAACATCATAATACACATTATGTTTTCAGGTTCTATATATGGCACCAAGGAAAAGCACTCAAGCTTAGAAAAAATTAAAACCTCTAGGCTAGGAATATTAAGAGTACTATTTCCTTAAAAAAAATCATATAATAAAACTAAAAGTGACCAATAGTGTTATTAAATACTCAAACTCAGAATGTTGGCTGACAACAACATAGTTTGGTCATTTAACAACCATCTAATCCAATCCTTTTGTGATGCACTACATGCAAAGGTGGCATGAAGAATCAAAGGACATTTTCTAAAGAATACATTATTCATACTTCTTGTAATATAACTTGAGATTTGGGAATTGGGTGTCTTGATCTTCAGTTACCTAACCAAAGGACTGTTATTTTCATTGCTTCAGTTTTAAGAAAAGAGTTATCAGTATCTTTCCATTTGACATGAAAAGATATGACTCTATGTCAATGCCTAAAACAGAAGAAAATAAATTATGAATCTGACTTTTATGGCCAAGGCTAATAGTGGTCATTGTTAAAATAAATTTTTAAACATGCATTTCACTTATTAGCACTCACATTGGCTACAACAATCCTATCATGATCTGAAAACTGAAATGTGGGATTAAAGTTGAATAAAAACTAATCAATGAGTAATCTCTGTAAAATACCTAGTGAAAACTTAAATAATATATTATAATTCTTCGCCATGGTATAGATTTTAGAATGTTTTTTTCAACAGAATGACAGGTACTAATTAGAATTTCAACACTATGAGAAATAAAACCCAATTTTCAGGTACTGATGAAATACACATATATTACTGAATTTTTCCAACTTAATTGAAATTGAGCAGATGATATATAATTTTTATTGAAAACAAAGACTCACGAGTTTCCTCCAAATTTATAGCTGAACAATTCAACTAGAAATTTCAAATCAATCCCATAGTGATCCTATTAAGATTCTGCCATTAGAGATTGTATATATATATATATATATAATTAAAGTTAATTTGATTGTGGCCTGGGTGGCTCAGTCCGTTAAGCATCCGGCTCTTGATTTCAGCTCAAGTCATGACCTCAGGGTCCTGAGGTCAAGCCTGCATCATGCTCTGCATTCAGTGGGGAGTCTGCTTCTCTCTCTCTCTCTCTCTTTCTCTCCTCCTCTTCCTTTGCCCCTCCCCCTGCTCATGCGCTCTCACTCTCTCTCTAAAATAAATAAATCTTGAAAAAATTTGCATTGTATAGAGGCAGTTTAATTTTTTTGTTCCAGGTAATTTGCACAGAAATGAATAAATATATCTACTGTGAGAATTCAAAAGCCCAGGTTGACCAGATGGTTACAACTTACTGTACCCACATGTCCATAAGCCATGCCATTTTTTTTAGAAACAACCTTCCATAGGAGTTCAAAGTTTAAGTACATATTTTAGTAAAAGTTCATAATAATTTCTTTATGTTATTTCATTCATGTGAACTATTTTTTCTAGAGTCATTATAAGGAAATTTTCAGATAACACTGAATCAGAAATACTTGAGCCTGGAAAACTCAACCAACCACCTAGAGCTATGGACTTCAACCTATTTAATTCTCTTAACATTTAAATTTTTGAAAAATGATAGAAGGCCTCAAATTTTTTATTGGAAAACTGAATTTTCATTTTAAATAGTTGATATGCTCATATGATATAATTGCTAAATATAATAAATATTGACATATATAAATCAAAACAATCCAACATTCTTCTAACTTTATCTAACTGGATGCTCCCTATACAACAGCAATTCGATCACTGCCGCTAACCATTATATGTTTACACACACACACCACACATACCATGTTTAACAGTCAGACTTTTATGTTAATCCATCCTCTCTTTCCACTTCTATTTACATTTAATATCCTCCCCCCAAATTTATTATAAATTTGGTTAATTATGAAATGTAAAAGATAACTTTTATTTGAAATGCATTTCTTAATGAGATGGAGGGTTTTGCCTCATTTTTTATTGCTCTGAGAATGAGACAGGTATCAGTACCAATTCTCTAATTTCATATGTTGTTCTGAAAGTTTAGAAAATTTATTTACATAAATAAATATATTAGAATTGAAGGAACACCTTATAGCAATATAACTTGATTTTGAAATTCTTTTTAGTTTATATATGAAACTGCTCAGTGATATCTGACTACTGATGAATCATTTAGCTATTGCTTCAATATTATTGAAAACATAGATTTTAAAGCATTATATTTGCCATAAGATTTCTTACCTAGTCATTAGAGTACTCTTCTTCACATTCTGGGAAATATTTCCAATAATTTTTACAAAAAATTATCAAATTATTATCAATTTTACATTTACTGTTTTATTTAGAAATATTTATCCCACTATACTCAGAACTGGTGGAGACAATAAAAGTATTATTAGTTTGCTGTTATTGGTAAAATGTTTGTATCTTTTCATGAGCTTTTATTTTTTTAAGTTTTTATTTATTTATTTATTTTACAGAGAGAGTACAAGCAGGAGGAGGAGGAGAGCAGGAGGGGAGGGAGAGGGAAAGAATCACAAGCAGACTCTGCGTTGAGCACGAAGCCTGACATGGGACTGGATCTCATGACCCTGAGATCACGCTCTGAGCTGAAACCAAGAGTTGGACACTCATCCCACTGAGCCACCCACACACCCCTTTTCATGAGCTTTAAATGTCTTTCTGTAAAACTTTAAGACTAAAGATTTTCCTCATTCAGTTTATGAATTAGTGGAGACTTGGAAAAGATCAGTGTTTTCAGTTGTTCTCTGAGTCTCTAGAAGTTTTTCCACCCTCTGTCAATGTTCCATAATAGAAGTTGGATGGATGGATGAGGAATGTGCCTGTCTAATTTAGAGCAGGAGACGGATGCTTATGAAAAGCAGGGCAGAAAAGCAGAATGACCATGAGGCCTTTGAATATTTCCAGGCAGACCAGTTTTAAGAAACTGTGCTAAGAAATCAAAAGTTTGTCCAGTGATATTTAAAGCTATACATGCCTGTGTACCCTTGGAGAGTGTTTATGGGTATCCAAAGTGATGCAATTCCAATATGATCTCTAAAAGCCACTACCTGAATAAATAGACAGGAGTTAATGTATTGAATCTTTCTAAGCCACCATGTACACAGTCGGTATCAAGATTAGAACATTCTAAGCTTGCTCCTTCCAGGCCCCTGACCAACTGGACAAGCCATTCATCTTTGCTCATCCAAAATGGATGATCAGGTACATGGCCTGAATCTCTACCTAATGGGAAAATTTCCCTTTAACTCTGTCTTTCAGGACGATCTCTAAATGAGACTTTTTTCAGCAGCAATTTTTGGTGTTTACTAATATATTGAGACAAAGTCTCTATGAACCATTTTACTAGAACCACTGTCAGATGGATAGGCATGTCTGTTCATCATTAGATCAAGACAAGGAGTCCATTTATTACCTAATACTCATTTGCCCCTACCATTTATTCCCTAACAGGAGGCTCATAAATAATTTGTGTCCATAGAGATCAATGTTTTATATACTACAGCCCTCAAAATATGTGTGTATTTTACTTTCCTCAGCAGACTGTTATATGATCTGTTAAAAGATCAGAGAGCTCTTTGGAGAAAGACTGGAGTAATCACTTCCACATCTGCTTGCTGAGGTAACGTAAGATGCAGTTCAAATCCTCTTACCTCTCTCCCTCCCACTTACGCTCAGATTTTTCCCAGGCCAATTTCAGCCCAGTAAAGTCCTCCCACGGCTTAGTCCTGCCTCTTCTCCATCCTGGCCCCCATAGCCCACTATAGCATCTTTGCCAAAATATAAAATCTTCTATAACTATGAATCATAAAATATTTCATTGGTTTCCCATTATCCCAAAAAAATAATCAAGATTCCTAGCACTATGTTCTAGAACCTTCATAATCCACCTTAATCTATAGCCTTGGTCCTGACTCACCATTTGTTCTCTACACTCCCTGCAGGTTAAATGTTTTCTGAGTCCTCCGTCAAGGCCTCAATATCAAGGCCCTGGATATTGACCCTTCTACCTGAACTTCTCCTTGTTTCTCCTTTTTTGTTAACTTACAGTTAGAACCCTCTCCCTGCCCCCGCATTGCACACTACAAATTTTCTCTCTCATCCTGTGCTGTAATTTGTATGAATGCAGAGCTATGTCAACCATATTAATATTTTGTCAGCAGCTTATAGCACCGAACTTACCCTGGAGTGTCCCATTATTTCATTTAGGAATTGAAACAGTGAATGAATTAATCAATATAATCATTTGTATTAATTGTATGGAAGAGGAATTTATCAGCTGCTTTTAGTTCTCAAGTCCATGTGCAATTTTTCTTCTCAAAATTGTTTGTCATTTCTGTCCTACTTTTCAGCTGTCTAATAATATTTTACAACAGGAGGAAAACTACTCCAAATTACTCCCTTTAAGCACACCCTAAAGTATTTAGAGCTCTAAGCCATTTTAGCCATGTTAGGCCTAGCTCTCTAAGAATATAGTTTACACTGCTACACTAAATATTTTATCCCTGGAAAAACACAAAATGGAAAGTACCAAATGTATGTTTCCCTTGCCTATAAACAAAGAATCATTTTCAGGAAAACTTTTGCCTTCTTTAGTCAACATTTTTAGACATTTGTCAGAGTTCGATATTTTATAGCATCTTTGTACTTGAGAGATTGAGTGATCTAACATTAAATTTTTTATTTTTTTAAATTTTATTTATTTGAGAGAGAGAATGAAAGAGAGAGAGAGAGCACATGAGAGGGGGGAGGGTCAGAGGGAGAAGCAGACTCCCTGCTCAGCAGGGAGCCCGATGTGGGACTCGATCCCAGGACTCCCGGATCATGACCTGAGCCGAAGGCAGTGGCTTAACCAACTGAGCCACCCAGGCGCCCCAAGCGATCTAACATTAAATCAATGATTTTATGGCTGTAAATAAAAGAATGATTTAATGGACAAAGTATTCAAATAATTTTTTTAATCCCTCCATCTTACTCCATAAAATATCACTGGATGTTAAGATAATTAATAGGATAAAATTGTAAAATGTTCATTGAATCGAATTTAGAATAATAGTGAAGTCCTGATCCTAAAAATTGCATCTTAGTAGTAATTACTATTATTGTTTATTAGCAATTGCTTGGTAGTAAATTGCTATGACTCACAGTAGAATGTATTTCCATTTACTATTTTCAAAGACTTAAATTCTACATGATGGGTGATTATTTTTATTCTTACCAATTTGAAGAGTTATCAACTTAAATGATATAGGACATAAGTGAATGTGTTTCTATTATCTATTTAAATGTATACATGCCCAAATGTCAGCTAATACTTAAATCCATAAATATCCTATAGGCCTCAAGACACCTTTTTAATCATCATGCTTTAGAGATATGAAGATCACAGAAATCCTACTCATTTTTCCTTACATTTGATTAAATTAACAAACATGTTTTTGGATACAATTATGGACTTTGGTTTCAGGGAAATGTAAAAGTGGCATTAGTTGATAAGGACCTGGCTTTTACTCTGAGAAGAATGAGTGGCCATTGGAGTATTTTGAGCAGGAAAGTGACAAGACTTTACTTAGATTTTAGAAGAATCTCTGAATCTTAGGGAAGAAAGGCAAAGTCCAGTGCTTAAATATCTATTAAGGCTCTATTGTAACAGGTCAACTAAGACCCATTAGTGGTGTGAACCAGGGTGGTCATGGTGAAAGTTTTGAGGAGTGATGACATTCTGAAAATAGTATGGAGATGGCGAGTCCAGGATTTGTTGCTGGTTTAGTTGTGCGGTGGAAAGAAAGGAAGTGTGATAAGGATAATTCCAAAATATTCTCCCAGAACACATGCAAGAAGAAATTTCCCATAAAGGCAATGGGTAAGATAGTGGGAAAAGAGTAGTATTTAATCAAGATTTTTATTTTCACTTTGTGAAATTTAAAATATCTATATGACATCCAACTCCCGAAGACATGTAGATATATAGATTTACTGGGAAGGCAGGGCTGAGTATATAAACGTAAAATTTATTACATATGGGAAATGTTATTTCCTGTAAGTTCACTCCCAAAGTATCACTCAAAATTTATTTTTATTCATTAACCCTCATTTACCCATGCATCTGTCAACCCCATTTAGGGACAAAAATGCCATTACCTTAAGTCAGGCCTTGTAATTTCTGATTTAAAATAACAGACTCTTTCTCATTTTTCATGTTTCTGATCTTGGTAATCCAACATAAGGTCCAGTGCTCACCATAGTTATCTTTCTAAAGTAGAAATTTAACTGTCATATCTGGACCCTTTAAAATCCTTCATTAGTTTTCTACAATCCTTGGATAGAATTGAGAAGTATCTGGGTCGCCTGGGTGGCTCAGTTGGTTAAGCGACTGCCTTCGGCTCAGGTCATGATCCTGGAGTCCCAGGATCGAGTCCCACATCAGGCTCCCTGCTCAGCAGGGAGTCTGCTTCTCCCTCTGACCCTCCTGACTCTCATGCTCTCTCTCATTCTCTCTCTCAAATAAATAAATAAATAAAATCTTTTAAAAATAAAAAGAATTGAGAAGTCTCTGGAAATTCAAAGAGCTTTTCAGCCTGAATATCCATTAGAATAAAATACTATTAACATTATCACTACCCATGATTAGAGTCCAAAATGTGCCAAGCCAACTTGATGGAGGATCTAAACACCAGATGTATTAAAAGCTCCTGAGTGCTGCTGACCACTAGTCAGGATTGAGGCCCACATCCTGTGGAGCTCACAAATCATTACTCACTTCCTCAAATACTCCCCTCTAACTGTTCTTGACAAGATCGCTCATTCTCTCTCTCTCTCTCTCTCTCTCTCTCTCTCACACACACACACACACACACACACACACATCCTTCTTTCTAGAAAATATCCTTTCCCTGTTTTTGCCATCTTGACTCACTATTTTATACCAGGTCTCAGCTATTCCCTTCCGCTCACCGGTCCCGCCAACTGCATTCCCTCTCACCCTTAAGCCACCACAGACCTGTTGTAGGCATTTCTCCCACGGGTATTGTAAGTCCTTGACATAGCTGTTATTTAAACTCCCTAGTTTGTAATTTGATACACAAGCAATAGAAAACTAATACAATGCTCAAAATCTTATGAAAGTGACTCATTTTTTATTAATAAAATGAAGTTCCATAAGATTTGTTATACCTCATTTACATCCTATAAATCATTTGCAGAACTATGAATTACAAGTATACCTACAGGCTCAATTTTCCAAACATCTAATTAGTTTCATTGCTCATTTTTTAAAGCAGTATACTACTGTCATTAATGAAACTTATGTAAAGTAGGTGCCATGACCTATGTGTTATAGCTGGTCTTCATATAGGTGAGGCTGACACAGAGTCATCACTGATGTGTTGCTGCCTTTATCTTTGGTTTTCAAGTATGCCTGAAAATAAAAATTAAGCTTAATTTTAACTTGTCTGCTACCTTTCATCTTCTGTTCAGCACTTGCTTGACTTTTCCTAACCCCTTTCTTCGGACAGTGATTGTGTATCACAAGATGGTCCAAAGATGCATCGTTTTAAAGCATGGGATTTCAAATAGGAACCCAAACTGCAAAACCAATAAAGACAAAATATAGGCACTGTATCTAAGGGACTAAGATTCAGAAATCCTTTCGATAGAGGTAAAGGTGACTTAACAATAGGCTGGAGATGACCCATGAATCTAGATGTATTCAACTGTATGAAATTCTGAAAAGTTATAAATCTGTGACAGCTTAATTTCTATTTATTTTGCATTTTCCTAAAAAATAATGTTTGTTAAGGCAAAATGTTATGGAAGAAATCAAACGAATCTCAAAAGTGAGTCTCAAATCTATAGAAGGAAATGCCTATAAAATTTATTATATATAACTTTCCTGTGTCTTCTAACCTTCGCTGAGCCATTCCATCTGCTATGACGCACACACAATTTCCATAGTACCGGAATGGCAATAAATACTGCTGGAAAATCTGTTTTCTCGCCAACTCATTGAGTCCCCTTCATGATTTATGTTCAACCTGGAGCCCACCGAAGAATGACAACAGTAAAAATCCAGCCCAGAGTAATGGGATTGCTGGGCCATACTTTGCTCTACATCCTCTCTGCATGAAGAATATGAGACTTGCCAAGTAAAAATCTAGAACGGGATTTTTCTCCAAGTCTCTCTGTTATATCCTCCAAATATTTACCATTACTGAGTTATTTAGAGGATAACTCTTCCCAGGAGATCCTTTTCCTGGTCCCTGGGTTATTTCATGATTTGGTATATAGCTTTTTGTTTTTTGTTTTTTAGTGGTAATGGTATAAGCTAGTACTCTGCATCTTGTTCTGTTCAGTAACTGATATTTTAAAGCACTATTTCTGAGAGATCCCTTAGTCCTGACATGTTCAAGGATATCACATGTAACTATTATACTTTTATTGAAATGAGGATAAAACATATTGCTTTAAATACTTCACACAGATATGTGTTCCTTTTCATGTGCAAATTTATAGTTAATTTGACTGTTTCTAAATTGTTTTCAATGTGCTATTTTATTCTTATTCCTTTTAGCTGGGAGCTTATCCAGTCAACTTAATTGCTGTGAATTCTAACATTGTCACCTTCTCAAAGCCCTGTAATTAATGCAAGGAATGTGTGAAATGCTCTCTCTCTCTCACACACACATACACATAAAGTAAAATTATCCTCTTAAGTATATCAATGTTCTCATAACCTGTATTATATAATATCTTTGCACACATACCTAACCTTTAATAGCTAAGTGTTTAACTAGTATAATTGGTTTTCATCACTAGATATGGATAGTATTCCCAACACAGCACTATATGTTCTGTCTCACATTTGTTAAAGGAAAGCTTTATATATAAAACAGAATATACTCTAACAATAGAAAAAGAAGATTTAGAACACTTTCATTCTCTATCTCTTCAGTGGCATATAACATTTTACTGTTTTCAAATAGCTTTTGATACAGATCTTTGGACATTTAAACAGCTATGGGTAGGGGAGGTGTTTGTGTGTTACCTCTGCTAGCTATTAATGGGAGAGATGTGTGTATGTAGTGTTTTGTATCTTATAGCAAAAGCCTCTTTGCCCTACAAGCAGATATATAATTTAACTAAAACATAGGAGAAAATTGCAAAACAAAATATTAGCCATATTTTTGGACACAAAGAAAATGTGTCCAAATTTTGTTTAAAAATGTGGACGGTGACTGAATCAGTGCTCAGGTGAAATATTATGGTTTTCGATATTTAATTTAGAAAAAATAAACAGATAGTAAAATAAATATAAGTAGATATTTTGATTGAACAAATAATATTTAATCTTCTTTACCAAATTTATAAGAACATAAGCATAAAATGGTTAAGTAGTGACAAGCTACACAAATTTCACTGATAGTCACCGAAAAAGGGAGGAAAGCCAAAGCTTCAATCATGTATTTTTAAGTAATTAGTACTTAACTGGTGTTGGGTCCTGTTAACACCACTTTGATGTATTGTTTTATTTAATCCTCAAAATAACCCTACGAGGTAACTGGTATTACTACTCGCATTTTACAAAGCCCACTGAAGCAGAGAACTTAAGTAAATTACTATAATAATTACAATCCTACCCAAACCAATGACTAAATATAAGGAAGGTTTCATTCTAGTAGATTAGACTATATTTCAAGCCACTGAAAAAAACATGAGAGAATGTAGAAATTTACCCAATTATTATATGATGATTTTATATAAGATGTTATTATATGGGATTAAATCATAGTTTATTTAATAAATATTGCAGGTAAAATCAGCTTCCCAGAGGAAAATAAAGTAAAACTCTAACTTCAGCGCATATATCAAAGTAAATTCAAGGTGGAATATGATAAAAATAAAAACTTCCAAGTCTACAGAATATTTTTTCAGCAGGAAAGAAAATTCAAAATTTACAGATTTGTGGATATAAGCAGTAAATAGCTCAGCTTTATGGAAGATACTATATTTGAAATCAAACGGAAAATTTACACCAGGCAAAAATGTATGAAAAGTTGTAGACAAATAGTTTACTTCAATAAGCTGATAAGAATAAGGCAGTAAGAAGGGAAGGGGGCACCTGAGTGCGTCAGTTGGTTGAGCTTCTGACTCTTGGTTTGGCTCAGATTGTGATCTCAGAGTAATCAAGCCACAATCTGGCTCCCCACTCAAGGGGAGTCTGCTTAAGATTCTCTTCCTATGCCCCTCCCCCCACTCTCTTGCATGCTCTCTCTCTCTCTCTTTCTCTTTCTCACACAAATCTTTAAAAGGGAAAAAAAGAAGGAAGAGAACAAGAGAAAATTTAAAGAAAATAAGAAAAATAAGAAGTAAAGGATAGTGTCAACCAGAAAACAGGCAATTTGAAGGGTTCATAAAATAAGAGAAAGTACTAACTGGTTAGTAATCCATAACATACAGATTCAAGTAAGAGTGTAAATTATCATTTCCCACCACTTGTATTGGATAGTAGGGTGGAAGGGGGTAGAAATAGAAGAACCCAACAGAAGAAAGGAAAAACTGTTCTATAAACTGTAGATAAAAGTGTGAATAACTGTCATGTTTGTAAAGTAATCAGGCATAGTTTTATAAAAGTTATACATTCATGTTAGATTTGCTCTATAAGGTCTTTTTTTTTTTTTTAAGATTTTATTTCTTTGAGAGAGAGAGAATGACAGATAGAAAGCACGAGAGGAAGAGGGCCAGAGGGAGAAGCAGACTCCCCGCTGAGCAGGAAGCCCGATGTGGGACTCGATCCCGGGACTCCAGGATCATGACCTGAGACCGAAGGCAGTCGCTAACCAACTGAGCCACCCAGGCACCCAAGATTTGCTCTATAAGTCTTAATTGGAAGTCTATTTCACAGGAAAAAAAGCACCTGTACATGAGTGTGTACACCTCATTATGATGGAAACATCTCAGTAAGGATGCCTGGATCCTGTTGTAGACAGAGTATATCCACTAAATGCCTAACAATTTTTTTGCCCAAAACGTCTATGTAATGACACATTAAGTAGCTGCAGTAAAGAGTGCAGATACCAGTAGAATTTAATGAAGTAGATGCAAACCATCTGTGAGAGTCTTAAAGTCTTTTGGAAACCATTTTATTGAAAATAACAGATGGTCAATTCTAATCTAAGGCAATATTGAATATGAAATAATTTTGAAAGAAAGAAGATCACAACCAAAATTTTACTCTATAGAGTTATTCCGAAACTCCAATAAGGATATTTACTTCATTAAGAAATCAAAGGGCTCTTGGTCACTCCCCATAGGAGAGTGAGAGCTATGTTTGATTCATGAGGCAAAACCTGGCATATATCGTCACACTATATTTTGGACTGTTTAATTTCATAATTGTGTTTCTTCATCACATTTATTTTATGTTATATTGTCTAAACCATCCTTTAACAAGATTTTCAGATAGATAGTCTTAAATGTGTCCAAATTAAATATTTGATGACTGGTTGGTGTCTTATTTAAAGCATTTTTATAAAAGATACCAATCATTGGATATTTATATGGGCTTGGAATTGTAAACACTTTACATATATAACATTTAATTCTCACAGCAGCCCTTTGAAATATATGCTGTAGCATGATTCCAGTTTTATAGACGAGAGTAAAAAAGCCACAGAGAACCTGGCCAAGTCATTCAGCTACTAAGTGTTACAGTGGTATTTGAATCTAGAAAATTTGCTCTGATACCCACTTAACCTCTAAACCACATTTTCATCTTCAGAAACCCAATTACATCGCGTTAAGACTCATTCCGATATACATCCCAATATATAACGCTGTACATATCACTGGGGAACTTTCACAAATGTTTCAAAGATATTGTTGAGTAATCCAATGACCCAACGGTAGGGGTGTTTTATGATTTAGGTTATTGCAGAAAAGATTTACAAAACTCATATGGACTAGGGTTCCTTTTCTGCAACATAATACTTGTGCAATGTTAAGAAAGATGTAAAACATTTCTAAGGCTTAGTTTTCTACCCAAAGGATAATTGAATAATATCTATACCATAGAATTCTTGTGACAATTAAATGAATTAATAGACAAGAAAACACCTTCTACATGAACCTACCACACAATGATTTAAAGAAAAGCTGTGAAGATAATATAGTGCTCTTGCGCACCACACAAATATCTTAATGTTATTATGGTGCATTTTTCACATTTTAGGAAACACTACTGATACATTATTACTAACTAATGTTCTTACTCTATCTTGGTTTCCTTGGTTTTTACCTAAGGCCCATTTCCTCTTTCAGGATCCTGCACAAGACACCATGTTACATTGACTTGTCATGTTTCTTGACTGTGACAGTTTCTCAAAATTCCCTTGTCTTTGAAAAACCTTGACTGTCTTGAGGAGCAGTAGTTAAGCATTTTGCAGAATGTACCTCATTAGAACTGGTCTGGTTTGCCTCATGATTAGATTGGCATAATGTGGTTTGCAGAAGATGACAAGAAGGAAAGTACCAATCTCTACATTATACTGAGGGAACATACATGCAATCAACATGTACGTATGCATCAATATCCTTGTTGAAGTTAAACTTGATCACCTGACTGAGGTAGTAATGATCAGATTTCTCCACTATAAAATTACTCTATTTTTTTCTCACTTCCTATACCATACGACTTGGAAGGAGGTCACCAGGTACAGCTCACATTTAAGGAATGAAAGGTACTGCTCTACCTTCTTAACAAAGGAATATCTATCCAAATTCTTTGGACTTCTTCTGCACAGAAGATTTGTTCATTCTCTCCCACTTATTTATTTATTCAACCATTTACTTATATCAGTATGAACTCATGACTCTTTTATTTCATACTTTGAGTTGTCAACCAATACTACTGGCTCAATTTTACAGCTTTGCCCATTGGGAGATCTTTCAATTGGCACCTATATCTCTTTGGCATGCCCCCATCATTAATCAGCCTTAATTTTAAACTAACAATTTATCAACTTGCATAAAATTTTAAGTATAAGATTTACATTAATTTTTGGCTGGTTTGTTTTACTTTTTTTATTCTTAAAGGAACTTAATATTGTGTGGTCTAGAAAAGGGTTGTCAGATTGTGTGCCTGAGTATGTATGAATTCACTCTAATCAATACTTGGAATTAAAGGAACAAATAATTATTTAAATTCAATGTTGATGAGAAATTTCTATGTAAAACATGTAAATTTTTATGTGAAAAACAACTATTCAAATTCATTTGAATCCAGTTGAATCAACTGTTCAATCCAATTCAAAAAACACAGTATAATAATGTATAGACACCCAACTATAGCACATACAATATATAATCATGTAGCTTATTTTTTTCTGATAATCTAATTTTATTGGCACTTAATATTTTTTTCTGATTGTTAATTTGGTTGAAATTAAAATGAAACATTCAGGGTGATGAAAGTAAAAAAGGCTTTGTAAGAAAATAAATGCATCTAAAGTAATGGGAAAATTCAAAAATGTCTTAATTTAAGTCAGTATTGATGATTTATTCCAAGTGAAAACTACCACAATTTAGCAGGGACCTGTAAAATGATGAATTCTATAGATAAACTTTTAATAAGAAGGCATGGAAGTGCTTTATAAGAGCGATTAAAGTGATATATATGCTTCTACCCCCTTTTTAGAATAAGATGCATCCCCCCCCATAAAAAAAGCCCAGGCATAAATACCTCCTTATCCATGATATATAATATAATCTTAAAAAACTCAAAGTAAACTGCATATCACCATATTAGGCAACCTCATTTTAATTGTCTTTCTTATTACTATGACATTTGATTTTATATTTGTAATTTAGTATTTGCCTATTTTGTAAAGTTTTAACATTCAAAATTTAATGACACAGAGATATCATGATCTAGCCACTACAGTGTAGCTATTAGCTTGTTGGGTGAATTCCATGGTTGATTCATTTTACTTTTGCAGCTGAAGAAGCCTCATGCTGAGCAGAGAGGCATCTGATTGGCTCATCACCCCTGCTGGAAGCTTCTATCTGGTGTTAGCCTTGACTTTTATGACCTCAAAACAAAGTGCTAATATTTTACAATTAATAACAACAAAAGAAAAGAAAAACTGAAAATGCAATATGTGACTGAGCTGTTCATTTTAAACCATGATTTCCTTAATTCATTCAAATCTTTAGAATTGATACTTTTGCTTAATCAACCACTGGCAATATATAAGAGACAGGGAAATATGAAATTCTGTTATAGAATTATTGAGCATATATAGTAGTAGTAATGAAAACTCAATGTTGAGGAAACTTTAAATGTTAACTATGCCTTTGTGCTTCAGACTTTTTTTAATAACATCATTAGTTTTTGATGTAGTGTTCCATGATTCATTGTTTGTGCATAACACCCAGTGCTCCATGCAGAATGTGCCCTCTTAATACCCATCACCAGGCTAACCCATCCCCACACCCCCTCCCCTCTAGAACCCTCAGTTTATTTTTCAGAGTCATCATCTCTCATGGTTCGTCTCCCCCTCCAGGTCCCCCCCTTCTTTCTTCCCCTCCTGCTATCTTCTTTTTTTTTTCCCTTAACATATATTCCATTCTTTGTTTCAGAGGTACAGATCCGTGATTCAACAGTCTTGCACAATTCACAGCGCTCACCATAGCACATACCCTCCCCAATGTCTATCACCCAGCCACCCCATCCCTCCCACCTCCCCCCACTCCAGCAACCCTCAGTTTGTTTTCCTGAGATTAAGAATTTCTCATAATCAGTGAGGTCATATGATACATGTCTTTCTCTGATTGACTTACTTCACTCAGCATAACACCCTCCAGTTCCATCCACGTCGTTGCAAATGGCAAGATCTCATTCCTTTTGATGGCTGTATAATATTCCATTATATATTATATATATATATATATATATATATATTATATATATATATATATATATCACATCTTCTTTATCCATTCATCTGTTGATGGACATCTTGGCTCTTGCCACAGTTTGGCTCTTGTGGACATTGCTGCTATTAACATTGTGGTGCACGTACCCCTTCGGATCCCTACATTTGTATCTTTGGGGTAAATACCCAGTAGTGTAATTGCTGGATCATATGGTAGCTCTATTTTCAACTGTTTGAGGAACCTCCATACTGCTGTCCAGAGTGGCTGCACCAGCTTGCCTTCCCACCAACAGTGTAGGAGGGTTCCCCTTTCTCTGCATCCCCGCCAACATCTGTCGTTTCCTGACTTGTTAATTTTAGCCATTCTGACTGGTGTGAGGTGGTATCTCATTGAGGTTTTGATTTGGATTTCCCTGATGCCGAGAGATGGTGAGCACTTTTTCATGTGTCTTTTGGCCATTTGGATGTCTTCTTTGGAAAAATATCTGTTCATGTCTTCTGCCCATTTCTTGATTGGATTATTTGTTCTTTGGGTGTTGAGTTTGATAAGTTCTTTATAGGTTTTGGATACTAGCCCTTTATCTGATATGTCATTTGCAAATATCATAAAAAGCTTTTGCACAGCAAAAGAAACAGTCAACAAAACCAAAAGACAACCGACAGAATGGGAGAAGATATCTGCAAATGACATAGAAGATATGTACTTCAGACTTTTATAGCAGAGTGTCAAAACTCCAGCTAGCATAATCAAATTCAGGTTTTTGAATTCATATTATTAAATATAATTTTTTTAAATTGCATAGCCTATTTGAAAAAAATGTTTTTTTAGATCTTTTATAGTTATTTATGAAAATAATCTCAATATACTCCCCAATTAAATGTATTTTGTGTAAGTTGGATACTGTCAAAACAAGCCAAAGATTTAACTTTATACTTTGTATTATATATTAGTCTTTCTAACAATCTATTGTGTGATTACACAGGCATCTATCAATCAATATTTATGCCAATAGCCACATAAAATCCTTTACATATTATCTTTGCAGCCTGTATGAGTATTTCTTAGGTATAGATTTCCATAGAAAAAGAAGGCAGTTGTTCAGTAAAAATTGTGTATAATTCTGAACTTTAAATATATTATCAAAATATACAGACAAGTTTCTTAATCAATTTACATACTATCATCAGGAATAAAGAGAAAGTTTCAGTTACACATTTTCACATTATTTATTATCTGCTAATCTAACAGATAGGAATAGTATTTTACAAAATTGAGGATCATCTACTATTGATGATGATACATTTGCTTGTGAAAGATTAATGTCCCTCTGAAAACAACTAGAAAAGTAGAAAACAATGAAAAATTTTTTCATAAAAGAATCAAATAAAGGAATAAATAATCGAATGGGATACACTGAAGAGCTGTATAGTTCACCAGGATGTTAGGTATCCTAATCCTAGAGCAGTCTTGAGGGAAGGCAAAACAGTGATGCTTTTCTGGCTGTAGGTAATCTCACTGAGAATCTCCATTGTTTTACACACAAAGTAGTTGGCATTCATTCAAAAATAACAAGGCATGCCAATACAAGACAAAATGAGAGAAAATCTAGGAAGAAAAACTCTGATATTAGGAAATGACCCAGGGGGTTCTATATAATTGGCTTTGTTATCAGGCAAACTTCTTAAAAAACAAGGTTCATTACCAATAAGAATGACAAGACTAGTGAAATAAAAGACAGCTAAAGAGAAAATAACCAAATTGAAGCACTTAAAAGGAAAAAAGATAAAAATTTCTTTTAAGGAGCATGATATTCAAGAAGGAGAGGAGAAAAGTAATAGAAAATTCATAATATTTGAAGAAACAAAGTCTGAGAATTTACAAAATTGGTAAGAGACATCAAATAAAATATGCAAAAACTCTCCAAATCCTAAATTGCATAAATTCAAACCACAATAAGGAGCATCACAGTATAATTGCTGAAAACAAAAACACAAAAAGAAATTACTAAAAGCACTCTCAGAATTTGCCATCAGCAACGAAGCCCTTAAAAGGAGCAAGTTAGCATTGACAAAGTAACTTACAGCAATTGCTATGAGGTTTTGCTGAGAAGAAAAGCAGGGCACAAAAATCATCCCCCCCCTTTTTTTTTTGTAAAACAAACTATGACTGAAAATAGTCCATACATATGATATGCATATTTGTCTACATAAGTTTATATAAACAGGGAGAAAATACGGAAAAATCCATCCTAGTGTATTAATACGGGAAACATGTGAGGATGGCATTTCTATGTAGAGTCGATGAAAAACAAGGACAACAGAGCCAAAAAAAGGGGGGGCGGGGATGTATTTGCAGAAAATAAAAGTGTATTTGTTAAATTTAGTACTTTATGTAAATGTTTCTAGATATAGGTATGAATACATTAAAAAGTAAAATAATCTCTACTAAATCTGGAATTTATCTACTTCAAGGAGTTGGGTAGCATTTTTTTTTTCTAAAAGTACCAAATCTTGCCATAGATAGTAGTTAAATAACCCACCTGCCCCTCAAGAGTTCAGGTACTGAAATCTTACATGTTTTGGTGTCTATTTCTTGTCTTCTGTCTGAGAAAATACCTAGTTGACCTCCAAATAATCTGAAATTTTTATTGTTCCTATATTAGCTAGGAAAATCTTTATATTCCTAATTGTGACTATGCTAAGGTATTTGAGTTTTATTATATTTATTGTTTTATTATTGTAGTGTTGGCTTTGTTAAAAACAATGGAACCACTGGTCACTCTCTCAGCACTGTATGTGAGTTAAATGAATTTGCAAATTAAAACACTCTGAGAATTTGAAATAATTTCTCCTTAAGATAGTTAGCCTGGATACTTGTTTGATAAATTTCATGAGACATATATGGTAAGTCTTGCTTACAGTTTATTTTTAATAATTCCTGTGGTCAGTTGGTGGTGAATAACAAAAATCTATATTTTCAAAGAAAAACATTCATTTTGTCCAGATTTCTAAACTGAATGTTTATATTACTTAACTAAATATTCACTTCGTTTTCATTTCCCTTATACCTATTGCTTTTTTCCCATAATTATCCTTGTGATTTCAAAATATTCACTTTTTCAATATCCTCAAGCAGCTGACAAGTGTATTCTCTATTTTGCAGGGGGACCACTTTATTACTTCTATGAATTGTTCCCTGAGATAAGACATTTACAGCCTTTTATTCTTAGAGTATGTCACCCAATTTCTCCTACAGTTTCTTTGATTTTTGATTCATAGTTTTACATTATTTGCTTTATGAAGTAAGTGCTGGATCTTTGAGATTGCATGCTCATCATTATGAAGTATGGGCTTCTGTCTTGTTTCAGGGCCATGCAATGTCTCGTCCTTGTGTTTGTCCGTTTGCCTGGGAGATGTCTCCGGATCCTTTTGCTTCCAAATTAATTATGAGCTTTTTAAAAGATCCATTATATTAGAAAGGACGAATGTTGGATTTCCCTATTAGGTAATCAATAACTTACTCTTTTTGTGTTTTGGGGGGTTGATTTCATCACATTTTCATAACTTGATTTGTCGTCTTATTCCATGTTTGGTCTATAAATTTTAATGCATAAATTCATTGTTTTCTATTAGTCTTTGTTTTATTTGCATTGTACTTAAATAATTTGACAGATTCATAGAGAGTTTTTGCTTTTCTATTTGTCAAATGTTGATATTATATGATATACTTAAACTTCCATTATTTGAGTTATGATCTTTGAATTGCATGCAAGACTGTAGTAGTCACAGTATTCTTCATGTAGGAGGCATTCAACAAAAGTGTGATGATGTGCTTTCTCCTTTACTTGAGCTGTACTGAGACATATGTAATAAATTGATCTAATAAATATGTCAGGGAACATCACTGAAAAGAAATACTAAGTTGCAATTTACAACTATATAATATTTTTAAATTTAAGGAAAAGAGATGAATAGATAACATAAAGGAAAGAACAGTTTTATAGACAAAAATATGGAGTTGAGTTTGTTCAGTCTGGGGGGAAGGTAGGCCATTTAAACTCCTCTATTGTCTTCCTAGTGTCATCCAATTACTCTAATTGACTCAAAGTTATTAGTTTTCTCTTTTTGATTTGCTTAAGGCATGTTCTTTTTATTACTGAATGAATTTTAATATAACTACTAAATACTAATGTTTCTTTCTCTACCTGATAACATTCTCAAGTTAATTCAAAAATGGCTACTGAGGTTTTTATTGGATTTCTGCTAAATTATTTTCCTTTTCATAATTGCATTGTTTTTGTCTGTCATATCCTGAATTTCTCCTGAGTATATAACTTCATATCTTCCTTCTACATTTTGATATTTTCTCATTTTAGGCAAATTGTTGATGGATACAGGGAGAGAATAAAGATAGATCTTGGCTAGAACAGAACAAGAATAACAATAAAAAATTTTTTAAAGAATAACTATTAATACATTATTACATTAATGGCTATGTTTCTTCAAAAAGAATTACATGAATTATTAAATCATATAATATGATTTAAAGACAATTATACTTATTAAAAGATTTATTTAGGTTACTATCAGATTATTTTAAAATAAATATATATTGGTAAAATTCAATGTCAGATGCAATGATAAGCACTGTGAACATTATATCATTTATTTGAGTGTTACTTTTATTATTGTTAGTAGTCATTTGTTCTAGTCTCCATTTGTACCTAGCTGCTGGCAGCTAATATGGCACATGCCACAATGAATAATAGAATTGACAAATCAGTAAAATATTCAATTAAACAAAGTATTGTTATACTGTTATTTAGTAAACCATATTTCATAACAAATTGTGTTAAAATATAGCAAAAACTCTTTTTTGATTATCTATTTGAGGAGACACATACTCATAGAAAAGAAAAATAATTATAAAACTATGGTAAGTACCAGCAATCATACAACTCATAATTGCTGTGATATATCAGAAAATTAGATCTTCACCGAGGCTGTAGATATCCAGGACTCAGCTCAGGCTTTGGCAATAGGTCTCTCACAGGTAAATGGATAAAGCTAATGAAGATGATTGACATCAACCAAGACATGCATGGAGCATTCTACAAAATAGTTTGGGACAATAACAAATGCACTAGTTTTAATAGACAAGAAGGTTGTCGGAAATATAGAAGACAAATCAACAGAGGTCATACATGTTGAGCTAAGACAAGTGTATTTCAATGTGTGGTTAATAACAGTTGTTTATATTACTGGATTGTGGGGGAACACGTGTTCTATGATAGCCTTAAATATTCAAGTCTGTCAATATGGTGTAAGAGGATATATAAAGGGAACAAAGAACGAGGAGACCAATTAGGAAGCTAATTCAATATCAAAAGCTAATTCAAGGGCGCCTGGGTGGCTCAGTTGGTTAAGCGACTGCCTTCGGCTCAGGTCATGATCCCGGAGTCCTGGGATCGAGTCCCGCATCGGGCTCCCGGCTCAGTGGGGAGCCTGCTTCTCCCTCTGACCTTCTCCCCTCTCATGCTGTTTCTCTCTCTCTCTCAAATAAATAAAATCTTAAAAAAAAAGCTAATTCAATATCAATATCAAAAAATTGTCACATCAATTCTACAAAGGAAGGAAATGTTTCATGGTCATGCTTATATCCCCAAAGCCAAAAAAACTTCCTAGTGCTCAGTAAATATATGTTGAATGAGATGAAATATATAAATATATATGTTGAAAAGAGATGAAGTTTTATATTTTAGTTGTGTCACTAACTACGTGGTCTTTGTCGAATTATTAATGTGTGTTTTGCCTTATGGCCAATACTCAAAATAGTCTTATGTAGATAATAAAATGACATATAAATTTAGTAATCCTTTTTATTATTATTATAATTCCCGCAGAATTAAAAAAATTGGCTTTCTGACACATTGACTTTGATGGTAGAATAGAGCATCTCAGTTAAAATGTCCTCGAGGGGTTAAATGATCTAAGATTAATGTATAAGAATACATATGAGATGTGCCAATGAGAATGGAGATGAAAATTTGGAAATCATTTTCATAAGACAAAAATAAAAAAATATAAGAGTGATTAATATTTTCATTTCTGAGAAGTTCAATAAGGCCAAAAATAAAGCAAAAGCAAAAGTGAGCAGTTTCTTGTTCTTTGCAATTCCAAGATCTATTACCAGTTTCTGATGGTAGCTCAGTTTTCGCAAGTTAGTGTCCTAACTGAAAAAAACTAATTTTGTTGTTGGTCCCCTAATAATCGATTATTGGAAAATGGCTTCTGGAATATTTGATTAATGAATAGCATATTTTAATTATCCCTAAGCATGATTTAATTCACGGAAGTACAAGACTTTTGTGAATACAGAGGCTAGTGTATATAGATTTTTTTTTTTTCTAAAGTACTAGTTACTACGTGCAATGAATATATAGGAAAAGTAGAAATGTGATTTGTTCCTGTTTTAATCTACCTCTCGTTGCCCCAAGGGAGAAATTACTTTGATTCAAACTTTCTTCCTCCATTAAGATAAGACTGATAACAAATGTATTGCCAATCAATCAATCCTTTTGGTTGAAGACTCAGGTATTAATGCCTAAATGCTTTTGGTCAATTGATTTGTTTTTATGTGATTGCACACTGAGGGCTGAAGCATCATCTGAAGCTGTCACCAGTGCATCTCAGTACCCTGTCCAGCCCTCTGATAATCTCCTTCTCCAGATCTGACCATCACACAAGAACTGCCTTCCTTCTGGTCTCTCACTACTGGAAGCCTTCGGTTCAGAACAGAGATGAGAAGCTGAGTTATTTTCCCTTTATTGGCTAATCTACATGGCAGAGCTGGGTATTTGGCAACACTGATAATGTCACTGATCATTACAGAATCATCTTAAAACAGTGCATATTTTAAACCAAGATATATTTAGTATCAGATTATTGCCATGGTCTGTGTTTCTTTGTAAAAGAAAGTATGGGTGCCCCATCTGAAATGATCCAAAACACAAACCCACTATTGCTGTAGATTTCCTTTTTATCTGAGTCCAAATGTTTAATAGAATAATAGTTTTTAAATATCCTTTGTATGATTAACATCAGTGTATAGTTATTTTCCTTTAAAGAAGATGTTTAGTCCACAGAAGTGAATTCAGGGTGTTTTTCACGTGATTTCATTTGTTGGCCATTTGTGTGTTTGGTACTGTCTCTGTGTGTCAATGTGTCTATGTATGCTACAGAAAGCAATTGCCTTAATTAAGATTGTGGTGACTGGTTTTTTGGGAGGGAGGGCACATAGAACTGTTCTAATATTGTACTGTGGCTATTTGCAACTGCCCAAAGAATTTGACAAACTTGGGTTTTAGGTTCTATCGTATCGTTTAAATATTTTATATGCTCCTTGTTGATGACACAAAGTGATGTGAAGTACTTTCATTTGATCCTACGAATGATGAAAGAGTTTCTGGTTTTCCTGAGACTTTAGATAAGATCTAAGACTATTTGCCAAGATGTGCCTTGTAAATAAATCAATTCTTTTTACAACACAAGCTCTTTAGACAGATGGATATTTAGAATTCAGCGTTTCACTGGGAAAAGGAAAGAACAGAAGAGGGAAAGGATAAAATAGCATGTTAGTGCATATCTTAAGCCACAGTAAACACATTGTAGAAACACAACTGGTCATAATATACCGGTGGAATGGAGAAATACACACATTCTTTTGTATGCATAATTGAAAAATATGAATGAATTCACATTTAACATATAAAAATTAAAACCCATCTATGTAATCTAGCACAATAATTATGTTTTATTGTACTATTTTACAAGTAATAGAAAATGGTTCAAGGAAAGGCATATAGATCATTTGAGATATTCATTAAAGTAAATTAAATCAACATTGACAAATCATCCAGCTTAACATGAATTCTTCATTAAATTTTAGGTCAGTGGCATTTGCATGTATTTATAAGCATGTATATATGGTCTCACCAAAAATATCTTATCATCTGATTTTGAAATTCTACAGAGGAAGTAGTTCTTGTGACATTTCATTTTTTAAGACAATTCTTTGGAGCAGTATGAAGTTCACTGCAAAATTGAGAGGAAGGTACAGAGATTTCCTTTATAGCCCCTGCTCCGACATATGCATAACCCGCTCACCATTATGAACATCCCCAACCTGATTTGTACATTTGTTACAACTGATGAACCTATAATGAAACATCTTTATCACCCCAAATCCATAATTTATCTTAGGTTTCATTCTTTGGGTTAGATAATCTATAGGTTTGGACAAATGTATAATGCCATGCATCCATCATTATTGTATCATACGGATTATTTTCAGTGTCCTAAATGTCCTCTGTCCTCCACCTGCCCCCAGACTTGAAAATCGCTGATCTCTTTACTGTCTCCATAGTTTTGCCTTATACAGAATAGTTGGAATCCTATAGTACACAGCCATTTCAGATCAACTTCATTCACTTAATAATATGTATTTAAACTTCTTCCATGCCTTCTCATGGCTTGATAACTCATTTCTTTTAGCACTGAATGATATTCCACTGTCTGGATAGACCATGGCTTATTTATCCATTCACCTACAAAAAGACATCTGGGTTGCTCCCAAGTTTTTGCAACTATGAATAAAGCTGCTGTGAACACCAGTGTGCAGGTGTTTGTGTGGACACAGAAGTATTCAAATCTTTTGGGTAAATACCAACGAGCATGACTGCTGGATCAAATGGAAAGAGTACATTTAGTTTTATACAAAACTGCCCCACTGTCTTCCATAGTGGCTGTCCTATTCTGCATTCTCACCAGCAAGGAATGAGAGTTATTTTGCTCTACATCCTCACCAACATTTGTTGCTGTCCATGTGCAGGATTTGGGGCATTCTAATAAGTAGTGATAGCTCATTGCTATTTTAATGAAATTCAATTTTGAAAATAAGTGACTTTCTGACTGCCTATTTTCCGGGCATTTTCATGTTATTGAGTTTATTTAGTCACCACATATGTATACATATTATTTTTTCCACAGAGAAGGATACTGAGACTCTGAGACAATAACAAATCCCTCATGGCCACAAACTAGGGAAAGAATGAAGCCGTGCTGGATTCTAGGACTGAATATCTCTCAAGCTCATTTTCTGCATGACTCTATTTTTTTTTTAAAGATTTTATTTATTTATTTGAGAGAGAGAATGAGATAGAGAGAGAGCATGAGAGGGGAAAGGGTCAGAGGGAGAAGCAGACTTCCTGCTGAGCAGGGAGCCCGATGTGGGACTCGATCCCGGGACTCCAGGATCATGACCTGAGCCGAAGGCACTCGCTTAACCAACTGAGCCACCCAGGCGCCCAGCATGACTCTATTTTGCAATGTTATAAATATAAGCAGTGCACTGTGTTGGAGAACCTAAAATATTCAAATGAATTTACTCAATAACTTAAATATGTAACATAACATACATATAATTATATGTGAAGGGTTTTGCAATTCAAGTTCCACCACAACTTTCCTGAAATTGTGAAAGGTGAACTATTAGTGCTCATCGCTCCAAACTTTATCCTTCTGACACCTTCTGTTAAAAATATAAATTAATTATAAAATACAACGTAGGGGATATTAAGATGAATAAATTGTCATCTCTCTCCTTTTCCCTGGATGCCTTCTTCTTTGCTTCTCAGATTTCTTTTTAATACCCATAGTCTCAACCGATTCAAACTTGACTGAAAGATGTTGCCTCTTGTTATTCTTGTTGGTATACACTCCCAAATACAGCAACTCACATGGGGTCTTTTTCAGAAAAACTGGGAATTAAATCAGTGTCCAAAACCACTAGCTCTATGGAACAAACTAGGGGATTTTTCAGTTAGAAACGAGAAGTGGGGCACCTGGGCGGCTCAGTCATTAAGTGTTTTCCTTCCGCTCAGGTCATGATCCCAGGGTCCCATGATTGAGCCCCATGTTGGGCTCCCTGCTCAGGGGGAGTCTGCTTCTCCCTCTCCCTCTGCCTGCCACTCCCCCACTCATACTCTCTCTCACTGTTTCTCTCAAATAAATAAATTAAACCTTAAAAAAAAAGAAATGAGAAGGGGTGACTACCAATCTCTTTTTATTCTGAATATCTTCTTGTTAGCTAAATGGAGGTCACTGTTTTCCTACTCCTACAAAGGTGAGTTCTACCTTATTTCTATAAAACCCAGGTGAATTGCTCTGAATCCTAAAGAAAAAGAACTTTGTTTCTATTTTTTTAAATAGCATTGTTTCATTAAATAGGCTCACGTTTATTTTCATACTTCCTTGGTATACCTGCTTACATTATCATATGCGCTGCCTTCCTATTTTATAGAGCTGTTGAACCAACAATGGAACCATAATTGTATTGTCACTACAGATCTGGTGACAAGGTGTGTGCTAAAATATGCATCTTTTAATTGTTAATGAGGAAGAAAAGTTTTGTTACTTTTGTTGAATCAATTTGATTAATTCATTTCTTTTGTCAAGAACACATGCACACCCCCCCACACACATTTGGGTTGCCATCAACCCAAAGGGATAATTGTAACCTCCATTTTATCCCAAGTTCTTAAATTCAGGTTCTTGGTGGCACTTTAAATTTTATACCCCAAATCATGAGCTTTACTAAAACTGTCAAGAGTCATATGTTTTCCTGTTGTGTTATTACAATAAAGATTTAATCACACAATTTGCCTGACCTCTCAGAAATCTGTGCCTTCTCCACTGCATGGCATTAACATGTTAGCCGTGACACTCAACTGTAGAAATGCTCAATGTCCCACTGAACTCTCTAAATGTAGTAGTCCCAAAATCATTATTTTATCTGAAAATAAGACAGATGCCATGCTACCATGAAAATAGTTCATTCTATATATCTAAACATCCTGATCAGAGAATAAGGACAACATAAAAGGGTTGGTATTTAGTTTTAAATTCTCATCTGAGGCTCACTTGTCTGGTGTGGGTGGTCAGAATGAGCACAACGAATTTGGTGGCTGCTCACCTAGAAATATGTCCAAGGCAAGAAGGGTCAATGCATTTTATGAAATTTATGGAAATGAAAGTCACCACTGACTTCCATTTCTGGATTGCATATCTGATAGACTCAGAGAAGAAATTTATTCACCTAATTGTGCACGAAATACATATGTGTGACTATAGAGGCCATTTACTCTTGATCTTATTATTGTGTTCTGTGATTCCCAGTCTGCTTGCATACTTGTTATAAAATTTGAATGTTTTAATACAGGTAAAGTCTTTCATGCATCAAGATACTTTTAAGCTAGAACAATATGTAATAGTATCGTTTTCTCATTCATTGAACAAGTGGGGAGTAAAAGTTCTTTTTACAAAGTGTGGAAGGCAGAACACCTGCCCCTCTAGTCTTATTCTCAGGCAACGGTGAGTATGTTACATTGTAAGGTGAAAAATGCATTGCCCATGTGATTAAGGGTAAAGACTGAGATGGGGAGATGGGCCTGAATTATCCAGGGGGGAGCTCAATTTAATCACATTTATGGAACCTGTCCCTGCAGAGGTCAGGTCAGAGGGAGAAGTTACCATGAAAGAAGAGTCAGAGAGACACAGTGTTGCTGGCTTGGAAAGAAGGGAGTCATGGATCAAAGAATGTCTGAGGCCCCCAGAAGCTGGAAAAGGCAAGGAAACAGATAATTTCCAAGAGACTCCAGAAAGGAACCAGCCCTGCTGACACTGGGGCCCCTGAGCCCTATGTCAGACTTCTTCTGATCAATGGCAGTGTAAGAGTCAATTTGCGTTTTTCAAGCGCCAAGTGTGGTAATAATTTATCATGGCAGCAACAGAAAACGAACACACACAGATTTTATTAATAAATCCAAAAAGAAACATGACTTATTAAGTTAGAGACAAGTAGGTAAGACTGAGATTCCCCTTCCTTTCGAACGCCCAGACTTGTTTACACTTGTGTTCCTGGGGGTAACGGACCCCGAGAGAGTTTTATCCTTCTGGGTTTTCCCAGTCTGGGACTTTCCCTGGAAAGTGGGGTGTTCTGAGTCAGGTTGCTCTGAAAAAGCCAAATAAATCTACAAAACCACTGATGTGATCAACAGGTACGTTCTTGTGTGTCTGTGTCAGGAATCCTACTATTCTTTTCTCTATTTTTCTCATTTTCTTATCTTCCTATATTTTCTTTTTCTTTTTCTCCCTCCAGCCCCCTGGATTATTGCTTAGCAGTATCGTACCGAATCAGATCTGCAAGCATCTCTGCTTCCATCCTTCCTGTCATCTTCACTGAAGCTGCAAGAGGGAAGGACCATTCCCAAGGAAGTCCTCAGGGGCTGCCATTCAGTACTGGCATCCACACTGTCCCTGTCACCACCTCTGAATCCTGCATCTGCAAGCCCACAGACTCCAGGCTCTCCCTTCTTCCCCCTATCAGCTTTCTCCCCATTTTTCAACTAACCTTTCTGGATCTTTGAAAACCAAGAACTTTCCCATAGCCTTTCTCTTCCCAGTCCTGAGGCTGGTAGCACTTTCTTTCTCTCCTGGTTGCTGGCTTGGGTCTTTCTGGGACGTTTGCTCCAGCAGCGGAGGAAAGCCAATCCCGCAAGCTCTTTTGATTCCTCATCTCCATAAGCAATCTTAAAGAAACGCATCTGCGGATTCCCTCTGAGAATAATTCCTTTGCTTGTGTTTTAATTCATTTTCAATAGTTCGAAGTTGCAGAGAGAATGAAATCCTCTTCCCCTGTAATTAAAACTGACATGAATTCTCAGCCTCCCATGACATATGCAGAGCACACAGGCTGCATAGTAAGAAATCTGGAGACTGAAAGCATTTCTAGCACATTAGTGTCATTGTTTAAGAAGACAGCTTCACTGAAACTTCAGCCCCTGTGGTTTACTACAGAAGCTAGGTCATGTTTTTAAAATGGCCAAAGGGTACAAACTTGTAGTTAGGAGATGGATACCTTCTGGAGATCTCATGCACGGTGTTGTGATTAGATATTGGCTCCAGAGATGGGAGGGAATTATCCGATTAGAGTTAACAATACTGTAGTATATACTTCAAAGTTACTAAGAAACTAGATCTTAAATGTTCTCCCCACAAAAAATAATTATGTGACGTGATGAAGGTGTCAGCTAATGCTATGCTAGTAATCATACACAACAGAGGAATGCATCAAATCAACTCCTTCAACTTATACACTGCCAATTATATCTCAGTAAAAAATAAAAATTAAAATTAAAAGCACCCTGCAAAATGATGAAAATTAATTGAGAATGGCTAGGGTTCTTGGTTCGAGTCCCTAGAAGGACAGTAAGCAGAGTTAAGGCATTAATTTCAGAATAACCGTATCCCATTTCTTTCCACACCACGCTTTAGGCTCTCACCTGCCAAAACACTACAGAAAGCTCTCCTTCCTTATCCCAGATTGTCAGACCCATTCCCCCTTTTCCACTATGAATTATGCAGACGTACCTCGCCTGTGTGACCGAGTCCTTCCCCTCCAAGCACCTGTTCTTCCTTGCCCATTCCTGGTGTCAACACACAAGCTAACTGGGGACCCCGCCAGGAGGGAGGCCGTGTTAGGTGGGGGCAGGGACACGGTGGACTGAGTACTGTTCCATGTGTAACTCCTGCTCCCTACCCACTCTTTTTAAAAATTCATTACTACTACTACTGCAACTACTTATTATTATTATTATTTGCTGTTTTCATCCTTCTGCTGTTCAAATGTTCTGGTATAGCTACCTTCTACAATCTGTCCACATTGTCAAAATACTCCCTGAAACCCCACAACAAGGAAATGCCCCCCATTTCTCTGCCTCAAAGGATGCAGTCATCTCAGTATTAGGGCACATCCAGGTTCTAGGTGGCCACTCTGCCTCTGTCTGGCACCATCGTTCCCTTTTCCTGTGGTACCAGTGGGGTTACCTCAGGTTGACTCAAGCAGGACAAGAACAAGTTGACCAAACAAGTGAGGCAGAATTTGGGGCCTGATTTCATCCTTTTTCCCCTGACACTTCTGGGAAGCCGTTGCAGCTTCTACCCTTAACTGGAGCTCCTTAGAGCTCCCTGGCACCGCATGTCACGTTTCTAAAATTTTTGTTCCTTTTTTTGCTTTTGCTTTTGCTTTATGTATGAGCTGTCATAGCAATTGAGGTAAAAATTAGGTACATGATAGTCATAAATTGTTCCTCTCATGACTGTAGTTTAGCCACGCTTCTAAACTCAAGTAATGCATATATTTTTTCATAACATTTTCCATCCCAAATAATTGAATTTGAAAAGAGTGTAAAGAAATGAAAAGTGACATAGTTCAGTGCAAAACAGTGGCGACGTTTAAATCTCCATAAAACAGAAAAATATTAAAACATCCTGCAGTCAAAAAAATATGATTACCCTCTTATGGTATGAGGGGTAGAAATCTGAAGTGAGACATGATCTTTGGCTATATGGCAACTTCTACTTATTTTACGACTAGATCTTGAACTATAAATAAGATACTTACGGACTTAAAAAAGGAAAACACAGAAGATTACATATGACATTATTAATTCTCATTCTTGAGTTTCCACATATGTAAATTATATTATTTTCATTGATGGGAATTTACAGAGGACCTACCATATATTTATCTAAATATTGAGTCAAATATACTCTGTGAAATGTTTGAATAACTAGATACTTTTGAAATGTTTTTAATACAAAGAGAAGAAGTCACAAAAGCAAAACATAATGGCTACTCTCCTCGAGGTTATACCATTCTCACAGGGTGTCCCAGGGCAGTGAGCTCGTTCATCAACTATGAGTTAAAGAAGACAGCTACCACTTCAGCCAAACCATCTTTCTTCCATGTCACTGGGGTGCTATACATCAGAAAAGAATCTTTTGAAAAGAACTCTATAATCAACCTTGACCTAAGAAGTTTTTAGTAACGTAGGCAGAGTAAAGAATATTTAGAACTGTTTGTAACCAATTTTTTATTGTTTTCTTTCCCCCCATATGTTAAGAGTAAAATGAAATCACAACATGGAATATTTATAAAGCTATCAAAAATATAAGGGGCTAACTCTGGTATAGAATGGTATGCCTGGTATAGAAAGGTGACAACATTATATTGTTGAATTTTTATTTTATTTTTTTTAAGATTTTGTTTATTTATTTGACAGAGGGAGAGACAGCGAGAGAGGGAACACAAGCAAGGGGAGCATTACAATATGTGTATTCTGCATCTATTTTTGTAAAATGTACACGTGTGTGTGTGTATATGTTATAGAAGGTCTGAAGAGACACGTGTGTCTATTAATAAAGTTTACCCCTAGAGAGGTGGATTTTGTAATTTTATGTACTTTCATTGTTCTCATTTTTTTCAGTGTTCTGGCCTTTTGTAAAATAAAATTAATAATGTAAGTAAAACATTCATTTCAAATTTAAGTTTACCTAACAATAAATGTTATTTTATTTACTACCATTTAGGTAAGGGGAGGAACCTATGTAGTATGTATATTTCTCTATAAATACATCTATGGATTTCGTTTAGAATCCTTGGGAACACAGCAGTTTTTACGGTAGCAGCAAGAAAACTCTCCAAGTGGGAATAATTTTGTCTGTGTGAGAAACACACAACAGTGGAGATGGGAGAGGAAAATACTCATGATATCGAGAGGAAATTTTGGTTAATTAATTTGTCAGACTATATGGTGAATGTATCACACAGCACAGGCAGAAATACTGTGCTACACAATCATGTTAAAACGTTGAGAAATATTAAGTTTAGCACAGAGCTAGCTTCCACATTATGGTGGGGATCAGATTCTCCTGCAAAGGGAGGACAAGGTCCAGAGCCAAGACTATTCATAAGCCACAGGTGTGCTTAGAACCAGTGTGGAGTAGATCAAGAATTGTCGACTTCAGTAGAATTTTACAGACAATGGCACTTCCAGGGTGGGAAGGGCTGCAGAAAATGACCATGGAAATTACCATCTTTCACTTAGATGACACAGCAGGAAATGGCACCTCTGTTACTCTTTATTTCTCACTTGATTTTTTAGAGTTGCCTCTCTGAGAGAGAGAGACCTATAACCTATTGCACCTCATGTTCTCATGTGGTGACAGGAATGCTCCGGCACAACAGCTCAGCATGTCTGCTTCCTGCAATTTTGGCTTCGGCGGCACCTCTATCTGTGTATTTACTCCAGAGATAAATACCCAACTGATTAGAGTACAGAAGGTGATGACACGGAATGAAAAGGGAAAGAAAAATCATAAATCATCACATTTCTGATCATAACTTCAAAACTGTTAGAATATGTATTAATATGCAAAATAACAACATACAGTAATATGGAATACAAGACTCTAAAGAAATTATTGTTGAAGTCTTCTTTGGCATTTATCTATATCCATACCTATATTTACCTATACATGTGTGTGCACGCGCATGCGCGTGCGAGTGTGTGTGTGTGTGTGTGTGTGAAATCATATAATCAGATATAATCAGTGCTCTTAACCAAGGGCAGGTTTTCCCCCCTGAGGACATTTGGTAAACCTGGAAACACTTGCTTGTCACGAGTGGGGGAAGAGTTACTGGTATCTAATGGATGGAAGCCAGGAATACTAGTAAATAGTCTATGTTTATACCACAACAAAATTATCCTACCCAAAATGTTCATAGTGCCAATATGAAGAAACTCAGATTCATAGATGAACAAAAAATAATTGTACATATAGATAGGATAATAAGGACCAAACCATCTCCATAAGACATCTATCTAATAGCAACGAGCAATTCACTTAACTTCTCAAGCTGCACTTCTACTTATGTCATGGCTTACTGTGTCATAATGACTTACATTTATTTGTCTTCATTTCATCACATATTTTGAAATATAGTCTATCTTTGATTCAGTATCCTTTTTCTAGTTCTGCTTTGCTTAGATGAGGGTTCATCATTTTAAATTTTTAATTAAGTTAATAATAAAAACATGCTTTCTGGAAAATTGACCTTAATGAATCCTAGACTCTGTAATTATGGAGCTAGAAAGGACCTTCTAAATGACCTAATCCAAACCTCACATTTTATAGTGTGCCAGTCACTGTCCTGACAAAAACACAATCCTGCATAGAGGTGCAGAAGATGTTAACAGGGTATTTATAGATACACAGCCAGGGTTAGGGAAACCACAACGGGATGTGAAGGCCCCCAGAGATGGAAAGTGAGAAGCCATTCTGTCATATATGGGACAGGGTCTGGAGAGAAAACAGTTTTATGGGGGCCCTGTGACTTCGGGACTCAAAAAAGAGGTACCATCCTCCTGGAGTTGTCACCAAGAGAGACAGCCACCGTCAAACACAGAACAAGACAAAAAACCTCAAAGCAGAGATGGGGTTGGAAGAGGGACGCCTGTCTCCCACTCTTCTGGCTCTTTGATCCCTTGTCAGCACCTCTCCTGGCCCGAACCCAGAACCCACGGGGGAAGCCCCAGGAGTGCCAGGGGATGCCATCATCAGGGTCAGACCTTTGTCGGGGAGCAAGAGGAACAGATGCGAGAGCGACAATTTGTTCATGGTCACAGACCCAGAAAGGGCATATCCTGGGCAAGAAGGCAAATCTCACTAAGTGACTCCTGTGACTCAGTGCAATAAGATTGCATTCCTGCAAAGGATTAGAGATGTTGAAGGAAGTTAAGCACTGATGGAATGAGACAAAGAACTCCTGTCAGGCCTCATTCCGCTGAATTAGAAATGCCGGGACAGCCAAAAAGACCTGCTGTACAAATGTATTTCTAATAGACTAGAGGCGGCTCAAATTGCTTCGCAAGGTCCAGTTGTGAATCAGCCATTGGTGGCTTGGAATTAGCCATGATGGGAATATTTATACCATGGGAATTGGTAAATGCTACAAACCAGGGCTTGACTTACTTTTTGATTTGTTGTTTAGTTTTAAAATGATGAAGAACATGTTAGGAAGGCAGGACACACTTAAAATCGGCAGTGTCTGTAACTGCTACACTGTGAATAGCACCACAAAGAAAAATGAGAGATTATTCTTCCAGTGTTTAAAACTATTAACCAATTCAGCCAAGAAGCGGTTCTATTACTGATGAACCAGAGAAATCCAACAAATGGAGAGCTGAGGCTGAAGGCGGTTTCATTTTATGAGTAAAATTTGCATTAGGAGAAGGAAGAGTTTAACAGTAGATTCAATATCAGATTTCATAAAAATAAATTTATTGAAAAAATTTCATGAAATAGGATGCGAGTGGATTTGTCAAATCATGGCTGAACTGCAAACCTAGCTAGGCTGCTCTACGTACTAGGACTTGGCCAAAATCAACAAAAATATACTGTGAAACTCCATTTGAGCATTTGAAATTTACAATCAATATTACTTTATATTTTTAGTGTTTTTGGTAAACTGTGTGCAACACATCGTTCATATCAGTAAAATTTGTAACAAGCTGACGTATATATGCACATTTTTTCCAGAGAGAAAGTAATTAAATTATTACCTATACCTACAGAGCATTAAGCAATTTCTATAGATATGGAGTATTTTCTACAAATGACAGCACATTCCACATTATATTTTGATTAGTGTTTATTTCTCCGTTTTCACTTTCTCATAAGTGCTAGAAGTTTAGTAACTGCTTTCCCTCCAACTGTAGCTTCATTGCGCATCATAGTACCAGGGCTTGGTGCCCACTCATCAAATATTTATTAAATAAATGGCATAAAATTTGGGACATTTTATAAGACTATTCATGTGGAGAGAATTCTAGAAACGGGTTTCGAATGTCATTCAACATGTTCACAGGTGGAGTGAACAAGATACAGTTTAATAAAGCTAACGCTTTTTAAGATACTCATTTCTTTCTTTCTTTTTTTTTTTTTGCATATCACTTTGGCTTAGGAAACTATGCAGCCTAGCATGGCCTATTTGTTCTGTTCACTCCCAAATGATACTTAGAAAGCACTGTGAGTGATCGGTACCGTTGCCCTAACAGTAATATTCCATTAGAGATTTATGAATAATAACAGAGAGAAAAAAAGTCCTATTTTTTCTTACATCATGACTATTCGTGAGTATCCTAAAACTGCCAACTCTCTTGTTTTATTGAAAGCACAAAAGGTATACAGCCACACAGGTAAAGGATGAATGGTGACTTTCCATGACAGAAAATAGTCAAAAATTTCAGAAACTACAGAGATTAAAAGATGTGGATAAATATTTATAAATGTGAACTCAAAAAACTATAGTCAACAGAATTCTCAAGAAGGATTTTCTGTTCAATGTTTTCTTCTTTGTGTAGTCAGACTGCTCCTTAAACTTTCGATCTAAGAATGAAAATCACTTTCATTCCAGCATACTTCCTAGTTTACCTGTACTTTCTGGAAATACACATTACATTATTGCCAAATTGGATTTTCTGCAAGTTTTCTCCTTACTAATGATATACTCTCTTTCAATCCAAGTTCTAGTTTGTTTCTATTTCCAGGCTTGTATGACAACCTCAAAGATTAAAAATATAAACTGGTTCTAAGTATTAATATCTGTGTGTCTTTCATAGAATTGACAGTATCATTAACTTTTCCTGACTTCAAACACATTGTGTGTATTTTAAATCATGTGTGCAATGTTCTACATTGTCCACGCATCTCTCATTTCCATGCTATTTAGAACTCATAAACAGCATCGGTTAATGTTATGGGTTTGTTTTAGACATCTCATAGATACACCCGGACCAGGTATCTGCATATTAGCCCAGGCGAGTTGACACATAAAATTAACCATCACAATAGACAAACCTTGCCACATTTTCCCAGTGGAATTTCAGATTTGCTCCAGACCAGTGAGTGGTATGTGCCTCCCACTTTTCATCTTCTCCTGCAGACATTATTTCAGTTTTCCTATTCATGTCTGATCACTGTATGCTGGATGCATAGCAGATAGGGCTGCTCCTAAATTGTGCAAGACAGAGAAAGAGAAAAATAGTGCCTCACATATTATAAGCATACTAATTAAATTTTATAAACTGAGCTAATTGTTTGAAAGGATGTATCATATAATCTTTCAGCGTAGCTTCCAGTGTTGTCATTATGAGCAGCTGTTGTTTTTATGTATAGTACTTTAGACATCCTAGGACTTTTTGTGGCATTCTCCACATGTTGCTTTTCTACAAAATAAATTCCCCATGCCAGCTTGAAAAAAAAAAAACAACAAAACGTGTGTGTGTGTGTGTGTGTGTGTGTGTGTGTGTGTGTGTGTGTGTGTAGACCTAGAAAGTAAAGACAGAATTCAGCATTGTTATTTTCTTACAAACCCTCCCCAATGGGCTGATGGAGGAGAATCACTTTGTTCTTGCTCTATCCCTTTTTTTCGACTCCAGATCAGTCCTGTCATAGGGGGTCCTTGGGTACATATATAAGGACATCACAACCAATGATCCATATTTTTCTTCTTTCCACACACAGTTACCAATTGGCCACCCTTTGGGTTTAGGGAGGGACATGCTGTTAGGACAGTAGGTTCTCAATAGGACAGATAAAGAGCTGTGTAAGCCCTTCCCTTGTGGATATATGCTCAAGGCTATCTGCATGGGGAATTCAAAGGTCCTAGCAATTGAAGTGTGTAATAGAATCAGAATCTGACCTTGTTTTTAGAGGTACAGCCAGAGGAAGATCAGAACATGTTCCTCGAAAGAATAAGATCCAGGGCAGTGGCCCTTTTAAACAAATCTAAAGAAATCTCTGATAAGGAAAATTGTCTTTTTCACTCCAGATTAAACAACAACAACCACCGCATTTTAGCATAATTTGGATTAGGATTAGAGGAACCTGGAATTTAAGCTTTAAACCAGTTTTGCATGCAATTCTTGGGGAGCTTTGGGGAAGGATTTCAGTTTATATTGTGTGCAGATGAAATCAATATTTGTGACAAAGACGGAAGGCTGTAGCAAATTGGATTATTGCTACCAATTATTTGACCCTCCTTATAATAGGATTATATATCATCCCTCCACTTGTCATGTGTCTTGTTCGAGCGGCCAGTAGGAAAGCACATTAGGCTGCCTCTTTGATTTGGGGATTGGCAATGTGATATTCTTTGGCCATATCCTAAATACAGGACAGCTTCTTCAGTCAGCTTTTTACAAAAAGAAAACATTTGGAGCCAAGCTGCGCCAAGCACAGCAGAGCCTCAGCTGACCTGCCGCCTCTGATAACACTAGTAAAAAATAAATATTTGTTTGAGAGCCATTTAGATACTATATTTGCTATTAGCCACTGCTATCTAATACGCCAAATTACAAAAGAGGAAACAGTTAAACAATATAATGAAGTTAAGGGCCATGAAACTGAATTAAAGCTATTGATATAAATTCACAATTTAAAAAAAAATTCATTGAAATGGTCTAGAAACAAATATTACCCCTGTAGCAATGATAACTTCAAGAGCTCAACTTTTAGCTTCTAGTGTCATCTCCCTGTGTTAGGGAACTGAGTCTGAAGAAAGGGTCGAGTTCTAGTCGGCAGCCTAGAAGGAACAAGTTGACCCTGAGACAAGGAGGTAAAAAATAAAGCACCTTTTAATGTGCAGCACAGGAAGGCACTTTTCAATGATTAACAGATTCTGCCCACCTGAAGGGAGTGCCACCAGGAAAGTTCAAAAGAATAAAAATTCTAGTGTATTAAAAGCATTGAATCAACTAAAATCTTGAAGTTCATAATGATTATTCAGATAAGAAAAAAACTTCACTATAATATTTGAAGAAGATATTCAAACAACCTATCATTTAAAAATAGGAAATTAGGAACGAGTTTATACATTAATGTCATCTTTACAGAAGGAGATGAGTTGGCGAGGGTGTTGCTAAAAGAGAGCCCTTGTGCATGATTAATGGGAATATAAATTGGTATAACCATTAGGGAAAATAGAGGTTTAGATCAGTTTAGACGTTCCTCAAAAAATCAAAAAATAGAACTACCAAATGATCCAGCAATCTTACTTCAACTTATGTATTCAAGGGCAACAAAATCAAGATCTCAAAAGGATCTGCTCCTATGTTCATTGCAACATTATTCACAGTGACCAGGATATGGGAACAACGTAAGTGTCCATCGACAGATAAATGGATAAAGAAAGCATGGTGTATAGATCTATATACACTGGAACATTGCTTACTTTAAAAAGGAAATACTGACATTTATGACATATGGATGAAACTGGAAGGTATTATGCTAAATGAAACAAGCCAAGAACAGGAAGAAAAATACTTCATGAACTCAATTATATATGGAATCTAAAACAAAGCAAAAGAAAACAAACAAAAAAAAAACCTTGAACTCATAAAAGCAGAGAGTAGAATATTGGCTACAGAGGTTGGGGGTTGGGGTTAATGGGGAGATGGTGATCCAAGGGTACAAATTTTCAGTTATTCAGTATGAATAAATTCTGTAGTTCTGATATACAGCATGGTGACTACAGTTAATCATACTGTGTCATATCATGAAATGTGCTAAGAGAATAAATCTTAGGTGTTCTCACCACACACACACAACAAAGCGGTAACTATGTGAGTTACTAGGTATGTTAAGTGGCTTGATTGTGGTAATCACTTCACAATCTATACAAATGCCACGTTGTACAACTTAAATATATACAGTTGTTGTCAATTAAGCCTCAGTAAGACTGGAGAACACATAGAAATACAGGGAAGGAGTAATTTAGGAACAACAACAACAAAAACTAGTGTCAAAAACATACGTCTTTGATAAATTAAGAAGCTCGAGAAAAAGTAAATAAAATACAAGTACAGACTGGATAAGCTATCACTTAAAATATATTTAGATCACTATTGAATTTCTCTGCTGTATATCTGTAACTAATACGATATTGTATATCAATTATTCTTCAATTAAAAAAGAATATATTTAAATTAATTAGGCAAATTTGAAAAAGCCTGGGTATTGGATAAAAATTTACTGCAGTGAAAAGATGGAGAATATTACCTTAGAAAGAATAGCATATAAATTTTAAAAAGATGACAACAGCATCTCATTTGGTTTTGACACTAGTAAATGCTAAATATAAGGGACGGAAGGACTCTACTGTTTTAAGTTTCGCCTGTTTGTTTTATTCTTATTTTCTGAAACTATCCAAAGTCATTAGGAAAAAAAAAATGAGTTGGTAAGAGTAAAAGATTTTGTCCGTGGAAGAGCTAAGGTCAGATAGAACCTTAATTTCCACTGTCAGTTGTGTGCCCTTCCCTCTGTAACTCTGTGCTAGCTTATTTTTCATTTAAACTCCTCCAAAAATAATTATTAGAGTTTAAAAAGTCAAACAGCATGCATAGGGCATTTTATTTAAGTTACAACAGAAAGGGTGGAACAGTAACACTCTGTTAAAACAATCTGCTGTCATTGAAGCTGAGATATATCAATTAGGATTAAGTAAAGTAACCTCTCCTAAGGTTGTAGTTTGTTTTCTGGAATGATTGCATTACACAAGTACTCTGCTTTGTTTCCTCAGGAGGTCTGTATTTCACAATAAAGCTTCCCTCTTCTAGAGCTGTAGTTTATTTTCCAAAGAGCCTCGGGAAAATTAAATATAGTATGCCTAGAATGACCTTAAGGATGGAATAAAAATATAATCAATGAAACCAAATTAGATTTCTGTTTGCAAACAACTTTCCTCACAGACCAACTGTACCTTTGTTAATTGATTGGTAAAATCCTGTTTCTCTTTGAGTTTCTTTTGTTTGAGTGTCTCTAAGTAAGTTTTAAATTTAATTAGCAGAACTTCTGATGGCCGTTTTATGCATAACAATAAATTCTTGATTAAATATTTTATTATTAACTGTTATTCACTTACTATAATGGTTTTTATTATGGATACTAGGGAAATAATCCATTCACATATATGTTAGGATGTCTTCACTACTGTGTCTCTGATATAGGAGGACTAATTAGGATTTCTGAATATTTCAGGCTGAGATTTCTTTTTTAAGATTTTTTTACTTATTTTATTTGAGAGAGAGAGAATGAGAGAGAGAGAGAGAGCACATGAGATGGGGGGAGGGTCAGAGGGAGACGCAGACCCCCGCCGAGCAGGGAGCCCGATGCGGGACTCGATCCAGGGACTCCAGGATCATGACCTGAGCCGAAGGCAGTCTTAACCAACTGAGCCACCCAGGCGCCCCAGGCTGAGATTTCTGGAAGGCCCCTGTTTTCCAGTTTTTCCTTCATATTAGAATTTGCTAATATTTCTATTCTAAGCAACTAAGTAAACTCCACCACTTTTACTGGCCCATTGATTTACTTCAGGTGCTACTCAATGACATTCATTAAAGAAGCAAATTGATTATATTTTTCAATCTCCTTATCTCACTGCCACTTCTTTTCTTCCCACACATGTACAATGTGTCTGATTTTGTCCCATAAAATCCATTAATTCTGATACAAAAGTAACAATTTGGGTAAAGATTTTATGCTTGGATATTGAGCAGTACGGAACAAAATGGAGACTTCTTTCTTATCATGGACAGCAAATGGATCTGAAGATGCCAAATGCCTCTGAAGATAGCAAATTCTCTCCAATGCTAAATTGGGGAAGATGATTACATTGGTATGCTCTTTCTGTTCATATATTTCGATAATCCTTTAACCACCAATCATGAGATACAGTATGGATCTGTAATGCCTCTTAAGATTGTGGGAGCCAGATTAGATGTCTTCTCAGTATGAAGCCGGATCTGGAAATGGCTTTCAGTATTCAAATTGATGGTGATGTCATGGTAGTGGTGACAGGGGTGATGGTATGGTGGTGGTGATGGAATAGCAGTGGTCAGAGTGGTGGTTTTGGGGGCTTGTCCATGTCACATATTGTCTAGATTTAAAAGACTCAGCTCAAATACTACAATATGATTGGAACCCTTCATAATTTTTAATCAAATAACCATTTCCTCTTGAAATTCCCGTAATATTTTATCTGTGGCTTGATTATAAAGCCACACTATACCATATACAATGCCATGTATTACTGCACAGACTAGTCAGTAAATATTGTGATATATATAACGCATGAGTGAAAACTTCTTAGACAATACTCATTTTTGAATTACTGAAAGGGGTTTCCATATCTCATTCAAATCTCCAGCAGAAGGAGATACTGGACATGGGGAAAAACATAAGAAAAGGAGTGATATCCATCGATTAGCACCAGAACTCCAATTTACTGAAGTTATTATTCTAAAGGAAAATAGATCTGTGATACATGACAAAATTTTCTAGTAGTATCCTTATGTGGATAGTGTTGGAAAACAGACCACAACACTTCTAGTCAGAAGAGTACTTCTCAGGATTGGGCATGAGTTCTTGGATTCATCAGTTCAACACTACTATTATTAAAACCATTAAAATCATTAATCTGATTGAACTTCTCTCAAAGACCTCAACTCTGCAACTATAGTTACAAAAGAAACCAGGAAAACTTATCTTTATGCCTTTATCTATAAAACAGTCTTGAAATTTCATTTAATTGAAACTAAGTGAAAGTTTAGCAGTTCATTTATCTTACTATTAATTGACGTGCATTATTTTTAATAATTATATTAATAATTATTATATTAATTAAAATATTATTTTTAATAATGCAATAACAATAAAAAGCTATTATCTATTAATTGTAGGTTCCATTGAATTTACTTTAATGAACTTGTTGGGAATGAATGTAAAATAAGACATATCATTTTAGAATAATTTTAACAATTAGGTAAATGGGTGGATAGATGTGTGGGTGCATAGAAAGATGGATAGATATGCACACAAATCTATGTATTTAAGGTAAGTTATCAATGTAGTTCATGTATTCACACATTCAATAAGCCATAATAGAGAAACATTTATTTTCTATAACAACATACTGGTGAATAAGTAACACATTAAAAATGTTAAACCTAATGGGTTTATAATATAGAAGCTCAAAGTCTATTATAAATAAACATATAGAAATCATCAATGACTTAAATACACTGGATGATCATCTGATTTCACATAACAAATGAATTCAATTGTAATGGACTTAGGGTACATTCACCAAAATTGTATTTTCTTTGCATTAAATGCAAAGTACTCAATCAACAAAACGTGATATGCAAGACTAAATGAGCACAGATCTGCTCCTCAGGGTGTGCAGAGTGCTGTAGATGATCATATACACAAATAAATATACCACATTGAAAAAAGTGGTTAATGAACTGTAACATACACATTTTGTATATGTATATGCATATGTGTATATGTGTGTAAATATATATTCTTTCATATATATGTGCACATACATATATTCATATATATGAAAGATACATAGAGCTTTCTCTGGACATGATTGAAAACCCAGCTCTGTGCGATATCAACATAGCAGTTTTTTTTTAAAGATTTTATTTATTTATTTGACAGAGAGAAACACAGCGAGAGAGGGAACACAAGCAGGGGCAGTGGGAGAGGGAGAAGCAGGCTTCCCGCAGAACAGGGAACACGATGCGGGGCTCGATCCCAGGACCCTGGGATCATGACCTGAGCCAAAGGCAGACGCTTAACGACTGAGCCACCCAGGTGCCCCTCAACATAGCAGTTTTGCCAGCAAAACAGTTAAACAAAGATAAAGCTTGTCTCCAAGTATGCAACCTTATACAAGAGGACATTTTGACAGGGACCATTCTTAATATGAATTTAATATATTTAAATAATTGAGACAATAAATATAATGGTCAAATGTTATCAAATATTTCAACTGCCTAGAAATCTAGGGACTCTAAGCCTGATCCTCTACTATGTTTAAAAACTATGAATGCAATTATCCAATTTGACAAATGTTACTAAGTGCATTCCATCATCACAGATTTCAAAAATTCTTTTGATATTATGTAATTTTGTTAAAAACCTACAACAACCTTACTGAATCTTACATTATTTCTTACTAAATAATTACATTTTTTTAGTCTTTTAAAACACTGACTTTCTATGTTAAGGAAGAAATAGACAATTGAAACACCATGTAAAACTAAAAACACCATCCAGAATATGAATCCAAAAGTATGACTGGAGGTAACTTGTCATAGGACATGTGATTTGCTTTAGATTATTAGGGACATTGTTATTTTTCACATTCCTATTTTACCACAGACACTAAAAATGTGTCTTTGCTAAGAATGAAAGAAGGAAAACTCCAGCAATTTCCTTCTAGGAGGAGAAATGAGTTACCTCTCTCTTATTTTTACACAAACACATAATTTCTTTACCAATAGTTCAGCCAGTCAGACATGCAAAACTTGTACTGACGTTATGAATGATGACGACTGCTGACTGGAGAGTTTTCTTGAGTTAGAGCTTTGCTTTGTTTACAATGGCAACAATAAAGAGGCTCGAAAGTATGACATATGTATTGTTATTGTTTTGTGTGGCCTCGGGGAGAATGGCCCATTTTTAATGATCGATATCCTAGATGAAATATAAATAAATAATTTGCTTCAGTTTACATCACAAGAAGTAAAGAGTAGTATGGAGAAGGTTGTGTTTAAGCGAGTAAAATTCTCTGTGTGATGGTAAATAATAGTTGAAAGAATATGAAATTGATTTAAAAATAAAATGGGAGTAGAAAAATAACTTTTACTCATAACAAGATCTGAAAATAAATCAGAATTGAAAAGTGAATGTTCAAAAGTATATAAACTATGCAGTCTTTTTTATTCATACCATATAAGAAAGGTGTACTCTGCAATATATTGTTTGCTATATAACTTCTTTTTAACTCTGTATTACTTTATAAAGAAGAGCCATGTGTCTATGAGGTCTAAAATTTCATGAAGTTACAGGATGTGTTCAGAATAATTCAAGTAGTAACTTAAGCAATAATCATATTCAAATACAAGAGATTTTACACCCTTGTTTTGTATAATTATTTTATTATTTTGGGGGGTTGGACACTTGGGATATATAATTATATTATTAATAATAGTACAGTTGAACATGAATTTATGTTGTTCAGGAAATAATTAACATGCAACATTAGAATTTGAAGGAAATGCTTTGCTACACATTTTTAAATGTAATCCTTTCCTGTAATGTCAAAGCAAAATCAAAATATCTATTTTAAAGGAGTCATGTCATCGATCTATAGGAGACTATACTTCAAAGTTATCTAGAGTAAGTCTATTCCTTTAATATTTTGAATGCTAAGTGATCTAATACTTCCTAATATTTCAGATCAAATACCATAAAAGGTTTTGTTTAAGAAAAACTTTATTCTATAGTAGTATTTGCGAAGCTATATAGCTAATGACTTCCAGAAAGAAAGGAAGGAAGAAAGAAAGAAGACAATTGAGAGATAGCTCACAGAAGATAATAAAAATATTTTGTTTTTGTTGTTATAATTTGTTTCTTATATTCAATTTTTGAAAAAAATAATTTTCTTCATTATATGCCTGCATTTTAAAAATACTATGCCTGTTTGTATCTCTCAACAACCCTGTAAAGTAGGTAGGACATGAGAAATTAAATTACTTGCTAATGTGAACTATATATAATATATATATTCATACTGATATATTCTTTTTATTGAAGTATAATTGACATATAACATTATATTAGTTTCAGGTGTGCAACATAATGATTTGATATTTTTGTGTACTGGAAAATGATCACCACAGTAAGTCTAGTTAACATGCATTATTATTCATTATTATCCTCAGAACACTCCATTATATTGTACTTTTTCCAACATTTTCCCGATTTTGAAAATTATTTTACATTTGCAATCTCTCCATTCTCTGTTGCACAGATGCATTAAAAATAGGAGCAGATGATCTAAAAGAATTATCCAAACAGCATTTCTGCCAATGCATGCATCTTCAAATTTCGACAATTAATGTAATACATAGATCTTCCACGAAAAAGAAGCAACATAAATTTAAAAATAAAAATAAAGTAGGTATTATACTTCCCTCTCCTGGATCATGTTAGTGCTCACTGTTTAAATCTGTTCCCAAGGAGACTTTGAGCAATGTCTGCAGATTTTGCAGGTATCACACCTGCTAACAGTGCTGCTCGTGGCATCCAGTGCATAGAAGCCACACAGAACACAAAGGACAGCATCTGCAACAATGAATGATCTGGCCCAAAATGTCAACAGAATCAAGACTGAGAAGTCCAAGTGTAGGTGAGGCAATGATGTAACAACAGAAACTCCTCTCCTGTGACCCCATCTGAAATGCCAGCTTGATTGTTAAATCAGGATTACAGTGGGCAATGCTAAATAGCTATTAAAAAATAGCAACATGCAGAAATTAGGCATTGGTCAGATATTTATGGTTGTTTGCACAACGCATATCGTGAGGATGTTTAATTCATTGTTGTTGGCAAACTGAAATCTTTAAGATAAAACAGTATCTGTAATTCAGTTCACTTGTTTTTGCAAACATAAAGCAATATCAAATAGAGGCAAATGCAAACCATATTTGTTTGCACATTGTTTATATGCCATTGGATGATTTTTCCTCAAAATATACTTTCAATATTGTGAAGGTCTATTTTGTAAGCTAATTTATAAAGTAATTATTTCAGATAAATTAAAAAATACATAGCTACAAAAACAACAACAACAAAAACTAGTGAACTTGGAAATGCGACTTTGTATTGTGCTCCCTCTGGGTCCTATTTAACGTAGTCAACATTTTCATCAGCCTTACCAGTGTGTGTTTTTTTTAAATACACCTCTATAAAGACACACTGAAATTCTAACAATGATACTTCAAGACAGTAGGTCAGCATGGAAAAAAATGTTCACTTATACGTAGGTACAGGTATATGTATTATTTCATGACCTAGAAAAATAAGTTTAAAACCTGAGTATATTTTCAATTTCAAATAATCCAGCTGTCTTGCATTTTGAAAAAGTATTATTTTAAAATAGTTATGACACCTGGTGTTCTGATGTGCTGTCTGGAAGCCATTTAAAATAAATCCATTGAATGTAACTTAAATCATCATAGTTTCAAATATCTATTAAATGAAGAACTCATTGTTCAGAAAAAAATTTTGTAAGAATTGTCCAATTCCCATTTTTGTTGGTGTTAGACATTCTTACAAACAAAATGCTGTTTAACAAAATAGTGCTTAAAACTACTCTTATTGCTATTTCCTGTGTAGCATCAAATCCACAATTTAAAATAATCTTTTAACAGCTTGAAAAGCTACACATCACAGTATATGCAGTGTCCTGAAAAGTGCATCAACAGCTCAATATTGGCCAAAGACTGAATTCTGAGGACACTTCATCAAATAATGTTGTCTTTAGTAAGAGATGGTGGCTCTATAAGAACATACGGTGCTTTGAATTATGCCAAACATGCTTTTCTTTCCTTTTCTTTTAAAGATTTACTTATTTATTTGAGAGAGACAGAGAGAGCGAGTGCACAGGGGGAGGGGCAGAGGGAGAGAGAAACTCTAAGCAGACTCTGTGCTGAGCGTGGAGCCTGATGCGGGGCTCAGTCTCACGACCCTGAGATCATGACCTGAGCTGAAACCAAGAGTCAGACCTTAAACCAACTGTGCCACTCAGGTGCCCCCAGACTTGATTTTCAACTGATTTTCTATTTAGCAAATAGTAAGAAAAGTAATTACAGGGGATAGTTGAAATAATTAAGAAAGATTACAAGTATACATAATTCCCTCCAGATTCATGTATATCTATTCTTGTTTTAATAGCAGAGTTTGCTTGAATTAGATGTTTCTAAGTTGGACTTAGTTATACAAAGTTATATTTTAGTGTGATTTTACTTGAATTTTAAATTAATTTTAGCATAATTTTATGATGCTTGAGAGTCTAGTGGTGGCACCCATCCCAACTACATGCTGATACATGAAATTATTACTAACGTGAATCCACTGTTATTTAATAAAATTCTCATAGCCCTGAGAGGAAAATTTAAACTCTTACCCATTATTTATCCACTGTTCTGGTTGAATATTTTCTCTATTTGTGGCAGATAATGACAAGAATCTTTGAGTTATGGGCTAAAAGGAATGAATGGAGTATTTGCCTTTCCTTCTTTACCCACCACCAAGATCTCATTCAAATATCATTGCTTAAGAACTTTTACCCATCACCCTCCAAAATTATCCTGAATTGTCTACTTCTAAATGTTAGTAGGTGATGAATAACAAATGCAACATTCATCTGAAATATGAGAATGAATGACCATGATGCTATTGTTAAACATCAGATATTATATTTAGTTTATTACTTTTATTGTTACCATATACAAGAGTAGTATATATGTTACAATATTAAAAAGATAAAAATTATAAAATGGTATACATTTTATACAAATGGTATACATGCTCTTTTATAGCATTGTAAGTGCAGAGAAATCTCAGCATTTTTGGTTTCTTAAGACATGTTGATTAAAAAAAACGGTCCCTGAATGCAAGGTGAATTTACCAAAAGCAAGAAGAAATAAGTGCAGATTGACTTATGGAGGGAATAAGATGAGCTAGATATTGACGTTTTCACCTAACATGGTAGCAGTGGGGCCAGAGAACCACTTAACAGCTATGACGGAGAATCAGTAAGACCTCAAGTTCTTTGCCTGTGAAGTATGGTGCAGTGGGAGATGCCAAAATGTTTCCAGGATTCTGGTATTGCAACAGAATAGATTGTTTTCCCTTTAATTATAGATATTCATGAAAGTAAGGTTAAGGTTGGAGGAAATACCTGGATGTGCCGCACTTACGGTACTGCCGCACTTAAGGTACTTATATACAAGTGGAAATGAATTATTTGGGTCTGAAGTTGGGAGGAGAGCTCTGAGCTCGAGGTACACTTGAGACAGAACAACTGCCCACTGTGTGGAAAGAATGGGTAAAATATGTGACCTGCATGATACTTGCTGCATTTTCATAAGTATTTTGATTTTAATTATGTGGTGTGTAATTTGTGTGTGTGTTGCTTTGTGGGTTTTTTGTTCATTTGTTTGTTTGTTTGTTTGTTTGTTTTTCGCTGGCCGGCTCTGAGTTCAGATTCTATATCTCACAGGAGAACATGTGCTTGCCCATCTTGATCATACGCACCATTGAAACTTAGGACATTGCCTGCTGCTGACAAACAACTATTTTTTTTTTAATGAATGAATGAGAAGAAAAATAACTGTGTGCCAATAACTAGTGACATTGTAAACTTTTGCAAAGAAACATTCATTTATCCTCCTGCTTCTTAGCAGAAAGTCCAGATTCCTTTCCTGAAGTTATCTTTTTCCCCTCAATTATCTAAATATTTAAGGGTATTAGTAAATCCAAAGGACGTAAGTCACCATCTGACAAGACACTAGAAAGAACTGGCATCCAGGCAGTCCCTTGCGGATATTTTTCCTGACCACAGATTTGCTGTTAGGGATTAGCCCTGGGCAATAACATGGATTCTTGTTCACATTATGGTGGGTGCAATTTTCTCAACCCACTGCAGTCTACCTTGGTTTTTCAAGAAAGAGATGACATCACTCCTTAGGCCACTTTTCAGAGTATATTCATGGATGTGTGATCTCAGGTTTATAGGAGAAAAACAGAAGTGCACACACCCAACCACAGACCTGGGTATCTCCTAGAGCCCAGGTTAAAGAAGGCATCAACGTCTGCTGTCATGTCAGGGCCTCAGAGGCAAGTTTCCTTTTTTCTGTGTCACCTTTTTACAATGAATAGTTAAAAAAAAAAAAGAAAAAGAAAGAAAGAAAAAGAAAAGAATCCAAAATAGAGAGCATGGTCTCTATCATTATCATCAGTGGTATTTCCAATGAATCTATCCTATTAACAATCTACTTCCAAGGATGGCAAGGTGCTCTCTTTCATTCTAAGAGAGTTTCTCTTCTTGTTTTCTAAATTACTTTATCTTCTAAGGGAATAAAACCTCAGAGAGGGCATTTATTTACATAAGATTTGAAGATAAATAATATGAATCACAGAAGAAGAAGAAAATCTGAGTGTATGATTGGGGAAAAATGTTTTTGGAGAATTTCATATTTGAATGGCCTTGGATAGATTAGTTCAATTTTTTACAGTTAGATATTGAAGAGATTTTTGCCAAGTAGAGTGGATATCACAGTAAAGATAACTCACAGGACATATTTGGAGAACAGATAAAATCATTATATTTTAGTTTGTTCAAGTTAAGCAAGGGCCTATACTTTAAAACTAGGTTGGAAAAAAAAGAGATCAAAAGTAGATTGTAGACAACTTAAATTCTATGCTAAAATATTTGTGAAGGCATTGACAAGTCTTTGGGCATTTTGAGTAAGGAAATTGCATAAATGGTATATTTGGATAGCAAGAAAAGCAAATTGAAAGTATATTAGATGCAGTAAGAATTTTCCAGGATCCCAGAATGTAGTTAACACTGCTAAAACAATGCAAGTGAAGAGATTAAAGGTAAGTATTGAGAATGTTGGGTCAGCAGATGTAGAAAAAACATCTATATACATACATACATACACACTAGGGTATGAGGATGATGTTATTATTGGAGTAAGTGTGGCTTTGAAAACGAGAAATGCCATTTAAAATGACAGAAAATGTATAATGTGGGAGAAAAAGACTGCAGAGCAAAACAAACAAAAAGATCCCAATGTTGATCATTAGTTATTCTCAAAGTAATTCCTCATTACAAATACTTAAGAAAGTTTACTGTTGAAATCCAAATGAAAACATTACAAAAAAAAAAAAAAAAGAAAAGTAAAAAAACATTACAAAAAGACTGCAGAGCTCAGTGTATAGATTGCTGGATAAGTCTAAACACGAATTGGGCCATAACAACTCGATTCTATAGAAATCCTACAGGTAAGTAAATATTTCCACTGACAACCTGAATTGAACCATCACAGAAATTCAGCACTTCGCAAAATGTTTTATCCAAAGCAATACTTACTGACAAAAACCTAAAAATGTTACTGAAAGTTCCACTGGGTTTGTGTGGCATCAACTTCCAAAACAAATCATAAGTTACCATATTGTCATACTTAACAAGTCTTTAAGATTGTGGTTTTATAAACTGGGTAACTAAAACTTGTAAAGAAAGTTTTTTAACTTCCTTTTGTAAACATGAGACATAAATAGTAAAATAGATAATATATAAATTCCTTTATAGACTTAGTTAAGTTCTAAATAGACAGTCATAATAACAATGTTGTTAACAGTTCTCCTTGTCACAAAAATATTTGACCCCAGACTGTCAAGATTTAATACAAATGTAAAAACATTAATATTTAAAGTAATAAAATAGCAAAATCACATAATATCTGCAATAATTCCAAAATATTTTTGATGGCAAAATTCCAGTTTCTCTGTTCCCTTTTTGTCACATTTAAAAATTGGTGATTATTTTAATATGGAAGATAATAGTATGCTTTGGGAAAGGCATTAAATTTAAAACTTAAAACTGTATTATAATTTAGAACAGCACATGTATATATTCAAGGAAAACCCAAGCTTTCTCAATTTATTTATCCTCTTTTCTGCACAAGTACACTGCAGGCTGATTTTAGCTGCCAAATTTACTGATGATTGATGTCTGAGGGAGACAGTGCATTTGTGAAACCTGTACTGCTTATGCAGGACAACAGAGTAAAAATATTTGTCAGTATCTAGTTCAAAAAATATATTGCATTTTCAAGGCAGCAAGGAAAAGCATTTCTATCTCTTCTGTTTCTCATTCATATTACATTATTAAAATATATGTCCTAAACTGAAAAACAGAAATTTGGGAAAGACTTTTGAAAAAGATTCATAAAGAAAAATATATCTTCTTGATGATACTTTCTTTGTTAAGTGTTTTGTATTCTCCAAGCAGATTTGCATAAAGAACATGGAAAGGGAGTTCACTTAAATAGTGAAGGAAGCCACTCTCATGGCTAGAGCATTGGACAGGACTCAATAGAAGACATTTTCCTAAATCAACAATTTTAAGCATCTCTCCGTCCCTTTGTATGATGTTCATGAGAGCACAATTCTTCTTACCTCCTGAAATTACCATAGATATAAATGATACACTGATTTGTATTTGTTGATACTAGTATTTTCTTCACCCCTCAGTTTGTCAATTATTTCTTTTCCTGTTTTTTTCCCCCCTAGAAACTAATATTTATTTTAACATCTTTCAGGGGTGTTTGGTGGCTCAGTCGGTTAAGCATCTACCTTTGACTCAGCTCATGATCTCAGGGTCCTGGGATGGAGCTCTGCATTGGGCTCCTCGCTCAGCCCGAAGTCTGCTTCTCCCTCTCCCTATCCCCTGTACCATGCACTGTCTCTCTCTTTCTCTCTCTCTCAAATAAGTGAGTAAGATATTTAAAAATAATAATAAAGTCTTTCATTTAGGGAAACAAATCAATACTTTTTATTCACACACACACACACACACACACACACAGTTTATACAATATATTAGATATCTTAAAATGTAAATGATTTTCAATATCTTAAAATTATTTTTCCTGATGAACCTTATTTGGCAAATAAATAAGTAAAATTATGTAATTCAATAGTAAAAGAGTAAAGGTTATAAATTAGTTATTAAGGTTAGACTACAATTATGAGTCAAATTTCTTATTTTTAACTCAGTACCCAGTATTCTAGAGGTGAAAAACATTAACATTGTGTGGAAAATTATTTTTTATTCATCTCCTATGATCTTCTCTATGTATTTCCTATTTCCCATGTATTTCTGTTTTGTTTTGTTTTCATTTTAGTAATAAATCTACAAATCTTAATATTAGAAAGATAGTGCATTCTAATGCTCTGGAAATTCCTTACCATGTCCAGGCAAAGTAGTTCATGTTTTGTTCCCTGAATATACTTTCTCCCATATAGGCTTCTATACCATGCTATTGAGTCAGGACACATAATTCTAAGAATTTCAGAATTCTGTGTTTAGAATTTCACTTTACATAATTAATTTTAATCTACTAAAATAAAATGTTGGATAAATAGGTTTCAAAAATTTTTACTTCAAATATAAATATTGAATTATCATTTATTTTTTCCAAGGCTGGCAATCTAAAAGCTCTATCACAAAAAAATAAAAAAATAAAAAAAAATAAAAGCTCTATCACATGCACTTTAATACATACCATGCACTGCCTAAAACATTCTTCCTTTACTTCTCATGATACCCACTATACTGTACCTCTCATATAAAAGGTTATCTTTAGGGTGTCTGGGTGACTCAGTTGGTTGGGCGACTGCCTTCGGCTCAGGTCATGGTCCTGGAGTCCTGGGATCGAGTCCCACATCGGGCTCCCTGCTTGGTTGGGAGTCTGCTTCTCCCTCTGACCCTCCCCCCTCTCATGCTCTCTATCTCATTCTCTCTCTCTAATAAATAAATAAAATCTTTAAAAAAAAAAGGTTGTCTTTAAGCATTTCACATTTTACCAACCTTGCCTTACCCTGCACTAAACATAACTGTGATTTTATACATGCTGAACAGCAGTTACTGGTTTAACAGTTGTCTCTGTTCTGCATTCTGTGAAGTCACGGACATTTGTATCCTCTGGGCAGAAAGGGTGTTTGGCATACAGAAACTACTGAGCTATTGAAAATGATGAAAGAATGAATAGATAAATGATTAAAATAGTAAACTACTATTATTGGTACACATTAGGGAAAAACTTAAAGTACAAGATTGAGTTTAAAATACCTTGATGTAGAGAAAAATAAGTAATAAAATATTTTTCTGAATGTTATCTATCTAGCTCTCAATTTTGTCTTGTTTATGTAGGTCTGTATCCAAGCTTGTATATTAATATTTGGGGGATTATAGAACCCTTTGAGATTCTGAAGGACCACTATCTCCCCCAAGAAATTCACACATGACAATTTGCATCTAACTTTAAGATTTCAGAGACTCTTTGATATTGACCAAGCATCCAAGGATGTAACATTTTAAACCCCTAGTTAATGAATTACCTTCTAGTATACGAGTTTTAATTTGGGACAATAAGCAAACGTACTTACTTTGATAATATCTTACCAAAGTTGAATAATCAAGCACTATCATATACTTAAAACATTAATCATAAATGCATATCATTTAAAATTCTACTCCATAAAACACATCCTCTTGCAGAGAAAAGTAATAATATTAGCATATCCAGTTCATGTTTATTTTCAAGATACAAAAACTTCAAATTCAACTCTTATATAAAAAAATTCTTTCCTCTGTAACTGCCAGCTAAGAAAACAAAACAAAACAAAAATACAGACAATATTTCAATCCCACTCCAACTTAGAAGGAATAAGTCTTCCCAGTATTATCTAGTCACTATTAATCAACAATTTAAAAAATATCAAAGCCTTACTCACTATTTCCCATTTCTATCATCCTGAATTCACCTTGGATAAGTTCCATGTTGCCAAATGAATGTCCAAACTAATCCCCTTCCATGTAAATTAGGTCTGCCATTGTGTCATAAGAGGAGACCAGGACCCTAAACCTCTGAAAAGAAAATTGCTACTTCTCTCTATATTCAGAGACAGATTCAGTCTACGGAAGACATGGGATGGCAAGATAAACCGTCTTCACGGTAATAGGACAGGAAGAGTAGAAACACAAGAGTTCACTATTAGGCATAAGAGGTAGATGGGATGTCAAGATGAGTATCATTTTTTTTCACTAAAAATACATCTGAAAATACATTGTGTGCCAAGTTGAGTATCAGACACTGTGGTTCAAAGGTCATTAAACATATTCCTTGTCCTCAAAGAGTCTAACCATAAAGTGACCAAGATGATCAAGCAGAAAATTAGTGCAGAGAACAATAAATCCTAAAGGAAGGCAGAGAGATGACAGGAGGTGTATGCTATTGAGCAAACAACAAATAATATAAAGTGGAGTTTTTTTCCCTCAGATTATTATAGATGCTCCTATGGGAGCAAAATTTTCATATATGGATTGAATATTTTTATTAGCAACATACCTTTTTAGTTTACTAAGAAAGAATGATCTCTAAATATTTGGTCTGTGTTTTATAATTGATATTTGACTGAATGTCTGCATGTTTAAGGTCTTGTCTATGTAAGAGCAATCATTTGATGGAAGCCTACTATTTCCTTTCCCATTAAGGCAGTGTTAGCTGCACACACACACACACACACACACACACACACACACACACACTCACAATGAAAAGGGAAAAAATAAAGCAGTGGCGAGTATTCAGATAAATTTACATAGCTTTAATTAGATAAATCATTTAACTAAAAGCCACTGAATTTAAATGAATTTTTTCAAAGGATATTTTAATATAGATACCTAGTAAAGAACAAGAATTGTTAGGTCACATTTACAAAACAGAAAGGTAACCAATATGCCCGAATAGAGTAAGCTAAGTGTGTGTAATAGGAGATGAGTCAGGAGCCATTACCAGAAAGAGCTAAGGAGAACATCCATGCATTCCTCAAGGCCGAGAGACCTCTAGGGGCGCACTGTGGGATCCGACTGTAGGAAAACATAGGATTTTTCAATAAGGGCCACTCCTGTCCCTCTTCGCCATCCACAAAACCACCCCACACATGCCCCATGCTTCAATCAAAGCAAAGAACGATCCACTTTCTATCTGTTTATATACCGGTATTCAAACTAATTTATGTTTGTAAAAGTAGATCCCTCACCTAAATTAAATAACAAATAAAAATAAATCAACTCTAATTGCCTTCAGGAATGAGTTAATTGCCACCCTCCCCTGACCCCCACAATATAGAAATATATTTTTAAATGTCTAAGATTCATTAAGTGCCATTGTACTTTACTTCACTTTATCCATTATTTAATTTTTATAAGCACCTATACCATAGGCAGTTGTTATCCCAATTTTATTAATTTACAAATGTGGCATGGGCAAGTTAAATAAATTCCCTCTTGTGTCTATGTTAATGAGTGACAGTTACTGATCTGTCTGCTCTGCCCCACTCTGATCTGGGGCTCAAACAATAAATCTATATTAATGCAATCACATCTAGATGACAGAATATCCTTCTGCGTTCATTATGATGCTTCTGGGAAGAAAACAGGCAGCCTTTAAAAGTTTCTCCCACCTCATGGATGACATGGAAGGTTTAACCTTTGTGAGTAGAATATTCTGCAACTTCATCTGAAGGGATAGCATTACTGTGCACTGGTGTTGCTATGTACTAAATCATGATCTAGAAATGTTTCTAGTAGGTTCTAACTGGTTTTCTACATTGATCAGTGGATATTATCCTGAAAATTACAGACTGCAGTGGGAACAGATCAACCAGGTGTGGGCCTTAAGGTGGTAAAAGCCAGTCTACTTTTTATTGCACCATGCAATTACAATTCAAAAATATTTCACTAATAAAATACTAATGCTCACAGGACTTACCCATCCTCCCCTCACTATGTTATGTGGAATCTGTCTACATAGACAAACTATTGCTGTGTGACTAGCAGAATACGGCAACTCAGCTTTATCCTCAGTAGCTTTCCTGACAGCTTTGGCTGGGTCTTGGGGGACCGCCATCACCCATAACCAGAGCGTGCCTCAGGGTGCAAAAGGACCTCCAGAAGCTGTCTTATAAGTACTGGAGGTTTGGCACTTATATGCTGGATACACCCTTGTTCCTCTCTTGCATCCGCAGTGCTAATGTCCAGGAAATGTCCTGCTGGTTAAGAATTAGGTGTTCTGTGAGTCTGTTTTGACAATCTGACCCTTTTGATCACAAGATTCCATGTAGGCATTAAATTATCTAATTGAAGTTATTTTAAAATATTATCCTAGGGTGCCTGGGTGGCTCAGTTGGTTAAGCGACTGCCTTCGGCTCAGGTCATGATCCTGGAGTCCCGGGATCGAGTCCCGCATCGGGCTCCCTGCTCAGCAGGGAGTCTGCTTCTCCCTCGGACCCTCTTCCCTCTTGTGCTCTCTATCTCTCATTCTCTCTCTCTCAAATAAATAAATAAAATCTTTAAAAAATATTCTATTATTCATTTTCCAAAAAAATTAAATACTGGAAAGATGAAAGGAATAATGAGTATGTTATGTTAGATGCATGAGTTTTTGATGCGCCAAAGAATATGAGAAATAAGAAAACAATCAGATGAGAAAAACCTCTATATAGGGTACACCAGAATCTAATTCTTGAAGGCCCTACAAGCAATACCATTTGTTACAAAGCAGAGGATCAGCATATTTTCAATATGTTGGGTATGTAGGCAGTGCTGTTCCTGGATGGACTGAATAAAAAAAAATAAATTCAGTAATACCAATTACAATAATCTATATTTAAGTTGGTGAGATTAGTACCCATAAGAAGAAAAAGAAAGGGGTGCCTGGCTGGCTCAGTCAATAGAACATGGGACTCTTGATCTCAGAGTTGTGAGTTCAAGCCCCACCTTGAGTGTAGAGATTACTTTTAAAAAAAAAAGAAGAAGAAGACGAAGAAGGAAAAGAAAATAAAGGATGAGGAAAAATGACGAATCAACATAATTTGGTGTGAATAGATATGCCGGTTAGCCAGAATTAAGACAAAAGTTGCACTGAGGTTAAGAGCCTGGAGTGTCTGAGAATGTCTAAGACAATGACAGAGGGAGAAATGTCTGAAAGGAAACCAGAATAGAAGTATGGTTGGGAGGAAGAAAAAAAATGAGACATTTAATTTATGGTGACACTCACTGGGGAAAATAAAATGACAAAATGGTGCAGACATTAACAAAACAGATCAACGACTGAGCCAGGAATAAAACCCAAATCCCAACACCAATAATTATATTACATCACAGAGCCATCCTGCAGACAGACCACCTTGAGAACAAACACTGGATGTTTTTAATTGAAGTATAATTAACATACAATGTTACATTAGTTTCAAGTTTACTTTATTTTCTAACTGAAAGAAGTCACACAAAAAGTCTGTCTTTTTGAGTGTTAAATCAGCATTGTCTTGTGTTCAGGAAATAGGTTGTTAGGGGATTTCCATAAACACACTTGGTAGCTACATGTTATTTAACATTGTTATTTTAAAACAATCTTTTCATTAAGTTTTCAAAAGCTTTGTTAAAAACGTGCAGTTTCCTCGTGGCTCCAGAGGCCTGGTCATCTCATCTGGGCTATTAAAATTCTGAAGAAGGAAACACCCACCAGTGCACATTAAATTAAATAGGAGTCGCAATGAAGGCATGTAGCCTCATGCTTCTGGGTATGCAGATCAAAGGCACAATTCTAAGACATGGTTTATATCAATTTCCAGTCAAAACATTGCTAAGCTGCCTTTATCATTTGCTAAAATACAAATCCTAGATTCTGGCAAAATAAATAAATAAATAAATAAATAAAGTGCTCCATATCTGTTTGTTTTAATTCTTGTTTTTTAGTGAATTTATTTGACTTAGAATTTATACAGCATGACTTACTTCCGTTAGGGAAAAAGGAAGCTGAATGTGTTAGAGTCCCCCACACCCTTTTCCACATTACATCTTTAAGGAATTACTGTTTGTGGGGTGCCTGGGTGGCTCAGATGGTTAAGCGTCTGCCTTCGGCTCAGGTCATGATCCCAGGGTCCTGGGATCGAGTCCCGCATCGGGCTCCCTTCTCCTTGGGAGCCTGCTTCTCCCTCTGCTTCTCTCTCTCTCTCTCTGTCTCTCATGAATAAATAAAATCTCAGGAATAAATAAATAAAATCTTTAAAAAAAAAGAAAGTAAGCTAAAAAAAAAGGAATTACTGTTCGCATGTTTTATAATATTATAACATTGTGATTAGCCTGCCTTGAATCCTGCGCAAACCCTGACTTCCAGGTACCTGATACGATTAATTTCCTGATGCTTTAAGGGACTTGCTTTGTATCTTCAGTTAAAAACATAACATACACAGGAGAGGAAGAAAAGGGGAGTATGTCAGAGTGGGAGACGAACCATGAGAGATGATGGACTCTGAAAAACAAACTGAGGGTTCTAGAGGGGAGGGGGGTAGGGGGATGGGTTAGCCTGGTGATGGGTATTGAGGAGGGCACGTTCTGCGTGGAGCACTGGGTGTTATGAACAAACAATGAATCATGGAACACTGCACCAAAAACTAATGATGTAATATATGGTGATTAACATAACAATAAAAAACCCTGAAAAAAAAACATAACATACACAGAGTATCGATTCAAAATGTGTTGTAAGAAGGAGAAAAGGAAAGTGAAGGGAGGACAGGAGGGAGGAAAGGAGAGAGGGAGAGAGAAAGGGAGGGAGGGAAGGAGAGAGGGAGAAAGGGGGGAGGCAGAAAGGGAGGGAGGGTGGGAGGGAGCGAGAAGGGGAGGGAGGGAGGGAGAGAGAAGGGGAGGGAGGGAGGGAGAATGAAAAACTCAAGAACTAGATGTCCTGATTTATGTTATTAATAATTAATGTGAAAATGGTCAAGCTACTCATTTGCCCTATGACTGTCTAATAGATTTTTTTAAAATTTTAACTGTATTTAAGAAGTATAGGAATCACTTTCATTGTACATTTGTTTAAATAGTACCTTCAAAGTGGAGTGGTATTTCCAGAGCAATCAATATAATCTTGGGTTTAGAGGCTTCATATTGGGTGAGTGTATTCTTATCCGATAACAAAATGGTATAATAACACATCCTTTTCATGTTTTCAGATGATAACATTTTTAATATGAAGCCAAATCATTTTGTTTGCTATCTTCTTACACAGGTTACTCAAAGCAGCAGGATCAGAGAAAGCCAAGAACTAGTTTCTTGTTTGGAATAAATCAGAGAAGCACCTCAATTAGCCACCTGCAATCCTTCAGTATTCTTCCAGCATCTGATCAAGAAAATATTATTTACTGTTATGATTAATAAAAATGGTCTGCCAAGTATTTGCTGTTTAATGGGAAAATAATGGGCAACATTAAGGAAGGGAAACACTATACATATGCATGATATTTTGACATTACAATTCATTCAGAGCCTGGCTCTGTCACTGTGGAAGGCAAACAGTCAGGAGAAGGAAATAGAATTCATCTACAAATCATCTTTCATCTGAGAACTTTGTTTGACCCTGGAGCTATCCTTAAATGGTTACAGATTCCTGGGCCAGTTATCAAATCCTAATACTGAAAGAAGACTCAGGTAGTTGTTCATCCTGGAGATGAAAGAACCAATCAAATACTAATGATGTAATGTATGGTGATTAACATAACATAATAAAATAAAATTAAAAAGGAAAAAAGAAAGAACAAGCAGCACTCAGTAAAGTGTCCCTTCCCCCACTATGCTCTCTAACTCAGCTACTTTCTCTGTATTAATGTTTGCTGACTGACTCAGACTCTCATCCACCCTTCATGCCTGATCATCTGATCATCCAGCTCTGTCTGCATGGGCTTGGTTGAGTCCCTTCCTTCAGAACCTGCCAGAAGCCTTTCTGATTTTTGCTCTTACTCCTCTCCCCTCAATGTGGTGACTGTGAATTCGCATATGGGGTTACTCTATACACACAGAATCAGAATCTTCGTGACTTTTCTCCCTTACGCATGAATATCCTCCATACGAAGGTGTATGTGGATCACTGTCTTACTTCAGTGTTCTGTATGGTCATATATCTAGCATATTATCCAAATGTTCAATCAACATAGTTAATTTGAACTCCTCTTCTCCAAATCTGTTCCACCAGAAGACTTCCCCATATCTTCCATTTCCCTCTGTGTCTCTCACATATCACATACATCCTTCAGGAAATCCTGCCGGCACAAACTTCAGGAATATATACGTATCAGAATTTAAACACTTTATCCCATTTCCATGGCTACCAGGTCAATCTGAGTCGCCAAGCCTTCTCATCTACATTACTGCAATGACCTGCTAATAGTTGCCCTTTTTCAAGACTCATTCATGGACAGTCTACTTTAGAGAAATAGCTAAGCGATTCTGCAAAATAAATTTCAATTATGTCCCTTTTCAGCATCAAACCCTGCAGTGCCTCCCCATTGCATGCAAAGTAAAAGCCAACATAACCCCCATGTCCTGTGATGCCTATCTGATCTGAAAACACACTCACATGATAAAATACTTTCTATCTAAATCATTGAGCTCGAGTTATACTGGCCTTCTTGATCTTCTTTGATTACACCAATTACTCTTACAATGCAGGCTTCCCACCAGCTGCTATGTCTGTCTTCTGCAGGAAAAGCTGATCTTCTATGCCCACATACTGGACTCCCTAAGCCTCTCCACATCTTTCCTCAAATGCCCCCTTCTCAATGAAGTATATACGTGATTTCTACCAAACATTCAAGGAATAGTTAATTCCTATTTTTTGAAGATTTTGCAGGAAATCAAAATGGAGTGAGAGTTGGCCAGATCATTTAGTGAGACTGGTGTAGTCATATTTCTAAAACCAGAAAACTGCAATACATTAAAAGAAAATCATAGATTGAGTTCATGTATGAAGGTAGACATAAAAATTTCCAAAACAGTATTCCATAACAAATTTCAACTGCGAGTTAAAAATATGCATAATGTAAACTAAAGTTTATTTCAAGGATGCCAAGGATGGTTTAACATAAGCATATCTATTAATGCATTTTACCATGTTAATAGGTGAAAGGTGCAAAAAATGCAAAACAAGCAATACAGAAAAATTCAATTAATAAGTTATAGCAATCATTATAAGGAAAACTACAGTTGTGAAATTTACTATTAAACATTAAGAGTAAAAGAAGGCAGTGAGTTTATCTAACAGATATTAACATATGTTAATAGATATTAACATATATTAACATCACAAGGCAACAATAATTAAAGGAGTGAGGTATTAGTGCAAGAGCAGACAAACAGATCAATGTGACAACGTGAATAGATAAAACTCAGGTTAATATATTTAACTTGGAAGCATGCAACATGGTAGAGATGATCTCGGCAATAAAAGATGATATGAGAAAATAGTGAGAAAATGATGCATTGTTTAGTGATTAATTTTGGAAACACTGGCTTTTTACATAAAAAATGAAAAAAATAAATAAATCAGTTAGATCCCTCCTAAGACCACATGCAAGGGTGAGCTCCAATATATTAAGTATAATATGTGAAAGCTGATAAAAAATGGAATTTAAAAAAAAAAAGTGGAAGAATAGTGTTGATCTGAGAATAGGAAAGGACTGTTAAAAACCTTAGAGGCCATAGCAAAACGTTGATAAGGATTATTACCTAAAAATTAAGAATAATATATACATATCAAATAAGATGTACTAGCCATATATTAAAAAGGATTACTAACAAGAAAAATAAAATGGGAATTGCAACTGAATTGGAAAAAATGCACAAAGAAGATATGCAAGTAATTTCAGAGATGGTAACACACAAAGCCACAAGCATGTTAAAAAAAAAAAAACTGCTTAAAATCAGTAGCAATTGGAAAAAGTAAATTAAAATTACAAAGAGTAATAGTTTTCCCTGGGGTAGGAGCGTACTGATATTGTAATCCTCACTGATAGCTGGCAGCAAAATAAATTGGGGCACAATTCAAAAAGATAATAAAGTATATACATGCATAGCCTGTGAAGCTAATATGCTGCTCCAGAGAATGTATCTCAACAATTTCCAATCCATGTTTATAAAGGCACATGTAAGAGCTTTGTATTACAGCATTATTTTGAGTAGTTGGATGTTGAAGGCGACCTGATTGTCCTAAGATAAAACAGAGAGGCAATGGTTGGCGGATGCACACCATCAGCATACTAGGAAGAAAGCACTTAGAAATACATATAACAGCACAGTTGTATCTAAAAAATATAAAAATTGTGAAGCAGTCAGAAATATTATGAATTTATAACACATTACAGTTTACAACGTTGAAATTAAAAAAATAATCTGGGGCAGCCACTCTGGAAAACAGTATGGAGGTTCCTGAGAAAGTTGAAAATAGAGCTACCCTATGACCCAGCAATTGCACTACTGGGTATTTACTCCAAAGATACAAATGTAGGGATCCAAGGGGTACCTGCACCCCAATGTTTATATAGGAGCAATGTCCTATTATAATAGCCAAACTATGGAAAGAGTCCAGATGTCCATCGATAGATGAATGGATAAAGAAGATATGGTATATATATATGGTGTGTGTGTATGTGTGTATATATATATATGTAATACTATTCAGCCATCAAAAATGAAATCTTGCCATTTGCAACAACATAGATGGAATTAGAAGGTATTATGCTAAGCAAAATAAGTCAATCAGAGAAAGACAATTATCATATGATCTCACTCATATGCGGAATTTAAGAAACAAAAGAGAGGATCATAGGGGAAGAGAGGAAAAAATAAAACAAGACAAAATCAGAGAGGGAGACAAACCATAAAAGATTCTTAATCATAGGAAAAAACTGAGGGTTCCTGGAGAGGTGGTGGGGGTGGGGGGATGGGGTAACTGGGTGATGGGCATTAAGGAGGGCAAGTGATGTAATGAGTACCAGGTATTATATAAGACTGATGAATCACTGACCTCTGCCTCTGATACAATAATACGTTATATGTTATTTAACTGAATTTAAATTAAAAAATATAATAAAATAAAAATAAATTACTTTAAAAAATAATTTAAATTTAAAAGGAAAATAAACACATGAATAAAATGAACATTTAGAAAGAGCATAAACAAATAAACACATAAGTACAATAAAATGAAGGCAGCTGAGGCTCTAGATCTATGCAGCCACTGAGTAGAGGAAAAAAAATATATATATATAAAGAATAACTATCTTTTTTAAGCCATCTTGATTATTATCATCTCCTCTAAATTATCATGGGAGAAACTGGCCAATTTCTGATTATAAATCATGCAGACAAGAGAGTCTTACTTAGGAAAAGGGTTTGAAATCATTCCCCAAATAGGGGCTATTTCAACACAAATGCTAAGAACTATTCCCATAAGAAATCTTATAATATGCAAAGCTCCAGGGAAGGACAGAGAAAGATGTAAAAGAGGGTACAGAAAGCTCCAGACCTTCCTTCAGAACACCTTAGTTGCATTCACAAAAATCTCATTATGAATACCCCAAAAGGCATCATGCACAAAGAATCCCATCACTTTGCTCCCCGTATTCAGGCAAAGAGCAGCACTCACGGGCCACATTTCCCAACATAGAAAACAAAAGTCAAGACCTTTTGCTTATATGGTAAAAAAGGATCACAGTTTGCTTGTGTCAATCCAAGGGGATCGCCACAAAGTTTAATGCGCAGTTTATGATGATGATATCATGTTTGCAACCTGAAAATCAGTGTTCTCCACTGGCCCCAACAGGGCTGTCAGTCACCAGTTTTGTGGTTTTTTTTTTTTTTTTTTTTTTGCCATGAGAAACAGCATAATTAATAACACAATGAATGGAAGCAAAGCTGATTGACTTGATGCTGCTGCTGCTGACCTAAATCCTCTTCCATGTTTTACTCTCCAGACACGCCACTTTTTTTGGTGTGTTTTGATCAGTGTTTAAGGTAGCTTACAGTGAATATCACCAAGCCCCTGGACCAGTCAGTCCATTGGTAATAACTATCCGAGTGTGTCTGTTCTCATGCAGTGATCCAGCTACAAGAGGAATTAGTTACTATAGAATAATAATTTTGATGACTTTAATTGTGGAGTATTTATTGAATTTTCATATAACCTCATTGATTGCTGGCAACAAACATTCTGCAGGTATTATTGTCACGATTATAAAAGTAAATAAAAACAATGATTGTGACACTAAGGAGCTTGACCAATTATAAGTAGTAGGGCTGGAATTTCAGGTCCAGACTTTGGAGTCCAGAGTCAGCAATATTAATCACTGCAGTATATAGTAGCTGTTCTGATCAAACCCTTTATTTAAAAGATCACAAAACTGGTTTAGGAAGTTTGAATGTTTAAGAGTACACAGCTAAACAGAGGCAAGCCCACCAACATGGTCTCTTACCCCTACTATTATGAGTCCATTCTGTTAAAGCGATACATACTGCAAAAACAAAAATAAAAATGTAAAATACCTACGTCTTAGTAGAAAGAAAATACGATTTCTCCTCCATGAGACTCCTCTTCTAAGATCATATGGCTCTGTAAAGAGACTATGGCCTTCCTCTGAGAAAACTGACTGTAAATGTGGATTTTCATTTGGGAAATTTATATACCAATTAAACCTCTTTATTTTCACTTATTAAGCTTGGATACTAGCATACCATTGTGATTTTCCAAATATCTGCATTATATATGTCCACAGGAAGAATTAGAATATTCAAGTTTTGAACTGTAGAAATCTGTGGGGTCACTATTCTAACTGCCAAAAGAATTCTATGGTCCAATTTAAGGTTTTACACAATATTTGGTGCATTTATTTCACCTGAATGGAAGTATGGGCTTCCATATTAAATTGAAATAATCAGCTTGAAATTGAAAGCTTCAATATAACTTATATCTGAAATATTTTAACAGATGGGTATTTGATTCATAGAGAAATTAAAGCCAGTCACTCGTGTATACAGGGAAATAAACAGTAAAAAACACACTTGGCATATAAACCCCACTTCTTTGCCTGCCGAATGAATGATTTCATTTTGATGATTAGTCATTTCTAGTCTTGAAAACAATACTTTTTAAGATTTCATATCCTATTAATAGATACTATTTAATCCAATAAATATCCCTGAATGCCATGTTCGTATGGGACATTATGTAAAAACACTGGAAGACAAAGTGAGTGATTTAGATCCTCGTCTTGCCATTTTAACAGTGATATAAACAAGTATAACAACCCAAAAGAAAATGCAAATTATACAAATGTTCATCTAAGTGAGAAGTAATATATTTTATATGGAGGACAAGGAATTATTAATAGATGACAGTTTATTTAGATAACACTTAAAGGGTGATGAGGATGTGAGAGCATACAAGATGCCTCTGAATTAAACTTTCAGAGCTTCTTTGCTATTAAAAAAACACTATTAAATTGTTCACTCCTGATTTTCCAAATACTGTAAAATGCTTCTGTGGCAGAGGAATGTTATCCTATATTTAATCTACCAAAACCACACACACACACACACACACACACACACACACCCCTGGAGTTTTATATGGTCTCTTCTAACAGGTATCCCACATCATCCATTTTATCCAGAGAAGATTAAAAAATTCTGGGTGAAAAATAATTATTTTTATAACACCATATTATCACTTGTTAAATATAGGAATAACCATATAATGATCAGATAATTATCACACACTCATAAAATAATGAGTAACTGGAATTTAAATTTTATATGTATCTAAGTATACCTCTATGAATGTTCTCATATAAACTTTTGATACCTTAAGAATGGACCTATAACATTAAGACATTTGTAAATATGAAAAAGCTTTTGAAAATGTCCTGAATCTACTTTTGTCCTAAGATAGCCTGAAAGAAAAAATATAAACAGCAAAACAATTTGATACTGAACATTGATAATTCATTATTCTCTTTGTTAAGATATAAAGCAGACCCCAAGCCAAACCTTACAAACTATTTAAGCTAGGCAATTTCCTCTTTTTACTGGAGTATGAGAATCTCCAAGAATTGTTCTTATGCTTCTGCATGTCCTTGATGTGGTCTAATGAAGATCTCATAATTACTCCCAAAGCTTATATTAAACTTAATTGCCCAGGATTGTTTAGTTATTTGGAATATAGCTGATTTGACCTTCAAATCACGCTGTCTGGAAGAAATAATATAAAGTGCATTTGGCACATAACAATTATACATCTTTCACTTGATACTGGTAATTTCTCTTTATATAGGCCTCAACAGAGAATTATTAAAAAAAACAATTACTCATTATCTCTAGAGTCGAGATTATTCTTCTCAACAATAAAAACATTTTTAACCAGCAGAAATCTAATAATTTCAAAAACACCACTGTGTCATATCAATTATTAATTTATTTTTAAAACAAAGAATATATGAAATACATCATTAATATGTGTGCGTTAATATGGTTGCATCTTATGTACTTACTTGATTTTAAGTCATTTTCTCTATCTTAACAGTTAATTAAATTTTGAAGTGTAAGTGCTACTAAAGGGTAGTTCTTATAATCCAAAGCAGTTCCTTTCGAACTGAAGTTTCTAATTCTTCTAGAAATCCAATTTACTAGTTGTTAATCACAAAAATATTAATAATGCATATATCATTTTGTAGTTGCAGGTCAAATATAACAAAATTTGTTTTACTTATTCTATACAGTTTGAGAGGCTAGTAAACTGATCTTGACATTGTTTTCCACTTATCATGAATACAGACCTTGACTCAGGATCCATCTCAAAGTGTATCTCCAGAAGGTTATTATTCATACATCCCTGTTGACGTACAAGATGTAATTTGTGTATGCTGGGCGCTTATCCCTTCATGGAAATGTTAATTAGCACGTGTCTCATTAGAGACAGCAGGATCATTCATGAGCATTCTCTGTTTATTTTATGTTTCAGGCCACTATAGTCTTTTACATCTGTGTTCTCTGGCCTAGACCTTGGTGAGGATGCCTACATGGACATGGAGATACTGTCTTAAGATTCATTAAAAACAAACAAACAACAAAAGACCACAAAGGAAACTCACACATCCTAACTTAAAAATATGGGACAAGACATACGAAATGCAGTTAGCAGCCTTACTCTCAATGATATGTCATCCCTTAAGCGAAAAGGTTTCCAGTGATCTATGAGAAAGATTAAGCATGGATTTACAGTATGTGTGTAAAGTATGTATTTAAAAAATAGATTCCGCTAAATTCATCTCATCGTCATCTCATTCATTAGTTTTTAGAAATCTATCTTTATCACCATTACGGAAAAGTATAATTTTTTTTCTAAAGGACAATTTAGAAGTTTTTTTTCTCATATTACTCTAATAAATTGAGCATACATTTGTTATGTGAAAGCAAGCTGGGCCTAAAACACACAAAATACTCACCTCAGATGAAAAGTAAGTAAAAGTTTTCATGAAAATGGCAGGCAGAGCCAAAGCACCACTTACACACATCAGTGTACTAATACTACTTCCTGCCATCACCTACAGTTTTTTATATCTCTAATGGAAATTGCATAAATTGACAAATTATTAATTCATGCAAGCCTTAGTAGAGAATGAAATCTCAGCTGGCTTAGCATATTCCATGACATTAGTAAGTGATTCTGAAGTAGATTAGAGAGACTTTGGATAAGTGCATATATCTTATTTTAATATTTTTCAACACCATTTTCCAAATTAAATTGAATATCAAAGTGGCCATGTTTTTACTAAATGGAATAAGGAATGGCTTTTTTGCATTAAGATTGGGAGAGAAAACATTTCTATTTAAAAAGCATTAGAGATGCAACGCGCTGCATTTTTGAGTTGCATTCTATCAATTTATTTGACTTGGAATACAGCGATATATAAATGTTAGTAGTCACTGAGCACATGGCAAACAGGTGCAGCATGCTTTGCCAGTGGAGAGCTGACATTTTTATGAGATCTCTCAGCTGGAGTAGCAAAGGAGCATGGGAAAATAAAGGAGAAACACCTGTCACCCACTCATTTTATTTTCAATTGTAGTATCTTGAAGGGAAAGAAATTACATAAAAATGAAATATCTGCCATGATTGAGATAGAGGCATTATATCCATGCCGTTTGAATCTATTATCTTTACACTAAGAGAATTTTAAATACATAATAATATTTCTTATTATAATATATTCAGATAAACATGTTTCATGAGCTAAAATGCATTATATATTGTGCATGATAAACTACAACCTAAAAATACGGGTTTTTTTTTTCCACTCTTTTTCTTTGGTTGATGGGAATGCTGTTAACAAGTCTCATTCTCTTTCTCAGTACATCTTTTGATGAATGGTTAAGTTGGTTAAGAGAAGGATGTTAGATTCCAGAAAAAGAAAAAAAAAAATCCATTAAGGACTACATGGCACCTGGATTGATAATCTTGTTGTTTCAAATGAGCATCTGAAGTAGTGGCTCAATCATGTGCACCAAGAAAACAAACTAATAAAGAAAGAATCTCTTATAAAGAGACTTCCAAAGACAATTGGTTACAAAAGGGACAGACTACTAAGTTGAACAGAGAATTCAGAAGTTTTCTGGAAGGGCAGATACACTGGGATTTGAAGACTGTGATGAAATTATATTGTGAGAAGGAAAAATCATTCTTTAAAAAGTAGATTTGGGGAGCATGTACGAAGTGGCATAAACTAGCTATATATTGTGAGTATGAAAGGGGAAAAATGCTCTGATAAACATAAGGAAAAATGCTTGTAAGTAATGCTCATAAAAAGATTGGAAATCATAGAATGGAGGGGAGTAAGGGGCCAGAATGCTATCCCCTGTTTATAGCAACCCTCTTCTCTGATGATACGGCCTACACCACAGGACAAACCCAAGATTGGGAAGGACCAATGGAGCCCATAACTTTAATTAGCAAGGTAAATGGACATGGACTTTGTCATTTTATTTGGAGCCTAATGTGGGACGAGTGGTTTTCAGAAAATAATGTCTGAAAACAAGAGGCATGCAAATTCGACATGACAATAATTCTACCAAATTATAAATACATCTCTAATCTTAATATGTAGATGAAATTGGGCGCCCGGGTGGCTCAGTTGGTTAAGCGAATGACTTCGGCTCAGGTCATGATCCTGGGGTCCTGGGATCGAGTCCCACATCGGGCTCCCGGCTCAGCGGGGAGCCTGCTTCTCCCTCTGACCCTCTTCTCTCATGCTCTTTCTCGCTCACTCGCTCGCTCTCAAATAAATAAATAAATAAATAAATAATCTTTAAAAAAAAAAGATGTAGATGAAATTATTTAATACCCAGAATGGAAGATTTCTTAAACTCCAGTTTTCCATCTCTTCTACAGAGGGATTCCGCTTGAAACTAAAGAGGACTTCCTTGATCCACACCAAATTCCTGTTCTCAAGTCAAAAAAGGAACCTCAGCAAAGGTAAAACATCAAAAGAAAGAGGAAATGGGGCAATAGGAGAGAACAATTTTAGGAAAAGGAACTTCCAGAGTGTCATGGGGATGATTTTGGTGGAGTGGCTATAAAGGAGAGAGGCAGCTAAACTAGAGGGATGATTATTTACTTTCCACCAACAAGCCTGGTGTCCTCAGCTGAGCTGTGATGAAACAATCTCCAAAACGATTATGTGCATGTCTTGATAAAACATGGAAAGCCCTTTCCCCACACTTCATCATCGTAAGCAAAGGGGAAACACCTCCAGTGGTGAAGAGTTGTGGGCTAAGTGGCTGAAAAAAGGTAACTGATCGCCCTGACTTCTACATTGTCAAAAATGAATTAGATATTCATTTTTTGAAATAAAGGAGTTTACAAAGTCATTACTCTGGAAGTAATAAAATGCAAGCATAAAAGCCAATTCAAACATTTATTGGAAAACTGTGAAAAGCCAGGTTGTGGGTACATAGCAGTAAAGAAATGAGACATGCTCCTGCCTAGATGATGTCATGCCAGTGGAAATGTGCTCTGCACGATAGTAATGGAATTAATAACATGGCGAAGAGGGAAAAGAAGGGAAAGAAAAGGAGGTATAAATTATAAAGCTATAGGATTATAGGTCTTCTACTAGATGTTTCACAAGTCGAGCATCTCTTCCCTTAATAAATTCACTTTAATGGTCTTATTCAACCAAGAATGGATGTTAATCTGAAAGATGGATAAACTAAAAAAAAAATCATTAGTGTAAAAGTGAAACTAAATTTATTAATTCACAGTAAAAGGGCAACATACTGCCTCACATTCTTCTCTTTGCAGGCAAAGATTAGAACATGCATCTTTAACTTAGCGGTCTGCCTTCAAATGTTTCCACTATTAATGCACTGTGTAAGAATCCTACAGCACAACTTACAACTTAACAGTAGAATCTGATAACTTCCTTGTGTGCTGTCCCAGGCTTTATCTTATTATTGACACACATTTCACTTTTCCATGTTACAAAACCCACTCTACACTACACTACACTCTACACATAATAATATGTTTGTTTTAAGAAATCAACTACCTCTTGAAGGAATTTAAATAATAAGAAAATGTATCTATTTACCTATGCATTTATTATCATTCATAGAAGGAGATTTAGGATTGCATATGGAAGGAAGGCTGTCAAACATCTGGCTTCATAATAGTAAGAATATTCTGGATTTTCTGCGTAGGACCAAAGAACGAGGACCTCAGAAGGAGATAAAGGCAGAAAAGAGAGCCAGAGATATGCAGTGTGAGAATGAATTGCCTGTTGGCACCAACTTTGAAGATGGGGAGAAAGGGACATGAGCCAAGGAAAGTGGGAAGCTTCTAGAAGCTGGAAAAGGCAAAACACAAATTCTCCTCTACAACCTCCAGAAAGAAATGCAGATCTGCTGCCATCTTCAAATAGTTCATCACAACCCATGGAGGCCTCCTGACCTACTGAACTGTAGGATAGTACATTTGAAATGTTTTCAGCCATTTATTCCGGGGCACTGTGCTGCAGCTGTCCCAGAAAACTAATACACTCCCTGTCCTTACAGTGGGAGACCCTCTCAGGGCCGTCGACTGGGGCAATTCTAGGGTCCGTCTTCTTCATTTTCTGCTTCTCGGGGATAACTGTCCTTTGTTGCCTGATGTCCAGTGTGATAGAGATGGTAATTGCATTTATTTTACACATATTTTTTATATGGCTTTAGGTTGTTTCAGGCAGACCAATAAATCCAGGCTCTATTACTTCATCTTGGCCAGAAGCATAATTCACCAACATATTTCTTAGCGATAAAAAATTATTAGTAAACTCAAATCTGTTTTCTTTCTAGTAGAACAATTAGTTTTAAAGAGATTGATCAAGTTAGTCAACCTTGTTGTCCTTTAATTACTCTTCCCAAATGATGTTGGCTACAAAAGTCTAGATAATTTTTGGTGAATAACTTATTTAGAAATTATTTGTTCCTTAAGTATTGCCTAGTCATTACATCTTGCATGAAGATGGGGAAGATATGCTGTGTATTCCAAAGCCAGTGGGTGTCAAAGAGAGGGGTGGGGGAAAGGAATGGCTGTCTCCCGGGAGTTCTGCAATGAGGCAATCACCTAAATTAATTTGCTGGGAGCCGTAACCTGGCCTTATTTCGGAGAGCAGAACTTGATAGTCAGCATGTGCACTTTTGTCTGTTTCTTAAGGATAGAGTCACATTAGCCAAGACTCTGAGATTGATGTCTAAATTGAAAATGCCTTTCAATCTGTTACAAAGATAAATAGACTTAACAAGAAACCAGTCATACTATTTTTTCCAGCACATTCTCTCCATTAAATCTACCTATATAAACAAATTATCAGAATTCTCTTTAGTGATTTTAAACCCAGAATGGGGAAACGTTGGCAGGGGAGGGGTAAGCACACAATTCAAATATTTACAGACATCAAGATAAAATATCCAAGTATATTTGACTCCAAGGAAGATAAATTTATCTCAGCAACCAGACAGATCCAATATCTCTAAAGACTTCCTCCCTGAGTGCTGCCAAGTTTGCACTACGAATTTTATTTTTCCTATGATTTTTTTTCAGAAAAATTACCTATTTGCATTCTTTCGCTAGATAAGGTAGTGTTTTCAATTAAATTTCAGCTAAATTCTCTGAGTTTACAACATATACCCCTTTAAGCAGGTTTTGAATTGTGTGTGTGTGTGTGTGTGTGTGTGTGTGGTCTTATTTCTCCCTCTTAGGAATCAGACATACTGGCTGTTTATGTGTTCCCAGGGGGTAGTGGTAGAGGCTGAGGAAATAGGGAAAGACAAATCTCATTGTCTTGATTTTTGTCATTTTATATGAATTTAAGTGTCTAGGAATGGTGTCCCAGGGAGGAAAGGGTATAGCCCCATAGCCAAGGTTTGGTGGCATTGATTTCTGGTCCTCTGTCTTCCATCAAAGGTGAAACTGCCCCTAGAGTCTGTCTCTTGCTATTGTCCCCTTCCTGCATGCACACACACTGCAGGGTACTGTGCCTCAAGTCCTGTCTTTCCTGTAGGGGATGTGCAGTGTGGGGAGGCAGCTTGGAGGGAGGAGCACACAGCGGCCTCTGCAGGGGACGCTATCCACACTCCTCTCCAGTAGGCACTGGGAGCTGCTGCTCTGGCAGAACAGAGACAGGCACGCACTCTGTGTTTTTCCATTCTCTTTGGTGATAGGACAAAGTTCCATCCAGGTCAGTGCAGAGGAGAGGAAAAAACAATACGAATCAGGCAAACTCACTTCTCACAACCATCTCATCCCTGAACCCCTGATCTTCTCTGTTCAGGCTGCCATCATGTCCTTCCCACACTAGGTCACCTCCTCTCTGTCTCCCCAGGGCTCCCCTACATTTGCCGCCCCAGTTCCATGCCCTTCCCTCCCCGTCACAGTGATGACTTTGCCAAATCTCCAGGGAAAGGGAGCCCCTTGTTTCCAGCCCTTGAACCCAACACCTTTTCCCCACACCCGCCATCCCCCAGTCAGTCAGTGAGCTGTCACCTCTTAGGTCCAGCACCAAAATTACCCCTTTGCCACCCCCACAGCCCAGTTCATTCTCCATACTTGAGCCAGAGGGATTGCTGGAAAAAATAAAATGTGGTCATATTGTCCACCCATTTGAAAGAAAACGTAATTATAACATTTTAAACCTTCCCACTTTTGAAGCCAAATCACATTTGCTCTACTTCCCCATCACTGCCTCTTCTTCCACAAAGACTGGCTTTCATTTCTTTAAATATCCAGTTCTCCATCATGAATCAGGGAACTGATGTATGTTTTCTTTTTCCAGAACCAGTTTCTCTTGAATTTTACTTTATTTAAATCCCATCAGACCCACATTGATGGGTCTCTTGTATGCTTCCATAATCCTTCTAAAGGATTTCACAGTTTTAAATTGTGCATGTCCTTATGGGATTTTAACATAGAATATCCATCACCCCCCTTCGTTTTCACCCAGTAAGTAGGCTATGTGTCTGTTCTGACTTATCACTTTATGCTTGGTAGCTAGCACATTATCTGCACACAGTAAATATTCCGATTTTATTTTTAAATGATGAAATACTTGGTAAAATTGAACTGTGTGTGTCCTCAAATTACTTTAAATGATTCAGTGGTAGCATTTCCTTTACATGTGTTCTGAAATGCAGGATTCAGGGTATGCATTTCATTGGGCTGATATTTCAATTATCCTTTTACTACATAGTCCCTCATTTGCTCTTTCAGACATAATTTTAAAGACAGCCTTCATTCTTCCTAGGAGAACAGAATTAAAATTTGATTTCACATGGAAAATTGTATTACTTTCTATTTGTAGGAGACATTTTCCCTTACTGAGACATAAATATTTCTTAACAATGAAGAAATTTTTATAATATGTAAATTTTACTATAAAATATTTAAATATTTCTATCTGTCATGTGTTGTGATAAGAGATCTGGCTGATATCATGACAATCTGTTGGCGCTGGAGGCATGAAGAGTAAATATATTTCAGTCTGTTGTAGCAGAAACAGAATCCATCTCAGGGGCTTACTCAATTGCTCATATTTAAAGATAAAAATGTCCACATATACTGTACATGCATTCCTGTTAATATTGCGTCCCTCGTGCTTTTTACTTAAATCCTTGCTATTCGTCTAACCCCAGGTGGGGCCACATCTGCCTCGCGAGAGACTTTCTGGAGCGTCTCAGCACTGGGCTGTCTCTCCACATGATGGGGGAAGGCCATGTGGCCAGTGCTAGCCACTTCACACTCAACACATGCATCACTATGTTTCTTTTCCTTTGATGAACATGCCCTATCTCACAAACGACATTATAAAGCTTTTCAGCTTAAAGACCAACGCTTATTTTCCTTTGATACGTCTACTCTAACTGGGAGCCCACTACACAGCATAGCATGAAGAAACCAGGATACGCTGTTTGCATCTGACCTACCTGGATTTCAATTCCAAAACTGCCCACTTGGGTTATATAAGCCTGAAACAATTATTTTACCACCCTGACAAGTTTCCTCATCTAAATGCATCCCCACATAAGAATAGAAGATAAAATATGTAAGCCATTGCCATAATGCTCAATAAATGATATGCCTTCCTTTTTATAATTGGAAACATAATATAGAACATAGGTGAAAAGTTCCAAAAAGTAGATTTTGCCCAAAAAGCAAGACCATGACATTTTTAGGCCCCTCTGTGGTCAGTTACATTATAAAACTTATCTCACAGAAATCAATAGTTGTGAATAAGTTGTATTAGGTTATATTGTATGTTCGAGGGATAGCACATACATAGGTATTTTAAAAACCAGTATGCCACAAAGGTAGATTTTTTTTCCTTAAATATATTTGTGCAATTACTTTTTCTTTAGAGCATTTAATTGTCTGCAGAGAAAAGAAATAAGCCTTAGCCTTTTGGATTTTCAGTGTAACCTTTACTGCTAGAAAATCTCTTGAAAGACATAGCGTCTTCTGCAGCAGGTGTGGTTTTAATGATGCTTTGATGCCGTATGTCAAATCTCATCACTTGCTGTGAGGACTGACATTTCTCTTGAAAGCCCCTAGCAATAGCAATGCAAGTTGTTGTGGGCATTTCACATAACACAAACAACTCCTAAAGCCAGCACATTTCTTTTTAGCATTCTCCAAGATCACATAAAGGCAGTACCAGTTCTACTATATTGTCTTTCAGAAAGATGGTTTATATATTCACAGAACATGAGTGGGGTACTTTCGCTTAGCCATTAATATCTGATAAGTGTTTTAAACCTTGGTCATTGTGTTCATTCACTTTTTTATTGCTCCTTCTATGTATTTTTTTTTGAAAATGATCCTGTGTGGGTGTATAAAATAATAAAACATATATAACCTAAGCCAAATTTAAGAAGTTACAATTTCCTAATTGTATCTTGTTTCTGATACCAGAATATACATCTTCCACAGGTTTACTCATAAACTCTTTGGAAATCACAGGCAATTCAAATTAGAATAGTTTAAAATTCTATTGAGGGGTGCCTGGGTGTCTCAGTTCGTTAAGCATCAGACTCTTGGTTTCAGCTCAGGTCATGATCTCAAGATCAGGAGATCGAGCCCCGAATGGGGCTCCACGCTCAGGACAGGGTCTGCATGAGATTCTTTCCTGCTTATTCTCCCTCCCTATCTGCTCCCCTCCCTCCTCACCCTCTCTGTCTCTCTCTCTAAAATAAATAAATAAAAATCTTTAAAAAAATAAAAGAAAATAAAATCCTATCTAGTCAAAGCTCCATTTTTAATGGGTGGGAAGTGGAGGGACCATCTGAAGGAAATATTCTCTTTTTAGATCACTAAGGCAACTATGCTAAAGCACCCTGAGAGGTCATTTAAGAGTTTTCCACTTTTGTTGCGGAACTGGGTTGGGACCATAAATCCAGGGAATATTTTATGAATTGGAGTACACAAGTGCCCAGGCAGGTAATTTACTCCCAAATACCCTCAGGAAATGTCCTCAGAATAGGGACTTCTACATGACTAAGTTTCTGTTTGCGTACAGAGTAGATGTTTTCTTTAAGAACTCTCCCTAAAGTCTGGAGTCCTCTTTTCATTTCTAAAGTAGTCACTAAGGAATCCACAGTCTTACTAGGTTTCCCAGTTGTTAGATGGCATATTATTAAAGAAGGTTATAGAATTTTTGTATTCTTTGGGTAAATACCTAGTAGTACAATTGCTGAGTCGTAGGGTAGTGGTATTTTCAACATTTTGAGGAAGCTCCATACTGTTTTCCAGAGTGGCTGCACCAGCTTGCATTCCCACCAACAGTGTAGGAGGGGTCCCCTTTCTCCGCATCCTTGCCAACACTTGCTGTTTCTTGTGTTGTTGATTTTAGCCATTCTGACTGGTGTGAGGTGGTATCTCATTGTGGTTCTGATCAGCATTTCCCTGAAGAATATAAAAATACTAACCTAAAATGACACATGCACCCCAATGCTTTTAGAAGCATTATCTACAATAGCCAAATGTTGGAAACAGCCCAAGTGTCCACTGACTGATGAATGGACAAAAAAGATCTGGTATATATACACATTTATGTATATATAATGGAATATTACTCAGCCATTAAAAAGAATGAAATCTTGCCCTTTGCAGTGATATTGATGGAGCTAGAGAGTTTTATACTAAGTTAAATAATAGGAGAAAGACAAATACCATATGATTTCACTCCTATGTGGAATTTAAGAAACAAAATGAACAAAAAAAGAGAGACAAACCAAGAGGCAGACTCTTAACTATAGAGAACAAACTGATGGTTATCAGAGGGGAGGGGAGTGGCGGGTGAGTTAAATAGGTGATGGGGATGAAGGAGGGCACTTGCGATGAGCACAAGGTGATGTAAGAAAGTGTTGAATCACTATATTGAACACCTGAAACTAATACTACACTGTATGTTAACTACCTAGAATTTAAATAAAAACTTAAAAAAATAAAGAAGGTTATAGAAAATCACTCATTTATGAGGATTCAGTAAAATTTATTGAGTGTTTCACATATAAGGGTCTATAATGAGCAGTGTGTCATTATTCGGTATGCATTATACTTTAAATTTCCCAACATTTCATCATTAAAACCTTGAAATAGAAAATCTGCAGGAAAAATATAGTGAATGTGGATACAAACACTACCCAGTTCCTACACCAATCACTTTATCCTGTTTACTGCACATATATATCTATCCCATCCTATATTCATACATTAATGCTTCTTATTTCTAAGAGAGTCACCCTGTACCCTTTCATACTGTATCATGTATGCTACAGGGCGCCTGGGTGGCTCAGTCGTTAAGCATCTGCCTTCGGCTCAGGTCATGATCCCAGGGTCCTGGGATCGAGTCCCCCATCGGGCTCCTTGCTCGGCGGGAAGCCTGCTTCTCCCTCTCCCTCTCCCCCTGCTTGTGTTCCTGCTCTCGTGCTCTCTCTCTCTCTGTCAAATAAATAAATAAAATCTTTTTTAAAAAAAGGCTGTATCATGTATGCTACAAACTAGAGTTTAATATTCGTTTATCCCCAGTTAACACTTTCACAATTGGAATTCCTTGGGAAAGCTGAAACTTCAGCATGTTTTATACGGTCACATTTAAAACATTAACCTTGACACAAAAATCCTACAGAGAATAACAGCAAAGCAAATACAACAATATTTTCACTTTCTAAGAATACAACTACTTGTTGAAGGTACTTCAGGTGGGTAAGGATAAGATGATATTAGCAAAACAAATGGAGACGTTGTTGTCATTAGCTAAACTTCACAGCAATGGAGATGGCGAACCAGTTCTAGGTACTCTGGAGATGCGCTAAGAATAAATTTCATTTGACTCTGTCTGGCAAATATGAATCCTGGCATATTTTTCTTTCCCTCAGCCTCATGGATTAAGAGAAAGGAAAGATTCTGGGTCACTATATCATCATTCTCTGACATAGGGATATGATGCCTTCCTCCGTTCTCCATGACTGGTAAGGGAAAAATATGCACACTGATGAACATTTGGGAAAATAAAAAAATGACCAAGAGTGTTTCATTCTCTCCTAATCTTTAACTTCATCCATGAGGCAAAAATAGACCATAATCTTGGGAAAATTTTCCACCAGATTCTCTTTTTTAAAAAATGAAGCTATGTGCCTATGTATCCCTCACTGCTTACCCCTTCCTTGCATCTCCTCCCTCAATGCAGAGCATCAGCCAAATGTAAATAAAGGAAATCCTCATTCCTTAAATAAAACCCTCTCTGTCTCTGTCTCTCTCTCTCAATATTTCTTAATCATCTGGTGGAAAATGAAAACAGTTTATGGGTAAAACTATCTCATTCATTGTTTATGTCAGGAAAATAATTCTTAGACTAGTTTTGTAGCTATTCCTGTGATGACTTGTTAGTAGGTGGTTTCTTTTCTTTTGTCCATGTCATTATTGTGACCAGCATTCATCCATTGCCAAGATCCCCTCATAGGAGGATATTTTCACTGGGTTTTGTGTTTTGTTTGCGTTATTGCTTTGTACCCATAAACTAGTCAAACCTTCAAAAATCGCCCTGCAGGAAAAAGGAACAGAGAAAAAGGCTGGTGTTTCTGGCAGGGTACAGAGCAATGGGCAGGAGCGATGCCTAAGGCAGAAGCCAGAGGAAAGCAGACAGCAACCACGGTCACCCTGGTCAACCCTTTTGAATGGGTGAGCCTATCAATAATTCAAGATTACCTTCTCCATGAGCAATATCTTTTTTTCTTTTTTTAACAAAAAATGCTTTCTTTCTTGTCTTTGAAAAAATGTCTCTGCATTCCTCTGAAATGGAGGCACAGACAAGCCAACTATATACTAAGAAGCAAACAAACAACCAGAATGAAATGATGGATTAAACAGAATGTGCTTTTCATGAAGTAGAAGGAAAAAAAGAAACATTGAAGAAGTTTCACCTTGCCATTTAAATTAAACTGAAGATAAAATGAGAAAAAAAACACCTCTCTGGAGACTGTGAAATACAGACTTTTTAATATGAAAAGCCAGCATAATTTTTGCTTATCTTTTATGCATGCTTTAGGCCATAAATTGATACAGCTTTATCTACGATTTTAAAAATTTATGATTCAATTTTGAAGAAATTGAATAGTTAGTATCTATACAATGATACTTACTCATCACTATTCTAAGATATTTTTATATCATTTTGATACTCAATCTGAAGTAAAAATCGTCTTCCTTAATTCCATAATTTTGGATGACTGTGAAAAATTGACATTTATCCTTCTGCCAGAATCTTAGAAAAGAATATCTAAGTGATTCTCAAAATAGTTTAAAGTCATAAAATGTAAACCATAGAGAAATGAGTCTAGAGAACCTAGTGGTATATAAGGAAAGGATGTGTTCGCAATTACAAACTATGGAATAACAACATATAGCTTGCCAAACTGAACAGAACCTTCACTGTCAGTGCTCAGGAGGGGAACGGGTCAAACAGTCACCCACCTCCCACCCCAAGCCCAAACCATGGGAGTCTTTGTGCTCGCGCTCCTCACGCTCACTGCGCCAAAGACACCGGGCTACTTGCAATTTTTCTGTTTGCCCTGGGCTTGCTTCCTTCAGTGCTTTTGTCTAGGACCTTTGAGAAGGTGAGGAAACTGGACACAGAGCTTTGAGCCACAACATGAGTCGGAAGTCGAATGCTTGACAATCTTCCTACAGGGATTGTCAGAAGAAATGTATTATTATTATTATTATTATTATTTTATCTTAAACCTTAACTTTAATTACTCTGAAAAAATTTCAGAGTAGAAAGGCATCACTTTGGGAGAGAAAGAGAAAGTGGGAATTGCACAGAATTTAGAAACTGCTGACAGAAAATCCATAGAAAGACAACACATATCCTAGGGCAACAGAAGGGCTACACTTCCTATAGAAATAGGTTACCAAGTTAATGTCACCAGGAAACATAAAACTGACACAAATAAAGCTGGGACAGACACTTCAGTTCTTTATCTAGAGAAATGTTTCTGACCCTTCCCCCTTCCCTTCAAATATATACTTCCATTCATAGCCAGCTAGTCCTGAACCGGATTAAAAGTAACCCATCCACCAATGTCCTAGTGTTTTACTTTTGCCCCATGGGTCTTTTGGTCCATGTGGCTGATGTCTTTTTTCTCCCAAAAGATAAGGTTCTGCCTAATGATGAGAAAGTGCCACATGCTTCTGTTCAGGAAGGAGAAAGGGAGGATGTGCGCCCTGAGTTTAATATTCATTCTGTTAATTCCAAATGGCCCTCCCTACCTGGTGAAGGCCTTCCTCACCTTTCAGACTATAGGTAACGACATTCAGCACCCACTCCAACTGTATCATCTTAAAATCTATACTACTCACTACAGTGGAATAAGTCATCCAAAAGCAAAAGATCATATGGCTGTTTATAAACACTTCAATGAACCCATATGCTATAGGGCACATTCACAGATCATTAATATGGGAAAAATAATCCTACTGTGGACTACCCATTATACGGTTCTCACTGGTGCCAGTTTTCACTTTCATTTTAATTTACTTGATTATTAACGAAGTTGTGTACATTCCCTTTTCAAGGTATGTCTTCAAGATTTGTGTCTATTTATTTATTAAACAGTGTTTTTAAAATGGGTTTTAGGAAGTCTTTATGTATCCTGGGCCACAACTTTAATTGCATACATGTGTGCACATATTTTCTCACAGCTAAGGTTTTGCTTTATCATTAACAGTTGCTTTTAATGAACAAAACTTAATTTCAATATAGTCCAAATTATCAATCATTTCCCTTATAGTAGAAGGTACAATTTAAAAATCTTACCCCAAGGACAAGAAGTTTTTCTTCTATATTATTTTCTAGAGGTCTTTTATAATTTAAATCTATAGTCAACTTGGAATTAATATTACATATGGTAGGTGGACAGCACCAAAATTTCTATTTTTTCCAACCATTTCCTCATTGTTCTGTGGGGCCATGTGTGTCAAGATAAAGTTCCTATGTATGTGTGCCTCCTTGTGGAGGCTTTATTCTGTCTCATTATTTGTGTCCCTCTACCCCTGTGTCGGTACCAGACTCTCTTAAATGATGCAGGTGTACAGAACTCTTGATATGTAGAAAACATGTCTTGTCTTCATCTTTAATTGTCTTGTCTAATGTTGGTTCCTTTCACGGCCATGGAAACACTGCATTCTGTTTGGGGGAAAATAACCATCTGGAATTTACATTTGTTATTTGGTATAACACTAAATTTCTGGAGTACATTTTCATGAGAATTGACTGTTTAAATAAAACATGGAGTCTTCCAATCCATCAGCACAATCCATCCATCCATTTATTTTTTTTCTCCCTACATAACTGAGTTTTCTGAGCAAGAAAATTGTACATGATTTATGTGTTTATTACTAGGAATTTGATTTTTATGGTGTTGTAAATGGTAAAATATTTTCTCATTAGTTAATTCTAGTATAAAAATGTATAGAAATCAGTACACTGTACACTGTTTTTATACAATGATGTTGTATCTGACAACCTTACTCAGCTCACTTACTAAAAATTTGTACAATATTTTAAATTTTCTATACAACCAAATGTCTACAAAGATTAACATTTATTTTTTGTCTATTTTTGTCCATTTTATACTCTCTTTTGTTTTATCACAACCTCTAGAAACTCCATAAACTTAAATACGGCTAGTAAGACCAAGCATCTGCAACAACAGTTCAACATTTAGTATGCCATCTCCTATAGCTTTTTGTCTATATTTTTTCAGATTAATGATTTTCCTTTTTCATTTGTTAGAATTTTCATATAAATTTACTTGCAACTATGTGATTTTTTTTCCGTTAGAGAATTACATTGATTTTAAACTTTTTTCCCGAACATTTCCAACATCCATAAAAGTAAAGATAATGGTTCGACGTATTGCTGTGGAACCATCACCTGATTCAACAACTACCCACACGGACAACATTACTGTATCTATCCTCCCCCGTCTTCCAATGATTAGTTTGCGGTACTCCCCAATTCCATTTGTATACCTGCAAAAGTTTATAATTATGATCTAATATCATAAAAACTAATCTTCAGTCCCCCTCAGTGTTCCTCAATATATTTCCTCCAATAAATAAATACCTATTTATTTTATGATTAGTTGATGCAAATTTTAATCCAAACACCTTCACACCATGTTTGGCTCATACACATTGAAGTCTTTCAGTCTATAACCCTTCCTCCCTCCCTTCCTTCCTCCCTTCCTTCTTCCCTCCCTCCCTCCCTCCCCCTTCTTTCTTTCTTTCTTCTTTCTTTCTTTCTTTCTTTCTTTCTTTCTTTCTTTCTTTCTTTCTTTCTTTCTTTCTTTCTTTCTTTCTTTCTTTCTTTCTTTCTTTCTTTCTTTCTTTCTTTCTTTCTTTCTTTCTTTCTTTCTTTCTTTCTTTCTTCTTTCTTTCTTTCTTTTTCTTTTATTTCTTTCTTCTTCCTTTTTCTTTCTTTCTTTTTCTTTCTTTCTTTCTTTCTTTCTTTCTTTCTTTCTTTCTTTCTTTCTTTCTTTCTTTCTTTCTTTCTTTCTTTCTTTTCTTTCTTCTTTCTTTCTTCTTTCTAACACATTTTAATCTTGCTGATTGTTTCCTTGGTGTTACTTAACATGTTTTTCTGACCCATATATTTCTGTTAAAGTGCTGTTTAGCTCTAGAGGTTTCATCAGATTCAGTTTCTTATTTTGGCAAGTTCGATACTTCCTGGTATAACACATTGTAAACATAGAATGGTAATCACTATTTTTCATATGAAAATCAGTGTGTTCAGGGATTTTGAGACGAACACATCCATTATAAAATTCACTATCATGTTTTTTTTCTTTTGTTACCTATTGATTTCAATAGTTGTTTGCGATCATTGGCTTGAAATGTTATTTAGCAGTTCATTATAAAATAGTGACATTATAATTCTGGCAGTCTTCATCTACTGTTTGGTAGACCCGAGGTACAGTTTATGCAGAAAATAAAAAATATTTTCATTTTGTGGTTTTCAGACAATGACTAGCTTTCATAACATCCTCTAAGTTTCATGTAGAAGTACAGTCTCATGCATTCTATCCTGTTTGGCAAGTTTAAACAAAGTGCAGCTATTTTTCTTTTTGAGCTTAAATTACCCCAACTTTGTTCAGTGGCATCCTGTTATACATATACTTTATCCCCTTTTTTTTTTCAGTCTTGTCATATTTTATTATGTTAAATTTTTATTTAAAATTGACTTTTATTAGTTTTACCTAATAACCAGCTCATAACTGCCAGGGAACCCAGAATCATTATCTACTCCTCCCAGACAAGGAGGAAATTGAAACACGTTTTAAATGTTATTTTCTCTTTCATTAATTTGTTACGTTTACAATTCCCTGTCTTCTATTTCTTATGAGTGTAATTACATTCTTTCTCTATTTTCCTGAGATGGAATCTAAGATCATTAATTTTTAGCCGTTCTTCTTTGATGATTTTGAAGCTACATATGTTCCTCTAGGGACTGCTTTAAAATCATCCTACAAAGAATATATTTTATTATTTTTAAATTAATAAACATTCTAATTACCATTGCATGTTCTTCTATGGCCCATAAATTACTTGGAAGTATGTTTCTTAATTATTAAACATATAAGATTATCTCATTTTCCATTACTGATTTTCAACCTATTTCTATTACGGTCAGAGTAAATTTTCTGTGAAACTCAGTCATTTCAAATTTGTTGAAATTTCTTTCATGACACTAGCATGTTATTAGGTTTCTTATATAATCCTTAGGTTCTTAAAAATAACGTGTATTTCGGGCCGTTGTGGTGTTTTGCGTATGTCAAATCTATCAAAAATGGCATGTGAGTTGCTTCATTGCTGTGTAATTCTTTTTGATATTCAGTCAGCTTTTGAAAGAAGCATGGTGATATTTACTTATAAATTTTGGATTTGACAATTTTCTTTTTATTTCTTTTTTATCATATGCAATGGAGATGTTATTATTTGCATGTAGATCTGTAATCTTACAAATTTCCTGTGAATTAAAACATATCATAACGACCTCTCTTATCATTAGTAATCCTATCTGCCATTAAACAATTATTGGCATTAATACCGTGATATGAGGCATATTTTGGTTATTATATGCATGTTATTTTTTTTTAGTCATCGACTAACTGTCCAAAAATTTATATTTTATGGGTCTCTAATAACCAGCATTTGGTTCTTTTTTGTACTCAAGTCTGATCATTTAAGACTTGGTTTGGAGAATTATCCCAATTATATGCAATGTAATTGCTCATAGATTTTTAAAAATCTCTGTTATTCTTTATTTTATGATTCCATTTGTATTTTACTTTTTAAATCTCTTCTTTCATGCTTTCCTTTCTGATCTGATTGTGTGTGTGTTGTTTTCCTATTTCCCTGTCCTACATGTACAGTTACAGTTATTTAAATGGTTACCCAGATTTTCCAACACATTTCATTAGTAGTCAAAGTCTAAAATAAAGTTTTACTCTTATCAATTCTTGTCCAGGAAAAAGACTTTAGAACTCTTTAAATGCATTTATCTTTATATGAACATATACATAATCATCACTATTTATTCATATATATATGTACACATATTTAAAGACTAACAAATGGTATTATTTTTCTCATGCCTTAAAGAGGGCCTCTAGAATTTCCTTTAATATGAGAATGCTATTGATGAATTATTTATCAGTTTTTTTTCAAAAATATATATGTCAAGCATCTCTAGTTGCCCTCGGTCAGAGGGTTGCTCCAGGTTACTTTATAGAGTACTGATAGAAGTAAAGTTTCAACATGTCCTATTAATATGAATTTCTGAGTAAATGAGAAAAATCACAAAATTCTCTAACTATTCTCAAATTCCCCATTATTAAAATCAGTATTTGTTGATTTTCCTAAAGAAATCCTTTAGGATTTATAAAAAATTATAACCTCAAAATAACTTATAAGACAGTATGTCCATTTGTCTCTGATAATTCAGATTTCTCCTGTTTATTTTTTGTTACTTTCTTCTACTGGTCTTTCACAGGTTACACTTAAAATGCTTAAGCTTTGCTCCTTCAATTGATGATGTCTCGAAAAACCCATCCTAAGCTGAAAATACTGTAAACTGAAAATGCATTTAATACGCAAAAGCTACTGAACATCATAGCTTAACCAAGTCTACCTTAAGTGTGCTCAGAACTTATATTAGTCTGCAGTTGGGCAAAACCATCTAACACAAAGCCCATTTGAAAATAAAGTATTGAATATCTCATGTGATTTACTGAATACTTGTACTGAAAGTACAAGATAGATGGTCATGTATGTGCAGAATGGTTATCAGTGTACTGGTTGTTGACCCTTATGATCGCTGGCTGACTAGGGGCTGTGGCTACTGCCCAGCATCACAAGAGCGAATCCTAGTGCATATATTGCTAGGCCAGGAAAGGATCCAGATTCAAAATTTCAAGTACAATTTCTACTGAATATATATTGCTTTCAAACCATTGTAAAGTCAAAAAATCTTAAGTCAAACCATCGTAAATCAGGAGCATCCATAGTTTAGTTTCTGGCTAAATGCTCTCTGAGAAGCCTGAAAAGGAAACACTCTTCCTCCATTGTCATGTCTTTTTTTCTTTTAGGAAAACACTCATTTTTCTCAGTAGTGTCCCTAATAGAAGCATGTTCTGTTTTTGTTTATTTCCTTGTTGATACACTGTACTAGTGTCATTGTGAATTCCAGTACTGCTCTGGGAATAGCTAGCAGCTGCCACTGCAAACAGCCATGAGGACTGGTAAGAGTCTAAAAGTTGTTTCCCAAAAATGAATTAAAAGTAGGCATTAAAAATGTTGGATCATGACAGATGGTAGCTACCCTTGTGGTGAGCACAGCACAGCACCTAGAGAAGTGGAATCACTGTTGTACACCTGAAAATAATGTAACATTGTGTGTCAACTAGACTCAAATTAAAAAATTAAAAAGCGTGGTGCCTGAGTCAGTTAAGTGTCCGCTTCAGCTCAGGTCATGTTCTCAGGGTCCTGGGATCGAGCCCCCTTTTGTGCTCCCTGCTCAGTGGGGAGTCTGCTTCTCCCTCGCTCTCTGCCCCTCCCCCCACTCATGTTCACCCTCTCTCTCTCAAATAAATAAAATGTTAAAAAAATTAAAAAGCAACAAAACCCCCCCCAATCAAATTTTTAAAAAAGACAAAAAAAGTAATAGACCAAATGACAATTATCCATTATAGGAAAATCCCAACATTGTATTCCAATTAATTAAAATATTATATTTTGCATATATCAGTAAAGAAATATCCTGTGAGCAAATCTGTTAAATGTTTAAATGCATGCATGTAATTCTGATACATCATCTTGTGGTAAGAATTTTAGCACAAAAGGAAAGCATACATTTTGACTTCTTGTAACATCCTTAAAATACAAAAACACTGGGGCGCCTGGGTGGCTCAATCAATTAAGCGCCCAACTCTTGTTTTGAGCTCAGGTCATGTTCAATCGCAGGGTTAGGTGATCCAGCCACCGGTGGGGTTCCACGATCAGCGGGGTGTATGCTCGAGATTCTGTCTCTCCCTCTCCCTCTGCCCCTCCCTCCACCCACTCTCACTCGGAAATGGATTAATAAATCTTTAAAAAAATAAAAAACATTTTCTGTATGGCCAACAAAAGCTTGCATCTAATAGTATCCACTTTTAAATAATCCAAAAGAAAAGGAGAATTCCGTAAGTGCTACTGTAAACATGGGTCTGTTTTTGGTAGTTGATCTCCCCATCGCAGATGTCTTTTGTAAAACACTGCCCTCTTCCACCTTCCATAGGAAGCTGTGTGTGTGTGTGTGTGTGTGTGTGTGTGTGTGTGTGTGTGTGTGTGTGTGTACACTTTCTATTGAAGTTCTCTCGAGAAATTACTTTTAGATCATTAAGGAAAAATCAACATTCTAAACTTCAGCCACTATTTCATATAAATTAGCTTCATTCCCGTTGTTCTAGACACACTTCCCAATAATCCTTTTTTGATTTTTGTTATATATCAGTGTCTGATAAGTTGCTGAACTTGCAAGAGCTGTAGCATTTTTCCCCTCACAATCAATTCAGTTCAATTCCACTCGATATTTACTGAGTGCCTACATTAAAGCGTAAGTCAGCTCATGTCATTCCTCTGTTCAAAATGCATCGATATTTCTCATTTCACTCAGGGTCAAAAACAAAACTATGATATGAGCCTGTGAGACTCAGTGTCACCATGCTGCCTTCTCTCTCTCTTAACTAAACCATATCCCGGGGTCCCTAGAATCCTTGCTGTCATTCCGACATACAAGTCTCCCACATAAAGTCTGTGCTTTTTGGTTCTTATTATCTATCCTCAATATTTGCACAATTAACCTTCTTGTTTCCTTTTTTTAAAGGCAAATACAATTTTTTAAAATTTAGTTTCAATCAGTCAACATATAGCACATCATTAATTTCAGATAGAGAGTTCAATACTTCATCAGGTGCATATAACACCCTGTGCTCATCACCCTCCTTCATGCCCATCCCCCAGCTACCCCATCCCCCACTCCCCTCCCCTCCAGCAACCTTCAGTTTGTTTCTTATATGTTAGAGTATCTCATGGTTTGTCTTTCTCCCTGATTTCTTTCCATTCTGTTTTTCCTCCCTTCCCTATAATCCTCTGAGCTGTTTCTTATATTTCAGATATGAGTGAAACCATATGATAATTGTCTCTCTCTGATTGAGTTATTTTGCTCAGCATAATACCCTCCAGTTCCATCCGTGTCAATGTAAATGGTAAGTATTCATCCTTTCTGAGGGCTGCATAATATTCCCTTGTGTATATATACTACATCTTTGTTATCCATTCATCTGTTGATGGACATCTCAGCTCTTTCCATAGTTTGGCTATTGCGGACACTGCTGCTATAATCATTGGGGTGCATGTGCCTCTTTGGATCATTACATTTATATCCTTGGGGTAAACACCTAGTAATGCAACTGCTGGGTCAAATGGTAATTCTATTTTTAACTTCTTGAGGAAGCTCCATACTGTTTTCCAGAGTGGAAAACAGTATGCATTCCACTTGCCATTCGCCAGCTTGCATTCCCACCAACAGTGTAAGAGGGTTCCCCTTTCTATGCATCCTCACCAACGTTTCTTGTTTCTTTTGAGTAATTTCCAAATATCAACTCTGTAAGGCCTGTCCTGAGCATGGTGTTTAAAAGTGTAACTAAAATACTCTCTCCTAGACATTTGCAACAGGAATGAATGAAACAGTTTAGGATCCCTGCTTTCTTGGAAGTCAGACGGGAGGTGGTGATCTGGTAGATAACAAGCATTAAAATTTGTAAATAAATAGATTGTAGGGAATATTAGTATGAGAACACGCAGTGGAGAGGAGATACAGTGAAACAGGTGAAGGAGGATATAGGGTCCTAGAAGCAGTGGTGAGAGAAGAACACAGGTTTCCATTTTAAATAAGTGATTTCACATATTTTTTTAAAGATTTTATTTATTTATATGAGAGAGAGAAGCAGAGGGAGAAGCAGGCTCCCAAGGAGCAGGGAGCCTGATGCGGGACTCGATCCCAGGACCCTGGGATCATGACCTAAGCCGAAGGCAGACGCTTAACCATCTGAGCCACCCAGGCGCCCAGCGATTTAATATATTAAATGAGATAATCTCACCATTTCTTTCATATATATAATATCTGAAAATTTGGCATTGTAGTCATATTGTAAATGCGTAAGATCCGCACCTATTTCAGTGAAGATATGTGTCACAATTAAATCAAAATCCTGGAAACATAATTAAGTTATGCTTCACTTTTTTTTTTTTTTTTTTTTTAAAGATTTTATTTATTTATTTGAGAGAGAGAGAGAATGAGAGATAGAGAGCACGAGAGGGAAGAGGGTCAGAGGGAGAAGCAGACTCCCCCGCTGAGCAGGGAGCCTGATGTGGGACTCGATCCCGGGACTCCAGGATCATGACCTGAGCCGAAGGCAGTCGCTTAACCAACTGAGCCACCCAGGCGCCCAAGTTATGCTTCACTTTAACATGTTCCTCTTCCTTCCTTTCTTTCTTTTTTCTTGAAGATTTTATTTATTTATTTGGAAGAGAGAGTATGAGTGAGGGGGCATGTGGGGGAGGGGCAGAAGAAGAGGGAGAAGCAGACTCCTTGCTAAGCAGGAATCCCGATGCGGGGCTTGATCCCTGGACCCAAGGATCATGACCTGAGCCAAAGACAGACCCTTACCTGACTGAACCACTCAGGTGTCTCAACATGTTTCCTCTTTCTTAAACTTTTCTTAGTTTACCCATATTTTATTGTTTATTTCTTTGGGAAATTAAGTGGTTTTATTTATTACTCTATTAAGTAGTTTTATTTATTATTATTTGTTAGTTTTATTTACTTAGTCATTATTTACTATTTTATTATTTATTATTACTATTTCATTGACTTACATTTTGAAGGGAAATATGGCATTGCCTAAGGAATGAGCGTAATGGGGGAAGATGAAGAGGTTGTGTTAGTTACCAATAAATGCACAAGAAATGTTCCAGCTTATTCTCTCAGAAACAAGAGAACCAAAACCATGCCCTTGACTTTCCAGCCAGGTGGAATTACTCATACGTGCTGTGCAGAGCTCTAGTTCATATAAATGCTGGAGTATTCTGGTACATTCAATGTAGTTTGTGATAAATAATATTCTTGATCTACTATAAATTGTCCTTATTTCTGTATCTTACAATGTTTTAACTGGAATAATCTTCTTCTATGGTAGAACTTTAAAATACTTTTTCCTCTTTTGAGTAAACACCATTTACAAATCCCACCCTGCCCCAAAGCTACCTGATGAATTAGAACAACAGTATTTGTGGCAATATCAAAAATGGAAAATACTATATATATATATATATATATATATATATATATATATATATCGTAGTCATACTATAATATATATATTTCAGTAAAGTCTTAAACCTTAATTCATTTTATATTATAAAATAAAGATAATTAATATCAAAATATAGAATCGCAGCTGCAATCAGATGCCATTTAACACAAAGATTAACTGTTAGGAATAAAAGTATTGGTTGGACCAGCTACATAATCTGTCTGATTACCAGCACAGACTTTTTCAGCCAGCTTCATGAAATAGGGACCACGAAGGAATTTTAGCCTTAAAGCCAGGTAAATTGTGAATATACCATTTAATAAAGAGTTGTAAAATGGCTAATTGCAGGCATACTGTAATCTCCCCCAAGAGTAGCCAACGATAACTAAGGCACTCTTGAAAACAAAAAGATCTTGCTTCACCAGATGTCAACAGACCATCATAAGTGCACAGTCTTTAATACTGTGAGGAATTGGTTCCAGGATAGACAGAGTCAGACTGGCTCCAGGATAGACAGGAGACCCCAGAAGGAAGCACTTACGCATAGTCATGTGACATGACACAAAGCAGTGTGGAACGGAAGGTCTTGTTCAACTGCAAGTTCAAGTTCAGAAGGAGGAGAAGGTATGAAAAAGGAACCGGTATATTACATCAAACTCTACAAAAATTATTTCCAATAGACCATTAGTTTCACTATGAAAATTATGTGGATTACATAGAGAATTTAAGAAATTAACTTAGAATTTTTTAAGCACTACTTAAGTCTCACATAAAAAACTTTACCAATTAATGTAATATAGGTAAATTGGACTGTATTAAATTAGAATTCTTGTCCATCATCATTTAAAGAGTGAAAAAGCAGGCCACACATTGGAAGTTAGTATCTATAACACATACAATCAACAAAGGGCTAAGCCTATAATATATATAGAACTAAATACCAATCAGATAAAAGGCCCCCACCAAAAAATACGCAAGAGACTTGGATAGGTAGGGCAGAAAGCACATTTCAATAGATAATGAACACTGTTCACTTGGCAACATGGGTTGTCATGTTAGGAAGTGGTTTCTCCTCACACGCATTGCAACGATGACACTAAAGCAAAAAACAACAAAACGGAGATAGATACAGAGAAATAGGTATGTTTATCTTTCTATATAAATACACAGTTACCTCTATCTAGATATAGATGGAGAATAGGTAGAGTGTGTGCATGTGTGTTATCTCCAAGAGAAAAAACAATTGTAAATTCCACCCAGCAGATATATAGCATCGTGACCTCTTAAGAGTTAAATAAAATTGGGAATAATTGCAAAAATAGAAGCCAAGATAAAAACTCGCCATTGATATTTTTAGACGACTTATCTCTAGACCTAAGGGGAAACAACGGAGAATATCTCAAATATTTGGAATGTATCATGACTCACTTAAAATAGTATTATTGTATCTGTAGATATTAAAGTGTAAGAATCAAATTATTTTGGTACTAAAGTTTAATTAAAACAAAACCATTATTAACCCTGTCAGGTGTTATTATGTTAGTATTACTATTTTCCAATTTGATAGAAAAAATAACAGTAAAAATCCAATGAACTTCCCTTTTATGCATTTGATAGTCATTTAATGGTATTTGTAGCAATCATTATTTGAATTGTAGGTTAATAATTATGATCATCGGCCACAAAAACTTACTAAAGAGTTAGTGCATTTCAGGCAATGCAAAATAAACATTTTTTAAAATGTAGACTGCTTTATTTAGCTTTCAAAATAATCTAGTGAATTAGATCATTTTATTATGGATCCAAATTTTTATTTATAGGAACTATGGTAAAATCTGCATTTTGAATGACCAAAATTTAACATAGTGTGAACTCAGAGGCCAGAGATATAATTACTATATCATACTCCTTTCCATTGATTGTATCTCTATTGCTATCAGACAACTGATTTTTTTTCTTTTTAACTTAAGGTATTAGAGATTAGAAATCACATCTTTGATTTTCATATTAGCTATATATATTTTTCAACTTGTTTTTTGCTGTCAATTTTGTATAAAGTGCTTGACTTTGAAACAATGATGTCAATGTCTTCTCAGTTTTTTTCTTTTAATCATTTTATTTCAAATGAAAATAATGGTGGAGCTCCTACAATTCTGTTAAGTACATGACTTGGTTCCACACTTTCTGATAGAAGAGGCAATGCACATAAAGCCTTCCATCTGAGCATTAGGGATGTTGTAAGAATTCAGTGACCACACATGTGCACGAGGCCTTTTTAATAGTGTCTGGGCAAAGTCACTGCTTCAAAATGCTAAATATGCCTCTGAGGCACTCACCGTAGGAAGCCACATTGCCCATCTAAGGATGGGCATCTTCATTTGCTCGAGGAAATATAGGGATTGGGCTTTTGATTTCTGTAACAGTTGTGTTCTTTGATATCATACAACCCATCTGTGCTTATGGAAAAAAGTAAATTTTCTGAAACTTATTATGAAGAAAATGAAAATTGCTTGAAATTTAATTATACTGAATGATTGATGCTCTTTTCACATGTATTGTTTATACACATATATAAGGGTACAGATAGATAGACAGGTAGACAGGAGATGATAGATAGACAGACAGACAGATAGGCAGACAGGAAATGTAATTTCCAAATTCTTTTCTACCATACTATGAATTTTTCCAGCAGAGAATTTCAGGGCAGCTGAAAAGTCAGTTACAATGTTTGAACTTTCAGTCCGACTGGTCCTCAGTTTCCCCTACACATCTAGTGCTTACTTAATCTGTCTTTCAAGATCCCATATCTGATCATCAACCCACCATGTGCCCCACGCAGCCACCTGGGTCTCAAGGTCCCTCTGTGCAGAATGCACCAAGGTCTCAGGTTCGGAGACAGTGAGTCTAACAGTGTGCTGGCACCACAGTGGGCAACTGCCCAGGTATCCCCCTAAAACAGAGGCACCCGCCATGGATCAGTGCTCCCTGGAGTTACCCCTCAATGAAACTGCCTGCTGGACTTCTAAGAAAGACAAAAGGGAATGCGAAAGCAAGTGAGTGGGTGGTGTAAGCCTTCCAGGCATGGGAGACTCTCCTGTATTTGGAAGTTACCACGGGAGCCAGAGATGATGTGTCCCTATTAAGTTCTGTTCTCCAAAGAAGAGGTCTTTGGAGAGGTTATTAAAATATACCGATAGCCCACCCGACACAAGCATGAATACCAAGTTAATGTGGCCTGAGCCAGGCACCATTCTGAAGTTAAATTATCTTGAAAACCATGAAAGTAGTCTGTCATCTTCATTGCGCATATAAAGAAATAGAAGCAGAGGACTCACTCAAAGTTAGGGGTCAAAGTGTAGCTTGGCAAGAGTCTGCACTCTTACATTTCACCATATATATGCTTTATGCAGGTAAATGGATGCTCCCGTTAACTATTTGTGAATAGGTTGATAATGGATGTACTAAATATGTAAGTTACATCACCAAAGGGTCAAATTATTTTAATACAATTGTTAGGTTAGAAGATGAAAGAAACTTCATTGATTTTGAGAGGCTAACAAATGATAACCAATTTATTGTCACATCATGAAAAAAGTGAGTGCAGTTTCATATATCAGATTATAGCCCAATATAGAGAAGTATTTAATTAACGACATTCACCTCAAATAAATATTCAAAGAATGTAATTTTTAAAAATTCACAAATAGGGTCGACTGGGTTGTGCAGTCGGTTAAGCATCAGACTCTTGGGTATTGGCTCAGGTCATGATCTCAGGGTCCTAAGATCAATCCCTGTGGTGGGCTCTGAGCTCAGTGCAGAGTTGGCTGGAGATTCTCTCTCTCCCTCTTACCATCCCCACCTGCATGTGCATCTGCTCTCTCTCTCTCAAATAAATCTTTAAAATTTTTTTAAATCTATAAATATATTAGAGATTATTGAAATGATTTGGTGAATTATTTGCACTAACATATCATTTGATAAGCAGTTTGTCATATACTTATTTAATAAAATACATATACTTAATTTTGACATATTTACATAAATCTATATTCCTTTACTTGTTTTTATATTTTGAATATTATCACTAGATGTGTCATCGTTTATTCAGCTATTCTCCCATGATGGGTATTAATTTGATTCTATTTGCTACTATAATGTTTTGGCACACAGATCTTTAAGTACATGGGCTAATATTCATATAGGATAGATTCCCAGGAGTGGAATTTTGGGTTGAAATAAATACACTTTTAGTTGTAAAATGTATTATTGAAGAGCTATTTACAAACTGTAACAATTTACATTTCCAAGATAATGTATCAGGGCACCATAATGCTGACATCATCCCCCTTGGCAATATATTCCTTTTTTAATTATTCTCAGTCAAAGAAGTGGGAAATGGTGTCTCATAATTATTTTAATTTATATTTTCTTGACTACTTGAGAATTTGTATATTATTCAAGTTTTATTTAAATATACAACTCATAGGATTCAGCCATCCTGCATTTTTGTAACACCCCATCAGATTTCCTATCTCTATTCCTTGGAAAGAAACCACTATGGAATCCTCTACCATTTCTTCCCCACACTTGTCTATGGGAAACATTTCTAATCACTGCTGCAGCCACCAACCCTAGAATCAGTCCTCTTATTTAGCTTAACCTTCCAGGAAAAACCTCTAGGAGGAATATTCTGAACCTTCTGTGAATCTCTCCTTCTTCTCTTTCCTTCATTCCTTCCTCCCCTCTTTTTGTCTGGTTATATTTTCTCCAGCCCCTCAGGGCTACAAATGTTAATGAGCTTTGGAGACAGGATAGCCCACACTCCATATACAAAGTCTTCCTTTATTCATTCCAGTTCCTGTAATTTAAAGAATAAGGCTCTTTCTCATATATGAAACCTGTTACCACTGTGCGTAGAGTGAGATAAGAGGTCTTCGGAGGAATGTTCAGCAATGTCAAGCAAAATTAGTACCAAAATCTGTCTCATAGACATACCCAGGAAAAATTCCTCTGTGACCTTAACAACAATAAAATATAACAGACTTGGGACAAATGGCAAATCAAAGGCTGACAGCAGTAGAAACAGGTGATTTTAGACAGTTTTCAAGAAGTTTATCTCTAAAACTGTGGAAAAGGATTAAGAATGATAGAATGAAAATGGAAAAAGAGAAGTGAAAAAATCAAAGCAGATGTATGTAACTTACCTACAAGTGTTCCACTGCCACCTGAATGACAGTAATCTAAAACAAATTTTATTTTTCTAAGATTTCATTTATTGATAGAGAGCAATCAAATAAATAAATGAAATCTTAAAAAAAGTAAATTGAAATAAGTTTATTAAATGAAACCAACCCTACAAGAAATATTGAAAGCGGTCGTCTAAGCAAAGAGAGAGCCTAGCAACATAAACCAGAAAGGAACACAGACAATATACAGTAACAGTCACCTTACAGGCAATGAAATGACACTAAATTCATATCTTTCAATAGTTACCCTGAATGTGAATGGTCTAAATGCCCCATTCAAAAGACAAAGGCTATCAGATTGGATAAAAAAAATAAGACCCATCGATATGTGGTCTGCAAGAGACTCATTTTAGACCCAAAGACACCCCTAGATTGAAAATGAAGGGGTGGAAAACCATTTACCATGCAAATGGACACCAAAAGGAAGCTGGGGTAGCAATCCTTATGTCAAACAAATTAGATTTTAAAACAAAGACGGTAATAAGAGATGAGGAAGGACACTATATCCTACTTAAAGGGTCTATTCAACAAGAAGATCTAACAAGTGTAAATATCTAGGCCCCTAACATGGGAGCAGCCAATTATATAAGGCAATTAATAATAAAAGCAAAGAAACACATCAACAACAATACAATAATAGTAGAGGACTCTAACACTCCCCTGACTGAAATGGATGGATCAGCTAAGCAAAAGGTCAACAAGGAAATAAAGACTTTAAATGACACACTGGACCAGATGGACTTCACAGATATATTCAGAACATTCCATCCCAAAGCAACGGAATACACATTCTTCTCTAGTGCCCATCGAACATTTTCCAGAATATATCACATCCTAAGTCACAAATCAGGTCTCAACTGGTACCAAAAGACTGGGATCATTCCCTGCATATTTTCAGGCTACAATGCTTTGAAACTAGAATTCAATCACAAGAGGAAAGTCGGAAAGAACTCAAATACATGGAGGCTAAAGAGCATCCTATTAAGAATGAAAGGGTCAACCAGGAAATTAAAGAAGAATTTTAAAAATTCACGGAAACAAATGAAAATGAAAACACAACTGTTCAAAATCTTTGGGATGCAGCAAAGGCAGTCCTAAGAGGAAAGTATATAGCAATACAAGCCTTTCTCAAGAAACAAGAAAAGTCTCAAATACACAACCTAACCATCCACCTAAAGGAGCTGGAGAAAGAACAGCAAATAAAGACTAAACCCAGCAGGAGAAGAGAAATAATAAAGATCAGAGCAGAAATCAATGAAATAGAAACCAAAAGAACAGTAGAACAGATCAACGAAAGAAGGAGCTGGTTCTTTGAAAGAATTAACAAGATTGATAAACCCCTGGCCAGACTTGTCAAAAAGAAAAGAGAAAGGACCCAAATCAACAAAATCATGAATGAAAGAGGAGAGATCACAACCAACAACAAAGAAATACAAACAATTATAAGAACTTACTATGAGCAACTCTATGCCAGCAAATTAGATAATCTGGAAGAAATGGATGCATTCCTAGAGATGTATCCACTACCAAAACTGAACCAGGAAGAAATAGAAAACCTGAACAGACCTATAACCACTAAGGAAATTGAAGCAGTCATCAAAAATCTCCCAACGAACAAAAGCCCAGGGCCAGATGGCTTCACAGGGGAATTCTACCAAACATTTAAAGAAGAATTAATACCTATTCTTCTGAAACTGTTCCAAAAAATAGAAATGGAAGGAAAACTTCCAAACTCATTTGATGAGACCACCATTACCTTGATCACCAAACCAGACAAAGACCCCATCAAAAAGGAGAATTACAGACCAATATCCTTGATGAACACGGATGCAAAAATTCTCACCAAGATACTAGCCTATAGGATCCAACAGTACATTAAAATGATTATTCACCATGACCAAGTGGGATTTATCCCTGGGCTGCAAGGTTGGTTCAACAGCCACAAATCAATCAATGTGATACAATACATTAATAAAAGAAAGAACAAGAACCATATGATCCTCTCAATAGATGCAGAAAAAGCATTTGACAAAGTACAACATCCTTTCTTGATCAAAACTCTTCAGAGTATAGGCATAGAGGGTATATACCTCAGTATCATAAAAGCCATCTATGAAAAAACCACAGCGAATATCATCCTTAATGGGGAAAAACTGAGAACTTTCCCCCTAAGGTCAGGAACATGGCAGGGATGTCCACTATCACCACTGCTATTCAACATAGTATTAGAAGTCCTAGCCAGAGCAATCAGACAACAAAAAGAAATCAAAGGCATCCAAATTGGCAAAGAAGAATTCAAACTCTCACTCTTTGCAGATGATATGATACTTTATGTGGAAAACACGAAAGACTCTACCCCAAAACTGCTAGAACTCATATAGAAAGTCAGTAACGTGGCAGGATATAAAATCAATGCACAGAAATCAGTGGCATTCCTATACACCAACAACAAGACAGAAGAGAGAGAAATTAAGGAGTCAATCCCATCTACAACTGCACCCAAAACCATAAGATACCTAGGAATAAATCTAACAAAAGAGGCAAAGAATCTCTACTCAGAAAACTATAAAACACTCATGAAAGTAATTGAGGAAGACACAAAAAAATGGAAAAATGTCCCATGCTCGTGGATTGGAAGAACAAGTATTGTGAAGATGTCAATGCTACCTACAGCAATCTACACATTCAATGCAATCCCCTTCAAAATACCATCCACTTTTTTCAAAGAAATGGAACAAATAATCCTAAAATTTGTATGGAACCAGAAAAGACCTAGAATAGCCAGAGGAATGTTGAAAAAGAAAAGAAAAGTCCACAATTCTGGACTTCAAGCTCTATTACAAAGCTGTCATCATCAAGACAGTATGGTACTGGCACAAAAACAGACACATAGATCAATGGAACAGAATAGAGAGCCCAGAAGTGGACCCTCAACTCTATGGTCAACTCATCTTCGACAAAGCAGGAAAGAATGTCCAATGGAAAAAAGACAGTCTCTTCAACAAATGATGTTGGGAAAATTGGACAGCCACATGCAGAAGAATGAAACTGGACCATTTCCTTACACCACACACAAAAATAGACTCAAAATGGTTGAAAGACCTAAATGTAAGACAGGATTCCATCAACATCCTAAAGGAGAACACAAGCAGCAACCTCTTCGACCTCAGCTGCAGCAAATTCTTCCTAGAAACATCACCAAAGGCAAGGGAAGCAAGGGCAAAAATGAACTATTGGGACCACATCAAGATAAAAAGCTTTTGCACAGCAAAAGAAATAGTCAACAAAAACAAAAGACAACCAACAGAATGGGAGAAGATATTTGCAAATGACATATCAGATAAAGGGCTAGTATCCAAAATCTATAAAGAACTTCTTAAACTCAACACCCAAAGAACAAATGATCCAATCAAGAAATGGGTAGAAAACATGAACAGACATTTTTCCAAAGAAGACATCGAAATGGCCAACAGACACATGAAAAAGTGCTCAACATCGCTCGGCATCATGGAAATCAAAATCAAAACCTCAACGAGATATTACCTCACATCAGTCAGAATGGCTAAAAGTAACAAGTTAGGAAACGACAGATGTTGGCAGGGATGCGGAGAAAGGGGAACCCTCCTACACTGTTGGTGGGAATGCAAGCTTGTACAGCCACTCTGGAAAACAGTATGGAGGTTCTTTAAAAATTTGAAAATAGAGCTATCATACAATCCAGCAATTACACTACTGGGTATTTACCCCAAAGATACAAATGTAGGAATCTGAAGGGGTACGTGCACCCCAATATTTATAGCAGCAATGTCCACAACAGCCAAACTGTGGAAAGAGCCAAGATGTCCATCGACAGATGAATGGATAAAGAAGATGTGGTGTATATATATGATGGAATATTATGCAGCCATCAAAAAGAATGAAAACTTGCAATTTGCAACGACATAAATGGAACTGGAGGGTATTATGCTGAGTGAAATAAGTCAATCAGATAAAGACATGTATCATAGGACCTCACTGATATGAGTAATTCTTAATCTCAGGAAACAAACTGAGGGTTGCTGGAGTGATGGGGGTTGGGAGGGAGGGGGTGGCTGGGTGATAGACATTGGGGAGGGTATGTGCTATGGTGAGCGCTGTGAATTGTGCAAGACTGTTGAATCACAGATCTTTACCTCTGAATAATACATTATATGGGGGGAATCGGAGGGGGAGATGAACCATGAGAGATTATGGACACTGAAAAACAAACTGCAGGTTCTAGAGGGTAGTGGGGGAGGGTTAGCCTGGTGATGGGTATTAAAGAGGGCACGTTCTGCATGGAGCACCGGGTGTTATACACAAACAATGAATCATGGAACACTACATCAAAAACTAATGATGTAAGGTATGGTGATTAACATAACATAATAAAAAATTAAATTAAATTAAAAAATAAAAAAAATAAGTTTAATAAAAAGAAAGATTTTGACAATAAAAAGTTTATAATGGGAGGAAACTAAAAAAAAAAAAAATATCATTTAAGCAAGTGTTGAACTTAGAAGCAGAGTCCAAGAGGAAATTTATTCTGGCCCAAGAAAACCACTGTCCACTTAGAGATGGGTTCATCAGAATATCTTTGCTCTAGGAACCAGGTATCTGGGACATATCTGATATATTGACATGTTGTCAAAGCAAATTCTGATTTTGCTTTGACTTAATGTGATTTCTTACAAGGAGATACACAAAGTAGGTACATGAATGCCCAATCAATATTGAAAAGAGTAATACTTCTCAGTTTAACACACATTTATACTTCAGTTTTTTTCATTATTCCTCTAATTATGTGTGAATAACATAAATCTGCACCTGAGAGATATTAATGAACAAAGCATATTGAAGACCTGTCATTAAGATGACCCAGCTGAGGTGCAATCACAGAACTATTACATAACTCAACTCACTCTACGTTAGCATCGCACTTCCAGGACTAGACTGCAAAAATGTTCTTTGAAATACTATGATTTCACATATGTTCTCTAGGAAATTGAAAACATTTCCACATTTGACTTGACAAAGTACTACTGCTCTTCAATACAGAGATTAATTTGCATCTCTCCTTGAAACAGCTCAGTTAATAAGGGTGTCATGCTTGATCAGAACCTCATGCTAATACAGCCAAAGTCAGATAGTTAAAGAATTATTTATTAATTAGTTCACCAAGTAATTTTTTTTTTTGTTAAAATTTCACTATGTGATAACAGGAATACAAAATTAAGTATTAACTTGCCAGTATACTCTAACTCAAGTCTGGGAGAGTGAATATACAAGTGGACAATTGGCAGACCATATACAGCACAGAGAACTTTGACCCACAACTTTAGTAGCAAGTGGCCTGACAGATCCAACTACACTTCTGTGGCAATTGTCACAAAGAGATCAGGACTTGGTCAAGATTTGGTCAATGACTAGCAAATTCCCTATGTTGACAGTTCCCCTACCTGCCCTGCTTCCAACTCATGACCAATCAGAGAAAGCTAAGTATGATCGTCAAATCAATGACACAGGAGGTCCTGCCTCCAACATCCCGATGCAACATCCTCCAATTAGAGCAAATTTGAAGCCTCCCCTTTGCTCTACTATAAAGCTTTCCCATGCTTTGCCTTTGTGTCTCTACCAAATGCAAGTGATTGTGTCTGATTCCTTGCTATATCAGCTCTGAAATTATAGCTTCTGTTTGTTCCCATTAGTGTGGTCATTATGAATTTGCATAAGCCCACATAAAAAGTGGTAAAACATAGTAGTTGACCCTCAGTTTTTCTCTCTTTATAAATATTTCTTTCACTGGTAAACTCATTAGAAAATCTGTCTAGTAGAGCCAATTTATTCAGCAATCAGGGAAAGGGTAAGATGCAAACATTAGAGGACAGGTTGCCTTCACAAAATTCACACTCACACATAGCAAACTCATCAGATCCTTTCCTGAGATCTGGTACTGTGTGATTGGAAGGGATAAGAAGATGTAAGTGATTTATTAAAAGTCCACCATAAGGGTTGACAAGGATGTTGATGGCATGCATCTACTGTAGAAATGTTGTGTCTTTCCTCTGTGCTTCAACAGGAGTCTGCATTTCTGTTTCCATTGTGATCCCTGGTCCAGACTTCATGCTTCTCAAGAGCAAGGCTCTTGCCCTGCTTGTCTCTACATACCCCAGAACCTGTCTGCGAGTACTGCCTCACACACTGGCGATATTTAATGAAGGGAGTGGACCTGAACTGGATAGGTGAACAGATACACACAGGAAAAAAGATCAGATGTGGGGAGGTAGTACATTTTGCTAAATATTTCAATGACAAATTCTAGTGGCTCAGTGTTTTTCTGGAGAAAGTGAAGCTTCCAAAGTCTTCCTCTCAGGTAAGAAGGTAAGAAAATAAATCCGAAATTTGGTGAAAGTAAGTATTCAATGAATTGGAAGAGGTGACATTAAAAAGGGGGGAAGAGACTAAGAGAAGGTCAGTGATGCTCCAGGTAAGAAACAACAGGGCGTCAGTAAGAGAAAGGGAAGCAAAAGGTTTCCAAGGAAGAGGCAACAGAAAGTGAAAAAGAATCACTTTGCAAAATGCTACAGGATTATCTGCTGAAAAGAAATCACATGGTTATTGTGTAACCACTGTAACTTTATCTCTGGATTCTCTAATGAAGTTTTAAAATTCCATTTATTTTATGAGATCCAGTTCATATTTCCTTGAAGGTGCTTTTAAAATCAATAAGAAATACTGTTTTCTATTTTTTAAATTTGGAAGTTTAGTGGAAAAACTAGGATTGAAGAAACCAAACAGGTATAATTTTCACAAGTGGCAAAACCTTTTAATATCTATACATTAGCTAAGCTTCAAAAGGAAAATGTTTGTATAAATGCCTAGAAAAGTCTCATGGCTACTATCTTTTATATACTATGGCAGAGGATTTATATTAGGGGTCATTAAAATCCATTGTTCTCCACTTTAGAAATTCCCTGTAGTTTATTGTTATATTGACAAATATAGTAAATAATAAAATGTTTGCATCTATAATATTATCTGTCTAACAAAACCAGTACCTCTACCTGATATAGCTCAGGAGGAAGTAATATTGGCTATTCTTTTTTATAGGACATGATCAATATAGATATTTCTTATAACTTCTCTAAGTTCTTGGGTAAAGAAGAAGCTATGAATTCGTTTTCAGCAATAAACCAGATGGGAGGTGTTTTAGCTACTTATAGGGAAAATGCATTCAGGAAAGAAAATGATCAGGGTAACTTAGAAAAAGTTGCCTTTGATAAGATGTAGTTGGTTGCTCTGGTTTCTGTCAGGATAGAAGGAGCTTGATTACAAGTTAAACTGTTACTGAACTGATTCTGTTGAAGAATTTAATATAGATTTAGCCTGACGTAGCTGCTATTGTTTTATGTTTTTTTAATTAAAACAGTGCTTTCCCTGTTGGACTCAAAAATTTTAATAAAAAAAATCATATGTGTGTGTACACATATATTTGAAAATTCACAATTCTACCAAATACAATAGACACAACCATATACTAGGAAAGTCCCTCTAGTCAGAATAACATTGTTAAGAGGCATGAGATATTAATGATAAATTATATTAAAATATATTTTAGAGGGCCTGGGTGGCTCAGGTCGTGATCCCAGAGTCCCAAGACTGAGTCCCACACTGGGCTCCCTGCTCAGCGGGGAGTCTACTTCTCTCTCTGACCTTCCCCGCCTCTTGTGATCTCTCTCAAATAAATAAAATCTTAAAATATATACGGGGCTCCTGGGTGGTTCTGTTGTTAAGCGTCTGCCTTCGGCTCAGGCTCAGGTCATGGTCCCAGGGTCCTGGGATCGAGCCCTGCATCGGGCTCCCTGCTCCGCGGGAAGCCTGCTTCTCCCTCTCCCACTCCCCCTGCTTGTGTTCCTTCTCTCGCTGTGTCTCAGTTAAATAAATAAGTAAAATCTTTAAAAAAATAAAATAATATATATGTATATATATTTTAAAAACAATTCATTTTATAACGAGATTTTTCAAGTTAAATTAGATGATGGAATATTTTATTCTAAGAAATAATCTTATTGAAATAACACCACCATTCTATATTACAAAGAACAAAGGAAAAACAGAATTGATTGGTAATTCTATATTCTGTATTATCTGTATTATACTGTCAAGGCGTCAAGAAATTAAAAAAAAAAACTAGAAAGGAATGAGCAGCAGCTTTAGTTTGTTTGTACGTTAGGTACAATTGGAGCACTATGTCCATATGTACTCTGGACTACTTTGACAGAAGTAGGTTTTTGAATGTAACAAGATAAGCCAACTTGAGTTGTAATATATTTTGGGGAATTAGTTCACTACAAATTGTGACTGTAAAGATTGAAACATTATACTGTAAATGTTTTATAGTTTTCCCCCAATAAAATTTTTGGGGAAAAAAAACCTAGAAAGGGATTTAAAGGGTTAAAATTTTATAATGAAGTGCAGACAGTCATATATATATATATATTTTTACAAATGGTAGATATATTCTCAGGCCAATCCATTTGACGTATAATGTAGTTTAAGTGTGAATTTTATTAGTCTTGACCTAGAAGCAGGAGGCATATGAAAGAGTATAATACAGACAGAAACAAAAGGAATAGAGCAGCTTCCTTTGCCTTTTACTTAATGGTATTTTCCCTTTCTTTCTGTTCACAGTGTAGGCCTGAGGTCACATTTCGATCCACACTGTTTTGGCACTCTTTCTGTTCTAGATTCCTTAGCATATTAACTTCAGAGTCATCCTCAACAGCACATTATGGCAACATGTCCGGGTTTGCCATACTTTATCAACAGTGCTCATCTACAAAGTTAATTAGGGTACCTATCGTACCCTCAAGACCTCAAGAAGGAGGGGAAATGAGGCACAAATAAAAACAAGCATATTTAACATCCACTGATTAGCCAATAGGTGTGCAAAGAACGTGTGGGCACACATGCAACTTCCCAAAAATCCTCAAATAAGGTAATGCTATTCTACCTTTACGAAAACTGTGTTAGAAAATTCACTAACTTCTCTGTGATGAGAGAATTTGATGGAATCTAGAAAGAAAAAAGATCTTGTGCCTCCAGACTCAATGTTTGTTTAACAAAAATATATAGTTATAAATACATATTATATATATATATATATAAATATTACGTAGTATTATTTGTGTGTGCGTGCACGCATTGTGTGTGCACATGTGTGTACGTGAAATGGGACCCCCTTTCAGAACCAGAGGAAGATAAGGAGAGTAGAGGCCTAGTCAATTATCTGCACGGGGCAATTTTAGTCATATCCTGCCTTTCGCAAGCATGAAGTCCCAGTTATGTATCTCACATACTTCACAAACGGAAACTTGTCAATCCAGGTTAGGGAGTTCATTATAAAAGCCCAAACGTGTGGCCTTCTGTCTGAAAGTTCCCCTTACCAGAGCTGCACGGAGCGAGGCCTGAAAATCTATCCCTCAGCTTGTTTCAAACAATAAATGCTGAAACCTGTCATCGTGGTGATGGATTCCGTGCACTCAGAAAGTTATTAGCACATTTTATTCAGGCACCATCAAAGTGCACCAAGTACCACTAAAAGCCTGGGGCACCTTTAGCTAGAATTATGTTCTGTGTTGAAAGCAGTTTTATGTCCAGAAAATTCTATGGGGAACATGGACCATGGCATCACATCCGGCACATCGCTTTATTTGTTTGCGTTCAGCATGCTCTGTGCTGCTATGTCCCTCCCCAGTCTCTCCTCGTCCTATCCCGGGAAGTGAAACATACCTTCTCCTATGTATAGTGTAAAACGGAACTGATGTGACATCAGGAAACCAGCAGTTTAATTCCATCTCTGCCACTATCCATGGGGTCATGTGTTAAACAATTCCCTTCATTGTCTGCACTTGACATGACTACGAAGTATTCCAGGCCTTGGAGGGAAATAGAGGTGAGAGCTAGGAGTCGTAGCAGAAAATCAGTGGCGAGGATATTGTTCCAGGGGGAACGGGTTGAGTGGCAGAACTCTTCCAAACCAGCCTCCCAGCCGGCTGTCCTGTACCTGCCACCTCAGACGCGTCCTGTCAGCCTCTCTTCTCGGATAACACGGACAGCTTTAAGATGAGGAGGGTGAGTCCGCCTTTGAGCAAATGATTACTGCAGGTGAACCTGGCACCTGCTCAGCTTTCCTTTCTGCAAATTTACCTGTTAACCTCACGTGCTTGATTTTCATTACCATAGTTTGCCTATGTAAGAAATTCAAAAGCAAATGAAGAAGAATATAAAAATCAGTCTCCCTCTCATATTAGACTCTAAGACCCTGAACTGCTATCTTAAATTCTTATCTGTCCGGTGTTTTTTGCTGTTCTTGGCATGCATCTATCTATAAGCACATTACTTCAGCATTGTTTTACATCTTGACTTTTGACTTCAATAATATATCATAGCAATCTCACTGTATCTGAATTGATAGCTTTACCTTATTCTTGTGAATAGCTGTGTTGTATTTTGCCACGCTGATTAATCATAATTTTCTACTGCCAAACTACTGATAGAACTGTATATTGTCTTCAGTCTCTTACTATGACCATGCCACACGGACTTATGTACACACACACACACACACACACACACACCCCAATATATGTTGGGAAAATGTCCACAAAGAGAATTTCTGGATCAAAATTACATACATTTTCTTTATTCTCTCCAAATCGTGTCAGTTATGACGTACAGAACATTCTCTCAATGGGATAAAATGCAGCACATTGCTGGTAAATATAGTCACACTGATTTGATGAGAGCAGAATATTGTTTAGTAGCACTGGACCTCATTTCAGAATAACTGTATTTAAATACCACTTTTGCAATTCACTTCGTGGACTGATGTGGGGTCAGACATTTAAAACTCTTTGCTTTAGTCTTCTCACCTGTTAAACAGATGCTGATCAAAATGCCTGTCCGGTAAATTTTTTTAAGTGTTTAATGAGATAATCTTTGCTGAATGTGTATACACCATACTATACTCTGTACCGTGTAGTATATAATGAGTCTTCAATAAATGTCAACAGGTACATCACCATCATCATCATCTTCTTCACCATCACCACCACCACCCAGTGTTCATCTGTACCCCTTTTTCGACTCTCTGTCTGCTGAACAGCTTTGTTTGTGTGACGAGTGTACCCTTACTCTAAGTAATATTTTTCATTTACAGCCTGGATTTTGAGCAGATTTTCCTTTCAGTTGTAGATCCACGGTGTGCAAACCATGGGAGCATCTGGCTCCTAATTAGGCTTGATCGTGATGAAGGATGACTGTTTAAGAGGTCAGTTAGCACCCCTCTAGAGGTTAGACTGCTTCATAAATAGAGCAAAAGCACCACTCCCTAAGACATGGCCATAAGACCGTAAGACCGAGCTCAGTAGAGTAGGCATATCACTACTGACGGTATTTAACATGCTGGCATTGCTACTTAGCTACAGTTGTAGAATTGCCACAAAGATTCCATCACTGACAACAAAGTGAAATATTGATATAGTAATTAGTTTTCTGCACCATATGTTCTGATTTTTGCATACAGTTATTATGCAGCACAGATTCCTGGGCAGATGATTAGGAGAGCAGGAGTAACAGCAAGATATAACGGTTTTCTGGGAAGAACCACAGCCTACCCAATGTGACCCAAAAAGAAGCAACTTAATTTCCTACTCCACCAGTCAACTTTGATACAGTATGATGACTTTTTAAAATACATATGCACCTGGCAGGGAAGAAGCAAGTGAAATATTTCTCTTCCATTTGTTTTCTGTCTTTCATTTCTGTTCTTCTTCTGAGCCTCGTTGGTAGTTGTTTTTGTGATTGATAATGAACACCAGCGATTAATAGCAAGAAACCGTACCTTTGTCCTCAGCAGTGATACAAAAGCACAGTCATAAATCATCTCTGCATATGTTCTATGGCAATGAGTCTGGTCTTAATATATTTGAAGACAGCATTATGCAATATGTTGTAAAATATCTTAAATTACTGAAGTTCTTGCTTTTAAAATGTCCTTCCCTTTAGAGCTCCTGACTGACCTGGAGGAGTCAGGAGGGGAAGAAGAATCCCCTTCACCCAGCCTGATGCCGCTGCCTCACTCAGGAGGGATAATTACAGAAACTTAACACTGCAGGACAGAAAAGGAAATGGCATTTCAGGAAAGGGGGGGAGCACTTTTATTTTGCTCCTTTAAGAACCTCATATATTGTATACCTGAAACTGATATAGCACTGTTTTTTTTTTTTAAAGAACCTCCTATATTAAAACTTGATATATAGATTGGTATTAGGGACCCTTCTGAAGCAGCATAATTTTCTGTTGAAAAATAAGTAAGAGATTATACTCTCTGCAGGTTGACTCTTTTCCTTTTTCTAAGAAATGTCAAATCACAAAAAATCATCTTATCTTAAAACTATGTGTCATTGTCATTTCGTTTTTGACATAAAGCCACTGAGTGCCCTGCCTTCCTTCCTTCATAGGAGATGCAGTACAAAACACTCATCAAGTTTATAGATCCAGTACCTTCATATAGATCCAGTACAAAACACTACATGCAGTTTATCATGTTTCCTAAATATATTTACCCCGCAGAACACTTAAAGACTGTTGTTATTACTGAGCATTTGTCCCTAAGCATCTCAGCTCTCTTTAGGGAAGTGGCAGGGCTGTGGAAGGAGGCAGGGGGCTGAAGCCAGTGTGAGGGAGGGAGTCCTCACTGCCTCACAGTGGATACTGCAAGAGAGATGCATGGGTTTTGCCTCTGCTATGCCTTTCCCAGAAACTGCTGCAGATATGACAATCGCCACCCACCACAGTCAATTAAAGATTCCACCTGGAAAGAACAGCTTTCTCTGTCACTTGGAGGCAACTAGGGTTAAAGAGAAACGATGATTGTGACACATGATAAGTGTTTTAGCCTGAGGTTAGATGGACATTTTTTCTTTTTTTTTTTAAATCAATTTACTCATCTTCTTCTTGGGATTGCTCTCTAGCTATCTAGTGATGGTTTCTTCTACTGAAAATGGGTTTAATGAATTGTGTATATAATAGCTTCCTATTGCTGTTTAACCACTGCCATAAATTTAGCAGCTTAAAGCAATGCACATTTCTCATCTAGCAGTTTCCATGGGTCAGGAATCTGGGCATGGCTTAGCTGGGATCTCACTAAGCTGCAGCCGGGTGGCAGCCAGGGCTTTGACTTGATGAGAGGCTCAACTGGGGAAGGATTCAGGTGCAAGTTCCTTCAGGCTGTCGACACAAATTATTTCCATGTGGTTGTTAAGATTCATGGCTGTTTTCTTCTTCAAAACAAGCCAGGAAAAGACAATTAGTCTGCTCACTATAGAGTCCTACATACATCTCATCACCTTTACCCTGTTCTGGTGATTGGAAGCAAGTTCCAGGTTCCACCCACACTTGAGAAGAGAGTGTGAACACCAGGAGGCAGGCATAGTGAGGTCTGCATGCCTACATGACATACAGTGATCTCTGTGCCACTGGGATTGAATGGGGATTTGATATTATATATGAAATAATTGTAAGGATAAAATTATAAACAGATAATATGGGCACAGGTGAGAAAGATGACTTCCATTCTCCCTCTAAAGAGAGAATCCTTAAATAATGAATGCCATCATTTCATAACGTAAAGTACCTGAGGAAGAAAAGAGATAGATTGACCTAGATATTTAACAGTCTCATATGGACTGAATATGTGTGACCCCCCCCCCATTCATATATTTTAGCCTAACCGCTAATATGATGCTGTTTGGCGGTGGGGCCTTTGAGAAGTAGTTAGGTGTAGATGAAGTCATAAGGGTGGGCGCCCTCTGGTGCCATTGTCCTTCGGAAAAACACCAGAGCTCTTTTGCTCTCTGCCCTGTGGGGATCCAGCCAGGTTTCCTCCTACAAGCCAGGAGACAGCACTCATTGGCATTTTGATTTCCCGTTTCCCAGCCTCCAGAACAGTGAGAAATAAATGTCTATTTTTCAGGGCACCTAATCTATGGTATTTTATTATGGCAGCCCAAGCTAATACACAGCCTATATTTTCTTCTCTATTATCAAATTTTGGTTAAAATCTCCTTACTGTATAGATTGCTGAACTCAATTTTAGCTATGACATACTATAAATCAGTTGATTTAAACAATGAATCATTTCCCTAAAACTTTTTGAAAATTAAAACTAGTTACACTTTATAGAACACTTTATTTTCAATGCAATTTTTCTGCACATATCAAGAATGTGAAAGTGAGTGAACAGACTTAATTTCTCTCCAGAAAGCTGTATGCAGTGCACTTTAAAAGGCGCATGTGCTGCATGTAAAAATATCTCATCTGCATCGTCATGTCAGCTGCAGATTTCAATGACAAAAACAGTGGTCAACAGTGTATGAGTAATTGGAATCACAGAAAGAACGGAGGCAAGACTACTGAGCAGGAGTCTACGGCGCCTCTCAGGCAAGCACAAGTGGGGCCATCTCAGAAAACGCATTTATTTTCAGGATATGTAATGCAAGTGGAGTCTATAATTATTTAGAAACACAACTAGCTTTAAGGGATGGCTTATGTATTAAAATGTAAAATAACAAGTGATTTATATTGCCACTGGGTAGGCTTAAATTTGTGTATATATCCATTTACGTCTTTTCTCTGCTTATATGAAATGAAGACCCACTGCATTTAAACTGCATAAAAGGTTTAGAAGGGTACACAGCAATAAGTGTCGCTTGTTTTATAATATCATGGTACTAAGATCTGTTCAGACATTCATATAAATATGTTTATTTTGTACCCCTTTTCAGATGGAAAGTGAGAGAGACTATCCATGACAGACAGAAGGTGGGCATTTTGGATATTTCTGTGCATAGACTTGTTTTCTTGATTATTTTCAAGCCATCTGGGGATGGCAGTAGGCAAGTACTCTCCTCCATTCCCCTGGAAGATTGCCTGTCTGTAATGGGGGGTCTGGGGCAGCATGAGGACCAAGTATCCCCAGGGATAGAGGAGAACAGCAAAAGCTTCATTCGAGAGAATATTGAGTGCGCCCAGCACTCTTCCCATACAACATGCATTCTCATACACACACACAGTCTCCCAACATTCAAATTTCATTTGCTTTGTTTTTCCTCTTTCAGAGATGTTCTTGTCTCTTATTATATGTAGCCCAAGCTTGCAAACATGTCTAAGAAACACAGATATTCACTACATCTCAGGAAAAAAAGGAGAATAACATTCCTTGGCCAGAGAAAAATTACGTTCACCACATCAGAAGCAGTGTGGTTAACGGCGAACGCCCTGAAGAGTGACTCAGATCTACTTCCGAATCCTGCTCTGCCTTTTACTGACTGAGGGAGTTTATCTGGAGCAGTTGTTCTTTGTTTTTTTTGTTTTGAGAGAGAGAGAGCGCATGTTTGTGCCCCATGCATGAGCTGGGGGCGGGGGGCAGAGGGAGATGGTGGAAGGTGAACGTGTCTCAAGAGGAATTTATGCTGAGCTCAGAGGGAGCCTGACATGGGGCTAGATCTCCAGACCCTGCGATCATGACCTGAGCGTAATCAAGAGTCAGAGGTTTAACCAACTGTGCCATGCAGATGCCCCTGAACCAGTCAGTTTTAATATTTATGAGTCATTCTTTTGAGAATTTGATAAAAAAAATATAGAAATTTTACCCAAAGGAGCATAAATGTGAAAAATGGACCATACTTGTCAGAGTTTACAGATATCTTAAAAATCCAACAGAATGTTAGAGGAGCCCAAAGTTGAGGTTAAGAACTTAGATAACCTTGAATCTGCCACACTTCCATTCCCTGCTATGGCCCCAGCGGTGTAAGTCCAGTCCCTATATAAACAAAGTGATTTGAGACAAATGAAACACAAAGACTCAGGCCCTGGTTTTAGCCTCAGTTTGACCCTTAGATGAAACTATTTCTGAAACTGGGGAGGTATAGGTAGAATCACCCTCCACAAAAGAACTCACAAGATAGGATCTGGCATTTAAGCATCCAGGCCAATAAGCAAGTAACAGTACCAATGAAATGCCAACATTATATATCCCTGGAAACCAAAAAGCATTTTAACGCAAAAGTGTTTCCATGACATAATGCTGGTCAAAGAAAAGCTTTAGGCTAAATAAAAGCACTTTTTAATGAATAATCATTTGAATAATAAAATAAAGAAAGCCACTTAAATTTTATGCTCAATATATAAATTCTCAGAACTATTAATGATCTCAATACCTACAGTCTTATGCTTTGTTTACACTTAGAAAATAAAAAAAAAATGCCTTTTTTTTAATCTGGAAAATCTTAGTGGCTGGAGTGTCTTCGAATTTCATGGATCTAAACCAAAATAATATGGTCCAGAATGTTTAATCCATCATCCACAAATGGGTGCAAATTAGAGATTATGAATGAGATATAATGCATATTTTGCAATGGTCGCCACACTGCATAACTGATAGTTTTCTTGATCAAATGCTTTTTTTCTGATAGTTTTCTTCATCAAGTACATTTTCTCTGACATGCTTTCAATAAATTTATATCATTTTTCTAAGTATGAAATTATCTCTATATATAGCTCCAAGCAAAATAAATTTATTCCTATAATTTTCATGGGCATTTTAGCAGGAATGAAATCTGGAGATGACAAATGACATCAGTTGATGCCCAAGCCATTTTTGAAAGTCTTCCACATCATTATTCCTCATGATTGCCAGACAGCTGTCACAGTTGCTTTAAATGTGAAAGGACATCTTAATACGTTCAGACATTGAGTCTTGGTGAATCATACTCTACTGATATTATATCACTGGAAGAAAGGAAAATAGGAGGATCAGAAAATTGGAATCCTCTCAAATGTCAGGCAATCATTAAGCCCCTTATTGCATTAAATTTTTAAATCTCTTTAATAATAGACCCTCCTCTTGCAGTCATTCTAATCAATTATTATTATATTTTAAAAATGTAACTGCCTGGTACATAAAACTAATTTTACCAATTTTATGTTACTGAATATAAAATATCAGTAATGTTGAGATATTTTTTCCTAATATAAGATTATATTTTACAATAATTATATTGAAACTTCATTTCCAATGTGGATGAGACAATAAAAGGACATTTTATTTCCTCAGAATAGAGTGGGCAAGGGATACATTCTGATGCAAATTAATTGCGTATTAGTAGACTAGTGTCACTTCTGGCTCAAGTGAGGCCACCAGGCTTCCAGCCTCCTGATATGATTGGGACAGACACTGCTGATTGCCCACCAAATGTCCATTCCCCTTTCTTTCTTACCAATAAAACTCTACTTTTGTTTTAGGCAGCATTGTCCCTGCAATAAAATGTTTCCAGAATCACTTGCACCTAGAAATGGTGAAACGGTAGGTCTGGATAAGAAGTTACTAGAAGTCACTAGAAGAGCTTCTAAAAAACTTAGCAAGTTTTTGTTTGTTTCCGTGTGTGTGTGTGTGTGTGAATTTTTGCCTCTCCTCCTGGAGGTGCAAAACCATCTTGTGATGGAGGATAAGAGTCACAAATTATAGAAAAGCAAAAATGGAGATGGATCCTGGAGTAGTGAGGACATGTGAGATTGCTGAAGTTGACAAGCTGCTTTGCAGGAAAGAGAAATCCTTTTTGGCTGAGGCGCTGTGAATGGGTGTCTGTGACCTGCTGGAGCCTGAGCCAACACAGTTTCCCAGCAGATGCCATGGCGCCACCCAGACCCTTTGGTTGACACTTGGCCCATTACTTCCAATTCCAATGCTTTGTGCCTGTTATTCCTTCAATGCAGGCCGCCTCAGTCTATCACTGCTAATTGAGCATAGTGTAGGAACTTGAAAACACTAGCAGAACCTTGTATTGCCCACTGACTTATTCTTCTTCATGGAAGCCCACCATATTGCTGAGATGTGCATCAGCCAATTGGATAGACTGCCACTTTATGATCCCAATTGGGGTATTGCCATGAGTCAGTACAGCCAAGGGCTTTCCCATTTCTCCTCCCTAACTTGCTGGGAAAACAAAACGAAACAAAACAAACAAAACCAAAAACCAAACCCCAAGAAGAAAGATCATAAGTTCCACCCCCCTGTGACCTGTATTCTGAACTGAATTTGTGGCTCACACATGTCCAGCGACTTCATAATATATACATTTGGAACATTAATTCCTGCCGTGGTTTTAGAGGACAGTTAGACCTTGAACTATTGGACTACAGTCCACATTGGAGCAACTTTTAGATCTGTGCTCCAGGAAAGTCTTCCACCAAATATGTAGAGATTGAAAACATTTTGGGGGGGCTTTATATATTTGAGAAAATAGACAAATTCCGTAATTCTATAGCGGTGTGTTAAGTCATCTTTTAACCTGATATATCCTGATATTTAAGATTCATCATATTCTAGGAAAGAGAAAAACATTTTTGTAATCTCCTAAGAGATGAATTCAACTTCGAGTAAACTCTTGCCTTCAATACAAACATTTAAGAATTATAAATATTTTTATTATTTTTGAAAATCTTATAAACCTCTGATGAAAGATTGTTTTTTAAAAAATATATAGATATGTATAAACTGTACATGTCTTTTGTTTTATTCTGTTTAAATTTTTCAAGATTGTAAAATGTATAGATGGAAAAAGGGAAATAAAAATAAAAATATATATTTAAATAATTTTATATAAGCAAAAATAAGATTTTGCGATGAAACTATAAGTTAGAAAATATAAATATTGAGTAGAGATCCATTTTTTCTACAGAATTTTACTAATAAAATTCCTTTATACATTAGCGTTATCCATATATTTTTTATCTAACAAAGAGAGGGCATACTTTCTACTTCAGGTACATCATTACACTATATTTTATTTTCTCAATTTCTATCATCTTTTGCTTTTAAAAAATAATTATCTGTACCTAAAATGAACAAGTTAAAGAAAGAAATTTAGAGTTTTCATCATAATCACAGTTTTTCATATTGCATATTGCTGGAAAAATACATAATACATCAGTGGCATATTTCTTTTCTGTTTTTCTTAAAGGGTCAAGTCTTCAGTAATGCTTATCAAAATACCAATAAGTCACTGCATCTTATGATTTAGGGTTAGTAATACTAGGAAAACTCTAAAACCATGAGGTTAATTAGTAGAAATGTGACTTCTTAGCTGTGAAAAATGCTGTATGCTCTAGGGAAGAAAAATTAGAAATACACAGTCTAAATGCTACCTAATGTAAAATACATTTTCTTGGGTGACTCTGAAGAATGCAAGGCCAAGTAAATTACTGAGTATTGCCTCTGTAGTTATATGAATCCAGAAATCTGTGAGAATATCTTTTTATGTTAATAAGCAGGAAAAAGTACCAGTAGGAAGATTTTCAAAATGTGTACTGCTAATAAAATGGCTTAAACAACTTTTCCACCCATATAAACTCTGCTATCTCTAATATCAGAAATATTACCAATGCTTATTAGTAAGCAATGGAGCATATTATAAAATTCATAAATGATTAAACTATTGTATCTCTAGTTTTATTTGTCAATAACAAAGCAAAGAAGTTTTATAGTTAAATCTATGAACTGATTAACTTATTCTATAGAGAGCACACCAGAATGTTAATCTTCCCAAACTGTGCATATTAAAATCAAGCTTTTAAATTGATTTTAAATCAATTTAATTTAAATCAATTTAATTTAATTTCTATGATTTTTAAATTCTTATATTTTTACCAGAGTGAGTGACAGGTTTACAAGTTTTCATACATCATAAAAGTCATCGTCCCCATGCAAAATAGATAGGTTTTAAAGTAGCAAACAGAACCCTAAACAAATAATATTCTCATAATGGAAATTCAAGAACAACTAAAAAGCTTTATAAATACAAAAATGTATAATTTCTTAAAGAACACACTACTATGTATTCTCTGAATAAAATGCTCATTAATGTGGGACTTCCTTACCTAAAGCATGATTTTATACTGATATTTTTGTTAAAATAAGTGTTCATCAAGTTTTGTGTTTCAAAAATACCTGTGTACATAGACACTGAAGTAACTATAGTTACACATGTCACAGACATTTGAGATGTAAGTATATCAGGAAGCTTTATTGGAAATAAATCAAAGTATTATTCGTATATGCTCTTTGATGTTACTACAAAAGCCATAAAAAGAAATACGCCAATCTGGACACATTAAATCCTACTTTTTGGAATTGCCCAATTACGTATAAAACTAAAATTAAAACTTTAAAATCAAAACCACTCTAGAGCCAAAAAACAAAAACAAAAAAAACCCCACTTAGAGCCTTCCTCTATTCTCAGTAAAATCTTGTATCAGTCAGGGAACCTGGGTGGCTCAGTTGGTCAAGCGTCCAACTCTTGTTTTGGACTCGGGTCATGATCTCAGGGTTGTGAGATCGAGCCCTGAGTAGGTGGGCATGGAGCCTGCTTACGGTTCTCTCTCTCCCTTTCCCTCTATCCCTCCCCTCAACCTCCCTCTCTAAAAAGCAAACAAACAAAAAACAAAAAAACAACCCACCTATAACAGACCTATTTTTCCCCAAAGCACATACACACACACACATTGATTCTCAAAGGCACACCATACTTTTTTTCCCACTTATGCTGCAAACTCAATTGAGTGAATAAACATCCTCATAGATAGAACAGCTCAGTGCTTATGATTTTAAAATAATTAAAATAAAATAAAATAAAAAATTTTTAAATGGAGATTTAAAATCTCCATTTAAACCAAATTTCACCAATAATAGTTCGATTTTATGGAAACAAAATATAGTCTATGTGAGGGCTTCTCACGAGGAAGGCCACTGATATAGTCTCTTTAACTTTTTTAAAGGTCATATAATTTATTCATTTACTCGTTTAACCAAATATGTGTTGGATGGTGGGCTATATGCCCAGAAAAAAAAAAATCAAAATGGCATGGATCCTGCTCTCAAGAAACTCAGACAAATGAGGGAGAAAGCACTAAAGAGAAATATTACTATTAACCTCAAAGATGTACTTCATACAAGCTTCTTCAGGAATTTACAGAGAATATAAAAGAGAATAAGTGCTCAACACATTGTAACAATATCACTCACCATGAAAGTTTTCTGAGAAATATAAAATAACATATTAGCAAATGCCTATTATACATTTAGTAATGTGGTACTCAGTTTGTGAATTACTCCTTGAAATGTGCCCATTTTTTCCCTGTGTCTCCCCACTAGACATCATTTTCCTGTTCAAGTTAAATTTCAACCTGAGCACCAGAGCAGATATGTCTCCTTGTCAACCATTCACAGAACTGGGGCCTGTTAAATTTAGAGGCCAAAGGTTTTATTGCCAAAATTAATTAATGAATAAAGAAAGAAATGAAGAATGAGTAGATTGTGCATTCTAAACACTAGTAATAAATTAAACCGGACTTAATTTGAAATAAAATATGACCCCCTCTTTAAGTAATATGTATGTAAGCGAATTCTTTTGTGGGTTCATATAAATATATCAACAAATAAAATATAATGACCAACAAATCATAACTATTAGGTTATCACAGATGCTGATTAAAACAAAACAAACTTAAAATAAAATTAACAGTAATTTTCTTCTATTAATAAGAATCATCATCATCACTAACAGGTATGAAAATCTTGTTTACATATTCACTCATCATAGAAACCTATGTGATAGTTTCCTATTATAATTCTACTTTAAATATGACAAATATGACAGATGGAGATGTAGAGGGGTAAAGCCTATTGCCCAACATTACACAGTCAACATAGAAAGACTGTAGCATTTTTACCCATGTGTCACTGGTTCCAAAGCCTTGATTTTATACTGTTATAAACTGAAGCAGTAAAAATTGAGCAAACTATCCATAATCATAAGGATAGCAATGTGGGAGAAGGTGAATTCAGGGTAATATGAAAAGGAAAGTAATTTTCAAAATTAAAGTGTTAAGTAGGGTAAGAGAATATTTTGGTAATATTTCCCCATTCATAGAAAGATACAATTACTGTAAATCTTTTTTGATGCAAATAGCAGTTCATCAAAATAGGTAGTTTTAAAATGACTGGAAATATCATGAAAAGCTATACAGGTGCAATAGTAATGGGTGATTTAAAATAAGACGCCCTGTTATGAATGTGCACGTGTGCACACACACACACACACACACACAAATGCATACAAATTGTATCTCCTTCGAAATATGGTTTTTTGGAGGAAAAATATTACAGCAAAGAACTGACAGACTTGGGCCCAGACAGGATAGCATAGATCCATTTCTCTATACTCACCCTGCTCAACACAACTATGATCCCTGAAAATAATACAAGAGACAACCAAAGGAGGTCTCTGAAATGCAGAACACAAATTGGCTTAGAACAAAGTGGCAGGGCACTGTATGTGACCCACCCAACAACAACAAAAAAAAGGAGACCCAGACTGAAGTTGGGGTCCAATGTAAGCACAGAAGACAGCTCAGACAGGCTTACTTCTCCCCTGGATAAAGTGAGAGTTCCTAGGACAACATCAGGAAAGCTTGGGACCACTGACATGCAAACCAACAGAGAATCCACAGCAACAATTAGCTGGGAAACTATTTAGCCGCAGGGTCTGAGACTCTCCCATCCAGAGCCCCTGGGGTGGGCAGACTCAGCCTCAACAAGCAGCCTGGGAAGACTTCTGTGCTCTCCCCCACTCAGGTGATACAGGACAGAAAATGAAGAATTCCTGTCAAAGTCATGAATTGTCTACAATATGATATCTGGTAAAGGTTTAAGATACATTTTAATAAAAAAAGCTCATAGACAAATGGATCTTCAACTCTCCCACGTTCTGCATTCTCATGCAAATTTTATCGAATCACATGTGCCATATAGAAAAAATTATATTTATTTCAAAAGGTAGTATTATTTAATATTCACTAATTAGAGCAATATAAATTCTAACAGCATGAGATAGATAATAGATAGATAGATAGATAGATAGACAGATGCTTCTTTTACTGGAGAAAGGTTACAAAAGCCACATACGTATATAAAAACAATATATTTTATTTTGGGCATTATGTAAATGGGACATTTAGATAAGTGAACAGCTAGAGGAGGATTTTATGTACTGAAAGTGCTTAAGGGTGATGTGAGAACAGTTTGTAATGTCAAACTGTCTTCACAACAGGGAAATTGTGAAGTAAACTACAAATTTTAATATCTAATGAAAACTTATTTCAGGTTCATCCTAAATAATGTAACCCAATTATATAGTCTCCACTAACACGTAAAGCTGTCCATCAGTCTTATTTATCTCAGTTCACTGAGGTGAATTTTTATATCGGTATAATAATTAAATGTATAAATATGACTTAATTCTATACCTTCAAAGCCAGATAGATGTTATTTCTATGGTGATTAATCATGTACATTTTATTACTTTTTAGATGTCTGATGGGTATGAATACATTTATAACTCTTCTTCTGTCGAATATTTAGATTTAAAGTGCTTATTTATACCACTGGAGGAATATCTACCATATTTGTAACTATTTTCCATTTGTTACATTTATTCATTGTTACTTTATATTTGTTGCCCACTCCTATTGGCTTCACTGGTTTTAAGTGAGCATTTTTTAAGATTCAGTTTTCTTGCTTTTCTTAGCATGAAAATTACACTTCTTTAAAAAAATATTTGACCATTACACTTAAGTGACTAGGGGATAAGTGGATACGTGTAATAGAGGGTATTCAGCGATACACAGGAATTATTTACCATTGGTCAATTTCCTTGTGGTTTCACAGGACACAGCATTTAATGTGGAGAAAAATAATGCCTTTCTATTTCCTCTGGAAGAAGTGGTAAATCTCATAAGTTGTCCAGCTACTGACTATGAAGAATATCCTGATCATAAAACAACTATGAATTTTATTATTTTAAATAATCTTACAAGTGTTAAGGTATAACTATAAATACAAATAGTTTAAAGCCTGTTTTGACTAACGGAAAAAATAAAGTTCAACATACTTAAAGTATCCATAAAGATACAGCAAGTTTCTGGCAGAAAAACAAACAAGCAAAAACTTTATTCGTGTCTTTTAGTCCAAACTCCCAAATTCTTCTAGTCAGTTAATTCTGCCACACTATTTTCAAATGTAGTTTCTGTTCATACTTTCACACCTGTATTTCAAAAAGAATTATCATGGTGTCTCATTTCAAATTTAAATAGGGAAATTTGGAATCCCGAATAAAAATATCAAAATGGTAAAAAATCTAAATTATTCTTACTTTAAAGTCTGTCTAGGTCCATTGAAGAAAATGTTAAAATAGTTTATTAATTACAGTCATTTGACATGTAAGCTGACTCATCCCATTTCATATAAATCAGCGGGTAATCACAGAAGATTACAGACTGAAAAATTTAAACAGTCTTAAAACCGGACGGCATAAAATTTTACAGAGACACAGCAGGAGTGATGTTCAGTGTAAAGGAAACTTTTAAAAATCATTTAAGGGAAGGGCAGTAGAAATGAGCAAACTCCCTATATCAATCTACCTGCTAACATCATGATGATGATAAGGCATGTTTCTTTATGAAATCCCTTCACCAGTGAAAATCTCACTTTTACCAAAAGTGGGGGGGGGGGGGGAAGAGGCGGAACTATTGCTTCATACTGTTGTTGAGGGGATTAAATTAGAACATGTATGTCAAGTGCCAAGTGCAGTTATATGATAAGTGAGGGCTGACAAAGGAGTGAACAGATATATATCATCCTGAACAGCTTATCATATCTGCCACAGTCTTCAGGTCAGAGGGTCTGGGGTAAAATATATGACTAGAAGACAGTATCAGAAAAAGGCAAAATCTGAATTACTGTGAGCTGGGGCACAAAAAAATCCCTGATGGGAGGCGGCTTTGGTCCCTAAATAGAGGTGAGCTACCACCAACCAAAAGAGCAGCTCCAGAAGCAGCAACAATAGTTTTTAGGTGAATTATAATTTTTAGACACACACATATCTATATGCAAATATAAAACTAAGATGATTTGGTATCTTTTTACGTACATTGTAAACACACTGGTTTTGAATTGAAAGACACAAGATTTTTGAAAATAGCTACTACTCATCTTTACTTGTGTATTTATATACTTACTGTACTATATTGCTCTGAGATTTGTTGTTTTAGACTATAACTCTTTTTAGCACACAAATGAGACATTTATGCCCTTAATAAAAATTAAAAATATATATCTTTAAATTATCTAGTCTCTCTCCTTCCCACACTACCCCTACCAATTTCCATGTCATCTTTCTTACAAAACAACTTTTATCTGTACAAATTATCAAACTGAGTCATATGCTTTTAATCTTGGATTTTCAAAAAGTACTTAAATTTCTGTCATTTCTATCCCTGCCATGACTTTTCAAGCGAAAATACTCTCTGGCTATAATGATTCAAACAAAAACCCAAATCTCAAAACTCTCAAAAAACAAAAATTTTAAAAATATCTCAAAGATGAAATTATTTGTAGAAAGCAACCTATCCATTAAACATGACATCATATAATAAAAAGGTTAAAAACATAGAGAAACAATTGCCTCATGGAAAGAGGGAAACATAGCATGGAATTTTGCAAGAGTACCCATCTTGCTAGAAATAGCAGATGACAAGGAAATTACATTAAGCCATTTGTAAGAAATAGCTTACAAATTCTACAATTTTGCTAGAATGTGCCCCCAAAAGATGTTTTGTGGCAAACTGCATATGCATTATTGTTCAAGATGGGAGATAGCTCCCCTCAAGCACAAACATGTATGACAATTATTCAGAAAATTATTTTAACTTCTCAGTTAGACTTGCACAGTCGCACAGTTGCAAACTGAATAAATCCTAGAGTCGTAAATTCTATTACCACCCCATCTTGAGATAAACAGAGCTGTCTTTTCTTCCTCTAAGATGATTCCAAGATCCCTCATTTTTCCCTACTATGTATGATGCCATGAAAAACTGATTCAACTGGTCATATTTACTCTCAATATTTCTAGATGAAATATCCTCATGGTTTAATGTATCTCTAAATGTATACAAATCTAATCTCATATAATTTGAAAAATCAAAAATTTTCACTTCCCAAAGTTTTCCTCATAAATGGCCCAGATCAGGGTGCCTGGGTGACTCAGTCATTAAGCGTCTGCCCTTGGCTCAGGTCATGATCCCAGGGTCCTGGGATGGAGCCCCGCATCGGGATCCCTGCTCCACGGAAAGTCTCCTTTTCTCTCTCCCATGCCCCCTGCTTGTGTTCCCTCTCTCCCTGTGTCTCTGTCAAATAAATAAATAAAAACTTAAAAAATAAATAAATGGCCCAGATCCCCCACATTGCTAAATGATTCAACCATTAATACAAAATTTTAAATAGACAAAAATAGCTAAGATACACTTGAAAAGAGAATAAAGACCTTCCATGCAAAGTATCAAGACTTGCTGTATAGCTGTAATTATTATAAGGTTGTTTTGACAAACGGTATGTAATCGGCAAACAGAGAGAGCACAGAAAAATGATCTTCATGTACCTGAACATCTGGTATGTAACAAATGTATTATGGTTGATCAGTGGATGTTATAGGCTAAATCGGGTCCCCCACCAAAGTCATGTATTGAAGTCCTGACCGCCAGTACCTCAGAAGGTGAGCATATTTGGATATAGTCTTCACAGAAATAATTAAGTTAAAGTGAGGTCATGAGGGTGAGCTCTAATCCAATGTGACTGGTGTCCTTATAAGAAGAGGACTTTTGGACACAGACATGTATAGAAGGAATACGTCATGTGTAAACCCAGGGAGAATATAAGCACCTACAAGCCAAGGAGAGAGGCTTGGAACAGATCTGGCAGCCTGAGAAGGAGCACCCCTGCTCACACCGTCCTCACCCCTGGCCTTCCAGCCTCTAGAATGGTGGGAATGTGATTTGTTTGTTTAATTTGCCCAGTTAGGGGTACTCAGTTATGGCAGCCTTAGCAAACTAATTTAAGTACTTCCTACTCATTTGAGAGGTTAAGGAAGGATACTTCTATTGAAGCAATCTGTGAAAATTTAGGGTAGGATGTTAAAGGTCCATGAAGGAATTTAGATTCATTTAACCCAACTCCCTAATTGTAGAAAGAATAAAACTGTGGCTCTTTTACAGTGTGACTTGCTCAGGAATATATAGCGAATTCTTGGTGGGGTTAGCCTACAGAACTAGTCTTCTACCCCCATGCTCTCTCACAGACTTTCCAGCTTCCCGTTTTCTAGATTGGTCTCAGCAGTCATAGGGTTTGCCCAAATTCAATAGTAGGTATATACCTGTGTTTGGATTATAAGGTAAGGACCCACGTAATTATAATCTTGGTTTCTTAGTATTTATGTAAACAAATGGTCCTGTAGATTCCCCTTTACATAACATGTAGATGACAATTTTTGTGACAGATCATTTCAAGTAGAAGAAAGGTAGGTACATATTCTGGATGTTTTGTGTATCTGGAACAAGAAAAATGGAGATGCAAATTTGTCGTGTGATTTAATACAATTTTCACACATTATATATTCAATAGAAGTTGACAATATTAGGACAGTTGATTAAGTAAAATGAACAGGTAACATGAACCGTTCCATACATTAATGTGGGGATAATATGCTATATTTTAAAAAGCATCAGTAAATAGATGAATGGGTATGAAAACACTTCTTCCAGAAGTGCTCATAGTAAAAAATATTGGAAACAACTTGACTTTTCCTCCAGTAAAACTAAATTGAATATCCATGCTAGGAATATTATGCTGCCATTAAAAGGGAAGGCTAACCTTTACATTTATTGTCTTGAAGTAATGTCCATGAGATGTACATTAAATAATGAATCAAATTTAAGTACATTTTTTTAGAGAGAAAAAGAGAGTGAGGGGGGGCAGAGGGAGAGAGAGAAACTTAAGCAGGCTCTGTGACCAGCGCAGAGCCCAATGCAGGGCTCGATCCCACAACCCTGAGATCATGACCTGAGCTGAGATCAAGAACTGGGCATTTAACCAACTGAGCCACTCAGGCGCCCCTAAGTAGATATTTTAAATGCTGATACCAATGTGCATTTACATATTATATGAGCATGGCAAATGTAGTTAAATGATCCACACTTTGAAGGCACAGTTAACAAATGAGATAATGTCACAGAATATATGATATCCATAGTTTATGGCAGACAGATATTATTCTGCTAATTATAGATGGTAAATTTAAGAAGTGACCAAACTTCATTCTTCTGGTAGTTGGTGATACTGGGTCTATCATCTGTAAACTGAAATAGTGAAAAAGATATAAGATAGACTGAATGATAAAGAAAAGACCTGGATTTGATAACTAGAATCAGCAAATATGCTCCTCTTTATTCTCTTTAGATCTTTCCTTCCTATAAGAATATATCTTCCTAAATTTTTCCTACTTTGGAAAATTAAATTTTCCTTTTATTATATTTTACTTTGCATATAAACAAAATCAGATTTACTGCAGAAAGACAAATGTAATATGTTAATTGGGAGTATTTATTAGCCATATTAAAATTAGAAAAATGTTCAGCATTTAATTTATTAAATAGAGGAGAGACACTTAGAGACACTGGCATTATTATATCTGTGTTAAGATAGGCAATATTACCAACACTTTGGAGATCCAAATTATTTTTTAATCAAAAGTTAGGAGTAAAGGCAGATTTCAAATACAAAATAACAAGGAACAAAATTGGATTAGAAGCAAATCCTCTTCAGGAGAGAAAGGCAAACTATGATCTGCTTATATGAGTACAATTAAAATTAAAGATTGTTATGAGGCAATAATTCTCTTTACAAAACTTTGCTATTTGAGGCTGGAGTTTAGATATACACAGTGCACAAGGCTAATTCCAAAAACTTTACAGAGTTACTTACTTTCTTGAAGAAGGACAGAGACAGTAAGAGTGAATTTACTTTGTATTTGCTCAATTCTCTTCTCTCTTTCCTTTGGGGTTTAATTCACACTGTGACAACCAAAAACAAAAAGCTTTATCTTCATGAAGTATTTGGTTGTAGTAAACAGTAGTAATGATTGATATATTTAACATATTTTGTTTAACTAATTATAAACCCATGATTGGACACCACAGGAAGCAACTTATAGGTATCTGTGTCTAATAGCAGATTTCTGGAAGTATATTAACTTAAGTCTATTCCTGAGATAGCCTCACAATCACTGTTCAAAATAGGTGGCATGTTGGAAAAACACTGAATTTAATCCAATTGCTTTAAGTAAATATGCACTCAAGTGTGTCAAAAATTTTATATAAAGGTATTTCTCATCTACCAAAATATATTAACAGTTTTGTTTTCCATGTGATGACTTTCATAGCAGCAGAAGGTCAGAGAAATATAGTTAAGTGATTTCTACAGGTAGAAAAGAAAATAGGCCACTGGCTGTAGAGTCAGAAATCTGAGCTCTAAACTCTCGTATCTTAGACAACAGAGACAATGTGCGGAGGTGTCTTCCTAGATGCTAATCTGGCTCTTGGTATTACGTCGGTATGGACTTGAAGAATTTCAAATGCCACTTGCACACTTCCCAGTAGTTTGACCTGGGTCAAAAATTTGATCTCTCTGCAACAGTCCCTCATTTATTACATAAAGAAAAAAAGAATACTCACCCACAGGGTGGTAATACACAGAGTGATTTTTTGAAGTTTTTAATTGAGGTAATCAGAGGAATCATCATTTTGTAAAAGATTCACTTATTTATTTTAGAGAGAGAGAGAAAGAGAAAGCATGAGCCGGAGGGGCAGAGGGAGAGAGAATCTAAAACATACTCTGTGCTGAGTGAGGAGCCTGATGCGGGGCTCCATCCCACGACCCTGAGATCATGACCTGAGCTGAAACCAAGAGTCTGATGCTTAACTGACTGTGCCACCCAGGTGCCTCATCATTTTGTTTTATTAACACAGTTACAAGATTTAAAAAAAAGGCTTTCTTAAATATATATAAGTGAATATAAAATAAAAATATGCACATGTATAATATAGAATCTGCCCTACTCACTGAGAGGAAGAGACAAAGCTGATAGTTCACAAACCCAATGTAGTTAAAATTTGTAGGAGAAAGTACTGGAGGAGTCACACAGAGTAAAAGCTCAGGAGTTCTAAAGAGGGGTGGACTTTCTCAGTGCTGAAATGACTGATTCTTGAAAGCCATATACATACTACCCACAGCTGTGGAAAGAACCATTGGAAAAGATGAGAAAAAATGTCCATGAAAATCACAGAAGCCTAGAAATACTCTGTCCCCCTCAGACAGAAACAAAAGACCCTGTAATCCAGAGAACACTGGGTAGAGACATAAAACTCTCCATCTTAATGGTGTCACAAAATTAACCCAATATTAAAGACTGCTTTAAACTTCCCCTAATAGATCATAAAAGCAATTTCAAAAAGAATATAACGGATTTCTGCTAGTGTAACTGTAGTTGAGGACAAAAACTCAAATGCATATATAGGAATATAAAAAAAAAAATCCATCACCTGATTATCTAAAAACACAAAGTTTGGCGACCAATAAAAATTTCCATGTACACAAAAGAGCAGGAAAATATGACCTATACAAAAAAGAGGACATAGTCAGTACAAACAGACCATGAATTGACACAGAAAATAAAAATAATAACAGACATGAGAATTAAATGAGCATTGTCATCAGTTTGCTCCATATATACGTGGAAGTAAAAGAAAACATGGACTTGATGAGAAAAATGAAATAAATTTTTAAAATTTCAAATCACACTTCCAGAGATTAAAAACACAATATGTGGGGTAAAAATTACATTATCTGGGTCAATAGCAGATTCTATAACACAGAGGAAAGATCAATGAATTTGAATGTACAGCAAGAGAAATTATCCAAAATGACTCAGAGATAGAAACAAGTCTGGAAAAGTCTGTGGACAGAATCAGCCTATGAAATGATAACAAGTGCTCTAATATATGGGCAACTGAAGATGGAGAAGGAGGAGGAAGGTGATGAGAAAGTACTGAAAAATCAATGGTCTCAAATTTTCCAAATTTGACAAAAAATATAAACACAAAATGCCACAAGCTCAATTGATTAGAAAAGTCCTTAAGGGAAAAACAAGAACAACAACAAAAAACTAAGGCGCGTTCTAATTTAACAATGAAGTGTCAAAAACCAATAATAAAGAGAATTTTAAGAGCAGGCAGAGAATATACACATTATGTACACAGGAAAAGACAAAAGAAGAACAGGCATACTATATAAGCTACAAGGCAATGGGAGATCACGATTAAGCAAAAATAATGACAATGTGTTTTTTCTGTTTAAAAGATATGTACAAGCAAATTGCATGATAACACTACAAAGGACAGGAGGAAGCCGATAGAATACTGTTCTAAGGTCCTTATATTTTAAGTTGCATATTGTTAATTTTTTTAAAGTTCAGCTGTGATAAATTAAAAGACATATATTACAATACCTACAGTACTAACCCTAACAAAACCAGAGAGGTGTAACTAACAAGGCAGATTAGAAATGAAAAGAAATCACAGAACTACTCAAATAATCTAAAAAAAATTGGGGGAAAAAGATAAAAAAGTAAGAACATATGAAATGAGCAAAAATACAATATGATGGTATCATATCAATAATAAAAAATAAATTAAAAATGATATTACAGATGGAAAAAAAAAGTTCAATGCTCACCTTTATGGTGCCTTTATGGTGCCTTCAAGAAACCCACTTTAAATATAGACACAAATAAGTTAAATGCAAAAGGATGAAAAAAGGACAACTAAGATGTCCTTTAGTAGGTAAATAGATGAATAAACTGTGGTCCATCCAGACCATGGAACAGTATTCTGAGCTAAACCAGAAATGAGCCATCAAGACATGGAGGAACCTTAAATACATAGTACTAAGTGAAAGAAGTCAATCTGAAAAGGCTATATACTGTATGATTCCAACTATATGGCATTCTGGAAAAGGCAAAAACGACAAAGACAATAAAAAAAAATGTGGTTCTTAATGTCCTGGTGGAGGGGGCTGGGGAAGGGGAAAGATGAATAGGTATAGGACAGAGGACTTGGGAGCTAGTGAAAATGTTCAGTATGATATCACAACGACGGATATATGTCATTATATGTTTGCCCAAACCCATAGAGTGTGCAACAGCAAGAGTGAACCCTAAGGTAAACCATGGACTTTGGATGATTATGATGTGTCCATATAGGTTCATCCTTGGTTAAAGGGGAAAAGAAAAAAGAACTTACCTGGTGGGAAATGTTGATAATGAGGAGGCAATGTATGTGTGGGAGCAGGGGGTCTGTGGGAAATCTCTGTACTTTCCTCTCAATTTAGTTGTAAACCTAAAACTGCTCTAAAAAAGTTAAGTCTTAAAAACAAAAAGATGCTAACATGCTAACTTATTTTTTTTTAAGTTGGAGTAGCTATATTTAGCTCAACCACTAGACATTAAAGCAAAGAATATTGTTGGGAATAAAAAGTGCCATCTCCTGATAAAAAAAGAATAAACTTATTAGGAATACATAACAATTCTAGGGACGCCTGGGTGGCTCAGCCGGTTAAGGATCTGCTTGGTTCAAGTCCGGCATCGGGTTCCTTGCTCAGCAGGGAGCCTGCTTCTCCCTCTGTCTGCCACTCCCCCTGCTTGTGTTCTCTCTCTCTCTCTCTCACAAATGAATAAAGTCTTTAAAATGAAAACAAAAAACAAAGGAACGCATAGCAATTCTAAATATGTATGCACTTAATAATAGAAAGTCAAAATGCATGAAGCTAAAACGGATAAAACTGTATAGAAAAATAGACAAATTGGGGCAGCTGGGTGGCTCAGTCACGAAGCATCTGCCTTTGGCTAGGTCATGATCGCAGGGTTCGGGGATCAAGCCCCGCATCGGGCTCCCTGCTCTTCGGGAAGCCTGCTTCTCCCTCTCCCACTCCCTCTGTTTGTGTTCCCTCTCTCACTGTATCTCTGTCAAATAAATAAATATAATCTTAAAAAAAAAAGAAAAAGAAAAATAGACAAATTAACACATATTTGTTGGTTCAATACACCTCTCTCAATAATTGATAAAACCAGCAGAAAGAAAACCATTAAGGATATGGAAGACTTGAACAACACTATCAACCAACCTGACCTAATTAACATTCACAAAATCTTCCATCCTTCAAATATATATCCACATTCAAGTGAACAGGGAAGATACACCATGAGAAAACGTTCTGTATCATAAAATAAATCTCAGTAAATTTAAAAGGATTCGCATCATGCAAAGTTTGTCCTCTGACCATATGGGATTAAATTAGAAACAAATAACAGGAAACTAGTTGGAAAATCTCTACGTATTTTGAAATAAAACAAAACACTTTAATTTTTTTTTAAGGAGAGACAGAGAAGGAAGAGCTGGGGTTGGGGTGGAGGGCAGAGGGAGAGACTCCTAAGCAGACTCCACACCCAGCATGGAGCTCCATGAGGGCTCCAAGGGCTCAATATCATGACCCTGATATGATGACCTGAACCAAAATCAAGAGCTGGACGCTAAACCGACTGAGCCCCCCAGATGCCCCAAAAGAAAACACTTTTGAATAACCCATGGGTCAAATAATAAATGAAATTTTAAAACTATTATTTGTAAACCAGAATGTTTCATTTCAAAAACTTTTTTCAAAATAATTATTTAGTAAATATTTTATTTGAGATACCAATAAACTAAAGAAAGCAATTCATAAAAACAGTTGATAAAAATTAATTAAAGTTGATGCTTAGAAATGACTCAAGAAACTGTTCTAATTATTCTATAACGTAGTCTGGGTAATTGATGAGCAGAGATGTACGGCATATATACCAGTTACACATACATGCCAAATTCATGGTCTCTCTAAATGCCCTACTGAACGAACTAACTTAGAGCACTCTGGACTATTTTAGCCTCCTCCTTCAGCCACCTAGAATTCTATCTCCTTTCCCCCAATGTTCTGTCTACACCGACACCTTTAGTGTCGTAATTTGTTTACATGAGAATCTGACATGCTCACCTCTATGCAAGTTATAAAGTTTCGTTTCACATTGTTCAGAGGGGGCAGGCTGAGGGAATTAATTCATCATTTAAACTATTCTCTCATTGAAATTAAAGCACTAAGAGAAATATCAATGAATATCATTCCAAAGTAGTGCAGTTTTAGGACTATTTCCTAATACCTCTTTATTTTACTCTGGGCAAAAGCAGCCATTCTTGGATACCAGCACAGGAAGTATACCACACCCAGCACAGGAAGTACAGCACTCCCAGCACAGGAAGTACAGCACTCCCAGGACAGGAAGTACAGCACACCGAGCGCAGGAAGTACACCACATCCAGGACAGGAACTACACCATGCCCAGGGGTCAAGACAGGGAGGATTAAAGATCTGTTACCACTTGGATTTAGTCCAGGAGAACATCTTTTCTCCCGTTTTACAGTGTTATATAGAGAGGAATATTGAACACACATGCACAGAGTGGCTGTGTTATCTTGGTCAGCACCTGAGCTTCTCTGGTATTTCTCCACGAGTAAAACTGGGATAAACAGTAAACATCATTTCACCTGTGAAATAGTATATTACTCATAGTTGTAAAGTCTATATGAAACTAGAACGAGAGAAAAACTTCATTTCCAAATCAGTTGCTTTCATCTAGTGAACTTCACAGAAATCCACAAGAAATATTTATATTGGCATCAATTTCTCTGATTCTTGCACCCCCAAGGCACCATGTAATGATTATATTTATATAATGATTATTAAAACTTAATTTATTAACTCTATTTTTCACATTACCATGTATATGTTCAATGTAAATATTGGGTAAAATAAATTGGTAGTTTTGGAAAATAGGGGGTAATATCTACATATATATACATATATATGTATATATATGCAAGATGTATTTACTGATTTATTAAAAATAATTTAAAAAATTTAAACTACAGTAAACTATTAGTTTTAAAGCTATCTATCCAAACACCTTTCCTGATATGGGGAAATACTTTATTGTGTGAACTTTGGGGTACTCCTATATAGGGTATTCAAATGTGATCTAGTGTTAAAAAGTGAATATTCTTGGGGCACATGGGTAGCACAGCCAGCTAAGCATCTGACTCTTGATTTCAGCTCAGGTCCTGATCTCATGGTCATGAGATTGAGCCCCACGTGGGGTTCTGTGCTCAGTATGGACCTTGCTTGAGATTCTCTCCCTCTTCCTTTGCCCCTCCCCCTCCCTCTGAAAATAAAAATACTTTTTTAAAAAGTGAATATTCTTCCCAGAGATTGAAATGCTGAGGGAGGATGCAAAGTTCAGCAAGGCTAGTAATTGCTCATAGCATCAACTTAGAGCTGAGAGTTGACTGCTGTCATCTACAGAAGTAGTTTAACTAGACTGTTCTTGGGTCTTGGCTGTTTTCAGGCAATGTATTGTAACCAAGGCTGACTATCTTCCCTCCCTCTCTCCCTTTTTCCTTTTCCCACTCCTCCTCCTTCTCTCTCCCTCTCTCTCTCTCTTTCTTTCCTTGTTTCTTTCCTTCTTTCTCATGTTTTTCAAGCTCAGTACTCTAGTTTCTAATTGATTTTGTGAGCTCACAGATATCTTTCCAAGATTCTTTTTTCTGTTTAATTAGCCAGAGTAAGTATCTGTTATTTTTTAAGAAAGAATAATGTTGGCACATAAACTCCTTAGTTTGAGAGCTTATTCAAATGAACTGTATAAACAGCATCAATGTATTGTGCTATATTACATAGAAACTCCATTAAATCTCAAATTACAATTAAAATATTAAACTAAATTATAGTAGAATCAACAATTAAATACTACAATTTCAAGAGTTTGTAAGTAGCTCTGGGAAAATACAGCAAAGTTTCTCTTATAGTCAGCAATAAATTATTTCTAGTAAAATCACTAATTTGGCTACTAAAACAATATAAATTATAAAAACAATTGGATTTGGGGAGGAAAACAAAATTTAAACAAGAAATTTCACTTACATTTATTAGTGATAAAAATTTTCAAACTATTAAATACTTAACTTGCAAGAGCTTATCTAGCATATAAATATACATTAAAGTGACATAAATATTTTTTAATGTAAAAAACAACAATTTAAAGCCTTAGTTTTGGGGGCACCTGGGTGGCTCAGTCAGTTAAGCGTCTGCCTTTGACTTGAGCCCCTTGTCAGGCCAGGGAGCCTGCTTCTCCCTCTGCCCCTCCCCTGCTAGTGCTCTTTCTCTCTCTCTCACACATCCTCTCTCTCTCTCTCTCTCTCTCTCTCAAATAAATAAATTAAATCTTTTAAAAAAGCCTTAATTTTTGAACACTTTTTGATGCAAATGCAATGTTGTATCTCTAGATCTCCAGTGCATAAGTTCCACAAAAAATGAGAATTGTTTCCCTAAGTTAAAATAAGAAAAAAGAAAATTTCTTTTGCAAATTCAAAGTGCATCCATTTGCATGCTGAAGACATTTCCAAGTGCTTTTCTATCTTTGATACAGTTGATGATAGTATGTTGGCAGATTAAAATAAAAAATAAAACAATTCAAGCTTTCAAAATATTTGTGTGTACATGTTTTTGATTTATACTCCTTTAAACCTGGAAACATACTTGTCTTCTGTGACTAAATATATCAGTAATGGAGTATACTCCTGAGACACTCTGCACAACAGAGTTACAGTGATTACCTAACATTAAATAAGTGCTTCAGAAGAGAAAATAAATGGGTTTTCTATTGTGTGAATGGTAGGTCCTTAAATGCAGTGACAAAATCAAACCGATTCCACAATGCTGTTTAATTCATAAAAATTATGCTTTATATATGGAGAAAAGAAGGCCACATTCCAAGATATGGTCTTAATTCAATGACAAATGGAATGTCACTAACTCTGTAGGTTGCAGTAATATTGGTTACTTAATTAGCATTATTTTATTCAATAGTCCTTAACATTTACTGACCTGAATGTTATCATGGTAAATCAATGTAAAAGGTAAAAATAAATTTTTACCTTTAACAGTGTACAGCAATGTTTGCTGAGTGGAACCTGTCAACAATGCAGCTTTCAGGTTTTTGTTTTATGGTTTCTTGTTGTTGTTATTTTTAATGGTTCTTTGCTAAATGAAACCTTAGGTTTGAAGTAGTAACCTGGGTTCTATTAGTACCTCTACTATACCCTAAGCAAATATTTTGAGAAAATCTCCTCAGTTCTCAAATTGTGTGAAGAGAATTTTATCTTCTCTAAATTTGGAAATATTAATATTTTCCCATAAATAGCCCAATAACAATAGTGTGATTTAGGACAATTTCCTAAATTTACTACAGTTTGCTTCAAAATTTAATGCAAAGCTATAAAATACTATAATAGTATAAAATAAATAATTTCAGAATAAAATTAGCATAGATTATACATGGCCTTTACATGAAAAACTACTAAATATTGCTGAGAGGTATTAAAGAAAACCTAAATAAATAGGTAGACTATAAACATATATTGAATGATTTAATATTTTGAAAATGTCAATTTAATCTATAAATTCAGTGCAATCCCAATCAAAAAACTAGCATATTTTTTGAAATATTGACATGTCAATTTATGCATTATGTGTCAACAAAAAATTCTGTAGTAGTCAACTCTCTCAGAAAATAACAAACTTAGAATTACATGACTTGATTTTTTAATTGTTGTCAAAAATATACCACATTAAACTTAACACCTTAAGCTTTTTTAGTATATAGTACAGTAGTTTTAATATAGACACACTGCTGTGCAACAAGCCTCTAGAATATTTTTATTATGCAAAATTGAAACTCTACATTCAGTGACTAATACCTCTCCTTTTCTCCTTCCCCCAAGCCCCTTGCGTATTATTCTACTTTTGTTTCTAAACGTTTTAGATAGCTCCTGTAAGTGGAAGTATGCAGTATCTGCCTTTTTGTGAATAGCTTATTTCACTTTGCATATAGTCCTCAAGATTCATCCATACTGTAATATATGACAAGATTTCCTTCTTTTTTACGGCTGAATAACATTCCATTGTCTGTATTTAAACCCCATTTTCCTTATTCATTCACCTATTAATGGTTGAATAAAGGAGAAAAACATACCATCATCTCAATAAATGCACAATAAGCATTTGAAAAAATCTGTCGCTTTCATAATAGAAACTCAATAAAACAGGAACAGAAGACAAATTTTCCAACCTCATTAATGAAAAACTATACCTAATATCAAACAACATAAAAGAAAATATCTCTTAACACTATGTGTGTTTAACATTGTGCTAGAGGGTTCCAGCCAGTGCACCTGGGGCTGTCATACAGTACGAGCTGGAAAACAGAATGGCACAGCCACTTTGGAAATAGAAATGTCACAAATTTTAACATTCACATATTACCTGACCCAACAATTCCACTTATGAATTTTTACTCAAGAGAAAAAGCAAACAAACAAACATGTGCTCATGCAAAAATGAATAGGTAACTTTTTATAGCAACATTGTTCTAAATTGCCACAAACTGGAAAATCCAAAATGCCTAACAACTGTCTACTCTATAAGCTAGTTGGAGTTTGCCGTATTATATTACTCAGAAATACAAAGGAATGAAATATTGATACATAAAACAATATTATCCTAATGGGGAAAAGGCAGACACAAAAGACTACGTAAAGTTGATTAAATTTATATGGAAGTCTAAGAAAGGAAAATCTATAATAACAGAAAGTAGATCAGCAGTTTCCTGGGTTAGGGGGAGGGGTGGAAGATTGGCTGCAAAATGGAACAGAGAAACATTTAGAATGAAGAAACTTGATGTATTCCCTGATTATTGTAATAGTTGCCTGACTATGAACAATTACCAAAACTCAAGAAACTACCTGTTAAATTAGTATGTTTGATTTCATATAAATAAAATCTTCTCAAAACTAAATGCATAAATTAATAAAGGAGTAAAGGAAATTCAGAGAGTACTAGATCAAATCTCAAAGAGTTGCTCTCCTTCCCAATGTCATAGATTTCTTAATTGACTGAAATCAAAAGTAGTGAGACAGATAAACCAATAAAAAGACTAGCAAGTCAGATTCTTTGTCATTCCTCACCCACTAGAGAATAAATTTCCATCATTCATTTGACTTTGGAGATCATCAAAGGCTCAGACCATGACACAAAATTCACATTAGCTCATTAACTGATGATGGATAAGGGAACCAGCAAAGTGCTATAATCAGTTCAACAAACATCACAGAAACTTGGGCATTATTAGAAGAAGAGGGCTGCTGGGTTGATTAGGGGAAAAAACTAACTGATGTCAACAGGGCTACAAACCAGTTTCTGGAATTACTTGTCACTCTGGACTGAAAACATTGCATCACTGCTGAAAAAAAAAATACACACACACACACACACACCCAATGTGATCTCTACTGTCACTAACCCTCGTACTTTAATCAACAGTGGATAGTGAATGAACTAATTATACCTTCTAGATAATCTTCAGATAGTCTTTCCATTGGTATTTTGTTGAACAGGTATGATATTCCTGTCCAGGTACAAACATACTGAGAGTAAGGTTATTATTTTAACTAACTGACAATACAAAAAAGCAAAACAAAACAAAACAATATTAGCCCTTCACTCAGGTTTACAACTGTATCTATCAAAAGGCAACATTATTGGGCGCTTGGGTGGCTCAGTTGGTTGAGCAACTGCCTTCGGCTCAGGTCATGATCCTGGAGTCCCGGGATCGAGTCCCACATCGGGCTCCCTGCTCGGCGGGGAGTCTGCTTCTCCCTCTGACCCTCCCCCCTCTCATGCTCTCTCTCTCTCTCTCTCTCTCAAATAAATAAATAAAATCTTTAAAAAAAGGCAACATTATTATTTAAAAATGTTTACCTTAGTCACCACATTCCCTGACCCCACGGCAAAGGGAAGTGAGGACTTTGATCATTTCTTTTGCTCTCTAGCAAATTTAGCAAATCTGCACTATTTTTTCCACATCATAATTACACCTAAATTATATAGGAATAAAAATGACCTGAAATTGCACAATCTGTCAACCAGGAGGTGGGTGGATCTCAGGAAACATTTTCTTTTTATGAATGTCTAATTTTAATTTCTGTTAGAATATCAACTAGTTTTAACTACATGTTTAATAGAAGAGAAGAAAAAGGATGATATTTTTCCTATATTTTTTTCCCTTTAGGCCATTTCTTTAATCTTAAGAAGTTTTAATTTTGGCTTTTTTTTTACTAAGCCAAACTGTAGTAGCTTTTATATACATAGAGAAGCTGGACATTCTTTCTGGGGTTTTAACAAGAAAAGCAATTCCATGTTTTGACCCTGAGAGAATCATCTGACAGAGACGCCCCTCCTCCCATCACTGGCCATATTGATGGCACTTATCTTTCCTCAGAAACGGAAAGATGACTGGGGTAGCAGAAGAACAAAATAGCAGGCGTCAACAAAACTAAAATATTTTTGCTCGCTGTTTGATCAGCCTTAGAACTCTTGTAAGCATAACTATTCTGCCATATACTTGAGATGGAGCACAGAAGACATACTAGTTTCTGCCACATAGGGTTCTCAGTACATTAGCTTCAATACCAAATACCTTCAAGTATAAAATGGAATATTAAGTTTTGTTTATACCTGTTTGGAGAAATTTGTTTTATGGTCCCCAATACAGAATTCTACAAACTTAGTAGATTTGAGAAAGCAGTAGGACATATATATAAATAAATATATATGTATATTTATATACTATATATATTCATAGTTAAACTGTATAAAACAATTATTTTCTCTAAAGTAGGAGTAATGATTATATCTAACTTATGATGTTGTTACAACTAAATGAGTTAAGTCCCTGACTGCAGATGAACCAGCAAATCTCCAAGAAATTAGGAGGGTTAAAAGAAAACTCATCAGACCCTGTTGTTTGTTTCCATTGAGAAATATGAGGGCAGACTCCCATGAACAGAGAGAAAAGAAGCGTGGGAAGAGGAGATGGAGTAGACAAGCAAACGGAGACAAAACATAAAAAGAGCGGAGACAGTGACAAAGTGAGGACATTTTCTCAGTGCCAGGAAATCTTTCTATTTTCTTCTGAGGCAACTGGCACTTCTGGTATTAGATCTATGGGCTATTTCCTAGGTCCCTTTTGTGTTTAAGACACTTTATTTTTTTTTAAAGGTTTTATTTATTTATTCATGAGAGACAGAGACAGAGAGAGAGAGAGAGGCAGAGGGAGAAGCAGGCTCCTGGCTGAGCAGGGAGCCCGATGCGGGACTCGATCCCAGGACCCTGGGATCATGACCTGAGCCAAAGGCAGACGCTTAACCATCTGAGCCACCCAGGTGCCCTAAGACACTTTAAATACATGTTGTGACACACACATCAATATATAAATACATATTAAATCCTATGTAATGTACGTTAATGATAATTATATGATACATAATTAAATTTCTTTTTTTTTAAGATTTTATTTATTTATTTGACAGAGAGAGAGAGACAGCGAGAGCAGGAACACAAGCAGGGGGAGTGGGAGAGGGAGAAGCAGGCTCCCTGCGGAGCAGGGAGCCCGATGCGGGGCTCGATCCCAGGACCCTGGGACCATGACCTGAGCCAAAGGCAGACACTTAACGACTGAGCCACCCAGGCGCCCTCATAATTAAATTTCTTATTAATAGTTTATGTATCAATGCTACATAATTGCATGTCGATATATAATTACATATATGCAAGTGTAAATTAATTAAAGATAAAAATTTGGGGGTTTAATTCTATATTTAAGATAAATAGTATTTCTTTTCTTTTTAAAGATTTTATTTATTTATTTGACAGAGAGAGACACAGCGAGAGAGGGAACACAAGCAGGGCGAGTGCGAGAGGGAGAGGCAGGCTTCCCGTGGAGCAGGGAGCCCGATGTGGGGCTCGATCCCAGGACCCCGGGACCATGACCTGAGCTGAAGGCAGACACTTAACGACTGAGCCACCCAGGCGCCCTCATAATTAAATTTCTTATTAATAGTTTATGTATCAATGCTACATAATTGCATGTCGATATATAATTACATATATGCAAGTGTAAATTAATTAAAGATAAAAATTTGGGGGTTTAATTCTATATTTAAGATAAATAGTATTTCTTTTCTTTTTAAAGATTTTATTTATTTATTTGACAGAGAGAGACACAGCGAGAGAGGGAACACAAGCAGGGCGAGTGCGAGAGGGAGAGGCAGGCTTCCCGTGGAGCAGGGAGCCCGATGTGGGGCTCGATCCCAGGACCCCGGGACCATGACCTGAGCTGAAGGCAGACGCTTAACGACTGAGCCACACAGGCGCCCCATAAGATAAATAGTATTTCATTCAAATATAAGAAATACCTATATTAATAAATTGAGTTCTTTAGAAGTATGGTTAATCTGCTGGGTTAATGAATTCTCACCATAAGAAAATAAGGAAATGGATATCTACTTGCTGTTTTCCTTTTTAATGATGTGGCACATCATAGATATGTTTTTTGGTTTTATGCTGATGGGATGGAAAATAGTTTATCTGCAAATTCCTGAGTATGATTGTGTTATCTACCAAACTTCTTAATATGGAAAGAGAATAGTAGAGAAAAAGCTAAGAAATATTGACTAATGGGACTAGCCAATCTAATCTGAAGATAGACTAATTACTTGTCACGCTTAAATAAGAATTATATATTAAACATCTCCCATGTTTTTCTTTCTTTTTGACTTCACTCGAACATATTTATCTGATTTTGTGTATCATTAGAGATATTTAAAAATACCCTTATTGTCCAGTAGATACCAAAATAAAACTTATAAAACAGAACTCAGAAGCACTAGTACATCAATAAAAATTATATATGAGATTAAGCCACATTAAAAAGAGTAAAATATCACAAACTTGACTTCCTTATTGATCCTTTTTTCTCAGAAATGATGAGTAGAGGAAAAGAGAGAACTGAGTTTGGACATTTCAGCACAGACGAGGAACGTTTTAGCAAATTGGGGAATGTTCCATAGTTACGAGAAATCACAGCAGGAAAAGAGACATAAGTAATAGAAAACATAAGCGGTAATGACGGAGCAGAAAAAAAAAAAAAGAAGTGGAGGTGTTAGAAAAGTCAAGATAATACCCTGAACAGTAAGTAAATATGGTTTTACATATATGTGGATAATCTGTAACCGTGTGACGTATAAATTCATTTTTCTTTACTGAATCTCTCCACAGCATTATTGTCCTTCTATGATAACAAAGTTTCTCACATAACATAGTTCACATGTAACCTTGCAAGTGTATATTCTTTAGGGTCTCTGTAGTATTTTCAGTCACAAATGTGAGAAATATTCAGTCATCAGTAATGTTATCATTGAATTCATAGACATCTGTTCATATTGCAAAGAGATGTCCATTACCCAAGATCTAACATAATGAGAACACAGACTTTTGTTTTCCTTTTCATTATTTCTACCATGACTTTTAAGTTCTCAGCCTTACTTTCTGCAGACACATGCATAAATACAAATATATGGACAAACAAGTTTTCGATCTTGCACAATGTAAATCTTAACCTCCTCTGATTTTAAGCTTTCTGACATTAGTGTGTATGATTGTGGAAAACATTATTTGACTACAATGGTGAGCTATATCATCAAACTGTTACTTGATGACCACCATATACAGCTGAAAAATGACAGTATTTAGCAATGGCAAATTGCATTAAATTGATTTGTTAAATGTATGTTTTACTATTGTGATTCTTAGAACTGATTTCCTTCTTAAATATTTGCTACCACCTAACATCAATACACCATTTTGTACCTGAGAAGGACCGTAATGCCTAAGAGGTGTTTTTATGTCATTTAACAATATGCAAAGCAAAGCATTTTTATGTCCATGACCTCATTTGGTCTGCAACTATCCTCTAAGGAACACAGAGTAGATGAATTGGGAGTTCATTTAGGCTTCTTTGCCAAAATTATAGACAATATACCTAGTAAATGATGAAATCAAAGTCAAACCTACTGCCCAGAACTTTTGGAAATAACACCACAGTGCCTTTAAAAAAGGCCAATTCAGAATATATTGTTTAAGAACCAAGTGGAAGAGCAAAGCATTATAACGGTTAAAATAAAAGTACGAAGAAAACAGAAAAGGGTCCAAGGAAGCAAGCAGAGTAGGCAATGTCTTGTTTGAATTCTACTATGTAAAGCAACAAATACTAGTAACTGACATGGTACTCTTTGTCAGGGAGACCAACCAGACACTTTGGCTGCAACCTGATTATGTAAGATAGTTCCACCTAAAAAGGGACAATGTTATTTAGTGATAAAGGTAGCCACCTATTTCAGATATGGGCTTGATTTACTGGCTCATAGAACCTTTGAAAGCACCATCATCCAGGAGCTCACAGAGTTTCTAAATCACCAACATGGGATACTGTATAAAATTTTCTTTGACCTAAAAGCCAACAGAGCAATCCCATGACCACGTGATCCATTGGTCCTACCAATATTATGTCATCCAGAAGGTGGCAGTCTTATGGAATGGCCTTTTAAAGTAGAACACCAAGCACACAGACCTTGATTTCTAAATACTTTGTTCCACTTGAATCCATCAGGGCTCAATGGGGAGAAGGCTGATTCCTAAGCAGCGAATAGGAAAGTACAAGATGATCCAGAAACAATTTTTGCCATAAAGGAGAACCAGTGCACAAGAAATGATGAGTAATTGTCAAAAGACTCAGGAGCCAGATTGGGGGAAGCATTTTAAGCATTAAAACTGTAGCATTTTATCAGTTTTAAGCATTAAAACTGTAGCATTTTATCAGTTTCTTTTCTGCACGGGTGGGTTGTATATTGTCAATAAGAGAGAGTGTTCATGTTTGGGGAGATGCATATTGGAGGATTTAGGGCTGGTGGGGCATGATGGCGTGTGTGTATAGATGCACACAGGCAGAGAAGAAGTGACGGAACAATGTGATAAATGGTTAACAGTTGGGAATGATGGTGAAGAAGATGTGGTTGTTCTTTGTACCCTTCTTACAACTTTTTTATAGGTTTGAAACAATTTTTGAAAAAAGTAAAATAACTTGTTTTGTACCAAGAGGTCAAACCAAAAATTAAATTAAATTCACAAAAAAGAAGTAAAAGAGGAAGGAAGGAAGAAAAGGAAAGAGGGAAGGAAACATGGGAAAATTTGTCTAGTTAGATAACAATGATCTGTGTCCTAGAGTTTTGACACTAGAATGTCATTAATGATTCTATTAAAAGTAGTGTTTGAAATGAGAGAGAAAGGGAGTATGTATGGGGGATAATGCAAATATAGATGAGACGAGATAAATATTTGCGTAAGAGACGGAATGATAATTATAACTGTCTTCAGTGATATATAAACAAAGAGTCCTAAGAAATACAGCAACAGTTAAAAGTTATCAACAAGTTAAAAATAGCTCATTCATTACCCAAAATACTACACTATCTTTATTTGAGAAACTGAAGAAACTAAATCTATGTGTTTGGAAACAAAAATAAAGAGACTAAACATTATCATTCTGGAAAACCATGATGTAAACAGTGTTCATTATTTATTTAGTTTGTGTGTAATTCCCTAATATTAGTTTCAAGATAATCACTTACTCTAAATCTGAAGAATTTGTATAAAGCTACTTGACTTATGACCTCTAAACAATAATTTACTAATACATCAAAACTTCCCAGATCACTCATTCAAGCTAAATATGGATCTCTATTTTCCCAGTCACTTGTTCGTTTTTAGAGAATTGAAACCTAGGATGTGTGAGTTCGAGAGAAGTACAAAGAACTCAATTCCATATTTTGTGCTTTCAAAGGGCTAATAATATAATAAAGAAGAGAGGACATATGATCAAGTTATCATAAAAATCATATGTAAGGCATCTCATGGTAGGGAGACAAATAGAATGAATGCCCAGTGGTTTAGATAATAGTCAGTTCACATGCAGCTCAGGGTATCAGAGCAAACTTTTCCAGATATTATATCTGGTCATCAAGGAGGAAGGTATGAGTTTTTAAATAAAGACCATCAGGGAATATATTTTATTTGGAAAAGAAATCATATGAACATGACTCTGACAAAGGAAGCACAGGCTGTCTTTTGGGAGTGGTCGGTGTAAGTTTGAGAGTTTAGAAAAAGAATGGGAGATGGTTTTGGAAACACAGATTAGGGCCACCTTGTGAAGGACAGAGGACAGAGAAGGAAGTTTGTAGCAGTTGGGAGCCAGTGATTCCATGCAGAGTATCTCCCTTTGTGCCAGGGCTCAGGGAAGTTTCCCATCCTCTTACCATTCAGACTGGCGGGTCTTCAACCTCTGTACCCAGATAGGCAAGCAACCCTTTTAGGCAATGGACATTTGCAGGATTTACTTAGCTTGCCCTTCTCGGCTCCTCATCATATCTCGACTCTGACCCTGCCCTCAGGGGGGGGTCCTAATCCTCTCCTTCAGATGAAGCACTAACCACTAGGGATAGAGGGGGAGCAGTGGAAAGGGCAGAGCATTGCTCCCCCTGCCATTTTCCCCAAGAAACCCACTCCAGTCCAGCTGTTCGTTGTGCATTCCTTTCTCTCTTGACCATTTCTAATTTTTTTTCCCTGCTATCAATTATTAGCTTCCAATCAATATGTGCACAGTTTCTTCTCATCATCTAGTTGTCTGTCCCACGGCACCCTCAGCTATTAGTCCTTCTGGTGCTTGCTTTGCATTTCCCTCTTCTTTTTTGCCTCTCTCTTTTCCTTAAATTTCTTGCACACCCATTTTTGTAAAGCACTGACCTGTGTCACTGGTGTGTGAGCACATTTCTTTCTTTAAGGCTGAAAAATTCACCAATTGCATTCATTTTCTGTAATTCTTGAGTCTTAGATTAGATCTCTTTGTGTAGCTTAGAGAGCTTTTTAGTTATTTCCAGGTTTGGGGCTGTTCAAGTCGATTGAAGCTATTATGTAAGTGGGTACTTTCTGAAATTGCCATGGAACTTCAGGAAGTTGTCATTCACCTGAGAGCAGGGGCTTCTTCAATTTTATATTGTCTCCAACTTCCGATGCTGCTTATTTACTGAATTTTCTCTCTCCATTACAACTGTTCTTCCTTTCTTTTGCCAACTCCCCCTCTTCCATAACTATCTTTCACTGACTCCCTTTGAGACCATGACTTCCAGCATCTATTAGGAGAATACCGATATCCATATCAAATGTGATGTCTCTGAGTAATCTAACAATGGTGCCTGAGAGGAGCTGCACAGGAGCTGTATCCATGGATGACCTTCCCAATTCTGTATCTCCCCTCAATAATCGTGGCCTCGGTGAGATCCGCTCAGGCCGAGAGCCATGTATGATTTTCTAAGATATTCCTCAGAAACCTTTCTCTTTAGGAATGAGAGGTTCACATCTAGCTACGCTCTTAAATAAATATTTGTAAAATTTATATGGTATGCTGGGCACTTTTCTAAGTACTTGGGTTGTATTGGTGAATAAAACAAAGATCTCTACTATCATGGAACCTACATTCTATAGGGGAAGGTGGATCATTGAAGTTAAGAAAGGATAAATCACTCCATTGTATGTCATATTAAATGATAATCATTGTAGGAAAAAAGAAAGAAAAATAGATCTGATTAAGGCTTGAGAGAGCCAAGATCTTGTAGCTTTTTAAATTAAGAATAATCAAAAAATTGCATGTTTGCAGGCAACTTACTTTGGCAAATGACGCAAAGAACAGCAATGGGAGGGATAAAACGTGGAAGGAAGTTAATCCAGTCAAGACGCAGGTACCTTCCAAATAGTCCTGTGGATGTGGCTTCTCATTGTCCACTAATGGAGCCAGTGAAGGGAACACTTTTCACTGGCTCTCATCACACATTAGAAAGGAATGTTCCATGAGATGTAGAGTACGACAGTTACAGGTGTGGGGGGCATCTGCACAGTTGAGTTGGGTTCTGCCGGCATCTCAGAATAAAGTGAGGGACAAGAACCAGAGGGAAAGTCACCTGTCAGAATACAGCTGCATAGAGTTGGGTGCCACAGCAACAGCCGGAGTAGAAGGAGGGGGGCCCAATACACAGGGATTGCAGAGGCTGTCACTTAAATATGACGGTTTTATGTATGTCTCATTAAACAATGAGATGTGATCAAAGGCTTCAATTAGGTAAGAGAGGTAGTTATATGACTATACAGAGGAAGAGCATTCTAGTCAGAGACAAGAGGCCGCACAAATGTTTAAACATTTGTGAGCAAAGCAGAGGGTCTTGTGAGGTTGGGCTAATGATTGCTAGAGCCACAAGAGGGCTCTACAAATAGGGTCCTGATCAAATAGAGCTCTGTTAGGCTATGGTAAGAATTGAGACTTATATTCTGAGTGAAAGAGGAAGACACTCAAGGCTTTTCCAGATAAAACATAACATGGATTTTAACATACTTACTTTAGAAATTAAATCTGTATTTTGAAATAAGAGCTGATTCACATGCAATTATTAGTAATAATACAAGAGATCTTGTCTACCTTTCACCTAAGCTCTCCACTATTAGCATCCTGCAAAACTTTAATACAATATAAGAACCAGGATAATTGTAGTCATTTAAATGTGTGTGAACATCTGTGTAGTTAGTTCTCTGCCACTTTGTCATCTGTGTAGATTTGCGCATTTACAAGTGCAGTCAAGATACAGAACGACTGCATGAGCACAAAAAGCCCTTTGATCACCCTTCTGTCACCACACCAACCTCCCGTACTCCCCATCCATCTCTCTTCCTAACCCCTGGCAACCACTCATCTCTTCTCCACTTCTATACTTTTGTGATTTCAAGAATGTTGCAGAAGCGGACTCACAGTGTGTAACCTTCTGAGGAGGCTTTTTTTTTTTTTTTCTTTAATGAGCATCATTTTCTTGAGAGCTGTCTAACACTACATTTCCCTGTACTGGTGAGCAGGAATGCATGCTGTGGCCGTGTCCCAGTTTGTTTACCCATTCACCTATTAGAGGACATAGGGTTGTTTCTTGTTCAGAACTATCATGAATTAAGCTACTATAAACATTCATTTACAGGTTTTTGCATGAACGTGAGTTTTCGTTTCTCTGGGATAAAGACCCAAGAGTGCAATTGCTTGGGCATATGGTTACATATATGTTCATTTTGTGAGAAGCTTCCAGATTGCTTCCAAAGAGGCTGTGCCATTTTCTATCGCCACTATCAACATATGAGTTACACAGCAGCTTTTAGTGTTCTGTTTTTATTTTATCCATTCTGATTAGTGTGCAGTAATACGTCACTGTGTTTTTAAAAACATGGTCACTGAGACATAATTCAGAGATTTTCGTCAGTGCTGCTTTACTAAAAAAAAATCCTCTTAAAGATTATAAAACTCATCATTTTAACATGAAACTATTTGTGAAACGTTGTCCCTGATATCAGTACATACTGTTTTATTTGCCTCTGAAATATCATACAGATTTCGCCTGAAAGAATAAACTGTATGTAGAAAACAAATTGCATGAACATGACTCTCCAGTTAGACTTCTATTTCTTTATTTAAAAAGTTTTAATTAAAAGTCTTTATAGATTACTGTAGGGACATTGTATTTGGAAATATTTCTTTAAAGGACTTTGATTTATAGACACAGGTCGGGAGCTGAATGAGACTAGAGGAGGAGGGACAATTCACCAAAGCATCTGGTCATCTGCTTCTATTCCAGTCTCAGGGCCTTTAATTCCAGTCTGATTGTGCAAATGAGGATTGGACTGACTTCATGTCAGATTTTCTGTACGTGAACAGAGGCAGAGATATATTCTCTACCTGAGAACTGTGAGAATAGTTCACTATCAGCCATATAAAACCTACGGAGCTTATTTCATCTGATTACATTCTACCATATCCGAGAAAACATGCTCAAACCACACTTTTGGTTTACATTTCTATTAACAACGCCCATGCTTGAAGGCAAATATTTATCTCACTTTTAAATTTTCTGGTTGTCATTTAATGAGGGAGCTAATGGCATGGTTTCCACAAGAAAGCTGCACTGAAATGTATTTTCATAATTTTGTGTTCTATCTAATGAAGAATCAATGGCCTAAGAAAACAACGCTGACAAATTTTTTGTGTGGACATTGTACTTCTGAGATAAGACTGTATTTAGCATTTTACTGGCTACTTCCTGAATTTTACCTTGTGTAAATATGCATTAAGAAAGTGAACAAATATCTTAAAATATACTTGAAAGAGCCCTGAATGGCAGGAGCTTTAGGATTTAATCTAATCCTAAAAAATTGGTAATCACATAACTTCAATCAAGAGAACTAACACTGATGGAATGTCTTTTACATGCTAAATACTGCCAGGAGATTTTATACCTAAAAGTGGAAGCTCATTTTAACTCTTATGACCTCTTATTTTAATCTGATGATGCATTGCAGGGAAGTAAGTGTATTAATGAAAGGAGTAGGCTCTAAATGTAAGGAAATAGAAATATTTCCCCAGTTTTAAACTTGGAAATAGCAGATGCTATTCTGGGAAGTTCTGTAAAATCATATGTTAAGCTTAAATAAATATAAAAAAATCTGAAAAAGCAAAACATACATATTGTTTCTTACATTGAAATAGACCAATGGAAATCAGTTCCATTAGAATATTTCCATAAGCCTTTTCATTGCATATGTTTTCTTAGACAGCTGCATACAAGGGTCATGCTTTCACTTTTGAACTCGGCCTCCTACTTCTACCTCACTGCACAGCAATGTATATCCGACCTCTACCAGACCAATCAAGTGATTTCTCCAAGTAGAATGCAGTCTGCCGATTGCTTGAATGAGAAAACTTCTGGGTGGTTTCCTTCCAACCAATGATGGAAATTTGAGCGTAGATCACTTAGTAGGACAGTTAAGGTTTTATTATTATTATTATTGCCATTGCTGTTGTTTTAGTGTTTGTTTTTTCTTTTTAAGGAGCTGACTTTCTAGGACATCATAAGCCACTTTACCTAATCATACATATAAAGCTAATCATGAGTATGTGCCTTAAATCTAATCCACCAATTCTCAACCCTCATTTTAAATTAGAATCACCTGGTGATCTTTTAAAATCTATCAGTACCTGGGCAGCCACCAGGAGCCAAGTTTAATCTCTGAGAGAGATGCCCAGATACCAGTAAATTTTAGAATATCTTCAGATAATTCCTATTTGAGCACCAGTGGTCTCATTCATTCAATGATCACTCACAGAGTGAACCGTAAGTGTGTAAATGTCCCTTTTTGTGCCATCAAACACAAGTTGGCCTTTCAGAAAAGGTATAAGGAAATACTTAATGCAGCCTACAGTGAAAGAACGGACCAGAAGCTAAGTCTAGCAAGCAGCTATGGAAAGTGAAAAGGATCAAACACTGAGGAAGAGGAGGAAAAATACACAAACACACACACACGCACAACACAACAAAACGAGAGATACTACATCCTAGAAGTTAAATGTAAAAGAAAGGGTTGATTTTATTGTGAGGTTAGAGGAAATGAGAGTAACATTCTACATTGATTGAACTGACTCACTCAAGTCAAAACAATCTCATGATGCAGACAGGACTTCCTTGAACACTTGGGCAAGAGGGCCCCTGCCGCGATCTCCATGCTCTGAAGAGCCCCACACATTACAAACATACTTACACAAAGAGGATTCAAAGTCACATGGGCCTATCGGTCCCTCACAAGGGGGCTGGATTCCAGTGTAGACGAGGCCCTAGGGTAGGACAGCAGCGCATTCTTCCATGGTAACAGGGAGAAGGGAGACTATGTGGCTAAATATGTGGCTAGGTTAACAGATTTCACAGTTCAAAACCTGCGGAGGTTTATTTTCTGATTGCTTCAGGTGTTTTCAAATGAAATAATAATTAGTAAATGAAGTAATAACTTATGAATACAAAGTACTGATTTTTTCAGAGCTTTCTTAACAAAGTAACTAAAATTTGCTTCAAATCTCCATGTGCTATTCGTATAGTCACTTAAGAATAGAGAATGACAGAGAAGCTGTATATGTACCTTAAAAGAATAGAACCAAAAAATATAGGGCCAGACCAATAGGGAGTTAAAATGATTTGACCCGGAGAGCATCTCACCTCTCACAGGCCTTTCTAGCGGGTACTTGCAGGAGCTGCTTGGCTTTCTCTGTTATTCATTTATATAAAGATCATTAAGCCTCACTTAAAAGGTTAAGATGGAAACGGAGGACATACAACTGTCACAAGGCAGGCCTAAGTTAGTCTGACGATATTATCAGATGAGTAGTGCTCTGATGGGACAGAATGCTGGAAGGAAGACCGCAAAGAGTAAGTTACACTGATACCCGTGGAGAGGGATCATCACCACTAGGAAGAAGAAAACGGAAGGGGAGAAGTTGGGGTGAGGGAGGAGGAGGAGGAAGAAGAAGTCTGGGTCACTGAATGACCGCAAGAAGCCAAGCCCACCTTTCACATGGTAACAGCCACTCTGCACTGTTATTTGAGAGAACACAGGCTTGTTCTGTGTTAGAGCAGTTACACCGTTGAGACCATTTTTAGAGCAGTTCACGAAGTGTAACAGCACAGCAATAAACATTCAACGAATGATGGTTTTGTTCCAAGTGCTATGTTAAAATCTTAATATGCATTATCTCATTCCCAAAACAAAATTGTGTTTGGTCCTATTCTGATGTCCATTTTACAGATGAACATTAGAGAGCTGGAATATTTTCCCAAGGTTACATAGTTGTGGAAACTGAGTTTAGAACCATTCTCTAAGGGGGTAGAGGGATGGGTTAGCCCAGTGATGGGTATTAAAGAGGGCACATTCTGTCTGGAGCACTGGGTGTTATACGCAAACAATGAATCATGGAACACTACATCAAAAACTAAGGATGTAATGTACGGTGATTAACATAACATAATAAAATAAAACTAAAAAAAAAAAAAAAAGAAGAACTGTTCTCTAATTACAGTGGGATGCCATCCCACATCCTACCTAACCGTAGACCGGTCCTGCAGCTAACTCACAGAGAGAGAAACTGGGAGAAGAAAAGTAAATAAGAACTGGGCTTTTTGACATAGAAATTCTGAAGAGAACATAGAACCTACAAAATAAAGTGCATAAAATACTGGAGACAAAGTGCCTACTTTACACTCTGCCTGAAACCAATGACTGTACTTACTGACGCTCCCTACCCAGATACTTACACAAATAACCACAGGCCAATCAGAAACACTTGTGAACAAGAGTTTTTATTAAAATGTAGTCACCTGATGAAATCTTCTATGCCTGAAGAAAACGAGAGCTGAGTAGAACTTGCAATTGGGAACAATGAAAATGAAATTGACTATTTTGAAGAATAAATTACTTATGATAATTTAGTTTAACACAATATGCTCTATCAGCAAATATTTTCATAGTAATATTATAATTTACCCTCTCTGAAATGATTGTCTCATTATAAGTATAAGACAGTCAGATATATGGACTGAATTTGAAGATTAGCTATTAGATATCTATCTTGGAAATTATAGATTATAGACTGTTGGAGGTATATTTTAATTTATATCAAAAATGAAGTATTTAAGACACCTCTAAAGCCAGTCAGTCCTCACGTACAATCTTATTATTCCAAAGAAAAATGTGAATAATAGGTGTTTAATGAATATGACGTTCTTAATACTTAATATTCATAGGTATATGTTACATATATAACAATTTACATTAAATTAAATGACTTTTTCTAGTCCCATAACTGGATGACACTAATAGCAAAACAAGATATTAAAGTGAGTGCCCGCAGAGAAAGAACATAACAGAGGAGGTGCTGAAAATATTAGAGGAATTCATTTTCATTTACAGGATACCTCTCAAATTTGTCTTCTCATTTACCTATAAAATGGAACATTTTGTTGACTATGGAAATAAATTACTTTCTATTAAGGAATATTTCATTACCTAGCAAATATATTTTTCTGTATCAAATTTGCAGGTATCATAATGTTCAAATATATAATATAAACAAGAAGACAGCCAAAATAAGATATTCTAAAGCCTTAGAATAATGTGAAAATAATCTCAAATAAAATGTAAAATTTAACAGGGTCAAATACAAAGTTCTCATTGTCTCCTTCCTTCCTCCCAATTTGTTCTAAAATTCTGAAACCTCACGCACCACGGGGCATAGCCTGGATAACCTTGCATATTCCAGCCTCCTGTCATTATATCAAGAATGGACTGAGGAGCTATATGGAGCCAACCAGAAGCTAAACGAAAGGTTACAGACACCAATTGGAAGAGTTGGTGGTGACTGTTAAACCTGAAATGTCATCATGACTTTGGGCCAATTTGGGTCATTTTCGTTGCAATACACTTGGGCCACTGCCTGCCTGCCAAGCATGGCAAACCTGTGAGTGTGCAGAGAGACCAGAGGGACACTTACAGAGTAACTGGAGTCAAAGAGATAAGCTGAGAAGTAATCATTAGAGAGTAAGTACGCTGAAACTCATCGTTCCAATGACCCACCTTCTCCCGGTCACTGCCCGTTTAGATTCAGGTCGTTAGGGCAGGTTTCCATATTTGCTATGGATGTTACCGAACTGAAGAAATTATTATTTAAGGAAAATAAAACAAACAAACAAAAAAACCCCAGGAAATTAAATTTAATAGCAGTCACTGAACAAAATGTGCAAGATTTTGTGAGATAACATTTAAAAATTAGAGCAGTTCGGGCACCTGGGTGGCTCAGTTGGTTAAGTGACTGCCTTCGGCTCAGGTCATGATCCTGGAGTCCCGGGATCGAGTCCCACGTCGGGCTCCCTGCTCAGCGGGGAGTCTGCTTCTCCCTCTGACCCTCTTCCCTCTCGTGCTCTCTATCTCTCATTCTCTCTCTCTCAAATAAATAAATAAAATCTTTAAAAAAATAAAATAAAAATAAAAATTAGAGCAGATCTAAGGTAAGCTACTGAAGCAGAGAGTAATTTAATATGGATGGAAATAATAAAAAATACTCCATCTCCAGAGGACTAGGCTAAGTCAAGGATATATTTTATAATCTCTTATAGAATGGTAAATGTATTTATATCTATGGAATTAGTATTGAGGGACATAGAAAAATAAAAAGTGATTAATAAAGAGATAGAAAGAAATATACTAACAAAATGCATGAAAAGAGTAAGAAACAATATAAAACTAATAATAATATGGATAATGTAGTACTAATTATGATCCCTATGATTATCAGAATCATTTGAAAAACATAGTTCACATGCTTTTTAAGAACATATGTAACTTTCTCCACAACTGGCCATATGTTGGTTTTTAAAGCAAGACCCAGTAAATTAAAAAGGATTGCCATCATTCAGTGTATGCTCTCTGACGTTAGTGGGAAGAGAACAATCAGTTACAAAAAGAGTGGGGGATCTCGAAGCACTTAGAGACAAAGCAAGTTATTTCTAAATGACCAATAGAACAAAATAAAAAAGGAGTCACAAATAAAACTAGAAAACATTTTTTAACCTGAATGTTAATAAAAATACATTAAAACCTATAGCATGCAGGTAAAGAGTTGCTTACAGGGAAACTTATAACCTTGGTATCAAAAAGTTTTAAAAGCAGTGATCTAAAATTTCATTTTAAGAAACTCAAAGGAGAGCAGCATCTAAGCAATAAAGCAAAATAATAGCAGAAATCAATAAAATTCACATCATAAAATAGAAAACAGTCAAGAATAGTTTTTGTTAATATTAATTAATTTGATAAACCCACCAATATTGTTCAAATATAAAATAGAAAGAAACCAAGGGTGCTCAGCTAGCTCCACTGGAAAAGCATGAGACTCTGAATATAGAAAGAAAACCCAAGAATCAGGCATCACTTCATATACTAAGAAAATATTATGATCAACTTTGAATTAACAAGTTTAAAGGGGAAAATAAGATGAGTAAATACCTTGAAAAACATAATTTATAACTTGACAAAAGAATAAATAGAATTCAAAATAATTTAATACCTCTTAATGAAATAAAATTGGTTATTAAAAACTTTCCTATGGTGAAAAGTTCATGCTCAAGCAATTTCATCAGTAATTTTACTATTTTTTTAAAGCAATCCAGTATCACTCAAATATTTGAAGAGGACAGAAGAAGAGGGGGACATTATCCAACCCATTTTGTATCACAAGTTTTGACTCTAATATCAAATCCTGACAAGGGCATTGCAACAGAAAAAAAAGGGCAGATCCCTCCTTGTTATAAATATAGATGTAAAATCTTGAGCAAAATATTAGCAAATCAAATCCAGTGATGTAGAAACTCAAAATCCATCATGAGAAATTGGAATGTATTACAGGAATAGAAAAATGTTTTAACATTTGAAAATCAATTGGTAAATTCACCACATTAATAGGAAAAAAGGGAAAAATATAATGAATTCCTACCGCAACAGAAGTGGTGCTATTAGTATTCATTGTAGGGAACTTCTTTAATGTAATAAATAGGTCTCTGAAAAAGAAAAACAAAAAAAATTACTGATACATAATTAAGGATTATTTACATTATTTCCCCTTAGGGAAAAAAACAATGCATCCTACTGCTGTTCCTATTTAGCATTATATTGGACATCTTGGCCAATGAAATAAGGTAAGAAAAAAAGAAATAGAAGAAAAGCGTAGGAAGGAAAAATCATAATCTTTTTTTGTGAGGTTATGATTGAATACAGAGAAAATCCAAACAAATTATATAACAAAATAATAATCATTAGTGAACTAAAAAGGTCTTGATCATATCTAAATCTTAATTGAGTTGTCAAAAGTTAAAGACAGAGAATTTTTATGAAATCTCATGGAAACCACAAAGAAAAAATCTATGGTTTTTTTTTTTTTAAAGATAAAGCTAAAAATATTACTACCAAAAATAAAAATCAAATTTGCTATGGAGTGAATGTTTGTGTCCCCAGAATTGTATGTTGAAACCTAGTGTTCAGTGCAATAGCATTAGGAGGTGAGGTCTCTGGGAAGTACTTGGGTCATGAGATTGGAGTCTTCATAAATGGGATTAATGGTATTACAAAAGACCCTACAGAGCTCCCCTAGCCCTTATGTCCTCACCAGACATGGAATCTGGCAGCACTTTGGAATCCAGCCTTGAGAATTGTGAGAAATAAATGCTTGTTGTTGATCAGACATCCAGTTTATGGTATTTTTGTTATAGCAGTCTGAATGGACTAAGATAAAATTATTATTATTTTTTTAAGATTTCATTCATTTATTTGACAGAGAGAGCACAAGCAGGGGGAGCTGCTGAGAGAGAGGGAGAAGCAGGTTCCGCACTCAGCAGGGAGCCTGGCACGAGGCTTGATCCCAGGACTCCAGGACCAAGACCTGAGCCAAAGTTAGACGCCTAACTGACTGAGCTACCCAGGCTCCCCTAAAATAGAATTTTTAAAAATCATGACCTTATAGGGAATATTGGCCTATCTTCTTTAAAGCTTCTTTAAGGAGATGAATATTTAGATGTGATTTTTAAGGAAGATATCACTAAAAAAAATCTGTAAATCATTGAATAGGGAATTCACTGGGACCAAACCATAGGAACTGGTATATAGAGATGGTAGTTTAAGTCATGGAAGTGAATGAGATTAATCAAGAAAAGTATGTAAGTGAGAAAAATAAAAACACAAGAGTAAAAGGATATCTTAACTGCCCTCTGCCCAAAGGATGCAGTACACTTTTTCACATGTAGCATTTCAGGATACAGAGGTAAAATGGCTAACAGGCCAAACTGTTGTCCACCAAGAATTACTCAGCTAAATATGACTGTCTTTTGCATTTTGTTCAAAGTTGACTGGGAAAGGTGACTCAGAATTTTGGGTTGTCTTAATTTATTCAAAGATAAGTATAAGATCTTTTATTTTCTATTAATTTTTTGTCCCAGATTTATTTAGCTATGACAAATAAAAGTTGTGTGTGTATATATATATATACATATATATACATATAGTGTACAACATGATGTTTGATATATGTATACATCATGAAAGGGTTGAGCCAATTAATCTATCCAACACCTCATATACTTTCATATATATAAAGTATGTGAGTGAGTGAGTGTGTGTGTGCTTGTGTGGTGAGAACACTTGATATCTACTCTCATTAAATTTCAAACATACATTAAATACAGTCACCTTGCTATATATTAGATCTCCAGAACTTATATATCTTATAACTGAAAGTCTTTACCCTTTGCCAAATTCTTCCCATCATTCCCCCACCCCCAACCTCTTACAATCACCACATATAAGTGGGATCGTACAGTATTTGTCTTTCTGTGTCTGGCTTCTTTCAATTAGCATAATATCCTCCAGACTCATTCATAAATGACAGGAGTTCCTTCTTTTACTAGGCATGGTAACATTTGTGCTGGGTTCTATCTATTATCTCTCAGCTTCACATTCTCCTTCGACATACTATTCTCTGTAGCACCAGGGTTGTAAGCCTACCAAACAACAAAACCAAACACACAAGCGAACAACAAAACAAAAAGCAACAATAACCACACTCTTTCCCCATGCTCCCATGAGCGAGCTTCCTCTCTCACACATCCTGCCAATGGAGGTCAGACCAAAGGAAGGAGTCAGGAAAGGAAACATCTTTTATTTTTCTGTTCCTGATGATTCCTGTGTTAATAACAGAAGCACTGAGGGACTGGTGACCCCAAGGGTGTGGGCTCTCAGCAGGGGAGTGGACCCCCATTTTTCTGATCACTAGTGATGCTCTTCTAATAGCAGCTGTGCTGGAAACTGGGACCTCCAGCAGCTTAATGGTCCGTATGGGCTGAGTTTCCATCCGAGCTATAAAAGCTTCATAATCTTTGATAACAAATCCCTTTTCTCTTTCGCTCCTCCAGCCTTTCCAACCCAGTTGCAACCAACTCCCTATGTGAAAACTCCCTGGATTAGAAAAATTAAAGTAGTTTTTATTTTCCGGACGGAACTCCAACTGATATAAGAATGCTGAAGCAGAGTGACGCTGATTCCAACCAGTAATTTTACAGCAGGGACTCAAATGCTAGATTAAATTAGAACATGAATATATCACATGAGTTCAGTAGATACTATTTCCATTAGTAATGGTCATTTTCCTTGTCATCCTAGTTAGAGAAACTAGCTCAAAAACGACCACTTTTTAATTCCTATAATTTTTCTGTTTCTTTAGTCTGTTATCATTTTTTATCAAGAAATAGGATTGGAATGTTTACTCTTTTCAAATTATGTATCCCTAAATATACATTATTTCCTGAAAATTGTCATAGATCCTATACCACCTAGTTTCATAGATTTCTGGAGGTAGGGGTTTTCTAGGAATTAAAGAACTTTAATCTGAATCCTGAAATTTTCCTCAATAGAAGTGAGAAGCAGAGACTACATGTTTCCTAACATGCTTATGTAGAACAATTTACTTAGCACTCTGTAGTTAAAAATTAATATATCTATTCATTAACTCCTTCCTCCCAAGAAACATCAAGGGAAGGAGCACAATATATTGACTTCTATGCACCTAAAATAAATGTTCATTTTAAAAAAAATAAATGTTTAAATTTCTGCAATTCCCCTAAAGATAATTAGTTCAAATTGACTATTTTCATATTGTTTATATAGATCCATATGTAGATATAGATATTCACCTCACTCTGAAATAGTTTAAGTGATTAAAAATCAAGATATCTAGTTTCCCAGGACAACAAAAATAATCAAGAAGCAGTATGTTGAAGAAAACTCAAATGAGAATATTATTGTTTATAAAAAGAGTAATTAAATGACAAACTCGATATACACTTCACAGGATTTCAAAGTTGGGCTTTTATTCTGCCTCACAGACAATATTTTGAAAAAGTCACTGAGGTCAGAAAGTGTTTGCTCTGTAACATGAATTCAGACAAATGCTAAAATCTAGCCCAACTTTATAGAAAATATTCCTTGCAAATTTCATAATGCGTATTCTTCAAGGGCCAGGCCCAGGACATATTTGATACAAGAGTGTTGTCAGTGCTCGCTATTAATGGGAATATTTAGGTGTCCAAAGGAAGAAAAGCTAAAACCAGTGTTCCAGATGGCAGGATATTGTGAATGCTTGTTTCTGTTATAAAATACAGCTGACCGCAAGGCTAGAAAGCTAATAAAAATGGCCATATGAATGTTCATAAATAAAAACATATTTATTTCTCTTGCAAGGTTTTTTTTAGGGCAGGAATACTGTAAATGAAACCCATTAAAACCTGGGGCATTTTAATACTAGACCAGATACAGTGAGAACATTGTATATAACATGGGAGAAAGTTCTTCCACTGATTTAAATGTCTCGTATGCTTATACAAACATTTTATTACTGAGATTTGCCAAATGTGGACATTTATTACTGCAGATGTAACAAATGGACTAGAAAATACATTTATGGACAACTTGCTTAGTCCTGAAACCTAAGACATTTTGGGTCTCAAGAAAAAAAAAAAAAAGCCAATTGCTAATGCTATTGTACCCTTGAAGGCAGAAAGTGAAGTTTATGGAGGGTGAAATAAGAGTTACTAAATGATGCAGCTCAACTGCTTTTACTACCCAAATGAAATGCAAAAAAAGCTTGATGAGGAACTCAAGAGTGAAAAAAGGTACCTAGGCTATAAGAGGTTTTCAGGAACTCAATGCAATGATCTCAATAATGTTTATCCAAATAGGTCATGACATTTCATAAATCAAAATAAACTGATTCATTTCCTTTTTTCATTTTAGTCAAGTGGAAATAAGCATTTAAAAAAAGATCATTGACTCTATATATTTGGTACCTGTAAAATCAGTGTACTGCCAAGCTTGTTCATAGAATTTCCTTGGTCAGCTAATAGGGATATCTGACCATATTTCTAAGACAGGAGTATTTCTTTAAAGAATTAAAAGGGGCATTCAAAGTACTCTTTAAATATATACAATCTTATGTTAAATAATATAAAATCATTTTATTAAATAAAATTGGGTCAAACAACTTATTTCCAGGTCTTCCTCCGCTCTGCAATTTTAAGACTTTTACTCATTAGAATCAGGATTGCACCAGATTTGCTGAGCTGCTTTTATCACCAAAGCAGCTCAGTTCTCCACAAACATTTCCATTACCAAGAGTAGGATTTCTTCTAAGCCACTGTATCCTTCACAATATAAATGACACACCCTTATTTTCCTGCACCTACATCTCTATCTTTAGTTCTAGAAGCAGAGACTGTTTTCCTGCATGTATCCTAACAACCATTATTGATTTTGGTACTAACCCTCTTTGATCAGAATATTAACTATAACACATAAAATTATAGGAAAAGGGTTTCAGCATGGAAATAAAGTAAATTAATCTATGAATTATATAGTATAAAAAGGAAAATACTTATATTTTCAGGCAGTTTTTTCGTAGACCATTTATATACAAATGGGTTGTACTTTAGAAGTGACGCTTTCTTATAGTGTAATTTCATTTTATGCAGTTTTAATGATCTTCTAGATGAGATTTCTTTACAACAGCTCCTTCTTAGAGGAATGAGGGGTTGTTGTTTAATGAGTACAGAGTCTGGGTTTGGAAAGATGAAAAAGTTCTGGAGCTGGATTGTGATGATGGCCACAAAGCAATGCGGATGCACTTATTGTCACTCGACTGTACACTTAAAGTTAAAATGGTAAATTTTGTTATGTATATTTTATCAAAATTTAAAAAAACAGGGAAAATATACCTTTTTATTAAAACAGAGTCTGTAGTTTTGGGGACCATTTCATTTTGCTCCTCACATCACTCTTGTGACAATAAAAGATTCTTCTTGTTTACTTTTTCCCCTTGGCTGTGAAAAAGTAATGCATTCGCATTCAGAGATGTTTGGAAAAAGTCATACTCAATGACACAACATGTGTGCAAAGTCACATTGGAGGATGCCATCTGCAGGAGGGCTGACTTGGCCGTGAACAGGGTACAATGATTTTTTTTCCTACTCATTAGCAGAGTGATGTTGTTTGACTCTATAGATGATGTGTCCTAAAATAAAACAGATGTGTCCTGAAGCAAAACCTGTCATTGTTGGAAATTATGCTTTCACATTCATTCATTCACACAGAATTTACAAGGAACCAACATTAGGTGATGGGAAACAAGATAAAATAAGACACAATCATAAAGCTCACCATTTACTGAATGAATATTCTTCTCATATAAGTGGCTTCTTTAACACAGGACTCCTTCATTTCACACTAACCCTATAGAGATCCCTCATGTAATACCTCCAGTTTGTGAAATGGGGAAATAGTTGGATTCGCCCCATAGGTCATGGTGAGGATTAAGTGAGACAATCCACATAAATGGTGTCTCATTGTCTGGCACAAATTTACAGTGAACAAACGTTACCTGTTATTTTCATTATTAGCAGTATTATTTAATACAGGATAAAATATCTAGCAGTTTCCAGAAAGAACAGAATCACTAAACTTAAAAATTTTAGCTGAACTATGACACAGGAAATATCTGGCAGAAAATTTGGACATGGATTTTCTCATTTTAGGTAAAAATCACTCTTAACAGTAAGCATAGTTCAAGAGAGCACACTCAAGCCATTATAAGAAAAAGAAAAAGATTAAAAAGAAGATGACTTATTTCAGAATATATTTGTGAATAAGATAGGAATATATGGGATAAATGGTAATCTGATTAGTGAATATGTACCTAATTATGTAGCTATGCCCAAAAGATAATGATTAATGAATTAATATCAACTAGAGGAAACTTGCTAATGACCTGAGTCAATAGTTCATCCTGCATGTTTTATTAATCCTGCTGTTTAGCATATCCTATGGGGTTTATCAGCTGAAGAAACCATTGCTATCATGTGATTTAATTATATACAATAGAAACATAATAAGGATCTGAAAATAAATGATAACTTCCAATGATGACACAAATCTGTCAAGAAAAATTATGTGGATATACATGTAAATTGCTGGACTTGTATCGAAATATTCCAATGAAGAAGTTGAGGGAGCCTCAAGGGGGGGGAAAGATTTACTCTCTGACAAGTTATTTATCCCCTATGGCTATGATTAGAATCAGTAACAGTATTCTTCTTGGGTTATTTTGAGAAATAAAGGAGATATTGCCTATGAAACGCTTTGTGAGGGGTGCCTGGGTGGTGGAGTCAGTTAAGCATCCAACTCTTGGTTTTGGTTCAGGTATGATCACAGGGTCATGAATTGAGCCCTGTGTGGGGCTCCACTTTCAGTGTGGAGTCTGCTTGAGATTCTCTTTCCCTCTCCCTCTGTCCTTCCTGCTCTGCTCATGCTCTCTCTCTCTCACACTCTCTAAAATAAATAAATCTTTAAAAAGTTAAAAAAATTAAAAATAAAATGCTTTGTGAGATCTGAGGCAATAGAAAATATTAAATAATTGTTAAACCTTTTAAACAGCAGAATGTGAGGGGAAAAAAAAGAATAAAGTTCTTAGTTGTTTACAGTTTCAATATAAGCCAGCAATATAAAAGAGCTACAAAAAATTTCTTGTTTTAACTGCATAAGATAGAAAGAGTAAGGTGATAAACACAATTTCTTCTGTAGCATACAACCCATTATGAAGTGCCATGTTTTGAGGAGGAAATTGAAAAGTTGCCACATACTTGAAAAAAATATAATCAAAATGGTTCTAGTTTTGTACCACAGAAGTAAAGTAAAAGTTGAAGGATGAACAGAGCACAATTTGGAGAAGATAGTATTTCAAAATTAAAATATGATTTTAAAAAATACTTCTCTATAAAAGTTTCTCTTGGCACACTGATTTCTTTTGTTTCTCTCTAAACAAATTAAGTATAGACAGTATGAACAAATTATAGTTTAAGACAAATAACTTTTTAAATAGATACCAGTTATCTCATTGAGGTTTTATAAGATTCTGAGTGTACCATATTATGATGTATACTATACTAATGATGCAAACTCTTGGGAGATACAGAGCCCTCTGAGATACAATGGAAGCTATAAGATTTTTCCAAACCATGAAAGAGAAAAAAACAGCCTAGTACATATTAGGCCATATGCTTAGACCCTGTAAAATTCTATAGTACTAAAAGAATCCAGTTTAAGAATCTTTGACCTAGGTGATATTTATTGTTTTATTAATTCTGATTTTTAAAAATTTCCAAAGTGACCAAATTATCATGAGGTGGCAAACACCACTTAAAGTGTTTTGATTTAGAGTTTTATTCTGTTGCCTATTTTTCTATGGGATAAATCCAAGATCACAATAAATAATATGATCTTACATGATGTACTGTATTACTATAGTAACAATTTTCCCAAAATTCCACATCTAATAAAAATATAGAAAATATATCCAAGATTACATAAACTTTAATTCTCAAACAACCTCTGTGAAAAAAAATTGAAGAGTTAAAAAAATAATTTGAGACAAAGTGGGATATTAGAGCTAGGGAATAATGGTACTAAGCAACTAGTAAACTAAAAAGAATTCTGGAATAGTAACAGCTATTCAATGGAGCTGTATCTCCAAATCAGATATATAATAAAATCAGTTAAAAATTCAACACATTTTAATATTTATAAATTATTCAGCAAAAATTATTTATGTATTTATGTGTGTGTATGTATTTATTTTTAATGTTTCAAGTTTTTATTTAAATTCCGGTTAGTTAATATATAGTGTAGTATTAGTTTCAGGAATAGAGTTTTGTGATCCATCCCTTATATACAATACCCAGTGCTCATCACAACAAGTGCCCTCCTTAATGTCCATCACACATCTAGCCCATCCCCTCCCCTGCCTCCCCTTCAGCAACCCTCGGTTTGTCCTCTATAGTTTAGAGTCCGTTATGGTTTGCCTCTCTTTTTTTTCTTTCCCCTACATTCATCTATTTTGTTTCTTAAATTCCACATATGAGTGAAATCATATGGAATTTTTCTTTCTCAGATTGATTTATTTCACTTAGCATAATACCCTCTAGCTCCATCCACATTGTTGCAAATGGCCAGATTTCATTCTTTTTGATGGCTGAGTAATATTCCTGTTTCTGTTTGTACTGTGTGTATATATATATACCACCTCTTCTTTATCCATTCATCAGTCAATGGATATTTGGGCTCTCTCCATAGTTTGGCTACTGTTAATGCTGCTATAAACGTTGGGGTGCATGAGCCCCTTCAAAATTTTTTATATCCTTTGGGTAAATACCTAATAGTACAATTGTTGGATCATAGGGCAGTTCTATTTTTAACTTTCTGAGGAACCTCCATACTCTTTTCGAGTGGCTGCACCAGCTTGCATTCCCACCAACAGTGTAGGAGGGTTCCCCTTTCTCCTCATTCTAGCCAACATCTGTTGTTTCCTATGTTGTTAATTTTAGCCGTTCTGACAATTTATTAATTGTAAGGGTATTGGAAACTCCAGAAATATTCCAATCTCTATAAAATAATTTTCTCTTTTTTTTTTTTAAAGATTTTATTTATTTATCTGACAGAGAGAGACACAGCGAGAGCAGGAACACAAGCCGGGGGAGTGGGAGAGGGAGAAGCAGGCTTCCTGCCGAGCAGGGAGCCTGATGGGGGGCTCGATCCCAGGACCCTGGGATCATGACCTGAGCCGAAAGGCAGACGCTTAACAACGAAGCCACCCAGGCACCCCTAATTTCCTCTTCTTAAGCAAATTAAAATTGTGGATTGTGGAGAATTCTTTTTAAGTCACTATTCTTATGTATTTATTCTTCCAAGTATTGCTTTAGGTTAGCTTGTCATGGTCCAAATGTAAAACAACAATTTTTTTTTTTTTTTAGTTTCACTCATTTATATATTTTTCAGCTCATTTCAATTAATACTCGGTGATGTTTGTGCATGGAATGTATATATGGAGAGTGGGGTGAGTCAAACATTCTTAGGAAAAGCAAATTGTGATTATTCATGTGCTCATTTCTAACGTCTACAACAGAACAAGAAGAGAGCACACAAATGTTTATGTTTGTTGGTGAGGATGCAAATGGAGATGATGATGAAGCCTCTTTTTCTGCCCACTTCTATCTCTCTTCCCTTTACTTCCCAGATCAGCCAAGGGTACGGTATTCTGGAAATATCATTTTCATCATCTTCTTGCCCTTATATTCACCTTTAAATGTGGTTCACAGTTGGTTATCATAAAACTTTAGAAGATGACATAGCTCACTTACTTGTCTTAGCAATACAAACCTTATAAACAGACTCGATTACGATATATATATATATATATGTTTTTGTGCATGTGAATTCATATATACCTATAACTTTTCTATGAAAGAAAAAAATGTGTTTCCTGTTTTCAGATCCTTATAACCATGCAAGGGATATTTAGATATAAATTTTCTCTATGATTCTAGTTACTTTTTTCCAGTCACTCAATTTTTTAAATTATATATCTGATACCTTGCATGATCTCATCTCAAAATTCAAACCTATATTTTCTACTTGAGCACAAGGAATTTGGCGTCTCAGCCAGAGTGCTTCTATTACCAGTACTAATTATTTAAACTCTGACTAATAATGATGGTGTACTAGAGCAAGCTGGGATCTTTCTATTCGATATAAAACCTTTGATTCAGGAAAAAACAAAAGAATATAATTACATGGTCCATATTCCAAGAAAACTAGATATTTTTAAATATAAGCAGAAATTAGCTTAAATAATGATATGTCAGGATACATAGCTTCTTAAAATTTTTGTTTTGTCTTTTGCCTCAGATTTCTTGGTCAGAATGTGACATAATTTCTCTTAAACACAAAGTGCAGACAGACCACTTGTTGAAATTTTTCTCTTTCAGCACTATCTTCAGGTCCTGTGATATAAATTTAAATTATCACAGAAAATATATTAAAAGTTGATTTTTTAAACTACAACTTTCCAGGTTTTTTAAGTATAAAACCCACACTGTGAGAGCATATTTAGTCAATAATTGAATGATTATACATTGATTTACTATACATACTGGGCACTCTTTTTTTAAAAAAATATTTATTTATTTACTTATTTATTTAGGAGAGAGAGGGCAAGTGAGCACAGTGGAAGAAGCAGAGGGAGAGGGACAAGCCGACTGTCTGCCGAGTGCAGAGCCCAATGGACTTGGGGCTTGATCTCATGATGCTGAGATTAGAACCTACATGGAAATCAAGAGTTGGTGGCTTAACCAACTGAGCCACCCAGGCACCCCATACCTTCTGGGCACTCTTACAGGAAAAGATATGAGGTATTTTCTGTCAACCAGGATTTCACAAACAAGTGAAGAGAGAAATGTACAATTGAGCGTTTTAAGTAGTCTACTGAAATAAGGCTATGAACGGAGAGTCCTTACACAAAGGAGGGTGGATATCTCTTTCTGAGTTTGCCTGGAAACGTTAAACAAAGGGAAAAAGTGAAACAAAAGAAAAATTAGGTTTTGCTAACTATGGAAACACTAGGCAGCTGGGTGCTAAGGCATACAGGTCGAGCAGTTAACATCTGGATTTTTTTGAGGGAGAGTGACAATTTCAGTACAGTTTCAAAACAAGATTCAGGTCAAGTGAGATATAGCAGGTAGATTTGGAAAGTCTATGAAAGGCGCTCTATCGAATATGTTGAAGAACTTAAATTGTGTGAAATTAGTTGAAGTTTACAATAGTGTACTGATAAGTGGGGCATGACATGAGCTACAATTCCACAGGGTATTAGGCTCAGAACTTTGACAGACTTGAAAGAATAATGATGTCGGTTCTCATTTGTCTTAATCTAGTAACTGGAAACTTCTGAGTAAAGCACCCTGACATTTATCTATAACCTCTCCTCTTTGCAAAACTCATCACAGAGTGATGGTAAGTCATAAAGCTTACATACCCTCTTTAAAGTTCACACATGTGCTTCCAGTGCCCCACACTAAAACTCTTGATCAATTTGTAACAAGGAAAAATACAGATTAACTAACCTTGTTAGTGGAAATTATGAAGTTTTATTTCAGCTAGAATGTCTTGTCATAGCTATGAAGAATGTCTGTTCCTTAAGGGAGAGTGAAGATTAAAATCTTCCTCCCTTGGGTTCTTTGAGGTAAACGAGGCCAGAGAAAAGTAAATTGTGTAAGAATTTGAGAAGACTTTCTTCCTTAGATCTACTTGGTTTTGCCTCTTATACCTTGGTTGAAGAATAACTGTACATATAGTTCTTTCAAATATAACAATAAATCCAGGGGACGCCTGGGTGGCTCAGTGAGTTAAGCATCTGCCTTCGGCTCAGGTCATGATCTGGGAGTCCCAGGATCAAGCCCCGTATCAGGCTCCCTGGCTCAGCAGGGAGTCTGCTTCTCTCTCTGCCCCTCACTCCGCTCATGCTCTCTCTCTCTCACTCTGTCTCTCTCTCAAATTAAAAAAAAAAATTCATACTGTAATTAGCAGAACACTACAGAGGTATGTAAGTCATAGATAACTCCTATGTTTTGGGTAAATTATGTAAGCATGAGTCTCAACTTTAATATGTGTAAGTTTGTTTCTTTATAATCATACAATATGTCGTTTTCCTCAAGTTCTCCATTGATAAACTTTTCCTTTTTTTCTCTTTTTATAAATCTTTTCTCTTTTTTCCTCCTATTCTCTTCCTCCTCCTGCTGCTCTTCCTTTTTTTTTTTTTTTTTTTTTTGGCCAAATTCAGTTGTTTTTTTTTTTTTTTTCAGTTCTCTGTGTAGTTTCCTTTGGTTTGTTTCTTTGATTTGTTTGTCAGCCACTCCAAGTAATACTAAAATAAATTTCCTTATACAAATACAAATTCACTTACATGGGGGAGCTGTTATTTTTGTACAAGGGAGTCACAAAACTTTGATCATAAGATGAACTTCTTTTCCATAAGATGAACCTTTAATTTTAAAAGAATTGCAATGTAATTTTCCCAAATAGCAGTAGTAATTCACACTTCCTTTAGAAATAATGTGAGAAGCAATGGATGCTATAGAATATTTGATATATTCTGATTTGCTTTTTACTGAATTGCTAAAGCTCTCGAATGTTTTACTTACCTTGATTGGGCATTTAAAATTATTGAACAATGACTTGCCAATTCAAGGACTCTGTTCATCTTATTTTATGGTTTATCTCCCCCCACCCCAGTTAACTACTATCTTTATATTATAAATATTAGCTTAAAAATACTAGGAAGTATTTTTTTTCCTTAAATAAATTTGGAGAAATTTTAGCCCTTATTTATGATGCCTTGAATATATATGCTAAAACTGTCAGTCTTTAATTCCCTGGCTGTTTGGCATCCTATCCTTATTGTTGTAAGCTTTATGAATATATAAAAAAATACATTTTTTTTGCTTATTTTTTTTAAACTCTCACTCTCTTGCTTTCTCTCTCAATTTGTCCCAACCACACTTCCCAACTCAGTGAACTGATCATTATTCACTACTTTTTTTTTTTTTAAAGATTTTATTTATTTATTTGAGAGAGAGAGAGAGAGAGAGGAAAGGGGCAGAGTGGGAGGGAGGAGGGGAAAGAATCCCAAGCAGACTCCCAACTGAGCATGGAGCCCCAGGCGGGGCTCAATCTCAGGATCTCCCAACCCTGAGATCATAATCTGAGCTAAAACCAAGAGTCTGATGACTAACCAACCAAGCCACTGAGTCACCCCATTATTTGGTACTCTTAAGTAAAAAACTCAAGACTTCCCTTTGCTTGACACGTCTCTTTCCTCACCCCATATACCACCAGCTAACTCTAAAATATAGTCTGACCACCTCCATGCTCTCAGCTCAGATGTTACCTCCCCAGTGGAGCCTTCCCATACCATCCAGCACCACCAGACCTGCCTTCTCATTCCCACTCCCGACAACACCATCTTCATGATCACTTCTAAATATGCTGTTGTTTATTTCTTTCCTTTTAATGTCATAATGTAAGATGACCACAGATAACTAACATGTTTAATGCAACTTTTAATTCCTATTATTTGAAAATAATATTTAGGCATAATAAGTACTCATTAAATATTTATTCAATGATGGATTCCTCAGGATTTTCTACATATAAGATCATGAATCTAGGGGTGCCTGGGTGGCTCAGTCATTAAGCGTCTGCCTTCGGCTCAGGTCATGATCCCAGGGTTCTGGGATCAAGCCCCACATCAGGCTCCCTGCTCAGCAGGAGGCCTGCTTCTCCCTCTCCCACTCCCCCTGCTTGTGTTCCCTCTCTTGCTGTGTCTCTCTCTGTCAGATAAATAAAATCTTTAAAAAAAAAAAAAAAAAACAAGATCATGAACCTACTCTGTGTGTGTGTATACATAGAGGGATAAATGGCATGGTTTAAGAGAACAGTAATTTGAGTTTTTAAAAATTCTTCCTTCTGTGAATTTTAAATCTGTGCAACTAGTTTTCTTTAAGACAATTTTTATCCACTATTAATACAGTGCTGGCCTGTGTCTTAGTTTCCTCTAAATTACCATTATATGCATATTGGACCTCATCTTTCTGATCACTATGTACAGAAGTTGAATTATGTACATTTAATTCATATATAATTTAACAGATAAATTATATATGATAAATATACTAAAGATAATAATTTTATCTCTTAATCTGATATTATACTAAATCTGTTTCATTGATGATAATACCATGAGATCCACCATCCAAAATATTAATTATCTCTTTAGCTGTATCTAATCGATGTTGAAGTCTTGCCTAGAGATTTATTCTATTCAAATGCTATTGATGGAGATGGATCAGCCTTCAGAGATTCTCCCCCAACCATTTCATGTTTATGGTTCCTCTTGCTGTCCAAAGAGACCGCTATCCTGTTTTTGGTTGTGGCTATGCCATTTCACTTTTGCTTTTTATCCTTTCACTGTTGTTTTGATAGTGAATATATTATTACTTAGTGACTAGGTCAGAGAGGGATCCTCAAAGTGTAAACTCACAATATCTTGACTAGAAATTTAGTGAGAGCCTTTGATACACCAACATGTGTTATGAGTTGAACTGTGGCTCCAAAAATATGTTGAAGTTCTATCCCCCAGTATTTGTGAGTGGGGCCTTATTTGAATATAGGGTTTTTGCAGATAGTCAAGTTAAGCTGAAATCATTAGGGTGAACCTTAATCCAAAATGCCCATGTCCTTATAAAAAGGGAGAAATTAGAACACATAGAGAGATAACCACATAAAAATATTGATGTGGACACACATTAATATCACTAAGCCACTATGTACCATGAGCCATTTTGTGATTATAATATTTAATGGACTGTCAAAATGCTTTCTATAAATTTTGCATATATTTAAATTTATATATAGATATGCTTACATATATTATACACACACCATATACACACACACACACACACACACCATATTAATGCCGCTTAAATAGAAAATAAAATTATATTTACAACAGTGAGTTTTAACTAACACATCATTCAAGGAGCTCTAAATACTGCCTTGGGAATACTTTCTGCTTTCTGGAAGATATTTCTGAGATGATAGGTTAGCACAGTTTTCCTTGATGTGCCTTCCACTTCTTCCTCACCTCGATTCTCATTACAGGCTAAAATAAAAGGAAACCAAACAGGAAAACAAAAATAGTTGTGATGACATCTGAGAACTCTATCATTTTTTGTCCAAGCTACTTCCTTTAGCCTTCCAGATTTGTTATCTATAACAGAAAATAGACATTAAATTCTATCTTAAGTCCATGTCTCTCTCTTGAAACTGAGTGACACAGCATCAACCACTTGATAAATCTTGATCCTCTAGCTTAATTCCTTTCCTGTTATCTCACGCCTCCTTTTTTTTTCTGACATGACAAATAAAGCAAAAGCAGAAGATTTTTTTTTAAAAATCTTCCAGAGAAAAATAAGAGCCATTTACCTTGGTTATTAGGAGTAAATTACTATCCTGAATCATAATGTAGAAATATAGGATAGATTTTTATTCCTTTTTATTATTGGTCCTGAATTATCCAGTGGTACCCATTAGCAATATGATAACATGGTGATTTTATATTTAGACTTCCTTGTAGACACCACCAGCAGCTTGCCTTGAACACCTGACAAGTTGACTGTGCACTGACTCAGAAATTACAAAAACTAGTGACCAGGATAAATTGGTAAAACCTAGTTTTACTTTTTAAAATCCATGCCTAGGAAAACCTTCTCCCTTAACACTGTCAATAAATTTGGTCTTCTTCTTTCTCTTTTCCTCCTCCTCCTTCCCCTTCTCATTTTTTATTATTATCATAATTACTATGATCACCAACATCAAATAAACAAGAGTCAAGAATGTCTCAATTGAGTTTAAGAACTAAACTGTGTCTTAAGATGCCATTTTTCCTTATAATGTATTTTTTAAAAAATCTGAGATGGCCATTTTTCCTGTTTAGTTTCTGATTTTTTTAAAGGAAGTATATATTTTTCTTCATACACCTGCACTATAATTTATAAACTGTCAAGCAAATCCTTTTGCACTTTTTAAAAAGCTGTTGCTTTTTCTGGTTGTTTTATTGCAGAGGTACCAAATTTAATCTTGCAGATATGAAATCATTTCCATCTGTCTGACAAAAAGTAAGTTTTCTTCCTAAGTTTTACCAGAAGGTTTTCTGTAACTTACTTTGCCCCTATAAGCAGAGATTTTTTAAAAACTGCTAAGTGGAAGATTTATAGGCATACCTCAGAATGTTGAAGGTTCAGTTCCAGACCAACACAACAAAGCAAATATCACAATAAAGCCAGTCAAATGAGATTTTTGGTTTCCCAGTGCCTGTAAAGATTATGTTTATACTCCAATGTACTCTAGTAAGTGTGCAATAGCATCATGTTTAAAAATGTACATAACTTAAAGATATTTTATTGCTAAAAAAAAAAAAAAAACTAACCATAATCTGATATTTCAATAAGTCTTTTGCTGGTGGAGGGTCTTGTCTAGATGTTGATGGCTCCTGACTGGTCAGGGTGGTGGTGAAGGTTGGGAGTGGCTGTGACAATTTCTTAAAATAAGACAATAATGAAATTTACTGCATTCATTAACTCTTCCTTTTATGAATGATTTGCCTGTAGCATGTGATGCTGTTTGACAGTGTTTTACCCACAGAACTTCTTTCAGAACTGGGAGTCAATCCTCTCAAAACTTGCTGCTGCTTTACCAAATAAGTTATGGGGAATATTCTAAATGTTTTGTTGTCACGTCAACAATTTTCACAGTATCTTCAGGAGATTTCATCTCAAGAAATTACCTTTTATTTGCTCGTTCATAAGAAGCAACATCTTACCTGTTCAAGTTTTATCATGAGCTTGCAGCAATTCAGTCCCATCCTCAAGCTTCACCTCTGATTCTAGTTCTCTTTCTGTTCCCATCACATCTACAGTGTCTTCCAAGCTCCCATTAATGTTGACAGCTTGGCTTCTTCCCATGAATCATGAGTGCTCTTATGGCATCTAGAATGGTGAATCTTTTCCAGAAGTTTCTCAATTGACTTTGCCCAGATCCATCAGAGAAATCACTATCTATGGCAGCTGTAGCCCAAATGACTCCTTGATTCATGAGCTGCAGAACGTATGTTGTGTTAGCAGGCATGAAAACAACATTGACCTCATTTTACAACTCCACTGGAACTCTTGGGTGACTAAGTACATTGTCAACGATCAGTAGTATTTTAAAAGGAATCTAGTTTTATGAGCATTGATTGGGTCTCAATAGAGGGCTTAAAACACTCAGCAAACCATATTTTAAACAGATGTGCCATCATCCAGGCTTTGTTGTTTCGTTTACAGAGCACGGGCAGAGTGGATTTAGTATAATTCTTAAGGGCTCTAGGATTTTCAGAATGGCAAATGAGCCCTGACTGCAACTTCAAGTCACCAGCTGAATTAGCCCCTAACAATCAAGTCAGCCTGTTTTTTGAGGCTTCGTAGGCAGGCATTGATTTCTCCTCTCTAGGTATGGAAGCCCTAGATAGCATCTTCTTCCAATATAAAGAAGATGTTTCATCTACGCTGAAAATCTGCCGTTTAGTGTAGCCACATTCATTCATTATCTCAGCTGGATCTTCTGGAGAACTTGCTGCAACTTCTGCATCAGTACTTGCTCCTTCATCTTGCACTTTTTTGTGTTATGGAGACAGCTTCTTTCCTTAAACCTTGTGAGCCAACTTCTAGTTTCAAACTTCTCTCCTGCAGCTTCTTCACCTCTCAGCCTTCACAGAAGTGAAGAGAGTCTGGGCCTCTCTCGGGATTAGGCTTTGGCTTAAGGGAATGTTGGGGCTGGTTTGATTTTCTATCCAGACCACTACAACTTTCTTCCTCTCAGCAATAAGGCTGTCTCACTTCCTTTTCATTCATATGTTCACAGTACTAACACTCTCAATTTCCTTCAAGAACTTTATATTTGCATTCATAATTTCATTAACTGTTTAGCACAAGAGGCCTAATTTTGGGGCTATCTTCACTTTTGACATGACTTCTTCACTAAAATTTTATTATTTCTAGATTTTGATTTGAAGTGAGAGACATGTGATTCCTCCTTTCACTTGAACACTTAGAAACCAATGTAAAGTTATTAACTGGCCTATTCTCAATGGGGGAGGGGGGGCATAGGGAGACCTGAGGAGAGAGTGAGACATGGAGGGATGGCCAGTTGGTGGAACAGTCAGAACACACATTACGTTCATCCCTTAAAGTCATTGTCTTCTATGTCCTATATGGGTGCTGCTCCTGGTGCCTCCCCCAAATTACAATAGTGACATCAAAGATCACAGCTCACCCTAATAAATAGAATAGCAATCAAAAAGTTTGAAATATTGCAAGAATTACCAAAATGGGACACAGGGACATTAAGTGAGTAAATGCTACCCCCCCAAAAAAACAAAAGGCACCAATAGACTTCCTTCACTCATGGTGGCCACAAAGCTTCAATCCGTAGAAGAATGATATATCTGCAAAGCACAGTCAATGAAGGGCAATAAAATGAGGTATGACGGTATGTCCTAATATATATGGATAGATTTTTAAATTTATATAGTGGAAATAAAAAGGAATATAGAATAAGTTCTACATAAATCTGTGTATGCAATGCATCCAAATTATGCAAATATGAAATATGTTCACTACATAATCTATGTCTGTCTCTCTCTTTCGGTAATTGGAATCTTAACAGTGATTATCTCTGATTTGTGAAATAGTTGAGTCTTAAGTTCTCCAATAAATTGGCTAGTGTGCTTTTTAAACTTTCCACATGTACATTTCTTTTATATTATTAAATAATAAGTATTAAGATTGTGATATAAGTGAATATTATCTATATTATGAATTAAAAATTTTAAATGATTTTCCTAAAAAGCCCAATGAATAAGAAGTACATATTTCCACATAAAGATCACGAGAAATTACGGCACCTGGATGGCTCAGTCGTTTAGCGTCTGCCTTCGGCTCGTGTCATGGTTCCGGGGTCCTGGGATCGAGCCCCAATTCGGGCTCCTTGCTGAGCAGGGAAGCCTGCTTCTCCCTCTCCCACTCCCCCTGCTTATGTTCCCTCTCTCGCTGTCTCTCTTTCAGTCAAAAAATAAATAAAAATCTTTAAAACAAAACAAAAAAAAATCATGAGAAATTAAACAGAATATTTATTTTCTTATAATACATTATTTAATTTTCATATTATATTTAATGTGTAATACCATTCTTAACTTCAAAAATTGCCATTGTTTAAATTTGCAAAAATATTTAAGCATCTTCTATAAAACCTTTGGGGATTTAACTTAAAATAAACCTACAATTACTATAGTGGTTTTACTCTCTTCAAATCCAAGTTAAAACAGTCCAAGAATCTTGTCTTTTTAAATGGCTTATTGTTCTACCTACATTTCTCATTGCAAATTAGCATGATTTCTGCATTTGCTTTTACTGAAGGAAAAGTCCAATTTAATGAGGATTATGTTGTTGATAATAATAATTTTAATAATAATTTTAAGAGCTCATTAATTGAGAAGTGTCCTGGAAGTGCTCTTTTAATCTTTATTTTATAAATGAGGAATTCAAAAGACTTCATTATTTGCATATCAAATTATTTTTGAAAGTCTCTTCTTATTTCCTAAATTAGTGGGCATCCATGGGAGGATTTAATTCATCTTTTCAGTATGGAATATAATCAACATTTTTCTGATCATTGCATTAAAATTGTACTTAGAGGAATTTATGTGAGGCAAAGCAAAAAGGCCGTGTTTAGCTATCTTTTATTTTGCTTCCATTTTGACCCAATTACAGAACATGCTCAAAAGTCTATGATTATACAATGACCTTGAATTTTTCAGTTGATATATGGTTCGTGTATGTCTTATTGGTCATACATTTAACAGATATTACTTTCTAAGCAATATTTGGGCTACATGCATTAAACCTCATAAAACCGAGTAGACTGAAATCTCAGGAATATATTTCATAATTTAAAAGAGCTAAAATACTATAATGCTTAAAGACATGCTGAAATTCTTTTGGATTATTCATCACAATCAATCCTAGATTATAGACTTAATTCTGCAATACCTTTAGCACCATCTGTCTAAGGAAAATTTAGATGCTTTTTATTTATTTATTTATTTATTTATTTATTTATTTATTTATTTATTTATGTTTTTTTAGATGGTTTTTAGAAATAGTCCCTGGGATGTTCAATGACCCTGAATAGCAGTCCTGAAATATTTGAGGAGCAGCAAGGAGGCCAGTGTGGCCAGAGCAGAATAAGCAAGGAGGAAGGAGGTAACAGAAGAGACGAGACTGTAAACACGTGAAGCGGGAGCAGGAATGTGGAGCAATGATGTCCAGCAAAAATGTAAGGTGAGCAATATGCATAAGTCTAAACTTCTAGTATCCACATTAAATAAGTAATCAAAACAAGATGCCATTTTAATAATATATTTTATTCAGCATAATGTAGCAAAAATAAAATCATTTCAACATGTAATCAATTCAAAAAAATTATTAGTGAGGTATTTTATGCATATTATATATTTTTTTCCCACTAAATTTTCAGCACCTTGCAATTTGGACTAGCTGTGTTGTACAAAGACATAGATTCTTGACCCCTATTCTGAGTGAAATGGAAAGCCTATGAAGACTTCAGGGCAGAGATGTGGCCAATAGAAAGACATCTGTCAGGGCGCCTGGGTGGCTCAGTCACTAAGTGTCTGCCTTCGGCTCAGGTCATGGTCCCAGGATCCTGGGATCAAGCCCCTCCCTCATCAGGCTCCCTGCTCAGCGGGAAGCCTGCTTCTCCCTCTCCCACTCCCCCTGCTTGTGTTCCCTCTCTCGCTGTCTCTCTCTGTCAAATAAATAAATAAAATCTTAAAAAAAAAGAAAAGACATCTGTCTTCGTGGATTAGAAGAACTAATATTGTTAAAATGTCCATGCTACCCAAAGCCATCTACAAATTCAATGTCACCCTCATCCAGGTTCCCAATGGCGTTTTTACATAAGTATGAACATAATCCTAAAATTCATCTGGAACCACAAAAGACCGCATAGCTAACACAATCTTGAGATAGAGGAAAGTTGGAAGCATCACACTCCTTGATTTCAAAATATATAACAAAGCTTCAGTAATTAAAACAGTATGGTAGAGACATAAAGACAGACATATGGAGCAATGGAACCAAAAGAGAGCCCAGAAACAAACCATTCAGGTATAATCAGCAGACCTTGGACAGGGGAGCCAAGAACATACACAATAGGAAAAGGACATCTCTGACAAATGGTCTTGAGAAAACTCCCTACCCACATGTGAAAGAATGAAATCAGATCCCTACCTTTCACTATCCACAAAAAACAAAAACAAACAAAAAAGCCTCAAAATAGATTAAGGACTTAAATATTAGACCTTAAACTGTAAAACTTCTAGAGAAAATAGAGGGAAAAGCTTCTTGATATCTACTATTTTAAGATAAAAAGTTAAAATCACAAGTTTGAGTGGAAATTTAGCTCAAGTATGTTGTGTTTATTATGCAGTTAGAATACAATGCTGTAAGAAGCCAGGACTCCAGAACCAGCTGACCCTGGAAATCAATGCCCTGTTTAAATCCTGCCCTTTCATTTACCTGTCTGTACCTAGTAATTACCTCACGGGCCATGCTTGATAAAGGTCAGTCACCATTATAATTCTTTTTTCAGACAGGGGAATTTTTTTACCTTGGAAATCACTCAGAAAGAAAAGCTTGAGCTATAAGATAAGAGGAAGACCTCAGGAAATCTAATATGGAGACTGTGGTTGCTTTCTTTTTTTTTTCAATAAATGTATAATGGATAATAAACAGGGTGAAGACAAAAAGCTCTATGTATGTTTGTTAGAAAGGCTTTTCTGAAAAGATATCATTTATGGGAGATTTGAAACCAGAAGAGGTTTAAGTTAAGTGAAGATTTTGGGGAGTAACTTTTCAATTAGAGAAAACAGTATATGTGACCGTACAGTTAGGAAAAGCTTGACATTTTTTAAGGCTCATGATTCACAATAGCTCTAGAAGTAGGAATTATGGTCCCAAATGTATAAATAATATAAGGATACAAATTTTCCAAAGAAATTCATTTAAATACCATATTTTTCTAACATAAATATATCTAGTCTAAATAATAATACTTTATTCATATACATTTAATTATCAGGGAATGTTAAACAAGGTTATATGAAGATATGTGAAATACCTTCAATTTGAGAAAAATTAATATATGATAATTGTTTATTTTTTATGTTCATATAAATTGAACCATACAATAATTAATTACATTTGTATCTAAAAGATAAACATTAGTATTTTTTATTTTTTAGCTTTTGATGAGGATTTTAGAAATTTCTCAGTGAAAAACAGTGTTTCTACAAGCATACATGAGTTAAAAAATAAATATTATAAATATTCCATACATATTTAAATGTAGCTAAATATATATTAGCATATAAAGGAATGAAAAATTGAATATGAGACTAGGCTAACATTTTTTAATTTCTTGAAAAACATTAATTCTAATCAACATTTGCCAATCAAAATATATACAAGGTGCCTTTTAAAAACAGAGTTTTACTCTCCTACTCTTCACATTCAAAGATATATGCAAGGTTTTAAAGATAGGTTGCCCAAAGAAGACAGTTGACCAATGAATCTATAAAGGCAGGTATGTAAAAAAGTCAAGGAGTAGGTAAGTAGAAACAAAAAAAAAGTCATATCTGAAGACAATATACCTAGAAAATCCAAGAAAAATGAAAACTTTTAGAACTATAGGTCCTATAAAGCATAAGGATACATAAAGAACAAAAAACATATTTTCCCCTGCATACTAACATAAAAATATCTTTAAATAAAATATGAAAAATCCCCCTTAAAATTACAATAGATTATAAATTTTATTTGTTTGTAAAATGCACTTGAATCTGAAAATACTAGAGGCTTTTTTTTTTAAGATTTCATTTATTTATTTGACAGAGAGACAGTGACAGAGAGAACACAAGTAGGGGGAGTGGGAGAGGGAGAAGCAGGCTTCCTGCTGAGCAGGAGCGCGATGTGGGGCTGGATCCCAGGACCCTGGGCTCATGACCTGAGCCCAAGGCAGACGCTTAACGACTGAGCCTCTCAGGCGCCCCAATACTAGAGATTTTGTCAGTTTTATACCTCATCATTTGGTTCCCCAACTAAACCATGATGTATATTTTATTTTTTAAATTTTTTAAAAAGATCTGTTCATTTATTTTAGAGAGAGAGACACACACACACACACAGAGAGAGAGAGAGAGAGAGAGAAAGTGCGCACAGGTGTGCAGGGGTAGGAACAGAGGGAGAGGGAGAAAAAGTCCCAAGCAGATTCTTTGAACTAGGAGCTCCATCCAGGGCTCAATCTTACAACCCCGAGATTGCGACCTGAGCCAAAACAAGAGTCCCATGCTTAACAGAATCCGCCACCTAGGTGCCCCAAGACGTAAATTTTAAAACTTAAAAGTAAGAAAGTTTTAAATATTAAAATTCAAATCTATATAGCAAACTTAAGTGTATAAATTATAAATTTGGTTTATATTTTTTGCTCCTCTTGAGAACACAAGTTACTGCATGAAGCTGTGGTTTGCTTATTTTCTTTGGTCTTTTCAATAAATGATTCTGGAACAATTAGTTATATGAGAAAATATATTGGGTCTTTATTTCAAACCACATATAAACCCTAATTCCTGGAATAATAGAGCAAAATATGAAACCAAATTTATTTAAATAAATGTAATAAATTTATTAAGCACTAAAATAAGCAAATCTGTTATCAAAAGACAACCTCTAGCAATACAAGCCACAGATTGAGAAGATATCTGCTACATATACAATCAAAAAAGACTTGGATCCAGAGTATTTAAAGAACTCCTACTAATCAAAAACAAAATGACAGACAGCCTCAGAGAAATATAGGCAAATATTTAGACACATACTTCACAAAAGAAGAAATCCAAATGGGCAATACATTCTGAACAGATGCTCAGTTTTCTGAGAATCAGAGTGGTGAATCCCCAAGGATATATCTTTGCACACCCAGTAGATTGGCAAATTTAAGAGTCTGAATAAAAAGGAAGTGTTTTTGAGGATGTAAAATAAGATTTCTCATATATTGCTGATGGAATGCAATTTAGTACAACTAATTCAGAAAATAATTCTTTTTTTTCAGAAAATAATTTTAAACAAAATCAAATATATTAAAGCCTGTAAACAATGTATTTTGTTTACAGATATATACTTAGAGAAATCTGTATAAAGGAGCATCAGGGTATAATCTCCATAGCTGCATGATTTGTAAAGGCCCCATATTGATAATTATTTAAATGTTCACCCAAACTAGAATGGATAGATTTTGCTATATTCAGACAGTAGAATCCTATTTTGTAAATGGTAAGGTAGCTAATAATACAGAATATTTACTGGTGCTTTCTCAGTGTAAGGTATCCTACTAAGGACTTGCATTTATTAGCTCATTGGGATCTCGCAGCAAGTATCAAAGGAAAGCACTATTATCCCCATTTGATACATGATCCAAATCAAGGTACACAGGGCTTAAGCAACTTTCCTAAGGTTATAAAATTAACAAATATGATAAGAATGCAGGAAGTCTCACTTTAGCGCCCTTGCTTTTAATTGCTGTGCCTTACAGCCTAATTGCATGCACATGTGTAATGAGGCTGGGACTCTCTGTGTACCAATCAATGTACTTTTCTGGATCAAAATGTGACTGTGTTAAAGAATGTTAAAGTGTGCCTGCCATCTAACATACGAAGCCTTCTGTAAAAAGCAGGCATAACAAATATTCAAAGCTACAGTTAAGTGTGTATGTACAGTGTGTGCTTTTTGCAGAAAGAATGTCGTGGGCCCTCAGGTAAGCCGTGATCATTGGATTCAACATATTTTCACAAGGAACAAATAATCTTAGATAAGGGTATATGGTTTATATTTTGTGGTTATACTTTAATACCTCATGTATTGAAACCTTCTATAATAGATTGTGGGCTAAATGGTTATGTATATATTGGATGAAAGAAAATTTGATTAGTAACAGGTGATTATTTTCACTTACAACATTTCATGATTATTAATAATAATAAGTGAATGTGAATCTGGAGGGTTCTGACCTTGGCATTTATCTATATTTTCTCAGATATTTCAATGAGAGATGAATAACAAGCACATCGAATTTAGGTTTTATAAACTTGAAGAGACTGTGAAAGTTCTAGATGACAAAAATTGAAATTCAAAAGTATTTTGAGGAGCACCTGGCTAGCTCCATCAGTTAGGTGCTGACTCTTGATTCCGGCTCCAGTCATGATCTCAGAGTCGTGGGATGGAGCCCTGCAGCTGGCTCTGTGCTCAGCAGGGAGTCTGCTTCTGGATTCTCTCTCTCCCTCTGCCCCTCCCCGCCACCTTTCTCTCTCTCAAATAAATAAATCTTAAAAAAAAAAAAAAAAAAAAACATTTTGGCCGGATGGACAGTTAAGTTCAATCTAATGAGAAGAAAATTAATAAGAATAAAGGTCTAGTTTTTACTCATATTCCATCCCTAATTCTATCCCACTCCATCGCCCCCCCAAAAGGAAAAACGTGTCTGTCAAGTGAAATTGATCTTCTTTTGAAAAAAAATATATAAGAAGTTTTTGCTGACATCATGGTCAAGTGAGCCAATAAAATTATGTATCACAATCTCTCCTCAGTGTTGTTTTGCACATATTTTTGAAGTGTTCTCATGCAGTCCTATGGCTTCAACTTTTACCCACTTGTTGATGATACCTCCCGCACAAATAGCCTGAAATTGTATTTGATTTTCAGGCCTCCACATACAAATATCTAAGGATTACAGTGGGATTTATTTCAGGAACTTCAGATATAAAGTGTCTGTCCAAACAGTGTCTACTACATCTGCCCCTCTTTAAGTTCTATTCCGGTTGTAGCATCAGCTTATTATATTTGCTATAAACTCAATCACCTTTATGTTTCCGATTTCCCTTCCCATGCACGCTGTCCATCACTAAATGCTAAACAGCCTCTTTTAAACCCACCCTTCCTCTATCCCAAATTAATTTAAACCCTCAGGACCCCTCGTGTCCCTGCCTCCATCAGATCCCATGTTCAACCTAGTCTACCCTTTAAGCCATCATAGGAGTGAACTTTTGGAAATATAAAATCTAAGTTCCCTGATAAAAATATTTTCACCTCCTGGTCCATTCTTCCCTCCTTCCATTAGCTTCAATTTAACTTCAGTTGACATTCCCCCAGGGATTGCTTCAGCTGCAGAGAGACAACTCACAAAATCACACCCTTCCTAGAATGTCCTAAATCCAGTAAGACGTCATGTCAGCTGACTTTAGGACAATTCTAAGGGATCAAGTTATAACCAGAGCTCATATGGCCGCCAAGATATGGAGCCTCCATCACATCCTGTCTTCTCCCACCGCCATTCTTGCTTACTTCTCTTCCCTTGCACAGATGTTGATCCTCTTCCCTTGCACAGATGTTGATCCTCTTCCCTTGCACAGATGTTGATCCTCTTCCCTGGCACAGATGTTGATCCTCTTCCCTGGCACAGATGTTGATCCTCTTCCCTGGCACAGATGTTGATCCTCTTCCCTGGCACAGATGTTGATCCTCTTCCCTGGCACAGATGTTGATCCTCTTCCTTTACACAGATGTTGATCCTCTTCCCTTGCACAGATGTTGATCCTCTTCCCTGGCACAGATGTTGATCCTCTTCCCTGGCACAGATGTTGATTCTCTTCCCTTGCACAGATGTTGATCCTCTTCCTTTACACAGATGTTGATCCTCTTCCCTGGCACAGATGTTGATCCTCTTCCCAGGCACAGATGTTGATCCTCTTCCCCTGGCACAGATGTTGATCCTCTTCCCCTGGCACAGATGTTGATCCTCTTCCCCTGGCACAGATGTTGATCCTCTTCCCTGGCACAGATGTTGATCCTCTTCCCTGGCACAGATGTTGACCCTCTTCCTTGGCACAGATGTTGATCCTCTTCCCTGGCACAGATGTTGATCCTCTTCCCTGGCACAGATGTTGATCCTCTTCTCAACGGTCCTCCCTAATATCTTGCACATATCAATGTGTTTCAGTTTCCACTCCCAAGAACCCAACCTGTGGCAGGATAGGATTGATATAATGGATGTGGCATTTCCAAAATTCTCTGCAAAGGTTATTCCAACCTGCCATGCGTTTGCTATCGTCAGTGTCTCCTATAAAGAAGTACATTAACAAACAGGAATGCATTTACTTCCAAATTATCGTCAGGCTGAACCAAGACACGAGTCCTAGAGAAAAGGAAGCCAAAAGAGCTGTCCTCAATACTGGACATATTATTATGGACAAAGGTAACAGCCAAGGTCTAATCAGGAGATGGAAACCCTATCGATTATGTTAATAGATAAAATTTAACTTAAAGAATGACCAATGATGCATAAAAATATGTTAACTAGGGAACTAAGAAGGAACAAAGGGAAGATTAAGGTAACAGAATGGGAGCAAAGGGGAAAACAGCTACCGCACCTAGAGTAAGGTGGAAATTGTTACCCCTGAGACGCTCGGATGAGAAGCACCACAGAGCTCACACTGACTCTGAGAAAGGGGCTGCTCAGCTGACCCTGGAGGCTCTGCACAGGAGGGCAAGCACGTGGGGCTGAGGAGGCTTCACCAGCGACCAGCCTGGTGGTGCTGATGTCTCTTCAGGGCTGAAAAGACTGGCTCTGAGAGTGCTGGAGAAATTATGGAGTGGGTTCCAATGCCTGCACATGACCCTCTCTCCTGCCCCAGTGGGAGAGGAGTGCTGGCTGGTGACAGCAAGAAAAAACAGCGAGAGGAAACAGCTAGAAGCAACTTCCTTTTCTGCTTCGGTTTGCTGTCTCCCTCATCAAACCCAATGGGCAGACCTTACCCTGCACTGGCAATGCAGAAATCTGACACCACAAAGCCAAATTTAGAAGCGTGGCTTTGAAGCCAGGAGAATAGTTTAATAATTGTCCGCGCCTGGGAATTATGGCAAGACGCTCCAGAAATGCAGCCTGAGAAATCTTGTTTTGAGGGCAGAACATCTCTTCCGCTTTCCTCATGTTTCTTCTATGGGAAGAAGTTGAGCTACAGTGCCATTACTCATCTTCCAACAACCCTTCCCTCGGAGAAGAACTGTCCCTCCTCTGGCAGGTGAATTTTGGAGAAGGAAAGGAGGACAGTTGGCCAGACCATTCCTGGTGTCTCACAGTAAATGTGCTCTTTGGATGCATTCTCTGCTAACTCATGAGGGAAATTCACCAGGCCAGGCAACGCCTCTGCGGGGAGGACAGAGACTGTGTGGATCTCCTGTGATGAGGTGAACGAGTTCGATGCAGTGGCAGAATTATTAGAACATCTGTGTAATCACATCGGATTCAAGCCATATCCTCCAATCTGGTTTTATCTTCACCAGAGCTAATATATTGAGTTTGTCTGACTCCTATATCTTGTATCCCAAATGGCTCAGACCTCAAATGGGAAGAGGGCGGCTTCTCCATGGAAAGAGGTTATTCACTGGCCTTTTAGACATCTATACTTATTAACAGCTACACGTTTCCCCAAAGATTGAATTAGCCATGGAGGCCAACAACTCCTTTTTCTTTAAAGTGTTCCTATGAATTCTATGATTTGTAGAATTCTTTCTTTCCTCTGGAAAGTTTCTATATGTCAATCCAGAGTTAAAGTACATTGTACCCACGGTCCACCCAAAGAACGAAGATACCATAGTGAAATCGTACAGAGTCCTCAGGAGGTGAAAATCGAGAATTTCTGATTAAGTAAAGTAGGGGGAAAATATGCAAATATATATTGAAATCACTTTTACTCTCAGCTAAAAAACTACCTTCAGAGTTCTAACAAATTCTCAAAATGCACACATAGTGTTCTTATGATTAATTTGTATTTTAAAATTTCAAAGCCAATATTTGTAATGGAATGTTCAAACTAATAGTAATAGTAGTTTATAAAAGAGTTTAGTAGTAGTTTATAAATGGTGAGTGGATATGAAGTAGGTTCACTTTAGTAAGTAATCTTTGGCTATCCTACTTGGGGTTTGACTTTTTCTTGGTCATTAATATTAGTGAGATCAACATGATTAAATCTCTGTATGCTTCTCTCGGTAGTAACCCTATAAAGAGATTAAAGATTTTTTTAATTTCAGACATGAATCATTGAATTGCTTCATATTCATTTCTACCACAAAGGTGCAACGATCAAAGTGATCTGAGATCAGTGATCACAAAGCAATTGAAAATATTAGATAATTAAGCTTTGCCTCTGAACCATATGAATACTCTCTCTCATTTTGGTGAATTATGTCAGGCAGAAAAATGAGAATTTAACATGATGTATTTAAAAATACAAAAATAATATGAATTTTAATGCAATTAAATTTCTATAGCCCTGATATGCTTTCCCCTCTTGTGTTTTTATGCATGAAGCTATTATTTCCATTTCAATGACAGATATGAGTCCAAGTAGTAAATTGAACATCTCTCTTTTATTAGAGCATCTTTGTTATTATAAGTAAAATTGAGCTGGTTCTCATTCAGATCTACTGTGTCTATGAAACAAGGTTTAGTCATGCATTAAATGAAGGTTTCAAATAACATTATGCTGGGAATTTGTTACATGTTAAACACCAATAACTTTCTTTCAATATGTTTATTGGTGTAACAGTATATGCACTAATAAAATATAATAAAATTTTATAATGCTTCATTCATACCGATAGCTCCCACAGCCAGCAGTTCTTCAAATGGTGAGTATAAAATTAATAAAGAGAATGAATCTGTGGAAGTGGCATATAAAAGATGTGAAAGGCTGAAAATATTAAGCAATAAGATATGCCAGATCTGATTCCTTTGGCAAAATTATAGTACTAGTGTTTTAAACGTAACTTTGAGGAAAACAAATTTTCAGTGATTTGGAAACAGCTATGTGCAGGTGACAAAGAGGAATGAAAAAAAGATGAACAGGACAAACAAAAGATCTGAATTGCTCTTTTAGATGGAACAGACAGAAGTTGTAATTTCGATAATATGATCTGAAGCCTTCTCTCCCCAAATGTAAAGGTCTGAAGGGTATACCTAAAATGAATCCCTTTGGGCCTGGAAAGCCTTGGGGAATTTCCATGATATCAAAGAGAGACTAAATCATAATTGATGACACAATTAGAGGAATCAATTCATAAGAGATTGAAAGTAAAGTCACTCTAAAAGGCACACATAGGAAATGCGTGAATGGGTAATTGGTAAAAGTATCAACAAACCTAGAAGAGGAGGCAACAAAGCTGGAGAGGATGCAACAAAGCTAGAAGAGGATGCAACAAAGCTGGAGAGGATGCAACAAAGCTAGAAGAGGATGCAACAAAGCTGGAGAGGATGCAACAAAGCTAGAAGAGGATGCAACAAAGCTGGAGAGGATGCAACAAAGCTAGAAGAGGAGGCAACAAAGCTGGAGAGGATGCAACAAGGCTAGAAGAGGATGCAGCAAAGCTGGAGAGGATGCAACAAAGCTGGAGAGGATGCAACAAAGCTAGAAGAGGAGGCAACAAAGCTGGAGAGGATGCAACAAGGCTAGAAGAGGATGCAGCAAAGCGGGAGAGAATGCAACAAAGCTGGAGAGGATGCAACAAAGCTGGAGAGGATGCAACAAAGCTAGAAGAGGAGGCAACAAAGCTGGAGAGGATGCAACAAAGCTGGAGAGGATGCAACAAAGCTGGAGAGGATGCAACAAAGCTAGAAGAGGATGCAACAAGGCTAGAAGAGGATGCATCAAAGCTACAAGAGGATGCAACAAAGCTGGAGAGGATGCAACAAAGCTAGAAGAGAATGCAACAAAGCTGGAGAGGATGCAACAAAGCCAGAAGAGGAGGCAACAAAGCTGGAGAGGATGCAACAAGGCTAGAAGAGGATGCAACAAAGCTGGAGAGGATGCAACAAAGCTGGAGAGGATGCAACAAAGCTAGAAGAGGAGGCAACAAGGCTAGAAGAGGATGCAACAAAGCTAGAAGAGGATGCAACAAAGCTGGAGAGGATGCAACAAAGCTGGAGAGGATGCAACAAAGCTAGAAGAGGAGGCAACAAAGCTGGAGAGGATGCAACAAAGCTAGAAGAGGAGGCAACAAGGCTAGAAGAGGATGCAACAAAGCTAGAAGAGGATGCAACAAAGCTGGAGAGGATGCAACAAAGCTAGAAGAGGAGGCAACAAAGCTGGAGAGGACGCAACAAAGCTGGAGAGGATGCAACAAAGCTGGAGAGGATGCAACAAAGCTAGAAGAGGATGCAACAAGGCTAGAAGAGGATGCATCAAAGCTACAAGAGGATGCAACAAAGCTGGAGAGGATGCAACAAAGCTACAAGAGGATGCAACAAAGCTGGAGAGGATGCAACAAAGCTAGAAGAGGAGGCAACAAAGCTGGAGAGGATGCAACAAAGCTAGAAGAGGATGCAAAGTATGAAGAGAGCTAGAAGAGGACGGAGAAGTTAGCCAAAAATAAACTTCATGATCATAGCTGGATCTAGATGTTTGGAGTAAGATTAACTATAGCTATAAATACTAAATGGCACAGAAGTATTACAAAAAGCCTAAAGTATATTCTCTTCTTACATTGTATCAGTGTACTGTAACTGATTTTTTTGATACAATTAACTGGTTTCACAGCTGTGCTGGTAACAGTGTAGCCCCTGGTTTGGTCTGAGCAATTACTGTAAAGCTACATCTAGTTATTTGTAAACACTCTATTCTCAAATTTCTCTGGAGGGAATCAGACTTTTTGAAAACTTGAATTTTTCAGGTGCTAATAAGTCTCATATCCAATAATACCATGGTAGGGATGTTATATTTACTCAATTCCAGGTGCATCTGTATTCTCACACATAGACATTGTTTTCCTTTTCAACTTGTTTATCTGATGTAGGGGTTGTGGCAGTTCAGTTGAAAAAAGAATAAAACAACAGTTACCATAAAAGAGCTCAATGCTCCCCAGAGTCAGCAAAGAAAAAAAGAGAGAGAGAGAGAGAAACAATTTGCTAAACTGATCATAGACTGATTTACCAGTCAATTAAAGAATACTTAACTGCAATGCAAAGGGATTTCAAACACAGATGAATTACATCAAGATTGCTTTATTTGCATTGCAAAAAAAAAAAAAAAAGGACAGAACACAGTTTTCTATACGGAGCTTCATAATTTTGTAATTTTCTAAAGCCTGAAATTTTATTTTGACACAAGGGCCATGTTCATCTGAAGACAGTCACTCTGGTACTTTCCAAGGGTGCCACTGAGAAATTGAAATTAGCAATAATATATTGCCAGATGCTACAGTCTAAGGAGCCTTGTAAAAAGTAGTACACACGTGTCACTTTGAAGAACACCTGTTAGACGTTGCATTTGAAATGAAATGCTATTTGAACATTTTAACTTGTAAGCATGATTTTTGATTTATTATAATTCACAGCTATTGCACATAGGAACTTTTCATAGTAAGCTAAAGATATGTCAGTTTCTGATGCTCACTTTGTAGAAAGAATGACCCATAGTAGCTGCCGAGAACATTTGATTAATTTTGAAATATACCAAGTAAATCTCTCATGATCAGTTTCTGCTCCAGAATTTGATGCATGAGAATTTGGAAATAAGTAATCCCTTAAAAATATTTAACTTTAATATTGTAATGCTCTAGTGTTGAAATCTTACAAGAGAGCAAGGGCATTTTGATCTACTACCAATAATATGCTGTGTCACTTATAAGGGGGAAGATGTAGTTTGAGAAAAACTTGCAGAAATCATAATTGTTTCCTATGTTCTTACCTAAATGGAACCGTATGACTATATAATAAAAGTAGATATATAATGCTGTCTAATTTTAGTGTCAAACTCAATTTAACTAGGTCAGTTTTTGAGGTAAAGATGAAAGTGTCCTAAATCCTTTGATTGTCAATTGTCTCAATTGAGGGCACTTTAGCTTTGTTTTTGTTTTGTCTTGTTTTGTTTTGTTTATTTTTGTTCTTTATTTTTAAAAAAGATTTATTTAGTTGAGAGAGAGAGAAAGCAGGGTGAGGAGCAGAGGGAGAGAGAGAGAATCTCAAGCAGACTCCCCGCTGAGCAGGAGCCTGATTCAGGGCTTGATCTCACCACCCTGATATTATGACCTGAGCCAAAATCAAGAGTAGGACCCTTAACCCACTGAGCCACCCAGGTGCTCCATTCTTTATTTTTTTTAAGTGCTGTATTGACCTAATTTCTGAGGCCCTGGCTAGAGGCTGGTCACTTCCTCTTCTTGAATAGCTGATTAAATCCACAATCCAAACACCTCCCTAACGGGCCTTTACTTCCTGGGGCCACCTTGCATACACCACCCCTCACCACGCTGAGATGAGGTAACAGACATAGGTAGCAGCCCCGATGCTCTTGGAATCCTCAAAATTATTCAAATTATTAAAGCCACTGGGAGCTCAAAAACCTAGCAAACTCCACGCTGTTTGCCGCACATAAGATGCCCCCAGAGCGGCAGCCTGCAGCTCTCCCGTCCCGGGTCTGTGGTCCCAGGGTCCGATCCAGTAGCCTTCTCTCCTTTGGAGCTGTAAGAGAGAGCTCTGCCTTTCATCTGAGCGTCAGTGTGCTGCACCCCAACATCAAAAGAATCTTTGATGCTTATAAAACCCTAGGCAATTTAAACTACTCCATTATTGTAGTGTATTTCTCCACAAATGAAACTTAAAGTTTTATTAACTAAACCTTGCAAGTCTCTATGTGAAGAATGAAGGTGGTGGGGAGAAAGTAAATTACCAACAGTTTTGTGTTTGTGTCTTTTGTCATCAGGGTCTACTGTATAAGAAAAATGGGAAGCAATGGTTTCATTTTCTTTTTTTAACTCTAGTGCTACCTCTCATTGGCCTCCTCAAGGCCCATACTCAAGCACTAAAACCTTACCGTCATGGGCATTTAGACCACTGGAATTTATCTCATTGGGTGCTTTCTGCACCTTTCAGTCACCACAAGAAGCCCAGGACTGTCAGTCATTCCTCGAGTTCCAGTGTCTCCCCGCAAATGACCCTATCCCATCCTGACCAATTTCTGAGAACTTCCACTGTGCCCTCTGGAACTCGTGGGTCTTCATCAGAAAATCCCTCATATTTTCTATTCTTCTTCTAATATTTCCTTTGTCTTCTTCTTCTGACCCCTTGGTTCTCCCCTAAGGACTCTGTGACCACTGCACCTGTCTTAAGAAACATATTTCCAGGCCCAGGCGCCAGTTGCTTGGGTTTGTGGTATGTCTATTCCTCGCTCCACTAGGATGCTTCAAATCATGTTCTTCCTCTCTCCTTTCAAAGCATCTAGCTTTCGTTTTGTGCTATAAGATTGTATCACCTGCTTTTCCTTGTTCAAAGCTTCTACTTGATGAAGGGTTAAGCCCTTCAACATTATCCTAGAGTCAACATAGATCCCATTTTCTGGCTCCATTTATTTTTGTCTAGAAGTACTCCTTCTTAGCTTTTAGTTTTTTCAATATCTGACCATCAATACTCCAGTATCACTGTCCCTCAGTGATGTGTCGTTCATTGTACCTTACCGCCACCCTAGGGGCATGCCCTGGACCTTGGTCATTTCTGGAAGCCATATCCCTCCATAATTACAAGGTAACGTCTCCCACCCTATGACCACCATTTCCAATTTTTACCTTCACTTCAATACCCTTTTTAAAAAAAAAAATATTTTATTTATTCATTTGAAACAGAGAGAGACAGAGAGAGACAGAGAGAGAGAGCACAAGCAGGGGGAGAGCCAAAGGGAGAGGGAGAAGCAGACTCCCTGCTGAGCCAGGAGCCTGACTTGAAACCAGGACCTGGAGATCATGACCTGAGCTGAAGGCAGATGCTCAACCATCTGAGCCACCCAGGCGCCCCTCGACACACTTTCAGTTCAAATAAGACCTGCAGCCTACTTATTCTACCACCTTTTCACAGCTCTCCTCCAGTCTTGTGACCACACTTTCCTTCCAGCCCAATGTAGACTCAAACTCCACCCATTCAGTGACTGTGGAGCACACATTCTTCACCCTCTTGCTTGCCAATTTTGTCATCCTATTTGCCTAGTAAAGCAATAACCCTAGTTGGGACTAATTTCTCTTCAACTCTGTCACGAAAACAGCACAGCCCAATGCGTGTAGAGAAAAATGCACAAAAAAGGACAGGTTCACATTAACTCTGTGAGCTCTAATTTTCTGTGTCGAGCTCTCGATGCTGCCCACAATCCTACTCTGTTCCTCCAGTCCATGTACTCTCCATTCACAGAAGACCACTTCATATCTTCTCTCTACTCAAGAATTCAAGACCTCTGTTCCTGCCATTCTCCACTTCATATTCCACGTAGAAAATAAAAGCTATCAGAAATAGACTAAGGCACACTTCCACCACCACACATCCTCATCTAACTGCACCTTTGCATTTAAATCTCTTGATTTAGAAATGTGGTCCCAGTTCCTATATAATAACAACCAGCCCCTTGTGTACTGAACTCTCTCGTCTTGCCTCAGCAAGAGACTTTCTCTAAGAACCGTCCCCTCTCTATCATATAAAACAGTAATAACTATTTGTGAGTTGACTGTCTCCTTGAATACAGTTTTTCCTTGAATACTGTTTTTTTACCCTCATTGTTCCACTGAGGTTGGTCTTCTCAAAGTCTGCCAATGACCTAAACGCTAAATACAGTAGTGAGTCCTGTGACTTCATTTCATTACATCCGTAAAAGCATTTGAATAAGTTAATCCATTTTTTTCCCTAGAAATACTTTTCTTATTTGCATTGTAACTTACCAATTTTCCCAGTTCTGTTCTCTCTGTGCTCCTCGCCCCAGCCTCCTTTGGTATTTCTACCTCGTCTCTGCAAGCTTTAAGTTTAGATAAGTATGTCAGTCCATGCTCACCGTCTTTAGTTGCTATGTACTCATTCCCTTGGTGAGTTCCTCTCTTACCATCAGTTTAACGATGCTACAGGTTTTCAAATTCTAACTCCACCTTGAACCTACCTGGACTCTGTATTTTCTATTTACTCTCAACGTTACTTCTTGGATATATAACAGATCTTTCAAAATCAAATTCTCTATCCACTGTGCCAATTTTTTGCTTTGCTTTCTAATTTTCTCCATCTCCGTCCAGGACTCCATCTCCTCACTAATTGCTCAGGTGAAGAAAGGGTACCTCTGAAGAATCCTTTCTGTTACAATCCACATCCAGTCCCTATAAAGTTCTATTTCCATAATACTTCCAGCCCTTCACCATTCTGCACCATCTCCACACAATCTTTTTCACCTTGATTGCTTCAAATGACTTCCAAATGGTCTCCTTGCTTCTGCTTGCCTTTTCTCCCTACCCCCCCCTCCCGTTACTCTGTACACATCAGCCAGAGGGATTCTTTAAAAATGGAAACTTGATCACAATACTCCTTTTTTATAAACACTCCAATGTCAACTCATTTCATGTAAAGTCAAAGATCAGTTTCTTGCAATGTTCTTCCAAAGGCTCCACTACTCTGTCCTCGCACCTGTCTCTCTTCCCCCATGCTTCCCCAGACAGGCTGGCTCCGTATGAGCCATGCTTTCACCTCAATGCTCTTCTCACAGGTGGCTGCCTGGTTCACTTCTTCATTTCCTTTGGTTCTCTGCTCAAATACAGCATCTGTAGTAAGACCTTTACTAATCCCCAAGTCAATTTTAAATTACCAATCTCTCACAGCTACACTCAAACATCACCATTTCTTTTCCTGATTTATTATTAGGATCACATCCTGAGAAGCATACATTTTACTTGTTTAATTATTTTCTGTTAATTCTTCTTCCACATATCCCCTAACCTCTAGCATACACCTCCTATAGAAAGAGAATTTTGTTCTTTGAGTTAACTCTTACATCCCCAGTGCTTAGAAGAATGCCAGACTCAATAAATATTTGATAACGAAATATTTCATGTCAGGATCACCATGACATAACTCTAATTTGGCTTCCCGCTTTGATCCCATATTGTTCTTCTAGACAAGGTTTAAATTCTACTATTTTTAAATTTTTTTAAAGATTTTATTTATTTTAGAGGCGAGAGAGAGAGGGGAGGTGCAGAGGGAGAGGGAGAGAAAATCCCCATTAGACTCTGTCCCGAGCTCGGAGCCCAAGGCAGGGCTTGATCTCACGACCCTGAGATCATGACCTGAGCCAAAACCAAGAGTCACGTGTTTAGCTGATTGCACTATCCAGGCAATTTTAATTTTATTAAAACTAAATTTTTAATTTGTAATCTTAATTTTAATTAAATTAAAATATTTTAATATTTTAAATATTATTTAAAATATTTTAATATTTATTATATTTTAATATTGACTCTTTTAATATTGACTAGGTAGTCAGTCAATATTCTGTTTTTCCTTTTGCCTAAAAGCCACACTAAACTGAACCCTGATCTCCTTTGCCTTCTTTCTTTTTTTTTATTTAAATTCAACTTGCCAACGTATAGTACATCATTAGTTTTTGATATAATGTTCAATGATTCATTAGTTGCATATAACACCCTGTGCTCATCACATCACATGCCCTTCTTAATGCCCATCACCCAGTTACCCCAAACCCCCACCCACCTCCCTATCTACAACCCTCAGTTTGTTTCCCAGAGTCAAGAGTCCCTCATGGTTTGTCTCCCTCTCTGATCCCTTCCCTTTCAGTTTTCCCTCCCTTCCCCCTATGGTCCTCTTCATTATTCCTTATATTCCAGATATGAGTGACACCAAATGGTAATTGTCTTTCTCTGACTGACTTATTTCACTTAACATAATACCCTCCAGTTCCATCCATGTTGATGTAAATTGTAGGTATTCATCCTTTCTGATGGCTGAGTAATATTCCATTGTATATATGGACCACATCTTTATTCATTCGTCTTTCGACGGACATCTGGGTTCCTTCCACAGTTTGGCTATTGCGGACATTGCTGCTATGAACGTTGGGGTGCATGTGCCCCTTCTTTTCACTACATTTGTATCTTTGGGGTAAATACCCAGTAGTGCAATTGCAGGGTCATAGTGTAGCTCTATTTTTAACTTCTTGAGGAACCTCCATACTGTTTTCCAGAGTGGTTGCACCAGCTTGCATTCCCACCAAAAGTGTAGGAGGGTTCCCCTTTCTCCACATCCTCTCCAACATTTGTTGTCTCCTGTCTTGTTAATTTTAGCCACTCTAACTGGTATAAGGTGGTATCTCATTGTGGTTTTGATTTGTATTTCCCTGATGGCAAGTTATGTGGAGCATTTTTTCATGTGTCTGTTGTCCTTTGCCTTATTTCTAATTGGTACTTTTCTCCCTATCTTTCAGATTTTATCTGCTTCATAAATATTTGTTTCCCTCCACTAAATTTACCTACATTTTTAATTTTCATAATTTTTAACATTTTCTATAGCGTTTTAGTTGGTATTTGCAGAGCATGATCCACTTTTCATCTTAATTTGTTTTCTGATCCTTCCTAAAGCGACCATTTAAGACAATGTATTTATTATAATCTATTTTTATACATTTTAATGTATATGCATTCATTCAAAAGCATATACTCAGGCACTTTTAGAAGTTAGGAAATAATCTTTATCAGGTACTGATGAATGCATAATATTGAAAAGACAAATATTCCACAAAACCAAAAGACAACCGACAGAATGGGAGAAAATATTTGCAAATGACATATCAGATAAAGGGCTAGTATCCAAAATCTATAAAGAACTTATCAAACTCAACACCCAAAGAACAAATAATCCAATCAAGAAATGGGCAGAAGACATGAACAGACATTTCTCCAAGGAAGACATCCAAATGGCCAACAGGCACATGAAAAAGTGCTCAACATCGCTTGGCATCAGGGAAATCCAAATCAAAACCTCAATGAGATACCACCTCACACCCGTCAGAATGGCTAAAATTAACAAGTCAGGGAACGACAGATGTTGGCGGGGATGTGGAGAAAGGGGAACCCTCCTACACTGTTGGTGGGAATGCAAGCTGGTGCAACCCCTCTGGAAAACAGTATGGAGGTTCCTCAAACAGTTGAAATTAGAGCTACCGTTCGATCCAGCAATTGCACTACTGGGTATTTACCACAAAGATACAAATGTAGGGACCCGAAGGGGTACGTGTACCCCAATGTTTATAGCAGCAATGTCCACCATAGCCAAACTGTGGAAAGAGCCAAGATGCCCATCGACAGACGAATGGATAAAGAAGATGTGGTATATATACACAATGGAATATTATGCAGCCATCAAAAGGAATGAGATCTTGCCATTTGCAACGACGTGGATGGAACTGGAGGGTGTTATGCTGAGTGAAATAAGTCAATCAGAGAAAGACATGTATCACATGACCTCACTGATATGAGGAATTCTTAATTTCAGGAAAGAAACTGAGTGTTACTGGAGTGGTTGGGGGTGGGAGGGATGGGGTGGCTGGGTGATAGATATTGGGGAGGGTATGTGCTACGGTGAGCGCTGTGAATTGTGCAAGACTGTTGAATCACAGATCTGTACTTCTGAAACAAATAATGCAACATATTTTGAGAAAAAAGAAAAAGAAGAAGATAACAGGAGAGGAAGAAAAGGGGAGTATGTCAGAGGGGGAGACGAACCATGAGAGATGATGGACTCTGAAAAACAAACTGAGGGTTCTAGAGGGGAGGGGGGTAGGGGGATGGGTTAGCCTGGTGATGGGCATTGAGGAGGGCACGTTCTGCATGGAGCACTGGGTGTTATGAACAAACAATGAATCATGGAACACTGCACCAAAAACTAATGATGTAATATATGGTGATTAACATAACAATAAAAAAATTAAAAAAAAAAAAAAAGAAAATAAAGGCCTAGAGAAGTAAGGTAATGTCCCTATGGATATACAGTAAACTGATGGAAGAGATAAGGCCAAGCTTAGAACCCCTGATTCGGCTTCTTGTATAGTCAAGGAGGAAAGGATTTGAGCAGTAGGGGAGTGGGTAACAGAGGTCAAGTGAAGGAAGGGTGCTATTATCTAAGTGTTCGTGTCCCCCTAACCTTCATATGGTGAAATTCTAACCCCCAAAGGTGATGGTATTTGAAGGTGGGGCCTTTTGGAGGTGAACTAGGTGATGAGGGCAGTGCTCTTATAAAAATAAATCCCACAGAACTCCCTGGACTTTTCTGTCCTATTAGGATAAAGGAAGAGTCTGTAACCCGCAAGAAAGCCCTCACCCAAACATGCTGACATGGACTTCCATATCCATGACTGTAAGCAATAAATTTCTGTTGTTTATAAACTACCCAAAAAAAAAAAAAAAAAAAAAAAGAATATACTTGCATGATAAACACTGAGTAATATACAGAAGTGTTGAATCACTCTATTGTACACCTGGAACTAATATAACATTGTATGTTAATTATACCTCAATTTAAAAAAGAAAAAAAATATTTTTTAAAAAGCTCAGTCATAGGACACCTGGGTGGCTCAGTCGGTTGGGCACCTGCCTTCAGCTCAGGTCATGATGCCCGGAGTCCTGGGATCAAGTCCCACATGGGACTCCTTGCTCAGTGGGGAGCCTGCTTCTCCCTCTGCCTGCCACTTCCCCTGCTTGTGCTCACTCTCTCTCTCTCTCTCTCTCTGATAAATAAATAAATAAATAAATAAATAAATAAATAAATAAAATCTTAAAAAAAAAAAAAAAAAGAAAAGACAAATATTATATAACTCTCTCTCAAGGATGGAAACTGACATGTAGAGCAATAAATAGTTTTATTTATTTCATGGCACAAAAGAAGAGGTAGTAAATTCTCTCCTTCATGCTATCTCATCTATCTTTATGATTTAAAGAGAATGACTACATGAAATGTACAAGTTTTCCATCCTTCACTTATAGTACCTCTGAATTGTTAATTCCAACCTAATTTTAAAATAAAAATCATGATCAATAGCAATTTCCAGGATATTACTAACAAATTTATATACAATATTATATATGCCTTTATGTAATATTAGCAAGTTTATAATACTAGTAAATAATTTAATAGCTATTGTGCTGTTTTGTATTTATAAAACAAAGAAAATTCTCCAATCTCCAATTTTAATAACAGCTCATATCACTTTTCAAAATATTTCCAGCAATGCACAACTTCTTTCTCACCTATAGGTTATGTTAAAATAGGAACGAATCACGGCAGTTCTCATATATGAGTGTACTAAATGTCAAGGTGTAAGTTTAAATTTAAATTTGAGTGCTGGATTTCTTATGTAAACCTCTTGTTAAAAATTTTTAATACCCATATTGAAAAGACCATATTGAAAGAGTGAAAAAAATAATATAGAATTACCTGACAAGTATTTACAATGAACACTACAGATGCACCATGAAGTCTTGGAAAAAACAATACAATAATCAAAGAAAAATGTAAATTTTTCTATGTTGTCTAGTATTCACTTTATGGCATAGAAGCCACTTTTAATACCTGACATTCTGTGACAATCTATAAAACACAAAAACAGCACCAAATTGCGTGTTCTTTTGATGATTAAATAAGAAAATAAAATAAAGTTCACTACTTCAGGTTTTGAACAAAATGTGTGCTATTTTCACCTGAATTCTTATGAAACAAAATATCATTTCATCATAGAATGACCTCCATACCCTGCAACGTCTCAAACTTCACTTTTACCTTGGCTACCAATTTGTGTCGGGAATTATAGGAAGTCATCAATATCCATGTCCTCCTCTTCCATTCCTAAACTTACTTTGCCAGTAGAATCATTAGGTAACTAGACCTGTTCCCTCGAATATGAAGGCGAATTCTCTGGCTTTTCTCTAATGAAGAGGCCAATAGCTTCAAAGGTCATTTTGTTCATCCCGGGTTAACCGTGTTGCTGTAAACTACCACAAAACCAAAGCAATTGAGAAACTGTTTAGAGCAAAGACTCATCCTTTACATTGATGGCAATATGAACAATATATCTTTGCTTTTCTATGCACTGAGATTTTGCTTTTATTGTTATAGAAATTAGCATTAAGTGCTCTCTCTGGCTAACATAGTAGTTAAGCAGTTTATTCATGCGGACCTAATATGAGATGGGTTTTGCATAGGCAAAAATAACTCATTCTATTTTGATGCCCATAATTGAGATTCTTCTTTGGAAAATATCTTATAGTTATATTCTTATATGCTGAAATTCAAGAAGCTCCATAGTTAATTTTAACTGTTATAAGAATGGAAATAAAAGTTGTAAGTATAAGGCAACCAAGGTCAAATAATGAAATGTTAACTGTGAAAAACTATACTCTTAGAGGTATTATTTGAATAAGTTAACTTTTCCAAAGCAAAAACAAAACAAAACAAAAACAAACAAAAAAACCTTAAAATATGCATGTGTTGACATTTGTTTGGCTAAAAATCCAAAACACCAGATTCTGTGAAGCAACAGACTTACCCACAAATTGCAAAGCACACAAAGAAGACACTAATAGCTGTAACCACTCTTTAAACAATCGTGTAGAAACACATCAGTGGATAAGCTGTCAAAGAAGTTCCATTTAAGGTTTTCACGAAAACAAAACAAAAAAAGGAAAGCTCTTCTTCCAAGGAAGTAGAAGATGTAGACTCTGTCTAATTATTTTCAGTATACTGGCTGTTTATTGAAGGAAAATGTTTATCTACAGAACAGGTGAGATGTGAACTATTTAAATGCTCACATTTTGTGGGGTTTTTTTATTCTAATTTCAGTAGTTTATGGGCACACAAACAGGAATTTAAAAAAGAGAGTGCCAACAATTTGAATTTCAAATGCAGACTCATGGAACTACAGTGAACACCTACTGCTCTCAGTTTCCACATGGCACAGCCCATTATTCTCCCATTTCAGAGACATCCCGGCAGGCACAGGTGATAAACCAGATGACAGGTAATTGACATTTGCATAAAATAAGAGTAACTAAAAGTGTCATGCAAGTCATTCAACTTTTTTTAAATTAAGATTTTTAAGAATGGCAACAGAGTTACAAATGGGAAATGTGTTACAAGTCCGTGTGCCTAATGCAAATTGTGATACAAATACAGAAAAAAAAATTGCTAGATGCTGACAATTCTGTATCTTTCAGATTTTGATTTTAAGAAGAAAACAACATACGGCCCTCTGCCCTCAGTTAAGATCTAGATACCACAAGAACAAGAATAAGATGGATAAGTTACAGAATCACACCAGCCTTTTCTACCCACCACAGAGCTGAAGATAACAAGAAACATAATAAAATCAAATTCCAGAAAGTGTGAAGGCTTTGCTGGGAGATAAGAGGCCATGCCGGCTTTCTTTTCTGCTGAAATGGCAGGAGTGGGAAAATATTCTCAAGACAGAGGTAAAGCTAAAATATCCTCAATTTTAATAAATTTGTACTAGTCAGGTGTAGGTAGATATGGGAGTTACAGTCAAAGACTGAGTGTTCAACCCACCATTTTCTCATGTGTCCTCAACAGAGAGAAAAACACACAGGCTGGGGCAGGGCAGAGGGGCCAAGAGATACCCTCCTCCTCCACTCCCCCAGGTACATGGGCCTTTGCTGTGTGCATATAAAGCAAAGTGAAGTCTGAGGTGTCACTGGTGTTCACAGCCCAAGCCCTGATAAGCCAAGTCGTGATCAGAGAATATGTGGAGATAGTGATGAATGCAATAAAGCCAAGAACCAACTCAATTCCATATTAGTTCAGTGAACTCCACATTGATGCTTCAAAACAGAAACGGTGTGCTTTCTTTTTTTTTTTTTTTCTGGGCTAAATAATATTTACATTAGTCTATAATGTTCTTTCACACACAATACCCTGAATAAAATTTAGATGCATGAGACACAAGATGCAGACAAATATGACCCATATTCAAAAGCTGAATATGTTTGTGTCAGATACATGAGTCATAATTTTCTCCTTCTTATTGTGCCTCATATACCTAAATTTAATTCAATACATTTTGTGTAATATATGTATTATATATATTACTATAGAAGACTATTGATATTTACAGCAAAAATAACTTATATATGTAGAAGGAAAATATATAGGTTCTTTAAAAGGTACAATTAAAAATGAATTATTTTCAGATTGACAAATAAATGTTACGTTTCCTCTTTATGTTCAAGTTTTGTGTTGAAATAAAATTTAAATATACTCTACGAAAGGATGGCATATGTTTCAAGGAAAATTTTTGGAAATCAAACAAGTTTTGATTTTTAAAGGCAAAGAGACTCACTCATATCTTGTACATTCATTTATATTTGAAAACTAAAAATGATAAGGAAATTTGATTTAAGTATTATGTGACATTTTTATCTGTTACTACAAGTGCTGCTTTCAAGCTTTATTATAACAATATATTTTATCTTAATAATAGTAAGAGCTGTCAGTGTAAATGACATAGTCTAGTACTGCATATATATGATTTCTTTATTTCTGTAAAAGCAAACACACACATACCAACATATATATTCTTTCAGCATCAGTATCAAAAATTCATTTGTCCTGGGCACCTGGATGGCTCAGTTGGTTAAGCGACTGCCTTCGGCTCAGGTCATGATCCTGGAGTCCCAGGATCGAGTCCCGCATCGGGCTCCCTACTCGGCAGAGAGTCTGCATCTCCCTCTGACCTTCCCCCATCTCATGTACTCTCTCTCTCTCATTCTCTCTCTCAGATAAATAAATAAAATCTTTAAAAAATAAAAAATAAAAAATAAAAAAAAAATTCATTTGTCCTGAACACAATGCTAATATCAAACAAATGTAATAGGGGTTGTTGCGATTTAAGTGAAGGATTAAGCAAAGATTTCTTAGATAAGATATAAAAGCTCACAAAATAAAAGGAACTATTGATAAACTGTGTTTCATCAAAATGTAAACTTCTGCTATTCAAAAGACAAAAAACTTCTGCTATTCTGCTATGAAAATGGAAAGCCACAGGCTGGGAGGAAATATCTGCAAAATATATTTGATTAAAGACTTGTATTCAGAACATGAAAAGGACTCTCATGACTCAATAAGAAAACTAACATACACACACACACACACACACACACACACACACACACACAAAATTGAAAAGACATCTACCAAAGAAGAGCTATGAGTAGTAAGTAAACACATGAAAAATGGTTCAACATTATTAGTCATTAAGGAAACAAAAATTAAAACTAACGTACCACCACACATGTATGAGAAAGGCTAAGTTTAATAAAATTGGATAATAACAAATGCTAGCAACTCAAACTCTCATAACATTTTCATTTTAGGATATGAAAAATGGCACAACTAGTTGGGAAAGCAGTTTGGCAGTTTCTTTTATAGGTAAACGAAAATGTGTCATAGGATCCAGGAATCCCAAACCTGGGTTATTCACCCAAAAGAAATGCTAACATATGTCTATACCAAGACCCATTGTGATTATTATAGTGCCCTTATGGTTGATAGCCAAAAGCTGAAAATAGCACATATGTTGTTAATTAGTAAATGGAAACCATGTCATGGCAAACCCAGAAAGTAAAATACCACTAAGTAATCAATAGCAATCAACTACTGAAAGATACAAAAACACTATGCGAAGTGAAAACAATCAGTCATAAAAGGTTACATAATCTACAATCCTTATCACAGGACAATTTGGGAAAAGAAAACTACAGAAACCAGACCAGGTTTTACCAAAAGTGGCAGAGGTGGTGGGTGGGGAAGGGGGATGAGCACAAGGGACATGAAGGAATTTTGGGGGGACATAGAAATATTCTATATTTTGACTGCAGTGGTGGTTATATGACTGTATATATGTGCCAAAACACAAAACTGTAAGACAAAAGAGTGTATGGATTATACTGTGTGGAAATTAAATATAATAAACATCATAAAAATGCATACATTAGATTTTTTGTTTGATTTGCTTTTCATCAGGAGCTATTCAAAATGTTTTGGGCTGAATACCAACATTAAATAGGTAAAATCAGGTTGTTCTGAATGAAATGGATGGGAAATCTGGTTTGTTCTGTGTGATTTTGCTATGAAACCCAGACTGGTTCAGTTACACAAAAATGTCAGATATAGGTTAATAGGTTTAATCAAGAAAAATTTCTGGGGTGCCTGGGTGGCTCAGTCAGTTAAGCATCTGCCTTCTTCTCGGGTCATGATACCAGGGTCCTGGATTCGAGCCCCACGTTGGGCTCCCTGCTCAGTGGAGAGCCTGCTTCTCCCTCTCCCTCTGCCCATCCCCTCCCACACACATGCTCTCGCTCTCTCTTAAACTCTATCTAAAATAAATAAATAAAATTAAAAAAAGAAGAAATATTTTCAATCATTTAAGTATAATTCAGAATCAAATATTGGCTTCTGCTTTGGTCATGAGAGCCCAGAGCATTTGTAAACCTTTTTATGTTTCTGAATATTAGTTATTTATAATGCTTTTTCTAGAACACTCTCAATATTCAGCCCATTTTTGGGAAATATGATTATTTCAGGTCTATATTATATTCTCAAAAACACACAATCACATATATGTGCGTGACCTCTCTCATAAACATACACATACACACAGACACAATAAGGGTATTTTAAACTGTGCTTTTCTATTAAACAAAATCTTCTATCTGTCTGAAATTCTATGCATATATCACCACTGAATTATAAAATAAGATTTTCACCCAAGTGTAAATTTTATTCTTCGTTGATACCATTGGATTAAGACCTATCTAATGCTAATTTTGTTGTTTATATGTTAAATATCAAGAAACATGATTTTTTTCAGTTTTCATATTCAGTGCCTGGTATAATTTGATATATTTACATTTGTTTGGTACATTTATTACATTAATATTTACTTTTAAAAATAGTTCTGATAAAGGGACATGAAGTTGTGTCTTTATTTGTTTCACATCCATGAGGAAATTTAACATTATATGTCACAAAATGAGGAAAAGAAATAGGATCAACTAATGGGAAGTCAACAGGAATGGCACTGAGAATTTTTCTTTTTTATATTTTTAAGAGGAAATACTTCCATTTATAATTCTTTAGCACTTTTCCAAGATGTTCTTAACCACTCAAAAGTCTTACCTAACTTGTCAGTCCACTGGTGTTTCCCTAGGAGTTGAGCCTCTATATGCAAACTATTTATTATGGTTGCTAAGAGGGTGTGATTCTGCTGTGCCCATTCTTGAAAGAAATTGTATTTATCAATATGGATTTTTTTAACCTAGCTGATGTATTTCAGAGCTGTAACATACTGAGTTATGTTTTATCTGCAAGTCAAGCTTTCAATTTATTCACTAGGATTACCTTATCATTTATATTTTTATTTTATTTGGCATTTTCTTTGAAGTTTCATGAACATGATTAGAGGAATGCAACTTTTCATTTAAGTATACATACACACAGAAAAGGACACAAATGGTAACTTGCCAACTTGATGAGTTGCCACAAAGGGAACATACCCATGTAGCCTACACTTCTGGCAAAAATTAAGATATTATCAGCACCCCGATGCTTCACGGGACCCTATCCCAGTCACCACCCCAACAAAGGTAACCACTATCCAAACTTCTAACACAACAAGTAGATCTGCCTGCTTTTTAAGCTTGATGTAAATAAATCTATTCAGTACGTATGCTCTTTCATCCACCCTCTGTCAATATTTTGTTCGTGAGCCTCAGTGATATTGCTGTTTAGCTGGATAGTTCTTCACTGCATAAATCTAGAATAATGAGTTTTATTCATCTTGCATTTTTACACATTTGGGGTCTTTTTACTTTTGTACTTTCACAAATAATGCTGCTAAAATATGCCAGTGAAACCTTCTGGTGAGATATGTGTACCTTTCCATTGGTCACACGAATAGAAGCTGAATATGTAAGTAATAGAGCATGCATAATATCAACTATAATAGAGCTATTGAATGGGTTTCTAAAGTAGCTATAACTGTATTCATTTCTACCAATATTGGGACAGAGTTCCAATTGCTCCAAACCCTCACCAACACTTTTTCTGTTTCATTTAGGCTTCTGGTGGATGTTAAGTAAGTAGGTTATTTTAATTTGCTTATCTATGATGATTAAAGACATTGAGCAACTGTTATGATAATCACTGAATGGATATTATTTTTTGTTAAGTGGTGTCTGTGCAAATAATATTTGCCTTTTTCTTTCCTGCTTTTTAGAAATCCTTTATATATTCTAGATTTAAGTCCAGAAGATATATTGCAAATAATTAATCCCAATCTGTGGCATCTTTTACACTTTTGATTAATCTCTTGATTAACAGAAATTTTTAATTTTAATGAAGTCTAATATAGCATGCCTACCTATGTGGTATTATTTTGTATTTTATTTAAAAAATAATGACCCAAAGACCATAAATATACTCTGGCATGTTTTCTACCAAAATCTTAAGTTGTTTTACTTTTTCATTTATATCTAAATCAATTTAGAATTTATTTTTGCACATAGTGTGAGGCAGGAACCAAAATTATTTTTTGTCTAAGATCTAACAGACCCAGAATAATTTATGGAAACGGCATCTCTTTCCATATTGTGATAAAGTGCTATGCTGTTACAAATTAGGTAACCATACCAACACCTTCCTGCTTCTGAACTTCTAACATTGAGACAACGCTACATTCTCTTAATCATTACAGATTCAATATAGCTCATGATGGGTCATAGTCCAAGCCTCCCACCTTTTTCTTTAGGCTATCTTCACTCTTTGCATCTCTATTTTTAATTTTTGAATTCAACTTGTACATTCCCACTAAAATTACCTCCTGGAATTTATCTTGGGTTGCATTTAGACTTCTTAGACAAGAACTTTCTTGTTATTTGGTTTTGTATGTACAAAATAATATCATTGCAAACAGGGTGCTTTTTATTTCATGTCTTTGATCATTATGATTTTTCTTTCTTTTGAATTCCTTATTGCATTGATTAGGACACTCCTAAAATACTGAAAAGTTCATTCTGGAACTAGGGTAGAATGGTGGGTTATTTTAGTAACTCATCAGTAAGAATGATACTTGCCATACACTTTTTGTAGGTATGCTTTACCATATTAGGAAAGCTCATTTATGTTTGCATTTTGCCCTGAGATTTGTCAAGAATAAGTGTTGACTTGGGGCACATGGGTGGCTCAGTTGGTTTAGCATCCAACTCCTGGTTTTTGCTCCTGTCATGATCTCAGGGTTGTGGGATCAAACCACACATTGGTCTCCACACTCAGGGATTCTCTCTCTCCCTCTCCTTCTGCCCCTCCCCCTGTTCTCTCTCTCATAAACAAATATTTTTTTTTTTAAAAAAAGTAAGTGTTGACTTTTACTAAATGTTGGTCTCTCTCTATCAAGATTAGCATACGATTTTTCTCTACTAAACTTGGGGTTTATTCTTCTCAAAGTATTTAAGTGATTCAAACAAAGATTAAGAACTTTATCCAGGCTAATGGGTATCAAGAAGCACCTGATACCAAGTAACCTATTAGATGGAAGCCAGGGTAGAGTTTATGTGGTAGAGGAGAAAGTTGATTAGCAGGTATCAGGTGTGGCTCTGTAGGAGGACCATATTCTTTATTGCAATATGTGTTGTCTATCTGTTTACTAATAGCAGTCTTGATTGCAGCTAACTTTTATTTGCTCTTTTAATCAGGTAACACAAGTCCTTTAATTGTGCTATTTTTCCCCACAATTATTTTGGTTATTCTAGAGCGTTTAAATTTCCATTTACATTTTAGAGGCAGGTTGCAATTTCTTCAGAAAGTCATTTGTGATTGAGATAAAAATAACACTGAATTTATAAATCAATCTAGGGAAAATCTTATCAATATTTGTTCTTTTAACCCGTAAATAATGCTATATTGCTTCATTTATTGAGGCAATACAGGATTATCAAGTTTCTCTCAAGGTGCTTATAGGTTTTGCACATTTTTGTTAGATTGTTTCTACTTGGTATTTTGTTTGTGTAATGATATTTCTATATTTTATATCATATATGCAATTGGTTTTGTTGAACTTGTTAATTTACGAAGTTTATAGATTTCATAGCATACAGTAATGTCAACTACAGATATTGGAGTTTTACTTTTCCTACATATTTTTTTATTTCCATTTTGTGTCTCATTTCATTGTCTGGGACCTCCAGTCCAATGTGAAATAAAAGTTGTGAGAGCTCCTAATGTGAGGGTATTTAAACAAAATAGCATTCAATGTTCCACTATTAAGTACAATAAGCACTGAAAGGGTTTTTTTTTTCCTGTCCTAAATCAGGTTATGTTTTACTATAGTCCTAATTTCTGTTTTTATCATGAATAGATATGAAATTTTGTTGTGTTTATTCTGCATCGTAATCATATGATCTTTAACACTGTTAATTACACTAATTGGGTTTTTTGTTGGTTTGTGCCTGTCAATATGTCCTGGTTGTAGCTTCATCAACATCCGGTCCTGAATATGTAAGCAAAAGAAAACCCAAGGAACTTATTATCTAAGATGTTGAAGGTCTCAGCCAGTCTGCCTTCTCCTTATCTTTCCAGAATGTTCTCATGTCTATTTTATACATAATATTCAGGATTTTTAGCTGTACTTAGTAGCAGGCATAAAGAGAAATATGTCTACTCCATCTTGACCAGAACTAGAAGAGAAGCATCTAATTTAACCTTTAGTTTGAAGGCTGTCTTCACAGTTGTAGAATTCTAAGCTGGCAATTAGTTTCATTCAGCACTTTAAAAACTGTATTTAATTGCGTCTGCCTTCCGTTGTTTCTTGTGAATTCTCAGCCTCTTTCCTAATGTTGATGCTTTAAATTCATGAGATCTCATTCTCTGGCTGCTTACACATTTTGTCTTTGTCTATGTATCTAGCAGTTTTAGAAAGATGGATTTAGGTGTGGTTGCTTAATTACTTATCTTCACTGAGGTTTGCAGTTCTTGAATGTGTGGGATGGAATGCTTCATAAGTTTTTAAAGTGTCTTAGCCATTATTTCTTCAAATACTGATGTTGCCCATTCACTTTCTTCTTCTTCTACTTTACCTACATGTGTAATAGACCTTAGACTCTGTCCCATGTACCTTTTAATTTTTTTCTATATTTTCCATTTGTTCTTTACAATTATTCAATTTGAATATTTTCTACTCCTTTGTCTTTAAGTTCATTGATCCTGTCTTCTGATGTACCATCTTGCAGCTTAACTTAATTTCAGACATTGTGTTTTCAGTTTTAGAATTCAAATATCTTTCTTTTAAAATTTTCCTGTCTTCTCAATTTCCCCCCATTTTTGTTCTTTCCATTGAAGAAATTAATGAATTATTTTAAAGTCATTTTCTACTTATTCCACTAGCACAAATATTTGCCAGCCTAATTCTACTTTCTGTTTTGTTTTTGTTTTCTCTTAGTTTTGGGTCATATGGTCCTATTTCTTGGCATTCCTCTTAATTTCAATTGAAAGTCATATATGTTATATAAAAAATTGTAGAGGTTATAAATTGCATCAAACTTCTCTAAAGGTTCACCTTTCTTCTGCTAGACAAACAGAATGGAGTTGAACATCATCAACACAGGGAATGAGCAGCTGGACAGAACTGAACATATGGAAAGCCTGAGACCCTCCCTATACTTGATGGACTTTTTGAGTTTTCCTAAATAGCCACCTTTATTCATCTTGGACCCTCAGCGTAATCCCAATTCTTTCTGGTTTCTTAGCACGTGAGATGGCAGAAAACTCTGCTATACTTCTTAGAAAATTCTGGCTTAATATTTAGTCCCCCCTCCAACCAGGTATAACTTCATAATTTCATGGAAGCTTTTAAGGGGGAATTAGGTGTGTTTTGATTCCCCTTACACCACCTTGTTTGTTTGTTTGTTTTGGTTTTAGTTTAGCCCCTAGAGACGCCTAAGATTCCTTATTATTTCTCCATTCCCCAGAAGGGGTCATCTGTCCAAGCAAACCTGAATTCTCCAAGCTTGAGATCAGAAATAGTAAGAATATCCAGAAATCAAAACAGCAATAGGTTATCAGAAAACTTCTCTGAAGTATTCTTTTCTGAATTTTATCCATTCAACTCTTTATTGTTTCTTCGACTTACTATTGCCTTAAATGGATTAGCTTTTAATTTCAACTCAATTTTCAAAGGGTTTTCAGGGAGATCAGTTATCAGTCACAAATTATTATAACCTACTGGAAAGTGAATTATCTTCTAACTTAACAATTCCACAAATTCCATTCCCAAATATTTTTATTTAGTTGTCTATATATGCCTACTGACATCCACACTGAAAGTAACTAAATAACTAAAATCTTCAAAGTAAATTCTACTGTACAAAGATTTTTAAACTATGTGTACATTTTCTGGTCTCTAGGTAAATTGTCTACCTGATCAAGATGCTTAAATGGGACCTCTCCCTCATTCAAATAGAATAGAAATCAAAACACCATAGTGTTAGAGATAGATAGGTAGACAGATGACAGGTGGGCAAGTAGGTATGTAGATAGATAAATCAAGAAAGAGAGATAACAGATGACTGAAGGAAGTAAAGTACAGAAAATTTAAATATAGTAAAATAGGATACTTTAGTAGGACAGTCCTGAACCAGGACCCAGGCAATCAGGTTTCAAAGACTGAGTTTTTTACTTTATCAAATGTTTCATGAGAAAAATACAAGATATTAATTTTTTTTAAAGTTTTTTTTTTTTTTTTTTTTTTTAATCAGGATACCTGGGTGGCTCAGGTCATGATCCCAGGGTCCTAGGATAGAGTCCTGCATCCGGCTCCTTGTTCAGCAGGAAGCCTGCTTGTCCCTCTGCCTGCCACTCCCCCTGCTTGTACTCTCTCTCTCTCTGACAAATAAATAAATAAAATCTAAAAAAAAAAGATTTATTTATTTTAGAGCGAGTATGTGAGGGGGGTTAGAGGGAAAGAGAAAGAGAATCCTCAAACAGACTCCCCAATGAGCACAGAACCCAAGGCAGGGCTCAATCCCAGGACCGTGAGATCATGACCTGAGCCAAAATCAAAAGTCAGCCACTCAACTGGTTGAGCCACCCAGGCACCCCTAGATATTAATTTTTATTAGAGATAAGCATTAGAACATGCAAATATAGAGAAGATAAAAAACACCTAAGGTCCTTTTGAAATATTTTGGCACAAAACCAGTATCTCATCTGTAATGAATAATATTCATTGTGGCATTATCTACAAGAGCCAAGATATGAACCCCACCTAAGTGTTCATCAATATATGAATGTATAAGGGAGCAAAATTTGCTACCCCAAAATATTTCTCTTTGTCATAGGATTATTTTACACTGATTATTTTTAATTTAAATTTTATTTAATTTTTAACTACAAAGGAGAAGCTCTGAATATTAAAGGTTGTTAAACAACCAATATAAATATGTACCAATATATAACTATGTACTTTAGGTTAATCATTTAATGCTTCAAAATAAGCTCAATGTTCAGGAAGATAGCATTAATCATTAATTTCATTTTGGGACTGAATCATCTTGAAATATTATCTCATACAGCAAGTGTATAGAAATATGGCTGTCATTTTTTTTTGCAAATATAGGTCAATGTATTGCATATATAGGTCAATGCCAACTGACTTGCCTTAAGGAGAGGGAATGAGAATAATTATATATTATTTAATGGTTAAAAATATGGACCAGTTTAGGATTACCACCCTGTGACTACCCAATTGAGACCATTCACTTCTCAGTGGTTATTTAAATAGCCTTAGAAGGTCTCATGGAGGTATCAATGACTTCTTCTCCAAATTCACGAGCAGATCCTATCTGCCCTTACTACACAGCTATAAAGATATATTTCTGTGTGGAGAAAGGACACAAAATAAAAGCCTCAGTAGCAATGAAGTAGTAAATGGGAAAGCTGTTTTGCTTGTTTAAGAGTACAGGTCACCACCTCTCTGCCTGTGATGAGGAATCAGAACATCCCGAAAGTCGCTACTTGGCATTGCTTGTATTCACACTCAACCTGGGCATGTTGCCTCGTTAAAATCATTAATCTACTTGTACTTAGGCAGAGGCCAAATTCTTCTCTTAACAACAACAACAACAACAAAAACAAAAAACAAAAACAAAAACAAAAAAACACCCCACCATACAATGTGTGAGTTTTTTTATTTTTTTCTCCTAGCTAAATTAGATGTTTTAGTGGAAGAAAATAGTCTGATAATTTTTAACAATATCTGATTTGCAACTCATTGCAAGGGTAGTCAAAGCAGGGTCAGTAGAGAGAAAAAAGGGAATCTTTTTAATGGGAGGCTATTGATCTACGGTAAAGTAATGATTAAAATAGACCAGTGTTTGTTGTAAAAACATACTATGTTCTAATTGCTATAACCTTCAGGGAACATCAGAAGGATAATAGTGCTGTATAAAGGTTAGGACAGATTTTAGGGAGGAGATGGTTAACAGAATGTGACTATTTGGCAAAAGAAATAGCAACCTAATTCAAAATAAATCGCCTATTTTTTTTTCTAACAAAGACAGGTAAGCAAAGCAAATAAAAATGTGATATAAATTTTAAATACAAATTAATACTATCACAACTGTATCACCGGAGACAGCAAAGTCTTAGAAAACCATTAATATTAAAGTCTGATAGCTTCTTAAACTCAATTTGATGTGGAACCTCTTTTTTTTTTTAAGATATTTAGTGCACAGACTTACTTTTTATGTTTTTGGAATATTAGTAAAGAATTTTCAAATACAAAATACCCTACAGATGTCTCTAATACTGTTACTCATCAAAATTTCAAGATTATTAATCTAAGGTCAATGCTTGAGGGTGTCAAGGAAAAGCTGCACTTAACAGAGTTAAACAGGACAGGAAGACTTCATTCAAGACTATTGCAAAAGAGATTAAACTCAACTTCACTGAAAGAAAGGCTGGAGAGATTTAAGATTTAAGGGTGAGTAGAACATTACCAGGGGAAGGAAGAATTGGTAAATGTGATTAGATCCTCTATGTCTGTTAACTGGTGAAGACTGTAATAATTGTAATAGTTGGTGAGTTGGGCTCCTACCTTCTGGTAGCTGTACCATCTTTCTAGATTGCATTTCAAATGGATGGCTTCCAGGTGTTTGAGAAACGACAATCCTGAGTTATAAAATTCACCTGGGAGAAGATTTACACCAAAAAGGGTCAGAGACTTTGCATTACAAGAGTTTTCTAAAGCAAATGCTCTAGTTTAGTCAAGATGAGAACATTAAGGCCATCTTGGTAAAGCCAAAAAGACTTGAAGTTACTTATTAAAAAATCAGTAAATTGGATCAAGGACAGTTCTTCTGGGTTTTTTGTTTGTTTGTTTGTTTTGTTTTGTTTTTAAGAGTTTATTTATTTACTTTACAAAGAAAAAGAGAGAGAGAAAGAGAGGAGACACGCATGCCCATGTGGGGAAGGGGGTAGAAGGAGAGAATCTTCAAGCAGACTCCCCGATGAGTGCAGAGCCTGACACTGGGCTCAATCTCAGGACCTATGAGATCATGACCTGAGCTGAAACCAAGAGTCAGACACTTAACCAACTGAGCCACCAAGGCACCCCAAGGCTAGTTATTGTCTATCACTGTTTATATTCTAAATATGAACTAGAGTGGAATTTGTTTACTCTAAGTCTTTTACAGGTAGATATTTTAAGAAAATTTTTGTCTTCTCCCATCCCAAATGATAACAAATTAATAGTTAATTTAAAATTAATGAACTTTATTAAAGAGTATCAAGTCTTGAAAACATAGAACTCCAAGACAAACCTACTGACTTGCATCTTTCATGAAATTAAATTTTGGAGTCATTGACTTACTAAAATGTAGAGACATCACCAGTCATGGGTACATTACTGATACCGCATGCCCTAAGTAAAGTATTTGCGTTTTACTACTCCCCCAGCCTTTTTTCCATTACTACAGTTTTATAGATGAAAACGTTGACACAGAGCTATTAAGTCACAGACCCCTTGAAGCAAGGCAGTCAGAGAACATACTCTTAAATACTCTATGTGAAGAGAATAATTTTCATTTTACAGATAGGGATCTGAGACTCTGAGGTCCAAGGCCACAAATAGACTAAGAGTCAAGGTGGATACTGTTTTTACTATTCTGTCAATTTTATTAATGCAGGTTGGTATTTCAATATTGAGAGTTCTAAAGCAGCCAATTATTTTTAAGTTTTATATCTTTCCTTTTATACCTTTTGAATTTTTTTATTGAAGTATAATTAACATATAATGTTCTATCCCTTTCAAGTGTACAACATACCAATTCCACAATTCTGTATACTACTCAATCTCACCGCAGTAAAGTGCGGTCACCATCTGTCACCATACATTATTACAGTATTATTGACTAAATTTCTTATATTTATTTTAAAACTGGAAATTTGTAATTCTTAATCCCCTTTATTTTGCCCACCCCCCAACACACCTCCCCTCAGGCAAACACTAGTTTGTCCCCTGTTCTCTGTATTTAAGAGTCTGTTTTTTAGTTTCCACATGTAAGTGAAATTATGTCATATTTGTTTTCCTGTGACTTATTTCACTTAGCATAATGTCCTCTACATCCATCCATGTTGCCACCAAATGGCAAGGTTTAATTCTTTATGGCTAACATTCCATTACACGCACACAAAACTCCCACATCTTTGTCCATTCATCTATTGATGGACACTTGGGTTGCTCTCATGAAATATTTCTTGAAACATTTATTCACACACTTTCTGGGAAGGAATATAAAAACTATGAAGATGATTAGTAACTTAAAGTGGGCGAAGTGGAGGAGAAAGAGAATAAAAAGACAATTTCTGTTATGGGTATATTCCTCTTTTCCAACATGTTTCACTAGGTTGTTGAGAAATCAATGCATTTAAAACTTATTTTGCCTTCACTATTTGTTCTTCCTTCTTTGTCTTGCCTTTGCATGTTGCCTGGCCGATTAGATGTTCAATATATTGTGGTTTTAACTTTGACAAGTGATTGTATAATTTCCACTGTAGATAGCTCTGTTTCATTCCTTTATTTTCAGTGCCATGAACCATAATATATCCATATCAATTGTATAAGCACCAAAACATCTAAAAGCTATAAAATATTGGGTAAAATTGGTTGTGTAATTATCAACCCTAAATCTTCTTAATAATTATTCAAAATGAACACCTATAGCATCATAAAAATATTTATCTCCATGTGAACTTAAAACCAGAGATTAGAATTTTAAACCATGACAAATCTTTGGGGTTATTATTCACAGCTTCATACTCTAAACCGAATTCTTAAGTTCATTTACTAATTACAAAGACATTTTTGCCTGAAAAAGAAAGTTATTCAACATGTATACAAGTGAAGCTGATTGTCATAGGAATTTTTGAGCAAATTGTTAATATTAGTCACCCCCCCACCCATTCAACAAAACCCCCAGAAAAACTAGCAGTGCCCTTGAAAGTTAGACTAACATGAACACTCTTTCTAGATCACTGCCTTAGCCTAAACTTTGGTATCTTCAAAAGATGAGTTTTTATGGATAAATTCTTATCTCAGGTTTTAAGAGAAAGAAAATGTATTTTGCTTCAGTTAAAGGAGGAAAAGAATCAGAAACCAAAAAAGTTACCAAACTGGTTAATGGGGAAATTATACATATTTGATAATGAATTTTAATCTCAAATAAAATAAGTGTAAATTGACACATACAAATGAAATCAGCTTGATTAAATAAATTAAACCAAAATATTTTTATACCAGTAACCTCTAGTATTTGAAGTCTTTTATCAGAGGGCACAAAAAATTTTAAGATAGATTAAAGGGCCTTCTTCACTTTAGCACTTAAAACTCCATGATTTATTAGTATGTTTTAAATGAAAAGTGGAATAACTAGATAATTATTAGAGCTTCTGTGGAATCTATTAAGAGCATATATATATTAGAAAAAAAACGCCATATACTCTAAAAGAACTCCTAAATGCCACATCATGTTCTGCAGAGTGCAAGGCCAGACTTTTAATAGCCGGATGGTGACAGTGCATATGCATCTAAGGGCAAAGCACATGCAGAAGAAGCTAATTAACATCAAACACTAATTAGTCCCTCAGTATTTAGCAATGAAGTATCAGCAGCTGTCTTAGATGCCATATGCTAATTAGCATTAATAAACTTCAGAAATAATTGTCTCCATTGTTCTATGTCATAATACTCCCTCTAATTGTACTTTGGAGAGCATTGCCTATAAATGGTAGCAAGCATTCCATTGCATTGCTTGAAGTTTAATGAGCAATTTACTGTGACTTGTGGCATTAGAAGAGAATATATACAGGAATGAGAAAAGATTAATGCCAATTTTTAAATCCATAATTAAGTTGTTGGCTAGTACTTGTGTCTCCAACTATTCAAATATTCAGACAGGGGAGATTGTTCCTTTGGCTCCAGGTTATCTTCAGGGCAATAAAATGTGAAGTTTCATAGAGGTAACCGGAGTCCCTGACTCAGCCAGTAGGCTGTCATTGTGTTCAAGTCCAGTTTAGTCTATCACTGGAAATGGTGCCATCATATTTGAGCAAAGTAAAACGTCCAAAAAAAGATGATCTTTGGAAAGAAAGTTACTCTGATTTTCCTAATGTCAGCAAAAATCAGCAAAATGTATCCTGGATAGTATGGTCTATAGTAAATAGGGAAGAGGGCCATTACATCTCTTGGAAAACGTTTAACAATCCAATAATTTTCCAATAATTTTTGGTTATTGTTCCGGGAAGTAGTCCTCAAAATAAAGTATCATGGGAGTGGGGTGAGTACCTACAAATATGTGGATACTGAAGACTATCAGACATGATTCCTGACCATGGGAAGTCTGTAGTGTAAATAGAGGAATTAACATATATGCAATGACATTCTAAAAAATTAGCCAATATAAAAATACATTTTGTAAGTATATACCTGGACCATTTTTAATAATTGAGAAAATAGTGTGGGACTATATAAACTATGGGTTAAATACATACACAGGCAATGGTATGATGTTATATCACTTTCTACAAGCCTTTTTATTTGAAATGAAAAAGCAATAATTGGTGGCAAATTATTTGAAGTTCCAGAAATTAAATGAATTATTTCTTTGATAAACACTCGAGGAATTATAATGTATGCTTTTGTATACATTATTTGACACATATGTCAGTAAGACAAAGTCTATGTTTAACATAAATAATGTTTATAAACATAAATTTATAAATTTATGATAAATTATTAAAATGAAGTTTTTATTTTCTTTGATCCTCTAATTACCAGTTTATACTTAGCTTATTTACCTAAAACTGTATTTTAGTATATGTGCTGCCAAAAGTGAGCACTCTAAAACTGTATTTTAAAAGAACCAGACCCCTTATTACTATATGACCTTTTCTGATAACAACTAATAACTTTAAGTCATTTAATTTGCTCTTTTAAATTCCAGCTAATGATCAAATTTAAAATAATAAAAGAAAAAAATTTGGTTACTAAGGAATACCAAGAATATCTTCTTGCATGATATCTATCATAAAACCTCAAGAATTCTGTATCTGTTGTCTATGTTATGGATGCAATAACTTTTGGAAAACATTATGTTTTTTGATCTGGCCACTAGAAGCTTAGAGCCAAATACTGGGTCTTCATTTATCACACGAGATCATATTTTTCACTTTACCAGTGTTAATGGTATTTCTGATTATTTCCTAATCCATAGGTTTATTGTCCTGATTTATCAATTTTATCCTTTGGGATTTTAAGTAAACTTTTAGGCTGCATTCTAATTCTTCATGTAAATTAAGTGACCCATCTCAAATGCAAACATTAAAAAATGTTATTAATTTCAAAATGAAATATAATTTGTAGCAAACATTCATTAATTTTTATAATTTATGTTGATTCATATAGGAGCTGGGCTAAAACTTATCGTTGTAAAGCTTGTCCTTAATTCACAAATGCTTACAAAGAATTTAAGAATTCTTCTTAAAGGCTTAATGGGGCTAACTGCCATTGATTAAATTCAAATATTAAGAGTAAGATATTTTATAGAAAAAGTTTTGAGACTGTATCATTGAATTTTATGAAACATTTTTCCAGAGGGACAAACACATATGTGCATGTATGCACACTCACACACGCTCCTAAATACATAGTTCATATTTTCACTAGATAGGCCAGCTCTAGACTTTAAAGGAGGAGGTCAGAGAGAGAGAGAGAGAGAGAGAGAGAAAGAGAGAAAGAGAGAAAGAGAGAAAAAAAGAAAGAAAGAAAGAAAGAAAGAAAGAAAGAAAGAAAGAAAGAAAGAAAGAAAGAGGGAATGAAAGAAAGAGGGAATGAAAGAAAGAAAGAAACAAAGAAAGAAAGAAGGAAAAACAGGAGGAGGGAGAGAGACAAAGATGGAGGGAGGAAGGGAGGGAGTAGAAGCCATTGGTTTTAATGTTGGTGTAATTAATAAAATGCTCCCAAGAGCATCTGTTCTCACTTTTGCTTTAGAGTGGCTCAGGAAGCTTGATGAGACATCGCTGTATGCTCTCTATTGTCTTGATCAATTGAAGCTATCAGGCAGATAGCTACCTGACAATGGTTGATCTTAAAATGTGGGTACTTACTAAACAATATTGGTAAATCCTGTTTTGTAAGATCCTTCTGGAATACTGAGTCATAGGGTGAAGAAGTGAGATAATCATATCAAAATTATATGCTGATTCCTAGTTTTCTGAATCCTATTGGTTGACTGATGTTCTGCAAGCTCACCTGCATCTTCTTGGGATGTCCTTAGTCTCTCTTATGCTATCACTATCATTAATATTAACAGTAACGCTTCAAATTGATTGAAATCTATGAATCGGACAATATATTAGAGATTTTAAATAATGTATCTCTTTCCATTCTTAAAATGACCCCATTCAGTAGATATTGCTGTTATTATTATTTTCATATTCCAGATGATAAAGTGTAGATGGTGAGAGGGCAAACAATTACTCCAGGCTATGCAACTAGCATGACTTTGGACTCAGAACTAACTCAAGGAGTGGGTTCATTAAACTCATTTTATAAACATTTTTTTTTTTATGAGAGAGAGAATGGGAGAGAGAGAGACAGCACGAGAGGGGGGAGGGTCAGAGGGAGAAGAAGACTCCCCGCTGAGTAGGGAGCCCGATGTGGGACATGATCCCAGGACTCCAGAATCATGACCTGAGCCAAAGGCAGATGCTTAAACCACTGAGCCACCCAGGTGCCCAGCAATTTTATATAAACACTATATTTGGCTGTTTTACTCTAATATTTTTGGATAACTGTAAATAGTGTATAAATTCCAGTTGGTTTTCAACCTTTTTATTTGTAATCTAGTCTTCCTATTCTTCATTATTTTAAACTTGATTTGACAACTAGCAAAATTTATTTTTAGGTTTAAGTAATTATCGGATTTTTTTTTACATTAAAAACCTCTATATATGTCTTCACGTAAATAATACATGTCAGAGTAGGTCAGGCTTCATTATTAGTTGTTCTTCTACATGGCTAGCAGTTATTATGATGAAAGTCATTATTTATTGCCCAAAGTGCTTCATACTATTATCCACGAATTCATTAAAATTATATCTATGCATGTCTCCTTGTTAATCAAGCCTGAAAGAATGTAAACAGGTAAATAGCTGCATGTCTTTTTGAATTATAAAACAAATATACCTTTCCATCAAGATTGGTTTTTCTCAAAATTAGTAAATATGGAAAGGCATGATTATATACTCCTTCTTAAAAATGAGAAACAGATGATTCAGAAATGCAATGTAAAATGTCCCCAGATCCTTCTGGATAACTACTGGTGCTTATGATAGTAGATGGATACCATGTGTCAGTTTCTCCTTCTATCCCACCACATTATATACACTGTCTACAAGCTCCCCGATGGCACGGCCTGTGTGAGTTATTCACCCCGGCAGCTCCCAGACTTCAGCAGTCACCATCACAGGGGACTCAATAAAATTGGGCCCTGAACTTAAAAGTGCCTAGTAGTAGAAAAATACAGTATCTTTTACTTAGAAAATATATTTATTTCCTTGAGAGAATATACTGAAATTCCCAAACATAAAGAAGTGAAATGAGTACCAAAACACTGTGGGGTACTTTATTGGTAGAAATAACTTCTCAATTTTAAAATAATCTCATGTAAATAATATAGGTAACTTTCAGTTTCACATGAATGCTGTCATAAGGATTTACATCAATAGTATAATTCTTCTAACAAAATACCAAATCCACATTTGTCATTTTCATGTATTTCTTCTTCCTAATATTAATAATTAGAACAAACAACACAAAACCAAAGAAATAAATATTTCTCATCAAATAACCGAGTTGTTTTGATTTCATAGAGATTTTTTAAATCATTTCTCATATTTATGACAATTTCACAGTTTTTATGGCATAGCTTTTTTAAGCATATAGCAAGACACTGATGGTTGTCAAAGTCTGACACAGTTATTTACATCTATTAAGACCTGAATGAGATTAAATATTTAGCATTATGTTGGGGTATCTGTGGTATTATTAGCATTCAGAGAACTTTCCAGTTCTCCTATCCTTGTGACACTTAAGATTATATTTTCAAAGGAATAGATTACAGGGATGTAACATACAACATGGTGACTATAGTTGACAATACGGTACTGTATATCTGCAAGTTACTAAGACAGTAAATCTTAAAGTTATCACCACCAAAATAAAAGATTTGTAACACTGAAGTGATAGAAATATTAACTAGTCTTCATGTGGTAATCATTTCACAATATATACAAATATCAAATCATTACATTGTACAACTTAAACTTCCACAAGGTCAATTAAACCTCAATAAGGCTGAGAAAGAGAGCAAAAAAAATTTATTTTCCTTCAACTTTGAAGGTAGGGATGGCCATGTGGCTTGCCTTAGCTAATGAAATTTGAAACTGTAACGTGCCACTTCCAGGTGAAAGTACTTAAGAGCCCTTAAGTATATGAATCTACATATGCTTCCCCTCTGTTGGTAAAGCCTAATATCTTCTCATGAAAATGTAACATGAGAAGATGTTGGAATCTTTTCTAGCCTGGATATCTAAGTAGCAGCAATAAGCAGGGACCCTGTGATGATATACATGACACATGTACTATGAGTGTTTTTAAAACTTAATAATTTCAAGTTCTTTATATTTCAGAATGGTTCTCACATCACCTAGACTAACTTTATTAGCACTGTTATGTTTTAACTGCCTGAATTTGCTCTTAAATATTTTTAAATTACAGACTTTATGTATAAATGTAACATATGCTCTTGACAGAAATCACTTATTTAGCATGCTCATGTAAAATATTTGCATTTTGTTAGTTTAATATTTAAAAATTTCCCTACTATTAGTGCACATTTTACAAAAGTGATTATCAAAAATAAATCATGAACCAAACATAAAATGAAACAAAGTGCTTATGGAAGAGAAATGCTCTATATCTTCATTGACGTGGTGGCTAAACAGTATATATGTATATATATGTTCATCAAAACTTACTAAACAGTATGCTTAAAATAAAATTTATTTTTGCATAAGTTAAAATTACTACATTAAAATTATTTGATACAAATCATATTTCAGTGAATGTGAAAAACAAGTTTAGAAAAATGTACCCTGTGTACCACTTAGGATAAAATAATTATCCTCCTTTAGGAGAAAATACACAAGTTTCCTGAACTTAATAATTATTTTATGAAGTTTTTTCTTTTTTTCTTTAAATAGCACCATAGAAACTATTTCGTTGCAGCACATAGTATATCTTTCTGATATATCCATTTTGAAAGACTCAGTCTGATTATTACTATTGTTTTGTGTGTAATTATTAGTTGAACTCATGCTGAGTATGCATATAAAAAGTTTATTTTTTATTTCAAATAATTGGTCTTAATCTCAAATAGGTTTTTAATTTCTCTGAATTTGCAAGTTCTGAACTCAAACAATGCCACTTTGATGGCCACTTTTAGCCAACTAAAAAAATAAAAGCACAATGACAAAAATAAATGTGTAATGTTTTTCCCATTCTTATAAGGGATAAGAAATTTGGCAATCCAGCCATTCTATTTGTTCCACTGATATATTTTAATTAACTTAAGTCATCTACAAAGAATTCTTAGCAAAACTCTCATCTTTTTAACATTCCTTCTCAGATTGCGGTAGAGACACCTGAGACTTCCCACAAGCACCTCTCAGTTCTTTTGAACATATAAGATTATAATCACTTATGACTCACAGGGAGTCTGATTAGTGGGGCCAATGACTCTGGGAAGTTAGTAGTGTCATTTTCAGGCCAAAGCATTTATCCTCCAGTGGGTTCTCCGGTCATTTCTGTTCTCCTAACACTTTAACCAAAGGAGCCCAATGTTCAATAATGGTGTCTCCGCTGCATTTTTATACACTAACAACAAACTATCAGAAAAAGAAATTAAGATAACAGTTAAAAATAAAACTATCCTATAATCCAGCAATTGTACTACTAGGTATTTACCCAAAGGAAACCAAAATACTGATTTGAAGGGATATACGTGCCCCAATGTTTATAGCAGCATTATCAGCAATAGCCAAATTATGGAAAGAGCCCAGATGTCCATCAACTGATGGGTGGATAAAGAAGATGTGGCATATATACAACGGAATATTACTCAGTCATCAAAAAGAATGAGATCTTGCCATTTGCAATGACGTGGATAGAGCTAGAGAGTATACACTAAGTGAAATAAGTCAGTCAGAAAAAGACAAGTAGCATATGATTTCACTCATATGTGGAATTTAAGAAATGAACATAGTGGGGAATAAATAGAGTCTGCTATGGAGAACAAACTGATGGTTACTGGAGGGGAGGTGGGTAGAGTGGGGATGGGTTAAACAGGTGAAGGGTATTAAGGAGGGCACTTGAGTGATGAGCACTGGCTGTTGTATGTAAGTGATGAGTCACTAAATTCTACACCTGAAACTCATATTGCATTGTATGGTAACTAGTTGGAATTTAAATAAAAACTTGGGGAAAAATAATTTAAAAAAGAAAGAAAACAGTTCCATTTACAAATGCACCAAAAAGAGAAGTGCCTGGGTGGCTCAGTCGGTTGAGAGTCTGCCTTTGGCTTGGGTTTTGATCCCAGGGTCCTGGGATCGAGTCCCACATCAGGCTTCCTGCTCAGCGGGGAGCCTGCTTCTCCCTCTCCTCCCCACTTGCTCATGCTCTCTCTAGCTATCCCTATCTCTCTCAAATAAATAAATAAAAAATCCTTTAAAAAAAGAGTAAAATACCGAGGGGCGGAGCAAGATGGCGGAGGAGTAGGATACCTAGATTTCGTCTGGTCTCAGGAATTCAGCTGAATAGGGATCAAACCATTCTGAACACCTACGAACTCAACAGGAGATCGAAGAGGAGAGTAGCAACAACTCTCTGAACAGAGAAGCGACCACTTACTGGAAGGTAGGACGTGCGGAGAAGTGAATCCGAGGTGATATTCGGGAGGATAGACGGCGGGGGAGGGGGCCTCCATCAGCCGCTTCTGGCAAGTGCTAGAGCCGCGGAGCACAAAATCGGAACTTCTAGAAGCCGGCTCCGCTGAGGGACGTCGCTGCAGTGGCTAAGCGGGGGGTGGAACCCTCGCGGGACAGTGTGGTCTCAGGACCCTTGGGGTCACAGAGAGACCGGGGGTGCCTGAGTGCGCCAGAGCTCCCAGGTATCAGAGCGGGGAAGCCAGCTGCAGAGACGGAGCAGAGTCGCGGGCTCTCAGCTCGGGGTGGCCATAAACTGTGATCCGCGGCCCAGTCGGGCCACTGCTCCTCCAGCAGGGACCCAACAAGCAGCAGATCCGGGGAGACTGTCCTTCCTTCCCGGGGAGGAGCGGTGCGGGAATGCACCACAGGGATCTGCTGGGTTTGGAGACTTCACACGGGGCCGGGTGCCAGAGATAGCAACGGTCAATCACAGGCCGGGTGAGCACGGAGTGCGGCCGGAGACCGGGGACACGGGAGTGACTGCTTTTCTCTGGGGGCGCACTGAGGAGCGGGACCCCGAGTTCTCAGCTCCTCTGGGTGGAGATTGGGAGGCCACCATTTCTGCCCTGGTCCTCCAAAGCTGTACCGAGAGCTTGTAGGGAACAAAAGCTCCTGAGAGCAAACCGGAGCAGCTTCCTTAGCCCGGACCGACCAGGGCGGGGCAATTCCGCCTCCGGCAAAGACATTTGGAAACCACAGCAACAGGCCCCTCCCCGAGAAGATCAGCACAAACAGCCAGCAAGCCAAGACCAAGTTGATCGATCAAGGAGAATGGGAGAAGTTCAGCGCTAGGGGAATACTGCCCATAGATTCATGGCTTTTTTTTTTTTTACCATGATTCGTTATTTCATCAAAGTTAATTTTTGTTGACTGTTTTTTTTTTTTATTTTTCTTTTTCCCTTTTTCAACCAACATCTTATCAATCCCTTTTAAAAAAAAAAAAAACAATTTTTATTTTTCATTTTTAGAGTCATATTTTATCCCTTCATAGTAGTTACCCTTATTTTTGGCATATATATATAAGTTGTTCTCTCTTTAAAATTTTGAGATACAGTTTCTTCTAACAGATCAAAATATACCCTAAATCACTAGTGTATGGCTTTGTTCTAATCTCCTGCCTGATCACATTTCCTCCCTTTCTCCTTTTTTTTTTTCTTAAATCTTCTTTCTTTTTTCACACAACTTATCTTATCAAGTCCTTTTATAAAATCTTTTATAATTTTCATCTTTACAGTCATCTTCCATCCCTTCATCGTGTCAACCCTTATTTTGTACATATATGTCTTTCTTCCCTTAAAATTTTAGGAGGCACTTTTTTCTAACTACCAAAATACGCCCAAAATCTAGTGTGTGGCACTGATCTATGCACTAGCCTGATTATATTTGATCACATTCTGCTTTTTTGTATTGTTTTGTTTTTGTTTTTATCTTTTTTTTCTTTTTTTTTTCTCTTTCTTTTTTCTTTCTTTCCCTTTTTTCCCCTGGTCTCAGGTCTTTTCTGATTTGTATACAGTATATTTGCTGGGGACGTTGTAAACCTGTTAGCATTTTGTTCTCTCATTCATCTATTCTCCTCTGGACAAAATGACAAGACGAAAGAAATCACCTCAGCAAAAAGAACAAGAGGTAGTACCGTCAGCCAGGGACCTACTCAATACGGACATTAGTACGATGTCGGACCTAGAGTTCAGAATCATGACTTTAAAGATACTAGCTCGGCTTGAAAAAAGCGTGGAAGTTATTAGAGAAACCCTTTCTAGAGAAATAAAAGAACTAAAATCTAACCAAATCGAAATCAAAAAGGCTATTGATGAGGTGCAATCAAAAATGGGGGCACTAAATGCTAGGATAAATGAGGCAGAAGAGAGAATCAGCGATATAGAAGACCAAATGATGGAAAATAAAGAGGCTGAGAAAAAGAGAGAGAAACAACTACAGGATCACGAGGGCAGAATTCGAGAGATAAGTGATACGATAAGACGAAACAACATTAGAATAATTGGGATCCCAGAAGAAGAAGAGAGAGAGAAAGGGGCAGAAGGTATATTGGAGCAAATTATAGCAGAGAACTTCCCTAATGTGAGGAAGGAAACAGGCATTAAAATCCAGGAGGCACAGAGAACCCCTCTCAAAATCAGTAATAATAGGTCAACACCCCGACATCTAATAGTAAAACTCACAAGTCTCAGAGACAAAGAGAAAATCCTGAAAGCAGCTCGGGAGAAGAGATATGTAACCTACAATGGTAGAAACATTAGATTGGCAACAGACCTATCCACAGAGACCTGGCAGGCCAGAAAGGACTGGCAAGATATCTTCAGAGCACTAAACGAGAAAAATATGCAGCCAAGAATACTATATCGAGCTAGGCTATCATTGAAAATAGAAGGAGAGATAAAAAGCTTCCAGAAAAAACAAAAACTAAAGGAATTTGCAAACACGAAACCAGCCCTCCAAGAAATATTGAGAGGGGTCCTCTAAGCAAAGAGAGAACCTAAAAGCAGCAAAGAGCAGAAACGAACACAGACAACAGACAGTTAACAGTCCCCTTACAGGTAATACAATGGCACTAAATTCATACCTTTCAATAGTTACCCTGGATGTAAATGGGCTCAATGCCCCTATCAAAAGACACAGGCTATCAGATTGGATTAAAAAACAAGACCCATCAATATGCTGTCTGCAAGAGACTCATTTTAGACCCAAAGACACCCCCAGATTGAAAGTGAGGGGGTGGAAAACCATTTACCATGCTAATGGACACCAAAAGAAAGCTGGGGTGGCAATCCTTATATCAGACAAACTACATTTTAAAACAAAGACTGTAATAAGAGATGAGGAAGGACACTATATCCTACTTAAAGGGTCTATCCAACAAGAAGATCTAACAATTGTAAATATCTATGCCCCGAACATGGGAGCAGCCAGTTATATAAGGCAATTAATAACAAAAGCAAAGAAACACATTGACAACAATACAATAATAGTGGGGGACTTTAACACCCCCCTGACTGAAATGGACAGATCATCTAAGCAAAAGATCAACAAGGAAATAAAGACTTTAAATGACACACTGGACCAAATGGACTTCACAGACATATTCAGAACATTCCATCCCAAAGCAATGGAATACACATTCTTCTCTAGTGCCCATGGAACATTCTCCAGAATTGATCACATCCTAGGTCACAAATCAGGTCTCAATCGGTACCAAAAGATTGGGATCATTCCCTGCATATTTTCAGACCACAATGCTTTGAAACTAGAACTCAACCACAAGAGGAAAGTCGGAAAAAACTCAAATACATGGAGGCTAAAGAGCATCCTACTAAAGAATGAATGGGTCAACCAAGAAATTACAGAAGAATTAAAAAAATTCATGGAAACCAATGAAAATGAAAACACAACTGTTCAAAATCTTTGGGATACAGCAAAGGCAGTCCTGAGAGGAAAGTATATAGCAATACAGGCCTTTCTCAAGAAACAAGAAAGGTCTCAAATACACAACCTAACCCTACACCTAAAGGAGCTGGAGAAAGAACAGCAAATAAAGCCTAAACCCAGCAGGAGAAGAGAAATCATAAAGATCAGAGCAGAAATCAATGAACTAGAAACCAAAAGAACAGTAGAACAGATCAACGAACCTAGGAGCTGGTTCTTTGAAAGAATTAACAAGATTGATAAACCCCTGGCCAGACTGATCAAAAAGAAAAGAGAAATGACCCAAATCAACAAAATCATGAATGAAAGAGGAGAGATCACAACCAACACCAAAGAAATACAAACAATTATAAGAACATATCATGAGCAACTCTATGCCAGCAAATTAGATAACCTGGAAGAAATGGGTGCATTCCTAGTGATGTATCAACTAACAAAATTGAACCAGGAAGAAATAGAAAACCTGAACAGACCTATAACCACTAAGGAAATTGAAACAGTCACCAAAATCTTCCAAGAAACAAAAGCCCAGGGCCAGATGGCTTCCCAGGGGAATTCTATCAGACATTTCAAGAAGAATTAATACCTATTCTCCTGAAACTGTTCCAAAAAATAGAAATGGAAGGGAAACTTCCAAACTCATTTTATGAGGCCAGCATTACCTTGATCCCAAAACCAGACAAAGACCCCATGAAAAAAGAGAATTACAGACCAATATCCTTGATGAACATGGATGCAAAAATTCTCACCAAAATACTAGCCAATAGGATCCAACAGTACATTAAAAGGATTATTCACCATGACCAACTGCGATTTATCCCTGGGCTGCAAGGCTGGTTCAACATCTGCAAATCAATCAACGTGATACCATACATTAACAAAAGAAAGAACAAGAATCATATGATCCTCTCAATAGAGGCAGAAAAAGCATTTGACAAAGTACATCCTTTCTTGATCAAAACTCTTCAGAGTATAGGGATGGAGGGTACATACCTCAATATCATAAAAGCCATCTATGAAAAACCTACAGCGAATATCATTCTCAATGGGGAAAGGCTGAGAGCTTTTCCCCTAAGGTCAGGAACGCGGCAGGGATGTCCACTCTCACCACTGCTATTCAACATAGTATTAGAAGTCCTAGCCACAGCAATCAGACAACAAAAAGAAATCAAAGGCATCCAAATCGGCAAAGAGGAAGTCAAACTCTCACTCTTTGCACATGATATGATACTGTATGTGGAAAACCCAAAAGACTCCACCCCAAAACTGCTAGAACTCATACAGGAATTCAGTAAAGTAGCAGGATATAAAATCAATGCACAGAAATAAGTGGCATTCCTATACACCAACAAGAAGACCGAAGAGAGACAAATCAAGGAGTCTATCCCATTTACAACTGCACCCAAACCCATTAGATACCTAGGAATAAATCTAACCAAAGAGTCAAAGGATCTGTCCTCAGAAAACTATAAAATACTCATGAAAGAAATTGAAGAAGACACAAAGAAATGGAAAAACGTTCCATGCTCATGGATTGGGAGAATCAACATTGTGAAGATGTCAATGCTACCTAGAGCAATCTACACATTCAATGCAATCCCCATCAAAATACCATCCACTTTTTTCAAAGAAATGGAACAAATAATCCTAAAATTTGTATGGAACCAGAAGAGACCCAGAATAGCCAGAGGAATACTGAAAAAGAAAAGCAAAGCTGGCGGCATCACAATTCCGGACTTCCAGCTCTATTACAAAGCTGTCATCATCAAGACAGTATGGTACTGGCACAAAAACAGACAAATAGATCAATGGAACAGAAGAGAGAGCCCAGAAATGGACCCTCAACTCTATGGTCAACTTATTTTTGACAAAGCAGGAAAGAATGTCCAATGGCAAAAAGACAGTCTCTTCAACAAATGGTGTTGGGAAAATCGGACAGCCACATGCAGAAGAATGAAACTGGACCATTTCCTTACACCACACACAAAAATAGACTCCAAATGGTTGAAAGACCTAAGCGTGAGACAGGAGGCCATCCAAATCCTAAAGGAGAACACAGGTAGCAACCTTTTCGACCTTAGCCGCAGCAACTTCTTCCTAGAAACATCATCAAAGGCACGGGAAGCCAGGGCAAAAATGAACTATTGGGATTTCATCAAGATAAAAAGCTTTTGCACAGCAAAAGAAAGGGTCCACAAAACCAAAAGACAACCGAGAGAATGGGAGAAAATATTTGCAAATGACATATCAGATAAAGGGCTAGTATCCAAAATCTATAAAGAACTTATCAAACTCAACACCCAAAGAACAAATAATCCAATCAAGAAATGGGCAGAAGACATGAACAGACATTTCTCCAAAGAAGACATCCAAATGTCCAACAGGCACATGAAAAAGTGCTCAACATCGCTCGGCATCAGGGAAATCCAAATCAAAACCTCAATGAGATACCACCTCACACCCGTCAGAATGGCTAAAATTAACAAGTCAGGGAATGACAGATGTTGGCGGGGATGTGGAGAAAGGGGAACCCTCCTACACTGTTGGTGGGAATGCAAGCTGGTGCAACCACTCTGGAAAACCGTATGGAGGTTCCTCAAACAGTTGAAATTAGAGCTACCGTTCGATCCAGCAATTGCACTACTGGGTATTTACCACAAAGATACAAATGTAGGGACCCGAAGGGGTACGTGTACCCCAATGTTTATAGCAGCAATGTCCACAATAGCCAAACTGTGGAAAGAGCCAAGATGCCCATCAACAGATGAATGGATAAAGAAGAAGTGGTATATATACACAATGGAATATTATGCAGCCATCAAAAGGAATGAGATCTTGCCATTTGCAATGACGTGGATGGAACTGGAGGGTGTTATGCTGAGTGAAATAAGTCAATCAGAGAAAGACATGTATCACATGACCTCACTGATATGAGGAATTCTTAATCTCAGGAAACAAACTGAGGGTTACTGGAGTGTTTGGGTGTGGGAGGGATGGGGTGGCTGGGTGATAGACATTGGGGAAGTTATGTGCTACGGTGAGCGCTGTGAATTGTGAAAGACTGTTGAATCACAGATCTGTACTTCTGAAACAAATAACGCAACATATTTTAAGAAAAAAGAAAAAGAAGAAGATAACAGGAGAGGAAGAAAAGGGGAGTATGTCAGAGGGGGAGACGAACCATGAGAGATGATGGACTCTGAAAAACAAACTGAGGGTTCTAGAGGGGAGGGGGGCAGGGGGATGGGTTAGCCTGGTGATGGGTATTAAAGAGGGCACGTTCTGCATGGAGCACTGGGTGTTATGAACAAACAATGAATCATGGAACACTGCATCAAAAACTAATGATGTAATATATGGTGATTAACATAACAATAAAAAAAGAAATTCCAAAAAAAAAAATAAAAAAAAAATAAAAAAAGAGTAAAATACCTAGGAATAAATTTAACCAAGGAGTTGAAAGACCCATACATAGAACTACAGAACTGAAGAAAGAATGCAATGTATGGAAATGTTGAATCATTATGTTGGGCACCTGAAACTAATATAATGTTGTATTCTCCAATAAAAAGGAATAAACAACCAATTTACCATGTTTTGTGACGTATTTTTTTAAGAAGGTTTATTTATTATGGAGGGGCACAGGAAGAGGGAGAGAGAAACCCAAGCAGACTCCACACTGAGCATGGAGCCCAACGTGGGGCTCTATCCTGAAACCCTGAGATCAGGACCTGAGCTGAAACCAAGAGTCAGCCACTCAACCAACTGCACCACCCAAATGTCCCATGTTCTGTAAAATTATCTTTAAAAGTGGCTCAATATCAAGGTTGTAATGACATGACCCTGAAAATAGCAATGCAATTCTGGAATGGTTTTTGAACATAAATAACTAAAATAAAATAGACTTCAAATTCCTTTAAATGCCAACCTCCAAAACAACAATAACAATAAAACCCACCCCTAATTAAAACAAACAAAAAAAAACCCCTGGTTTACTTTTTCTTGAAATCTGCCATTAATTACTTATAATATGTACTTAAGTTCCAAATATACCTCAACTAAAATTTGGAATATTGTAAACACAGGTCTGAGAACAAGAGTAAAGACAAAGTGAAATATACTCCTCAAGACTTCTTGAATATGTTAAATGTGTTAAATCTTACGGATTCTGATATGCCATTCATACCTATAACTTAATGTAATTGTTTTTAATCTTTATTTGCCTTTAAAATATGCTTTTGATTCTTCTCAAATGTGCATGTAATCAAAAACTTATAATTGGTGTCATAATTTTTCCAACATCAGTTTTGTTGTAATTAAGAGAACCGAACTACTGTATATATATTTTCTGGGATGAGGAAAGTATTTTCAAATTTACAATATAAGCAAGTAATTATTCCCATATCTTCTAGGCCTAAGCAAGGTTTTAAAGACTAAATTAAAAACCAAAAGCTGGGTTGTGCTCTAAAATTAAAAAACTAGACAGCAGATGATGAGAAAAGCAGCTTCTGCATTTGCTGACAGTTATCCTTGCAAATTCACCTGGCATTCAACCTGAAATATAGTGGCCTGCTATGTTCTCTAGTAAGTTTTAAAAGAGAATCAAACATATGTGTTAAATCACTGATCCACTCAACGATTTTAACATTATTTAAGAATAGGGCTTACAGAGTTCACTATTAAATTACCCTAAGAAAACATCATGAATAAATTCATCTTTAGATGATATATTTTTAAATTATTTTCAAAAACTTGGTGCAGCTTATGAATAAAAAAATACAACTTGCTATTGTTACATACATGAAGCATTGCAGTAGATACATCTCACGAGGTACATCCCGTTTTTACTATTTTCCTTCATTATCACTGTTGTTGCCACAAATGTCACCCAAAAGCCCCTGTATAAATCATGGCTATTCAAATAAGCTTGGGTATAGGACTGCGTCTTTTAGGTACAGATAAATATTTTGTTCTGTCTTAAGATATTTCATCAATAAAACTAAGATGAACATGACTAATCTTTTTATTGCAAAAAAATAGAGTAAAAATATCTTTCCATGTTGTTAAAAATTAGGATCAGCCAACATCATTTTGTATCAAAATTTATTAAATTAAAACCAATTCTTGCTCAGGGTGGAAGCTGAAAGAACTCCCAATGGCCAAAACTGGAATAATTCGAGCTATGAGATAAATAAGGATAGGTTAGGATTATAATCTAAAGAGTAAAATAAATGTCCATGAGTCCATGGGACAGTCCCATGATACAAATAACGAATTAAGAAATAAATGGGAGAGGGGTGTCTGGCTGCTGTCAGTGCTGAGAGTGCAACTTTTGATCTCAGGGTCAAGAGTTTGAGCTTCACGTTGGGCCTGGAGCCTAATTTAAAGAAAAAAAGAAAGAAAAAAAGGAAAGAAAGAAAGGGGACATAAGGGACAAATCTTCCTTTCAGAAAATTTCTAATAATAAGTGTAAATAAGGGAAATAGAAAATCACTATTAGAACACTGCAGTAATATTTGCTGCAGCCAAGTAAACAAAAAAGTGCACATTTGCATATCATCAATATGTCCCCCACCAAATATTTTTAATTACTGTGATACATAGGTCTACAAATTCCTTGATACTCCTTTCTTTGGAGGTAGTAAATTCCTTTCTTCTTCAGCATGTCCTGAGTTTAGCAACCGACTTGTAACAAATAGAGCATGGAAAAGGGGGGATACTAACTCTACAGTGGAGAAACCTGGCAGACACCACCTTAACCAAGTGATCATGCTTTGTATATTAACCATAACAAATGAAGTTCTCTTGTACTTCCTGATAGAATAAGAACAATTGCCTCTGTGGTATTTTTCTAAAAAAAAAAAAAAAAATTCCGAAATCCCAGCCCACCCATGAGAAAACATCAGAAAAACCCACATTGAAGGACAAATACTACGAAGTAATAGATCAATACTTCTCAAAAGTCTCAAGGTTATAAAACACAAGGAAAGACCAAGAAACCAACTTATATTAGAAAAGACTAAGGATATGTGTTGAAAGAGATGTAATGTTGTATCCTATATTGAATCTTGGATTGGAAGGACATTTGGGGAAAACCTGGATGAATACAAATAAGGTCTGTGGTTTAATTAATAATGTTGCATCACTATCAAATTCATTTTGTTATGTATATGATAGTTATTTAAAACAACATTAGTTGAAGTTGGGAGATGGATATACAGAAACTCTCTAAAGTATCTTTACAACTCTTCTGTAAGTCTAAAATTACTCTGAAATAAAGTCATTTTTGTTTGTTTTAAAAATGGGCTATTAGCTATAAACAGATATTTAAATACATATGACAAATCGTGTATGGGGGTTCTTGCATGTAGATGTGACTTGACAACTCTAAAAGAACGCCTTTGGTCAAGAATTTTAAATAATCATATTTTTTCATGAAAAATGTTTTTCTTCTCAGAAGTTGCAGAGAGAACATGGCATTTCTTGATACAGATTATAGACTTTTACATATTTTTGTGTCTAAATGGATGGCAGTAGGATGGCTAAATATTTTAAGAAAATATACCTTACCAATTAAAGACAATATTAACTGTGTCTCCTGGCAATATTTATTATTCCAAAATCTCATGACTTCTCCTCATAAATCTTACCATATTTACATCTTATTGGAATATTATCTACTTTCTTTCTCCAAGAATGTTTGGTTTTGTTTTCCTTTTTGTCATCGTGCTTTAAACAAACTAGCTCTACATTTTCTTACAGTCACCACTCCCTCATAAATCACAGAACTCAAGGCTATAAAAGTGGTTTATCTTACCCAGACTAATCATCTCAATCTTACCACCTTGCTCACAATCCCTGACAGGCAGCCTATCATTCTTTCACCTTACACTGGAGTGCTATCCATCTGGTTCTGTCTAGAGGCCAACCATGGCAATAACCTTGCCCACTGTATTTTTTACAAATCTAAAGGTAACCTACTACATCTTCACTCAATTAAATGTAAAAGAAAAAAAGCATAAGTAATACAGAAATATACATATACACACATTTATAAACACATATATAGAAACATACACATAAGGCTATTATTTATGTGGGTAAAAGATTATCCCAATGCTCAATAACTACCCTATGTATTTTTTATCTCAATTATTAATTACATTTCTAATTATTATTATCAGTAGAGTTATTTATTCTACACTTTTTACAGAGGAAAAATACTTTCAAAGTGTTCTAATAAACCAATTGTTTCATTACAGTCTTGGTTGATGTAATTGCGCATCATATACACTTCACCATTTTATAGAGCTCTCACGCCATTAGTTATAACCTTATTTTAGCCAATAACCATTTATTTCTATTACTTCCATGTCAGGCTTTACCTAGTTGGAGAGTCAGATAATGAGAAAGGGTGGAGGAAGAAGAGGAGGCAGAGAGTGGGAGTGCAGAGGTCCAAGAGAAGTGAGAAGGTGCAGAGAAAAGGGAGGAGAACAAGAAAAGAGATGGAAGACTGGAACAATGGGAGTTTGTAATCTATAATATGCCAACGTCTGGTGCTTTGAAAATAATGAAATCACAAATTTAGTGAAATAAGTCGGCAGAAAGGGGGCACTAAAGATTCTAAGTTGGTAACTGGGCTTATGTAGTGAAAGATAATAGTTTTTGAAATGTTATTATTTTGAGATCAGAAGACTCACTCGTTCTCAAAGAAATAAGAAAAACCTTTATTACCAAGGCAAATACACATTTTGGATTTTCCTTGTCCTGGGATATAAACTGCCTATTTTTTTTTTTTTTTTTACATTTTGAATGTATTAGTTTTATATATTTCTGTGTGAAAAATTACCACAATATTTAGGACCTTATAACAATGCATCTTTGTTATCCCAGAGTTTCCATGGGTAAGGCGTCCCAGCAAAGCTTAACTTGGTTCTCTGTTCACGGTCTCACAAGGATACAATCGAGGTGTCAGGTGGTTTGCATTTTCATCTTAGACTCAACTGGAAAAGGTAAGCTCCCAAACTCACTCAGGATGTCTACAAGACTCCTCTCCTAGTGGCTGAGAGAAGACCCCATTTTCTCAATGACTGTTGGCGGCAGGAGGTGGGGGGCCTCTCGGCTCTAGGCAGCCACGTGCAACTCTCCATACGCCAATAACGACATGGCTATTTATGTCTTCAAGGCTAGAAGGAGAATTTCTTGCTCCAATCTACAAGATGGAGTCTTACAAAACATAACAATGGCAGGAGTAGCTTTCCTGTCAAATTCACCATATTCTATTGGCTAAAAGCAGTTACTGGTTCCACCCACACTCAGGAGAGGGGATTATAGAAGGGTGTGACTCATGGGGGGTTGTTCTGCAACACCTGAATATAATAAAATCTTGTATTGAAACTCTCATTCTGAATTTCATAAATGTTCTTATTATTGCTACAGTTGAGCATATTTACACTGAACTACTAAAAAAACACAAATATATTTACTGTTAGGGTAAACTTTGTTCATTAAGAATAAGCTGCTTCATTTTTATGGTATTCTAGTGCATTTACTGGTGTAAGATGTCTGCAGTATTTCAAAGAAAATCTTCGGAAAAGGGGACTGTGCTTTGCTTTCTTTTCAATTTGCATTCACTCTGTATATTTGGAAACATTCTGCAGGCGCCCTCACTAGGAAAACACAGGATACCAAGCTTCACTTCATCTTCTGCTTCTCTGAATCAGGTTTCACATGTTGTAGGGCTTTCAGGAATATCTCCATCACATGGATTCCTTCTTCCATTGTTTTTTTTGTTTTGTTTTCTGTTTTATTTAGCACTTAATTGTCAGCATGGAATATGGCAGAGGCCATTCCAAATAGGTCTCCGACAACAAGGCTAACGAGTGGAATTCTCTGGTCAGACATAGCTCTGTGTGCCTGAATTGTGTGCCTGAAAATTCATATGCCAGCACCTCAGAATGTGGCTATCTTTGGAGACGGAATCTTTAAAGGGGTGGTTAAGTTAAAATGAGGTCATTAGGATGGGATCTAGTCCAATCCAACTGGTGTCTTTAGAAGGTGAGGAAATGTGGACACAGGAAAGATGGACATCTACAAGCCATGGAGAAAGGCTTCCGAAGGAACCCACCTGGCTGTCACTTTAATCTCGGAATTCCTAACCTAAAATGTAAGAAAATGATTTTTTTTTTTAATTTAAGCAACTCAGTCGGTGGTAGTTTATTATGGTAGCCTGAGCAAACAATACACGACACAGGCCCACTGCTTCATATAAATCCTGTTTTTTTCACAACTCGAACCACAAAGCTTTTGACTGGGGATAGGGGTTGTCTCAATCAGCCCGTCAGATGCCAGAATCGTAGCCACATGCTACTGCTCTGGCTGCCCCAAAGACCTCAGTCAAAGCTAGACAAGCTCTCCTGGTCCCAGGCACTGGTCTCACTTTCCATCCATCTACATCAGGATGCCGGCTAGGGAGGAGAGAAGATGATACGCAAATCATTACAACAGCAGCAGTTAAACCCTCTTCTGCGAATGGCCAGTATGAGTCAGTATTAAAAAAAAAAAAAAGTTTCAAAGGTGTTTTCTATTATGAATTAAATCTGGGAATTTATAGAGTAGAAGGGTCTCCATACTTTAATGGAGTCACAGGTGTTGATGATTCCAGAAGTAAATGTTTAGTTTAATTTTGACCAGATCCAAATCCAGAAAGCATGGAAAGTTTCATTAGTAATTTAACTAACAACATAGGGATTAAGATGTAAGGGCCAGTATGGGGGGGCAGGGAGCGGAGAAGTAAAATGTTAATATTATGACACTGCCGATTATTTCCACAGCCCTCCTGAGGGATGTTATTATTTATATTCTTAATTAAGAACTGTTTCTCTGGCAACAAATTCTCATGAGAAATCAAATCATGTTTTACTAAGAAGGCCTTGAAGCATTCCACTTGCATGACTTATATTTTGAGAAGCAAACCTTGGTATCACTCCTGAATCCCTCTTTATTGTGGTCTGCATTACACTCCTCGATCTCAAGTGATACCTGCATGCTCAAATAGTGCTGGGCTTTTCTTTGATGTTATTTTGTCTGCTCCTTGCTCTAAGGTTAGAAGTTAATAAACCCAGAACCCAAATAATAATTTAAGCCCTGTATCTTTTCTGCTAAAGGAACCCTAGATTTCCTAGATTGTTTTTTAATAATTTTTTTCCTAGATTGTTTTTCTGATGAAGAAATCAAAAGAACTCTAGTTCTAGAAAGGCAGTGATGAACTATGTAATATTTTAATACATGTACGATAATAGTTTATAAAACAATCACTTTCTAATTGTTACATGCAAATATACATGTTCCAAAGGCCTCACAATCATTCCTTGAGAACCAGGAGGAATAATAGGAAAATTTTTATGAATTCTTTCCACTTAAACTTTCTGGCATGGTTAAGTATCTAAAGATAATATAGCACCTATAGTTAAAATACACAAACTTTCCAAATTAAGATAACAAAATCAAATATTCTGTGTCTTTACCCACATACTGTATTTTTATGATATTAAATGCTCAAATTTCCAGGAATATATAAAATAAAAATACTGATAGGAATACAACTTTTCCTCTAGATGCCTATCCAGCACATCTAATTAGGTTTAGCAAGACATAAGATAGGTCATTTTTAAGAGTTTATGAGATTGGGATGTAAGTGTGATAGTCCAAAGGATACAACCTAACACATGCATTGTTCTCAACAGACATTCTCCTGAGACAACTAATTTGGAAAATATGTGCTGTCGTGTCTTGCCCACCATGCCCCAAATGCAGCTGTTGTCTTAAATGATTACTTAACTCAGATTTTGCATCAGTGAAAGCACCTGTCGATAACTGAGAAAGTAGTCCTTTCAAAATGATTACAAAAGCAGTATAATACGCAAAACTTTGGGAAGGAAAATGAATATAAAATCAAAGAATTATGTTGATGGGCTCACATTTATTTACGTTATGTGGCTTTAATATTTCCCACACCTTTATATAAACAAATGTCTTATCCTTCAATAATATACATTTCAGAAGATTGGTAGGAATTTCATATAGAGGAGGTTGCAACAGTTAAAATATGAATAGCGAACTGACAGGCAAATTTCTATATATTGTGGGGCATAATTGCATGTAAAAACGTAAATGGAAAATTCTATTTTTTTAGCTCACCGGTTATTTAAATTAGTCTATGGTTAAGTGTAGGTTCCTCAGTTCCTAACTCTTTGAAGATGATTTTATAAGTCTTCATCATAAAATTTCTCCGTAAGTTTATACTTCCAATGGTAAAATTTGGATTCATTGAAAAGCACTGAAAAAGAAGCTCCTAGCTTACTAAAGCAGCCTCTGGAAAATGCCTTTGCTAATGAAGAGCCTGCTGTGACCAAGTTTCAAGGCCTTGAGCATCCTGCTTGGTCTGCAAATCTGCCTTGTCACCTGACTTCATAGCTTCTGCACCATCCTTTTATTCAATTTGCTAGATAATCTCTTCTTGGCAAACAATATAAACTTGAATAAGGAACAGAATTTCTGAGAACATGTTATTCATTGTTTTTGATGCTTTTTTAAAAAAAGTTTCATAATTGCATTTTATCAAGTTTACAGAAAAAGTACAGAAATCAATTAAATGAAAATGTGCCACTACCCAGATTTTAAGGATTGATTGTATCATCTTCTTCATATATATGTACATATAGATTAAATAAAATACATATAATCTATTTGCTCCTCTGAGTGCATGATTTAAATGTGTGTTAATAGTGGTAATTTTCGGGCGCCTGGGTGGCTCAGATGGTTAAGCGTCTGCCTTCGGCTCAGGTCATGATCCCAGGGTCCTGGGATCGAGTCCCGCATCAGGCTCCCTGCTCCTTGGAAGCCTGCTTCTCCCTCTGCTTCTCTCTCTCCCTCTCTCTCTCTCCTCCTCTGTCTCTCATGAATAAATAAATAAAATATTAAAAAAAAAAAAAAATAGTGGTAATTTTCATATGAAGAGTTTACAAATTGGTTTTATTTTTTTCATGCTTAACTCTGTGTGTGTTTAGGATTAAGATACAGGTTGTATTTTAAGTTCTTTAATTGGTATATAATTCCAGTTTAATTATTTTGTTAATATAAGAGGAATTATATTGACATGATTACATTTTTTAAAATAAACTATGTAAATTAAATTTTATAATTCATAATTGTCTATATGTTCAGTGATATAATAAAGAACCTGTACTCATAAAATAGGCAAATGCCAATTATTAAAGTTCTTTTTAATGGAGCTGTGAGGTCAGTAACTGAATTACTAAAATAAATGTTTTGATATTATGTGAAAACAAATCTTTAATAAGTTACCCATTTAAAACTTATTATCAAAAAGATTCTAGTTTCCCATTAAAAATGGTTTTTCACTCTAGGAAAATTATGAAGGTAATTAAAGAATACCACATAGTAAAACTACTATTTCAGAAGTCTTTGCGGAATCAGACCTATAAATACAGAGAACTGATGGATGCAAGAGGAAAAGTGTGGAGGGATGGGCCAAGTGGTTGAAAGGGGAGTGGGAAATACAGACCTCCAGTTGTGGAATGAATAGGTCACAGGAATAAAGGGCATAGCACCAGGAATATGGTCTGTGACATTGTAGTAGCATTGTATGGTGACAGATGGGAACTACACTTGTGGTGAACATAGCACAATATATAGACTTGTCAAATCACTATGTTGTACACTTGAAACTAATGCAACATTGTATGTCAACTATACTAAAAAAAATTTTTTTTAAATAAAATTCATTTAAAAAATCTTTGTATGTTCTTGGCATCACAATAAATTTCCACCTTCTTTGTGAAGACTGCTTGATATCTTTTATCAAAAGATTTGAAAATAATTTACTGACATACTAAATAATAAGTGCTTAACCTTAGGGTGGAGTCAGTTCACATGAATACAGTACTTTTTATTGGAATGTATTTGGCAAGGAGAGCTCAAGTAGAACATTAGCAAAATTAAACTGATAGTGAATATTCTTTTCTTTTTTCCTGTAATTTTTCCCAAGTTTCCAGGGATCGAAAAACTATTCTCACCTCTTACACATTGTGTCTGACTCTCTGAGTATTACTTGCTGAATGGTCGATTTCATGGGTTGTTCTGTTCGTCAATGGCATGTCTTCCAGAGCCTGAATTTGCGTAAGCACCTGGTGCAGAGGATCTACCCCTTGCTCTATGTCATGGTGATTGAGCATGGATAAACTTGCCAAAGTAGTTAGCGTCCCCAAGGTGCCAGAGCAAATATGGCACATTCTTTATCCATCTTTCCTCTCCCTGCTTTTGCTTCAAGTCCTATTTGCTGATTTTTTGGACACAGCTAAATTTGGCTGATATTAGTAAAGAAGTGGCCACGTAAGCCCTGGAAGAGTAAGTGAGATTCTATTACGCCTTGCTCATCATCCATCAGTTGTCATTTCAATCTTGATGGCTGATTCCGCAATCCAAAGTAATGTTGTAAAGAGAAGAAAAAAATCATCGTATAACCATGGCACAGAGAGAGAACTGCTGTGAAAGTCACATTTTGATAAGTAGGCTTTAATCTGTTTACTTATCAAAATAGGAAAGTTGCAGTAAATACAAAATGCCCACTTTTATGGCATAAATGAAATATTTCTGATAATACTATTCTAGATAATTTACTCTTGAATTTATTCCATCTACATTTATAATACAATTCGGTTTTTGCTTACTCATTATCATAAAGATAAACATAATATGAAGGGAGTGTAAACAACACAGAACACAACAGAATAATAATAGTAACAACGTGACAAGGATTTTAAAAGCTAAAGACATGTCTGTTTTTATAACTTATGTGCTAAATGGAGAAAATACAGAACTTTAACCCTTTATACATTGAAGCGTATTGAATATGTAAGTACCAATGTAAATAAATACAGTGGAATTAAGAGGAAATATGGCAACCGTTAAGTTTTATACTGGTTTTGTTTGTTGACATTTTGAGCATTAAATGCTGTCTGATAAAACACACCTCCTTTGGTCAAACAGGTTGACAAAGCTAGTCAACTTCCATCTTTTAAAAAAGGGAGGTATTTTTACACAAATGTGGTCCTTTTTCAATTATACACATATAGAAAGTGCCAACTTCAATTTAAGGAGAAAAAAAGCAAAACATTTATAATGACTGCGTTAAAAAAACTATAGAAAAATAAAAATGAACAAAAGCAGCATAGGAAAACAAAAGGGACAACTAACATAAAGGTTGACGTATTTCATGTGCATTTATATGCTTATGTACTATGTATGCATTGATAATATTTTTTAGACTTTATATAAATAATCAAATACTTTAGTAGGGATATCAGAATTATCAAGACTAATACATTTATTTAAAGCAAGGTTCATTTGTAATATGTCAAGAAAGCAAAAACAATTTAATGTCACAAGTGTTTTGGAAATCACTAAATCTTAATCCAACAGAATGTGGTTGCCTTTCTTAGTGCTGCACTTCAAGAAATGTTATTTGATTAAATTACTCCCTTAATTAAAAAAAAAAAGAGAGAGCAAACCAACTAAAAAGAATTTGAGTATTGTACTCAGAGTTTATAACTATGTAACCTACACCCACACATGTGCAGACTCCAATCAAACGTCCTTTTACCTAAAAGGATAATATAACACAAGCATTTCCATATACACATTTTTTTCTTATGAGTAGGTTTTTGGAAAAAAGAGTTGTTCTTGGTCTCAGATTGAGTTTTGAAAGTGAACATCATTCAGCCTTGATTCCAGTCTCTTAATCCAACCATCAAGATAAATGATAGATTATGAGTTAATTGTTATAGTCTGTATACAACTGATTAGTTGCTTTCCAGTTGCAGGAATTTGAAAATATAACGATATTTTCAACCACTGCTGAATTAGTCCATTTATACCAGTACCTCTGGCTTAAGGTAACAGCTAGGAAAAAATGACGTTTCTTTGCTCTTTGCAAATGATTTGCATCACTTGGAGAATTTACAACTAGCCATCTTACTTTGTGTTTTAATTTTGTCATTTCTGTAAGATATAAACTATGGAGATATGTTGATTCTGGCTCAGTACACTGCCCCAATTTCTACTGAGCTCCATTTTTCTATTTGTTTGGGTTGATCTTTTGCCTTGAATGCAAAGGCAATAAGGCAGGGAAGGCAGAAATCTAACTGTTCAATATTTACTTATCAAAAAATTATGTACTTTATATTATATAAAATTATACATACATATATGTGTGTGTATATATAAGTATATATAGAGAAGAAAAGTTATGCACTTTATATTTTGTATATTTTATATATAATTATACATATATATGTGTGTATGTATGTGTGTATATATATATAGAGAGAGAGAGTGTGCGTGAGAGAGCACGCACGCCCTGCAATATTCTAGATGTCACTGGGGACAGAGTAGTGAACAAAACGCTGCAAAGGGAATATAACTATATAAATAATATTGTGATGTGTGGGAAATTCTTAGAAAAATGAAAGGGAGGACAATAGGAAGTAATTAGTTATAAGGCATTCATGTGCTAGCCCACAGTAAAGTAGGCTGGGGACTCAGCAGCTTCTTTGAAGGATACATAAATAACCATTGATTAGAGTCTGTTTTCTTTTTTTTTTTAACTTAGACATATTCCCCAGAGAGGAACCCTCCATCACATGTCAGAACAGAATTAGCTTGGCTACTAGAACTCTGGATGTCCAGCCGGGCAATGGGGATGCTCGCTTTTCCATATGCATACATTTATTCAAACCTCCCTCTAATAGTACAGCACTTCCCTCTTAACTCTTCTATTGCTGGTTTCCATTTTTCCAGAATCCCTTAAGCTCAGCCTTTCTGAAGATTCCAACTTCTCATCCTTTGCTGCAGACTGGGGTAGACAAAGTTGCTAAAAGAGCCAGGTGCTCTATCCTCATTTTAGCCTTTCCCCAAACACCTGGTTTTGTAGGAACATGATTCCTCAATTTTCTGAGCCTTTCAAAGGTTGTGCTACAAAGAGGCTTACTTCTTGTTTCCTCCATGACAGATGTTTAGGTTTCAACTTTCCTTGCCTTGCTAAATCAGTTCTTATTTATCCACTGGTCTTAACATTTTCCAAATTGTTGTTGACATCCCTCCTCTAGTGTTATCTCCTTCCCTGGCTTCTTTGTGAGGGTTTGAGTCTTTTTCTTCATTCGCTGTCATTTAAGTGAATATTGAGAAGGAAGATAGAAAGGGGTGTGTGTTTCCTCTATGTTATTTGTACAATTATTCTAGAATGGAAATTGGATCATTTCCCTCCTACAGAAAATCCTCCTTGGTTCCGATTCCTCTGAAGATAAAGCTCAAACTCTTTAACATGGCCTTCAATGTGCTTCCTGAGTTGATACCTGTAATAGTCATAATAGTAACTAGAGTAACATAGTAATATTAGCCAGGTACTATATTACCTCATTTAATCTTCAAAACGCCCTATTAGAGGACACGTTTTTAATCCCTCTTTTACCGGTTCAAGAGAAATAGGCTTCCAGAAGTTATCTCATCTACCCAAGATAATACTAAATGGCCAGTTACTGGACCTAATGAATTTAATCAGATTCCAAACTGATTAAATATGCTGGTTTTCTACACTATTCTACAGCTGCTAGGAAGGTGTGGTACGGCGTGGTATGAAATAGTATATGCCGTAATAGATAAATAAGATAGTGAAGGATAAGACAGGATAGGAAAGGATGGGATCTGGTAAAAGTGTGTGCAGAACAGGACACCTGTAGTACAGTGCCTGTATCTCTGGCTTAATCACTTATCACTTCATGACTCATTGAACCTAAATTCTATTTAACCTGAACTCCTTTCAGCTTTTCACTTTTTCCTAACTTCTCATCTTCTTTCCCAAGGCATGGAATCAGGCAATTCCAGGTGCATGGCATGAAACACACTCCCCAACACCCCCACCCTTCCAGCAGCTCTTCTTCAAATCTAAATTTAATGTCCCAGCTAAGAAAACTTTTCATTTCTATCAAGCACTTAATCACCGTGTACTGCAATCACCTACAATACACCCGCATTTCCCTCAGGTTTGTTTCATGAAGGATCACGTATTTCCTTATTATATATAGCCTCATTACTTTCCTTGTCCTGGGAAGTGTCCTGTATTTCTTAGTGAGGTTATAATAACTGTATTAGTTTCCAATTGCTGCTGTAACAAATTACTACAAACTTAATGGCTTAGACCAAAATCTGCTCACTAAATTAAGTAATTGTGGCAGCCAGGATGCATTTCTTTTTGGAATATATTTTCCTGCCTTTCCAGTTTCCCTTATCCTTGGTCTGTGGGGTCAAGTAGTTCTCATATCAAACCACCTGACACTGATTCTTGTACTTTCCTCTTTCACACTTAAAGACACTTGGGATATCAGGCACAGCTGGATAACCCAAAATAATCTCCCTATTTTAAGGTCAGCTGATTAGCAACCTTACATTCCTTCTGCTACCTTAATTCCCTTTTACCATACAACCTAACATAGTCACAGGTTCCTGGGATTAGGAAGTAAACATTGTTTTGTGTGCATGCACACATATGCATACCATCGGGGATGGGGAAGAGTGTTATTACACTTGGCAAGATAAACAATACCAATTTGGTTACGTAGCCTAATGAAATAATGTGTTTTACATATATTATCTGAATTAATCTTCATAAATATCTCAAGATAGCTCTCTTTATCTCAGATTTCAAACAATGCACAAAGATTCACAGTGCTAAGTGCCTAAGATGTAGTAGTAAGCAGGAGGACCAAGATTCGATGCAAATGGAGGATCCAATGTTCTATGCCTTTTAATGATTTTTTTTTCTTCTTCCCCCCAAGGTTTCTTACTGTGAAGAATACTATGAAGTATTCTTCTATTGCTTTAGCCATTAATTTTACCTGTGTCACACACTGTATAGGATTCTTTACCAACAGGCCACAGAAGGTTTTCCTGAAACAGTTGTCCTCCATAAAGCCAGCTACTCAAGTCTTCCATCACTTCTTTTTCTTTTTTAAGATTAATGAATACTGTCTTATGCTGTCAAAAGCACCTAGTCTAATCTAGTACTTCACCTATACAGCACTACCTTCTGACCATTATTTAGAATGCTTTCTAGTTTACAAGAGGATTTTATATAATATGCATAAATAAAAATATATAAAAATTTGTATCTAATATAAACATTATACATAATATATAAATCACAAATACCTGTGTGTTAGATACCCAGAAAAGAAACTGAAATCTAAAGAACCATAGAGGCAGATGATAGACAATGTTGAGAGTCAACACTCCTCAACAGGTAAACTGCCCAACAGGGAGTATGTTATCGTCCTATTTGCTATACACCCAGCACCTAGTCCCCACACTGAGTATTAGTGACCATATCAGGGTATAGGAGGGCTGTTCTAACAAAGGACTACAAACCAGGTACCTTAAAACAACACATTTCTTCTTTCACAGTTCTTGGGGCTAAAAGTCTGAAATCAAGTTGTCCAGAGAGCTATGCTCCTTCTGACACACCTGTACGGAAGAACCTTCCTTGCCTCTTCCCAGCTCCTAGTGGTTTGTCTCCTCTGTAAGCCCTGGAGTTCCTTGACTCGCCGCAGCTGGGCTGCTCCTATCTCTGCCTCCGTCATCATGTGGTGTATCCCCCTGAGGGTCTGTGTCTCTACTCTTCTTAGAAAGACACCATTCCTATCGAATTAGGAGCCCATCCTAGTCATCTATGACTTCATACCAATTTAACTAATTATATCTGCAACAACCCTGTTTCCAAATAAGATCACATTCTGAGGTTCTGGGGCATTCGTCCTTCAACATATCTTTTGGGAGAATGCAATTAAACTCATAACAGATATTTAAATAATAGTTGGGGTAAATTATGTTGTAGTATATAAGGGTCTGTTTAAAATATTTAGTGTAATACATGCAGACACAGAAAGTTGGCCAACTCCATTCTGAACTACTAAAAAGCAGAGGTGGCCTGTGCCATATACCACTAAGAGTAGACCTTAAAAATAAAAGACCCACAATGCAGAGGCAGTAGGGAGTGGGAAATTAAAAAATAATATTGAGGTCCGTTGCTGCCTAGACCGTTTCTGCTCTTCAGATGATATTTTAGTGAAAATGTCCTCAGGCTCAGTCTGTGAAAGTGATCATCAAGCCCATGGCAACAGCCAATCTTTGACTTTGCTTGCAGCTCCAAGGCCAGCCACTTGATAATTTCACCATCCCCTCCATGCTTGCTAATAAGTGAGGAGCAATTATATTATATACAAAGGCAGATTTGCTGTGAAGCTAATGAAGATTAAGCTTCGGGCCTTCCAATTGCATGGGCTTCTTCCAGGGCCTTGTACCTAATTTAGTTTTAGTAATGTTGTATGCATTTTTAAAAGATTATTGCCCACACTGCATAAGCTTCAGGCCTCAAGAAACCTGGATCTGTCTTTGGACAAATTCTAAGCATAGCCAATTAATTATCTTACGTTTTGATTGGCAGGTTTTTAGCTCTCCAGAAATGGTAAAATGAAAATAACATATTTTAAGCTGGCATAATCAGAGAGTATTGTTCTGTATGGTTCCTGACCAGTAGAACACTAGCCTCTCAATTGTTTTGCCTTTTGTTTTGCAGATGTGTGGTGAGGATTGTTCCATTCAGTGAACACATAAAGAAGTGTGAACCTCTCTGTGAAGGGGAGAGCATAGGCTTAACCAAGGAACATGGACCGAAAGCCACCTCATCAAAGAAGAGACTATACATTGCTGAAGAGTCCTACTCTCAGGACCACAAATGGGCACACAGGGTTAGGTGTCATGCAATGAAGCACAAATGAGGAAATGGTTAACTAGTTAGCCTGGGGATCTAACTGAATTTTTTTGTTTTTTGTTTTTTTTTGAAGAACTAAATCCTTCAGAAGCCAAAATAGGACCTGTTAGAATTTCAAATGTTGTGATGCTCAGGTGCACAAATATTCTTGATAAGAGATTGTGATGGGCACTTCTTAGATCATAGCATGCAGGTGTGGCCTAAAAAGCTTGCTCCACATCATCCGATCCTCATCTTGATCTATATTATGTCCTGTGTTCCCATTTGCTTCTTAACCACATCCTCTTCTATCTTGACCAAATGTTGACCCTGATCACTTATTTCTGGTTTAAGTTGTTTAAAATACTGTTGACATTTACCTGTACCTTCATCAGGTCTTTGCTCCAATTGCAACTTCCTGTTGAGGGTACTCCAGTTTTACTCTTCAAGGCAGCTACCTGTGCCCCAAACCCACCCATGAAAATCTCCTATTCTTTTCTTTTATCAAAACTCTCCAGCCCACTAGGATGCAAAAAGAAACCTAGCCCACTGGGATGCAACAAGATGAAGTGATTTGTTTAGCGACACATGCAAAAGTGAAGTAAGAAGGAGAACTAATATAGTTATCTGTCCAATTTTTCTTTCCACCTTTAATGCCTTATGTAGAATATGTAGAATCTGTTTTAAATAATTCCCATAAATCTCTGTTTTTCTAGAGGATAGCCATCTCATTAAAGATCCAGAATAGAAACTGCCTATTCCAAAAAAAAAAAAGAAAAGAAAAGAAACTGGCTTATTCCAATAGGGATCAATATTCACAGTTCTGCTTAATTCAGCTTCCACAGACTGCAAAACTATATTGTACAATGCAATACGCTCATTAGTTATTACATGAATTAAACTGCCTACCAGTCAATATTATTACCTAAAATAGAAGCACAACTTTCATCCACAGTTCTTTCAGATATGATCAACTATTTAATTATGCCATATTTCACTATAATAAATATATTTTTGGATTTCAATACTATTTAATTGAATTCATTTTGTTCATACCACATGTCCATATTTATATTGACCAAAAGTTTTTAAAAACACATTGCTACATTGTGGTTGAATACATCTAAAGTATATTTTTATAACTGAAATCATTTCCTTAAATTGTGCTTTTAATCTGAACTCACAATCTAATAAAATAGATTTATTCACTAGAGGAGAAAGATGGCAGAGGAGTAGGAGACCTAAATTTCATCTGGTCCCAGGAATTCAGCTAGATAGGGATCAAACCATTCTGAACAACTACAAACTCAACAGGAGATCGAAGAAAAGAATAGCAGCAACTCTCTGAACAGAAAAGTGATCACTTTCTGGAAGGTAGGACGTTCGGAGAGGTGAATCAGAGGCGATATTTGGCAGGATAGATGGCGGGGGAGGGGGCCTCGGTCAGCTGCTACTGTCAAGTGATAGAGACACAGAGCACAAAATCGGAACTTTGAGAAGTCGGCTCCGCTGAGGGAAATCACTCCAGTGGCTAAGTGGGGGGTGGAACCCTCGCTGGGACAGTGTGGTCTCAGGACCCTCGGGGTCACAGAAAGACCGGGGGTAACTGAGTGTGGCAGAGCTCCAAGGATTCAGAACAGGGAAGCTGGCTGCAGAGAAGGAGCTGAGGAGTGGGCTCTCAGCTCGGGGTTGCCATAAACCGTGATCCATGGCACAGTTGGGCCACTGCTCCTCCAGCAGGGACCCAACAAGCGGCAGAGCCGGGGAGACTCCCCTTCCTCCCCCAGGAGGAGTGGTGCAGGAGCGCACCACAGGGATCTGCTGGGTTTGGAGACTCCAAACAGGGTTCTGTGCCAGAGACAGAAACACTCAGTCACAGGCCGGGTGAGCACGGAGTGAGGCCGGAGACTGGGGACATGGGAGTGATTGCTTTACTCTGGGGGCACACTGAGGAGCGGGGCCCCGAGTTCTCGGCTCCCCGGGGTAGAGATTGGGACGCCGCCATTTTCACTCTCGTCCTCCAAAGCTGTGTGGAAAGCTTGCAGGGAACAAAAGGTCCCGAGAGCAAACCCCAGCAGATTACTTAGCCCAAACTGGCAAGGGCGGGGCAATTCCACCTCCAGCACAGACATATGAGAACCACGGCAACAGGCCCCTCCCCTAGAAGATCAGCAAGAACAGCCAGCCAAGACTAAGTTTACCAATCAATGAGAACAGCAGAACTCCAGTGCTAGGGGAATACAGCACATAGAATTCATGGCTTTTTTCCTCCGATTATTTAGTCTTTCAAAGTTAGTATGTTAATTTTTTTTAAATTTTTCTTTCCCTTTTTCAACCAACATCTTACCAATCCCTTTCTTTAAAAAAAATTTTGTATTTTTCATTTTTGGAGTCATATCCTATCCCTTCATAGTAGTTAACCTTATTTTTGGTATATATATCTATATATAGATATATATATAGATATATATATATATATATATATCTATATATAAGTGGTTCTCTCCTTAAAATTTTGGGACACAGTTTCTTATAACAGACCAAAATATACACTAAATCTCTAGTATATAGCTTTGTTCTAGTCTCCTTCCTGATCACATTCTCTCCCTTTTATTTAACTCCTTTCTTTTTTCAAACAACTTCTTATCTTATCAATTCCTTTTATAAAATCTTTTACAATTTTCACCTTTATACTCATATTCCATCTCTTCATTGTTTTCACCCTTATTTTTGTACATATATAAGTTTTTCTTTCTTTAAAATTTTGGGAGGCAATTTCTTCTATCAGACCAAAGTACACCAAATATCTAGTGTGTGGCACTGATCCATGCACCAGCCTGATCATATTTGATAATATTCTTTTCTTCTTTAATCTCTTTTTTTCTTTTTTTTTCTTTTTTCTTTCTTTTCCCTGGGTTTCAGGTCACCTCTGTTTGGTTTAGTATATATTTTTCTGGGGTCATTGTTACCCTGTTACCATTTGTTCTCTCATCCATCTATTCTCCTCTGGACAAAATGACAAGATGGAAAAAATCACCTCAACAAAAAGAACGAGAGGCAGTACAGGCTGCCAGGGACCTAATCAATATGGACATTAGTAAGATGTTGGAAATAGAGTTATGATTGATGATTTTAAAGAGACTAGCTGGGCTTGAAAAAAGCATGGAAGATATTAGAGAAACTCTTTCTGAATAAATAAAAGAACTAAAATCTAACCAAGTCGAAATCAAGAAGGCTATTAATAAGGTGGAATAAAAAATGGAGACTCTAAAGGCTAGGATAAATGAGGCAGAAGAGAGAATTAGTGATATGCAAGACCAAATGATGTAAAATAAAAAAGCTGAGAAAAAGAGAGATAAACAACTACTGGATCACGAGGGCAGAATTTGAGAGATAAGTGATACCATAAGATGAAACAATATTAGAATAATTGTGATCCCAGAAGATGAAGAAAGAGAGACAGCAGAAGAAGGTATGTTGGAGCAAATTATAGCAGAGAACTTCCCCAATTTGGAGACGGAAACAGGCAGGCATCAAAATCCAGGAGGCACAGAGAACACCCTCAAAATCAACAAAAATAGGTCAACACCCAGACATCTAATAGTAAAACTTACGAGTCTTAGAGACAAAGAGAAAATCCTGAAAGCAGCTCAGGAGAAGAGATCTGTAACCTACAGTGGTAGAAATATTAGGTTGGCAACAAACCTATACAGAGGGACTTGGCAGTCCAGAAAGGACAGGCATGATATATTCAGAGCACTAAATGAGAAAAATATGCAGCCAAGAATATTATATCCAGCTAGGCTGTCACTGAAAATAGGAGAGAGAAAAAGCTTCCAGGACAAACAAAACTAAAGAAATTTGCAAACACGAAACCGGCCCTACAAGAAATATTGAATGGGGTCCTCTAAGCAAACAGAGAGCCTAAAAGTACATAGACCAGAAAGGAACAGAGATAATATACAGTAACAGTCACCTTACAGGCAATACAATGGCATGAAATTCATATCTTTCAATACTTACCCTGAATGTAAATGGGCTAGATGCCCCAATCAAAAGACACTGGCTATTAGATTGGACAAAAAAAAAAAAAAAAAGAACCATCGATATACTGTCTGCAAGAGACTCATTTTAGACACAAAGACACCTCCAGACTGAAAGTGAGGGGGTGGAAAATCATTTACCATGCCAATGGACAACAAAAGAAAGCTGGGGTGGCAATCCTTATATCAGACAAATTAGATTTTAAAACAACGACTGTAATAAGAGATGGGGAACAACACTGTATCCTACTGAAAGGGTCTATCCAACAAGAAGATATAACAATTGTAAATATCTATGCCCCTAACATGGGAGCAGCCAATTATATAAGCCAATTAATGACAAAAGCAAAGAAACACATTGACAACAATACAATAATATTGGGGGACTTTAACACCCCCCTCACTGAAATGGACGGATCATCTAAGCAAAAGATCAACAAGGAAATAAAGACTTTAAATGACACACTGCACCAAATGGACTTCACAGATATATTCAGAACATTCCATCCCAAAGCAACAGAATACATATTCTACTCTAGTGCCCATGGAACATTCTCCAGAATATATCACATCCTAGGTCACAAATCAGGTCTCAACTGGTACCAAAAGACTGGGATCATTCCCTGCATATTTTCGGGCCACAATGCTTTGAAACTAGAACTCAATCACAAGAGGAAAGGCAGAAAGAACTCAAATACATGGAGGCTAAAGAGCATCCTGCTAAAAAATGAATGGGTCAACCAGGAAATTAAAGAATTTTAAAAATTCATGGAAACCAATGAAAATGAAAACACAATTGTTCAAATTCTTTGGGATGCAGCAAAGGCAGTCCTGAGAGGAAAGTATACAGCAACACAAGCCTTTCTCAAGAAACAAGAAAGGTCTCAAATACACAACTTAACCCTACACCTGACGGAGCTGGAGAAAGAACAGCAAATAAAGCCTAAACCCAGCAGGAGAAGAGAAATAATAAAGATCAGAGCAGAAATCAATGAAATAGAAACCAAAAGAACAGTAGAACAGATCAACGAAACTAGGAGCTGGTTCTTTGAAAGAATTAACAAGATTGATAAACCCCTGGCCAGGCTTATCAAACAGAAAAGAGAAGTGACCCTAATAAATAAAATCATGAATGAAAGAGGAGAGATCACAACCAACACCAAAGAAATACAAACAATTATAAGAACATATTATAAGCAATTATATGCCAGCAAATTAGATAATCTGGAAGAAATGGATGCATTCCTCGAGATGTATCAACTACCAAAATAGAACCAGGAAGAAATAGAAAACCTGAACAGACCTATAACCAATAAGGAAATTGAAGCAGTCATCAAAAATCTCCCAACAAACAAAAGCCCAGGGCCAGATGGCTTCCCAGGGGAATTCTACCAAACATTTAAAGAAGAATCAATACCTATTCAGCTGAAACTGTTCCAAAAAATAGAAATGGAAAGAAAACTTCGAAACTCGTTTTATGAGACCACCATTACCTTGATCCCCAAACCAGACAAAGACCCCATCAAAAAGGAGAATTACAGAACAACATCCTTGATGAATATGAATGTAAAAATTCTCACCAAAATACTAGCCTATAGGATCCAACAGTACATTAAAAGTATTATTCACCACGATCAAGTGGGAATTATCTCTGGGCTGTAAAGTTTGGTCAACAGCTGCAAATCAATCAAAGTGATACAGTACATTAATAAAAGAAAGAACAAGAACCATATGATCCTCTCAATAGATGCAGAAAAGCATTTGACAAAGTACAGCATCCTTTCTTGATCAAAACTCTTCAGAGTATAGGCATAGAGGGTACATAACTCAATATCAAAAAGCCATCTATGAAAAACCCACAGCAAATATGATTCTCAATGGGGAAAAACTGAAAGCTTTCCCCCTAAGGTCAGGAACACGGCAGGGATGACCACTATCACCACTGCCATTCATATAGTACTAGAAGTCCTATCCACAGCAGTCAGACAACAGAAAGAAATAAAAGGCATCTGAATCGGCAAAGAAGAAGTCAAACTCTCACTCTTTGCAGATGATATGATACTTTATGTGGAAAACCCAAAAGACTCCATCCCAAAACTGCTAGAACTCATACAGGCATACAGTAAAGTGGCAGAATATAAAATCAATGCACAGAAATCAGTGGCATTCATAAACACCAATGAAACAGAAGAAAGAGAAATTAAGGAGTCAATCCCATTTACAATTGCACCCAAAACCATAAGATACCTAGGAAAAAAGCTAACCAAAGAGGCAAAGAATCTGTACTCAGAAAACTATAAAATACTCAGGAAAGAAATTGAGGAAGACACAAAGAAATGGAAAAGTGTTCTATGCTCATGGATTGGAAGAACAAATACTGTGAAGGTGTCAATGCTACCTACAGCAATCTACACATTTAATGCAATCCCTATCAAAATACAACCAACTTTTTTCAAAGAAATGGAACAAATAATCCTAAAATTTGTATGGAACCAGAAAAGACCCCGAATAGTCAGAGGAATATTTAAAAAGAAAAGCAAAGCTGGTGGCATCACAATTCTGGACTTCAAGCTCTATTACAAAGCTGTCATCATCAAGAGAGTATGGTACTGGCACAAAAACAGACACAGAGATCAATGGAACAAAATAGAGAGCCCAGAAATGGACACTCAACTCTATGGTCAACTCATCTTCAGCAAAGCAGGGAAGAATGTCCGATGGAAAAAAGACAGTCTCTTCAACAAATGATGTTGGGAAAATTGGACAGCCACATGCAGAAGAATGAAACTGGACCATTTCCTTACACCACACACAAAAATAGACTCAAAATGGTTGAAAGACCTGAATGTGAGACAGAAGTCCATCAAAATCCTAAAGGAGAACACAGGCAGCAACCTCTTCAACCTTAGCCGCAGCAACTTCTTCCTAGAAACATCGCCACAGGCAAGGGAAAGGGCAAAAATGAACTGTTGGTATTTCATCAAGATAAAAAGCTTTTGCACAGCAAAAGAAACAGTCAACAAAACCAAAAGACAACCGACAGAATGGGAGAAGATATTTGCAAGTGACATATCAGATAAAGGGCTAGTATCCATAGTCTATAAAGAACTTCTTAAACTCAACACCCAAAGAACAAAGGATCCAATCAAGAAATGGGCAGAAGACATGAACAGACATTTTTCCACAGAAGACAACCAAATAGCCAACAGACACATGAAAAAGTGCTCAACATCGCTCGGCATCAGGGAAATCCAAATCAAGACATCAATGAGATACCACCTCACACCAGTCAGAGTGGCTAAAAGTAACAAGTCAGGAAACGACAGATGTTGGTGGGGATGCGGAGAAAGGGGAACCCTCCTACCCTATTGGTGGGAATGCAAGCTGGTGCAGCCACTCTGGAAAAGAGTATGGAGGTTCCTCAAAAAGTTGAAAATAGAGCTACCATTACAACCCAGCAATTGCACTACTGGGTATTTACCACAAAGATACAAATGTAGGGATCTGAAGGGGTATGTGCACCCTAATGTTTATAGCAGCAATGTCCACAATAGCCAAACTATGGAAAGAGCCAAGATGTCCATCAACAGTTAAATGGATAAAGAAGATGTGGTAAATATGTACAATGGAATATTATGCAGCCATCAAAAGGAATGAAATCTTGCCATTTGCAATGACGTGGATGGAACTGGAGGGTATTTTGCTGAGCGAAATAAGTCAATCAGAGAAAGACAATATCATATGATCTCACTGATTTGAGGAATTCTTAATCTCAGTAAAGAACCTGAGGGTTGCTGGAGTGGTGGGGGGTGGGAGGGATGGGGTGGCTGGGTGATAGACATTGGGGAGGGTATGTGCTATGGTGAGCGCTGTGAATTGTGTAAGACTGTTGAATCACAGACCTGTACCTCTGAAACAAATAATACATTATATGTTTAAAGAAAACAGAAGATAGTAGGAACGGAAAAATGAAGGGGGGAAATCGGAGGGGGAGATGAACCATGAGAGACGATGGACTCTGAAAAACAAACTGAGGGTTCTAGAGGGGAGGGGGGTGGAGGGATGGGTTAGCCTGGTGATGGGTATTAAGGAGGGCACGTTCTGCGTGGAGCACTGGGTGTTATACGCAAACAATGAATCATGAAACACTACATCAAAAACTAATGATGTAATGTATGGTGATTTACATAACAATAAAATAATAAAAATAAAATAAAATAAAATAAAATGGGCTTATTCAATTTTACATTACTATTTGCCACCAACACTAACAGTGCATTGTCTTATAACTAGGTAAAATTTTGGTCTCTGTTTTAGGAATATATCAGCAGCATTATTTTGTCATATACATGTGTGTGTGTGTGTGTGTGTGTGTGTATGTGTGTGTGTATATATATATATGATTCTATTTCAATACTGTATTTCAAATCTGGAAAATCATTCAGTGATGGCTATTAGAAAAATCTGCATTTCTCTCTGAAATTGCAACCAGTCTCTGAGTCTTTGAATTCGATAAGCTGCATGGAGAAAGTAAGTTTTGCCTGTTTTTTTCCACTGTTAACCTAGATTCCACAATAATATCTGGTCCATGGTATGTGCTCAATAAATTTCATGAATGATGGAAAATTTTAAAAATGGCACCAATTAGTGATGGAAAAATTTCCAGAGAGTTTACTTTTAATTTATCCTCAAAAGATTTGGTCTTAGAATCTCATTTTCACTTTGAAGTAATAATATTATAATAACATACACAGATATTGTAAATCTTTGCAGATTTTTATAGATCATGAGAGAAACACTGTTAGAAGGTAATTCTTAAAAATGCCCCAAGAAAAATCATCAATGTTCTGCTCGGTAGCATGTACTCCACAGCACCCCATCAGAATAATGCCAATCCCCAAAACTTTCTACTGGCTTTTATAAGGGATGGCACAACCAATAGGAAATAAACACTCGATGTATTCCAGCACATAAAAACTCACCAAAATTCACAATTATTTAAACCCTAGAATATCTGTGGCACTGAGTACCTGTGTAGCAGCGAAGCTATTTTTTAGAAAATAAGAGGTACTCCAAAGGACCACACAGCAGAAACTACTGGATTATGTGTGGAGTTCTAACACACTGATATGATGTTAGAATCAGTTACAGATTTCATTTCACATTGAAACACATGCTCTCCAAAAAAAAAAAAAAAAATGGTATGAGGAAAATTGAAGTCCTCTCATTTCAGATATTTGACAAACTGGTTTTTATATGTTAATAAAGTTTAGCCTGAGTAGTTCTATGCATTAAACTTGGGGCAGGGCGCCTGGGTGGCTCAGTCGTTAAGCGACTGCCTTCGGCTCAGGTCACGATCCCAGGGTCCTGGGATCGAGTCCCGCATCGGGCTCCCCCTCCTCTTCAGGGAGCCTGCTTCTCCCTCTGCCTCTGCCTGCCACTCCCCCTGTTTGCGCTCGCTCTCTCTCTGTCAAATAAATAAAATCTTTAAAAACAAACAAACAAACTTGGGGCAAATGTCTCTTTACTTTGAGAGTAAAGTACCAGATGAAGAGATAGTGGCAGGACAGGATTCTCTGTTCAAAACCAGGTAGAATTTTTTTTTTTTTTTTTTTGTCATCAGATTACAGAGTGGTGCTTGGAAGTAATAGAGTCTTAAAGAGTCTTTCAAGAGTCACCAGGGACGACAATAAAATTTATTGTGTCCTCCACTGGAGCAAAAACTAACACACTTGGAACTCCCATTCGACCTCAATCCACAACGTCATAATGTACATTAAAGATATTCTCTCCTCTGTTTTGCTTTCCATGGAACTGAAAACTATCAAGAAGATGGAAATCATCAGCTTCAGAGAGGAGTGCTTCAAGTTGCACTTACAAATATCTGAGGTGGCATCACACCTGCACATGGATATTTGCCAGTGGCAGATTTCCTAATAAAACATCCCTACTTACTAAGTGTCTCTCCGAATAGCATTGGTCTGGTTCTTGAAGGGACTGGCATTAATACATTTGGTGGAACTTGGGAAAAGCTGGGAAAGTAACAAAAGAAAAACTGCCACAAGTGATTAGAGATGAAGCCCAGTCGGTGTCCATCTAAGCCTGATTGTGTAAAAGAGAAATGTGTACTTTGTTATTCTCAATTTCAGCATAGTAAATAAGTCTTTAATACTTCATATATGGACTATATAGAACTGTTAAGTTAAAGGAAAATAATTCTTGCTTAAGTATTTTCTTAGACTTTCTTTTTCCCCTCAAACCTTTTTTTAGGACTACTTCTTCTGGGGTCACCAAAGACGAATGTTCATAATACACAAACCTGACCTTTGTGCCAATTCCACAAACCAGAAAACTTGCAAGTGTCATTGGCCTACTTTACTGCTGTGAAATAAAAATTCGCTCTGGAAAAATATATCCTCCTTTAGCCTAAAGCATCTATTACCATGTATGGTCTCAGCATTAATCACTATTTCACCAGACCTATTTTTCTCCACTTAACCCATCCTGAATTGGTCTATTTCTATCATATATATGTCTCAGTATGTCAAATTTGTTGCTCTGTTTTTATATCTGTGCATTTTTTTTTACATGTTTCCTCAGAACAGTGTCCTTCCATTATCAATACGACATATTCTACATGTACACAAAAAATTAATTTTATTCTCTAAATTTTAAGTCAAATGTCTATGATAAATATTCCCCAGATCTCCTTAGAAAGTAAGAATTAGTTTTGTATAATCTTATGCTATATTTCCTATATAATTCTACTCAGCCCTCAATTATTTGCACTTTGCAATACATGTAATCATTTCCTTGACTACTTTACAAGGATGAGAATATTTTGTGGACAAAAACTGAGTTATTTTTCATTGTATTTTTATTTCCCCCCACTGCCTTGTAGTAACTTCACGTACTTTTTGACAAGTCGTAGGCTTAGGTTTACAGATACCCCCAAAGACTTGGTTCTAAATCAGAAGATACAGTGATCTAGCTGGACATCCTACAAACTCAGTCTGGAGAACTGACTGGGTTACACTGGAATTAGAGAAATGCATTATTTAAGTATGTTTGACATTGGGCCAACTGGCCTCACAATCTCAATAAAGATTTAAACAACATTTAGCAAATAAAAATCCAATGACAGGACAAGGCATAAATCTGGAAAATTTAATATTGACATCCCACAGATACGGGGCATATTCCTCAAGTAACTGGTACATAATAGTCACTATACCAAATGGACTGGAAACTGAGGCATGCTTCTGTCCAAAGAATGATGAAACATAAAATAAGGCCTTGAGGAAACAGGATTGGAATTGGGGTGGCTCTGCAGTCTTCAAATGAAATTACAAAGAAAAATAATAAACATGGAATAAGATTAAGTCAGAAAGTCATTTTTGTTGATGGGTCCAAGAGGAGGGTCAGAGGAAGACGAGTTGCTTTACTTAATGGCAATGTGAACATCCAGGACTTCCTCCTCCCAGGTCAAATCTACCCAAAAGAGATTCGCCATGAGTACAAAATATCCTATTGTCTGAACGCATATACTGATTATAATCTACCCAAGATGGCAGGGGTGAAGCTGCAAAACTGTTTCTTGCCTGTGTTAAGAAAGGCTCCATGAACCATACCCAACCCTGGATCTCAGGGGTTGCGGGGAGCAGGGGGGCACGATCATGGGGAGCAGAGTAGGGACTGCCGAAGTGCTACTCAGCAGCTCTGCCATTACTACTTCATAATCAAACAACCGTAGAAATTACATTAAGTTCAAAAGCTATTTTTACTATGTTGAAGAGCATTATTATCAATATTAGAAAGACAAATCATGAGCATTAGCTGCTATTTTATTAAATTAAATAGGATTTGTATTGTTAAGAAAACTTCTGTGGAACTTTGTAGTCCATCTCAAGTGAACATATCTAGAATAGTGTCAGCTTTGTAAGAACAAGTAACACTGATGATAGTAACCCTTCTTCATCATCAACACCTTACCCTTATCTCAAACTTAATTCTGTGCATTAAGCAGGAGCTAACATTAGCAATTAGGCATTCATTTTTATTAACACATGTACCATATGGAACTCCATAGGTAGTATAAAACAAGATATGTGCAAATGGAATTAGGTTGTTAAGCCACCATTGTATAAGAAATGACATTTATTTGATATCCGCAATTTGAAATTAAAAATGATTCAGTTTACTCACCAAATATTTATTAAGAACCCACCACATTTAAGAGAATGTTTTGTAATGTTACGATAAACGAATGAGTAAGGTATAGTCTCTATCTTAAAGTTTCACAACAAGCAAAAAACGGATTTATAGATAGAAAATATAACTGATTATAGAATAAAGTCTAGGATGAAGAAGTGAAGCAGGAATAAAATAATTAAATCTTTCTACCTGGGATCACAAAGACTTCCTGAAAGATACTATGTTTGAGATGAAGTTTTAGGAATTAAGTAAAGTACAGTCGGACAAGATTGCAAGAGTGTGTTTTGGGTCAATGGAGCAGACAGAACACGCTACGTAAAGAGCTTGTGAAATAGCACGCTGCACCCAATGAACCTGTAGAATCTGGTATTAAAGAGTAGAGTGAGATCGTTTTCAATACATAAGTAGCTAAGGATATGTCAACAGAAGCAAGATGTTGCAGGGTATTTATGGCATGCTAATGGGCTGGGATTTTATTCACGGGGCAAGTGTTTCTATGTAAAAGGCAACTACTCAACTCCATTCTTGTAGAATGAAAACAGTTCATAGACAATGTGTAAATGAATGTGGAAGACTGTGTCCCATTAAAACTTTATGTACCAAAACAAACCATGGGATGGATTTAATCCATAGGCTGCAGTTGGTCAACTCCTCCCATAAAGGACTGGTAATAACAGAGCACATTGAAATAATCATACTTGGTATAAAAATACCTTGGTATTTTATATTAGATGGACAGAAAGATAAGAGATTTAGATAAATCATTTTTCTAGTCATAAATACATTTTTGATACTTCAAGGTAGTGTGATGATCAAGCACAAAGAATGAGAACAACATTTAGGAAGCATAATCAATCGGACTTTGTGTTTAATCGATATGGGAGGGTGCAGAAGGTGCTAAAGTAATGGGATAGTTAATAGGAAATGAATTAAAATGGAAGAATAAATTTGAAATGAAGAGTTAGTGCTAAATTCAGGATTAGACCCTACAGTGATTACATTTACAGACGAACTTATGTTGTACATAATGGCTGGGATCTCAGAAGACATATCTTGCTGTGTTGATTTAGTGGCCATTAGCCTGATATTGATAGTTAAAATCTTAAAGGTGATATTACATAGGAAGAGGGTATGGAAACTAAGAAATCCTACAGTGACATCTATTCACAGCAACCCTTACAGTTTCTCATTAAATAATAAACATGAATTTCCTATCAGAAATCTATTCTCCGCCACTCTGAGCCCATGACATCAGGTCAGATAGATTCTACCCCATTCAGAAATGGATTCTGATTGGTCTAGACTAGTAGTTTTCCATTCTGATGGTCCTTTTACTGGTCCACTGGATACAACTGGCAGTGTGTGGGTGTTTAGAGGAAAGGATGCCACTAGTATGATTTCCCTAGGGTAGGGAATGCTAGCTACCGTTGAATGCTCAGACATTCTTGCACAAAGAATGTCCATTGCCAAACACTAACCTACACTAGTCAGCATACTGCACTCATTGTTATGGTCCTCTGGACAAGAATTTGAACTATCAGAGCCAAAATGTGGCTGAACATTTACTCTGGGGCTTCATGGATAGCAACCAGGGGGGTTTCCTTTCAGTTTATTTACATTTGGAAGCTCACAGTTTGGCTCTGTTCTATTCCTGCTAGCATACTTTATGTAAAAAAAAAAAAAAAAATCTTACACATGGAGGGAGAAAATCAAGTTGATTCTGGAAAAAGAACATAAGTGCATCTTGGTAACATATTTTGATTAACAAAGTGAAACTCAGCCTACCCCTTGACTATTCTGTTACTTGAACTGATAAATTCTCTTTTTGCATAAGCCAATTGAAAAACCATTTTCTATGAAAAGAAAATCTATCTGAAAAGGAGCCATGAATAGAGAATCCTGAGGAGTATAAAAATTTTAAATCAGAATAATAGGATGGACAGGAAAAAAGAACAGAAATGACCAGTAACACAGAAGAACCAGGAGTAATAATTTTATGAAAACCAATGGAGAAAAAATTTTTAAAAAGGAAATGGTCAACAGTGTCATCTGCTCAAGGACGATGAGACTTGATAAAAAAGTTTTATATATGGCAATAGAGAAACCAGTGTCCAAATCTGCCAACTTTATTTCAGGTGCAGAAGCCAGATGGCAACTTTACTACAATTGCTTTTTGGACCCATCCAGTTATGTACATACTTTTAACAAGATGTGACGAGATTACTTACACAGTGCAAAGACATACAAAGGATGGAGAATTACTGATATTAAATTTTTGATTGAAATGTATACAGTTCACAAAAAATAATTACTTGAATCATAAATCCATACACACATATGTGTATATATATGCTAAATATCAAATGCTGTAACTACTATTCACAATTATAGTGATAGGGTGGGTTAATGAAAAACTATACTCATCAAGAAGTTAATGTAACACTAAGTAGAGTCAGCGTGGGAAAAGTCTTCATGCCTTGATTTCATATAGAGCCTTCTCTTTTCCAATTGTCAAACACATTATTATTTATTGCTCCTCCAGTGATGTTCCAGCTCACTCGTGTGGTATGGAAATTAATGTCAAATTGGCACTTGCTTATATAACCTGCCGTAAATAAGGAATAGCTGATGACAAAGCCTGGAAGATGCAAAGGAGACAGTCTTAGATGAGCTGAAGAGAAAATTTTTCTACAGGACACTGGAAGAGTACTTTGCTTGGATTGAAGAGAGTATATGAGACATCAGAGAAGGAAGACAAGACTTCAAGAAAGCAGGATGGAGAAGGGTATGACTGCAAATGATAATAAATATATTTTCTTCCCTAGTGATTGATCTCTGGGTGAACCATAGGTTTCTGAGTGAGCAACTCAGGCCAACTATTTGCTGAGACAGCCAATGTCTGATATGGTTTAGGATAAGTAAGGACTCCCCAGGAGATTCAGACATGAGCACCATGGAAGTTAGAAGGGCAATGTGCAAGCAAAAATGGCATGATCCTCTAATACTAAGCAAATTGTAAACTAGGTCAAACCCACACAAAATCAGGAACTTTGTAATTATGAGGGAGAAATATACCAAAATCTCATGCTAACAAGGGAGTTAATGATGAATAATATTAATTAAACTTATTAATACAATCCTATGGTGTCTTATAAGTTAACTTCTTAGAAAATCAATACCTGGGGAAAGTCATGCAAGAATGCACCATAAATACTTGAATCCAAGATGATGTTTTCACATCAGAGTCATAACATATTGCTCCACGTGTAATTACTCAAATTTTAGACTCTTCAATTACAGTCTTCCTTGACAACAGGTTCAGAGTTACCATCCTATTTGTGTACATTGTTGAAAATATGATAATGGTATGTTTCTCCTCTACTATCCAATCTGAAGAACATTCTTGTTGCAATGGCTCAGAATATTCTGGAGTGGCTTATTATTTCTATTGCACGTTATGGTGGAAGGTGTTGTATATACTACCCAGGATTTTGCTGACAAAGAATCACTTCTGACAAGTTTATTACTTTAAAAATTAACAGAACACAAAAGCCCTATAGTCTCTCATAATTTCTTCTGTTGCCTTATTTTCACTGACCTCCCCTACCTACCCCATGGCTAAAACATGTGTGTTATGCAGTATTTGGATCAGATCCACTGGCAACTGCCCTGTGCAGACTCCTCCCCCTGAACATAGTTTAGCATTCCTTTCAAGTCCCTTTTCATAGAAGTTTGTTATAAAATCAATGCTATGTATTTTTACAGAGCCCTTCATTAGAACTATGTGCTCACACATGACACACACAATAGTGGATCAAATTTTACCAGACAATGAAAAGAAATAAGCACTTATGGAAGTGAAAAGGAATTGCTTTCCCTTCCTGATTATTAAACGTCCAGAAACCTCGTTACCTGTAACTTGTTTCTGGAATCAGAACACAGGGGACTATTATCCCTATAGCTAAGAGATTACACTCAACTCCTGGGGCAACCTTAGGATACAAGCCCATTGCCTGAATCCCGTTGCCATCACCTGCCAACTCCGGAACACATAAACCGAAGGATCAGAACTCAGTTGTCTGTGGGAAGGCTCTCCCATCTCCATTCTCTCTTTAAATCGTTACGACAACAAATTGTCATTTCATTGTTCCATGAGAGAATGCGTTTCCTATAAACCAAAACTTAACACACAGTTGAATCATTTAATGATTTCTATTACCTGTTTATAATCTCTTGAAGAGAAATTCTTTACTAAGACTTTAATAGTGGGTCTGTCCCTGTTATTGTCACAGCCCATTTATCTTATGAGCTTGCTTTCTGTCAGGTGCTGCTACTGAAAAGTCATAGGCATACTATAAAAATATATATATTTTTGTCTTTCAGGTCCTCTCAGAGGCAGATACTGAGCTAAGAATTCAAATGTGAGTAATTTATTTAAAAAGCACTCCCAGGAGGTGCTAGCAAGTGAATGGGAAACAGGATAGGGAAGTGGGAGAAGCCAAATCTGCCCGATACTGTGGAGAGCTCTGGATTGTAAATTAAGCCCAGGAGTTATTCTGCTTTGAGATAAATGAGCAGGATGTTCATACTCCAAGTTAGGTAATCATTAGCCAACAGCTTCCACAAGAGGAGAAGAGAGACATAAGATTCTAGCCACTTCTGATCCTCCATACAAGGTGAGGGGGCTCTGACCGCCCAAAGTTAACCCGCAAAGAAGGTTGTAGGGGCAAGGAGTTAGTAAAGCACCTAGGAGCCTGGCAAGGATGATGGCATGCAAAGCTGGTAAAGAGAAGCAAAGCCAAGTTGATGAGGCAGAGCTATGGAAACGTGGTAGAGAGCTCAGGGACAGATTTTCCCCAGAGAGAATCAACTTAACTGATCAAAGTAAGTCCAATCATTCAGAATCTCTGGAAATTAATCAAAGGGCCCTTCCAACAAATGACAGCAAAATCTACAGAACTAAGTAAGAAGTAAGAAGAGCAGGAAGCAGGGCATCTGAGCTAGGTGCTGCATCCACCTCCGACGGCTGCAAGCCGAAGAGCTATTTCAGCGGACTGAGCAGCCACGGGGCACCTCCCTCAGCTTCAAAGGCTGCGGTAGAGTGTTTCCTAGTGGAAAATCCTAGCACTGAATTGAGGCATGAAAGAGCAGAAAGGGATCCATGGGCTTGAGCAATATCTTTGGCATTTGAGAGGAATGAACAAGTTGGTACTTGTAAGGATTATGGGACTGTGTGGTGGTTGCTGATTTACCATCATCGTAAAACAAGCTATACAAGGCAGAGGGCTCCATGATTACATTTTGTTTTGTTTCCTTTTAAGAAAGGAAGAGACAGAGGTGGGAAGGGGCAGAGAGAGAGAGAGAGAACCTTAAGCAGACTCCACATCCAGCACAGAGCCGGATGTGGTGCTCAATCTCACAGCCCTGAGATCAAGACCTAAGTCAAAAATCAAGAGTTAGACACTTAACCATCTGAGCCACCCAGGTGCCCCCTATGACTACATTTTAAGAGACCCTCATCACCTGCAGTTGGAGAAATGATAGAGCAGAAAGCAGGCATAGGACTCAGTGGACTGAGTAGTCAAATTTCAGAGAAGACAACATGTTCAGGCTCTGCAAATCCCTTCATGCCAAAGGGAGGGCCCAAGAAAGGAGTAGTCTTTACACTTGAATTGGGGATATCTCAGTAGAAGTCTAATCCCTCTAGACTTTCTGAGCTTGTCTAAGAAATATGCTTGTAAGAGGAAATTGTCATTATTGATGAATTCAACTGACCATAATTTTCTATAGGTTAGGACTTATGGTTGGAAATGATGTTTCAAAATCCTATTATCAATGGGATTAATGGGTCCCAGAAGAGCAGAGGCCAGATGGCAGCATTTAATTGTGCGAGGCAGGGTGGATGTAATTACCATATATGGGTGGCATATTTGGAATGACAGCCAGTTTGGAATGGTCAGGATCTTACAGAGATATATAGTAATGGCTAAGAGACTATGATGCTCTTAAGGGCAATATAGATGGGCACCCAGCCACACTACTGCCTAATGTGTATAATCCAAAGGACATGAAGAAAGGAATAACTGAGAGCAGCCTCTCCAATGGAAAGTCATGTAACATTGTATGCACGTACATTTTTGCATCGAAATTCTGCAGTCTACATGGAACCATAATACAATGTCATCACAATGAGCAAAACCTAAGGACAGACACACATAACTGCATATCCCTACCTGGATACCTCTATTTTGGCTGTTGAAGAGGCAAAACAGAAAGGCAGGCAGACCAATCATTGCCCTAGCACATTTCCTTAAAACATCGCACTGCAACAAGAGCAAAGATATAATGCAAATAAAGCTCTTTCTCAGGGAGCTCTCAGATCTTTTCTCACTCTGTCCAGTCCCCTTTGGATGTTTAAAATATTGTAAGAGAGTGGTTTTTGAGAACAGAAAAAAAAAATGTGTGTTTTAATCTTGATCTGTTTAAACTACAGTGAATTTTATTATATTAATCCAAAAATTTTACATGGTGAATGCATAAAACATTCTATCTTTATTTTCACTCTAAAAACATTACATTCCTCTATAAACAGTAATAAAGGATTGGCATCTGTGATGGCACATTGTACTAACAATACTTCAATTATCTATTTTGACGATTGCTCCTTAATGTCTTTACAAAATGCTTTGCTCAAGTTGGTCCGAGGGTTGTGGGTTATTGTTAAGCTGTTTAACAAAATGCTTTGCTCAAAATCTTAATAAGCAGTACTTCAGATATAAAATTCATGTCCTCTCTCTTGTCTAAATGGCAGCTGCTTTGACAGGAATGGCATTTGAGACATCAATTTTTTTAAAATTTGAATTGTAAATATAAAAATTGAAAATATAAAATTTTTAATTATAAATATGACGTTTTATCTCCCTTCTGTTTATTTTTATCAATGCATGTTCATGTCATTTTGTCAATGTCACAATCTATTTATAAACATGTCAAATTATGTATATTAAAGTGTTGTTGATTCAGTTCTTAAAGATAGAGCCCATTCTCCTAGTGAAAAAGAAGTGGACTGGCAAATATTCCTGAGGATTTCATTGATAAATTTCACCATCAGTCATGTCAGTAAAGGTAACTCAATATTTATATACTTCCATATATTTGTATCTATAAATAATAATAATAATCTATAAAATAACACTTAGTACTTTATGAAAAATTATATTAAAGATATTGGAAGTAATTCAGACTAAATTTTATGGTTATCTGAAACTAAATTTAAGTGCTATTATGAGAAAGTTATTTTATTGCATTACTTTTTTTTAACAAGATAATCTCATGTGCTACTTTTGGTCCAGTTTTCTCTTTAATTTTCTGTGTCAATAAATTTATTTTTTAATAAAATAATACATAATTCACTACTAAAATATAAAATACTTGATAATGTTACAACTCAATGGAGGCAATAAATAATGGAAACTGATGTGAAAATAATTAACTTGCATATAAGATTTAGCAAATTGAAAATTTATGGTAGCAGAATGGACATAATCCTGACTTATGACTTGCATGTGAAGAAAACATTTTCACCGAACAGATGCAAAACCTTGGGAAATTGTCCAAAGTCTCTGGGCTTTAAATTTCTCCCCCTTTAAGTCTAAAATTCCACAATCTGGGTCACAATCATGTAAAGAAGGGAATTTTCTATGTCAAATAATTGTGACTCAGATTAAAATATGTACCATATCCGAGAGACTTGGAAACATCTGGAATTAGATTCCTTGAGAGTCATATCAACACAATTGCGAGTAAACTTAACTTGGCCAAAATCTAAGCCATTTAAGAATGAACAGAAAGAAGGAGGAGATGGTTAGCAACAGTTTAAATTCATTCTCTTATTTTACCAAAGCAACAACCCTAAGAAAGCTAGGTGACCCACCCTTATCCCTTTGTAAACACGCTAATGATAGACCACCAGGCAATGGGTCAATGGCATTTGCTTGTGGGAGAGTCCTTATTGATGGAACACTTTTAATAGGATGTACCTGGTCTGTCTTAGCTGCTTTTTATAGCAAAAAAGTCTGGAAATTATGTATTTATGGGGAATGACTTCCTGAAAAATATCATGTAAGCTATGTAAGTCTAAAATTGTGCAGTTTCATGAGAAAATATTTCTTTCCATATAAGTGAAGTGAGTTCATCCATTACTTGAAGACTCCACATGTGAAAATATTTATAAACCTTGTATGTTAAATGTGGGACAAGGATTTAACATAGTGGGAGCAGTTGTGGTAAATCTGGACCTCTTTCTGCTTTGTGTAGGCCCCTTGTGATGACCTGTGTATATGAAATTATCAGTGATGCTTAACACTAAGTAAGTCATCTAGTTCCTATGAGCTTGATTTGACAATCTGGTATTTATTATTTCAAAATGCCAACATAAAAGGAGTTTTTTGTCTAAAATATCTCAGACACTTTCTAAATTACCGTATTTATTGCTGTGAGGTATCAACAAAGATGACTGTATTATTTCTTTTAGACATAAAAAGAAGTCTTGCCAGTAAGTATGAGATGTTTGGGAAACATTTTTCCTAATAGTAATACTAATAGTTAATAATTTTTCCTAATAGATGTTTATCTATTTATCAATCATACTAAACATTTGAACTACAAAATGTGCATCCATTTTCATAGCGATACAGGTGATATTGACCCCGACAATCATGCAAAACATAGTGATCTTTTTCGACTGATATCATTTTACTCTTCACCATGATTTGTACAATGAGATACTTAGCTACTTGAATACATTCATTAAATAATATAGGCAATTCTTCTTGTTTATAACTATTACACATTGTTACTAATGATATAATCAATTTGGGATTCAGTGATATTGAGGAAAAAGGAGTTTGAGAGAAGTGCTCCTTCGTTATAATTCAATCCCCCCCAAAGAAAAGACTTTATCAAATTAATTAAGGCAATTTATGCTAAAAATCAAAATGTAAAATGATGTGTTAAGAATTCCACAAGGATGGGGCACCTGGGTGTTTCAGTGGGTTGAACGTCTGACTCTTGATTTGGGCTCAGGTTGTGATCTTGGGATCATGGGACTGAGTCCACATCAGGCTTTGTGCTCAGCGTGGAGTCCGCTTGGGATTCCCCCTCTTCCTCTCCCTCTGCCCCTCCCCCCACTTGCACTCAATCTCTCTCTCTCAAAACAAATAAAATCTTAAAAAAAAAAGAATGCAACAAGGAGCACTTTAGGTTTTGTTTTATACACATGAAATAGAATTCAAATATCATTTCCAAAACTCTTAACACTTTAGACATGCAGGGATAGGAAAAGTTCAAATTAGTATGATACTCAACTAATTACAAAGTTTTACTTTAATTTACCTGTGCTAATAAAAATAATCATAAACATTAAAATATTAGTTCTCATTTAAATCTTTCAGAAAATTAGTTCCTGAAATAGTCTTTTAAATTATAAGGGTGTTAAAATTTAAAAAATAATTAAAATGTAAAAAAATTTAAAAATATAGGATATGCTTGTAAATCTTGTCAAAGTTCTTTTTTATTCAGTATCAGCTTCAGTCAATATGTATATAGGTAGGTTTATGTTCTATATTTGACAAGTCAACAATCGGAGTAATGTCTGTCTAGACAAAAGACGCTCCTTATTAGAATCACATTTTGGAACCTTGAAAAACATATTATGACCTTGAAAGCTATATATGTTTTATAAGTTATAATTTTATTCAGATACATGCCTTCTAAAAGATAGGAAGTTTCTGAAACATATACATATATATATACACACACACAACATGTATGTTACATATATACATAAATATATGTATGTATATTTTATACATACTAACTCTGTATGTGTGTTTATATATTTTATAAATATATAGAATTATATATACATAAATATATATGTATTTTTTAATTTATCTACTCATTCCTTTCCCTGGAAGGAAAAGTCTATTGCTCAGTTCAATGGTCACTCAACTCTCATTGCCATCACAAAGGTGTCTTTTGTTAATGATCAAAAAATTCTCAAAAATACTATTATTTACTATAGTCATTTCTGCCCTTCAACTTTTAAGCTGGTTCAACACACTGAAGTAATAACATAGTCATGATGTCAAAAAATAAAAAGCAGCAAGCAACTATTCTAAGAAAACTTGGTCAGGTCGTCTAAGTGTCGGCAATTCTAAAGACACCTTTATACTCTTAAAGTTGACTGAGGACCCAAATGGGCTTCTTCTTGTGTCGCTTATATTTATCAATATTTATTGTATTAGAATTAACAGATATTTAAAAATACTTAATCTAGGGGCGCCTGGGTGGCTCAGTCGTTAAGCGTCTGCCTTTGGCTCAGGTCATGATCCCAGGGTCCTGGGATCGAGCCCTGCATTGGGCGCCCTGCTCCGCGGGAAGCCTGCTTCTCCCTCTCCCACTCCCCCCGCTTGTGTTCCTTCTCTCGCTGTGTCTCTCTCTGTCAAATAAATAAATAGAATCTTTAAAAAAAACTTAATCTAAAATAACAATAAGAATGTGTTAACATAAGTAATATTTTTATGAAAAATTAGCCATATTTTCCAAAAATACATACTGTAGATTGTCATTATTTACATTTTGGTAAATCCCTCTAAGGTCAGCTAGATTCTCCCATAAGCGTCTATATTTTTTTAAAAAAGATTTTATTTATTTGACAGAGAGAGACAGTGAGAGAGGGAACACAGGTGTAGGGGGGAAGCCGGAGAGGGAGAAGCAGCCTCCCGGCTGAGCAAGGAGCCCTACGCGGGACTCGATCCCAGGACGCGGGACTCGATCCCAGGACGCTGGGATTAGGACCTGAGCTGAAAGCAGACACTTAACCGACTGAGCCACCCAGGCGCCCCCAGCTTCTGCACTTGATTTGTTGCAATATCACCTGCCATGTAGTTTCTGAAAAACTTAATTATATTCTCACAGAGAGAATGAAAGAGCCAAATAATATATTATTATTATTTGGAAACTAGTTTTGACTTCCATGATACCTTACATGACCTCAAGGACCCCCAGAGCTTTACAGATCTTCCTTTCTTACAGAATGTGAGCCTGAAATCATGAGCACTGAAGAGTTATTACAAGGCCTCATCATTTAAGAATACAAGGTATGTTCGTATTTTTTTTTAAGATTTTATTTATTTATTTGAGAGAGAGAGAGAATGGTAGAGAGAGAGCACGAGAGGGAAGAGGGTAAGAGGGAGAAGCAGACTCCCCGCTGAGCAGGAAGCCCGATGTAGGACTCGATCCCGTGACTCCAGGATCATGACCTGAGCCGAAGGCAGTCGCTTAACCAACTGAGCCACCCAGGTGCCCCCAGGTATGTTCTTAAATCGTATGTTATCAGGGACAGAGAATGAGACATCATAAGCCTGGTTCAGATACAGCACTCAGGGGACCACTGGACCCAGACATAGTCCCACCATCAGTGCCTGCAGCTGATTTCCTTCTGGTGCCCACGGACCCGTGGTCATTGAGCTATACTCAACAATTCCAAGAAACTAGTGATATTCTCTTGGTTGTTTCCCTTAGATCCAAATCTCTGATGTTTGGACATTCATACCGGACTATCCCCGAGAAAACAAATGTTTATTTTCCACTTTACTTCTGAATTTTTCCACCAGCAATCTCTAGAGCACAAAGAAGTACCAATATCACTCTCTGTCCCATCGTGGAACCTAGACAAATTCAGTGCCTCAGCGGGGCAGGTGTGTGGACCAAGAGGCAGACCATGAACAGCTATCAGATCAAAAGTCTGTGTGAGAAATAGGCTTCCAGGAGCTGGTATTCCCAACACCTGCTTTCTCATCTCACAGCCAACACTGCTGCTGGCAGTTACATCAATATCTAAGGAGCATCAAGTATTCCAGCTGCTCTTCTTCATCAAGAGGAACGAAAGGGGGCTATTTTTATGCCATGTTTTCCTTGCCTATAATGTAATCACCAGCCAAGATTGCTATCACCTGAGTAAGACTGACTGGGTTTGGACAGAGCTAATCAGGTACCAGCTCCATTAAACTCCCAACGCCTGAAATTCCTCGACGACAAAAGGCAAATAACGTGCCTATCTAATAACACTGTTGTGTTAGAATAGACGTGGCCCCGAGTCAGAGAATAACAGACGTCAGCTGTTTGCTGTACTTAGATCATTTCCAACAGCTTACCTTGCCACTATGATAAATCTCAACGCTTTTACAACTTTATATTAAAAAGAAACAAAACAGGAGAAAAATTAATCATACCTTTCAGAATACACTTTGGTGGTATTTTACAACTGTGTAAAGGCAGATGAACAGGATTCTTCCTAATGTTCTAAAGAGGCTCAACATTTTCTAAGGGAAAATGCAGGAAAAAGAAGTGTTTGTAGAATAAGAGATTGAGTAATAGCATCCAGAATTTTAAATTATGTTTTACCTCCATTCAAATCCCATCCAGCTTTATACCATTTAAATATTTTGCAAGGCTTCATTCCATTGAGTAGTATGTGAAGGTATGAGGTGTGTGCTTATACATATATGTGTATGTGTGTATTTGTGGGTGATGGGAAGGTTTCACCGTGTCAAGAAAGACCTCTGTCCTGGTGAACTTTATCCTTGTGACTGCCTCTTAAGACAACTTTTCTGAATAAGTTCAGAATGTTCACATGTAAAATGGGAAGCACTTGTAAACATATCCTTCCGTGAAAATTAGAGACATGTTTTTAGGGAGATTTTAAAAAGAAGATGCAGTATAACAGATGTGAAACCACAAGAAACACAACCTAGATACAATTATCCTAACAAGTTATGTGACTTGCACTTATCTCTGCTTTATTAAATAAACTTTGATAAAGATTGTGAATTTTAGTGAGCTGGTATGTGATTTTAATCACAGATTATGGTTTATTGATAGCTGGTATCACAGTTTATCAGTAATCAGATACAAGGGGATAGAAGTTTTTATTAATAAAGGCTTTATAACTTCCTTTTGAACTAAAAACATGTCAGTATAACTCATACAGAGACCACAAGTTTACTAAGGAAAGCCTTGAGCTAGAATAGCTAATACTTCAGAAATCAGGTTATAGCAAAGAACTTGGAGAATGACAGATAATTCATACATATATACTCAGTCATATATTTAATGAGCACTTGATGAGTATCAGGTAATTCTGAACAAGAGACTTGCCCTTGCTGAATTTACTCTTTGTGTGTGTGTGTGTGTGTGTGTGTGTGTAAGAGGTCAAAGAGTTTATCCTGAAACAGAAGAGTTTCAAGAGAATCTTACCATTTGTGGAGGTCCAAGGTTGTTTAGCTAGGCAGAAGGACACAATATTGCAAACTATCCTCTTTAGAAAAGCAGGTTTTTAAAAAATTCCAAAAATAAAACTCAAGCTCAAAGATCATACTCCTGCATCACAAGCAAGCACTTACAGCTTACTTTCAATTCCTAAAAACCAAATATACAAAGTGAGCTTTGGTGACATTACACAGTACCCTTGAGAGATCAGTCCACTCAAAGAATTATCTATTGCTTAACCTTAAAAATAGTCACCCAGGGTGACTATTCCTTGAGAAGTAGAGATGGCAGGGCACCTGAGTGGCTCAGTTGGTTAAGCAACTGCCTTCGGCTCAGGTCATGATCCTGGAGTCCCGGGATTGAGTCCCACATCGGGCTCTGCTTCGAGTCTGCTTCTCCCTCTGATGCTCTGCCCTCTCGTGCTCTCTGGCTCTCATTCTCACTTTCTCAAATAAATATATAAAAATCTTAAAAAAAAAAAAAGAGAAGTAGAGATGGTTGAGAAGTAGAGATGGAAGAAAGTAGCTTTAAGAGACAAGTGGAGCAAATGGCTCCCCCCCAAAAAAAGATGGGGTAGCAAAAGCATCAACGTTGTCAAGAGATAGGGCATCCCAAAAGATAAGGAGCCCTGTGGCCTCCAGTGGAGAAGCATGATCCTTACCTGGGGCCTGCAGGAATTAGAGTATATGAAGTGGGGTTTGGAACACAATCTGTCATCATTGGGACAGTTGCATTTAGTCCACAGATTTGCATTAGAAATTAGACTGCCCTTTTCAGGGGGATGGGGTAGGATGAGAGAAGAGGAAGCAACGGCATCTTATACATGTTTGACCTACAAAGAGTGTTTATAAAAAAACTGAATTTGTTGATATTTTAAAAATCAGAATGTTTGCACAGAATTCTATCCATTGCTTCTCTTATCATTTCAAAGTGGCTTTTATTTTGTGATAATAGTATATTCACGCATTTGTAAGAAATAATAGATTCTGGACATGCTTAACCCTGTTTCTCTCAAGGGTTGTATCTTGTAAAACCATAGTGCAACATCACAACTAGGGTATTAGCATTGATCCAGCCAAGATCCGGAACAGTCTTAGCCCCTGCAAAAATCCCGGGGGGTTCCCCTCTTATGGCCACAACCACCTTCCTCTCCCCCACTTGAGCCCTGTTCCTAACCTCTGGCAACCACTAATCTGGTATCCATTTGTATTTTAAGTTGTCATTTTAAGAATGCCATATACATGAAATCATATACTATTGAGATTTTTTTTTTTCCACTCAGAATTTTTCCCTGGAGATTCATTTAAGTTGTTGCATTTATCAACAGTTCATTTCTTTTTACTGCTAAGGACTATTTCATGGTATGGATGTATGACAGCTTTGTTAAAACACTCTCCTACTGAGGGGCATCTGGGGTGTTTCCAGTTTGGGGCGATTATGACTGAAACTGCATGAAAGTTTTCGCACAGGTTTTTTAAGAATATAAATTTTAATTTCTTTGAAGTGCCTAAATGCAATTGCTGGGTTATGTGGTAAGTGTATAGTTTAAGATATTGCTAAACTATTTTCCAGAGTGGCTGCATCATTTTGCATTCCCAGCATCAGTGCATGAGAGATCCAGCATTTGGCCTTGTCACCATTTTTATTTACGTGATATTGATAGGTATGCACTGATACCTCAGTGTGGTTTTAACTTGTATTTCCCTAGATTATCTTTTACTGCGTTTTCTTTTATATATTTTTTTATTGTTCATTGGACTTGAGATTAAAAATTTTTCTGATCATTGACAGTTAACATTTTTCAAAAGGAATGGGAAAAAAACACTTAAATGTCCAAATTACTTGGTTTCAGTGGGAGTTCAAGTAATAAGTAGACTCTGGAATGAAGGGAATTGCTTGCTAATCTTGTTAATATTTTTCTTAAGCTTTCAAATTAAAGACATTAGAAGGACAATGTCTTAGTCCCTTTAGGCTACTGTAACAAAGTACCAGGAACCAGGTGTCTTACAAACAACAGAAAATTACTTTTCATAGTTCTGGCAGCTTGAAGTCTAAGATCAGAGGGCCAGCATGGTCAGGTTAGGGTGAGAGCCCTCTTCTGGGTCTGACTTTCAGTTGCACGCTCACACTGCAGAGAACAGAGTGGAAGCTAGCTCTCTCATGCCTGATAAGGTTACTAATCCCATTCATGAGGGCCCCACCCTCATGATCTCATCCTCTCCTAGTCACTTCTCTACCTCTGTGTCCATGTTAGGGTGTGGGTCTTCAACATACGGATCTTGGGTGGACACAACATTCAGTCCATAACAGACACATGTATACGAGAGGGCTTCTTGCATAAGTCTCCCAAACATGGGGTTGTAATCAACTCAGGCTCTATCTTCAAGGTCCCGACAAAGACGGCAAGGCTCTCTGACTTCATGGTCCGGCCTTTCTTGCCCACGTCTCAAAAACAAGATAGCGCACTCTTATAACACTAGACGTCTTCACTGCTCTCAAAATATTTCTGCCTGCCTTAAGGTAGCCACTTTGTCCCCACAATCTCTAGTTTTCAACAAGCCTAAAGTCCTCCACAGATATCAGGATAAATTTAAAGACAGAATCAAAATGTCCTCACATTGTCTTTCCCTTTTGTGCAACCAGTTCTGTTTAAAAAAATTTTTTAACATAAAGACTCATTTTCAAATATTATGTAGTATCATCCCTATCTTCTAAATCTGAGACCTGGAAACATCCTTTACAAATCTTTGGCTTACCTTTTTCCTAAGAGAAATACATTTTTGACTCATTTTCCCTATCTAAATCAGCAACTATAAAGGATCTTATCCTAATTTTATTGCTGAGATGAAACCACGCATTAAGAAAAGATCAGCATACAAAAGTAATGGGTGAGAGATTAAAGATTGGGGACTGATTGAAATAATTGTTTTCTACTGACAGAAGTTCCTATTTTGAAACCATTTGTGCATGGAGAGGCTTTATTTGCATGCTGGTTTAATTGAAATTTTGGGTTTTACATGGTAATTCATTTTACAATTGCAAAGAGTAGAAATTGACTTTGTTAATATTCACCTTCCTTATTTTTCAGGAGCTACAACTTTGGGTATTTGAGCTTTTAAGCCATAAGATTGCACATGTTATTCTTCTGTTCTGTCCATACTGCATTCCTGGAGCTTCCAACTTTAAGAGAATTGCCTTAAAGTATATAATCAGTGGCAAGTAATATTCTTTTCTTCTTCACGTTTTTTCTCATAGATCTCTTATGTAGGAGATGTGAAATAAAAACCAAAAGGGGAGCTGCAGTTTGAATATACTCCTAGACCAAACACAAAAAGTCACATAACCCAAACTTGAAACTGTCCCGATTTCCCCAAAATGCTAATTCTGACCTTAAAGAAAACTTAAGGTTTCTTGTCAGCATGATTGTATAGCTTCCTAACTAATCAGCTACACACGTCAACTTGTGCAATGAAAATAAAGGTAAGTTTCTAGTAACCAATCACAACAGAAAACAGTGTACTTACTTGGAAGCACAAAGTATTGATGCACAGGAAGAATAACATGTAGGTCACTTGAGTGTGAGCTGAGACAAGTTAATCTGTTCAAAGTAGTAAAATCAAAAGCTTGTAAAACCTATCTTTAACAAAGGAAAACAAAGTGGCTGCCAAGACCACTGGTACAGAGCTACAATTAATCCAAGAGTGTTACCTATAAAGTTCCAAAACACATTCTGGAGTGGTCCCATAAGAGACATATTTCAGTGAGTTAATTAGTAAAATGTTCCTCTCATCTCTCTCTCTCTCTCTCTCTCTCTCTCTCACACACACACACACAAACACACACACACACAAATTACCTTGCCTGTGTGTGTGTACATGATGTCTTCTTGTTGTTCACCTCCCTGAAGCATGCTGAACCCACCCTTAGTGTCTTTACTCTTGAGAACGGTGCAGTTTCTCTGCAGTTACTTTGCCCAGACCAGGGAACTAGAAGTGACACATCTAGAAACCATTCAGAATACCGGCTTCCTTCTTCCAACACTGCACTGTGTCTGCCGGACAGAGAAGGCTGGGACACAAAGCATCCACAACACCAGGGAGAGGACAATCCACACAAGCACGGGACCGGGCTTGGCTGTGAGAAGCTCCTCGTCTCTCAGGAGACTCATGAGGTCGTGTTCCCTAAGCTGAGCCGTAACTCCTGAAAGCTGAATTTCCAACCACTTTGAGTTTAATGTCTCCCCATTTGTAAAGAGTTTTTTCTCACTCAGAAAATATTCCTATCAAGTAAAGCTCCCTCAATTTTCTCTCGACAGAAGTAATAGTCATATAAACTGAAAGAATTCCTTAGAAGAAACTATATCCTTTCAACTCTAAGGTTGCATAATCATTTATTTACAAACCCTTTATAAATACCTGTAAATATAGGCAAATAGTGCACAGAATAGCACTTTGGTCCTAGACACAGGTGCTTAGATACATAATGAGAACCAGGAATCCTGACCCCTAATCTAATGTTTGGACCTCAGACCAGTTGCATGCTGGCAATCAGACTATCATCTGGAGTGCTAACTGGCATTGAGAAAGGTCGTAAGCACGGTAAGTAAAATTATGTTGACATCTTTCTATAACCATCAACAAAGATAATTCCCAACTCATTTCCTGAACATTACAAAGTGAGGGCATAAATACAGCATACAAAAGGTAGGGGTTGACAAGAGTCAGGGGAGAGGGGGGTTCAACTGAAAAATACTTTGTCAATGAATAAACTTCAGAAATATTAATAGGAAAGAAAAATACTTCTAGGTTGCTTAGAGAATAGACCTAAAATTGACTAAGGATTGCTTCTCTTATTTCTCCAGATATTACAAAAATATATTTATATAAATGGACAACAAAAATAATGCAAGAAGCAGAGTAAATATTTAAATAGAAGAATAAATCCTAGAGTGTGAAACAATCAGCAAGTTTGCTATTATTAGCCACAAGCTCCTGCACCAGTAGAGAATACCTCAATTCAGAAGGGAATCATGGAAACAATTACATACAAAAACATCTTTTAGGTTATACCTAAGACCTAAGACCAAATAGAACAAAGTACAAAATCTTATATCATAGGGAGGGGGTGCTCCCAAAAGTGCAACTAACACTAAGTCTGTCAAGGTAACAAGATATTTCCTATTCTCTGAAATTATTAACTACATAGGCTGTGAGAGAAGACAGTATGCATCTCATTAGAGTAGGCCCATTATAACAAATATGAAAAATATTTGAAGACATAATTTTATTGAATATATAATAAAGATTATAATGCATTAATCAAAAGAAATAAGTTACCTACAGGAATAACCCTGTGGTATGTTGGTGGACAATTTTCCTTATCTGTCAATAGAAAAACTCAAGAGTTATAATTGCACTTCACTGTACTAAAATCCTAGATTAAATCAGTGGTAGAGTGATATGTAAAATTCCAAGCCACAATAGCCAGCCAAACTCAATTAGATTCGGCAATGTCACAATTTGTTAGTTCAGTATTTTCTAAATATGCTTAGTGATGATGCGAAAATTTCCAAAATATGTATTACATATATTACAAATATGTAATTTCCAAAATGTAACTTTTATGCTAAAGTTTATCCTATATTTCATAGGGATATGAATTACTGTAACAAAGAGACACAAACACATATGCACATACAAAAACTGAAGATACAATTTCTCCTTTCAAAAGGTAGCAATCATTCTTTATTAAGGATATTTGCAAACATTTTTTTAATGAGAGAGGCAAACCACGAAATAGACTCATAACTATAGACAACTGATGGTTACAAGAAGGGAGATGGGGGGTGCGTTAATAGGGGATGCGAACAAAGGAGTGCACCTGATGTGATGAGCACCAGGTGTTGTATGGAAGGGCTGAACCACTATATTGTACACCTGAAACTAACATCTGTATGCTAACTAGAACTTAAATAAAAACTTGAAAAAAATAAAGTAATCCTCATTTACTCTTAAAAAAAAAAGAGCTAAACCATTTTATCGCAATGAATTACAAACAACTATATGAGTAAAAAAAAAAAAGGAAAATTGGCAAAACAGAATAAGGAATGATTTTTGATGCTCCAAATGTATTCACTTGAGATAATGAAACATGCGTGACAACTTGGCCCTTACCGGTTTTCTCCATCTATAGGAAATATGTTCCAGAAACAGAAAGCCAAACCATACATATCTCAGGAAAGTATTTTATTGCTAGTGGCAGTGTAGTCAAAAGTTTTGAAACTCTGCTCATTATGTGAAGAAAGAGCTTAACAAGCATGCTTGAAATACTGTACCTCCTCTAACTAGCTCCTCTTTCTCGATTTACAGGGTTTAATGAATCATTTAACAAAAACAGCCTAACCACCCAGGCATGTAAAAGTCAGATCCATTCATCACCAGAAACCCTTGACCACAGGGACAATGCAGGGATGTCTTACAAATTGGAGTAAGAATTCAACCATTTCTTGCAGGCGGAGTGTCCCACAGTCCAAGTACGGGTAATGGTTACATAATGAATTTTTTCCTTATCTTTTAAACATTTTTTCCCTTCTGTCTCAGTTTTCTTTCAGGAAAAAAAAAATCTTGTCATTGGGTGGCAAGCTCCTGAAATCTAAAGTGCTATGTTGTTATTTATTATCTGAATAGTAAAAGAATGCATGAAGGAGTAAAACATGGGGAGGTATCAAATAAAATGGATACTGATTTGGTGAGTTGCGGCTCTAAATATCTCTGACTACCCTGAGGATATCTCAGGTAATACCATTATGAATGGAATTGTTACCAGGTTCCCTTCCTGGTCAGAGTCCTTTTTCCAACATATGTTGCTACTATAAGTTGAACTCTTCTGTGTAGAATGATAGAGAACAAATCTCTTCTCTCAACGCACTGATGGGCATACTTGTAGTAGGACTAATAAACCCAGGAGGGTCTTTGACAGGGAAGAGAGAGGTTAGGTAGATCATGCTTTTCCCCTTACAGATGCTTGTCTTATAAAATGAAAAGCAGAACAAAACAGAAATAGCTTTCATTTCACTAACATAGGCATCAGAAAAGTTGAATTGTTATCATATCCCTGACAGTTCCTGTCCATGGACCCAGGAAAAGGCAGTTAATCTCTCTGGGCTTCAGTTCCTTTGTCTCTAAAATTGGGATATTAATTTTGACATCTGAGGGACTGTTTGAGAATGAAATGATATTTTATTTCTGAAATCGACTTGAAAACACTTAAGTGCTGTGCAAATCTAAGTTATTAAACTTTTAAAGATATGAGAGGAGTTGAAGCTGACAGCTGACGGAGGTAGAAATGGGTGTTTAATATTTATGTTAAATCTAGAAATTTCTATAGCCAGAAGTGCAAGTGAGAATTATTATCAAGTATGCTCCTAATTTCTAAGACTGTTCAAAATTATATTTCTGCCTGGCAGCTACAAGGGAACTCGCCCAGTAGATTCTTCAGGGAATGGTTTACCCTAGTTTCACCTCTACAAAGTGACTAAAGAATTAAGTGAGGGAAAAAAAAAAAAAAAGACAGAAACATAGTCAGTGAATATCTCCTTGTTTATCTTCTGGCTCAAGTGCCAGGAGTCTGTATTAGTCATTTAGTTGAATCATGTGTCCCTTTAAGTCCACTGATGCTGCCTCTAGACACAGACAATTGTGGCTTCCAGCCTCCAACTTATGCCTCCACCTTTGTACCCTTCCCCCAACAACAGCCATCTCCCCATACAAACACAAGTACTATTTAAAAAAAAAAAAAAAAAAAAAAAACTGGGGGAAAATGAGTGGAGTTGAAAAGCAGGAAATCAGAGATTACAGAGTGGAAAAATTACATTCTGTGCTCACTATCCACAATAACAAAATAAACACTGGGGTGGAAACAAATGGAACTCTGGGAGCAGACACACAGGTCATTGTCTTAGCAAACGTACAACAGGAGGAGAGACCCACTTCCTTCCTACTTTTCCTTTCTTTTCGCTTTTCTCTCATCTTCATTTTTCTTCCTCTTTCCTTTTCCTTTCCTTCTTTCTAAATGTTAATAAAAATAAAGAAAAATATAGCTGTTGCCTGTATAAACTCCCCTCTAAATTGAGAATAAAGATTTATGCTTAGAATGTATGTTGTCTACTGGACTCCAAGGTTACCTCGGTGGACTAGCAACTATGACACCATAAAATTACCTGTAAAGAATGATAATAATTCATGAAGTGCCTACCTATGAACTAGGCACCAGGATAGTTTTTCATGTATATTATCTAATTTAATCATAACATCTGTCCAAGATAAAGATCCATCTCTACTCTTCCAATGAAAATAACAATATTAAGATGAATAACACTTTCGAAGTCAAAATCCAGAAACCCTTGGATGATAATACCAAACAACAACTAAGCTCATTCCCTTTCCATGATGATATGTGGCCTTACCTCAAAGTGGAAAGGAATGCACAAAAACTATACATTTATATGGTTTGTTTTCTGGTTTCTACTCTACTTGACAACCAAAAAGTAACACTAATAAAGCTCCTAAGTGTTTAAGCACATTTGCTTAATTACTCCTTTCCCTTAAGATATGGATACTGAGGGGAAAAATTACATGTGTTTATAAGTAGGATACATTTGATTTTGTTTAAAGAATTGTGCTTTTTTTTAATCATTGTTCTTCCATCATCATAACACTTTCATCTTTTTCTCTCATCTGGCATGTTTCTATGCAAAAATAGTGGCCCTAGAATATTAGAAAACTAAGCAGATGACAATAATGATAAAAATGGGGTATGGTAAGAGTTCTGTGGCAGTAAGAGCCAGATCCATCTAAAAAGTAATGATACAAAAGAGCAGTGATTAAGGCTGCTATCTGTGATCAGGTAACATGAGAAAGCATTTTTGAAGTTTTAAGTTGATTCAATCAAGTTGCTTCCAAAACAAAGTCACTTTTAGAGGTAAGTGGATAAATTCATTAATCTTCTGTTTCATTTTACTTTTCTCTTTTGTCATAAATGTTTTAGCATGTTCTACAAATCTTCCAAGTGCACTTCTTTCGTGTGGGTTCATAGCAGGGTTGAAGCAGAGCATCCACCCATGCATGCCCACCACTCAGAAATAATGAGCAAAGCTTCATTCAATTTTTCCAAACACTCATCAGAATATGGAGAAGGACACAGGGTATAGAAGGAAGATAGGCAGTTTTCCATAGAATTTTTATATGAGATAGGCAACAGATTAATCAAACACAATGTTGTTGTGTTATCCTTTCTATGTGACACATTCAAAGAGCCAATGCTTAGTAAACTATTTAAAATACATATACACACAGAGAGAAATAGTTCCTAACAAGAGGACAATTTGATGCTTCTCAAATCAGTCTTGAGGACACCCATTCAAATTTTCACCAGTATTGATTAATAAACTATAAATATAAAAATTCAGAAACAAAAAATATATAACTTTTACATTTGAAAGAAGACCTAACTTTTTTTAAAAAACGAATGTTTTGGAAAGAAATATTTTGAAGAATATTGACAGCTCAAATATCAAATTACCTAAGTCAAAGAGCCATTATAATTATGTAGTATTTTACAATAAAACATAATATTTTGTTTCGTTAAATACATAGATGTGCTGGAAGCCAGGCTATACAGTGTTTTATTATTGCTGTTTTTGAACACTGATTACATAAGTAATAGAAGATTAAATATTTATCAATATGAATTTTAACATTTTATCCCTTTAGGGGAGTGATTGACTCATTGATATATGAATTTATCAATTTCCATTATCTTAAAAAAACTTATTTTGAATACTACATTCAAGGTGGCACCCTAAGTTGTACTAAAGAAAACCTACTTAATGCCTTTAAATTATACTTTAAAGTTTTTGTCAATTATTTTGATGAATACGTCTCTCCTGCATTTCACAAAACTTTCTGTAATTGCTTTTGGTATATCCAACTCTTTGTTTAGGTTTAAAAACCACACATGCAGCTTAATGGCAAAATTCTGAGACGGACTTGATGATTTTTTTTTTTTTTTTTTTTTACTGGACTTGGTGATTCTTGATCCCTGGTCCATAATTTTCTCCATTTAAACATAGGAAGGGTTGTATACATGATGGGTTTCATTCCTGTGAATCGGTGTGTTATGTGACAAAGATGAGGGGGGTTTGTATATCTAATTAGGACACTAAATCAATTGGCTTTCAGTTACTCAAAAGAGAGACTACCCTAGATGGGGCTGAAGACCCTTTTTCAAGGAGGGGGTTTAAAGTAGGAGGTCAAGTCTGCTGCCAACAGGGAAGAAAGCTACCACCTGATGAGAGAGCATCATCCCATGTTCAAATTCTACAGAGGTATAAAACATTTCCATTATATATTCTCATTGTAATCTGCACTGTACCTTTGTTTTTCTTGGTTCTTATAAAGGAATGGTAACTTTTGCAGTTTCTCCTAATACTTTCAGAATAATCACATTCGCAAATATATCAGAATCTTATATTTAAGTTTATATGTTGATACTGTTGTTGGTCACTCCATCTTTGGCCAATTTTTATTTTAATACTTGCCCAATTCTTCAAAATATACCTTTTGTCTTTTTCAGTTATTAGGTTTTAAAATGGCCCCTACCTTGACAAATTTGCATTGGGAAATACTAAGATCTCCCAGAGTTGGGTGCAGTATAAATACTGAAAGATCCAACTGTTCAAAGAGTGATTTATCTTAATTTATTAAAGTAGCTACATCTTGAACATACTTATCTGAGAAACATAATAAATGGGCATTAGAAAAATGCTTATGGTAAATCTTTCTAAAAAGTGATTATTTTAGCACATTTTGAAAGTAAAAGCATAACATACATTAGAGATTCTGTTCTAGAATCCCTCTCTCCACCCCTTTTCCGCATCTTACTCCATCTCCATATGTTTGACTTATATATTCATTCTAAGCATCTAACAATGATTTTCCTGGAGTTTCATATAAAAGATTTCAATTTTGACTATGATGAGAAAAAACTGAATAATTTCTATCCTATTTAATAGGCCACTGATTTTATTTATTTTTCTCTTTCACCATACGTATGTATTGGACTAATTCTGAATTATTGTTTTTTCATTCTGTTGTTTCATCATCTGGTGTCTTCTTTTGTTGCATGGAGGTTAGGTTGTATCAATAACTGAATTGCATGGATGCTGAAATGATGACTTATTTTAAGGTAATTTGAAAAATCAATTTAAAGTCATATGGTGAAAATTACCTTATTAAACTTTAATGACAGCCCGAGAGATAGGTATGAAAACTTGGCCACAGGTAACACAGCTATTAAATGAAGGAACAGGGAATTGATCTAGGAAGTATGGCCTCAGTGTGTCATGCTCTGTGACCACACAGTATTGGAGTTGGATCATATATAACCTCTGAGGCATGCAAAGAGGTTGAACTCTATTCTCTCTGCAGGGGAACCTCAATAAAGTATAGGAATGACTTGTTCGTTCATCTTACAATTTATGAAACACAACCAGTTCTTTCAGGCATGTTCACATTTTTGTTTTTGTTTTTCCCAAGTTCTAAATCTAGAGAACATAAACATATAAATACAGAATGACATAACAGATGATATATATATATTATATACATATAATATATATATATAGGAAGAGAAAAGAGTACTCATGAGCATTAATGAAGGAGCACTCAAGACTTAGGAGTGTAAAAAATTATCTATAAACTTTAAAACTAGTAAGGATCCTACAAAACTTAAATAGAAATGAGCTATGTGTGAAAATCCTTGTGCTGAGCTATATCTCAGGCTTTGGGAAGTAGAGTAGGTCTTTTTGTGGTTTTAAGTGTGCTTGTTTTATACTTGGTTAACACTTGACTATAATTGGATTTGGACTCAAAATGGTTATAGAGAAAAGAAAGACAATATAAGTGATGAGGCTTCTGAATCACTATAAATTCTACTAAATGACTTCTTGTATTTACTTTAAGAAACTGTTTATTTTCAAGACCATAGAAAATTGCATCTTATTTTAACCTAAGTTAAAAAATACTCAAGTAGGGGGCGGAGCAAGATGGCGGAGGAGTAGGAGACCTGGATTTCGTCTGGTCTCAGGAATTCAGCTGCATAGGGATCAAACCATTCTGAACACCTACAAACTCAACAGGAGATCGAAGATGAGAATAGTAACAACACTCTGAACAGAGAAGCGACCACTTACTGGAAGGTAGGACGTGCGGAGAAGTGAATCCGAGACGATATTCGGGAGGATAGACGGCGGGGGAGGGGGCCTCCGTCGGCCGCTTCTGGCAAGTGCTAGAGCCGCGGAGCACAAAATCGGACCTTTTAGAAGTTGGCTCCGCTGAGGGACGTCGCTGCAGTGGCTAAGCGGGGGGTGGAAACCTCGCGGGACAGTGTGGTCTCAGGACCCTCGGGGTCACAGAGAGACCGGGGGTGCCTGAGTGCGGCAGAGCTCCCAGGGATCGGAGCGGGGAAGCCGGCTGCAGAGACGGAGCCGAGATGCGGGCTCTCAGCTCGGGGTGGCCATAAACCGTGATCCGCGGCCCAGTCGGGCCACTGCTCCTGCAGCAGGGACCCAACAAGCGGCAGATCCGGGGAGACTCCTCTTCCTCCCCCAGGAGGAGCGGCGCGGGAACGCACCACAGGGATCTGCTGGGTTTGGAGACTCCACACGGGGTCGGGTGCCAGAGATAGAAACGCTCGGTCACAGGCCGGGTGAGCGCGGAGTGAGGCCGGAGACCGGGGACACGGGAGTGACTGCTTTTCTCTGGGGGCACACTGAGGAGCGGGGCCCCGAGTTCTCAGCTCCTCCGGGTGGAGATTGGGAGGCCACCATTTTCACCCCGGTCCTCCAAAGCTGTACTGAGAGCTTGCAGGGAACAAAAGCTACTGAGAGCAAACCTGAGCAGCTTGCTTAGCACAGACCGACAAGGGCGGAGCAATTCCACCTCCGGCAAAGACATTTGGGAACCACGGCAACAGGCCCCTCCCCCAGAAGATCAGCACGAACAGCCAGCAAGCCAAGACCAAGTTTACCGATCAAGGAGAACGGGAGAACTCCAGCGCTAGGGGAATACTGCACATAGAATTCATGGCTTTTTTACCATAATTCATGAGTTTTTCAAAGTTAATTTTATTAACTGTTTTTTTCTTGAATTTTTCTTTTTCCCTTTTTCAAACATCTTATTAATCCCTTTTTAAAAAAAAAAACATTTTTTATTTTTCATTTTTAGAGTCATATTTTTATCCCTTCATACTAGTTACCCTTAATTTTGGTATATATATATATATATATATATATATATATATAAAGTTGTTCTCTCTTTAAAATTTTGAGATACAATTTCTTCTAACAGATCAAAATATACCCCAAATAACTAGTGTATGGCTTTGTTCTATTCTCCTGCCTGACACATTCTCTCCCTTTTTTTTCTTTTTTTTCATTTTCTTTTTCTTTTTAAATCTTCTTCTTTCTTTTTAAAAACAACTTCTTATCGTATCAATTCCTTTTATAAAATCCTTTATAATTTTCATCTTTACAGTCATCTGCCATCCCTTCATTATATCAACCCTTATTTTGTACATATATAAGTCTTTCTTCCTTTAAAATTTTACCAGGCACTTTCTTCTAACAGACAAAAATGTGCCCAAAAGCTAGTGTGTGCCACTGATCTATGCACTACCCTGATTATATTCTGTTTTTTTTTTCTTTTGTTCTGTTTTGGTTTCCTTTTATCTTTTTCTTATTCCTTTTATTTTTCTCTTCTTTCTTTCCCTTTCTTTTCCCCTGGTTTCAGGTCTTTTCTGATTTGTATAGAGTATATTTGCTGGAGACATTGTTAACCTGTTAGCATTCTGTTCTCTCATTCATCTGTTCTCCTCTGGACAAAATGACAAGATGAAAAAAAATCAACTCAGCAAAAAGAACAAGAGGTAGTACCATCTGCCAGGGACCTACTCAATACGGACATTAGTACAATGTCAGACCTAGAGTTCAGAATCCTGACTTTAAAGATACTAGCTGGGCTTGAAAAAAGTGTGGAAGTTATTAGAGAAACCCTTTCTGGAGAAATAAAAGAACTAAAATCTAACCAAGTTGAAATCAAAAAGGCTATTAATGAGATGCAATCAAAAATGGGGCACGAACTGCTAGGATAAATGAGGCAGAAGACAGAATCAGCGATATAGAAGACCAAATGATGGAAAATAAAGAGGCTGAGAAAAAGAGAGAGAAACAACTACCGGATCACGAGGGCAGAATTCGAGAGATAAGCGATACGATAAGATGAAACAACGTGAGAATAATTGGGATCCCAGAAGAAGAAGAAAGAGAGAGAGGGGAAGAAGTATATTAGAGCAAATAATAGCAGAGAACTTCCCTAATGTGGGGAAGGAAACAGGCATCAAAATCCAGGAGGCACAGAGAACTCCTCTCAAAATCAATAAAAATAGGTCAATACCCCAAAATCTAATAGCAAAACTTATGAGTCTCAGAGACAAAGAGAAAATCCTGAAAGCAGCTCGGGAGAATAACTATGTAACCTACAATGGTAGAAACATTAGATTGGCAACAGACCTATCCACAGAGACCTGGCAGGCGAGAAAGGACTGGCATGATACCTTCAGAGCACTAAATGAGAAAAATATGCAGCCAAGAATACTATATCCAGCTAGGCTGTCATTGAAAATAGAAGGAGAGATAAAAAGCTTCCAGGACAAACAAAAACTAAAGGAATTTGCAAACACGAAACCAGCCCTACAAGAAATATTGAAAAAGGTCCTCTAAGCAAAAAGAGAGCCTAAAAGCAGCATAGATCAGAAAGGAACACAGACAATATACAGTAACAGTCACCTTACAGGCAATACAATGGCACGAAATTCATACCTTTCAATAGTTACCCTGAATGTAAATGGACTCAATGCCCCAAGCAAAAGACACAGGCTATCAGATTGGATTAAAAAACAAAACCCATCAATATACTGTCGGCAAGAGACGCATTTTAGACCCAAAGACATCCCCAGATTGAAAGTGAGGGGGTGGAAATCCATTTACCATGCTAATGGACACCAAAAGAAAGCTGGGGTGGCAATCCTTATATCAGACAAATTAGATTTTAAAACAAAGACTGTAATAAGAGATGAAGAAGGACACTATATCCTACTTAAAGGGTCTATGCAACAAGAAAATCTAACAATTGTAAATATCTATGCCCCTAACGTGGGAGCAGCTAATTATATAAGGCAAGCAATAACAAAAGCAAAGAAACACATTGACAACAATACAATAATAATGGGGGACTTTAACACCCCCCTGACTGAAATGGACAGATCATCTAAGCAAAAGATCAACAAGGAAATAAAGACTTTAAATGAAACACTGGACCAAATGGACTTCACAGACATATTCAGAACATTCCATCCAACAGCAACGGAATACACATTCTTCTCTAGTGTCCATGGAACATTCTCCAGAATTGATCACATCCTAGGTCACAAATCAGGTCTCATCCGGTACCAAAAGATTGGAATTATTCCCTGTATGTTTTCAGACCACAATGCTTTTAAAATAGAACTCAATCACAAGAGGAAAGTCGGAAAGAACTCAAATACATGGAGGCTAAAGAGCATCCTACTAAAGAATGAATGGGTCAACCAGGAAATTAAAGAACAATTAAAAAAAATCATGGAAACCAATGAAAATGAAAACACAATTGTTCAAAATCTTTGGGATGCAGCAAAGGCAGTCCTGAGAGGAAAGTATATAGCAATACAAGCCTTTCTCAAGAAACAAGAAAGGTCTCAAATACACAACCTAACCATCCACCTAAAGGAGGTGGAGAAAGAACAGCAAATAAAGCCTAAACCCAGCAGGAGAAGAGAAATAATAAAGATCAGAGCAGAAATGAAGAATATAGAAACCAAAGGAACAGTAGAATGGATCAACGAAACTAGGAGCTGGTTCTTTGAAAGAATTAACAAGATTGATAGACCCCTGGTCAGACTTATCAAAAAGAAAAGAGAAAGGACCCAAATCAACAAAATCATGAATGAAAGAGGAGAGATCACAACCAACACCAAAGAAATACAAACAATTATAAGAACATATTATAAGCAACTCTATGCCAGGAAATTAGATAGTCTGGAAGAAATGGGTGCATTCCTAGAGATTTATCAACTACCAAAATTGAACCAGGAAGAAATAGAAAACCTGAACAGACCTATAACCACTAAGGTAATTGAAGCAGTCACCAAAAATCTCCCAACAAACAAAAGCCCAGGGCCAGATGGCTTCCCAGGGGAATTCTATCAGACATTTAGAGAAGAATTAATATCTATTCTCCTGAAACTGTTGCAAAAAATAGAAATGGAAGGAAAACTTCCAAACTCATTTTATGAGGCCAACATTACCTTGATCCCAAAGCCAGACAAAGACCCCATCAAAAAGGAGAATTACAGACCAATATCCTTGATGAACATGGGTACAAAAATTCTCACCAAATTACTAGCCAATAGGATCCAACAGTACATTAAAAGGATTATTCACTATGACCAAGTGGGATTTATCCCTAGGCTGCAAGGTTGGTTCAACATCCGCAAATCAATCAATGTGATACAATACATCAACAAAAGAAAGAACAAGAATCATATGATCCTCTCAAAACATGCACAAAAAGCATTTGACAAAGTACAGCATCGTTTCTTGATCAAAACTCTTCAGAGTATACGGATAGAGAATACATACCTCAATAACATAAAAGCCATCTATGAAAAATCTACAGCGAATATCATTCTCAATGGGGAAAAGCTGAGAGCTTTTCCCCTAAGGTCAGGAACGTGGCAGGGATGTCCACTCTCACCACTGCCATGCAACATAGTATTAGAAGTCCTAGCCACAGCAATCAGACAACAAAAAGAAATCAAAGGCATCCAAATCGGCAAAGAGGAAGTCAAACTCTCACTCTTTGCAGATGATATGATACTGTATGTGGAAAACACGAAAGACTCCACCCCAAAACTGCTAGAACTCATACAGGAATTCAGTAAAGTGGCAGGATATAAAATCAATGCACAGAAATCAGTGGCATTCCTATACACCAACAACAAGACAGAAGACAGACAAATCAAGGAGTCGATCCCATTTACAATTGCACCCAAAACCATAAGATACCTAGGAATAAATTTAACCAAAGAGGCAAAGGATCTGTACTCAGAAAACTATAAAATACTCATGAAAGAAACTGAAGAAGACACAAAGAAATAGAAAAACGTTCCACGCTCATGGATTGGAAGAACAAACATTGTGAAGATGTCAGTGCTACCTAGAGCAATCTACACATTCAATGCAATCCCCATCAAAATACCATCCACCTTTTTCAAAGAAATGGAACAAATTATCCTAAAATTTGTATGGAAACAGAAGAGACCCCGAATAGCCAGAGGAATATTGAAAAAGTAAAGCAAGGCTGGCGGCATCACAATTCTGGACTTCCAGCTCTATAACAAAGCTGTCATCATCAAGACAGTATGGTACTGGCACAAAAACAGACACATAGATCAATGGAACAGAATTGAGAGCCCAGAAATGGACCCTCAACTCTATGGTCAACTCATTTTGACAAAGCAGGAAAGAATGTCCAATGGAAAAAAAGACAGTCTCTCCAACAAATGGTGTTGGGAAAATTGGACAGCCACATGCAGAAGAATGAAACTGGACCATTTCCTTACACCACACACAAAAATAGACTCCAAATGGGTGAAAGACCTATACGTGAGACAGGAGTCCATCCAAATCCTAAAGGAGAACACAGGTAGCAACCTCTTCAACCTCAGCCGCAGCAACTGCTTCCTAGAAACATTGCTAAAGGCAAGGGAAGCCAGGGCAAAAATGAACTATTGGGATTTCATCATCTTTTGCACAGCAAAAGAAACAGTCCACAAAACCAAAAGACAACCGACAGAATGGGAGAAGATATTTGTAAGTTACATATCAGATGAAGGGCCAGTATCCAAAATCTATAAAGAACTTATCAAACTCAACACCCAAAGAACAAATAATCCAATCAAGAAATGGGCAGAAGATATGAACAGACATTTTTCCAAAGAAGACATCCAAATGGCCAACAGACGCATGAAAAAGTGCTCAACATCGCTCGGCATCAGGGAAATCCAAATCAAAACCTCAATGAGATACCACCTCACACCCGTCAGAATGGCTAAAATTAAGAAGTCGGGAAATGACAGATGTTGGCGGGGATATTGGAGAAAGGAGAACCCTCCTACACTGTTGGTGGGAATGCAAGCTGGTTCAGCCACTCTGGAAAACTGTATGGAGGTTCCTCAAACCGTTGAAAATAGAGCTACCATACGATCCAGCCATTGCACTTCTGGGTATTTACCAGAAAGATACAAATGTAGGGATCCGAAGGGGTACGTGCACCCCAATGTTTATAGCAGCAATGTCCACAATAGCCAAACTGTGGAAAGAGCCCAGATGTCCATCGACAGATGAATGGATAAAGAAGAAGTGGTATATATACACAATGGAATATTATGCAGCCATCAAAAGGAATGAGATCTTGCCATTTGCAACGACGTGGATGGAACTGGAGGGTGTTATGCTGAGTGAAATAAGTCAATCAGAGAAAGACATGTATCATATGACTTCACTGATATGAGGAATTCTTAATCTCAGGAAACAAACTGAGGTTTGCTGGAGTGGTGGGGGTTGGGAGGGATTGGGTGGCTGGGTGATAGACATTGGGTAGCGTATGTGCTATGGTGAGCGCTGTGAATTATACAAAACTGATGAATCACGGATCTGTACTTCTGAAACAAATAATGCAATATATGTAAAGAAAAAAAAAGAAGAAGAAGATAGCAGGAGGGGAAGAATGAAGGGGAGTAAGTTGGAGGGGGAGACGAACCATGAGAGACGATGGATTCTGAAAAACAAACTGAGGGTTCTAGAGGGGAGGGCGGTGGGGGGATGGGTCAGCCTGGTGATGGGTATTAAAGAGGGCACATTCTGCGTGGAGCACCAGGTTTTATGCCCAAACAATGAATCATGGAACACTACATCAAAAACTAATGATGTAATGTATGGTGATTAACATAACAATAAAAAATTATTAAAAAAAATACTTGAGTAGTTGATATGTAGAGAAACATGGAATCACATAAGAAATTAATACAATAAAGATGTATTACTTGGTTTTGAAAATTTTACAGAAAATAATTGTATGTAAAAACAGCAGGAAAATGTTTTGAAAACATAACCTATAAATGAAAAAACAGTCACATAGAAAAGAAAATCTTGATATCAGACATGGGAAATAACTTGAATCCTCTCGAATTTAATTCTAAATGCTTTTATTAAGCATTGACTCTATGCAAGGCACATTAGTGTTGCAGAGGATGACATGAAAATGTATTACCCTAAATAATATATGTCATATCAGGTTATACATAGATGATATACATAAAAATCGATAGGAATTAATATATACTATATATGTCAGTTAGAAACACATTTTTTAATTGAAGTATAATTGACATACAGTGTGCTATTAATTTCAAGTGTACAATAAAGTAATTCAGCAATTATGTGTATTACTCAGTGCTCATCAGGATATGTGTACTTCTTAATCCCTTTATCTAGTCCACCTACCCCCCAACCCCACACTCAAAACCTCCCCTCTGGCAATCACCAGTTTATTCTCTCTATTTAAGAATCTGTTTCTTTGTTTGTTTCTCAAATTCCACAGGATTGAAATCATATGGTGTTTGTCTTTCTCTGATTTATTTCACCTAGCATTATATTCTCGAGGTTCATACATGTTGTTGTAAATCCTTTTTTAAGGCTAATATTCCATTGTATGTTTGTGATTAAAATGTCTCTAATCATTAGGGTATTTTTTTAATCTCATGGAAAAAATCTAGTTTAAAATTATACAAAACTGAAATTGCTTTAAGAGCAATGACTAAATCTACATATCCCTATTATTTTTTTCTTAAGATCACTAATGAGAAGGAAAACACATATATGAGTTTGTATTTATATACATATATGTACATATAAAATACTTAGAAATTCTTTTCTAGAACTTTGGTTTTGATAAAGGCTTTGTAATTCATGTTCTCTATAATAGCCATATCTTATAGGAATATAAGGAAAAAGTTTCCTAAACTTAAAAGTAGTAACAGGGTGCCTGGGTGGCTCAGTCGTTGAGCGTCTGCCTTCAGCTCGCGTCATGATCCCAGGTTCCTGGGACCGAGCCCCGAATCAGGCTCTCTGCTCAGCGGGAGGTCTGCTTCTCCCTCTCCGACTCCCCCCTGCTTGTGTTCCCTCTCTCGCTGTCTCTCTGTCAAATAAAATCTTTAAAAAAAATAAATAAATAAAAGTAGTAACATCTTTGACTATTTACACAAATTTAATGCAGTGTATATTATATTTTAAATACATGTTATGATTTCTCTCCTATATGATATTTTTAAAAATGTAAGTTTCTGTCCAAAGCAATCTCGAGAAGAACAAACCTGGAGGTATCACTATCCCAGATTTTAAGTTATACCACAAAGCTATAGTAATCAAAACAGTATGATACTAGCACAAAACTAGACTCATAGATCAATGGAACAGAATAGAGAGCCCAGAAATAAACCCATGTTTTTATGGTCAATTAATCTATGACAAAAGAGGCAAGAATATACAATGGGAAAAAGACAGTCTCTTCAACAAATGGTGTTGGGAAAATTGGTCAGCTACATGCAAAAGAATGAAACTAGACTATTTACCTATGTAATACACCAAAGTAAACTCAAAATGGATTAAAGACCTAATGTGAGACCTGAAACAATAAAGCTCCTAGAAGAAAACATAGGCAGTAATTTCTTTGACAGTGGCTATAAAACATTTTCCTGTCTCCTCAAGCAAGAGAAGCAAAAAGAAAAATTAAATTTGCCAAATAAAAAGCTTTTGCACAGTGAAGGAAACCACTAAAATATGACAAGCAACCTGCTGAATGGGAGAAGATATTTGAAAACGATATATCTGATAAAGGATTAATATGCAAAAGATACAAAGAACCTCTATGACTCAATACCAAAACAAACAAACAAACCAATTTAAAAATGGGTAGAGGACCTGAATAGACATTTTTCCAAAGAAGACATACAGAGGGCCGACAGACACAAAAAAGGATGCTCGACATCACTAACCAGGGAAATGAATATAAAAACTACAGTGAGATACCACCTCACCCCCCATCAGAATGGCTAAAATCAACAATATAAGAAATAACAAGTCTGGCAAGGATGTGGAAAAAAAGGAACCCTCATGCACTGTTGGTGGGAATGCAAGCAAGTGCGGTCACTATGAAAACAGTAAGGAGAACCCTCAAAAGATTAAAAATAGAGTTACTATATAATCCAGTACTTCAAATAGTATTTACCCAAAGAAAGTGAAAATACAAATTAGAAAAGATATGCACCCTTATGTTTACTGCAGCATTATTTACATTGGCCAAGACACAGAAGCAACCCAAATGTCCATCACAGATGAATAAAGATGGAGGGTGTGTGTGTATACATTTCAAAGAATATTGACAGATCAAATATTAACTTATCTAAGTTAAGGAGCCATTATAATCATCTGGTATTTATAATAAAACATAATATTTTGTTTCCTTAAATACATATGTGCTGTAGGCCAGGTTATATGGACTTTTCTTACTGCTTCTTTTTAAATACTAATTACGTATGTAATGGAACATGAACAATATTTATTTATTTGAGAGAGAGAGAATGAGAGATAGAGAGCACGAGAGGGGAGAGGGTCAGAGGGAGAAGCAGACTCCCTGCTGAGCAGGGAGCCCGATGCGGGACTCGATCCCGGGACTCCAGGATCATGACCTGAGCCGAAGGCAGTCGCTTAACCAACTGAGCCACCCAGGCGCCCCGGAACATGAACAATTTTTTTAAGTATGCTCCATGTGCAGTGTGGGAGTTGAACTCACGACCCTGAGATCAAGAGCTGATGCTCGACTGAGACAGCCAAGTGCCCCTGAAGATGAACAATTTATCAATATGAATTTTAAAACTTTATCCCTGTAGGTAAGTTAAGATTAACTCACTGATATGTAAATTTATCAATTTCCATTATTTAAAAAACTTATTTTAAATGCTAAATTCAAGGTGGCATTCTTCTATACTCTCTAAAGAACACATACTTAATGCTTTTAAAATTATACTTAAATGTTTTGGTCAATTATCTTGGTGAATATGTCTCCCATGAATTTCACAAAATTCTATATTTGCTTTTGGTATATATCTGACTCTTTTTAAGTGTAAAACTACACCACCAGCCCATGGTAGCAGACAGAGATAAACAGATAAAGGTATTTGAACTGTTTCAAGTACATTTAACCTAAAATTTGTAGATATAGTTGTTTAAGTATTAAACCAAAAGCTGCCAAGCTAATTATATCTCCTGAATGAATCTGGGAAACCTAATATACTTCTAAAGCAAAATTCAATTCATAACAAGATAATAATTACATATGTGTCTAGTAATTAGTAATACTAAATATCTAAAGATTTCACTAATCCTCAAATGATAATCTAAAAAATAAAACTTCCAGTTTAAAATGTCATATTGATCACATACGAGTATTTATCTCCAAGATACATGGAAACAATAATAATAATAATACAGAGAAGTTGGAAACCATTAAGTTATAAGATAGTTTAACACATATCTAAGATTTGATGGAGTTAGTGGAACTATAATCCCAGAGAATTCACAGACAAGACTGCAGCTCTGAGAAGCAGAGGAATCAGAAAATGCTGGGTACCAAGTTTATAAGTCAGGGGAGAAATAAAAACGTCTAAGAAATAGTATACCACACTTCTTCACAAAAGACTTAGCAACTGGATATCTACCGTTCTGGGCAAGAGTCATAGAATTCTTTTTTCAAGAAACAATGCTTTGGGAGAAATGCACAGATCCTTTCTATACAAGTATAGAGGCATTTTCCCCAGTCTTCACACAAAATGAAAACCCTCGAGTCAAGAGAAGCCTGACCCATACACTTAAATCACAGTCAACCTTACATTGACTTGTTCTTAAATATAAGTAGGCAGAGGATCTTAGGCTATTTGAGGAAAGCCTGTAGTATGAAAGAAACATACTTCCTCCCTCACCTCCCCCCAAAAGGAGATTAAAAGCTCAAAAAGAATACTAATGATTCAAAACAAGAAGTTTAATAATAAACTAAAACAAACAAAAATCTCTAATTAGTATCTCAGAGGGACTTAATGTATTATATCATGAGACAAGAGGCTGTGTAAAGAAAGAGCTCTTGGATATTAAAAAATATAATTGCCATAATAAATTAAGAAAAAAGAGTTCTTGGAAACTGAAAATATGATTGCTAAATAAATAATTAAATTTAAGAGTTGGATAAATGAAATTGCAACATTATCTCAGAAATGTGGATATAAAGAGATGGGGGGGATGAAACTAATGATGCCCAGGGAAAAAAATAACTGCATGAAAGGAAAGAGAACTATAGCAGGATATGTGTATATAAAATAAATAATCTGCCCAGGATGTAATAAGGTATAAGCGCTTTATCAGGTGTCAACTTTTAAAATCAAACACAAAGTACAAAATACAATAAAAGACTTATGACCTTGATATGTCAACATTAAAGAAATATATAATTAAGACCAAATGCACAAGAAGCAATATTAAGATAAGTATGACCTAGGGAGAAGAGGTATATAGATAGAGATATAACGAACTACATAAAAATAAATAATGCAAAGACAGCTCATTAGAAAAAAATGTACAGAGGATCTGAACAAGTAAGTCACAGATAAGAAATTCCAGGAGTCAATAACGTATGATAATAACATATGTCAATAACATATCTTGCTGCTGCTAGATCCTACAGCATAACCAACAAATCCAAATTAACATACCTTCCAAGAACTTAAATAGAGAATAGTTTTCAGAATAAAACTGAACTTTACTCTTTCTCCCTCTATGATTTAAGACCTGTAAGCCACTTGCATCCCCCACCTTGAATTATTCACATATTGCAATTAGTTTAAGCTAATGGCTTCTGGCTACTTTTCTCCTTCCTGAGTGATCTGAATCAGGACCGGACTCCGCATTCGGCAGATTGAGATGCTTCCGTGAAAACAGTCTGGAAACACCACTGCTGTTTCCCTTCTTTAGGACTGACAGAGGAGCTCTGAATCTGCCTGGAAACCTGGTCTTCTCGGTTAGTAGAGTACCTCTCACACATTTATTATATCATTACCGTCACTGATCGTGACTTTCATGTGTGAGATAAAGATGTACCATTGACTGTCACTGAGGGTGAGTGGCTCTTTATTGTTCGCACCACTAGAATGGTTGTAAACAAAGCCAGTGGCCCTATGACCACCTACTACATATCACAGTGTTACCACCACCAAATACTGATACTGGGTGAATCTCATTGTATTTGTCCTCTAGGGCTGCCATAACAAAACTCCACAGACTGGATGGCTTAATTTAAAGAAACTGATTTCTCATAGTTCTAGAGGCAGGAAATGAAGATGAAGGTGCCTGCAGGGTAGGTTTCATTGTGACGCCTCTTCTCTTCACTTTCAGGTGGCCACCATCTTGCTGTGGGCTCACATGCCTAGTTCTTTGTGCACGCATGAGGGGAGGAGAGCTAGCCAGTCTCTTCTTATAAAGACACTATTTCTATGAGATCACAAAATCCTAAGGGCCTCCCTTAGGATTTCATTTACCCTCAATTACTTCTTTGGAGGTGCCATGTCCAAATATAGTCACACTGAGGTTAGGGCTGCAACATAAGAATTTTGAAAGGACACACTCAGTAGTCCATAACACTCCCCAAGGACTTTTTGGAATTACAATGATCATTTTAAGTGATTTTTAACATAAAGCTGTTCATTCAGAGGCACACAAGGGAAAAATTCCCAAGAGATTTGCTTTGCTGTCTAAGAGAGACGGTTCATGTAATGGAGAGACCACCTTATTTCAACCAGCTATGACAAACTCGTGCTTGTGTGCATGTGTGAGTGTGAGACTGCATGTGTGAGTGTTATTGCGAAAATGAGTTCCCTGCATCTAATCCTTCTCTCCTCCTTGCAAAAGGAATACAATTAGGTGTCTTTAATGATAATTTAATATTTGTCTGAAGTTGGCTCCTACTTACTTGTCCTGCCACTTTTTGTTTTTCTCCATCTCCCACTCTTCCCTTCTCCTGGGAAATTTTGGAGACTTATTAATCAAAGTTTTGTCTTCTGTCATTATGTTTGTACTCTAGGAATATCTAGCTCAGATAAATAATCAGAGTTTCAAAACAATATGAGCTATGTAAAAAGCAAAACAAAAAGGAACAAAAACAAAGAAATGCAATCTAGTTCTGAACCTTGCTCACTACTTATAATATAAACGCTCAAACAAAAAAGGGAAGAACTTCTAAAGATGAACATAAAAGTCTTTAAAATTTGGTTTATGGATTCAAACGTTTATAAATTGTATTAGAAAGTCATGCAGGTTCATGTAATATTCCTGAAAAAAATACATGATGCCTTGGACTAACTAGAATAAGAAAATAACAAACAATATACTATTCATCCTTTTATATTATATAAAATTAATGTCAACAGAAAATGCTGGTTTATTCACTAACACGGTTAAACTTATGCTTTAAACTTTTAAAATTCTCTGCTTTGATTTTAAGCCCCAAGTAAGTTACCAGTCTTTTCATAAATATTTTAGATTTTAAATACGGCAAAATTCACAAGTCCCCAAAACTACACTCACTTCTGACATCAGTTGCAAGTTTGGAGGTCCCCAAGACCACCCTCAGGCTCTGTAATTCACTAGAAGGATGCACAGAATGCACAAAAGCCATGATCTTCAGTGTTAGGGATTACTACACCAAAAGGATACAGATGAAAATTACAGAAAGAGGGCCACTGGGCATGATCTAGGAGTCACTAAGCATGAGTTTCTAGTTGTTCTCCCCAAGAGAAATCATATGGACAGTGCCTATTCCTCACAGAAATAATGTTTAATAAAACACAGAGTATTGCCCACCAAGGAAACTTACCCAAGACTTGGTGTATGGTTTTTTGAGGGTTTGGTCACATGGACTGCCATGAATGTCTGCCCACATGGCTGATGGCCTCCAGCCCCTGCAGAGGCTGAGCTGATACTGGGTGATCAAAAGTCCTCACCATAAACCTCACTCAGCACTGACTCTGTGTCTTTGACCAAGACCCCAGGTAAACAAAGATACTTTTATCAAACACAGGACATTGCAAGGTCTCAGAGGCGACTTCTGGGGGCAAAAAACAAACTCTCTCTCTGGACAATATTAATCCTTTACTGCACAAATATTATAGGACTGCCTTTTACCAAATACAATTTAAATAAAGGTTGTTTTCTTAAAGGATTACTACCATAAATTCTTATAATGCTAAAAAAAAGGGGGGGAACTTATTCATCAAAATTATGTTTCCTGTTCCTTAAATTTAAAACAGACTTAATTAAATGAAAAAAATTGTTTGACTATGTGGACAAAATCAAAATAGGAAGAAATATTAATTTTAATCACTAATGTTCACTGTAAGTGAACTTTATTCTTAAAAGTTTCAGAATGTGCAAATGCTTATTAGATTATCATAAAGATATATACATACACACAAATACATATAAAATATACACACTATAAATATACATGAATATATGTGTATGTATGTATATCTGATATACATACTATAAAATATAGCATACACATTACAGTTTAAGATGGGAAATTTTATATAAAATGTTGATCTAGGTAATATGCTTATGAAGTTAACTGTAGTTTAAGGCTAAAACTAAAAGTTTGATATTATAATCTACTTACATGATTCTATATTTGTGTAATTTAAATACATACATATAATGGTATATTAAGATTATAAACATAAAATAATAAAATATAAAAGAAAAATAATGAAAATGTTGGGTCCAAAAACTGGTTCAGTGTTAAGGATTCATTACATTCATAAAGAGAAAAGTTTATACATCTTTTATTTCAAAATACTACTGGATAACATATAAAAAAAGTAAATTATTTTTTCATATGAAATGATCAAATTATTGTTATCCTCAGATAGTAAAAAAGTCCTTAATTTTTGAAGAGACTATGTTCTGAATAATCATTAGTCCATATTGCTGTGGTTTTCAAATTCTTTCTTACATTAAAAAATACAACTTATATTCATAGATATTCATGCTCATATCTGTACTTCTATCAATCCTTGTTTTTACCTTTTCCAAATTCAGAAAAACAAATATATAAAATTGTCATTTATGCCTAAAACTATCTTTAGGCTTCCATCAGATAATAATTGGTTCCTTTACTTTAAAAATGGAAAGAAATGGGGCACCTGGGTGGCTCAGTCGGTTAAGCATCTGCTTTCAGCTCAGGTCATTATCCCAAGGTCCTGGGTTGAGTCCCGCATCAGGCTCCCCACTTGGTGGGGAGTCTGCTTCTCCCTCTCCCTCTGCCTGCCACTATGCACTCTCTCTCTAAAAAAAAACAACAAAATACTACTAATAATAAATAAATAAAATCTTAAAATTTTTTTTTTTTTTTAATGGAAAGAAAGGGGCTCTTGAGTGGCTCAGTCAATTAAGTGTCTGCCTTTAGCTCAGGTCATTATCTTGGAGTCCTGGGATGGAGCCCTGCATGGGGCTCCCTGCTCAGCCCGGAGTCCGCTTCTCCCCCTCCCTCCGCCCCTCCCCCCTGCTCATGCGCGCTCATGCGCTCACTTTCTCACTCTCAAATAAAATCTTAAAACTCAAATAAAAATGTAAAGATAATAAAAATAGTTTGTTGGAATTATCCAATTTTTAATTAAGTCTTAACTTTCGTGGGAACTCTTTGTATACCAAATATAACCCACAATGGGAAAAAGCAACCTAACAAATCGAGAAGTCCAGTTTTCATAGTTTCACTATATATATAAATAAAATATGTTTTCATAAATGACTTCAGTGATTGCATATCTCTCGAGTTAAAGAAAAGTGCACATAGGCTATTAATATTTGTTTCTAGATTTTAATGCACAAATCAATCAGGGACAATCCATGGCAATTACAGAGTGCTTCACGATATAAATCTAAAGGCAATGGAGATTTATCAATGGTCTCACTGTTTACAAAGTATTTTTATTCCCAGAGTAATCATGAATGACATCCTTATAAATCAACTGTGTGCAACATCCCTTAAGAGAAGATGCCACTGGCTTCCATTTTGCTAATGTTGGCTACTGTAATCAGCTATAATGTTCACAGAAAAATTGGCTGCAAGCTTAAATCAACATGAGCAATTTTATTCAAAACTGTTGAGAAAGTTTCTGGCATATCTTCTCCCTGTTAAACTAATAACCTTCGCAAAACTGCAAACACAGAACATAGGCAGGGATAAAGTCCTCAAAGTCATAGGAAGAGCTGCTGACTGCTCTCAAGATTCAAGCTTCTCCAAAGGTCATGGAAGGCACTCATGGAAATCTCAGAAAAGGTAACAGTCTAGACTTTGACAACGGGCCTAAGGATCTTATTCTTTAAACTAACACTGACACGGGCACCCGGGTGGCTCAGTTGGTTGAGCATCTGCCTTCCATTCAGGTCAAGATACCAAGATCCTCGGATTGAGCCCTGCATCTGGCTCCCTGCTTGGTGGGGAGACTGCTCCTCCTTCTGCCCCTCCCCCAGCTCATGCTCTCTCTCTCTCTCTCTCTCTCTCTCTCTCTCTCTGTCTCTCTCAAATAAATAATAAATTAAATCTTTCCAAAAAGTAAAATAACACTGGCCACAGGAAGAACGGAAGGACTTAAAATGTTGCACTGACCTTTACAATATCTTAATTTCAACTGTTCCTTTCCACCATTTTTGCTAAATCCAAACTGACCAACCAGGGCTTAACTAGGGCATGCAGTCCCTGCATTTTATCCCATGAATAAACACCTCTGTTTCCCCATAGTTTCTAAGAATTTGAACAATGAATGATTCTTGGGATAAGACTAAACCATGACTAACCTTCCTCAATCCTATCTTTTAAAACATTTAATCTAGGACAGGAGCAAGATGGCAGAGGAGTAGGAGACCTAGATTTCATCTGGTCTCAGGAATTCAGCTGGTACGGATCAAACCATTCCGAACACCTACAAACTCAACAGGATATTGAAGAAAAGAATAGCAACAACTCTCTGAACAGAAAAGCGACCACTTACTGGAAGGTAGGACTTGCGGAGAAGTGAATCCAAGGCGATATTCAGGAGGATAGACGGCGGGGGAGGGGGGCCTCCGGCGGCGGCTTCTGCCAAGTGCTAGAGCCACAGAGAACAAAATAGGAACTTTTAGAAATCCACTCTGCTGTGGGATGTTGCTCCAGTGGCTAAGCGGGGGATGGAACCCTCACGGGACAGTGTGGTCTCAGGACCCTCGGGGTCACAGAAAGACCGGGGCGGGGGGGGGCTGAGTGCAGCAGAGCTCCCAGGGATCGGAGCGGGGGAGCCAGCTGCAGAGACGGAGACGAGGCGCGGGCTCTCAGCTCGGGGTTGCTATAAACGGTGATCCGCGGCCCAGTCGGGCCACTGCTCCTCCAGCAGGGACCCAACAAGAGGCAAATCTGGGGAGACTCCCTTTCCACCCCTGGGAGGAGCAGCGTGGGAGCGCACCGCAGGGATCTGCTGGGTTTGGAGACTCCAAACGGGGTCGTGAGCCAGAGATAGAAACATTCGGTCACAGGCCGGGTGACTGCGGAGTGCGACCAGAGACCGGGGAGATGGGAGTGATTGACTGCTTTTCTCTGGGGGCACACTGAGGACTGGGGGCCCGAGTTCTCAGCTCCTCTGGGGCAGAGATTGGGAGGCCACCATTTTTACTGTGGTCCTCCAAAGCTGTACGGAAAGTTTACAGAGAACAAAAGCTACTGAGAGCAAACCCGAGCAGATTAGTTACCCTGGACCGACAAGGGCAGGGCAATTCCCCCTCCTGAAAGACATTTGGGAACCACGGCAACAGGCCCCTCCCCCAGAAGATCAGCAAGAACAGCCAGCCAAGACCAGTTTTCCAATCAATGAGAATGGCAGAACTCGAGCACTAGGGGAATACTGCACATAAAATCCAGGGCTTTTTTACCATGATTCTTTAGTCTTTCAAAGCTAAATTTTTTTAACTGTTTTTTTTTTTAATTTTTCTTTTTCCCTTTTTCAACCAACATCTTATCAATCCCTTTTTAAAAAAGAACATTTTTATTTTTCATTTTTAGAGTCATATTCTATCCCTTCATATTAGTTACCCTTATTTTTGGAATATATATATAAGTTGTTCTCTCTTTAAAATTTTGAGATACAGTTTCTTCTAACAGATCAAATACCCTAAATCTCTAGAGGTATGGCTTTGTTCTAGTCTCCTGCTTGATCACATTCTCTCCTTTTTTTGTTTAAATCCTCTTCTTTCTTTTTTCACACATCTTATCAATTCCTTTCATAAATTTTCTTATATTTTCATTGTTACAGTCATATTCCATCCCTTTATCATATTAACCCTTATTTTTGTACATATATAAGTTTTTCTTTCTTTAAAATTTTGGGAGGCACTTTCTTCTAACAGACCAAAATACAACCAAAATCTACCGTGTGCCACTATCTATACACCAGCCTGATCATATTTGATCATATTCTGTTTTTTGTTGTTTTGTTCTGTTTTTGTTTGTTTTTATCTTTTTCTTTATCTTTTTTTTCTTTCTTTCCCTTTTTCCCCCCTGGTTTCAGGTCTTTTCTGATTTACTTAGAGTATATTTTCTGGGGACGTTGTTACCCTGTTAGCATTTTGTTCTCTCATTCATCTATTCTCCTCTGGACAAAATGACAAGATGGAAAAAAATCACCTCAACAAAAAGAACAAGAGGCAGTACTGAATGCGAGGGACCTCCTCAATACAGACATTAGTACGATGTCAGACCCAGAGTTCATAATGATGATTTTAAAGATACTAGCTGGGCTTGAAAAAAGCATGGAAGTTATTAGAGAACTAAAATCTACCCAAGTTGAAATCAAAAAGGCTATCAAGGAGGTGCAATCAAAAATGGGGGTGCTAACTACTAGGATAAATGAGGCAGAAGAGAGAATCAGTGATAGAGAGGATCAAATGATGGAAAATAAAGAAGCTGAGAAAAAGAGAGATAAACAACTCCTGGATCACGGGGGCAGAATTCGAGAGATAAGTGATACCATAAGATGAAACATTAGAATAATTGGGATCCCAGAAGAAGAAGAAAGAGAGAGAGGGGCATATTGGAGCAAATTATAGCAGAGAACTTCCCTAATGTGGGGAAGGAAACAGGCATCAAAATCCAGGAGGCACAGAGAACGCCTCTCAAAATCAATAAAAACAGGTCAACACCCGACATCTAACAGTAAAGCTTATGAGTCTCAGAGACAAAGAGAAAATCCTGAAAGCAGCTCAGGAGAAGAAATCTGTAACCTACAATGGTAGAAACATTAGATTGGCAAAGGACCTATCCACAGAGCCCTGGCAGGCCAGAAAGAACTGGCATGATATATTCAGAGCACTAAATGAGAAAAATATGCAGCCAAGAATACAATATCCAACTAGGCTATCAGTGAAAATAGGAGGAGAGATAAAAAGTTTCCAGGACAAACAAAACTAAAGGAATTTGCAAACACAAAACCATCCCTACAAGAAATATTGAAAGGGGTCCTCTAAGCAAAGAGAGAGCCTAAAAGCAACATAGACCAGAAAGGAACACGGAAGATATACACTAATAGTCACCTTACAAGCAATACAATGGCACTAAATTCATATCTTTCATTAGTTACCCTGAAGGTAAATGGGCTAAATGCCCCAATCAAAAGACACAGGCTATCAGATTGGATTAAAAAACAGACCCATCGCTTTGCTGTCTGCAAGAGACTCCTTTTAGAACCAAAGACACCTCCAGATTGAAAGTGAGGGGGTGGAAAACAATCTACCATGCTAATGGACACCAAAAGAAAGCTGGGGTGGCAATTCTTATATCAGACAAATTAGATTTTAAAACAAACACTGAAATAGGAGATGAGGAAGGACACTATATCCTACTTAAAGGGTCTATCCAACAAGAGGATCTAACATTTTAAATATCTAGGCCCCGAACATGGGAGCAGCCAATTATATAAGCCAATTAATAACAAAAGCAAGGAAACACATCGACAACAACACAATATTAGTGGGAGACTTTAACACCCCCCTCACTGAAATGGACAGATCATCTAAGCAAAAGATCAACAAGGAAATAAAGACTTTAAATGACATACTGGACCAAATGGACTTCACAGATATATACAGAACATTGCATCCCAAAGCAACGGAATACACACTCTTCTCTAGTGTACACAGAACATTCTCCAGAATTGATCACATCCTAGGTCACAAATCAGGCCTCAACCAGAACCAACAGATTGTTATCATTCCCTGCATATCTTCAGACCACAATGCTTTGAAACTAGAACTCAATCAGAAGAGGAAAGTCGGAAAGGACTCAAATACATGGAGCCTAAGAGCATCCTACTAAAGAATGAATGGGTCAACCAGGAAATTAAAGAACAATTAAAAAAATTCATGGAAACCAATGAAAATGAAAACACAACTGTTCAAAATCTTTGAGATGCAGCAAAGGCAGTCCTAAGAGGAAAGTATATAGCAATACAAGCCTTTCTCAAGAAACAAGAAAGGTCTCAAATACACAACCTAACCATCCACCTAAAGGACCTGGAGAAAGAACAGCAAATCAAGCCTAAACCCAGCAGGAGAAGAGAAATCATAAAGATCAGAGCAGAAATCAATGAACTAGAAACCAAAAGAACAGTAGAACAGATCAACGAAACTAGGAGATGGTTCTTTGAAAGAATTAACAAGACTGATAAACCCCTGGCTAGGCTTATCAAAAAGAAAAGAGAAACCAAATCAACAAAATCATGAATGAAAGAGGAGAGATCACAACCAACACCAAAGAAATACAAACAGTTATAAGAACATATTATAAGCAACTATATGCCAGCAAATTAGATAATCTGGAAGAAATGGATGCATTCCTCGAGATATACCCACTACCAAAACTGAACCAGGAAGAAATAGAGAACCTGAACAGACCTATAACCACTAAGGTAATTGAAGCAGTCATCAAAAATCTCCCAACAAACAAAAGCCCAGGGCCAGATGGCTTCCCAGGGGAATTCTACCAAACATTTCAAGAAGAATTAATACCTATCCTCCTGAAACTGTTCCAAAAAATAGAAATGGAAGGAAAACTTCCAAACTCATTTTATGAGACCACCATTACCTTGATCCCAAAACCAGACAAAGACCCCATCAAAAAGAATTACAGACCAATATCCTTGATGAACACGGATGCAAAAATTCTCAAGAAATTACTAGCCAATAGGATCCAACAGTACACTAAAAGGATTATCAACCACGATCAAGTGGGATTTATCCCTGGGTTGCAAGGTTGGTTCAAAATCCACAAATCATTCAACGTGATACAATACATAAACAAAAGAAAGAACAAGAATATGATCCTCTCAATAGATGCAGAAAAATCATTTGACAAAGTACAGAAAACTTTCTTGATCAAAACTCTTCAGAGTATACGGATAGAGGGTACATACCTCAATATCATAAAAGCCATCTATGAAAAACTCACAACGAATATCATTCTCAATGGGGAAAACCTGAGAGATTTCCCCCTAAGGTCAGGAACGCGGCAGGGATGTCCACTATCACCACTGCTATTCAACATAGTATTAGAAGTCCTAGCCACAGCAGACAGACAACAAAATATAAAAAGGCATCCGAATTAGCAAAGAAGATGTCAAACTCTCACTCTTCAGATGATCTGATACTTTATGTGGAAAACCCAAAAGACTCCACCCCAAAATGCTAGAACTCAGACAGGAATTCATAAAGTGGCAGGATATAAAATCAATGCACAGAAATCAGTGGCATTCCTATACACCAACAAGACAGAAGAAAGAGAAATTAAGGAGTCGATCCCATTTACAATTGCACCCAAAACCATAAGATACCTAGGAATAAATCTAACCAAAGAGGCAAAGGATCTGTCGTCAGAAAACTATAAAGTACTCATGAAAGAAATGGAGGAAGACACAAAGAAATGGAAAAACGTTCCATGCTCATGGATTGGAAGAACAAATACTGTGAAGATGTCAATGCTACCTAGAGCAAACTATACATTCAGTGCAATCCCCATCAAAATACCATCCACTTTTTTCAAAGAAATGGAACAAATTATCCTAACATTTGTATGGAACCAGAAAAGACCCTGAATAGCCAGAGGAATGTTGAAAAAGAAAAGCAAAGCTGGCGGCATCACAATTCCGCACTTCCAGCTCTATTACAAAGCTGTCAACATCAAGACAGTAAGGTACTGGCACAAAAACAGACACACAGATCAATGGAACAGAGTAGAGAGCCCAGAAATGGACGCTCAACTCTATGGTCAACTCATCTTTGACAAAGCAGGAAAGAACGTCCAATGGAAAAAAGTCTCTTCAACAAATGGTGTTGGTAAAATTGGACAGCCACATGCAGAAGAATGAAACTGGACCATTTCTTACACCACACACAAAAATAGCCTCAAAATGGTTGAAAGACCTGAATGTGAGACAGGAGTCCACCAAAATCCTAAAGAAGAAGACAGGCAGCAACCTCTTCGACCTCAGCCGCAGCAACTTCTTCCTAGAAATATCGCAACAGGCAAGGGAAGCAAGGGCAAAAATGAACTATTGGGACTTCATCAAGATAAAAAGCTTTTGCACAGCAAAAGAAACAGTCCACAAAACCAAAAGACAACCGACAGAATGGGAGAAGATATTTGTAAATGACATATCAGATAAAGGGCTAGCATCCAACAGCGCAACAGCCAAAGAACAAATGAATCACAGATCTGTACCTTTGAAACAAATAATACAATATATGTTAAAAAAAAAAAAAAAAAAAAAGGAGAAGATAGCAGGAGAGGAACAATGAAGGGGGGGAAATCAGAGGGGGAGATGAACCATGAGAGACAATGGACTCTGAAAAACAAACTGAGGGTTCTAGAGGGGAGGGGGGTGGGGGGATAGGTTAGCCTGGTGATGGGTATTAAAGAAGGCACGCTCTGCATGGAGCACTGGGTGTTATACACAAAGAATGAATCATGGAACACTACATCAAAAACTAATGATGTAATGTATGGTGATTAACATAACAATAAAAATTAAAAAGAAACCTTTAATCTACTTGGCTCCCCACAAAACAGCCATTTTGAACTGTTCCCATGTTGTAATGTGGTAATAAAGGCTTAAGGTAATGGCTTTTGATTGGTCTTTCTCATTCCACATTTGAGGTAATTGTCTATTAAATATTTCGTAGTAGAGGAAATATTTAGGGTCTAAGATTTTTTTCCCACCGCCTATAGGCAAGTAAACAGTTCAAGAATTACATTGAGTGCTGCCATAAGTCCTCTAACTACATGTCCAATAAAGACTAAGTCAAAAGATCCAGGTCAGCCCCAGGGGAAAGTCCATGCTGGTGTAACAACTATACTGTATGATCTGATACACTACCTGGATTCCCCCTTTAGAACCAAGAGCCTCAGTTCCTGGTTAGCCAGTGCACTGGCTCTGACCTTATACAACTCAGGCATCTCCTGGAGAATCGGTCTTGGTCAAAGAACGTAGTCTCACAAGGGCTATAGCGTCTCCTGGTGTTATCCTGCATCCCACAACATACTGACAGATTACAAAGGCCCATGCTGAGACCTCTGTCTTCCAAGCCTGAGTGCACTTTATTCTTGGCCTTTATTACTGATCTTGGTTATCTATAAAATTCCTTAACCTGTCTGAAGGCTGCCACAGGATTTTGGCAGGGGGGTCAATTCCAACCAGCTTCCCTAAGGATTTATGGCCTTTTGGAAAAATGGACATGGCTTCTTGCTTCATGCCACATCCTCGCTCTCCTCCCCCCTCAAATCAATGATCCTGAACTATGAAAAAAAATACTATGATGGATTTTAAGCAATGAGCACTTTAGACAATTCTGAAACAATGCCAATCTTGTAAAAGAAAATCCAGTGCACCCAATTGGTCTTATTATTTACCAGTCTCTGTGATTGTTAGATATCACAAAGCCTTAGTATTCAATATAAAGCTATACTGATAAGGTCGATAGTATTATTGACTAGAGAGTGTTCTTAGTTATGCAGTGATAGAGTCATGAAGAAAAATTTTAAAAGGTAGGGCATGGGGGCTTCTCTCAATTGTTAATGTTTACAGAAAAAAAAATGTTAACTGAAACCATATTTTGAATTTACTAAGACAAATGACCCAATTTCTTTTCCCAAATCAAATTAGGCAAATTTACAACATCTGTCATGTGTTTATGTTTTACATATCATACTGTGAAAACAGAGGCATTGTAAAGTGGTTGGTATAAAATAGGATAGGCCAACAATAAAACCAGGGACTTAGAAAAAGAAAAGATGCATAAATTTCAACAGGCAAACAAAAATAACTCAGAAAAAAAGGCAAAGTGATGTCTTTATGATGACAACTTACTTTGAGTATTTGAATAAGTGAGAAGAAAAATTCAAGTTCATGAATATAAGGCATCTTGATGTAGAACCAGAAAAATTAACATAAGTTACAAAGAACAAATATATCAGGAAAAAAGGAATAAAAAGGAATAAATTTTATCTTCTAAGGAGGCAAGAGAACATATGCAATAAAAGTAGCTGAGGGCAGAATGTATATTTTCTGTTAGTCTTAGGCAAAAGAACCAGAGGCATAAAAGGGAAAAATGAGGAATCAGTCACATTGATGTCCATGTGTAGCGTATTTTTAACAATGGTTCTATAAGAGTAATAAAAATTCTAATAATGATACTTAAGGAAAAGGATTACATCAATGCTTGCTTTCAGTACCCAGGCCATGTGGATGGCCAAGTCCTCTTAATAAAAGTTCATTCTTTTTTTTTTAAGATTTTATTTATTTATTCATGACAGACAAAGAGAGAGAGAGAGAGAGAGAGAGAAGCAGAGGGAGAAGCAGGCTCCCAAGGAGCAGGGAGCCTGATGCGGGACTCGATCCCAGGACCCTGGGATCATGACCTGAGCCGAAGGCAGACGCTTAACCATCTGAGCCAGGCAGGCGCCCAATAAAAGTTCATTCTTATAAAAATTTCAACAAGTTTCAATGTATCAGAGTAATACCAACAACGAAAATTAAATTCACATAGATTATTCACTGCATGTCTAAATACTGTTTATGGTGTGAAAATATATTCAATTATGTTTCATTAAATCATACATAATAGAAGTGTGCAATGCCACCTGCTTTGATATATGAAATTCCAAATTTAAAAATCATATCAGTCTTTTTGCTTGTCTTATCCATCTCTTAAGAGTTGTTTGGAAAGTAGACACCCTTAATTTTGAAGAAGTCCAGTTAAACACAATTTTCTTCTCCAGATTGTGGTTCTGGCAACTTCTCAAAGAAATTTCTCTGTGCCTGTTTCTCTGCTTCTCTCTTAAGAATACCAGTCATACTGGATTATTTTAGCTTCTGAAAATACGTTAAATGTTTTTAAATAAATACTTTAAATATTATTTTAACTTCTAACAGTATCTTGTAGATTTTGACACCCCTCCTTTTAAAGGATTTCCTAGATATCCCAATGCTTATTTTTCAAATGTAACTGTATTTAAAAATGCTTCATTAAAAGAATGATTTTATTTTTATCTAATTTGACTAAATTCATAAACTCTTTTGGAAATCATGATTATCTTAATATTGAGTCATCCAGTTCAGTCAGTTCATCCCTAGTTATCAATATCTAAAGACAATTCAAACTAAAGAATGAATTTAATGGCTTATTTTTTTTTTTCAAGTTCTGAATGGACAGCTTCATGGTAGGGGAGAGATTATTGCTTGGCTCAAATTATACCACAATAAACTATTTTTCTTCTATACCTTGACCCTGCTTTCCACAGAATTGACTTCATTTTCAGGCTGGAATCTCTAATCATGACACACAAAAAAATACTTGTAGTAGTTTCCTGGAGCCTGGATTGGAGGAAATACCATTGCAACCAAAGTAAAACTTGGTTAGAGATGGAATTCCAAAAGAAATGAGACATGCCGTTACCAGAAAGTCCAGTTACCAGAAAGTCATTCTTTATCAAATTGGATCTCATGCATATGTCATGATGGCAAATCAATGAGTAACATTTTAAGCTGGCAATTTAACAAACAGTGATATAAATATATTATTATTAATTGTGGAGTTAATCACTAGGAGAGGTAATGAACTGAAATGACAATCAGCTGTGGTCTCTAGTATATAAGGCAAAGTATACACAGGGCTGATGCAGGGAGACAGGTGCTTTGCACTAGGAATTCTACCTGACTTATAGTTTATCAATTGCAGTTATTACCTAATTAAATCTACCTCAGCAGTACCATACCATGACCGGATTCCAGACATGCCAAATACCAGCAGTGGGTGGGGTGATGGAAAATCTGCACTTTAAATGCAGCACTCCACAATCCTGTAAACCCAACATAGCAGTAATCTAGAGACCAGTATTTGGTAGCCAGTGATGTGAGTGAGGCACATGGTGAATGGTATGGGTTTTACAAATACTCGTTGAATTATGAAGAAGAATTGCTCAAAAATGGAACATCCAACATGAAAACAAAAATCTAAGGCAGAAAAGCTAAATCTTGTAACTTTTATTGTTAGGTGTATTTTTATAGTGGGTAAATCAAGCTACTGATTTGCGATCCCTCTTCACCCCAAAAATAGCAAGAAAAGTTGATATCCATCAGTGAGTTTTATGAAGAACAAGTAGACTAAAATGCAATGAATAAAGCAGAGGTGATGTGAATAGTACAGATATTTTCCTATGAGACAGATTCCTGTAAGCCAGGAAACAGATTAGCTCAGATACTTGAGTGTGACTTTTAATTCCACAGCATATCATTTATTTCCACAGGACAGGGAGACACAAACTACATCATTTTAATTATTAAAAAACTAGATAATATTTATATACAAATTAAAATGAAAAGTCAGATATCAAATAATGCCAATAAGTTAAATCATCTGAAAAAGAACCGTATGATTTTTTCAGCTGAGTTAAATTCTCATATTCCATGAGAGTAAATCAGCACACAATAGCTTAAGTTAGTATTTAACAAATAGTGCTATAAACATTTTATTAATATTTATGAAATCTATCACTAAGAGAGTTTAAAAAAAGAAATCACAAAAGTTGCAGCCTCTTGTGAAGAGAGTGTGGAATGAGCACTACAGTTCTTGACATATAGTAAGCATTAATAAATATTTTCTGAATAAAGGAAAGTAGTAAATGAAAAAATACACCAAATATTGATAATACCATCCTATTTTAATCCTACTTATGGAAATTATAAATTAGAACCCTATATTTATAGAACATTTATCTCATTATTGCTAATAATTGCTTCAGGTAAAAGTGTGAATTTCTCATTCATGAAAGTTAACTTGTTTCCAAATTGAATTTTTGACTCCCACAGTCAGAAGGATTAAATGCTGGGGTAAGTTTCCAGGGGAGGCAATGGAATCTACAAGTCCTAGCTCAGGACCTTTAAATTTGGTGGAGGCCTGTCCCAAGGAAGGACAATGGTCTCCAGGGCTCTCCAGCCTCCAGTGTTTTGCTTGTTTCCAGGTGGGGAGCATCACCAGAAGCAAGTTATAACTTTCCACATCACTCAGCTCCTGTTTCATTACTCCCTGTTTGTCTGTCAAGTGGGTGTATGATGATAAACATTCGTTTTAATTAGGAAAAGATTACACATTGCCACAAGAGGGAAATTTTCCTTATTATTCTTACCCAAATCTCCCCCTTCCACACAGAAAGAGTCCCCAGAACATGTATGTATATATCAAATAACATATATATGTTACTGGTTCTGTTTCCCTAAAGAACCCTAATTAATACAGATGGTGTTTAAAATTAGCAATATAAAACCGTTTTCATGAAAGTTTTCAAAAGATTAAGAGGGATGATTCCAGGGGCGCCTGGGTGGCTCAGTCAGTTAAGCGTCTGCCTTCGGCTCCGGTCATGATCCCAGGGTCCTGGGATGGAGTCTCCTGTCAGGCTCTCTGCTCACTGGGGAGTCTACTTCTCCCTCTCCCTCTGCTGCTCCCCCTGCTTGTGCCCCCTCCCTCTCTCCCTCTCTGTCAAATAAATAAAATCTTAAAAAAAAAAAAAAAGGTGGATGATTCCAATGATTTTGCAAACTTCTTGAATTAAAGGCCTGGACATTATGACCCTTTTTAAAAATCCACAAATTATTATATTATTAAACACAATAAGATATTTTATAGGTTAGCAAATATTTGAATTTTATATATACATATTTTAACAGAGGTTAAGAAGTATTTTCTGTGAAAAAATATTGCACATCCATCATTTAAAAATAACATTACCATTTTATTAACTATAAAACTAGTCCAAATCAACTATTAACTGCAACTTGAACCATTAACTTTATTTTTCATATTTGGTAACATGTTTTCTGTAGTATTCCGCTACACTGTGATGCATATACTACAGTGAGATATATTTTGCTTTTATATATATATACATATATGTGTGTGTATATATACACACACCTGCTTATTATGCAGGTAACATAGTTCATGTGATTCTATGCATTCTTGAGGAAATTACTTCTCAATATTAGTTTGGAAATTTATAAAATGAAGACATTATATAAGTACAAAATATTTTGAAAATTACTAAAGTATATACTCATGGAATGGTTGCAAGGATTGACATTAATACCACATGTTAAGCATCTTTCCTATAACTGTCAATAATAAGCACCCTCATAGATATTTCTATTCCATATCATTTAGTACTGACATTTGAAAATTTTAGAATGGTTGAGAATATACCCTGGAAATGGTTTATCTATTCTAACACCTTGTCAAAACTTGCTAGACATATCTTAGCTTCAACCAAATCTAACACTGCAGAAAACAAAGCCTTAGCAGAAACTGTTGGAGATAGATCTCATAGTGGGGCAAATTCCATTTGGAAATGCAGCCTGTTGAACTATACAATAGTATCGATCTCTAGGAAGCACCATATTAATTCTGGAATTTGCAATTGCACGTGATTTGTAAAATCACTACTTCCACTAAGTATCTCATGCAACAAACTGACTCTGTGAATATATTTTTCTCCTTCTTTTAGTTACCTAAAAATGCTGTATTTAAGTTCATTCAGTCTTTAACTAGTAGTCTTTAACCTAAAGTTCTAATGGGAAAAATGCATTATGAGTCAAAGACTTAATTATATTCAAGCCCTGCCAATAACTCAATATGCCAGGGTAAAGGCGCTGCTTAATTTTCCTGGATCTGATCTTCCTCCTATGTAATAGGAGAGATTTTGATGGTTCGTCAAACTAACAACCCCACTCTAAAAATCTATGACTTTTTGTAGGGTAGAACTTCTAGGCAGGATAGTTAGGATAAAACCTAAAGTAAAATTTCCAACACCTGATAACAACTCTTTTTTCAATTAAAGAATGATGCTCTATAGGTGAGTGGTCAGAAAAGAAAAAATTGGGGAGGTAGATGGAAAAACCCAACAGGATGAATGGTTGGAGAGACATGTTAGAGAGAGAGAGATGCAGAGAGACAACAACGTGTTAAGAAGATCGCGTTTTGAAACAGTTAAGTCTTAGTTTTCAATTCTTTCAAAGAGAGAGAGATTTATCAATCTGAGTCTCCATTTTCTATAATAGAAAATGGAGATAGTTTCTCTCATAAGGTTAGTCGGAAGGTGAAAAAATTATTTATATATATATAAATTTATATTTTTATATTTAATTTTTATAATATATACAGTTTTATATTTTTATTTATATATATCCTATATATATATATATATATATATATATATATATATATAGGAACTAGCAGGATTTTTTTACTTTATTTTCAGCTCTCTCTTCCTTTTTTCTGTTACATCAAAACAAAGAATGCAGAACAGAGTATAATTTAAGGTAAATATTTAAAAGAGGATTAATGCTGGGTGCAATGTACTCTTGGGCGGCCAAGTAAATGCTACATGAAGTAAAGCAGCCAACGTTGAGCCTTGGAACGGAGTTCTCATTTGGACAGCAGCCTCAGCTGGTAGTCTGCTGTGAACACGCCAGGTCCAGTGCAATTAGATTGTGTAAATAATCTATGCAAGTGGCATGGAGCTTATACAATGCACATCTTGATGAAGCACATTAGGCGTGTGCACTACCATAGTGAGCATTAGCAAGATTATTCATCTTTAAACATTGTGCTTTTGATTTTTTAATCAGGAAAACACTTGTTTTTAGCTTCATGAAGTCATGTTTTTTTCTAGGTTTCCACTTGTTAAGAATTTTCATGAGCTCCTCTGGGAGCTGTAAAATTGAAGCCTCATTTCATTTATTTTATTGTTTTCAGTTTGTGACCTGTGGACCACCTGCATCAGAATCATTCAAGGTTCTTGTTAAAAATGCTGTTTCATGGGCCTCAGCCAGACACAGAATCAGGTTCTCATGGAAGTGTGCCCCAAGAATTTGGAATTTTGAGCAAATTCCCAATGTGAATTTCAGTCATAATCATTTTTACAACTGCTCACTTACAGTCAGTACAATATAGAGGGAAGAAAAACTAGACCAATAGTTGGAAGGCCTAAATTCTCTTTGCAATTCTGCACACTGTGATTCTATAAACATTGGCAAGCCCTCTTTGAGTGGGGTGAGCATACTATGCCATGCTAACCAGAAGTCTTTTGGTGTGAGTAAGTTACTTCACGAGCAAAAACAGATGATTGCTAAATTTGGGTCTATTCTCTCATCTGTAAAAACAGCCTGAATGAACTCTAAGGTCATTTTCTATACTAATATTTAACAACTCCAGCAAGCGAATACACTTAACTTATTAATATTCAGTGCCTTGGTAGGATCAAAACTATTCAAATTATTGATAGCCAAGGGAGTCGGTTCAGATTTTGATCCAAAAGCATTCACCTTCAAAACCCATATATTTAGGCATACTGAGTACATTCTGATGCATGTCTCACATGCCCACTTGGAGTGAAAGCAGAAACCCATCGTTATCACCATCACAACACTGTAGAACATGACTGGAAGAAACTGAAGAAGTAAGAAAAAGAGAATTATGCCTTGTTAGAAGCTGAAGGCATTCTGCTTTAAGACAAGCACCCATTCCTTCTTTCTTTCTTCAAAAAACATGTACTTTGCACATACTATAAGCCAGACATTCTCCTAGGGTTTAGAGATACAGTAACAAAGACACGGAGCTTATACTCTCTCATACTCTTATAGTATAAATTTTACTGATAATCTTTAGGTATTGCAGGCTCAATTGGTATGGCTGGCTGGCTGCCCATAAAAGTCCATATTCCGTGCTCTCCCTTTTCTTATCTACAGGTAGAATTCAGAGCATCATTAACATATAGGTGCTCTGAATATATGAATAGTGTGTGTGTGGGGGGGAAGTGAGGGAGAGAGAGTAACAGCTTGTATCTCAGCTAAGGAAAGCCACATGAACGTGATCTCTCATTAATAAGATGCATAACAAATCCCTTGGTAGGCTTCTGGGGAGCCTTTTAAAAGCGAGCATGCTCTGTTGGCTGCATTTTTGCTCTTGCCATTCTTCCTGCCCAGAACACAAGTGAAATGCTTGAGCACAGAAAGGGCTATTTGCCAATAAACTAATCATGGCTGTGCAGAAAGACAGAAAGATCATGCACTGACCACACTTAGACTTGCCATCATTCATGGAAAATCATTATAGGCTGAACTGTCACATTTCAGATTTATAAAATGACCAAAATTTTTTGAACCATATACTACCAACTGCAATGGAACAAGTACACAAAATAAATCCAGGTATTCTGCATCAATCACACTTTTGATCTTCAAAATAGGCATTCCTTGGCTTTCTGTTTCAAAAGAAATTTGTGAATTTTTCCAGATATATAAAGTGGCTCGAGGTTTGAGACCTTTTAAGATCCATGTTTCACTGCACTCTGATTCAGAATTCACAATACAGACTAAACTATAGCTTCAAAAATAAAACACTCTGCTGAACTTAGCATTAAAAATAAGAAAAGGGTTTTCTGATTTATACTATATAAACTACACATTTTATATTGCTTCCCTTTATAGAAGAAAAATTATGTACTGACAGACTGATTTTCAACCACGCAGAATATTTTTTAAAGTTTAAGTGTTCATTATTTTATTAGAGAATTTATCTGTGAGACTAACAGCAGGCCCACCTCAAAATGTGAGAAGCCAAAGAGAGTCAGGGCCAGAGTTACATTATGCTGAAGTCTGGAAAAGATGGGATACCTGGATTCAGTGATGTTCAGAAGCAGAAGGAAGGATGTAATATCTAAGTCCACTTACAGGAGAGTCAAGTTAAGGCAACTAACTTTAACTAAAATTAAAGTTATACTATTTAGCATTTATAAAATCTAAATTATCATCGTTCATATTCATTTTTCAACAAAAGCCCCAGCACATTCTAAATCAGTATTCAATATATCAGTATATTCTTTCCTTCACATGTTATACTTGGGTACATACTTCCTATACCCAGAGCACTTAATGCATCAGAAGGAAGTTGGTGTAAAAGGGCACTAGACTCTTTGGGGGGAAATGTGAAAGTATGGATGAACTTGGCCTAAGAATCACAGCTTCCTCTTCCTAGGCTTAGTTCTTCCTCTGGCTAATGCTGAGCACATCACTTTACTGTGAGAGGTTTGAGGTTGAAAATTCCTATCATTCTCTCCAGTCCTGAAATTCTTTGGGGGTGACAACGAGTTTGGCTGACCACTTGCTATACTGAAGATGTACTAGAGGGTAGTGAGGACCTATTTGTGGTTGACAATAATCTGAAGGCATGTGCACATATTTTAATTCCCTAGAAGATAACACATGTTGGTATTCAGCATGGCTAAAGTGTGTTACAGTATTCACTGCCTTGGAGAAATTTAGTCTGTTCAAGAGCTGGGATGTTATTCCTGGCAATCTAACCCTTCCTGTTTGCTTTCAGCTAGACAAAGAGTAGCACTGATATTTTTGGGATGTACTGTCTGGTGTTTTGCCATTACAACATTCAAAAGAACGCTGGGCCCTAGCAGGATAACTGAGAAAAAAAAGCTGGAGTATATACTGCCTAGAATATTGGCCTCCCCTTGGGTAGTGCAATAGCTTTATGGAAAAAAATGGAGATGATATTTTGAAAGAAACTATCGCAGGTAGAATTTAGACATAAAATGCCCAAGAGATAAAACATAACAAGCTTACAAACCATTTTTTTTATGCTGTGAAGTTCTACAGAGTTATCAGGCACCATGGCAGCTCCTGCCATTGTCGGTGATCTGCTAGCTCACCTTGTTGGCTCAGGCAGCACCCTGAACCAGATATCATCCAACTTTAACTCTATCTTACCACTAAAATTCTGAGTCTTGTGCTGGGTTAGTTACAGCTCAATGCAGAAAGACCCCATATCCCTTGTCAAACGGAAGTAAAATAGGCTGCGTCCACCTCTATAATGTCCTGACAGCACGAATAAGTTGAATGAGTACATGGTTCAAAGTCCCATGGCCTGTATTCCTCCTGCAATATGTAAGTAAAGACAATATGAACACTTCACAGAAGAAGAAAAACATATGGGCCTATTTCACCGAAGATTCTACATCACACGCTGGCAGTACCCGGAAGTGGAGCATTGCAGTGCTACGTGCACAATTTAGGCAGTGCCCAGAACAGATGTAACAGCTTTAAGCAACACAGCCCTTTGTTACATACTTTGCCTGCAAGAAGGTATGGCCCCAGGAACAATCTACAGGGATTCTTGTGCAATGGTTAATAGTTTGGCAATGAATGGGAAGGGAATAAAAGAATCGTTAGAAAGGATGGACACTGAGATTTCTTAATTGAGAGAGATATGAACACATGTGCACCCCATGCAAATGTTTGCCAAGGAGAAATCTTAGCAGAGAAGCAGCATATAATCACATGGACCGGCTGTCCCATTCTTTTGCTGCCAGTGTTTTGTTTTGTTTTCTTAGCCATCACTATCTTTCCCCAATGGGGCCATGATGAAAGCGGCCACTGGGAGAGGTATAGAAGTTAGGGACTCAGCACCGTGGGCTTCCACTCACACAGCCAGCCTAGCTACAGTCACTGTTGAGCCTAACTTGCTAACTGCAGAAATCAACACTGAGCCTTGATAAGGCGACATTTCTCTGGGAGGTCAGTCAGCCCATAGAGCACACTGATTACACTGGACCATTTCTATCATGAAAGGGACAGATCTTTGCTTTCACTAGCAGAGACACTTTCTCTGCCTGTGGATTTGCCCTCTCTGTCCACTATGCTTCCTTCAAAACCAGTATCCATGAAATTACACAATGTCTGTACCTTGGTATTCCACACAGCATTGCTTCTGACCAAGAAACTAAGCTTACAGCAAACTGAGTGAAATAATGGGCCTTTACTAATGGAATTCATTGGTCTTAGCATGTGTCCAGTCAAATCAGCACAAAAGCAGTTGACTGGATATACTAGTAGGATAAAATTCTGAAGATTTGTTTACCATGCCAGCTAGGGGAAATGCTTTTGAACGTGAAACAATGTCCTCTAGGATATGATATATGCTCTAAATCAGCAAGAACTATATGATATTATTTCTCCCATGACCAAGATTCATGGATCTAGGAATCAAGGGGCAGAAACAATAAGTGGTTCTTCTATTGCTTCTACTGACCAATTAGTAAAAATTTTCTTGGGGTTCTGTTAGTAAGCAGTCTTAGTTCTCAAGGGAGGGCTGCTTTCACCAGGACACACAGCAATAGTCTATTAAACTGGAAGTTGGGACGGCTACCTGAGTTAGTCAGCAGGCAAATCAAAGAGTACTCTGTTGGCTGGAGTTATTGACCCTGATTTTCAAAGGGAAATCTGGTTGCAATAATACAATGATGAGTATATCTAGAAGGCAAGAAATATCTTCAGGCCACTCATAAATATATTCGCATCCTATGATAAAAATCAGTAGAAAGCTGCAACATCCCAACAAAGGCAGGACTGGGAAAGACCCAGATTCTTTAGCTATGAACATTTGGGTTACCCCATCAAACAAAGATTCACAAATGGCTAAGGTGCTTGCTAACAGGAAGGGTAAAGAGAATGGGTTGTGGAAAAAGATAACTATAAATGTCAGAACTACATACATAAAAATGAGGACTATAATAGTTATATATTTTATTCTTACTTTAATATAACATTTTTGTGCATAGATTGACTATTTTCTTCCTCTTTCCTATTCCCTACCTTGAAATTCTAAATGTACTAATATTTAAACATATATCTCAACATTTAAACTATGGGATATCAAAGGGGGGATATGAGTCAGGAAGCAAAGGAATGATCATCACCCAAATAGATAAAGGGATCATCTAATTTCTTTTGGGGAAATAAGTATGTTTTCCATTTATATCAAGAATAGTTGCATCATAGGAGGTGAGAACAGGATTGTGCTTTTGTGTTTATTTGGAAATTCCCTAAGGAGAAAAGAAACGTACAGGAGGCCAGGTTGAAAAATATGGTTTTGCCCTCAAACAATTTTGCAAACTGTAACTACATTCTACCAGAATTCCCCTTCTTGTGCAAGTCCACATTAGGATTGGATTTAAGAAAAATATGTGTGTTATTTTTAAGTCAGAACTGAAGCAGCAATCTTTCTTATGAACCAAAGTTCAGTGTAGGGGGCCATACTCTGGGACAGCTCACACACATTTTGCCTAATCTGTTAATTCACCTTGTTTGTGTAGAGGTGACTTAGGCTTGCAGGTGATAACACTTTTTACCCCCGTTAGAATTATTTTTTGACTTCTCTGAGTCCCCAGCTAGGCATGTGTCCAACTCTGTGGGGAAAGGTGCAAGCTTCTGAAGGTCACCTGCATCATCTAGGTCACAGATGATGGGAGACAAATGTAGGCTCTAGTTTTTCCTTTTACATTTCAATTCAACCCTATAGGTTCCAATTTATATGTTTTCAGCCCCACTGCATGTCTCAACTGCTGACCTGGCTTACCAATAGCAACTTCAAGCCCTGAATCCCATGCAACAGCAGCTCTGCCCAGACAAGTTAACCAGCCCACACAGCATAAGCCCAAACCCTTATGATAAATTGTTTATTGTGCATCATATACAGACCAATACTTCCCTGAACTAACCCTAATAGAGATTATCATTGATATGTTTTTTTGTATCCTGCCAAATATTAAGGGGCTAGAAATATCACATTAATTTACTTTTCTAAATCTAATTCTGACTGCAAAGCCCCATTTTGAAGAAAAATGCAGTCCCAAACATGTTTGAGTACTAAACGCACTCTATGACGCAGAAAGTGGGGAAGAAGTGCTAGTGTTGCATACATCACGACCTCTGCACAAGATACTCATCATGCAGCCTCGTGTGATTGGTTCGCTTACATGCAGGTCTCATGGGTTTCCTCAGGCATAGCTCCCAGGGCTGTGGCTATGAAGACCAAGGGCTCTTAAGAGTTCAAGGTCTACTCTTTCAAACCACAAGATCATGGGCCTCCCACCTTCATAGGAGCCAGGAAGCAGTGCTTTGGTCTCCTTCATTGTTACCAGTCCTTTCAAAATCAGTTCTCTCTTCAAAGCAAAACCCCAATTTGGGCTACTTATGCCCATACCCTTACTGCGGACATTACCTAGCCTCTCTATCCCTTACAACAAAAATATATCATTTTTTTTACCAAGACAAAATCCTCTTAATACTCCTTTGGAACAAAGAATTTCTGGCCTCAAAGCCATGGTTGGCAACTTGAAAACAAAGGTCTAGAAAGCCGCCTTCTCTCATTATTTAGGATGATTCGACGACACAGAACAAGTCTAAATCTCAGTGTACTATTATAATGGACAAATAGGTAGGTAGTTGGGTAGATAGTTATGTGGTTTTCTACTCAGGGATCTTATAGCTTCCTGTCTGCTTCCCTCCATTTCTTTTATTGGAAAGAGATAAAACTCCAGTCTTAGTTATGTCTTTAAATTGGTATTATTTGCTTCCAACTCTGCTTGAGTGGTATTGGAAGAAATATTTACCTGTTTTCCTAGAAAAACTGCAGAAGTCATACAAACACACAAACATCCACAAATATAAGGTACTTAGAGTACAAATCATCTGCTTTGGGACAAGGGAAAAGAATACAGTAAAAATATATAACAAAATCAATTCCTTCACATACCCAGAACATTTTATCTTAGCAAAACAAAACAAACAAACAATGAGCTATGTAGGAAATTTCAGAGGGGAAACCTCAGTGCAATGGATAGGTACTGCTTAATTTGAAGTTTTACTTTTTAAGAAGCATGAAGAAATATGTACAAGATTCTAAGTTCCTTTGCTATATTCAACTCTATATATTCTAAATGCTTCACAATTTTTACTCTTGACTTGCTTCAATTAATACATATCATTAGAATGCAGCTATACATATAAATACATACTTAAAGTGCTGCAATTAAGGGTATAAAAAGCAATTTGTTTGAACATTTCAAGGAAGGTACAATACTCTATATAGCCACACACACTAGTCACAAAATAGTCAAAGGAATAAAGTACTTGTAGAGCATACTTATAAACATTAAGATACTTCTAAATATAAACTGATTCCAATGTCTGCCCGTGATCTGACTAGAACGTTCAACTCTTCTTAGGGGCATAGCTCTTCCAACTATGGAATTCCGAAACCCAATATTTAAAATGTATTTTTAAAATTACCACACCCACTCTTCTTATTTAATAAATATGCAGCTTATTCACATTACTCTGAACTTTTCATTATCTCTTCACTACTCTATCATTAATGAGACAATCAAAACAAACAGCTAACAATAAAAAATGCCACCATCTTCTTCTTGAATTTCCTTGAGTCTAGAAACATCTCTTACATCAGACAAAATGCCCTCCTTCCTTCCACTTACCAAGTATGCATTATGCCTGGCACCATACCTGTAATGCCAGTCTGAAACAAGATTAGCACAAAGTATTTATGGGAGCAATCTTTCTTTTTCTGCAACAATTGGGTTTCATAGTAATAATAAAGCTCAGTAAATTACATATGCCCAATGAATTATATTATCCGTATGTGTGGAGGATGTAGGAAAATCCCAAAATAAGTTAATACAGAAAAGAAGTAAAATGAGTTATTTTGTCCTGCTGTTATCACAGGCCTAACATACATTCTTTAGAGGTCAATTACCTAGAGACAGACACAGATTACTGCTGTTGAGAAGAAAAGAAGCAAAAATATGTGAGAAAGAGACCTAAGCTGGCTCTCTCTAACCCCTATCTGCTCTTCTACATCAGGTGTGGGATGGAAGAATATAAGAAGGAATCCCTTCTGACAAAACTCATTTTCAGACTATTCAGATACAATTAAAAAAAAAAAAAAAAACTCAGAAGCAGCATGTTCAAAGAAGCAACTTTGCTATGACTTCTCATAGTCAATGCACATGACTGACTTAAAAGAACCAACTTATTTCTAACAAAAAAAACTACACAAATCAACTTCAGTTGATTGGATTTTTCTATAGTCATCATATTTTACATATTTTTAAAAGCACAAATAGTAAACACTTTAAAAAATAACAGAACTCAGACTATCAACCTCTTTAAATTTCATAAATAATTCCAGGTCTCAAGGTAACTTAAAAGCAAAAATCACATTAGTATTTTCAGCTAGTAGTTATCCCATACTCTTAAGTGACTCAATATCTAAACTCAAAATTCAAATTTAAATACCACAATGATAATATTGGTTATATTCAAGAACAACTTCTAAACAGGGCTTGACAATAACTCATGATTATCATGTTTTTAGTTATTACTAGTTGTACTTTGGGAGTGATGAAACAGCCCTTTTCATCATTCACGAAACTGGTCAATTTAGTCAAACAATTAGACTAATTCAAAGTCAGAAAAAGTAATGAACCACTTTTGGAGGCTGGGGAGAGAAACTTCATTTATTTTTATTTATTCTGATTATTCCACAGAAAGAGTCCATATAGAAAATTATATAAGTGATGATGGATCGTATAAGTGAAAAGTGTAATTAATGTAAAAAAATATACAAGGTCAGAATGCAGAGTTAAGACTGTGGCCATAAATCCTTACCATAAGAATTTGTACACCTAACACAGCCAACTGTTTAATGTCTCAGTTACTTGGCAGCCAACAGAATGTCCACGAGATAGAAATAAATGGAAACTTTTATCTCGATTCAAGTGAACTTTCTCCACAAGGGGCGGAGGTGGACTAGGAAATAGGGACAATATAATGGGTCCTCAAGGTTGACAGTGGAGGGTTTCAGGCACACACATGTGATAAGAGAGGTGTTCAAAGTAGACAAAGCAACCAACAGTTTTACTCTTTCACTCTACAGAGGATAAGAGTGAAATTTTATACTCAAAGAATGAATTGTATGAAAATGAAGGAAAGTTTCTCTAAATAATAAATTCAAAAGATAAAGTCACAGATCCCGAATCATGTCACCTAAGAGTACAGAGTTGGATCCACTTAAATTTTAGGAGCTTTCATTTTCCACCATTACATTTTGTTCCTCTCTAGGAGGATCTGATATAAAGATTATAAACAGAAAATAAGTAGGCCCTCTCTATTCATACCCATCTCCTACTGTGCATTCTGGAAATGTTTGGTTAATACTTCATAGTTTAAACACAAGACAAAACAAAAAGCATAACTCCTGCAAGGATACTGATGGGCATTATCAGTTAACTTAATTACCATGATTAGAAAAGGAAGTTGATTGCAGCCAAACTGACAGCAGTACCAAAATATGAATTGAACCTGCACCCTAAAAAGGTCAACAATCTTGTCATTAAATAGGGAATAGAGAAAATAATTTAAAAATGATTGTTTGAAGGACTCCTGGGGAAGATGGCAGTGGAGGATCCTAAGCTCACCTCATCTCACATACATAACTAGTTAACAGACATATTACTGTAAGTAACACAGAAAATGACCTGAAGACTGTCAGAACAGACTCCACAGCTAAATATAGAGAAGAGACCCCACTGAAGAGAATAGGAAGGCTGGAGATGTGGTGAGGAGCCAAAAGGACCCCCTGGACTTTCCCCAGGAGAGAGGGATGCCACAGGCATGGAGAGTAAAGTGGAACAGACCCCCATGCCAGGCACTCTGAGCATGGAGGACTCACACTGGGAAGATGAATCCCCATAATATTGGCCCTTGAAAAACAGACAGGCCTAAAAATCAGTGAGAACTTTCAACATCAGCAGACTCCGCTCTGGAAGCTGGGACAGTGGAATCTCCACCCGTAAAGGGACAGCACAACAAACATCCCATAGATACACAGCACAGAAGCACCTTTTTGAAAAACACTGGGGTATACAGGAAGGGGATATATTTACCAATCTCAGAGCATGTGCTGGAAGGGCAGGGATCTTTGGGAGACTTTTCCAAAAATAAAACAGATGGCAGGATCCATCTCACTCCCCTGCCTGCCATCCTTGATACACAGACACCTGCAGAAACCAGCTCAGCTCCAACAATCTCCACTGAGCTTGTGAACACCAGGGCCTCAACCTTATGCTCTTCCGTGCATCCACCAATTCTGACCCACCAGCCTCGGCAGGTTTCCCAGGCAGATGCAAGTTCCCTTGCCCAGGGGGTCTGCAAGGACCCTGCTAACAAAAAGCACCCCGCTCCCACATTCTCCTGCAGCCCTGCCCCTCCCATATGCCCTTGGCCAGAGGCCATCCAAAGCAGTGCAACAAGCCTAGCAGTGTGTAAGCAGTCCCAAAAGGGGCCAGCACCACATTAAAGTGACTCCTGCACCAAGGAAAAAGGAAGATAATCACACACACCAGTCCAAATGTGGCCCCCGCAGTGGGCTTGGGGAAGACAGCTGGGTCTGACTGCTGGCCCCACCCACCAAAGAAAGCTTCTCATAGGATTGTGCAGGGAGAACATATGGGAGCTTGATGCTACCGCATCTCTGCCAATGCCTGGTTTGACTCAACTCAAGCCTGAGGCGGCCCCAGACTGGCCACTAACAACACAGGGATCAAACCCTTCCCACAATAGAGAGCCATGGTAGACACATGAACTAAAGGTAAACACAGCTCAGCCACAACAGTAAGGTACATGCAACACACAGAGGAGACACCCCTGAAGTGCCAGGTTCTGGGGAACTGGGGACATTGTACTGCAGGGCACTACAGGACCTCTTCTTTATAAGGCCACTACTTTCAAGAGCAGGAGATATAGCAGACTTTCCTAACACAGAGACACAGAGAGTTAGACAAAATGAGGAAACAGGGACTACGTCCCAAATGAAAGAACAGGGCAAAATCACAGCAACAGAGCTAAACTAAACAAAGAATACACTGGATAGAGAATTTAAAGTAACAGTCATAAAGATACTGGTCTCAAGAAAAGAGCACTGAGGGCGCCTGGGTGGCTCAGTTGGTTCAGCGACTGCCTTCGGCTCAGGTCATGATCCTGGAGTCCCGGGATCGAGTCCCGCATCGGGCTCCCTGCTCGGCAGGGAGTCTGCTTCTCCCTCTGACCCTCTTCTCTCTCGTGCTATCTCTCATTCTCTCTCTCTCAAATAAATAAATAAAATCTTTAAAAAAAAAAGAAAAGAGCACTGAACCTCACTGAGATCCTCAACAAAAGACAAAAAAACAAAAAACAAAACAAACATAAAAACCAATCAGAGATGAAGAACTCAATAAATGAAATTTAAAGTACACTAAATGGAATAAATAGTAGACTAGAGGAAGGCAGATCAGCGCCCTAGAGGACAGAGTAATGAAAACAATTAGTTGGAACCAAAGAAAAAAATGATAAATGAAAATAGACTAAGGGAACTCAGAGAAACCCTCAAGCATAATAACATTCTCATTATAGGAATCCCAGTAGGAAAACAGAGAGAAAAGTGGACAGAAAATTTATTTTAAGAAATAATAGCTGAAAACTTCCAAAATCCAGGGAAGGAAATAGACAACCAGATCCAGAAGGCACAGAGAGCCCCCAGCAAAATCAACCAAAGGAGGTCCATATCAAGACACATAGTAATTAAAATGGCAAAAAATAGTGATAGAAAGAGAACTTCAAAAGCAGCAAGAGAAAGGAAAACAGTTACATATAAGGGAAACTCCATAAGTCTATCAGCCAATTTTTGTCCATTAATTTTGTAATTAATCTTTGACAAAGGAGGCAAGACTATGCAATGGGGGAAAGACAGTCTCTTCAACAAATGGTGTTGGGAAAACTAGACAGCTACATGCAAAAGAATGAAACTGGACCACTTACCTACACAATGGATTAAGGACCTAAATGTGAGACCTGAAACCCTAAAAATCCTAGAAGAGAGCACCGGCAATGCTTTCTCTGATATCAGCCGTGGCAACATTTTTCTAGCTATATCTCCTAAAGCAAGGGAAACAAAAGCAAAAATAAACTATTGAGACTACATCAAAATAAAAATTTTCTGCACAACAAAGGAAACAACAACACAAAAAGATCACCTACTGAATGAAAGAAGGTATTTGCAAATGGCATATCTGATAAAGGATTAGTATCCAAAATATATAAAGAACACATACAACTCAACACCAAGAAACAAACAAACCAACCAATTAAAAACAGGCAGAAATCAGAAGACAACATACAGATGGCCAACAGACACATGAAAAGATACTCAACATCACGCATCATCAGAGAAATGCAAACCAAAACTACAACGATATCCCCTCACACCTGTCAGAATAGCTAAAATCAAAAACACAAGAAACGAGTGTTGGCTAGGATGTGGAGAAAAAGGGTTCCCCTTGCACTGTTTGTGGGAATGCAAACTGATAGAGCCACTGTGGAAAAGAGCATGGAGATTCCTCAAATAAATTAAAAATAGAATTACCACATGATCTAGTCATTCCACTACTAGGTACTTACCCAAAGAATATGAAAACACTAACTTGAAAAGATATGTGAACCCCAATGTTTACTGCAGCATTATTTACAATAGCCAAATTATGAAAGCAACTCAAGTGTCTATTAAGAGATGAATAAAGATGTGGTCCACACACACACACACACACACACACACACACACACACACACACACACAATGGACTATCAGTCAGAAAAAAGAATGAAATCTTGCCATTTGCAATAACATGCATGGATCTAGAGAGTATAATGGCTCAGTGAAATAAATCAGAGAAAGACAAATACCATATGATCTTACTCATGTGGAATTGAAGAATCAAATGAACAAAGAAAAGAGGAGATAAACCAAAAACCAGATACTTAACTCTAGAGAACAAACAAATGGTTATCAGAAGGAAGATGGCTGTGGAAGTGGAGGGAGGGGAAAATGAGTGAAATAGATAAACGGGTTTGAAGAGCACACTTATCATGATGAGCACTGAGTAATATACAGAAATGGTTGAATCACGATTTTGTACACCTGAAAAAATATAACATTGTACATAAACTACACTGGAATTAAAATTAGGGAAAAATATTTGCTGGGATACAGCAACAATATCTCTTTTGTTCGCTCACCTACCACACTTCTTGGAAAATTAAATTTTATACAATAAAATGTCATCCACAGAGTGACAGCTGATGATTTCCCTGGAAAAATCACTCCTGTGAAGTAACATCTAGGAGACATTCTTTCAAGCTCATGGAATGCATGAATTATAAAATTCACTGCCTTTATGTTTTGGAGCCTAAGAAGTCAAGAACCATCCTAAGCCATACATCAAGTACGGGTTAAGGAGCGACACGTTAACCGTTTCTTCAAAGATGCTTGCAGTGTTTTCCAAGAAGCGTTGTCTACTTCCTCTCTCATTTTCCCCACCTTACTCTTCTTCCTTTTACATATGACCGTCATTCGTTTCAGGACCAGACATCAGCAGTCAGCTTGTATTTTCTGTTGCTAGTATCCTTTATAACACTAGATGATTGTTGAGCTCACTGAACCGCAAATATCAGGGGTGCTTCTTTTGTATGGCACAGCAGACGAAGACATCAGGCATTCAGGTGGAACCTCTTCGAAGCCCGTCCTGAGTATAACTCTGTCCCCCACGTCCCTAATCCATGTCACCAATGACGGCGTTTTGATCAGATTAGGGAGATCTTGGAGTAAGCATCCTACATTTATTTTTCTGGTGTCCAGTCTGTAGGTGGCTGCTTGCCTACGTAGGAGTAACAGAGGAGAATATCATTTGCCTGTCGTACTCCCCAAGTAATTCCTCAAAGCCCAAAGGCTCATTCCCTGGTACTCACAGCTTCCGTGTGACAGTCAAATAATGATGTGAGACTTTGTTTCAGAAGAAACAAGGATTACTATCCCTGCCCTTCCCATCAGGGATGGGGCTGTCTGTGGGAGAAATGGATAAGATAGTAGTATTTTACAAATACTTTCCGTGAGCTCTATTTGCCTCGGGACTCCTCCTTCTGTAGATTCTTTTTTATTCCCCCATTTGGCAAAGCCTACTTAACAATCTGGGCCTCACTGAAACCAGTTGCCTATTGCAATCTCTCCAGAAAATACTAGATGGCAGAATATCAGAAGGCTAAAACATAACAAAATTACATTACACGTTGAACATTTTTTTTAAGTTTTATTTTCCTTAAAAATCGTCTCTTTGTGAAACAAGCAGGAAATGCGCTGTTCTGTGAGAGTGAACTGAAGGGACTAATATCAGTATGCCTTTTCTTTGAGATCTGCCCCTCGTGGAGATAAGCCCTAGGAGACACTGAAAAGAATTGGTCTTTCAGGGCAGTACCAACCATGGTACCTGGGCTAGCACCTCACTAACTGCCACAGAACCACAATCTTCAGAAATGTCCTCAGATCACAACAACCTCATCTACAGTATATGTTTCTGTCTTCTATCAAGAAGCAAATCACTTTTCACCTATAAAGATGTCATCAGAGAGGCAGGCAAAATGCCATCCTGGGGACATAGAGAAGCTGCCAACATAGGAGGCTATTTTTGCCATCAAAGTGAGAAAGAAGAATTTCTGAAACATAACCATAATAATGACAATACCAAGATGAAGTTAGAATTACAAGAGAGAATTAAAAGGGCTTAGTGACCAATTCTGGTTGCAGGTTGAGAGGTAGTTATTAAAAATGATTCTGAGACTCTGTATTTGTTAAGGTATGGATATTAGAGACTCAGACCAAGAAGAAAGCAGGAGGTGCAAGCCTGAGAGAGAGGAAAATGTTGAGTCTGTTTGTGGATATGTGGAGTGTGAAGCCCCTGCAAGACCATAAAAGAGGATGCATGTTGGGCAGTTTTAAATATGGTTCTTAAGTTCCTGATATGTAAACACAGAGCTCACAATGCACAGTAACCAGTTAGAACTGTCACTGTGAACATGCCCAACTGAAAAAGCATAGCGTGGGAGGAGCTGTCCATAGGAAAACCAACATTTCAGGCAAGAGGAGAGAGGAAATATTAAATTGGTTTTGCTTAATATGAATCAATAATTAATATTTCCCATAAATATTTAATAGGTTTCTAACCATATTGCCTGAATTATTTAAAAAAAGAAGTAAAATAAATGTGAGAAGTTACACTTTTCAAAAATGGCAACATAAGGCACTAAAATGCCAGGCTACAATATGATGAAACAGATCGCAATCATTAAGCATACAGTGAAAGAAAAAATAAGCAGAATGAGACCTAATCATTAATGGCTAACTTGCAAAAATAAGGCTGCATATCACCCCCACGTAGAATTTATGAATAATATGCAGATTAAAGAAGAAGCCAATGAAAATGAGTGTTATGATATTTCTAGGACAATTCAGAGAAACGTTTCAAATTATTTTGTTAGTTGCTGTCTCACTGGTTTTTAATGCACACCATAAAGAAAAGAGTGGCAAGATTACATCCAGCATCTTTATGTCTCTTGATGATACTGGTAGAGAATCTTTGATTAAAAACAGCAATCAAAGCACCACTAATGGCAGATGTTTTAGATCACTGTGGGCTTAACTAACTAGTACCATTTTTTTTTACCAGTAAAATTGTACCTATGAACTTTCAAAGGTGAATACAGAAATAATACATCTGGCATCTTAACATACTATGAAGAATCAAATAATTAAATATTAAGTATACTTACTTAAAACCAGAAACATGCATTTTAGAAAAAAATGCTTTATTTTTAACCATTATAATCTCAGAGTATGTGAGTCTCTTTAGAATGCAATAGCAGGTCAGGAAATAGGTTTATATAGTTAAAGATCTCAACTTCTTTTTATTAAGCTTTTTATGTTAGTTCCAATATAGTTAACATACAGTATTATATTAGTTTCAGGTGTACAATACAGTGGCTTCGATAGTTCTATTCATTACTCAGTGCTCATCATAAGTGTATCCTTAATCCCCTTCACTTATTTCACCCATTTCACCATCCACCCCAACCCCCTCCCCTTAGCTTCCTTAGGTTCCCATTTCCTTCCATGCTGAGTACAGAGCTAAATTAGTAGCAATATATCTAGTGCCTGATCATTTGCTTCAAACACATTTTATGAACTATTACCATGCAACACCAGTCCAGAAGCATTTAAGTTTCCAGGCCTGGGGAAGCTTTGCATTATTTGTGTACTTATTTTCAACTGCTTTCTATCAGGAACTTGGAAAAGGTTAAATCAAATGTCATTACCCTTTTACTGCAAAAAACACGAATTCTTCATAATGCACTTAATTTTTTTTAGAAAGTTGATACTCTTAAGAACTTCCCTCAAAAATAATAAATAACGTGCTTTTAGAACCTGATGCTTTTACAAAAGACAAAATGTTTTTATGTTCCTAAATTCAAGATGCCCTGGAAAATGTCACTTATTGTTGTGCCAAAAAGAAAGTCTGCGTATAACTAAGATATCACCATTTTTACATGTTCCAAATTCTCTCTATAAAGGAGAACCTACGAAAGGACTAAAAGGGAAAAAAACAGACTTTATCCCCATTAATGATATTGATGTTTCTTGAAGAAACAAGGGTGAACACAGTAAATTTGTGTTTATTAATTATTTTAGACCTGAAACCACAGAAGAAGAATGTGCATTCCATATTCCTCTCATGTGGAAGAAACACTCCTGGCTTCTGCCTCCCTCCTTCAGAGGATATAAAACATGCCCTTTTTGGTTAATGAGTTTGATGAGTTCAAGTAACAATGTGCTCACTTCAGTCCTTGTTGCTTTTTCTTTTCTTTTCTGTTTTTGAGGAGCTGGCTGCCCATTTGATTCTCTTACCCCATTCACAGGGATAAGGTATGTGGTGTTTAGCAATGTCAGTAACTGTGTGGCTACATTTGCTATTGCACATCAAAAACAACTTCTCCAAAAATTTGATCATTAAAGAAGTTGACATTTTAACAACCGAGCGTGTCAATATTTATGAACAAAACAGTTTGTCATATATTCAATAAATATTTTTATCTAACTCTCATAGGTGCTTTTAGAATGCTCATGTTAATGACAAACTTTTTCACTGTATTACATAAAAGCAAACTATTAAAAATAATTATTATTAATGTGGCCATTTCCCCCTTAATGTCTAGGAAAACCTGGACTATATTACTTGTAGAGGAGCATGGATTAATGTAATTAAACTAATAATTAAAATGTGGTCTTACTTCAAAACAATATAAGCATACTAAAACAAATTTAAATAATAGATTTCTTTTATTTTCTTCCTATATTTGGAGTTTAGAAATGGAGCATACATCTTTAGAATTTTTTTTTTTAATAGCAAGCTATCCGGCAAATTCTAAAGATTAACACCAGTTAAATGATTATCATTTTAAATGAAAAACTATATAGCAATAAGGACATTCTGCATTTTATAAATTACCTTTTACATCTTTGTTTTAAACTGATAACAAAAGTAGATATTACAAGATGAGAATTAAAATGAATATTTTATAAGCTAGTAAGTATGAGTAATAGGTTAATTAGATTTTTAAGTATATTACCTGAAGCTGGCAAAAATCTAAATTTGAGCCACTCACTATACCTAGATAGCTAGATTTCGATACAGCATAATTTTTAAATACTATACACAGCCAGTATTTATTACTATATTCATGCATTTCAGATAAAAGAATAGAAAGCACTTTACACAATGAGAATTAATGATCAGCACAGAAGTATGTTGGCTATTTCACAGCACATTAGGGCATATAAATGAGAGAATGGTTTGGCTTATTTGCATTTCCATAAGAAATTTCTAAAAAAAATCAATTGATCTGTCCAGCTTTAATGATGAATTCTATATACAACAAGTTTGCCTTGTAAATGCAGCAGTTATAGCTACAGAATCGTTTGGCACAATTAACAAGAATGAATTAAGCATTACCACATATCATCAATCGCACTACGCTCTACACTTTGGAATTTTCACCACCTTCACAGGTGGAAGCAGCTCAGCATCCCGCTCCTACACCTCTTTTCTAAATCTCCTCCAGCATCACTGCATTTTAATTCATCTAAGCTAGACTAAATGCAGAGGATTTGGCAAATTCCTTTATGAAGCAGTCACCTGGGCCAGGGAACATTCCCTTCTGTCCAGGATACAGGACTGTGCTACCAGGGCATGCATAGCAATCCTATCATATTTTGACCATGTTTAATCTACTACCTGAACTGTTCATTTCTTATGCTATGGACCCTTTGTTTTTTTGAATGACTCAGAGATTTTGCTCATCACTGAAGTTTATATATGGCAGCTGTAAAAGTAGGTTGCAGTTTTCTCCATAGCTTTCTGTCCTCCAAACATTTAGATAACTAAATGAAGTATCCTAGCTTGAGGACTCCTTGTATTAAGACATGTACATGTTTGGAATCAGAAGCTTATCATTTGGAATAGCTCATTTATGTTCATCATGCAGCCTACCTAAGCTTCATTTTTGTGTGACTGTTCTACTTTCCGAAGGTGAGAGTCACACACGAGCCATTCTCTGTGTATCCACACTCCACTCACGGCCCCCCTCACACCTTCATCCATTCTAAAGGGGCACAGATGAAAACCACAACCACCTGAGGATTAACAGGTACACCCCTTCCCAACAGTCCTTCCATTCACCTGTGGCTACCATGCTTGCTCATTCGACAGAAGAATGAAAGAGCAGTCAATATGGACAGTTTCTGACATGTTATCAGTGAAATGACACATAATTTTATATTCCCCACGTTCCATAGTCACTTGGCTACTGCTTCTAGTTGATTCCTTTATGGCAGCATCACAAGCAAGCCCTATGCTTTTTTTGAAAGTTGTACAACTTATTTATATTTGTTGAAAGACAACCACTAACAGCAATAGGCTATTGTTTGATTGAATCTTTCTCTTCTCAACTAGAAAAGAATTAATTTTCAATAGTCTACCTTACATCCATAACTTGAACATAGCATGGTTGGACTTCTCAATGATCTTTCAACATAATTCTTATAGAAGCACACTGGCTAGAAGGTATAGGGGATAGGAACTTTCTCTAATATCACTAGGCAAAATTATAGTGGTTATTTTTATAACTTTTCATTTTCACAAAAAGTTACTTGAAGTTCTCCAGGTTTGAAACATTTTTTTAAATTTCCTAAGTACAAATTATTTTAATGTACTATTTCAAAACTTCCCTCAAAAATGAATGAGATGGATGAATTATATTTACACAAATATCTTCCGAAATAATAAATAGCATTTAAGACTTTTCTAATTTTCCATAAAAAATCTTTCTTCCTCAAATACCTTCATAAAACCTATATTTTCTGATGACTAAGAGCAAATGCAATATATGATGGCAGTGTAATAAGGCTGAATTATGGCTTTAGACAATAACATTGCTAGTGTGCAGTACAGGTTTAGCAGCTTAGTAGGACTGAAATGTTTCCACATTAAAAAAAAACAACTATATTTTTTTTAGTTGTACTAAAAATGAGAAAATGGTTCCAAGTTAGAAAGCCATTGGATTTTATGTTCTTTACACAAAGTAAGAATTTAATGTGTCAAAACTTAGAATTTTAGAGTTTTGTCATATTCCAAAATCAAGAAAACACTACAACATAATTCAGAGCATACCAAAATAATTCAAAGCGAAGTATCAGTAGTATGTTGAAATCTTAAAATGCCTTGTTATTCATTATGTCATTAAGATGAACAAAGGGACCGATAAGGGCAAACCAGTGATCAAGGATTAAAAAAAGAAATCAAAGGACAGTTTTAGTTTTAACATTGAGGTAGAACTAAGGAGGGGGTAAAAAGACAGCATCTAGGATCAGATATAATTTCCCGGCTTTGAACTCTTTCCCTCCCTACAATATAAAGGAAGTTTTTGTTTTTATCCAAGGCGCGATTATTGCTAATTGAAACAAAGGGTAAATACAGACTGGTGTTCTAGACTCTGAGCAAATGAGATTGTCAATTCAGTCCCTAAGGACATTTAGACCACAGGGACAAACTGCAGGAGCAGTAAGAGATAAGTGGCTTCAGAATTCTGTAGGGTAGGGCCCCTGGGTGGCTCAGTCGTTAAGCGTCTGCCTTCGGCTCAGGTCATGATCCCAGGGTCCTGGGATCGAGTCCCACATCGGGCTCCCTCCTTGGGGGGAGGCCTGTTTCTCCCTCTCCCACTCCCCCTGCTTGTGTTCCCTCTCTCGCTGTCTCTGTCTCTGTCAAATAAATGAATAAAATCTTTAAAAAAAAAAAATTCTATAGGGAAATTACCTTGTTTTTCAGATTTGAATCAGTAGTCTAACAATGGAATATATATGTATTAAAAAATGAGGGAAGGAAAGGGGTGAAAAAAAAGAAAAAAGAATGTACTTTATAGAGCAAATTTATTTATGAGGCAAGTAATGTGCTGGATGCCTTTTGTAAACCACATTAAAAGAAACTTCAATGCCTCTTGGGAGGTTATTCACTATTCCCAAACTAGACTCATTACTTCAGCCTTCTCTTAGCACTTTCCTTATCCTGAAGACAAACCCTTTCTATTGCTTATTCCTTAGTACTGTTAAGTACTCATTGTTATGGGTTGAAATGTGTCCCCCAAGAAAACATATGTTGGTGTCCCATAGTACCTCAGCATGTATCTTTATTTGGAAATCAAGTCTTTACCTAGGTAAGAACGTTAAAATGAGGTTGTTATGATGGACCCTCACCCAAAATGACTGGTGTCCTTATAAATAGGAAAAATTTAGACACAGAACACATGCAGAGAAGAAACATCATGTGAACATGAGGGCAGAGATTGAGGTGAGACTTCTATAAGCCAATAAATGCCAAAAATCAGCAGCAAACCACAAGCCAGTAGAAAGGTATGGAAGGAATTCTCCCTCATAGTTCCTGGAAGGAACCAACCCTGCCTCTGTGAAACTAAAAATTTCTGTGGTTTAAGCCACTTAATTTGTGGAACCTTGTTACAACAGCCCTAGGAAGTTAATACACTCCCTGAATATTTATAAAATTTGAGAAAAATTGTTCTTCACAACTCCATTGGATTTACATTATTGTCCCCATTCTAGAAAGAACAAAGCTGATCTTCAGTGATTTTAAAAAATATATTCATGGTCAAATAATTCGTTAAGTCTTAAAGCAGGGGTGTCATGTAAGAAGATATCTATAATGCAGGAGATCATGCCTTTACTAACACAGCTCTTCTTCAAATACCAGTATCAAACCATCAGGATAAAGATGGTAAGGGAAGTGAGGACTTGCCTAAGAAAAATACATGGGAAAAGATGGGGTTTGGGGCCTGTGATGCAACATGGAAAGAGACTTGCAGGACTGTTTCCTAAAAATAACTCCATTGGATTACACACACAGGAGAGAACAAAGATTATAGGAGATGGTGTGACAGGGAATAGGAATGAATGTGAATTCGTACCATTGTGGGGTATATTGTAATTCTCATAAAAATGCTCCATTTAGAAAATGTATTCTGAAAGCCAATTGAGAAAGAGCTAAAATTATTTAAATATATAAGTTGCAATTAGAATATCAAAATTTTAATTAGCTTACAAAAATTCAGTACTGACTTAGAGGTAAGACCCTGGACATTTGAGGGAAAAGAGTAAGCCAACAAATATGTAGGTGTATTAGAATATTTATGCCAATGCCTTTGGCTTAATATATTAGATTAAACAAGTGACCGTTTTTCTACAAAGTTAAAACACTTTATATTATCCTGATCTGATGTGAAAATATATAGTGTTTTGAAACTTATTTGTCAACAGAGACAGCTCTGATTTGACTCTAAATGAAAATGCTTTTGAAACCATCCAGTACTCTGCAGATATTGTGCATTATTTGTTTCTCTCGAATCTACCTCCCCTAATACTGCTCATTCTCCTAATAATGCATGCACAAAATCCAGAATGGGTTTTGTTTCCTCCAAACATTCAGTTACTTAGCAATGTCCACTTACTCTTCATCATCTTCCTATATTATATACCCCAACCTCTTTTCTTACCCCTAAAAAAGGAACTTTGCCTTTTGTGAGATTTTAAACTATTTTTTAAATGTATTACTGCTCCCAGCTTCCTTATCACACTCACCCATTCTCACTACTGCTTGACTAAAGTTCCTAAAATAAAGCCTTGCCTACCGTCTCCTACTGAATTTTTAGCGATTCCCATAATCTTTCAGGATAAAACATAAAAATCCGATCTTTACATTTAAGATTCCTCACATGAGCAATTTCAAACAATTCATCTACTCAGTGTTCCAAAACTAAATGGTACATTTCTAACCTCTGTGATTTTGTGCCCATCAACACCTAGAACACACTTGGAAATTTCTATCAATCCATTTCCTATAATGAAATGTATGGGAGATTACTTAACAACAACAAGAAAATTAGAATGTAAACCTACCAAAGGACTTAGCTCAGAGTTGTAGCTTTGTAAATATTTGTTTAAATAAAAATATTGTTATTTGACTCTGAAAATCACATTATGATAGAATTAATGTATTGGTAAACACTTATAATAATGGCATCCTATTATAAAATTAACAGAAATTATATATTATGTACTTTTATTTTGAAGCTATATTAAAAATAAAATTTATTGGGATGCCTCAGTGGCTAAGGCAGTTAAGAATCTGACTTTTGAAAAAAAAAAAAAAAAAAAAAAAGAATCTGACTTTTGGTTTCAGCTCAGGTCATGATCTCATGCGTCGTGAGACTGAGCCCTGCTTCGGGCTCCCCACTCTGCAAGGACTCTGCTTGAAAATTCTCTCCCCCTGGCCCTCACCCTACTCGTGTTCTCTCTCGAACAAATCTTTTAAAAAAAGAAAATTTATTAAAATATTAGAAGTTATTTTGCCTAAAAGATAAAAAATACAGGTAATATTTTTATTTTAAAATTATTTGTAATAAAATCAACTATTGTCATAATCTAGGGAAAAACATTATTTTAAAAAGTCTTTTTTTAAAGCTAGCAGAATTCTATTCTATGCGCTAATCTCCTAAATACTCCGTCCAGAAATCACCACTCTTTCTCCATATTCTTTTTACTGAAGGGTAGTTATGAAGATATTTAGATCATTTATTTCAAATATGATAACACATCTAAAAAAGCATTTTTAGAATGTAATCTATTGTAAAGAATGGCAAATACTTTTTTAATTCCCTATCAAACATAATTCTGTGCTTTTCCTTTATTCTTAATATTTGTTGATGTTAATAATTAGAGTTTATTTTAGGTTTCACTTTAAAATCTGCTTCAAATGTTTAAATAAAATAATGTATTAGATCTAAACGAAGCAATTTTAGCACAGGCCTTAGTATTAAAGATCAATATTAATTGCTTTCAAATGTAAATATCGATGTAATGCAGTGTGTTGTATTTTCGAGAAGACTGGATTCACCAGGTTGTTCTAGGATTCTATTAGAAAACATCCTCTGGTAAAATAAAATACATGCATCTGAACTTTCTATCGTCTTCTTTAATTTTTAATTCAGAATTCCCTAAACTTCTTGGACAAGAGAATCTCTTTTTGCGAGTAGCACTTATTATTACCCTATAAAACTAGTGTTCTAACATAGTTCCAAATTAAAAAACTTTGATGAATCTATATTTTATCTGAACTAAAAGGAAATAATGAAATAATATGACTGCAGACATCAAAAACTGAAATAATCCTCTACACTGAGATGCATATTCTCAATTTAATATCAAAATATTTAAATAGACTAAAATCTGTATGAAAGTATGCTGTGTACCATGCATATAGAGAATATATTTTTCCCTTAAAAATACTGTTCTTCATAGTTGCAAAATGTTGAAAAAAAATCATGTTTATCAACACTAATTGGAATTTAACTTGTATATATGTGAAAGTCTATGGAAATATCTGTCTGCATCTATTGAAAAAGAAAAAAACAAAGTTTGAAAGTGGGAATTCACATATACATGTGACTCAGATTATACCTAAACCTTAAATACTGGTACTACTTCATCATTGATATGATCGGAATTCCCAATTATACTCATTATTCGCTTTCAATTATCGGAGGAAGTAATAAATCCGGGGTTTTGAGTTCTTCGGATAATTGTGGTGTTGAAATTAAGTTATAAGTAAATATACAAATTATTTATAACTTTATTACTCAGCAATAATTACAGAAGCATGGGGTTGATTTAAAATCTTAACATTTAATAGTAGTAATTTACTCTGTTTTGTGCTTTTAACTTAAAATTCAGTTTCCATGCTCTGCCATATTTAAAAAAGGAAAAAACGTAAACATGAGGGTTTTCTCTGGATTATCAGAAGAGAACAATTTGTGGAACATCTTAAAAAAAATAGAAAGTTCTGAAAACTGGCTCCATTCTTGATTAGCATTTTGATAATCGTTTCAATATTCATAGTGACTATCAGAAGGTGACACTATTATATATTTTTTTGACTTGTTCAGTTCTGAAAAATGTCATTTCTGGCAAATTATACTCTAGAATATGACAGTCTATAGAAATGACACAAACACAAAACTAGTAATTCAAGTTGCTGAATTTCCAGAAGTGTGGTGTTTTTAAAAAGGAAATATATACATATATAAAATGTATATAAATATTATATACACATACTATGGAAGATATTGGATTGTACTTGGAGCAATGGTTCATAAGAAAGTTCCCAATAATTTTCTGGAGGAATAATAAAGGAACAAACCAAATTTATTCAGCTCTTAAATAATAGCACATACAATAAACCCAGCACAAGAAATGAAATAGGTCTTGTATTTTAACGAGAGACTTGTGGACAGTATATACAGAAGGAATACAGCAGTAAAAGGCAGTTTTCATTTAAAACTCAAATAGAAAGGATAATGAAGTTGAATTCACAAGTTAAAAAGATATAAGGCAAGGGCGCCTGGGTGGCTCAGTCGGTTAAGCGTCTGCCTTCGGCTCAGGTCAGGATCCCAGGGTCCTGGGATCGAGTTCCGCATCAGTCTCCTTGCTCGGCGGGAAGCCTGCTTCTCCCTCTCCTCCCCACTTGTGCTCTCTCTCACTATCTCTGTTTCTCTCAAATAAATAAATAAAATCACAAAAAAAATTTTAAAAAGATATAAGAAAAATAGAAACACGTGAAACAAAGTATAAATAAATATATAATTATTAGATAATAGGGCCTTTCGGGGATTCTATTACTAAGAAGTAATAATACTGGATATCTTGCCCACTGTGTCCAGCCCATGCTTCTGATACTAACATTTGGTCTCTGAGCAATAGGCATAGGGCTCTGTGCTTCAACCTAAATGCTCATCCTTGTTCCCCGCCCCCTCAGAGTCACATGAAAGACTTGGCTAAGGTACTTAGGCAACGCTGAACTGCTTTCTGCACCTTGGCTTAATTGTGGTGGATAATGCTTTAAAGTGGGCCTGCTCATTATCATAGCAGGTAGGGAACACAGAATAGAAGAGGTTAGGTTTGGAAGGAAGCTGAGGCTGCACACTCTGGCCACCTTGGGATTCTTCTCCATTGACATTATTTCTTCTTTTGTTCTGTACTTCCTGTTATTTGCTAAATTCAGCTTCAGGGTGGGACAGCAAATTTGGCTCTTATGATTGACAAGATGCAATAATCTGAATCTCATTGCTCATGGATTGCTGGTATAGGGAGATTTACCCTCTCTTAAGAAAATTGTATACTAACACTTGGTTCTCTCGAAAAGTCAAGCTTAAACTGAAGTTTTGCTTCTATGCATAGCGTAAGGAATGACTCAAGCTTTAGTTAACATGCGACAACATTATGCTATTTTTCTTTTTCTGCTCCTAAAATCTCCTGCCTCCGATCCACTAACCATCTGAGTTCCAAAACACAGCAAGGGACGGCTTAATTAGCTGCTTTACTGCCCATAACAAGGATTGACAGCATCCTTGCTGAGAAGGAAGGAGCTTTACCTTACACCTCAGAGAAGTCAAGATTTTGCTGCCTATCTCTAGCAATGTACTATAAACTATACCACTTCCTATTTCAATATTTCAAGTGATACCCAGTTTAAATAAACAGAAACCAAATGTTTAAATTTACAGGCATACATGTTTGGGGAGTCTGGGGTACTTATGTCTTCAGAGATCATTCAATCATGTAATCAGAACTTTCATAGTTCTGCACATCTCTCTGTGGTGTGGACCAAGAATGACCACATCCAGCCTGACATTTCCATAGTGAATAATTAAGCTCGGCTCTTCCTCTCACTGCCCCAATAGTACTCCCAGTGAAGAGTCGGATTGATGCTATTTGAGTAACATGACTATTACTCAAGCCATTCATTTAGCCAAAGGAATGCAATACTGTGTTCAAATTGGACCAGATCACATGTCAACCCTTAAGAAAGAGTGGGGACCTGGGGGTGATAGGCATTATGATGGCTTATTTTATATATCAACCTGACTAGGCCACAGTATGCAGGTATTTGGTCAAAGGTGTCTCAGTAGACTGTGGATAAAGCATATTACCCTCCATCATGTGGGTGGGCCTCCTCTAATCAGTTGAAGACCTTGAGAGAAAAAAGACAGGTTTGTGGGGGGGAAAGGGAATTCAGCCAGCAGATGGTCTTCAGACTAAAGCTGCAACATCAGCTCCTCCCTAAACCTCCAGTCTGCCCACCCTGCAGATTTTGGACTTCCTGGTCTCCACAATCAGGTAAGCCAATTTCTTAAAATCTTCTTCTTTTTCCTCTGTCAATCTCTCCAGATAGACAGATCTATACATACTGCAGAATTTCTACCACATTATTATTATTATTGGTTCTGATTCTCCAGAGAACCCCAATACAAGCATTATGATTGGTAGGCCCCCAGAGATGTGTATTTACTGGGCATGAGAAATAGCTTATATTTGAAGGGATAGTGAGTAGAATAGAATAGATATCATTTGCAATATCCTAAGTACTGTCCTAAACATATTAGGTAAGAAAAAAGGGGAAAATAACATGTCCCCTCAAAAACTTTACAATGATTAGATAGTATAAGTATAAAAGTATTAAATACAAATGAAATTAAAACTCAAATCGCTCTTTCAGTCAAATGGCATATAAAGTAGTTTTAATAAAGTGGTAAAATAAACCACATGAGAAATATGAGGAAAGCACAATGGATGCAAAAGATGGAGAAGCAACAAATACTGTCATGCATGCACTGACAGTTCAGTTAAATCTTGAATAGATAGAATTTCAATATGCAGATGTGAGAAACAATATCTATTTCAGGGACAAGTCATAATGCAAGGAAAGGAATGGGGAAAACATCGCATGAAGTATTCAAGAAAATGTTTAATGAAAACAGGGTTTGGGATGCCTGGGTGGCTCATTTGGTTGAGCATCCAACTCGGTTTTGGCTCAAATCATGATCTCAGGGTCATGGGATCAAGCCCCACGAGGGGCTCTCCCTCTCCCCCCTCCCCATGCTCATATACTCTTTCTCTAAAATAAATAAAACTTTAAAAAATTTTTAATTTATAAGAAAAAAGTCTGGGGCGTCTGGGTGGCTTAGTCGTTAAGCATCTGCCTTTGGTTCAGGTCATGATCCCAGGCTCCCTGCTCCGCAGGAAGCCTGCTTCTTCCTCTCCCACTCCCCCTGCTTGTGTTCCCTCTCTTGCTATGTCTCTCTCTGTCAAATAAATAAATAAAATCTTTAAAAAAAATAAGAAAAAGTTTGTGTTGAATTTGAGCTTTAAATATACATAATATTTATAAGGATATACACACACACACACACACACACACACACACCAAAAATTAATGAACTCCTGTTTTCTAAATCTATCTATCTATATATACACACACACACACACATACACACACACACATATATATATATATATATATATAGAGAGAGAGAGAGAGAGAGAGAGATGCAGAACTACAGTTCTGTATATTAATGAGTTAATATAGGTACTAGCTCTGGCTGCACAGAGGGCCAGAAGCAATAATAACTTAGTAACAAAGTATAACTACCACCCAAATGTTGGTCTCTGAACACTGTTCCCATTAAAAGGAACCAGAGTTCTTTGGAGAAGTGATTGATTCCAGCACTATAAGATGAGCCTAGAACACCATTTTATGATGCCAGAAAATAAGAAAACACTTTTTTTAAAAAGTGTGGAGGAGGCTTGTTTAAAGAATGTAAGAGCCAACCTGAAGGAATTCCTAAGGGTCAGACTTGAAATAATTTGAGAAACAAAATAACTAAATACCCATGAGTCCCTACTGATAGAAACAAATCTTAGAGAAGACAACTCTTCCTCACAGAAATCCAATTAATAGAAAGTAGAAAACAGAATAACCAACAAGTAAAAAACACCACAGAAATGCATGTTCCACATAATGCACATCAGTGGATGCTAAAATTAATGGGCAAGTTTATAGAGAAATAGGATTTTCATAGTCTCAAGGAATCTCCTCCAAGATACTTAATTATGAAGAGAAATATAGTAACTGTAGGGTGGAAAAACTCAGTAAATGCCCACTTACCTAAATCATTAGTAATAAGATATATGAACATCTTTAACGCCTTGATATAATAGACTGGAACACCACATAATTTCTATGGTATTCTTGCAAAAAGTGCATAAACCTACTCTGATCCTGTGAAGACAGCAGACAAACCCAAATTAAGAATGTCTACAAAATGATCTTTGCGTGTCAAGGGCATGGAGGACAAGGGAAGACGGAGGTCATAGTCTGGAGAAGATTAGGGGGAAATACTTACATGCAATAGGGCATCTTCAGTGGAATCTTTGGACATAAAGAACATAATTGGAAAACATTGGTGAAATCAGAATGAGTTCCATACTCTAGTTAATAAAAATATATCAGTGTTGGGGCACCTGGGTGGCTCAGTCAGTTAAGCATCCAACTCTTGGTTTTGGCTCAGGTCATGATCTTGGAGTTCTGGGATCCAGCCCTGCGTCAGGCTGTGTGCTGAGCATGGAGCCTGCTTGAGATTCTCTCTCTCTCCCTTTGCCCCTCCCCACGCCCCACTCACACTGTCAATAAATAAAATCTTTAAAAAAATACAATTATATGTATATGTAAACATGTGCATTCATGTCAATCATTTGCTATTTGCTGTCCTGCAGCCTCCTATACATTCACTGTTTGAAAGTTCCTACAGAGGGAAAGTCCTTCTGGCCTCTATCTACTGAATTATAACTATCACCTATGACAACCTCATCTTCTAGCCAAACAACATCAAACTGCAGCATCATTTCAGCAGCTGATTAATTAAAAAATATATATCACATTGTACAGTGGGATGAAGATTTTACTGCCATAAATAGTGAAAAAGCTTTTCCATTTTATTCATAAGCATAATCAATAACAAAGTCATTGCTAAAGAAAGCTTCCTCTCACACATGTGTTTGTCATTGTCACTGACACATTTCTGAACAATTCAACGTGTCTAAATGCATGGAACTTTTATCTAGAAAAGCTTACCAGAATGGATGCCTGTTGGCTACAAATAATATATTTTAAAAATAATTTATGTTGTGTTTTGTTTCCCAAAACATGCTGAAATAAGCATTCCCAAGTAGATGAGGGTAAGAGGCTAAGTAGCAGCAAAAGGCACCGTGAGGAAAGGAGAATTTTTTAAAAATATCATTTGATGAAAACCTTGGATACCCTGCCCAGAAAGTTGCCCCTACCCACTCATACATAATATTTGGGGGGTTAGTGTTGAAAACAGCAGAACTCTACGCAGAACAATGAGACAATACCAAATTTCTATCAGTTAAATTATAGGATCTTTTTATGTGACCATTTTTATTAAACTACAAATCAATCACAGTAAATGAAATCTGGAGTCAAACTCCATATTTAATTAAACTAACCAATTGTTTGTATTAAAAGCTTGGACAAATCAAATGAATTATGCACCAATACACTTACCCAAAAATACGTTTTAGGGTTTCTTTTTAGGTATGATATGAATAAACCTTCCCCAACCTGCATTCATAGTCTCCAAATGCAGTTCCCGTGTCATTGGGGATGTCCTGGTGATTTCCATGATTAAAGCCACAATTTAGTTTGAAGGACAAAACGATACTATGGGATTTTCTTTAAACACTGAAGGGAAACGTGGGGAGGAACAGATGTTGATCCATGCTGAATCTCCAGTGAGGGGAAGCCTAGGGAATCTTTCTACTCTCCCCTTCTCCCGTGCCGCCCCCCCACCCCACCCCTGCCGCCGGTGTTGTCTACACTAGCATCACCTAACACCTTGAGCTTCACTGAACATGGATTATTTGCCATGCTTCTTTGTAGATTCTGGTCCATTAGGAAATTTTTTGTAATCCCACAGAATTCAATTCACTCTAACCTGTCCTTCCCTGACTGGCTACTTTTAGACCTGTAGACTCACCTCAGATACCACCTCCTGTGTGTCTCCAGAGCAATCCTCTCCCACAAGACTTACATATTGTTTGCAAATTGTCTGTCAGAATGTTCCTTCCATGAGAACAGGGGCAGTGTGCATCTGTGTTAGCACCCCCTAGGACCCACCAAATCTCGATGGCGTTTGTTGTCATGAGGCTCGTCTGCAATTAGACTGCTCCTCTCTCTTTCAGGCTGTGAATGAGCAAAAGGCTGGAGCAGCTCTGTTCCATCTATCTCGATCTGAGGGACGAGGTCTACTTGAACTGAACACTCTTCATGGCGGAGGTCAGAAACTTACAAAGGCCTCAGTGAAAATGCAGGTGCCTGTTTAGTCCTGAAAATGGCACGATCTCATTTCTGCTGACTTTTCATTGTACGGTGGCAGGCACACGGATCCATAGAGAGAGACGTATCCCTTTAGTGGAGGCAAGGGATGGGGAGGGGAGTAACTATAAGCTTATAACAGCTATCACAAGCAACGTCTGGGGTAGTCTCTGCTACAAAGTAGGTGCTCAATGCATCTTAGGTGCTTAATTGTTCTCACAAAAGATTTCAACTGTTTACCACTTTGGAAAATCCAGAAAAGCAAACAGATTAAAAGCAGAGTCAAATACAGCTCCGTCATTAATTCAGAGTCTTATCACATTCCCTGTGAGTTCCGTGCCTATTTGTCTCCTTCACTCCACCATGATCTCCATGATGTGTTGCCTCATTAGTACCCTCACCCTTCAGTAGTGGGCTTGACATCTGGGAAGGGAACACTAAATGCTCACTGAATAAAGAATAAAGGAACATAAGTTAGGAAAAAAAGACAGAACGAGATCAAAGCAAAGTAAGACGAAGCCAAGGAAGCTGCTTATGTGCCAAGAGCATCTCTTCCCTCACGGAGCTCATAACCGGTGCTTCAGCATTTACTAGAATATCTGTTCTCTCCTTTGAAGTGATAGTCAAAAACTTGTAATTTCACCAGTTGTTATTATAATTTATCATAAGGTAAGCCTCTAAATTTGCCTTGGCTTGCTAACTTATAAGCCATATGGAATATAAGATGAAAATGCAACAGCAAGATGAATGTAAGTCTAAAGTCACTAAAACCACAAAATATATAATCATAAAATACTTATAGCTTAGTGAACTCGAGACTTAATTTAATCATGCTCGCTGAATTAGGAAAAGCTAACTGAAAATAGTATCAATAATTGAGCCTCAAGAATATAATTTTGTCCACGATCACGTACCAATGAAGGTGCAGAATTCAGAAAAGGAACTTACACCTCCTTTCTTGGCTTCAGTGTGCTTTGCATTTCCCTCTGCCTCCCTGATATTTGCAAATCATCTTACTACAAAAATAATATCAATATTATCATATAACATTAAAAGATTCATCTCTTTTATATACATTTCACAATTGGGATTTTATATTTGTGAAGAGATTTGAGCAACATCATTGATAGACCTCGCGAACTTAACACCGAGCAAAAGAAAAAACTAAAAGGAAAACAGTGTATGATTGCATTCTATATAAAGTTAAGAAACAGGCAAAACTAAGGATGGGGTTCGAGTATACCCGTGGTTACCCTGGCTGAAGGGGAAGTGAGTGGCAAGGACAAAGTAGTGTGGGACTTGGGGGCAGCCTTGGGAGATGCTGTTCATTTACTCTCTCTCCCTCTAGGTGGTTTTCACATGGGCCTCTCCTCGGTGTAGACTTTGTGCTTTACATCCTTGCCTCTACTCTCCCTCACTGAACGTGCCCACGGGCGTTCTCAGGTATTAGGAGGCTGGTCTCTGAATGTTTTGGCATTGCCCTTAAGTTGTTCTCCCTGAAAGTCCTAGCTCCCTGATTCACAGTGCAGGCCTGTCCCGGGGTATTTCCTCCTGACACCAGTGCCTCTGTTGCAGATGGCTTGGGAGTTATCCCTACTGCCCTCCTTTGAACAGATGACGGTTCCCCAGGGAGACATGCTCCCACCTTTCCTGAACTCACAGCACTCTTCCTTGACAATTCCACAAGGCACGGTGATTGAGTAACAAATGTTTTTCTTTTATAAAGTAAGACAAATTGGGTTGATTGGAAAAAGAGACGAAAGGGAAAATTCAAAGATCTCAAGCACATTCTTGGCAGATTTTAGGGAACTTTGAAAGTTGAAGATCTGGAAATTAATTCTCCAAAATACTTCCTGTGTTGTCAGTTTGAAGACTGTTGCTCTAAGAGATTCTGTGGTCCCTCTAAACCCTTCAGTCTCAGATTAAAAAATAAAAAGAAAGGAAAAAATGACAAACTTAGATTTACTATCAGTTTTCTTTAATGATGTATGGCTTTATTCGCCTCTAAGTAGTAGAGAGAGAGAGAGAGAGAGAGAGAGAGAGAGAGGTGGGACAAGGAGCAGCAGTAATAAGGAATTTACCTCTATAAGAAAATCTGTGTGTAGGGGCGCCTGGGTGGCTCAGTTGGTTAAGTGACTGCCTTCGGCTCAGGTCATGATCCTGGAGTCCCGGGATCGAGTCCCGCATCGGGCTCCCTGCTCAGCAGCGAGGCTGCTTCTCCCTCGGACCCTCCCCCCTCTCATGCTCACTCTATTTCATTCTCTTTCTCAAATAAATAAATAAAATCTTAAAAAAAAAAAAAGAAAATCTGTGTGTAGCAGCCAAATGTTAGTTAGGTAGGCAGTGTTTCCCTCTTACTTGGAACTGGCAGTCCCCACAGCAATTACTGACACTTACATGGTACTTACTCTGTGTTGTGAACAATTCTAAGTAGTTTCCATATAATAATTCATCTGACCTCCCCACCAAAACAACTGGAAATGAAACTATTATCATTCCCATCCTAAAGAGGAAAAATACAGAGGCACAAAATTAGCAGTCTCATCCTAAGCTAGCCATTCTGTATTTGAGCCTGGAACATCTGGTTCCAGGCCCCAAGATAAGGTTTTAAAACATTTTATCTCATTCCAGATGCAGCACTGGGGTGGCCCAATTCCTCCACCTGATTTATTGCACTGTGTATTGAAGAAATTAATACTTTCTGTGTTTGTACTGCATGAAACGTGTGGTGTTGAGTTCTAGGAACTCAAAAATGCATAAGGCACCTTTATCATTTGATTTCCATTTGTCATTTCTAATAAAAAGTAATGTTGAAGTTGGCATACAACTTTTAAGAATAAAAAACTAAACTATTATCTGAAACTCTAAGAAACACTGAAAGTACACAATGCCATGTGTACTTTACAATGCTATACTTCTTAATTTATTTACCACATATTTATTGAGAATATAGGTGTCAAAAACTGCTAGATGCTGAGGTGATACTAAAAGGCATTTAAGGGGCACCTGGGTGGCTCAGTTGTTAAGCGTCTGCCTTTGGCTCAGGTCATGATCCCAGGGTCCTGGGATCAAGCCCCGCATCGGGCTCCCTGCTCCGTGGGAAGCCTGCTTCTCCCTCTCAAAACTCCCTCTGCTTGTGTTCCTTCTCTGGCTGTGTCTCTCTCTCTCAAATAAATAAATAAAATCTTTAAAAAAAATTTTTAAAAAAAGGTATTTTTAAGACCTTCTCCACCAAATCAGAGGCCCTCTAGGATGCTTAAGGCCATTGTCTCTTGGCCGTCTATGCAAGAGGCAAAAATAGAGAAGAGATAATCTCAAAGAGATTTTTGGGTATAGCTTATGTCTAATGGAGTAAAATGCTGTGTTCTTGAGAAAATAATTTTGACAAAGGCACTGCCATTTTAGACTGAAAAGGACAGAGGGAGTATAAGCAAAGACTAAGGGGTCCCCAGAAAAAGAAAGACAAGGTATTACTTTAGTGACATTAGGCATTTAGGTCCCCGGCTATCCACAGCCCTCCCAACATGATCCCTGCCCAACGTGCCCAGCACACTTCCTAGGAGGTGTCTGAATTACAAAGAAATGCAAAATCCTCAGTAGTTAAGGAAACAAAGAGGATGCAAAAGCTGAGTCTCTACCAGGCCGGAAATAGCTATCCAAGACAACAAATCAGGGGTACAACTTCCAGGGCTGTTCCAGAAATGAGCAAGGCCAAATATTCATTATCCAAGATAATGAGCCCAAGACCTTGATCAGTATATACCCGCTCTCCGAGCAAGCCCTAGCCCCTTCCCAGACAGTTAACCTCTGCTTTGTCATAATGTTAAAGTCTCTGCCCTGGGAGCACAAGCTTCATTAACATAACATAGGACACATAGATACAGGTACACACTGTGACCTCAGACCCAACTTTACAAAGATGGTAAAACTCCACCTTCTGAAATTTCGTCCTAACCCTAAACAGAAGAAACCCGTTCACCTCTGCTCAGGAGTCACAGCTTTGAAGATTATTCCCCATTATCTCCTTAGTTGCTGCAAATAAGGTTTCTCTCCTGTGACAACTCCACCTGGTATCTGTAATTCACCAAGGAGTGACCTCACTTGGGTTCCATCACACGAGCCCAAAATAAAAGGCTATTGGAATCATGAAACTCTACTGTCAGGAAGCAGGCTGACGAAACTGCTCAGATGCAAATATAGTTTACCTCCCATGAAAAGAGAAAGGTGACTCGGAGAGCAAAACCAGGAGACGAGAGGATGGCCTCACTCTTCTCTAAAATATGAGGCTTGTTTTCTTGTGGGTGGAGAGCAAGGTGAAACAGGGTTCAGGACTGGAGTCATAAAGGCTTGCGACCCAGTCTTGGGGTGAGTGGGACAGAAGCGCGACCACAGACATGGGCACGTGGAGAACAACAAGGCGTCGCCATCTCAGCCGATGGTCCTGCCACGCAGCTCCCTCAAGTCCACTCAGCGCTGCTGATTTTCACTCATGTCTGATGTGATGCTGTGGGGACCCGGTGGTCCTGCTTTTCATGGTTCCTCCAAAAGAGCAGCAGTTTCCAGAGCCCTGAACTCAGCGCTGCTTGGCAGTATGTGAGGGGGTAGGAGAAACAGGTCCCCCTTTCCTAAAGTTTTCCACTCTGGGTTTCCATCTGTCATGTTACAGTTGGCATTTTGATAGCAGCAATTTTCCAGTTTCCCAGGTCCCTTTTTTTTAAAATCCTGGACTCCTCTTCAGACGTTCCTCAAAGAATTTGCATCTTGATTCCCCCACCCCCACCGCCCCATTACAGTGTTACCCAGGCACAACTTTACTTTGCCATCCTCCGCCTGAAATACTGAGTCCAATTTCATACACCAATCAGATAAATAATAAAATATTTATTTTGGTTTCCACAGCACGACTGAAACTACCCCTGCGTTTCCAACAGGTCTGGGAGTTATAAGAAAATTGGAGACTGAAAATCATGCTTCACTGTTTGGCCAGCAGTGTTCACAGGGACCCCAGGACCAGGCTTCCCTCCTTTGGCATATGGGTACTGCTGGGTTCTTGGGACTCGATTCTCCGGACAGGAGTGCAGCCTAGATATCACACAGGGGGTCAGAGATTAGCACCTGGCAGGGAAGCATAACACGCTTCCGAAACATCCTCGTAAGAGTCTCATAAATACTAATAGCACATGTAGTAGGAGATATGAAGACCGAACTTACTTTGTAATTAATCAGATAGGGCCAGAACAGGAATGGTTCAGTCAACTATTTTCGGGAAACTACTTTGTAACAAAATCCCACAATACTCAGGGACATAGAGCCAAGTAACTCTATCCTAGGCTCATACCTCTGTGGATGGGCTGGAGACCCTCTGTGGGTGGGCTGGGCAACTCTGCTTGAAGGTGAATGTCCAGCTAGACCTGGTCCCTTGCCACAAGGCACACTCGGTTCTCCTCCTACAGGTTTACTCTAGAGTCCAGGGTACTTCACAGAAGCTCTTTTCATGGCATAGCAGAACCACAAAATGGCCAACCCCCACCATGCAAGTACCTTTCAAACCTCGGCTTGTATTCTATCTACTAACATCCTATTGGCCAAAGCAAGTCTTATGGCCAAATCCAACATCAATGGAGCAGGATATAATACCTCTCCCATGTAGATCAGGCAAGGGTGAAAAATTGGCTAAGTGTATTTTAATCTGCTAAACAGGGTAATTTGACTTAGCATATTTACCGTTATCTTTATGGACTAGAATTTTCACACATGCCTAGCAAGGTGTGTGCCTGGGGCGGGAGTGGGGAGCGGGGGAAGGTGCCAGTGAATCTAATTTAGAGAGACATTTACAAAACATGAAGGTCACTTAATTATGAAGGATAGCTTAAAGGTGTATCTATTAAAAATTAAGGCATAAAATGTAGGGCGCTACATTTTACTTAAGAGAACACATAGGCAGTATGTATAAATGATATGCAAGTATGAACTGATATCTGTAATTATCTAATAAGTATAAATATATATATGTACATAAATACTGACTTTGAAAGTAGATTAAAGTACTTGCTATGATAAGTGAACTTCTCAGATATGTAGGTTACTGGAGTATGTGTAAAGGGAGATAATAGGAAATGGAGACTAGGTAGTTTAGACAAAATATTCTTAACAGTTTAATTGACAGTTATGTTTTAAAAACGATGTTAGAATTTGGATACTTTCAATAAAAAAAATTGTCAATAGGGTATTTTCATTACAAAGTAGCTTATATTTGTTTAAAAAAAAGCTGTCATATTTGTATTGTTTTCTACAATTCTAATGAAAACATTACAAATGTCCAACTACTTACATTTGCCAGTATGTAACATGTTTTACATCCAGAGAATGTTTAATTAATTTACTGATTAATTTTCTAATGCTATTGCCATTTGGCAGCTGTTTTGACAAAACTGCCTTCCTCATTACAGAAATCCTACTTGCGAAAAAAAGTCAACCATAGCAAATGGACTTATTGAATTATCCAGCTCACCAATTATATAGTATAAAATTATTCATCCTCATATAATTTGATCAGGAAAGATCATTTATCTTTAGCAACTGTGTAAAATTACATATTATGCTGCAGGATAGGTGCAATCTTAAAAGTGTCTGTAGTTAGAAAACTTTTAAAATGTATTTGAACACTGAATTATTGCCTATTCTCCCATACTACTTTGTTACAAAAAAGGTTAGTATCTAAGTAATTGCTCCACTGAGCCCACTTCTCACCATTTAAAAAGTATCATTTAGTTGTTTAAATGCAAAATGTCTATCAGTTATTATTCCTGGCTGCAATTTAGTGGAGACCTCATTCTTACTACACTTCAATGTTTATAAATTAATGAATGAAGAATCAATTCATTTCCCAATAAAACTAACATAATTTAATTGGAAACTCTTCTGTACTATCATTATTATAGATATATATTAGAAGCCCTGTAGCACAGCATTTGTAAAGGTTGAGCTGACACTTCACATTTCTTATTCATAGTGCAATGCTCAGCATTAATAGTACTTTCCAATCTATTTATAGGTCTTTGTATCTTATCTTATTTAAAGACCATGCTTAATGTATTCGAAGATTACTTTTCTGTTATGGCTAACCAAGTGGATCTAAATAGGTTTATCAACTAAAATGAATACTCCAATGAACCAAAAGTGAGCATTTCAGCTATCATTTGAGCCTATACATATTAATTTTTCGTATCTGGTCAGTCTTTCTAAGTAATGTCCAAGTAAAATTTTATCAGGTAAAAGTCAAGAAGAGTATGTAGCTTTGTCTAAAATTTATCTATATTTTTCTATAAATCAATATATTTATATATGTCCAATATATCTTACTGATATTAACTATACATAATTTACAGGTATATATCCATATACTACCTAAAATTTGGGGGAAAATATGAAAAATAATAAAATATCAAAGAAAAAACTTACTGCGATAATAGCCCATTGACTCTGGGATCATATAGGTAATACACATTTTAGCATGATATATTTAAGTTTTAATTGTTTTCTGTTAAGTTGGAAGTCATACAAATGGAATCATTTTTTTCCTATTGTTTTTGCTAACAATGGAGAGATCTGGACAGATTGCTGATAAAGGAGAAAAGTCATCTAATGTGAAATAAGTGATTATCTTAAAATAAGATTTATAAGAAAAACTCAGTAAATGTTTTGCTATTTAGCAAGCCCCTTACACCAAAAATTCTCTAAAAACCTTTGTTAAAAAAAATTACACATATTCAAACAACTGGTGATTCCAATATTGTCTTAGCACTCCCATGAATATTGGGTTGCATAGAAAAAGCTTTATTCCTTAAAAAGGCTTTGCATTTTGGCTATAAATTATTTTCTTAAATCATTACAGGTCTGAAAGAATGAGTAATTTTCATAATATTATTTTTTAACAATTCTTATTCTCTTTATAAATCCATATTTTAAAAAACCTTGAATTTTTAAAAACATATACAATTAAGTTACAGCTTTTATAAAAATAAATTTGTGTTTTTATATTCTAACATATCATGTAAATAAGAATGGCATGAAAAATATATTTTAAAAATTTAGATATTTTAAATTCACTACCTTAAAAATCATTTTTTAAAACATGATTAATTCACTATTGAAATATTTCTCTCCTAGAAACATATTTTACAGAATAAAGTCTACATTATTTCTGCCTTAAGATAGCATAAAAGCAGCAAAATTATGTTATTTCCATAGTTGCAGTAAAAAACAGCTTATGAAATCTTCTAAAATTGTTACTGCAATGAGATAACTGATGTAGCTTTCCTTTAAAAATAAATAGAGGACTTTCGTTTCTAGTAATAACCACTTAAAAAATCCTTCTACAACTAAAACAGCTTGACCAAATGTAATATACCAAACTCAAATGAAAATCAGAAAATACAAAGGAGCAGGAACAATGATGAAAGTGGAAGTAACAGCAGTGAGTGTGAGCTAAGGCTGAAGCTCCCTGCATAGATGAACAAGGGGTGGAGACAGGGCAGGAACTAGATTAAGTCATCACAGACCTTGGATTGTAAAGGCATATGAATGGGAGAAAGTACCTGGAGTTACCATCGAGCAAGGTGTTAGAACTGAAACTCATAAACACAAGTACAATTTTAAAACTAGCCTTTACTTATAACATCCTAATCCCTTTTATGAAGTACAACACTGACACAAACAATACAAAATAATGATCATACAAAGGGAATTACAGACCAATATAATTCTGAATATGGATGCAAAACTTCTAAACAAAAGATTAGCAAGGGAATCTACCACCACATTAGCAAAATAATAGGCCATGACCAACCGGGATCTATTCTCAGACCTCAAGGTTGGTTCAATGTTTGGGTATCAATATACAGTACCACACACTACGATATAACTACCATAGTCCAAGGAAAGAGGTCATTTGATTATCAAGTATCTTCATAATACTGGCAAAGACCAACAAAATGCCAAGTTATTCATTTAAGAAAAATAAATAAATAATCCTTAGGAAATTAGAAACTGAGAGTACTGTTTCTTGGGGTTTTGTTGAGCGTGAAGCCTGCTGTGGGTTGGCTCAGGTCACGTTCTCTGGATCTTAAGATCGAGACCCACAGCAGGCTTCGCGCTCAACACAGAGTCCGCTTGGAATTCTCTCTCTCTCCAACTCCCCGCACTCGTGCGTGCTCTCTAAATAAATAAATAAAATCTTACAAAACTAAATAAATAAAAAATAAAATAAAATGAGAGGAACAATGGCCATTGTTTTTAAAGAGTCACAAACATACTACCTAAGGTACTGTTCACCCTCCCCTTCCTCTGAGGCATTCGCATTTGGACAGATTTGCTATGTTTTTAACTTCTTGACTGTGAACTATTTTTTGGTTTACATAAAAGTTGTAAAAATAGTGCAAAGAGTACTCCTCTACTCCTTATGCAGAGTCCCCCAGTGTTAACACATTACATAACATTATTAATTTTAATAACTAGACACCATATTAAATCTTTATCAGTTTTCCATTAATGTGAGTGGACACTGTTGCTCCCATTTTACAGAGAAGAAACTGAAGCCTAGAGTGAAAAAGACTTGGTAAAAGGGCACTGAGCTAAGATAATACAGCAAGGGTCAGAGCTGAGGTTTGCTCAGTTTCTAAAAACCACCAATGTTTTCCTCCCTGGTCCCTTGTGCCAGCTCTTCACTCTGTCCCCTTCCATTCTTAGATCCAAATCCTGCTCCCATAGAGAAGCCTATCCTGAGCCTGCTACAGGATGTCCCTTTACTATCTCTTAGCTTTCCTCGACTTGTAAAGAAAAACAGTAAAAACACAGTCCTTTCCCATGCTGTTAATAAAAGATATGCATAAATCATAAGGTATCAAAAATTCTGACAGTGAAGGTATTGCGGGGGGGAGCTGTTCCAAAATGTAGTTGGTTTGCTTTACCAAAATCAGAGTTGGCATGAAGGAAAAAATCATTTATTGGGAGACAGGATTATCCTCCAATAAAACATTTCATCTCACAAGGAAGAGAGAACAACTATAAACCGACATGGCATAGTCTGGGGGAAAAAAAAAAAAAAAAACTAGAGTGATAAAACCCTGCAATCACACAGGACAAAAATTTTCTGAGAATACATTAAAAATAGAAAAGAGTCTTATACTTATGGAGCCCTGTACCAAAGAGCTAGAAAATATACATTCATTTTAAACAAAGAGAAAAAAGCAAAGAAAAAAATCATCTAACTATATGGAAATTTTCATAAAAACAAACAATTCAGGACAATATGGAACACATTTTCTGATCAATTTTCAACTGTCATAAAACTTGATTTGGAGAAGGATGGAGTAGCTTATGTCTGACTCATTTCTTCACCAAGAGCAACTGGAAAACACAGGGAAAATCTGTAGATATCAGCGAGTGGATGAATAGTCAGAAGATCCAATACTCTAGGGGACAGAGAGCCAGAGGGAGGTAAGCTGATGCTCTGTACTCACTTTTTCCCTAGGATATATCTGTTATATATGGCAAAGGACAAGACTGGAAGAATCCCAACTTGGGGAAGAGCCAAGACCCGGGGATGAGCCACCAGCAGTCCTTTTGGCTGTTTTGGGGGAAGGAGAGTGGAGACTGGACGCATGAGCAGATAAATTCTCTGATTTCGGTGTGGTAGAGAATTTGTTCTGAAATATAACAAGTTCCCTGAAGAAGTCTGTCCAAGTCTGAAGCAACAGAGCAAGGTGATAAAGTGCTAAGCAGAAATTCTCAGTAAAGCAGAGCAATGTTTATTAAAGTCAAGAAATGATCAAAAAAAGGAAAACCCGCCAGTAACTCAGTTTAAAGTCCAAAATATAGGTGTATTTATACCAGAGGAGTCAAAACAAAGACAGTGAAGACAAACAAAAACCACTTAACTTCAAATTTGTTTAGTCCCACTAGGTAATTCAAGTAATCAGCCCCATATTATCAGCGAGCAGAGAAAAGGTGATTATCTCTGGTCAAAGATAATATCATCAGGTTTTCTACAGTTATTTTGTTTGCTCTGTTTTCATTCAAACTGACCTCCATTTAATCAAAAATTTTTAGGCACGATTAGAGACAAGATCACATAATCAAAATCAAAAGAAAAAATATATTAGGAACACACAAATAAATCATGCAGGCATCAGACATAGACTTTAACAGTGATTTACATGTTGAAGAGATTAAGATAGAAACACATGATAAAATGAGTATTATATTAATCTTTCTATATCAAAATGAGAAGTAGGCAGCAGTCAGGGTAGTGACTTCTTACCTGACAGGAGAATGACTTTGTGAAAATAGGAAGATGTTTTCTGAGACAACAGTCTTACCATGTTTTCTTTCTTGGTCTGAATGCTAAACTGTGTAGTAGGTTGTTCACTCTAAGAAAATTCATCAGCCATACCTTTATGATTTGGGCAATTTTTCAGATGATACTGCAATGAAATATTTACTGAAATAGAATTAACTAATCAATAAGATCAACAAAAATTTAAAGAAATGCCTGGAAATTAAGACACACATAAGCACATGGACACACAAAACACCTATTTCTAAATACCTATTAATTCTTCTATGAAAGAAGAAATCTTAATGGGATTATAAAACACATAGAAGTGAAAAATAATAAAATACTAATGAAAATTTAGATATAGTTAATTAAATTGGTATTTTTAGGGAATTTTTGAGACTTATTTATAGAATGAATTATGAGAAAAAAAGTGTTGAAAATAATGCCTAAATATTTAACATAAAAAGTTTGATCAAAGTAAAAGGAAACGAGAGGAAAATTTGGTAAAGATGAACTTGAGAAGAAATTACAAAAGAAAATAGAGTATTTAAAAATGTTATTTCTTGGGACGCCTGGGAGGCTCAATCAGTTAAGCATCTGCCTTCAGCTCAGGTCATGATCCCACAGTCCTGAGATCGAGTTCCACATTGGGCTCCTTGCTCAGCAGGGAGTCGGCTTCTCCCTCTGCCTGCCACTCCCCCTGCTTATGCTTTCTCTCTCTCTCTCTGACAAATAAATAAATACAATCTTAAAAAGAAATGCTATTTCTTTGGTTATTTGGGGAAAAATAATAAAGTAGGAAATCACAGACAAGACCTTTAAAGGAGTTATAAGCAGCAAAGAGATGTGAGGTGTAACTATAGTTACAGCAGATATTAGAAAAATGTTAGAGTATATTATAAATGTCACCGGCAAATGCACTTGAAGTTAGGTGGAGAGGGGGATTTCCTGGAAAAATATGCCAAAATCTATCAAATACAAGCTAACAATCAAGATTAAATAACAAATATTTCTATAACAATAATTCAATTAATGATGAAAATACAGCCTTCTTAAAAGAGAAAAAAGGTATAAATGGGTGGGGAAGGGACCTAGATGGCTTTGCAAAAATAAGTCACAAAAGGCTTTCAAAAACGGCACCAAGGAATAGAAAAATGGAACTCTAATTTTGTATGAGGCAAATACAACCCCAATGCCAAAATAAGAAAAATAAGAAAAAGTAAATTAAAAATAAATTTTTACTTAACTTAGAAACAAAATATCTAAAGAAATAATTAGCAACCTGATCCAACAATTTATAAAAATGTTATTGTCATGGTTCTTGCTAAGTATATAATATTTTAATACCTAAAATCTATAAGATATACCAATGGATCTGTAGCATGTATTGAATAAAATATAATACTCAGTTATGATAAAAATAAAATCTCTTAGAAAAGCAAGAATTTAAAATAATCACATTATCTTTAATGTGATCAAAATCATAAAAATGAATTTAACAAAGCACTCATAAAATCTATTTGGAAGAAAGACTAAGATATTATTGAAAACAATTAACAAAAACCTAAATAAATTGATAGTTTCATCAATTTGGGATGTGAAGACTCAACATCAAATACAAATTCATTTTTCCTTCTTTGGTCATTAGTTCAGTGAAAATCCAGTAAATATTCCAGTAGACTTTTTATAGTAACTTAGCAAGCAGATTCTAAAATGTCTATGAGGGAGAAAGGGGTCAGGAACAGTTAAGACTATTCCAAAGAACAAGGTCTATAGCATTCCTTCAAACAGACACAGAATCTTATTAGCAAGCTACTTATTGGTTAGTGTTCTTAGTTACATAAAACATAATTTACATTAGTTTAAGGAAGAAGAAATTTATTTGTAGATACTAAAAAGCTCCCAGAATCACTGATATATTGAGGGAAAGAGGCTTAGGGCTAAGTGTCCAAGAACCATCTCCTAACTACAAAGTCAGTTCTAAATACAAAAAGTCACTGTTGCCAATGTCTGTGAGGGTAAGGGGGTTGCCACCTCTGATCACAGGAGCAGGTCACCCAGCTGTCCCAATGTCCAATGTCACTGACATAGGCACAGGTTGACTCAGCCTCCTTCATCACTCCCACTAGCTAAGCACAAACTGAATTCAGGCTGAATCCATTTCCATATGGGCTTTGCGTCTGAACCAATGTCTCCCACAATTATATGTGATTGGAGTGACCTAGAAAATACATCTACACTGTAGCTACAAGGGAGACAAGGAAATGAAGGGCTTTATTTGTATTATGATTTAGGAAGATGGAGGTCAGAATATGAGGAACAATCAAATGTGGAAAAGGGACTTAATGACCCGGACACCCAGGAAACTAAGATGCCGTCTACTGCAATGTAACGAAAAAGGTGTAGGAGAAGAAAAAGACAAGAGTGGAAGAGAAGAGTCAGTTACAGCTCATAATGGGAAAAGCAAAATGCTTACTCTTTTAGAGAAATATCAGTGTAAAGAAGCAAAATACACACACATGCAGAGTATGCAATCCTATCTTCCATTTAGCAAAAAAAGGGACTATAAACAGAAAAAGCAAATGTCAGATTTCAAGACATGTATAGCATGTTTGACTGATGAAGAGCTCATGGTAGGAACACTTTTTTTTTTTTTAAGATTTATTTACTCATATCAGAGGGAGGGAGCAAGAGAATGGGGGTTAGGGACAGAGAGAGAGGATGAGAGAGAACCTCAAGTAGACTCCCCACTGAGTGTGGAGCCTGACGCAGTGCTCCATTCCATGACCCCAGGATCATGACCTGAGCCAAAACCAAGAGTCAGATGTTCAACCAACTGAGCCACCCAGGTGCCCCAGGAACACTTTTTTTTTTTTAATAATGTCCACAGATCTATACAAGATCTCTTTCCAAAAAGATTTAAAAATAAAAATAAAAAACTAATATGCAAGCCCAGAAGAGGAAACCTTAATGCCCATTAGCAATATGGATATGTGTTCCAACTCACAAGTAATCAGGGAAAACAAACTAAAACAAGATTACATTTTGCACCCGCTTGATCAGCAAATATTTAAAGACCTGACTATAACTAGTACTGACAAGATGTAAGGAAATGGGGACAGTCAAATACTATTGATGGAAGAAGTGATTGCTATAATCACTATAAAGTGTCATTTGGCTGTAACTACTAAATCTGGAGGTGAATATGTCCTAAGATCCAATTTTCCATAGATATATGAAGATACATACAAGAATATGTACAAGTATACAAAAGTGTTTGTTGCAACATAGTTTAAAATAACAAAATATTGATAATCAGGAAAATGACCACAGGACATAAACTGAATACACTTTATATGCATGCCATGCAGTGTTCTACAAGGGAAATAAATGAACTAAAGTTATAACTGTCAAAATGAATAGATATCAAAACCCTAATGTTGAACAAAATAAAAGCTAGTTTCTAAATGATTTGATGACATTTTTAGAAAGTTTTAAAACATACAAAACAATATTAGATGGTCATAAATGAACCTAGATGTTATAACAGTTTAAAAATCATACAAAAGAATGAAATGTTTTTATCTTTTTCTCTTTTTTTTCTCTTTCTTTTATCTTTCTTTCCCTTTCTTTTCCCCTGGTTTCAGGTCTTTTCTAATTTGTATGGATTATATTTGCTGGGGACGTTGTTAAACTGTTAGCATTTTCTTCTCTCATTCATCTATTCTCCTCTGGACAAAATGACAAGACGAAAAAAATCACCTCAGCAAAAAGAACAAGAGGTAGTACCATCTGCCAGGGACCTACTCAATACGGACATTAGTATGATGTCGGACCTAGAGTTCAGAATCATGACTTTAAAGATACTAGCTGGGCTTGAAAAAAGTGTGGAAGTTATTAGAGAAACCCTTTCTGGAGAAATAAAAGAACTAAAATCTAACCAAGTCGAAATCAAAAAGGCTATTGATGAGGTACGATCAAAAATGGGGGCACTAACTGCTAGGATAAATGAGGCAGAAGAGAGAATCAGTGATAGAGAAGACCAAATGATGGAAAATAAAGAGGCTGAGAAAAAGAGAGATACACAACTACAGGATCACGAGGGCAGAATTCGAGAGATAAGCGATATGATAAGACAAAACGTCAGAATAATTGGGATCCCAGAAGAAGAAGAAAGAGAGAGAGGGCAGAAGGTATATTGGAGCAAATTATAGCAGAGAACTTCCCTAAAGTGAGGAAGGAAACAGGCATCAAAATCCAGGAGGCACAGAGAACCCCTCTCAAAATGAATAAAAATAGGTCAACACCCCAACATCTAATAGGAAAACTTACAAGTCTCAGAGACAAAGAGAAAATCCTGAAAGCAGCTCGGGAGAAGAGATATGTAACCTACAATGGTAGAAACAGTAGATTGGCAACAGACCTATCCACAGAAACCTGGCAGGCCAGAAAGGACTGGCAAGATATCTTCAGAGCACTAAACGAGAAAAATATGCAGACAAGAATACTATATCCAGCTAGGCTGTCATTGCAAATAGAAGGAGAGATAAAAGGCTTCCAGGACAAACAAAAACTAAAGGAATTTGCAAACACGAAACCATACCTACAAGAAATATTGAAAGGGGTCCTCTAAGCAAAGAGAGAGCCTAAAAGCAGCATAGATCCGAAAGGAAACCAGACAATATACACTAACAGTCACCTTACAGGAAATACAATGGCTCTAAATTCTTATCTTTTAATACTTACCCTGAATGTAAATGGGCTAAATGCCCCAATCAAAAGACACAGGCTATCAGATTGGATTAAAAAACAAGACCCATCGATATGCTGTCTGCAAGAGACACATTTTAGACCCAAAGACACCCCCACATAGAAAGTGAGGGGGTGGAAAGCCATTTACCATGCTAATGGACACCAAAAGAAAGCTGGGGTGGCAATCCTTATATCAGACAAATTAGATTTTAAAACAAAGACTATAATAAGAGATGAGGAAGGACACTATATCCTACTTAAAGGGTCTATCCAACAAGAAGATCTAACAATTGTAAATATCTATGCCCTTAACATGGGAGCAGCCAATAATATAAGGCAATTAATAACAAAAGCAAAGAAACACATTGACAACAATACAATAATAGTGGGGAACTTTAACACCCCCCTGACTGAAATGGACAGATCATCTAAGCAAAAGATCAACAAGGAAATAAAGACATTAAATGAAACACTGGACCAAATGGACTTCACAGACATATTCAGAACATTCCATCCCAAAGCAACGGAATACACATTCTTCTCTAGTGCCCATGGAACATTCCCCAGAATTGATCACCTCCTAGGTCACAAATCAGGTCTCAACCAGTACCAGAAGACTGGGATTATGCCCTGCATATTTTCAGACCACAATGCTTTGAAACTAGAAATCAATCACAAGAGGAAAGTCGGAAAGAACTCAAATACTTGGAGGCTAAAGAGCATCCTGCTAAAGAATGAATGGGTCAACCAGGAAATTACAGAAGAATTAAAAAAATTCATGGAAACAAATGAAAATGAAAACACAACTGTTCAAAATCTTTGGGATGCAGCAAAGGCAGTCCTAAGAGGAAACTATATACAATACAAGCCTTTCTCAAGAAACAAGAAAGGTCTCAAATACACAACCTAAGCCTATACCTAAAGGAGCTAGACAAAAAACAGCACATAAAGCCTAAACCCAGCAGGAGAAGAAAAATAATAAAGATCAGAGCAGAAATCAATGAAATAGAAACGAAAAGAACAGCAGAACAGATCAACGAACCTAGGAGCTGGTTCTTTGAAAGAATTAACAAGATTGATAAACCCCTGGCCAGACTTATCAAAAAGAAAAGAGAAAGGACCCAAATCATCAAAATCATGAATGAAAGAGGAGAGATCACAACCAACACCAAAGAAATACAAACAATTATAAGAACATATTATGAGCAACACTATGCCAGCAAATTAGATAACCTGGAAGAAATGGGTGCATTCCTAGAGATGTATCCACTACCAAAATTGAACCAGGAAGAAATAGAAACCCTGAACAGACATATAACCACTAAGGAAATTGAAGCAGTCACCAAAAATCTCTCACAAACAAAAGCCCAGGGCCAGATGGCTTCCCAGGGGAATTCTACCAAACATTTCAGGAAGAATTAACACCTATTCTCCTGAAACTGGCCAAAAAATAGAAATGGAAGGAAAACTTCCAAACTCATTTTATGAGGCCACCATTACCTTGATCCCAAAACCAGGCAAAGACCCCATCAAAAAGGAGAATTACAGACCAATATCCTTGATGAACATGGGTACAAAAATTCTCACCAAAATATTAATAGGATCCAAAAGTACATTAAAAGGATTATTCACCATGACCAAGTGGGATTTACCCCTGGGCTGCAAGGTTGGTTCAACATCCGCAAATCAATCAACGTGATACAATATAATAACAAAATAAAAAACAAGAATCATATGATCCTCTCAATAGATGCAGAAAAAGCATTTGACCAAGTACAGCATCTTTCCTGAACAAAATTTCAGAGTATAGGGATAGAGGGTACCTTCCTCAATATCATAAAAGCCATCTATGAAAAATCTACAGCGAATATCATTCTCAATGGGGAAACGCTGAGAGCTTTTCCCCTAAGGTCAGGAATGCGGCAGGGATGTCCACTATCACCACTGCTATTCAACATAGTATTAGAAGTCCTAGCCACAGCAATCAGACAACAAAAGGAAATCAAAGGCATCCAAATCGGAAAGAGGAAGTCAAACTCTCACTCTTTGCAGATGATATGATACAGTAGGTGGAAAACCCAAAAGACTCCACCCCAAAACTGCTAGAACTCAGACAGGAATTCAGTAAAGTGGCAGGATATAAAATCAATGCACAGAAATCAGTGGCATTCCTATACACCAATAAGACAGAAGAGAGACAAATCGAGTCGATCCCATTTACAATTGTACCCAAAACCATAAGATACCTAGGAATAAATCTAACCAAAGAGGCAAAGGATCTGTACTCAGAAAACTATAAAATACTCATGAAAGAAATTGAAGAAGACAAAAGAAATGGAAAAACTTTCCATGCTCATGGATTGGAAGAACAAACATTGTGAAGATATCAATGCTACCTAGGGCAATCTACACATTCAATGCAATCCCCATCAAAATACCACCCACTTTTTTCAAAGAAATGAAACAAATAATCCTGAAATTTTTATGGAACCTGAAGAGACCCCGAATAGCCAGAGGAATCTTGAAAAAGAAAAGCAAAGCTGGCGGCATCACAATTCCGGACTTCCAGCTGTATTACAAAGCTGTCATCATCAAGACAGTATGGTACTGGCACAAAAACAGACACATAGATCAATGGAACAGAATCGAGAGCCCAGAAATGGACCCTCAACTCTATCGTCAACTCATCTTTGACAAAGCAGGAAAGAATGTCCAATGGAACAAAGACAGTGTCTTCAACAAATGGTGTTGGGAAAATCAGACAGCCATATGCAGAAGAATGAAACTGGACCATTTCCTTACACCACACACAAAAATAGACTCCAAATGGTTGAAAGACCAAAATGTGAGACAGGAGTCCATCAAAATCCTAAAGGAGAACACAGGTAGCAACCTCTTTGACCTCAGCCGCAGCAACTTCTTCCTAGAAACATCGCCAAAGGCAAGGGAAGCCAGGGCAAAAATGAACTATTGGGATTTCATCAAGATAAAAAGCTTTTGCACAGCAAAAGAAACAGTCCACAAAACCAAAAGACAACCGACAGAATGGGAGAAGATATTTGCAAGTGACATATCAGATATAGGGCTAGTATCCAAAATCTATAAAGAACTTATCAAACTCAACACCCAAAGAACAAAGAATCCAATCAAGAAATGGGCAGAAGACATGAACAGACATTTCTCCAAAGAAGACATCCAAATGGCCAACAGACGCATGAAAAAGTGCTCAACATCGCTCGGCATCAGGGAAATCCAAATCAAAACCTCAATGAGATACCACCTCACACCCGTCAGAATTGCTAAAATTAAGATGTCGGGAAATGACAGATGTTGGCGGGGCTATTGGAGAAAGGAGAACCCTCCTACACTGTTGGTGGGAATGCAAGCTGGTGCAACCACTCTGGAAAACAGTATGGAGGTTCTTCAAACAGTTGAAAATAGAGCTGCCATATGATCCAGCAATTGCACTACTGGGTATTTACCACAAAGATGCAAATGTAGGGATCCGAAGGGGTACGTGCACCCCAGTGTTTATAGCATCAATGTCCATAATAGCCAAACTGTGGAAAGAGCCAAGATGTCCATCGACAGATGAATGGATAAAGAAGAAGTGGTATATATACACAATGGAATATTATGCAGCCATCATAAGGAATGATATCTTGCCATTTGCAACGACGTGTATGGAACTGGAGGGTGTTATACTGAGTGAAAAAAGTCAATCAGAGAAAGACATGTATCCTATGACCTCACTGAGATGAGGAATTCTTAATCTCAGGAAACAAACTGAGGGTTGCTGGAGTGATGGGCGGTGGGAGGGATGGGGTGGCTGGGTGATAGACATTGGGTAGGGTATGTGCTATGGTGAGCGCTGTGAATTTTGCAAGACTGTTGAATCACAGATCTGTACTTCTGAAACAAATAATGCAATATATGTTAAGAAAAAAAAAGAAGAAGATAGCAGGAGGGGAAGAATGAAGGGGAGTAAGTTCGAGGGGGAGACGAACCATGAGGGACGATGGACTCTGAAAAACAAACTGAGGGTTCTAGAGTGCAGGGGGGTGGGGGGATGGGTTAGCCTAGTGATTGATATTAAAGAGGGCACATTCTGCATGGAGCACTGGGTGTTATGCAGAAACAATGAATCATGGAACACTACATCAAAAACTAATGATGTAATGTATGGTGATTAACATAACAATAAAAATTTAAGAAAATATAAAAAAATAAAAATAAATAAAATTTAAAAAGTGAGAATACATACTACACCCTGGAGGACTTAGAAGAGGCAGTTCACCATCCAAAGTTCAGGCTGCCCCAGTTGCTTCTCTGTGCTGAGGGATCAAGAGCTCACAACAAATTGCAACCCACCCACCCCCACCCACTTGAAAGCTTTGATCTAGGAAACTGGACACCCTAGAAATTCCTGGATTCCAATAGCTGGATTACCACATGCACAGACTGGATGCTTGCTTTGTATCCCATCCAAGATTAAGGTCCCTCTTGCAGACACAGATGCAGGGACCAAACTCACTATTTGGAAAAAAAAAAAATCAGCATACCAATCAGTTTATTAAGTTCTAGATATAGAACTATTAAACAGATTATGCAAGCATGCCTCTGTTGGGTGTAGCCTCCGTCTGAGAGAATTTAGAATGGAAACAAATTATAAACAATCCATAGGACAAAATCAGGGCATGCGGAATTATCTGAAAAAATGCAATGGTTAAAAACACTTACTCTGATAGCATGACAGTCAGAACAGTTAGTTTGTGTCTGTTAGGAACCATGTTCTTTGGTGGCAGTGCTAAGAAGATTCTTTCAGATTGAATTAACCTACCCAAGAGTGAGAACGTGTATTTTGACAATTCTTATACCTCCAAATAGTTGAGGGCACATTATTATGCTTTTAAATAAGGAAGAGACTAGAGGAACTCCAAAGTTACCATTTCCCCCTCACAAAACATGACAACAAGATTTGCTTCAATTTTAACGTAAAAAGGCAGTTATTTTGTTGATCACTTCAGGATATCAACTCCTCTACTCTATGTCCTTAAAAATACCAGGTTTAACGTAACATTAATTGGATTGAGATAAAAAAAATAGGTAACAATGAGTTGAGTTTCCTTAATCTATGGTAACAATTGCAGATTTTTCTACTATACTTACACAGCAAGAGTTTTCTTTATTCAACATTCCTACATATGAATTGTACACCAAATATTGTAATTAAATTGTTACACATTCATATTCTGAAGGACATCTATTTCTCAAGAATTACATTCAATTTTATTTCTTGAATCATTAAGAAATTTAAATGAGACATATACCCTCATCAAATGACATTATACTTACACATTCACAATTCTGTTTCATACAATATTCAGCCGTTTCTTATAAAGAGCAATTACAACAATTATTATTCAGATACTTGTTATTTCTACCTACTACTAAAGGAATTCATGCAGTATTATTATGCATTCTGTAAACTCTATTTTAAAATAATTAACTTCTGGTAGGTGATAGTGAACTGCAAAATAAATACTTTGCAAGACTCAGGTATCGTAACCATGTGTGTCACTGTGTAAATGACATTTCCTTTCCAACATCATTTAGTGAATAGATGTCTAGCTACTGTGGCATTTGACATTTGACCAACATTGAATATTAAGAGCTTTTTCTCAAGTGTGAGTAATTCAACATAAATAAATTATCTGGAAGACTGGGAGCACCACAGAACTCCAGCTTGGGATATTAGTTATTAGTAATGATGACCATTTTTAGTAGTAACTCGCCCCTCTCTGCCACACCATCCTAGATACTCACTAGCTTCAAAAAAGAACCTTGTGTTCGATGCCCCTTCCTCAATATTTCCATTGCTGGAACTGGAAGTAGAGTATTAATAAAACCTAGGTGCAATGGTTATTAGAACTGTGATGGTCAGTATATGGCCAGTGTAACTTGAAGCTCCCACTCTGGAAGCTAAGGGTTCAACCTGACCCTTATTTTGGGGTCAAGAGAGACTGTAATGGGGATGTTCTGGTGATCCCAGATGATCTGAGTTCCAACATCAAACTCAGGAGTCAGATGTACATTTAGAGAAGACATTTTAGTCAGAATTAAGGAAGGTAATCTCACGGGGTATACCCCTCAGTGACTCACAGAAATAAAAACTGATGCCTAATCAGAGTGACCAGATCCGACTATGAGGAAGGAAGGAAATTTAATATCTAAAAATTACCCAAAGTTTTTACTGGATAGGCATTAAGAAAATATAATTTTATATACTCACTTTGTTAACACTGTATTATTTAGAATATATATTATATTCAGGCAAATTATCCTCACTTTGGAAAGCATTTGAGGGAAAGAGGATGCACCGTGTCTTATGATGGTACAAAAAGCAACATATTTTAACAGATTTATCAGACCATGTAAATTCAAAGAAATCAGCATTTTACCTTTATTTGCCCTTTAATATAACTGATGCTTGATCACATATTAAATAAGAAATACATATAATCATTGTAGAAATAACTACTCTTTTGCATAAAGCCTCCAAAATAAAAAATATTAGAGATTAACATATACTTACATAAAACTTTACTTTCCAGGAAATTGGATTACACTAAAAGCTTGTATGACTTAAAAAAAAAAAAACACAAAAATGTTAAATAATACCATGTATTTTTACATACAATTTTTTTTCTTAGCAGTTTTCTAGTGCTCCGCTATAGGACACCAATTAATATATTCATATCAGCTATATGCTCACATATACATTCATATATTATGTGTGATATATTCATATATCATTAAATTTAGGTTGTTTTCCATTTAAACTGTTAAATATTATTCTTGAATAAATATGGATCAAGAAAATAATTACCAAAGAATGTTAAATCATTATGTGACATATTGTTGAGGAACAGATGGCTACTGCCACCTTGTAATACTAATCAATGTTAGCATCATTAAAAGTGATACATGCAAACATTCTGTACTTTGTGCAACAGAAAAGCAATAGAAATTTCACAGTACTACCTACAAAGTATTCTAAAAGTTGAGCAACAGGGGCACCTGGGTGGTTCAGTTGGTTAAGCAGCTGCCTTCAGCTCAGGTCATGATCCCAGAGTCCCAGGAGAGAGCCCCACAGGGGGCTCCCCCGCTCAGCAGGGAGTCTGCTTCTCTCTCTGCCCCTCCCCTCTCTCGTGCTCTATGTCTTTCACTCTCTCTCAAATAAATAAATAAAATCTTTAAAAAAATAAAAGTTGAGCAACAAATACAATCAAGCCTGTAGATCTTTTAGAATTTACAGGAATATCCAAGGTAAAGGAATAATTTAAGTGATATCACACAGAAGCTTTTAGCCAAATTCAGGATGAGATACATTCAATAGATTAAGTAACCAGATTTCCCCAACAAATCATTGGCATTAAAAAAAAAAAAAAAAAGGAATGCTGTAAGATGAAGACTTCACTTGGATTCTGATAAGAGAGAACACTTGGAAATAGGATAAATTTGAGTATAAATTGGTTATTAGAAGTCATTAAAGACATTATGAGTATAATTTTAGAATTTTAGGGTGTGATAATGACATGGTGTTTAGTTTTTAAAGACTTCACAAGTTAGAGGTGCACATTGAAATGTCTATTGATTCAATGATGTGTTGTCTGGGATTTGTTTCAAAACACTACAGAGTAACAAAGATGGATACATATAGATAAAACTTAGCAAAATTGATATTTGATGCAGCTGTGTGATGGGTACATGAGGGTTCATTATAGAATTTTAATTTTGTGCACATTTGAAAAGTTTCATAATCAGAGGTCAAAAAATGTTATGATGGCTATTTTTGTGCTCATGGTTTTGTGCTCAAGTCCATAACATTTGTGGGTTATTTATTTTGGGATAAATTCCTAGAAACTGGACTGCTGGATCCAAAGGAAAGTACTTCTTAAGGTTATTACACTTTATATCACAATCAATTACATGTAGAAATATCTGTAACCCTTGTTAAAGGGTTATTATCAGGGGCGCCTGGGTGGCTCAGTCGTGGGGCATCTGCCTCCAGCTCAGGTCATGATCCCAGGGTCCTGGGATCGAGGCCCGCATCGGGCTCCCTGCTCAGCGGGAAGCCTGCTTCTCCCTCTCCCACTCCCCCTGCTTGTGTTCTCTCTCTCGCTGTCTCTCTGTCAAATAAATAAATAAATAAATCTAAAAGAAAAGGGGGGTGGTTATTATCAGTCTTCACTGTACTTACAGACAAAATGTAGTATACCACTACTATGTTAACTTGTATCTCTTTACTTACTAGTAGGATTTACTTTTCAAGAATACAGGCTTATTAGCGTTTTGAATCTCAGTCAATGACCTGTTAAATTCCTATCTCTTTTTTCTTTGATTGCTCAGGAATTTATCTACCACCTTGATTTATAAAAGTACTTAATTACAAATATTAACCTGCCTACCTTATATATTATAAAAATTATCTTTAACATGAACATTTAAATTTTGTCTATACATTCTTCCATACAGAGATTAGAAATGTTTATTAGCAGTATTTATCCATCTTCTCCATTTTAGTACCTGCCATTAGAATCACCAGTTGAAAGTGAGAAAGAATAAAGCTTCCCATGATATCCAGGATCCAGTCCGGTACTGTCAGCTGGGCCTTAGCATTCTGTGTTGAAAATAGTAATTTCATAGAACTTCAGTATCAGAATGCTGTTCAGTGACCAGGATGGATCCAAATAAATACAAGACCACTCCACAACAACATTTGAACACAGAATAAACTTTATCCAAGTTGTAAAAATGATCAAATGTCTCCTAATCTGGTTAATATACATGATCACTGCTACTTTGACAATTACAGCTTTGGTCATGATTCAGTTCTCCCTCCTTGCAGATAAAGTTTAAAAAGATAGACATTGGGGAGGGTATGTGCTATGGTGAGTGCTGTGAATTGTGCCAGACTGTTGAATCACAGATCTGTACCACTGAAACAAATAATGCAATATATGTTAAGAAAAAAAAAAAAAAAGAAGATAGCAGGAGGGGAAGAATGAAGGGGGTGTAAATCAGAGGAGGAGACGAACCATGAGAGACGATGGACTCTGAAAAACAAAGTGAGGGTTCTAGAAGGGAGGGGGGTGGGGGGAGGGGTTAGCCTGGTGATGGGTATTAAAGAGGGCACGTTCTGCATGGAGCACTGGGTGTTATGCACAAACAATGAATCATGGAACACTACATCAAAAACTAATGATGTAATGTATGGTGATTAACAATAAAAAAATTAAAAGAAAAAATATAAAAAGATACATAATCATACCTTGTTTCCTGACAGCATCCAATCTAGAGCAAAGCCCCACTTCCTTAACTCTCCCCGCAAATCAGCTAATAAGCCTGGATCTTCTAAGTTCTTTCCAACATTCTCCTAAGATCCCGTGGACTCCAAGATACGTGTTCTCTCATGTTGCAAAACATGATAAACCAAAATTGTTCAATTACAGATGTGTTCCTGGTGGCCTATAGCTATAGGAAATTAACAAAAGTCTTAACCTGCTCTAATGTTACACAGTTTCATATTTTCTCTTAATATGTACTTTCCTCATTTAATTTTTAAAATATTAATACATATGAAATTAATTTTATTTTGAATTTTGTTAAACAATGATTTTTCCAAAATGATTAACCAATTTTAATGTATTAATCATATATTCATTTTTTTCATTTTTATATAAAACGCCATAATTTAAGTGTATTCCTCCCACTAAAGCATCAGAGTAACAATATAAACATGCTTTTGTGTGTAAAACTAAAATTTTGAGATTTAGCTTAATTTAATATTAAGCAATTAAGTATAAATGAAGAAAGATGATATTCTGAAGCATTTTTTAATTCAAGAACATGTCCTCTTACATACTGAGATTCACTGCTTAAAATTTTTACAAAGTCAAATTTTTGTTTGCTTTCTCTTATCAGTTTCATGTTCTCTCATACCTCAACGTCTTCCCCTACTTTTCCATCCTTTTCCCAAGAATGTGCGTCCTCCTGTTCATCAAGTCAATTTTCATCATCATTCCACCCTCAACTTGGGCAACACCATTAACTGAACGCTAGTGTGGCCATTCTTTTTCCATACTCAGCATCAATCACACCATAAAGGACCTGATGCATTGGTCTTCCACTTCCTTTTCTTTCTTAACCATCTGTGTCCAACTAATCAGTAAGCCAGTGTCTCTTTCATGTTGGTTCACCCAATGCCAGCCAAACACAAGGGATGCAGTGAATGGTTACTGAAACATGAATATGTTTGCTGTAACTATAATGACTCTCTTTCAGAGCTTCCAGAAATGATACAAGGAAGATGCTATTCCTCCCTAGCCTCCCTTCATTGCTGTTACTCTGTCAGCTTATTACTTTTACTGTAGGAGAAAGATCCACTCCCATTGGAAGAGAACTTAGAGATGTTAGAGAACTTAGAACAAAAGGATTTCATAATTGACGATATAAAGGTAAGGCTTCATCGTTATCAAATCGCAAGTAAAGGAGTAATGATTTAGCATTCTGTACCAGGCCACCAGAGATACCTTTCTCAACGAGAGCACCAGGCCTTTTTATATGGGATATAACAACCAGCTTCTGGCTGCAGCCTTTTTCTAGAAATGGGAAGAGAGCTCAACAGCTAAGGAGACGTGCAGGGGGCTGGCAGGTGAACTCTGAAGGTGCAGGGCTTGTCCTTCTGTCAGGTGTGAAATGAGCAAGTCTTTGTCCCCGGGGCTGGTGCCTAAGGATCCCTCCTTGTGTCTCACTGACCCCCATAACCATTTGCTGAATTTGTCAAGTAAATGACCTTTAATCTCTGACCAGGGTGTCTGGCCTATAACCCTCCACTTGGGAAGATTTTTCTCAGTGAAGAATTTTTGTTTCATCTCCTGAATTGCCTTAGGGCACCTGCTGGCAGCTTTTAGTCTGCTAGTTTAGCCAAGAACTCTTATTGGGCCTTCAGTGAGATAGTTTTATTTTTTCACTGATGTTACTATTTTATAGCTTCATTCTACTACATTCATATTATTTCTTTTTAGTTTTAATACACACAAAGAAGTATTTCACTAGTGGTCCAAAATATAAACAGACATCAATAATTTTGTTTCGATGTGGTATGCTCTGAAAATACGAATCTATCTTTTCCAGCTTGAGCTCATATTTTACCTCAGAGGCTTTTCTTGGCATAAATATCTACAAGGAAGGTACATAAACACACACCTTCTTATTATTTTTTTAAAGATTTGAGAGTGTGTATGTGTGTGTGTGTGTGCGCGCGCGTGCACACCAGTCAGAGAAGGAGCAGAGGGAGAGAATCTCAAGCAGACTCCCTGCTGAGCATGGAGCACCACTCGGGGATCGATCTCATGACCCTGAGATCATGACCTGAGCCTAAACAAAGAGTTGGATGCTTAACTGACTGAGCCACGCCGGTGCCCCAAACACACATCTTTTAAAGCTGCAGTTTCTAAAATCACTTCTACATACTGCTAAAAAGACAATCTGTTGCTTAAACTAAAAAAAATCTGGAGCCTTTAGCTCAGCTGTTAGTTCCTACAAGCGTCCATCCCAACCCAATTCCACTAACAAAACCTAAAGTTACAACCTCCAAAAGCAAACAAACAAACAAAAATCCCAGAAATCTTCTAATCTTTGCATCCAGAAGGACCATCTTACCCCAAACCATGTGGACAACAGATAACCTAATTCAAATCCTGGTTGCTACTCACACATATATAGAATGCACTTTCCAAACAACTTCCAAAATAATCTTTCAAAAATATGAGTCAGGTCAAGCCCCATATCCTCCCTTAAAACCTTCCAGTGCCATGAAATTTTAATAAAATCTAACATGTCACATGAGCTATATAATGCCTTCCATCTCTCCCACTTCATTACTAGCATTCTTCTCACAATACATACCACAGTCAAGATGCACTAGCTTTCTTTTTCTTATTATATTAACTTGTAAAGTTGGCCCTGTCTTCGAATTTTAGGGTTCATCCTTTCTTCAGGGCTCTTGAAGCGCTCTTGCTTTGTTAAGCTCACAAGGACTTCCCTGAAAACCCAACCTTCCTCCCTTTCCAGTGAGTCTTTTCATCGTTTACGTACATCCCATTATTTCTTTCCATCTGCCTATTTGCATTTGCTCTCACCTGAATTTTTGTTTCCTTGTCTACTACCCATTTCCCTCTCTTCAAGTGAAAGCTTATCTGACTTCAGACCTTATGTGTTTTGATTCCCCACTTCTTCCAAACATCTAGGGGAAAAAAAAAAAAAAAACTTGTTATTAAATGTTGTACTCGGTTACAAATAAGCCAACGTTCACACAGAAGAATTTCCAGACAGATGCAGTTATGACATTTCCTCTTTAAAATTTCGTACACAAGCCTATGATTAGAATGAATGGACTCACTTACTGTTACAACAGAGCACACCAAACTACACTGGAGTTTAGTTTTTGCCAAGAAAGCCAAGGGGAAGTGCATTAGTTTCCTAGGGTTGCTGGAACAAATTACCACAAGCTGGGGGGGTGAACACAACAGAGACTGGCTCTGTCGCGGTTCTGGGACCAGAAGTCTAAAGCTAAGGTGCTGGCAGGGCCACCACCCTCCGGAGCTCCTCAGGAGCTCCTCAGGAGCCGGTGGCTGCCGACATCATTCCTGTCTCTGCTTCCACTGTCACAGGCCTCCTTCCTATTGGTAGCTCTTCTCTGGGTCTTCACAAGCTCTTATAATGACACCAGTCATTGGGTTAAAACCCATCCTAATGCAGTAAGATCTCATTTTCACTTAATTACATCTCCAAAAGCGCTATTTCCAAATAAGGTCACGTTCAAAGATAACAGGGCTAGAAACTGATCTTTCTGAGGGGACAATATAACAGCAGCTGTTCATGGCAACAACGCATTTCCAACACAAAACCAGTTCTTGTCAGGAAGAAAAGTTCACCTCCAATTATCCCTAAGATCACTAGGGTATTAGAAAATCTAGTGGAGTCCGAATTTCAAAGATTCTGCCCTGTTGCTATTGAAAGCACATTTGGACTCAAGAAAAAGTAAGCTCTGATACTTAGTTCAGAATGTTTGTGCCATGATTTTAAAATCACTTCAAAATTTTTCTCTAGCATTGGTTTTAAAATAATGAAGTAAATATCCACCTCCTCAATTCCTCACTTGGGAATCTATTCATTATGAAGCAGGCTCAGCTGGTGAGCATTCAAGGCCATGCTAAGGTTCCCTCTTATGATGAAGATTCACACCAGGCTAGATCATACTTCAATATCCATTCAGGCCAAAAATAATACTGTCCATGTTATTTGTTGCAGCATTTTGATTTTTTACATAAGTGTTCCTTTAAGAGCTGAGATTCAAAGCTCATTTTTACTTTGCCCATCAAAGAGACTACAGGTCTTTCCTCTGCCTCAGTGAGATGCGCCACAATCTCAATAAGAATACATTTTAGGCTTCCAAAAATTTATGGTAGACTTTGGTAATGGTTTCTAAATAGGTATATATGACCTCAAATTCATATTTTTATATTGTTCCCTTTATGAAATTGTTTAAAACATTTACTAGCACTACTTAGGAAACTTAAATGGAAAATGAATATCACATTCCCTCAGAATTTTGATTTCTTAAAATTATCTACATTGGCAGCGTAAATTATGCCACTAATAATTAGTAGGAGGGCAATCAAGAGTTTCAAGCACTTTAATTACTTATGTTTACTGGACTGAGGAATATGTAAACCTGAGCATGTCAATAATTCCTTCCTACGAAGACGGTGCCTGCATAACTGGCCAAGAGAAGAGGGGTCCCCTGCGGCCTGAGGAGGCCTGGCGTGCCCACCAAGGCATCATCGTCCAAAGTGTTCAGAAAGAAGGCAGATGCTAGGCTGAAGAGAGACGGAGATTCTGCTTGGGTTTTTACTCCCTAATAAGTCATCACTATTATTTTATTGTAATCTATTTATCATTTTATAAAGACTTTTCTCCCCACCCTGCTCCCCACCCCAACACAAAATTCAACTGCAACAATGAATCAATTCAAATGTCTGCCTAGACCCTTGCAACGGGGATTCTGAATACTGCTTAAAAAGAAAAATCAACAACAACAACAAAAACCCCCACAACTTTACTGAATAGAGACCGTAAGAAATAGAACTCCAGTTTCAACTGTGCCTTCAAACACATGCCTATACTTTCTTCTCTTTTCCTTAATTAGTCATTTTTTCCATTATGGAGGCTCTCACTTTAGTGATTAAAAACATGGACTCTGGAATGTGACCACTTGTGCATAAATACTGGTGAAACTGCTTATTAGCTGTGTGACATTGGGCAAATTATTTATCCTAAATTTCATATAGAAATGGTAAAATAGTATCTGTTCATCAGGTTGTGATAGAAGCTACTTGCATTATGCGCCTTGTTAGTTCAAAGTCGACACAATATGCTGCAACTATATTTTTCTCTCATTGTCTATTTTTTTAAAGATTTTATTTATTTATTTGAGAGAGAGAGTGAGAGAGAGCATGGAGGAGAGGGGCAGAGGGAGAAGGACAAGCAGACTCCCCGCTGAGCAGGGAGCCTGATGTGGGACTCGATCTCAGGACCCTGGGATCATTCCCTGAGCCGAAAGCAGAGGCTTAACAGACTGAGCCACCCAGGTGCCCCTCTCATTGTCTATTTAAATTCTTCCTGTTCTAAAGCATCTAATCCCATTAACTCACCTCTAATACTAAAAACATTATCCTTCCTTATACTATATAGGAAAAAATCCAGGAATAATCTCTGGAATTTCCTCAAAGCTTTCTAGCATTTGGATCCACATATTCCTTCCTCCTCCTTGCTACAACGAAAGAGGTGTTCATCAATTTATCTTCCACACATGCTCCTGATCTCACCTACCAGGATCTCAGAGACCTCATCTTTCTTTCATTCTTATCAATTAGCTCTTTCTTGTATTTTAGATTTTTATTCTCTCTCACTTGCTCTCCCCCACAACTTCCCTCAGTACTCTTCCATCAACATTTAAAGATGTTTGAGCTTCCCTTAAATTAAAATTTAAGAACAACCTACCAGTTCAATTCCATTTAATTTTAATCCCCTAATCTCCACTAACATAGTTCTCAATAATATTTCCCAAATTCAGGGGCGCCTGGGTGCCTCAGTTGTTAAGTGTCTGCCTTCGGCTCAGGTCATGATCCCAGGGTCCTGGGATCGAGCCCCGCATCGGGCTCCCTGCTCTGCGGGAGGCCTTCTTCTCTCCCTGCCACTCCCCCTGCTTGTGTTCCCTCTCTCACTGTGTCTCTCTCTGTCAAATAAATCAATAAAATCTTTAAAAAGATATTTCCCAAAATCAAAACTTACTACAGAAAATAGATAATTTTTAAATATAAAAAGGCAGAAAATCATTAAATATGTTGGCATATTTCCTATCAGTTTTTTCTATGCTACATGTAGATTTGCACCTGTAAATATAAATGTATATATGTATGCATATTTAAAATAAACATACACATGCCTATATAATATATACATTAGACAAAACTACAGTGTGTGAAATACATACATAGAGACTGTTTGGGTAATCTGCATTTTTGTTTTGCATATTAGCTCCACCATTTATCAACTTACCACCAGACAAGTAACTAAATATCTTCATGCCTTGGTTTCAACTATAATATGGGAATAATGAGTCTATCTCACAGTTTTGGCAAGATCAATTGAGTTCATATATAAAGTGCTTAGAGAAAAACCTGGTACATGGTTTAATGTTATATAAGTATTTGCTATGATTACACTTATGATTACTTTGCAGCAGTAAAAGATCCTTGTTCTTTAAAACATATATATTCCCCAAACCTCCTTGTTGATAAATCCATAGACGTTTCTCAGCCCTTTATTTTTTTTTTTACATTTCTCAGCCTTTAATGAACTGACCTGCAGCTCTGTCTTTGTATTCTTAATATTTTCAGGCCACTTGCCTTACTGTCCTCTGCAGCCACCATTTGCTCTATCAATTACCTAAGCATCAGTGTCATTTGAATCCCTCTCTGACCATCACAAGAATGGGAACATATTCATAAACAAAACAGAAATCCCCTTCTTTTATGGAACTCACACTTTAGTGATGTAGTTAAGAACAACAAACAATGAGCATATTAAGAACGTTATATCACATGTTAAACTGATATAAAAATGGAGCAGAATAGGGAGTATCGATAATGTTAAGCAAAGAGACATAACGAACAGGGTAACGTTTCCCCCAGCTTGAAGGAGGAGAGGGAGTGAACCATATGTCAACTTGGGGAAAAGCATTCTAGGAAAAGAAAAAAATAATGCAGAAGCCCTGAGGAGTATACCTAGGAGAGACCTGTTGCGGAGGGAAATTAAGAAAAATCAGTAAGACTAATAAAGCCAGTGAGACCAGAATAGAAGTTGGATAGGAAGATATCACAGTTACAAAAGTGCGAGTTGACGTTAAGCCAGATCATGTAGGGTCATTAGATCAATTACAAATGTCATCTGAGAGAATGAAAAGCCACTACACGGTTTCAGGAAGGGAGGAGGTATGACTGACCCACTTTTTAAAGGACCACTCTGACTGTTCTGTAGAAACAACTTGGAATTGAGGCTGGGTGGGGAGACTGAGGGACAAGAGTAAAGAGGACAATACTGGCTATCAGACCAGAGAGGTATCACAGGCTACGGATCGGAAGTGCGGAGGTCTTGACAGTTTCAATGCCGATCCAAAAGGATGCCTGGTCAGATGGGAAAATATGTCATGTGGAAGAGAGAGAGAGAAGTCAGCAGTGACTCCTGTTAGGGCTTTCTTTCTCCCCGGAACTGCTGGTCCCTTGGGGTGTTGCTACCTCACTAGCCCTACAAAGAATTCATGGATTTTTTTTTTTTTTTTTTTAGTTGTTTGGCGGGGGCAGGGATAGTCTGGAAAAAAAAATGCCCTACCACATGGAAACACACTAGGGGATCCCTCTGAAAGTCCTCCTCTGATGGTCTGACATCTCAATTTAGGTTTGTGAGTACTTGAAATCCAGGTCTTAGCTAAATATGAAACAGTCGAAAATACAAATTTACTATTTTACTTATTTGCTTAGTCCTGGGTGTCTTTATTTCATATACATAGTATATGCATACACTTGTACACACATATGCAAACATACACATGTATGTATACATACACATTTTTAAATAGCTACAAGATGCAAAAGTCTTAGAAAATCTCATTGTTTTTGTTTAAAACAAATTCTGTAACATGTACCTGCTCTCTTTCTGAAAACACTGTAAACAGTGAGGATTTGCATGAATAGATGAATTCTTCCACATGAATTCAGAGAATTTTAAATACTCTTGCAACTGGAACAAGAATAAATAATTTTAGCTCTGAAATTTACAATAACAAACCATATATTTTGTGAAAACAAGAATATTTTTAAGAGAATACGGTTTAATTTTTACATTTTGAAGTTTTAACATAAAGAAATAAGAACCATTTAAACCGGACCATCCAGTTTCTTAGATGGAAGACTCATTGATCTATTTTGGCAATGAGACATAATGAGGCAGGGAAAGACTCACAAAACTCAGAGCTTTGAAGCATATGCAGCTGCTTATTAATGACTGCATCTGTTACGTTCTGCCTAGAGTTTCCTATCCGTAGAAAGTTGCATAACCACTGTCAAGAGATTTAAAAGGCTTCCATTAATTTGCAATGGCAGCAATTAGCAGAGATAATGCTATGCCTTAGTAGGTTTCAAGCTGTCAGTGTCTGGTCATTTATATGTGGAGTTTTTGTAAACTTGCACCTATCATTTGGTTAAATGCATTAATATATATAAATGTTTTATTGGGTAAAATTTTTCTAAATACCTAAGAATATTTATAAATGACATTTGAAGTCCCAGAATTAAACCCATGTGGTATATAATTACCTTCTAAAGACAGGAAGGGAATATCAAATCACACATTAAAAATAGTTAGGAGAAAATAAATTAGAGATCAAATTCACTGAAGTCACAGAAATAGTAAGCCACTGTTAGAAAAATCTTACAGTGAAGTCATGGTGTGAAGGAAAAGCATAGGATCACTTGTCAGGAGATCAGAGTTAGAAGCCCTGCCCAATTAGAAAATGTGTCACAATAAGCAAATCCCATTTCCTAAGGTCATCAGATTTTCACTGGATGGATTTTAAAGTTGAATTAGAACGTACTTTCACATAAGAGTGACATTAGAAAGATGGCAGAGTAGGAAACCCTGGACCATCCTTATCCCCCAAAACACACGAATGCAGCAAAAATTCACAAATTGTCTTTGTCAGAAATCCAGTAACTAAACAAAAAGCTTCTGCATCCCAGAACATGAATCCAGATTCATTAAAGTTGGTAGGGAGACTTGGGATGCCAGCTCACTAAAGCCCTTGTCCCGTGACACAGTGCCATAGGGCCAGAAAAAAATTCTGTAGCTCTCAGCTTCACCGAGGAGAGGGAAGGGCTTAATCTGTGCATCCAGTGTTCCAACTTCTACCAAAGAATGAGTATGTGTCTCCTAGAGATCTGACAGATCTGGCACTGGCTAGCCGCCTGGGGGAGAACAGAGATAATATCTGAAACTGGTAAATGTCAGAGATCCTCTCTCATGCACAGCACAGGGAAGGTCAGTCCTAGCTCCCCTCTGGGAAGGTAGAGTTGACCCACCCATCCAAAGCCACAAATACTTCACGGCTATGCAAAGAATCAGTATTTGATTTGTCTTGGAGCTCTGATGGGTCTAACACAATCTAACCACCTCGGGGAGAATATAGAATAGCAATTTGGACTAATACACAACACAGCTCCCCACTCCCCAGCTCAGCACAGAGCACGTGGCCAAAGACCCTAGTTTCTTGCTTCTCCCTGTTGAGGGTAAGAGTTTGTAAAGGCCCCCAGAGTCTCTGGCCAGACTGACTAAAAAAAGTCTTCTGTACAAGGCCAGTTTGTGAGGACAGAGAAGTACTAATGTGCAGACACCAAAAGAGTGAATCAATGAAAATGAGGAATCAGGTAAAAATGTTCCAAACAAGGAAACAAGATCAATCTCCAGAAACTGACCTTCAAGGAGCTACTTGATTTACCTGACAGGGAATTCAAAGCAACTGTCATAAAGATGTTCACTGAGGTTAAGAGAACAATGCAGGAACAAATGCAGGAATTGCAATGAAGAGATAGCAAATATAAAGCAAATAATAAACAGACATCACAGACTAAAATACATAATAACTGAACTGATATATTCATGATAGGGGCTCAACTTTCAGATTAGATCAAGCAGAAGAAAGGATTAATGAACTCAAAGACAGATCATTAGAGAGAATTCAGTCAGAAAAACAAAAAGAAAAAAAAAATGAAAAAGCTTAAGGGACTATGGGATGCCATCAAAAGAATTGATATATACATATAGGAGTCCCAAAAGGGAAGAGAGAGAGCATCAGAAATCTTACACAAAGAAATAATGGCAAATGACTTCCCAAATCTGGGGAAGGAAATACGCATCCAGATCCATGAAGCCCAAAGGACACTAAAAAAGAGAAATCTAAAGAAATCCACTCTTTGACATATTGTAAACAACTTGTCAAAAGTCAACTGCGAAGAGAAAATTCTGAAAGCACCAACAGCAAAGCGATCTGTCACTTACAAGGAAGCCCCATAGGGCTGTGAGTGGATTTCTCAGCAGTAACAGTACTGTCCAGAGGGAGTGAGATAATGTTTTCAAAGTGCTGGGGGTGGGGGGGAACTTGCCAACTAAGAATACTATACTTGTCAAAGGTGTCCTTCAAGAATAAAGGAGACAAAGATTTTTGCAGGAAAAAGCTGAGTGAGTTTGTCACCACTAGGACTGCCCTACAAGAATTACTAATGGGAGTTCTTCAAGTTGAAAAGAGAGAATGATAAACATCAACCTAGTAGCATAAGAAAGAAAGTTGTTGGTAAAGGTAAATATATAAATACAGAATACTGCATTCATGTAATGGGGGTAGGTAAATCATTTCTAATTCTAGTATAAAAGTTAAAAGACAAAAGGATTCAAAATAACTAAAACATGTTCAAAGATAAACAATATGAATAGATGTAAATTGGGACAATAACATCAAGAAGAAGAAGTTAAAGTATACAGATTTAGTATGCGACTCAACTACGTTGTTACCAGCTCAGACTATACAAAAACTATCCAGCAATCCCACTTGTCTAAAAGAACTGAAATCAGAATCTCAAATATTAGCATGCCTATGATCACTGCAGCACTATTCACAATACTCAAGATGTGGAAACAACATAAATGTCCTTCAACAAATGAAGGGGTAAAGACAGTGTGGTAATACATACAATGGACTACTTTGCAGCATTAAATAAGAAAATTCTGCAATAAGCAACAGTATGAATGAACCTTGAGGATATTATGCTAACTCAAATAAGCCAAGGACAGAAAGACTAATATTGCAGTGATTCTACTTATATGAGCAAACTAAAATAGACAATTCATAGAATCAAACAGTGGAAGAGAGGTTGCCAGGGACTGAAGGGGGAAAGGGCTATTAATCAATGGGCATAAATAACTGTTCAGAAGAATAAGCTCCAGAGATTTCATGTACAGCTTTGGACCTGAAGTCAAAAATAATGTAAACTTAAATATTTTAAGAGGGTAAATCTCATATTAAGTGTTCTTATGACAATAAAATATTCAAAAAGAAAATACTTTTATTTATGTCAGCTCTCTTTTCTCAATGAGAGTTACCTCAATTAACAACAACAACAACAACAACAACAAAAACAAAACACTTAGTAACTCCTAGCATCTTACAGGCCATAATGATCTCTAAGGACTCTTACCCAGTATTCTAAAATTGACAACAGTGTCCAGAGATTATACAGAAATATCACAAAAATCTTAACATGTTTGTTCTCTACCTGCCATTCTTGAAGATTGAGAAAGGCATTATTACAATGAAGATATTGCTTTTTAAGTTTTCAATGTTCTTAACAGAATCTGGCAAATGAAGAGTTAAAAACTGGTTAAATTAGCTGTTTGTTTCTGACACAATGGAGGATTATATATGGCTGATAGGGGCGAAAATTAATTTATTTGATGTATTGTGATCTGTTCCAGTTCTGAAAGTACTGTGTAGTCTGCCTGAGGTCTACCAACTGTCTTGTATTTCTGTCTCCCATATTTCAATCTGTACCTTTAATATAAATGTTCATTATTTGAGATATCTCAAATGACATTATTTGAGACAAGTCAACAAAACTCTCACTAGAGACCATAAAATCTTGCCAATGAAGAGATGGAGCTCCAAGCTTACCTACTTTGTTGAAGATGAAAACACAGATGGAATTAAACTTTAAACTGAGATTTCACTGACTCCAATAAGTTTGTTTCTCCACCCAAGTCCCCACGTTGCGGTTCACTGTCTGTCCACCTTGCAAGAGAATGTAAACTCCGTGACAGAGATTTCACCTGTCTTGGTCGCCCTTGAATTTACACTGCCTGGACAGTGTGTGGCAAGTGTTTGGTGCCCAAAAATAATTGCTGAATTAATGAAGAGTTAGCCTCAATAAATGTTAGCTTACATTATCATCATCATCACCCTCTCAGAGTAATTAAGAAACTAGTTGTGGCTCTGCAGACCCCTCTTCTTCTACCTGGAGATATTTCTTGTGATCTCAGGTTTATAGACATTGCCCTGTCTCCTGCAATTGTGGAGCAAGTACCTCTTGGCAGTGAAATCCTTTCATAAATGATGTGAATTTTTCTCCACAGGAGGACAAGTTGCCCTCAAGGTTTCTCTTAGACAATCGTATCTGTATCAAGTTTGCACATCGGAAGCATTCACATCTGCAGGGGGAAAAATAAGTGACAAACCCAAGCAGAGGGACAAGACTAAAACACCCAGTTAACAGAAGCACAACATTCTGGAAGGACAACCAACCTCCTCAGCTCCATAACCCCAATTCCTTCTCTGCTGCACAAAGATTAATGCATGTAATGATATGTCAGAGTCAAGACTAATTTTAAAATTCTGTGCAGTAAGTCTCTTCGAAAGACTTTGGGAAGCTGTTATTCAAAAAAATTTATATCAAGTACAATTGGATTAAAATACTTCTTGAAATAACAGTTCAGCTTTGGGGAGCATCCACTTGTATATATCAAATTATTGCTGTTACACATTGGTGATCAATTCATGGCATACATACAAAGGTTCAGTTTCATATGCTGCACTACACAACGCTCGAGCTTGCCTTTACTATTACTGGATATTAAGCTAATTGTTACAATATAAATTCTGCTCACACCTTAACAGAAAATTGATTATGGCATAAAAGTATCTGTTCGGTTGGTCTCACATATGGAAAATCTTAATTGTAGAGCTTTTGGACATAGAAATATGTCTTCACAGCAATAGTAATAAAGAGCTGATTTTATCTACTAAGCTTGCAAATGGCATCTGTTATTCAGTATTCAAAGGAGTGCTTCCAGCATGCACAGATGGAAAAACAAAGCCCTTTTAAAAGTTGCATCATTGTAATGAAGTGTATTTAATATAGTATGGTACTTTTCAAAAATTATGAAAAGATTCATACTAGAAGAGCATTTGGTCAGTTTTTATAAATGCTCTATTTAGTTACTCTGTTTTTAAAAGAATATGACAATTACTAACTTCAGTAAATTATAGTTTACTCCTAAAATTAGCAGAGAAGCTGTCCCTATTTCCATAGTCCCATATTCCCCTAACTGTCCCCATTGCCTCCTCTTTTTTAGAAGGAGACACTTACCTACCAGGTTTGAGTTTTACATAAAGAACTGTCTAAATACAATGGATTCTTGCTGGTTATTCATGAGATACCACGTAGACAGGAAATTGCTATTCGGAATATCTTTATTCTTCACAAACAATCATTCCTCCTTTCATCTGTTCTACCTATTATTGTATTTTTAAATGGGTATTAACCAGCCAGAAAGGCTACTGATGCCTGTTATTTTTATTGCCCCCATTTGGTGGGGGGGGGGGGTTCACAGGTTATGTCGCTTATTTTCCATTAAATTGCTATTATGCTACTTATGCCACCTTGATGAAAGCTGCTTCATAAGCAGACAGTTCTCCATACAATTTCCCCTTGGTTATAAAGATAGATATGTTTGGGATGCTACTCCTTTATTAGGTATGTCATTTGCAAATATCTTCTCCCAATCTGTAGGTTGCCTTTTAGTTTTGTTGATTGTTTCCTTTGCTTTACTCTGATAAAGAGTTAGTATCCAAAATACATAAAGAACTTTTAAAACTCAACACCCAATAAACAAATAATCCAAATAAAAATGGACAGACATCATGAATAGACATTTTTCCAAAGAAGACATCCAGATGGCTAAAAGACCCATGAAAAGATGCTCAACATCACTCTTCACCAGGGAAATGCAAACCAAAACTACGAGATATCACCTCACACCTGGCAGAATGGCCAAAATCAACAACACCAGAAACAACAGGTGTTGGTGAGGATGTGGAGAAAAGGAAAGCCTGATGCACTGTTGGTAGGATTGCAAACTGGTACAGCCACTGTGAAACACAGTATGGAGGTTCCTCAAAACACTAAAAATAGAAATACCCCATGATCTAGCAATTGCCCTACTGGGTATTTACCCAAAGAATACAAAAGTACTAATTTGAAGGGATACAAGCACCTGGATGTTTATAGCAGCATTATCTATAATAGCGAAATTATGGAAGCAGCCCAAGTGTCCACTGACCGATGAATGGATAAAGAAGATGTGGTGTATACATACGCAATGGAATATTACTCAGCCATAAAAAGAATGAAATCTTGCCTTTACAAATACATGGATGTAGCTAGGGTATCTTCTGCTATGCCAAATAAGTCAGTCAGAGAAAGACACCATATGATTTAAAACTCACTCATGAGCAACTGAACAAACAAATGAGCAAAGAAAGAAAGAAAGAGACAAACCAAGAAACAGACTTCCAAATACAGAGAACAAACTGATGGTTATAAGAAGGGAGGTCAGCGAGGGGATGGGTTAAATAGGTGATGGGGGTTACGGAGGGCATTTGTTGTGCTGAGCACCGGGTGTTGTATATAGGTGTCGAATCACTAAATTGTACACCTGAAACGAATATTACACTCTAGGTTAATTAGGATTTAAATTAAAACTTAAGTACATATATTTAATATATATATATATTATTATACACACACACACAAGGAAAGAAAATTAAACCTATGTTATTCATGGGAATAGTTTCGGTATTATAATATCACCAACGTGTAGGAATATTTTATTAACTTCCTACTTATTTGCTCATTGCTACTATCTGGTATTCATTACTAGTCACTATAATCTCAAAGACAGATGGGCATTAACAATTTCACAAAATTATATATTAAGTCAAAATTAAGACAGTAACTAAAAACCATTATACAAGGGTTTCAACTCTATGGGAAGGTTAAAAATACACACTTTTGCCTAAGCTCCATTTATTATAGTTTGGTAAATATTAAATTGCATGTTCTGTCATGAGCTATGTTAGTATCAGGAATATCTGTGCTCTATACACACATCGATACAGATGATAGGCTATAGATTAGAGAAGAGTTCACAATAAGTAATTTAAAACAAGTTCTATTCAGTTGAGAATTGATTATACATTTGCTAGATTTCTTATGTCTTTGTGTTTCTTTTCTATTTCTATTGAATGAAGTACTATATATTTGACATGTTTTATTTAAAGGTTGATAAGGAAATCTTCAATAAGTATTAACTGGTATATTTTCCAACTTAACTAGTCAATCTTTGATTCATGTTTGTTATGATTTGTCTGCCACTCTATAAAATACTTGATGGGTAAACTTAATAGAAAACTGATAGGAGATAAATAACTTCTCATATTTAAAATATTTCCTTTTCAAACCATACAAAACAGAAACAAATGACTTATTTATCAATCAATATGACAAATACTTAGAATCTTCCTGTGACAAGCCATTTGCCTGCCTTTGAAGATACAACGAAGAATAAACATTACCCCTTGCCTAAAGGAGCTTGCAACACAGTGGGTGAGAAGCCCAAGAATAACTCATATGTGATATGGTACATGCCAGCATGCACTAGTATTATGGCTATGTTCATTTTCTTTTGCTACTACAATATATCTTATTACCTACAAAAAGAGCAAAGACAGGGTGCCAGGGTGGCTCAGTTAGTTAAGCATCCAACTCTTGGTTTCAGTTCAGGTCATGATCTCAGGGTCGTGAAATCAAGCCCAGCATCGGCTCCATGCTAGGCATGGAGCCTGCTTAAGATTCTCTCTCTCCCGGGGTGCCTGGGTGGCTCAGTCATTAAATGTCTGCCTTCGGCTCAGGTCATGATCCCAGGGTCCTGGGATCAAACCCCGCATCAGGCTCCCTGCTTGGCGGGCAGCCTGCTTCTCCCTCTCTCACTCCCCCTGCTTGTGTTCTCTCTCTCACTGTGTCTCTCTCTGTCAAGTAAATAAATAAAATCTTTAAAAAAAAAAAATTCTCTCTCTCCCTTCCCTCCTCCCCCTAAAATAAACAAAAATCTTCAAAAAGACCAAAGAAACTTGGCAATTTGTGCACTTTACGAGGTCACTGAACCTCTTATGTGCCAAGCACACATACAACCATCAAAATGGATGCTGACTTAATGACCTTGTGAAACTTACGCTTTCGCATGAAAATAACTTGATCTCCATTGCAAAGATACTGTTTAATAATGCACTGACTTGGGTTAATATCATAGTAATTCCTATGTTGAAGAAATATATATACATTGCTTAAGTCATACCTTTCAAAATGACACTATGCAATCAGATGTGCTTATTCTTGATAAATTATTAACAGGCCAAACTGCTTTAAAAATAATGCCCCCTCCATGACAGAACTCCTTTCCCCTCCTCTCCTTTGTCCCTGTATAAAGCCTGCTTCTCAAGAGCCCAGTTAGCTCTGATGACTGGTGACCAGTACTAACCCCCATTTGAGCACTCCAGAGAAGAGCACCTAGAATTGTCCTCATTTTCTTTAACCTTTCCCTGTTTCTTTCTCTAATCAGTAAAATATAACAGCCTGGGGTTCCATTCTCATAAAATCGTATTGAGATGACAACATAATTACTTAGAGTAAATAAAGGCATACAGGAGCTACCTGTCAGCATGTCATCATAGTAAGAATACAAACACTTGAATTATAAAGAACTATGTTAAAACTCTAGCTCTGCCATTTGTTTGACTGAAAATTTATGTAATTTACTGAGTCTAAATATACAATTTATACAACAGATATGCCAATACCAACATCATAGTTTTGTGGATGATATTCATGTTACATAAAAAGTATCTAGGACAATGCCTTTCCCATGATGGATTAGTGAGTTAATTTCTTTAGATATCACATTCCATTTTTACCAACGACCTCACTTCATGAAGCTTAAGAAAATGATGTATATACTTAGTGCCTTGGTAACTGGAAGATAATTTCCAAGTGCACATAACAGGGTATCATTAAGACAATTCCTTATGTAATATTTATCCCGATCTTTATCTAAACCTTTAAGATAAAAAGTAGATTATGAGAGGATGCCATGTGGGTAAAATTCCACAACTGACTCTCATCACATAGTAAAGGGCCAGTATGATGATTTGTCATCATATATAAGATGAAGTTTTAAATGGGTTTATAGTTTTTACTGTGTTACAGACTTTACTGTGTTTAGGTTTAACTGAAAAGGAGGCAGCTAATCATATATCATTTTTCCACAAAGCCTGCAAGATTAAAAAAAAAATGTTGCATCACTATGATTTATGCCCAACAGACTACTTTTCCTAAAAATCTCAGCTAAGCTTCCTCTAGGGCTAGCAGTTTTAAAGAAAAATATAGTAGATTTCCCTTGCTGCCTCTACTAGAAATAGTTCTAAAGTTAAATAACACCTTTCCTTGTAGCACCATATAGGAATACAGAAGGGCCAAAATCTTGAGATGTGTCAAATTACTTTTGGAAATAATGACTTGTTGCTATGGTAACCTAAAACCTAATGAATCTATCACAAGTTCTCTGTCCAGGTATGAAATGAACTGCACCAGAGATTTTAAAATAGTGCCTCAGTTGCCTCAATCAGAAATGAGTTTCATATTCCCTTTTTCTTCAAGTATTAATCTGAATATCATCTAGCAAATGAACTCATAAGTCAGGTATGATTATTATTTCTATCCAAAACCATGGAGAACTACTATGTATACACCTGACGTTAAAAGAGAATGTAAGATCTTCTAGGTAATCTTTAAGGACATGTCGTTCTTGGTTGTAGTCTTCCTATCACCTGCCAGACATCAGTTTTCTGCTTATATACAGGCGAAGTGCCGCCACTTTAGAGTGATGGTGCCATTTAAGATGTTTCTTAGATCGAGTTATGAACACTAACTGAGAAAACAATAGATGTGTGAGGGGGCAGAAGAGTACATTCTTACATTTAGACATTGGCACGGAGGTCTATCCTACTAACTTTCACTAACCGTGAAAAAGGATTGAGTACCTTTGTGCCTGTTTGTGTGATACGACAGTCTCCAGACAAATCCTGGTTCTGGCAGTTTATGCTCAAGAAAAGCTGCACAGAATAGGGGCACCTGGGTGGCTCAGTTGGTTAAGCCACTGCCTTCGGCTCAGGTGATCCTGGAGTCCCGGGATCCAGTCCCACGTCGGGCTCCTTTAACATTCTACATGTTAATAAAGCTAACATGTAGAATGTCTGCTTCTCCCTCTGACCCTCCCCCTTCTCATACTCTCTCTCTCTTTCATTCTCTCTCTCAAATAAATAAAAAAAAAAAAAGCTGCACAGAACAGAAAAATGATACCTCACACGTGAGGCACACTGACAAGTGTCGCTGCTGCCTAACCAGAACCTGACACCAGCGTGAGATTTCTTTTATTTCTTGAATTGACTCTTATTTACATAATTTGAAGAGCATCATGCCATGTCAGGAAATTATTTAACCATCCAAAATCATTTCTGATACTGAAGTCTAAATAGGTTGTTCAAGTTTAATGGCAGTGTGTGAAGCTGAGAGGAAAATTAAATAAATGTGGAATCTTTGAAGAATAAATAATGTAAGAACCCCTCTGCTCCTGGAAAGCCTGCTAAATGTCTGTGTTACAGAACTGCCAGCGGAAAAACTCTGACCCCACAGCTCCCAGGAGACAGTTGCCAGGAGACATCAGCCACCACCCAGTTCAGCATAATTCGTGTGGAGAACTGAGCCGAGCTGCACAGATCGGAATGGAGTCCTGGGGGAAGGTGTGCCCAGCCACTGACTTGCACTTGTCCTGGGTAGTTAGAGCTGCAGCATCCCATGGTGGTGTAGAAATGTGGAAGTGAGAAAAAATTAACTTCCTTTGCCCAGATACACAATTCTATGTTAGAAAATATAATCTTTAAAAACACTCCAATTAAAAAAGCCCCAAGCTTAAACTACAAAATCCACTGACCACGTTTACATGAACTCCAGTGAGAAATCCTATTGTATTCTCCGGAACAGTGATGTTCAACTGTCTCTCTGTTCACTTCAACTTCATGTTAAATTAAAAAAAAAAAAAATTAACTCAAATCCTGGAGCTACAAAGACTACTTGACCTGACGGAACTTGTCATCAGGAAAAGGACCTAAATAGAGATTTCTGAAGTAGCGTAGCATCGTTTTGAGAGAGAGGCACAGATCTGGTGTTCTGATAACTCCAGAGCAGCACGCACTTTAGCCAAGGGGCTTTGCCAAGTGTTCCCAGAGGAAAATGAATCAGAAGAAAGTTGTAGACTCATTTGGAGCAACTGAAGGGCTTATTAGAAAGTAAATTTCTACTTTCAGAATTGTTAGGGTATTTTAGGCAATGAAAGTAGCATTAGCAAAAGCTCAGTGGTGTTAGGCAAGTGGCACAAACAGATTTGTGTTTCAGAAGAAAAAAAATACTATTTTAAGACTAGAGGAAGAGTTAAAATACACCCAAGGGAGAAGGAGAAAAAAATGTCCTTAATTATAGCAGTAATGATACAGGTTTGGGATCAAAAGTAAGTATTTAGAGGTACTTGATGAATGATTACATGCAGAGTAGCAGATATATCAAAAAGTCTAGGAATATTTCAAGTCAGGTATCTAGAAAGACCATTAACTGAGAGATGGAAGTTTTGCATTTTTTTTTAAGATTTTATTTATTTATTTGACAGAGAGAGACACAGCGAGAGAGGGAACACAGCATGGGGAGTGGGAGAGGGAGAAACAGGCTTCCCGCTGAGCTGGGAGCCCGACGCGGAGCTCGATCCCAGGACCCTGGGACCATGACCTGAGCCGAAGGCAGACGCTTAATGACTGAGCCACGCAGGCGCCCCTGAGAGTTGGAGGTTTTTAAAGAAAAAAGATGGGGGACACAATGAGTTCCATTTTAAAGCATAGTTGTACCTGTGGTGTCTTTCCTTGGGATATCCAAAAGGAGATGAAGAATAACCAGTTTGAATTTCAAAGAAGACTTAAAAAAAAAAAAAAGATTTGAGAGACACAATGATCTCTGGTAATAAAGCTAACATGTAGAATGACATGCTATGTTAGATTTGATATATATAAAATAAAATCTACGTTCCAGCTTCAGTTTAAAGATATAGAGCACTGCAAATGTTCCTTCCACCCATAAAACAAGGAAAAACAAAATCAACGAATGTTCTAGATCATGATAGAACTGAGGATGTAGGGAAGTGGTTATCCCATAAGAAAGTGACAAGCACCTGCAGTATCACCACCACCTGCGTATATATGAACTGAAATACAGGATCACCACAGAAGAAGAGTTAGAAGGGAAGGATGAGAATATACCTTTATAAAGTCATTTCACTACATGGGAAGTGGCATATGATTGTAGGAAGAGCTTCTATGGTTAATTAAAAAATATATATTGCAAATAACAATTATTTTAAAGATTTCGAACGGAGATACAGATAATAAGTCAATATAAATGTAATTAACAAACTAACGTGAGAGGACAAGAGGAAAAAATGATGCAATGAATAGAAAATAGCTAGCTAAGATGGTAGATTTTTAAACCAACTTTATCAATAATCATTTTAGACGTAAAGATTCTAAACTAGTTAAAAACAGTCCAATTGAAACAAAAGCAAGACCATCTATATTCTGTGTACAAGAAACCCACATTAAATATATAAGGACTTAGATGGTTAGAAGTAAATGGATGGTGAAAACCATCACAGCTAACCAAAAGAAAACTGGAAGAGACATTTCAGAAAAGGTAGATTTTAGTACAAGGGACATTATCAGGAATAAAGGACAATACATAATAGACATGAGTCGATTCTTCCAGACATGTACAATTTTACACACACATGTACTTTGAAACAGGGCTTCAAAATACACAAGAATTTATGGGTTGAAGTGGAGAAGTAGACACCTGCGTGACTTTATTTGGAGAGTTCGACACCCCTCTTGCCATAACTGGCCCAACAAGTAGGAGAAAATTAGCAAAGGTAATAAATGACCTGAACAGCACTATAAAAATACCTTGACCTAAATGACCCTAATAAATGCACTCCATTTAGCAAAACAGAATAAGCATTCTGAAGTTCACATGGACCATTAACCAGATAGACCATTTTCTGTTCCATGAAATGAATCTTACTTTTAAATTGAAATCAGGCAATATACACTTTTATACTATATATTAATTAAGCTAGAAAGCAGTAACAGACATATATGATTATCTTTCAATAGTCAGAAAGTATAACACTTCTAAATGCATGGGTCAAAGAAAGTCTTAAGAAATTACAAAAAAAGTTTTAAATGAAAATAAATATATGACATATCAAAATCTGTGGGACACAGATAAGTTGGTATTTACAGGGAAATGTATAGCACCAAGTAAATAAATGAGGAGAAAATAAAGATCTAAATTAATGATCTATGCTTTTCCCTTAGGAAATTAAAAAATAAGAACTTCAACCTAAAACAAGCAAAATGAAATAAATAAAAATTAAAGCAGAAGTCAAGAAACTGAAACTAGATAATAGAGAAAAATCAATGAAACCAAAATCTGGTTCTTCAGATTAACAGGCAAATCTCTAGCAAGACTGACAAAGAAAAAAAGAAGTTACAAATTACTAACATCAAAAGTGAAACGCAGGGGGATGGTATTACAGACTCTGAAGACAGGAAGGGGACACCACAAACATTACACTTGTAAATGTGACAACTTGGATGGAAAGGACCAAAACCTCAAGAAACACAAAGTACCACATCTCACACAATATGAAACATAATTCGAATAGCTTTATATTTATTAGGAACATTATTAATTTAATAATTCAAGTGAATCCAGGGAGATTCAGGAACAGAGATTAGTTTAGTTGAAGCAGAAGCTACCAGGTGCCATAAGCCAGTAGGAAAATATAAATAGGAATTTTAATGAATTGTTGGAGGCCCAGCATGGGTAGGGTGAGCATGACCAGCTGATGGGGAGGAGAGTTATATAGATGGACTCATATTTTAACAGGTTTCTCTTCTAGAGCCCCTCCACACTTGACAGGAGGAATTGGAGAAAGTTCTCCTGCGGTTATGGCATAGAAACAGGAAGAAAAGTCAATATTAAACCCTCTCAGGCTCTTCTCCCTTATCCAAGGCTTTAGCTACAGGAACAAAGAGATGCTTCAAACATGAAGGAGAACTAAAGACTTTCTCAAATACATAATAAATAATGAATAAGTCCACCAGTAAATAGAACATATAATTTGCAGCTACAAACCTCCAATAAAGCAATTTTCAGACCCAAATGATTTCCCTGGTGAATCCTACCAACTATTTAAAGAAGTAATACCGATTGTGCCCTATTTCTTCTAAAATACACAGGAAGGAGGGGCGCCTAGGTGGCTCAGTCAGTTAAGCATCTGACTTCTGCTCAGGTCCTGATCTCAGGACCCCACTCGTGTTCTGTCTCTCAAATAAAATAAAATACACATGGAGGAATGCTTTCAAACTCATTTTATGATACCAGTATTATCCTAACAACAAGATTCAAAAGCTTTAAAATAGAACTCCTAATCAATCCCTCATAAACATGGGCAAAATACTATGCAATACAATTCACCAATATAGAAAAAAAATACCACGGCCAAAATAAGGTTCATCCTATGAATGTGTTTCAACATACAAATATACTATGCATGTAAAAACTTCTGATTGTATCAGTATATGCAAGAAATACATTGACAAAATTCAATATCCATGCTTTACAAAACTAACTAGGGGCCAACTAGGAACTGAGGGGTAATTTCTTAATGAGAACCTATTAAACACTTAGAACTAACATAATCAACAGTGAAATACTGATGCTTCCCTCTTAAGATCTGAGACAAGGCAAAGATTCTCACCACTCCCACTTAACATCTCCTAACTAGTGCAATAAAGGAGGAAAATAAAGAGAAAAAAATAAAGATTTTTATTTGTGATGTCATGATGGTCCATGTAGAAAATCCCAAAGAATCTACCAAAAAAAAAAAAAAAAAAAGTTTCTCACAGTGGGAGAGAGAAGTTGTAGTAGGTAAGAAAAAAAAAAATCCAGAATGAGCCCGGTGGAACAGCCTCAGAGTCACGATATTAGTATAACTTGAAGTTTTACTTACTCTAAATCCAGGTGGAAAACAGGGAAACAATTAGAGATACCTGGGTCTACATGAGTTGGTAGACATACACATGTTACCTCTTAAGAGACCGGAGAGGAAGTGATATCTCAAGCAAATGCAGTACCCACATCGTGGTTGCTGATACTGTTCTCCAGTAAAAGTGTTCAGGGTTCCTTGAAGAAGAAATAGCTAATTCTAGGACCAGGATAGGGAAAGTATAAAATGTGCCTGAGGCATCTTGTAGCATCAGAAAGTAATGAAGTATTCAAGTAATAAAAAGATAGGGGTATTGGAAAGGACACAAGAACCAAAATAAAGGAAGTTCTGGTACAGATCTCCTGTCTTATTATATATTTCAATAAAATATTTTATTGAAAAATAGCTGAGCTCCATTAATGTTCGGAACTTACACAATGGCTTTAATTTGGACACGGCGGTAACGTGCACCTGTTGATATGTTTGGGGGTAACGGGAGGGGGAGGGGAAGTGGTGAGGGATTCAACCTATACATTTTTAAGTGATAGGATGAGTGTTTAAAGTGTTTTCAAGGAAACCTATTGAAAAAAAAAATGAGGTTATTGAAGCAATTGCAATGTGAAACTAAGGCCTTCCTATTCTAGATCATGCCTTCTGATATTTTATCATCAAAATTCAGCCTAAGCCATGAATTTCTATAGATTCTCATTTTGGCAGTAAACATTGTTGAAAGGATGGTTGGCTCATATATGTAGAAAGCATCACTGCCAAATTTAAAGGACTTAGCTATTTAGGAAATAAGAAAAAAAGGATATTTTGTTTTTCATGTCCACAGAGACACCTGGAGGACAGGACATTGTATTTTTCTCTCTTCACTAACAGCAATGAGCCTGGAAACTATTTCGTAGGCAGTAAATACTAGGGAATAAATATGTCAATGTCAAATTTAGACCATTAGAAGCAGGCCTAGGACACTAGTGACATTTTGGAAAACTCTCCCCCTAGGGTAGTAGACCGGTCTTATCAGAAGTACAAGAAGGTGCTTAACTGTATGGAAAATCATCGCGAATACAAAATATATGTGAGTTAGATCAAAGGTGCTTTCCTGTGCATTAGTCTCAACACCTGTGTTACATACTTTGCACCCTTGAATGATTCTCTAGCGCTTCCTTCATCACATTCAAACAAAGCAGGTATTAGTTACCATTCATCAATAAAACTCCTATTTGGCAAGTATTGTATCATTTTATGTTAACTGTTTCACCAAACAACCCAATACAACATCATCCCCATTAGCGGCCAATGAGCTTGAAAGAAAGAAAAATATATTTTGAGACTCAAGCTAGGCAAGTTTTAGGAATAAAACTTAATTTGGACCGCTTGACTCTTTTTCTGATCTGCAGTACATGGCATCTGGGTGTGGGGTGGGAATAAAGTCTTTGTAAATGGGGCGCCTGGGGGGCTCAGTTGCTTAAGCATCTGCCTTTGGCTCAGGTCATGATCCCAGGGTCCTGAGATTGAGCCCTGCGTCGGGCTCCCAGCTCAGCAGGGAGTCTGCTTCTCCCTCTGCCCCTCACTCTGCTCTCGTGCTCTCTCTCTCTCACAAATCAATAAATAAAATCTTTAAAAAAAAAGTCTTCATAAATGGAGATGTCATATCTTAATCTACATTAAACACATTAGAAAGGAACTATAAATACACAAATATACATTGTATTTATTAATGCTGTGAATGTAACATTTACCCTTCCCATACATAGACTCCCTAAAGCTCTCCATGTACACAGTCACATTTGAGGGAATTGGTTGAAATGGTGACTTTCAGAGTCAGCATAGATCATTTTAATATTTTTATTAACACTAGTTCATCTGGCACAGTTCATTTCCCTGAAAAGCTCTTGCCTACTGATCTGTTTTAGTTAGAACACATTTCTTTTGTTTTGATATGAAAGTTAGACTTAAAAATAAAACACTGAACAGGTTTTAAAAAAAAGATTTTTATGACAAGAGATAAACAATGCTTCAGTTAAAAAAAAAATACTTTTAATGTTTCCTCTGAAAACAGAAGGCCTCAAATTTTATATTTTTTGTTTATAATTCCCACCTTTAAAATTTTATTTGACTAAACTATTGGCCACAGCCTCATTTTTAAAACATTCATATTTTGCTATTTACTTTCCCTATTCTTGTTTTTGTCTCTGCTTATTGAACATACACTCCTCACCCACATCTTCTATGTTTCTAATTGTAGCTTTCCTAGTAGATCTTCATAATGAGTTCTAGGACTTGGGATCATTTAAGAAGAAACCAGGGATATATTTTTAATTAGGTAAGTGTGTTCTTCACCTAGGAGTACAGCAAGCAGTGCTATTGGGTTTATTAACTAACTGGTTTCACAGTCCCTAAGCAGGGCACTTCCACCCCACTTTCATGCAAACATTAAAATGGCACTCATTTCTCAAGACACTTTTTTCTTTCATAAAACTTTCATAATATAGAGGCTTTGTCATTAAGATATTTTGTCATTTGCCAGAATTAATGAGAAACGTACAAATTAATGATAAACATACAAATCTTCCCCAGGTTGTGCCATTTTAGCTGTGTTCTTCAATTCGATCTTCTAATTTGCTACTTCGAAATTCCATTCCTAAACTAAATTTTTAAAAGATTTTATTTATTTGACAGAGACACAGCGAGAGAGGGAACACAAGCAGGGGGAGTGGGAGGGAGAGGCAGGCTTCCCGCAGAGCAGGGAGCCCGATGCGGGGCTCGATCCCAGGACCCGAAGATCATGACCTGAGCGGAAGGCAGACGCTTAAGGACTGAGCCACCCAGGCGCCCCCATTTCTAAACTACTTTAATTCTTGGCTTCTAACAGTCTAAGACCTGAACTATTGTAATTCATATAGCACTGTGCCGATTTTAAATATCAAATTTCAAAGATTTTATTTATTTGAGAGAGAGTGTGTACCACCGGGTCTGGAGCGGGGCGGGGGCGGGGGGTTGAGCACAGGGAGAGGGACGAACAGACTCCATGCTGAGCGTGAGCCTGACGCTGGGCTGGATCTCATGACCCTGAGATCATGACCTGAGCTGAAATCAAGAGTTGGATGTTCAACTGAGCCTCCCAGGCGCCCCTTAAATACCTAATTTGTAGATCCAGTTTAATTCTGCATGGTCAGCAATGGATTGCTTTTAGCTGTACGTTTTATAACAACTGAAAAAATAAAGCATCTATTAGTTGAGGTATTTTAAAAAAATAACGTTGTTAAATTTTTCTACTTTCTATGAAACTTACTATTGAGAGGGTAACAATTCTTTATAAGCATTTTTTTCACAAAATATTTTGAATAACACCAACTGATTAATTTCTAAATTTCTTAACATTTGATGGTCTAGGGGCACTTGGGTAGCTCAACTGGTTAAGTGTCTGCCTTTGGTTCAGGTCATGATCCTGGGATCAGGCCCCGCATAGGGCTCTCTGCTTAGTGGGGAGTCTGCTTCTCCCTCTCCTTGCCCCTCTGCCTGCTTGTGCTCTCTCTGTCAAATAAATAAAGCCTTAAAAAAAAAAAAAGAAAAAAGATTTGATGGTCTATTCTTGGTAAGCTTCGTTTGTACTTACGCTTAAGAAAGTTTATATGAGATTGCAAGATTTTATTTCAAGGTTTCTTCTATTGCTTATAACTATTTGGAACTATTCTCCAAACAACCTTAATGTACTAACAGCCCCTCAGAAAACTGGACATTTGTACATTTCTACTCAGGCCCTCTTTCCCCAGTTTCACCACAACTACTCTGCTTCTCTTTGAACATACAAAGCTAAAAGGTTGAAAACTATCCAAAGCAATATAGTATGATAATGTGAGTTACACTAACTCATCTTAAAAAAAAAAAATCTTTTGTGGAAGTAGTTCTAGAAGAATCACTCATGAAAAAGAAAATGTTGCATATTGAAAACAGTTTACCAGCATCATCCTGATAGGTAATAGATATTGAACACTTACTAAGTGTTTAGTTCTAATCAATTTACATTTTTTAACTTGTTTGATTTTCAAAACAAGGTCATTTCATGCATATTTTACAATGAAAAAGCTGAGGCAAAGGAAAATAAATTATCCAACATCATTTAGCTAACAAAAGAAGTATTTATGGACAATTTATTTTCTGATGGATCAAATTCTAGAACAGCATTCTAAATTTTATTTTACTTTGGAGTTCTTGCTGTTTGCTGACTTTTTATTCAAATCCACCACTTAATCTCACATATAATGGTATCAGTCCAAGCACATACACAGTAAGAGATGGACACACCTGGCGGAATTCAGACTTAAGAATTCACTTGTTTTAAGTTCTCAAACCAAATATTTGGTTTCTAAAAAATATTTAAGAATTCTAAAATTATAGGGGCACCTGGGGGGCTCAGTCATTAAGCACCTGCCTTCGGCTCAGGTCATGATCCCAGGGTCCTGGGATCGAGCCCCGCACCGGGCTCCCTGCTCAGCGGGAAGCCTGCTTCTCCCTCTCCCACTCCCCCTGCTTATGTTCCCTCTCTCTCGCTGTGTCTCTCTCTGTCAAGTAAATAAATAAAATCTTAAAAAAAAAAAAGAATTCTAAAATTATAATCCTTTTATCAGCTCAGAAAGCAAGCGTCTTAAATATGTAACATTAGCTTCCCATTTATTTTATGAACTGCCAAAGACAACCCCTTAGATAAATTTCAAATTATTTTGAGTATTTCACTTTATAATTTTGTATGTTGTATTTACTGAGGTACATACTGTCAAGATGAGTCAGGGTTTCAAGAAAAATAATTTTCTTCCTTTTCTGTACCAATATTTTAAGATTTTAGTGGGAAGCAATTAAATATCAAGACAAACATTTAAATTTCTTTTCTGGTTCTACAACTTTCTACTTCTGTAAAAATTAACCCTTATAAAATTCGTAATTTGTAGTATGGGTAGTGTAGCAATTATTTTTCATATAACACTGTTATAAGGATGAAATAAAGCTGAAAAGAATATAAAATAATTCAGGCAGAGAATATAGGATATATGGAACTTTGGCTCTTTTCCCCCTCATCTCTTCTTACTCTTTTCCAGCGTGACCGCTGCCCCCAAAGTTACATAATACTAATGTGTACTGAGAATTAAGTCATGGCATTAGTTTCAATTTCCCCCTCTGACTAGCACAGATTCATAATTAAATCCCAATATATCCCAGCTGAAAATTAGGTTAGTAAGTCATCAGTTCCTAACTGATGTCAAGTTCAGCAAAATAATAAAGAAGTACTGTACAGGAAAATACATTTTTAGTAAAGATAAATTAAATGCCAGTGATGAGATAAAAATTATATTGATTTTTTTCTATGGGTAAGTAAGAAATCCCAGATAGGCAGGAAAAACAAACAGAATTTTATACATACCTTTTATCATATACATATAAAAATTATCTTTGTCAAAATAACAAAAACTAAGAGTTTTGTCATTTTGGCAAATACTTTAAATGTTGCGATATTACCGACATTATTTTGGGATCACAAACTATAAACCTCCACATGAAAGAACACACAGTATACTGAATTCTTTTGGGGGTGTTGTAACAACTAATCCACCTCAGATAGGATCTAGAAGAGATACACTCTCAAATAATATAGGACATTTTCACATAAATATAAACCTCCTGTCAAATATTCCACAGTATACCTCAGAGATTTCAAGTGCTAACACTAAAATACGTAATATACCCTAAAAGGCCTAATCTGATACATTTGATAGACATATTTGATTTACAAAGCAATTCAGTTACCCTTATGCTCATGTTCAAAAGTCTGTTCTAAGGAGCTTACAGTGAGAAGCTGGTAAGCTATTTAATTTGATAATTTTAATATCTCCTTTCTTCTCATTATCTCCAGTAGTGTTATGACAACTGTTCCTTAAATCACTAAAAGTAAATTTTTGTTTGTTTTTAAGGGAGAGAAAAGCAATGACACAAAAAAGAATAAACTAAAAGTCATACATCGACTAATTTACTACTTGCTATTGACATTCCATAAATGGCCATCATGTTGAAGGCTGGTTTAAATGGGAAGTTTTAGAAAAAACAACACACAACACTCTCAAGAAATTTTTTAGCAGGAAAAAATCTTTAAGGGTCAGTTGGAGTGATGCTCCAAAATCCAAATAGTGTAGACTTCCATTTCCAGCTCAGATGCAGTAGCTTGGAGCTGACCAATACTCTCACCAAACATAACAGGAAAAATACTGTAAAAATTCGATAGAGGAACGTCAAGTGGCCAGTGAATATCTAAGAACGTTCTCAGCCTTATTATACATCATCAGAAGAGCTAAAATTAAAAAGAATGAAAATATCAAGTGAGGGAGAAGATGTAGAACAAATGTGGACTGTCACAAAACAACATTTTTATAGGTCAAAATGGTTGAATCGCTTATTTCATATGTTTTCACCTAAAGCAATACTTGTGAAAACCTATCTGGTAATGTTTAACATTTAAATGTACCAGGACTCAGCCATTCTACTCTGATGTATAAACTCCACAGAAATTTGTATGTGTATATGCTATACACAGAGAAGTGAGGTATTGTTATTGTCCAGAGCTGGAAACAAATATATTAGGTATTTACAACATATTCAGGCAACACAGTACTATAAACCAGTAAAAAAAAAAAAAAAAAAAAAAATGACTGGTACACATGGTAGCATGGAGAGATCTCACAAACCTAATACTGAGGGGAAAAGAGACCCAAAAGAGTACATACTGTGTGATTCCATTTACATAAGATTCAGAAATAGAAAAACTAATGGTGGTGAAAGTTGGCATAATGGTCACATGACTTGCAGTGGGCTCATAATGGTCACATGACAATCTCAGTGGTGTAGATATCATTCCTGAGACAGATGCTAGTTTCTACTGGTGCACTTTCTGTATGCTAACTTCAATTAAAACATTTTGACCAAAGAAAAAATGAATTTTACAAGTCTAGCATAAATTTAGTGCTTTGACCAACTGTGTTATTGCAGTTTTTCAGGAATAACTTTTTTTTTTAAAGTAAACTCTACCCCCACAGTGGGGCTCAAACTCATGAGCCCATGAGCAAGAGTTGCATGCTCTACCACCTCAGCCAGCCAGGCACCTTAGAGAAGTAACACTTTTAATACACAGGACAGTTGGATGCTCCCACAGCTGGGTGGCTACTTGCTTAGTGTGTCTCTGGTTCCCTGACTTGTAAAACAGCTTCCCTGATGCTTGGAAGAGGGAATCAAACCGCAGAGCCGTAAGAAAGTGTTTTGATATTTTCTTTCCATATTTTTTTGTCTTGTTCTCCCTTTTGTTTTATGGTTTTACTTTTGTTCTTATTTTTTCTCTGGTGATTTGAAATGTAGACATCCAAATCCCTGATGGCTAATAAGGCTTTAAACAGTGTATTTGAATATAAATTATCAACAGGAAGAATGAAGAATTATCTGCTACTTCCCCCCCATATAGAATAACTCGATTCCATTTAATTCATCATGTCCTCTCATAATTCTATCTTTACAAATGGACTATTGATAAAACTAAAATTTGTATCCATATTGCAATGATCACATCATCTAAACCTTTTGCAACTCATTTTATTTTATGGTGTTCTATTTTCCCTTATAACTTACATTTTTATTTTATGAAAATGGTGTATCACTTCACAAATCTTAACCTTTTTAATTGAACCATCTCTCCATTTACTGTAATTCTTTTTTCCTGTTATGTTTAAAGGAACAGCTTTCATTAAATATCCATGGGTTGTTTACATTCTGAATCCTATAATTGAAGATTTTTTTCTTATTCTCTTACCCAGGAATTTCAACTCAGGAGCGTATGTTGATTTACAGGTCAAATATTTCTATCCTAACCTTTCTAATAACAGTGATTCTTGCAGTGAAATCCAAGACTTGTCACATTTTTGTAGGAAATCTGATTCTTACAAAAAGTCTAAGTATGCATAAGATTTGTTTTATGTTGCTGAATTAGAAAGAACTGAATTTGAAGAAAAAATTATATGTATGTTAACTGTTTCTCTCAAGTTCAAATAAGCACAAACTGATGAGGAAATTATTGTGCGCAGAAGGCGTGGGGGGAAGTACATAAAAACACTAATCACAACGTGGGAAACGCAAGTGTTCCATGAAAATCTAAAATAAAAATGCATTTAGTTATGAATGCAGTTTTAAAACACTAATAATCTTTCAAAATAGAGTAAGAAGTATGACATTCATCTATTCAGCTCCAGTATTATTTTGTAACACATTCAGGATGAAAAACCTTTAAAAATCTGAAAAACAAAGACTTTGAGCAATAACATATTGACTAAAAGTATAGCTCTGGGATATCCCACATAATAGAAATTAAAAGGCATCAATAATTACGATGTTGGGTATATTAACTAATTACGGCCATAGAGAATAATGTTTAATGTTCTGTCAAGCTGGTTGAAAACTACTGTCATGAGCTCCATCCACCCATACACATAAATCTTCTTCATATGGAGCCAGTGTAATGTGATATTTTCAGCGGCAGTATAAAGCAAAAGACATATGTAATCTCCCGTACCACACGGTATACAAGTACATAACTTCACCCATGAATGATCAAGTCAAATCAGAAAATAACTTATTCCAAAAATACTTATCAAGCTTCTATGTGCCACTATCTTTGTTCATTTATGAAAAGACAAAGATGAACACGTAGAAATGCTCTTCAAGGGGCTTAATCTAAAGGTGCATACAAAAATTAAATTATTTTAACAATGTAGTGGGATATGGCATAATAAAAACAATAGTGATAAGACAGGCATTATTTTTATGATGGTCTCATAGGTCTCATTTTTTTTTTTTTTAAGAAAATAGAAGCACAAAGCACAATTGCCTAATATCCACCATCCTGCAGTGCTGATGGCAGGACTGACAATGAGACAGTATAATTCTGGAAATTAAGGCCCCAACTATTCCAGTACTGTCACCTGAAATGCTCCAATACCATGGGCACACAGAGACCCTTTAACCCATTTTGTACCTGCAGGTTCTTCCTAAGCAATATGAAGCAAATCTCCTGGGATTTTCCAGGAAAAAAAAAATGTGAGCATTAGCAAAAAAGATTTCCCCCATTTTTTTTAATATAGGAAAATTTTAAGCATGGTTTATGCTCAAGGGAATGAGTCACACAGCTAGAGATTAGAGATGATGGAGATGGAGCAGTTGAAAATATAGCAGAGATATGGGATAAAACAGTAGAAATAAGAAAATTATCCTCGTGATAATTTATAAAAACATGCGGGATATTTGGAGAAGTTTCTAATTTCTCTCTAGTTGTTATAATCGTACTTAGGACACTTTTAATGTGTAGTCCTGTTTTCCTATTCAACATTTTAATATCAGGTATGTTGATTTTTCTAACAGTATTCTTTAATTCCCACCTATTGACTAAATAACAATGAGCTACTTAGGTTCCTGTTCTTCCTCTCTCTTACATTGCTTGGCTTTGCCCAGTCTGAAACAGAGCATCAAAAAACAGAGTGAAGGATTATAACTTGTTGCTTAGAATAAGGACCCATATCCCACACAACATTGATGAATTACTCAGTTAATAGGTAAGGAGCTGGCTCTTTCAGTCCAGGGAAGCCTCTTCTTTACAGTAGAAAACCAACTAATAAATATAGAAGGAATAATAAGAAAATTACAATTTGGCAATCATACTAATAATAATTTAATCAAGAATCATCAATGCATCATAAAAATCCCAGAAGGAATGTTGAGGATTAAAAGGATATTTTCAGTAACAACACTATTTACAAAGAAAAAACATTAACTTTTCAATGGACAAACCTGACATACGTTACCTTAACCAAAGTTGACATCACCAGTAACAAAACAAATCAACCTCATACCTCGTGAAATGATGCTATGAAAAGAATACAATATTCCTTCTGCATATTCTTGCCAAAAGCATAATCAAAAGAATTTCTACAAATAGATTGGAACAATCTGTACTCTTTAAAATGACTGAGGAACTGTTTCTGATTAAGGCAAGAGGGACATGAAAACTGAATGCAAGGAATGGATCGCAAATTCTTCTATAAACAACACTCTCAGAACAGTTGGTGAAATTTGTGTAAGATCTGTAAGATTAGCCAGGAGTGTATCCATGGCAGTTTCCTATTTGTTAAGTATGCAGTGGTTACATCAGAGAATGTCCTCATTTTTTAGGACTACTCAAGTCTGTAAGGTCAACAATTCTGCAAAAATTTCTATACCTACCCCAAAATAAGAAAATATACTAATACGGGGGGGGGGGGTTGTGTGTGGGTGAAAGAGAGACACAAACAGGGACATAGAGAAGGTTACTATTTGAAAAACCAGACTGAGGAGAATGTAAGAATTCTTTGTACTTCTCTTGTAACTTTTCTCTAAGCCTGAAATATTGAATCCAAATAAAAATTTAAATGAAAATAATGCCAGCGACTCTGTGGAATCTCTTGGAGATTTCAAAGAAGCATAATATCTTGGGATCTGCAATTTTTAAAAAATTTTGTTTAACTATTATTTCTAAAACATCTAATGAGTAGCTCTATATGCCCACTCAAATGTTGCCAGAAATCTCTGCAGATTTGCCAGTATTTACACAGGTGTAAAACTAAATGATCATTTATTTCCATGCCATAATGTATCTATACATACCCTTTAGGAATATCCTCGAAGAGTGTGGTGGTCAAGACTCAGACATCCTATGCTGTCCCAGGCCAAGTTGCTCTCCTAGAATCATCAAACCGTGCTTAGAAATGCCCTTGTAGGACGATTTAGGGAAATAGGTATATTCTGACTACGGGCACAAGGAGATGAATTGGTACAACCTATCGGGGGGGGGGGGGAATGTATAACAAACTAAGGCTTGTATTGTAAAAATTTGTTCAGTGCATAAAAATGAATTTTAAAAAGTAAATACTAAAATATCTATACAGTAAAACTCTTGAGAGCTACTGGATTGTCCCTCGCTGCAGGCTTGCAGGCTTGGTCTGGGAGTATGGTCCCTAAATGCTGGACAAGGCTGTAGAGTATACAAGTTAGGAGTCCGAGTACTCAAGTCTAGCAGCCTAAATTCAGATCTTGGCTTTTCTACTGGGTAACACTGGTCAGTCACTTACTCTTCTTTCAGTTCTCCCATCACAGAATTACTGTAAAGGTTAAAAGAGATCAAGTATGTACACTTCACAGGCCTTTATAGGAGTTGGGGACCTAAAGCATTCAGCACAGTGCCTGGCACATATTGGATGCAAAATAAAATTTAACCGTTGTTTTATTATTACTTTGTACTCACACCAGGAATTACTCTGCAACTATTAAATTCCATGGTGACTGCCCACATACTATATGTACATTAATACTGAAATATAATACTTAAATGAAAAAAATCAGTTTCAAATAGCATTATGGTATAATTGTTTCTGTGTGTGTTATCTCCATAGAAATATCTTTTGGGCTACAGTCTGAATGTTAATGCATAGTGTTCCTGTTTTTCTTTAAATATTTTTTTTCCCCTGAGTGAATATGTAGTTTCAAAATCGGGGGGAAAAAAGTGTTATTTACATTAAAAAATTACCATCCCCAATACTTAATGCCTCCTCTTCATGTTGATCTCATTTTATTTTTTTGGCCCAGGGAAACAGGGTGGGGCACACACATCCACCACCGCAACCACTCTGACTGAGGATACAGCACTTGGTGAGAATATTCTTCACTACCCCCTCACAGGGTGCCTGGGTGGCTCAGTTGGTTGGGCGACTGCCTTCGGCTCGGGTCATGATCCTGGAGTCCCGGGATCAAGTCCCTCATTGGGCTCCCAGCTCGGCAGAGAGTCCGCTTCTCCCTCTGACCTTCTTCCCTCTCATGCTCTCTACCATTCTCTCTCTCTCTCAATTAAAAAAAAAAAAAAAAAATCTTAAAAAAAAAAATACCCCCTCACAGGCTTCCCTCAATCTGGCCAAATAATTGATTTTTTTTAATGCAGGCATTGAATTTTAAATTAATCTTTAAAAATCTCCATTCTATTTGGACTTTGCATGAGGATTTTTTTTTTAAGATTTTATTTATTTATTTGAGAGAGAGAGAATGAGAAATAGAGCCCCATCCATAATTAAAACATGAAGGGTTAATAAAAAGTTGAAGCCCAGGGTTTTTTTTTTTCCCCCCGTCCAGGTTCAAGGCTAATAAAACAATAATCACTGCACAATATTTTTTTTTCTTTTCCATCCAACATAAACCAGTGCTTAATGGAGAGTCAATAACCTTATGAAAATTGATCTAAATCAATAGTATACAGACAGTGGTTAATGATGCTAGGCAGCTTTTTCAAATGCATTTACTGACAGCATCCCATCCCTCTGGTCAGGAGTTATTGAGAACACATCTTGAAAAGCACACTGTGATACAAAGAAGGCATGCAGATGCCTCATGCTTGAGACTAAATTTAATCACCTCCTGCTTGTGACCATTTGGCAGCTTTGGGAAAGTTCTCTCCAGAACCAACTCTCTGAAGCTGAGCTATTAAAGTGCTAATTAAAGAAAGTGCATGGAAAACATGAACACTAGGAGTCTGGGGTAATTGGCTACAAAAAAGACAAGGCTGAAACACGTCACTTTGTCTGCTTCTCCTGATTAGACTCTAATTCGAATACCAATATTTCCCTGCACGCCAAGGTGCTCTGGGAGAGATGTCCGCCCCTCTCTTGGTTGAATGGATAGCTCTTGTGTGAAAAGGGAAAAATAGCAATTTTATTTTATACTTAATCCTCTGACACTCTCAGGATCAACAGGGAAGTCCACAAAACCTTTCCTGTGCATCTTAATATGAGTTATTAAAGATGAGGAAAAAAGAGGATAAAAAATGTCATCTAATGAAACAAGTAATTCTGTACTTTAGAAGCTGCCCAGCAAGCCTATCATGAAGCAATGGTAATTACATTTGACGGGCTTTTCTGCTGCCTGATAATCTAGTTCAAAACATATGCATCTATTTCCAATCTACCACTAGCTTCCTTCACAGATGAGATACACTAGCAAGGGGGCAGAGTGCCCAGCGGGGGCAAACACCGTGGGCAGGAACGCATTTACAAAAGTCGTGAAGCATCTAGCATGTGCCCTTTGGTATCATTTCCTTCTTGATTAAGAATTTGAGATAAATTAGGTTATGAGTCTACCTAGATGTCCTGTGAAACAGTGAATTCCAAATTTTAAATGCTTTGTAATTTTGAGGGAACTGAGGAGAGGAACAATTTTTGCTAAGGACACACATCAGCCAATTCTAAAACCAGAACTTGAGCTCAGACTCTAAGGGAGTATATAAACTGCTATATACTAAACATGACTATTAACAGTCACAAAGGCAATAGTCCTTTTAAATGATTTGATCATTAAATTTGTGCTTTAATATCTGTAAGATTTAAGTAAATATAATACTGTTAAATAATGCAAATTCAATTCTTTGTAATGCCTATGCTGTTTCCCCAGCATAATACACTTGTCACTGTTTCATGTCTGAGGAACACAGGCTTTGGGCTTTTTTTTTTTTTTTTTTTTTGGTAGCGACAATGAGTTCTGATAAATAGGGCAAATTCAGAGGTACTTTTCAGCTTTGAATATTTACTTAGTTTTTCTCCAAAGTCTGACCCACAAATTTCACATACGATATACTCAAAAGTCAGTCCCATAATCTTTTAAAGACGAGCGAGTTCATGGGTCAGACTTTGGAGAAAAACACGTCTTTGAGATAATTTCTTAATTTGAGCTGGCAATGAAATGTGTTCTTGAAAGCCGTAGTTTTGAGCTAGCACATAAGCTTCAGGAAAGAGAGAGAGAGAGAGTGCTCATTCTGCAAAGACACACAAAGAGCCATTTAACCCTCCAGAGGGAAGAGAAGTCACTGAGTCTGGACTCATTGCAGGAAAGGGGCCATAAAAAGAGGGCTGCAGCACTGCGGCAGCTGAAAACGATATTTGGGAGAAAAAGACAGGACTCTGAATATATTTGCTGTGCTTTTCTCTCCCTCCTCCACTCACCTTTGTACATCTCCTCTTTGATTTATTCGACAGTCTATATCTGTCTGTGTATCAGCAAACCATTTTGAAGATGTTGAAATAGATGCCAAGAAAACACACGTGAATGTCATCTACCCAGAAGAAGAAAGTAGCATGATAATGTAAGACTTCAGTATTCGCAGGAACTGGAGGGGGTAGAAAGGACGAAGCTTTTAGTCACTTGAGAACATACAATCAGCAGACGACAAGGGCTGCACAGAGTAATAAGGGGTCAGAACTGACACGTGGATTACATAATAGAAGCCAAGACATCGGAAAAAACTTTCAACATAGAAACTTAAAAAAGGCAAGTAGTGAGTACAGTCTTAGAGAAGATCTGCCACAACCCTCCTAAGTTCAGCATAATCCAGGGCTTTTTTGCTTATTTGCACATTTGCACGTAAAGTAATGGCTGCATCTGTGCTTCTTTACTCCCATTTGAATGTGAGAGCTCCCCCCTCCCACACAAGATTAATCTTCCTATCTCTGTCCTGGACTTTATACAGTGCTATTAATCTTCACCCAAACATGAAAATCACTCAGTCTGAGTCAGATAACCTCTCCTGGTGTCACTGTGAATGCCTTTTTCATACCATTTATATATTGGACTAAACCTGGTCCCACCGCGGTTACATGGACTAAGCCTGTAGGAAAGTGGGAGGTACCCCATGCAAAGCAAAGAGAATAGTTACCTTGGTAATCTTTCCCATAAAAATGATGCCAGGGATACAAAATTCAGGGTTAATGAGATAGTAACAGGGCATATAGGACCTGAGATATTTGACATCCCTACCTCACCCCAAACATACTGTAAAATCCTTGAAGACAAGGACATAAACTTTCTTGTGTTTTCAGCACTTACTAGAGGGTCTGGTAGGATGTTGATAAGTGAATTGATGGAAGAATAAAAGAATATCCATGCTATTTTATAAAAAATATGTATCTAACCTGGTTTTGACTTTATAAAATAGATATGCAGAAAGCTCTATTCAAAAAAAAAAAAAATTGCGGCTACCATGGGGGAAACACCTTGCTGCCCAGCAAGCCACTGGATGAGGCGGTAGAAACAGACAGCGGCTGTGTGGAGTTAGTTTGTGCCCTGTAGTCTTGCCTGAGAAATGGTGTCAAGGAAGCAGAATCCTATGGTGTGGAATGGGGCATATAGGAGGTGAGACAGGAAACTGAAATATGTGAGGATGTGGGGTAAACCAGACAACCCAGATGGTACTAGACATAAACATGCAAAACAACGTGTCAGTGACAGAGCACAGAACAAGTTGCATCTGACAACAAGAGCACCACAGGAGACGGATTCCGACACACTGATCCAGGGCTCTAAATTCCCAGCTTTATAGTCTCCAAGGGATCAGTAGCCCTGCTCCAAGACTGATGTCATGACACTTTGTCCCTTCAGTTTGTTATTTGCATCACATACAGTATCAAAAACAATTTTATAGGTTCCTAATCCTTTATATTTAGACCGTTATGCTTTTCAAGGAGTTTCATATGTATTACAGAAAGCAATATCCTGAGAGAGAAGGGGACACGGAGACTGGGAAACAGTTCTAGTGTGTTAACTGACCTCCGTCATCACAAATTAACCTACTGGCTAGAGCCACCAACTAGCATTTATATGTCCTTCGCTGTCACTCTTCCACAATATGGAGGATTTCATCAAGGTGGGATACAGAAAGATGGAGCAGAAAAACAGACCTGAACACTGATGCTCTTCTGAGGAAGCCAGAATATGGTACACCTTAACCAAATGCTATTACAGGTGAGTAATGCATTAAAATGTGGCAAATATTTTACCAGCAAGAAAAACACATGCATTTTAAAGAAACATTAATGAGTAGATTTCACGTTGAATTTACAGTTTAAAACTAATTACAGAAGAAAGTATGCAAAAGTAAAATTATCAAAACAGATTAAGGCAAGGTTAATAAATAATAACTCCAATATCCACTAAGGTTACTCTAATAATATCAGTTGACTTAAACTACCTCTGGCAGTCAATCTCCTCCTGAAACAGGTGTATTAGTTTACTTATACTCGATAACAAATTACCACAAATTTAACAGCTTAAAACAGCCACTTATTCACAATCTCTACAGGCTGAATGCAGGCAACATGCAGCAAGGCTCACAAGGTTACTATCAAGGTGTTGATTGGGCTGCATTCTCATCTGGAGGCTAAACCGGGGAGGGGGTCTACCTCCGTACTTAATTTGTTGACAGAATTCACTGCCTTGCAGCTATGGAACTAGGGCTGTGCATTCTTGCTATTCTTCGCAGTTATGGGCTTCCTGCAGTTCCTGCAGGCCACTCACAGCTCCTTCACACATGGACATGTACCCCATCAAGACAATACAATTGTCTGCTACTTGGAGCCTTTCAATTCAGGAGAACTCAGTCCAACTTTAAAGCTTTTCACTGATTAAGTCAGGCTCACCCAGAATGTTAAAAATCTATTAATTTGGGATCTTAGCTACATCTGTAAAGTCCCTTCACTTTTCCATGAGTGACATTCCATCATGTTTGCTATATCATATCGTCTAAAAGCAAGGTATTGGACCCACTCATGCTCCAGAGAAAGGATATACAAGGCATGGACCCGAGGGGCTGAGAATTCTAGAGATCCATTCCAGAGTACGTCCAACACAATGCGTGTTTTTGACCATGAAGAAAGAATCCAAGAGTTCAGTAGGTGTGATTCAACTGAGCTCTATTAGTACTAAGAGAACTGGGGACATGTCCCCATTAGAAACAGCAGGGACTTTAAGTTGGTTATTATTGAGAGGCTCTTTCACAGTTTTATTGCCACTATTTTCATACGTTTGTGCAGAATCTTCTGCAGTGAAGCTGTGCTATTATACCCCCAAGTCCCAATGAGGTTTCTCTAGCTTTCCTACTTTTGATATCCTTAAAGTTGTAAATTTGCAAATATGAAAAACATTTTTAAAGGGAAAGTGAAAATACATATTTTGAGGTTAAAGGAGTCAAATTTATGTGAGGAATTATACATACAAGGCCACAAGGTCATCTTTATTAGCTTAAGAGATCAGTCTGAATGGAAGCAAATAATTCATTTTTTTGTGCCAGAAAAGTTCATAGAAGAATTATTTGAAAGGAGGATTTATTCTTCATGTGAACATGTAACTGTTTATCCTGAAACTATAATCTGAAATATTAGAAATAATTGGGCAAAATATGTCAGCTTTTGTCTACATCTCTGTAATTTTTAAAGCTGAAAAACTTATTAGTAGTGGAAAGTGAAGAAAAGCGAAGCATACCTGCAAAGAAAGATAAAATGCCCTAAATAGTGCTACTGCATATCTAGCATTCTTATTCTGAAATAATGAAATACAAGTGTCTTGTTTTAATGCCAAATAAATTTTTTTAAAAAATTCTAATATATAGGACAAAATCTGCATAAATACCAATATAGGACATATACTCTATGGCAATTAAGCATCATTTCTTATATATTTTTCAGGTTTAAGTATAACCATTATGTTTCATGGGATTATGGGTAAACACTATTTTCAACTTTTTCTCCAGACTGAAAAAAATGCAGCCTGACATGGCTTAGCTATTATTTCAGCTGAGGGATAAAATGGAACAGGGTAATGACAACACCTTGATATCTGCCAGGGTGCAGAGTGGAGTTGTGGTCCTGGGTTTTTTTGGGGGGTGGGGGGAAGTTATGATTAGTCCCTAGTCTTTCCCATTTAAGAACAATTACTCCTAAGAACAACTAGGACTATATAAAGTTATTGCCCTGAGGTAAAATACTAATATTAGTAACAATTCTCTGAACTTTGGGGACCATGACACCAGTTTTGACTTTCAACTTTCACATGCTCTCAGCCCTCTGACTTGACACTATCTTCACCTCTGCTTGGAACAAACACACCAAGACCAGAGGCTAGGATGTAGCTGTTCCTGGGTGAAAGAGGGACTTGGGGTGAAGGAGGTGGGGGTTTCACAGTGGAACGAGGAGGTCACAACACTGAACAGCTCCAGCAACAGAACCCAGAGCCTGCGCTCTCTTTCACTCTCTCTACACTAAGTGGTGCCTAGGACTCACTGACTCTAGAGATCTGGAACAAGAATACAGAGGATCAAATTTTTGTTTGTGCACCATAAGGCAGTGTTAAAACATGTCTTTGAATGAGTTATTAGTTTAAAAGCCACAACAAATATGTGTTTTAGATACCTGATCATTATAGTTTTATTGAAATTATTCTGTTAACGACTTGGATGGAGACGGTTTTAATTAGTTCATATATCCAGAGGGGAGTATTTTTGTTAGGCTTAGGGTTCTACATCAGTTCCATTCCTATACTTTTATTTTATGGAAGGGAAAGGTGAGAAAGCTTTTTCATCTCAATAAGTTGATGGGAAGGGAATGGGTGTTACTTTTATGATGCTTAATTCTCTAAAACATTTACATTATTATGGTGATAGTCTTATAGCAACCGTCCTAATTATCAGCTGGAAGCTTGATTTCTCTTCCAGTTCCCTGGAAGCAAATTGGAAATCACCTATCTTATGAAAAGTTGTGTTATTAGATCATTATCAGATTATTGGAGCCATATACGTTTTTTTGACTCTGTGTCTCTGTTGGCATTTCTGAGACTTTACACCTTGGGGTTTGGGGATTGTTGTGGATTGAAAGCCAGGCTGCTTATAAGGTCTATCTCCTGTGTACAACAGGAAAAAGATGATGTGAAAGAGCAGACAGGAGAGAAGATGGCAATCTGGGGTGAAGCTGACTTTGGGCCTGTTCTTGTGTTGGTCCATCCACAAGGGAATGGGAGTTTAGAATCGGGAAAACAGCCCCAGTTTGAAGACCACTGCTGTAAAGAAGCCAACTTCTGAGCATTTTCGCTAAAAGTTTCCAGTAGAGTAAACATTTGTGGCAAACACACAAATACCGTTTCCAGCTGACAAATTCAGATTTAATCACCTTCTATTATGCAACACATCACGTAGTAGACACCACATAGCGTATGTTATCTCAGTTCATATGGGCCTATTTTGTGTGAAATAGTTGTGTCTATATTTTACAAATGAAGTCACAAAGTTTCATAAAAATTGACTTAGAACAGTCTAGTAAAAAGTATAGATTAGGTTTCAGGCCTACCAATATTTGAAGTTCTGTCCAACACACGGTACATTACAGCTCAGGAAAAAAAAAATCACAGTGTGATCAAACATTCAAAAGAAGAACATACAAGATCTTCCAAAATATTTAAATCATACACAACCCTAAATCTTTTCTCTCAGTTCTTAGTGGATATCACCTTGTGCATTCTTATGGACACATCGGCATTTCCTGCTGACTCAGAGGAAGAACTAAAGGTCATTCTTTCTTATGGAACCTAGTTCAAATGATGAGAGTTGTAACAAAACCTTTGGACATCAAAGTATAGCATCAGGAGCCAGATAAGCCAGAAACAAACAAACGCAAAACTACTCTGTAAGAGGGATACCTGGGTGGCTCAGTTGGTTAAGCCTCTGCCCTCCCCTCAGGTCATGATCCCAGGGTCCTGGGATTGAGTCCCGCATCAGGGTCCTGGGATCGAGCCCCGCATCAGGCTCTTTGCTCAGCTGGCAGCCCACTTCTCCCTCTGCCTGCCGCTTCCCCTGCTTGGGCTCTCTCTCTGACAAATAAATACAATCTTTAAAAAAAAATACGCTGTAAGAACTCTCCTCTCACTACCACTATATTAATACAGCCTCAAAAATAAGTGGCTGAGGCACCTGCGTGGTTCAGTAGGTTAAGCGTCCAATTCCGGATTTTAGCTCAGGTCATAATCTCAGGGTCGTGAGATTGAGCCCTGCCTCGGGCTCCATGCTTAGTGTGGAGTCTGCTTGTTCCTCTCCCTACCCACCCCCCACTTGTTCTTGTGCTTGCTCTCTAGAATAACAAAAATCTTTAAAAATTGTAAAAATTAAAAAAGTAAGTGGCTAAAATTTTAGTAAGCTGTGGGCATTCAGAGTATAGGCAAGATCATCCCTCAATTATTTCTACTGAGCTACTAGGTCCACAGTTCACCTTTAACTGAGGATCTTCCCACATTAAGCTGACTGTTCATGCGTATGTTCAGTTAAACACTCAAATGCATTTGTAGGTATTTGTTGAATTACTCTTTTATTATATCTCTCCCTTCAAAAAAGAAAAAAACCCACTTTACCCTGCATTTAATATAAGGCTAGCAATATTACATGCCATTTCTTGGATATAAGTGGCATGGCAGTTTTATCATCTATGAGTAAAGGTTTGGAGCGAGCACCTGGAGTCCTTGATTTTCCTACTCCAGTTTTCTGAGAACAGCTGGTGTCTTGGGGGCTCTTGTGATCATATCCCAGCCCTTCATAGTATTTGATATTCTATCATTAGACAAAATTGTCTAATCCTCTCTCACTGCTTAAAATAAGCTTGTTCCAGAAAACCTAATACTATTACCTTACCCTTGCTGCAAAGCCAGCATTTTACTCCCTTTTGTACTATTTAACCTTCCTGTAGATTATGGTTAAGAAAGGACTATGTGAGTCTTTTGTTTTCTACTCAGAAGCCCACAACCACAAGAGAGGGTGTTTCCATAAAACCTGTTCCAACCTGCCTCACCTCTCTTGGTATCCCCTGTTAAGAACAAACCTGAAGAAGTGAGGAACAGCTGCTGATCTGCAGGATCACAGGCAGAGACCTTCTAAAGGGCCATATAGGAGCATGTTTCAAATACAGTATCATTCCATCTCTTTGGCCCTTGATATATATTTAAAAAAAAAAAAAGGCACCAAAAGCATATTTGGTGAAGGAAGTTCCTGCTAAATAGCTTTTAGTGAAGAGTGCTAAAAAATCATCATCATGTGTCTTTTACTCCTAGAGACAACACTGGGATTTCCTGTACCTATCAATGACCAACTACCCTTCCTGGATTTCACTAGTCTTAAGCTCTGACGTAGGAGAGCGGAGTTAAACTTCCATAAGAAATTTCTGAACAAGAATACTTGTTTTATATCATCTCGAAGAAATGTTAATAAACAAATGCTGTTCTCCTCTATTACGATATATACTGTACTAAAATATTCCTTAAGCAGCAGGTATATAAATCACACTCTACTAAATGGCATTTGGTCCAATGAAGACATTTTTTCATTATTAATAGAAACTGAATTTTATGCCGCATTCATGACAGTAATTGTAGCAATATCTTCTACTCTATCAATGATAAGTTTTGGTACAGTGAGTTTAAGATGTCATTGAACTTTCAACAAGCTTCTCATATTCCTGACGTTCTTCCATGCATACTTCCCAGAAGAGCGGAGGGAGGCAGACAAAAGTGTGGTGTCAATGAAGTTATGAACTTTGGAAAAAAATACACTAACTATGAACATTATATGATTTGTTAATATATTAAGAGTCAGAAATTGGGAATATCTAGAATTCATGTTCATATGAGCCAAAATTTAAAAAATAAAAAGGTTCCCTAAGATGCTTAACCATCTGAGCCACCCAGGTGCCCCAGTTCCCTAAGATGCTTATGGTTCATCACCCAAAAGCTTTTAATACTGAAACTCTACTGAATGAAAATTAAAAAATTAAAATTATGAACTCATCCATCCACCCCTCTCTCGCCCCCCCCAAAAAAAAACACTCCTGGAAGAACTTTTTATTCAAGATAAAACAAATTCACCGTTTTATCCATGTTGCTAAGGCAAATGGCCTTTGAATAACTAGTATTTCCATTCAAAGTATGTTTGTATAAGCAGTAAATTTTTTTCAATGCTATTTCCAAACCTCAGCAAATTTAACACAGTCACTTTTTCCCCCGTGAAAACCCAGATTTTAACAGTTAAAGATATGGGTCATATTTTTTACATATCAGAAAGTGAGAAAATATTTTTAAAAAGCAGGACTTATTAATATTTATTTCTAAGTTTCCAAGATTTATGTTCTGAATTGCAATGAATGCATACAAATAATTGCACATAGTCATTATTTGAATTTGCATTTAAAGTGGTTTCACATACTAAAACACAAGGCTATCCAATCAAATGATAACAATTTATATTGAAAATAACAAAAGAATTTATTTTGGTAATTTTTTGTGTGTGATTGCTTAAATGACTTTTAGGTCTTAATTAAAAACTTCCTTTGTAGAGATCTACGATACTTCCATAATTTAGTTCACTATGGTAATTTGAGGAGAGGAGAAAAGTTACTACTAATTAATTTTAAAGCTATTTCCATTGGTGCCTTTATTTACTGCCCTTTTAGCTCAGAATTCAGAAATTATTTTTTTCTAAAATAGAGTAGAATTGGAGAAAGAAATAAACAATCAATTTTCTTTTTCTTAACAAGACCTTTCACGATTGAATGAAATTCTATTTTAGGGAATCAAAAGTGTGATCCTGACTACACATTTAAATCCTCACTTTTATAGGATTTACCTAATCTTGGGCATTTCATTCATCAACACCATGGCAGATACCCCAACAAAACCTGTAAATCATAGATTATAAAACTCTAAATATCTATTGCTATCCTTTGTGGTATAAATCAATTGCAAATCATTAACATATCGTTTAACGTCCAAATCTATATCAGTTTAGATCAATTCCACTGAGACAGCATCATCTGACACCTAATAATTAAAATTATAGATAAATCAAAAGTACATACCCCCCCAATGATACAATGTGATTATTTTTAGAAAAGAGACATGAATTTGTGTGTGTTTCAAAAACATATGACATAAAAATCCCAAGGGACCTACATTTTTTATTCTGGCGTTTTATAATTTTTTTTTTTCCTAAGACGGGGCGGGGGGGGGCAGAGGGAGAGGAAAAGGGAGAATCTCAAGTAGACTCTGTGCTGAGTGAGGAGCCTAATGTAGGGCTCAATCCCAGAACCCTGAGATCATGACCTGAGCCAAAATCAAGAGTCAGAGGCTCAAATGATGGAGTCACACAGGTGCCTTAATTATAAATTATGCTTCGGGTAAAGTAGACACCTATTTCATTAAAACAAGCAGTTGAAATGTCCACTTTTAAGAACACACAAATAAGTTTTTCTACAGAGATTCTTTCCCAATCCACGTGAAATATGATCACCTGCAATTCAGTAAGGTTTAATCTAACTGAAAGTCAAATGGAATTTAAGATAAACTTGCATTTTAAAAACATGCATGCATTTAATGCATATGTACATATACATATTTAAGTTAGAAGAAAAGGTTTTAAATTTTATTTTTTTAAATACTATTATTTTTTTAAGTAATCTCTATACCCAAGGGGCTCAAACTCACAACCCTGAGATTGAGTCAGATGCTCTACTGACAGAGCCAGCCAGGTGCCCCAAGTTAGAAGAGAAGGTTAAAATAAGTTACAGATGAACAGAATAAGAAGTCATAAAACTGTACAAAGAAGCAGGGTGAAAAAAACATATATTTACAAATAATAATGCACTATTTGGTTAGCTAGACATTTTTGATGTTGGAAGCTCTGAGTATATAAATTCAAATGTTTTCGCCAAGGCCCCAGTACATTGTACATTATAGAGGAAATTCCTTGCATATTCTATTTTGTAATTGTTAGGATTCTTTGTATGCAAGCTACATAACCCAAATCTGGTTAATCTGAGCAACAGCAAGTATATATTAGATTTATGTAAAAGTGCTAGAAGAACTGAAGGGAAGCTGAGAAACCTTACATCAGAAAAGATCAAAACCGTGCACCACATTGATCCAGGAGGCAGAAAGGAGGGTTCAGTTTACCCCTGGCACTGCTAAACCTGCCTTTTCCCTGTGTCATCAGGTCAATATTCATGACCCATTAAGACAGCAAAGTGACTTTGCGAAATGAAAAACAAATTCTCTGACAAAGTCCTCTACCTTCTTTCTTGATCTCATGACTACATTTCTCAGCTTCCCCTTCCCCCGTCACATGGCCATGCGACTGGATTCTCCTTTTGTGTGAGTGATGTGGGCCCATCCCCAGGCTACTCTTGCTGCTCCAGTACCTGCTCCCCGATCCCGTTTGTAGCTAGAACACAGGGCTACTTGTTCAAACAGACAAGAACAAGGCCCTAGTGCATGATGGGTAAATAAGAGGGGAATACCCTAGATCTCTGAAAGACCTTGTAAATCAGAACCAGGCAAGCTATCATGTGGGAGAGAAATATCTTTTTTTTTTTAAGGATTTTATTGGTTTATTCGAGAGAGAGAGAGGGAGAGGGAGAGAGAACATGAGCAAGGGGAGGAACAGAGGGAGAAGGAGAAGCAGACTCCTTGCTGATCAGGAAGCCCAATGCAGGGCTCGATCCCAGGACCCTGAGATCATGACCTGAGCCTAAGGCAGATGCTTAACTGACTGAGCCACCCAGGCGCCCCAAGAAATATCTTCTTTCAACAACTGAATTATTGTAGGTCTAGTCTTAGCCCAACAACTCCACTACCTAGTTTGGGTTATATATGCTATAGCTGGGAATACATTTTTTAAAAAAGGCATTTGACTAAAATAACAACAACTGTTGGCAAGGACGTGGTAAAAAGGAACCGTCACGCTTGCGCACTGTTAGTGAGAATGCAAACTGGCACAGCCACTGTGGAAAACAGTATGGAAGTTCCTCAAAAAATTAAAAAGAGAACTACCATATGATGCAGTAATTCCACTATAGGGTATTTACCCAAAGAAAACAAAAACACTAATTGGAAAAGATACATGCACCCCTATGTTTACTGCAGAATTATTTACAACAGCCAAATTATGGAAACAACCCCAGTGTCCACCAAAAGATAAATGGATGAATGTGGTATATATAGATGATGGAATATTAGTCATAAAAAAGAATGAAATCTTGCCATGTGCAACAACACGGATGGATCTAGAGGATTTAATGCTAAGTGAAATAAGTCAGAGTAAGAAAAATACCATACAATTTCACTCATATGTATAATTTAAGAAACAAAACTAACCAGGAAAAAAAGAGACAAACCAAAACACAGACACATAGAGAATTGATGGTTACCAGAGGGAGGTGGGTGGGGGATGCGTGAACTAGACAGAGGGAATTAAGAGCACACTCATCCTGATGAGCAATGAGTAACAGAAAGAATTGTTGAGTTACTTTACTGTACACCTGAAATAAAACACTGCATGTTAATTGTATATACGTATATGTGTACATATGTACGAATATGTATTAAATGATCTTCAAAAGAGAATGTTGAACTATGTGTGTAATATTTGTGAATATACCAGAGAGAAAATGAATTTACACTGAATTTATAGAAGCTATATGATTGCCCATGTCAACGTGGATAAATTTCAAAACATAACATTGAAACAAAAGCCAAGTGAAGAATGATCCACTCAGCGGGTACCTTAAAAAATTTCCAAAATTTAAAAATCCTATTGCCTTGCTTTGGGAGCATATACATGAGATGGCAGTATAAATACATGCAGAAGAATGACACATAGCAGATTTAGTACAGTTTGTAACTGTGTGTGTGTGGGGGGGGGGGTTTAGTGAAACGATCAAAGGAATAAATGGGATTTCGCAGTGTTTTTATCGTTTTCTTTTCCTGGAAAATTGGGTATATGGTTATTTTTTTTTTTCATATTATCCTCTGTGTCTTTCAATGTGAAATAGTTGTTCACTCAAAACAGAGAAAATGGTACCTAGTGCTGGAGATAGTAGCTATGGACAGCACTTTAAGAAATTTTGCCCAAGAGGGGAGGGATAAGAATGAGCTAGTAAGTACAAAGAGACAGGGTTAGGTTGGTTGGTTGGTTTTGGGGCTTTCTTGTTTTTTTTTGGGGGGGAGCATGTTTGTATGCCTAAAGTTGTGACCCTTTTTAAAAGTGAATTCTTCAATATGTGGAAAAGAGGAGTCCAGAGAATAAGGAGACATCCTACTGTAGATGGGAACATGGGCCCTGTATTGACCAAACCAACAAGGCTGCACAAAATGGTAGAAGGGTGAGGTCCTTCAGTGAAACTGAAGAACCCAGGGGTGGAAAAAGCAGCAGCTGTCTTGGATAATTAGTATAGAATGGATGGTTAGAGTGGGAGGGAAAGGGTCCATGTTCCCATCCACGGTAGGATGTCTCCTTATTCTCTGGACTCCTCTTTTCCACATATTGAAGAATTCACATTTTAAAAAGGGTCACAACTTGGGACACCTGGGTGGCTCAGTTGGTTAAGTGATTGCCTTCGGCTCAGGTCATGATCTCAGGGTCCTGGGATCGAGTCCCACATCAGGCTCCTTGCTCAGCAGGAAGCCTGCTTCTCCTTTTGCCTGCCGCTTCCCCTGCTTGTGCTTTCTCTCTCTCTCTGACGAGTAAATAAAATCTTTAAAAATAAATAAATAAATAAAAAGGGTCACAACTTTAGGCATACAAACATGCTCCCCCCCAAAAAAAACAAGAAAGCCCAAAAAACCAACCAACCAACCTAACCCTGTCTCTTTGTACTTACTAGCTCATTCTTATCCCTCCCCTCTTGGGCAAAATTTCTTAAAGTGCTGTCCATAGCTACTATCTCCAGCACTAGGTACCATCTTCTCTGTTTTGAGTGAACAACTATTTCACATTGAAAGACACAGGATAATATGAAAAAAAAATAACCATATACCCAATTTTCCAGGAAAAGAAAATGATAAAAACACTGCGAAATCCCATTTATTCCTTTGATCGTTTCACTAAACCCACACACACACCCACACACCCACACACCCACACACCCACACACACACACACACACACACAGTTACAAACTGTACTAAATCTCGTATGTGTCATTCTTCTGCATGTATTTATACTGCCATCTCATGTATATGCTCCCAAAACAAGGCAATAGGATTTTTAAATTTTGGAAATTTTTTAAGGTACCCGCTGAGTGGATCATTCTTCACTTTGCTTTTGTTTCAATGTTATGTTTTGAAATTTATCCACATTGACATGTGCAATCATATAGCTTCTATAAATTCAGTGTAAATCCATTTTCTCTCTGGTATATTCACTTCACAAATATCACACACACAATTCAACATTCTCTTTTATTCATACATATGTACACATATATGTATATACTTATATATGCATATTATATCTACAATTTTATATATGTAATTATAGCTATCAGCATTTTGGCGTCTTGTACATAATTTTTGTGCATGTTTGAATTTTTCATGGTGTTGTTTAGAAATTGAATATTCATGTCTTTCATCAACTCTAGAAAAGCTTCATGCATTATCTCTTTGAGTCACACTTCCCATTCTGTAATTCTATTAAATTTGTGCTCATCTTTTATCCTCACATTTCAATTTACTATGTCTCTATCATCCCGTTTGTAAACTCACTTCTCAGCTGTGTATACTATCTAATGTCCTGTTTAATCCAGCCACTGCATTTGAAATAATCTATATGTAATTTTTTTTTTTTATATTTTAAATGTAAATTTCTCATTTCTCTTTGTTTTTGTTTAAATCTGCCTGGTCTTTTCTTGATCTGATGTATTCCTTATGTGCTTGTTTCCCCTTTCCTTTCTCTGATAATGTAAATATACTCATTATAGTCCACAGGTGCTAATTCAATGACTGCAAATGGGGGGGGTGTTTTGTTTTGTTTTTTTTACATTACATCATTAGTTTTTAATATAGTGTTCCATGATTCATTGTTTCTGCATAATACCCAATGCTCCACGCAGAACGTGCCATCTTTAATACCCATCACCAGGCTAACCCATCCCCCCACCCCCTCCCCTCTAGAACCCTCAGTTTGTTTTTCAGAGTCCATCGTCTCTCATGGTTCGTCTCCCCCTCCGATTCCCCCCCCTCCATTCTTCCCCTTCTGCTATCTTCTTCTTTTTTTTTTCTTAACATACATTGCATTATTTGTTTCAGAGGTACAGATCTGTGATTCAACAGTCTTGCACAATTCACAGCGCTCACCATAGCACATACCCTCCCCAATGTCTATCACCCAGCCACCCCATCCCTCCCACCCCCCACCACTCCAGCAACCCTCAGTTTGTTTCCTGAGATTAAGAATTCCTCATCTCAGTGAGGTCATATGATACATGTCTTTCTCTGATTGACTTATTTCACTCAGCATAACACCCTCCAGTTCCATCCACGTCCTTGCAAATGGCAAGATCTCATTCCTTTGGATGGCTGCATAATATTCCATTGTGTATATATACCACATCTTCTTTATCCATTCATCTGTCGATGGACATCTTGGCTCTTTCCACAGTAGGGGGGTGTTTCTGCTGTTGGTTCTTTTGCTGACCACTGCTCCTGGAAACTTTTCTTCTCATGTGATTTGAATTAGGCTGTGAAAACATCTTAGTGTGTGTTCCTCTACAGTATTTTATTTTTGATTTGCCAGGTGTCCTAGGTTATTTTAAACCCTGCACCAATCATTAATTTTTTGGCTTCAAGTGTCCTGCAAAACACAGAAACTGCATATTTGAACATTAAATTGAAAGCAGGTCTGTTGTTACCAATTCTTAGTTGTGATTTTTATCCTTTTCAGCAGTCAAGTGAAGACAGACAAGATTTCATATTGTCTCTTTGACAGTGCCCGGAATTATTTTCAATTACATTTCTTCACTGAAATTGTAGCCATTCGATAAAACTGGTTGAGAGAATTTCAGTAAAACCTTCATGCTTTACACAAGTTCAAAATCCTATCTCTTCCCCCCAACCAGTATGATAATTAACAAAGGTCTATCTGATATTGAGACTGGCAGTGCCCCTAGGACAGTTGAAGCCAGAGAAACCTCTCACTATTCTGGCTTTCCAGCTCATCTTCATTGTTGGCCCAGAGGAATTTCTCTTATTTTCTAGCTAGTTCATCTGTATTTTTAAAATAATATTCATTGTCTATTATCCATCACTCTTTTAAAATAAGTTTTATGGATTGCTTTTCCATGTTAGCATAAGGTCTTTCTACTATGAAATGTAATTGAACATATAAGGATAAGAAGAAATAGTCATTAAAAAATCCTATTCAATTTTTATAGCATCATATACTAATTTGGTTTAAATTTTTTTAAACATAGCATGTACTAGTCTTTGAAAGTCATTTCAGTTGTGAGTTGCTGTAATTGCGATACTCAAATGTGTTACAGATACTGAAAACATACACAAACTATTATTGATATTCTTAGCAATTAAATGAATACATGAAGAAAAAGAATTTTGATTTAGTTGAATGTGGGAGTAAGATAATATGATTCTATGCAAATAAAGAAAACTTCAAAGAGTTTCTGAAGAATATATGAAAAATAAATCATTACCCAAAGCTAAAGAATATTGTTTAATAAAGGTACTGCTCCTAAATGCTACAGCCAAAGGGACACACAAGAAATGATAGAGTGATAAAGAATGGGAAAGCACAATAAGCCAAATATTTTAAAACAAACAAAAACTTAGTTGTAATGTCTTTATCACCAAGTTCTACATGAACCTAGAGCAAGTAACTAAATCATTTTGATAATCAGATTCCTTAATTGTCATAATCTCATGGTCCTATGGTGAGAACAGGGCATTGCCTTATATATTTTCCCTTGTTAGAATAGTCATAAACTGGCCTTAAGGTGAAGAGTAGCAATTCCACCCGAGTTAATGAGATTATTACCCCACAGAAATGCCAAATTACTTACGGTAACTAAGCATTACTGATTTTTAAAGAAATATAAGTCAATATATTCTCAAATGATAAAGGTTAGATCTATATTTATTTTCATAATAGTTATAATACCTAACATTTTACCTCAAATCCCAATACTTCACATATCTCAAATTTGGCCAAAGATATAGTGGGAACTGGATTTGCTTCACCAATTACTTTGACCATAAACATTTCACCTCAAATATTCATTTTTCCTCTTGCACAGGTTACCATTAATTAATAGCCACACAATGCTATCAAAAAAACAAAACAAATCAAAAAAACATGATCACAAGTATATGACATTCAGCAATAGTTGTTTATGACTTCCTGGTCTGGGGTCACCTAAAGGATACTAGACAGCTCTGTCCTCATATCTGGACTTGACGACTGAGCAACTTAGTTCTGGTTCAAATGTTTCTCATCAATGTTTGTGAAAAGTTGAGGCAATGAAACTGTGAGTCCAGAGAGACCAACATGGCCAAAGACTGAAGAACAGGCTACCTAAGAGCTGCAACAGGAAGAATTCTAAGGATCTACTGAGAATTTCTTTGAGTATTAAGCAAACTATTGAAGAGTTCATGCGGACGCATGCGGTCAGAAAAAGAGCCAAATGAGATTAGGTGCTACAATGCTTAGGGCTCACACTGAGTCTGCAAATACACCTGTTCCCACCAACCATGTTGAAAATTGAGAATTCACAATTTTGGGTTCAGACACAAAGACAGTTTTGCTCCAAGTTTGGGGAATAATCAGGCCTGGACTAAACACAAATTCCACCTAAGACATCTTAAACACCAGACCCCAAATGACTCCAAGTGTTTCTAAGAAATTTAATTGTGTCCCAGAACAAACCTCAAGGTATTTATATGAACACAAAGTTTCCAGCATCCAACAATATAAAACTTAAAATGTTTGGAATCCAGTCAAATATTACCAGACATACAAAGAAACAAGAAATGACCGATAGTAAGAGTGAGGAGGGAAATCAGTCAAAACAGACTGACACAGATGTTAGAATTAGCAAGTAAGGTCATTAAAAGAGTAACTGTATTTCACATGGTTAACAAATTAAGTAGAGACATGAAATAAATAAAAAGACCTAAAATGGACTTTGAGAGATAAAAACTGTAATATAGGAGATGATGAACACACTGGATAGGATTAATGGCAAATTAGACATGTAAAGGAAAATATAGTTGAACTTGAAGATATAGCAATATGAACTATCCAAATAAAATAAAAAATAAAAATTTTTAAATGAACAAAGCATCATCAATCAGTGGCACAACTTCAAATGGTCCACTATATAAGCAAATGGAGACCCCTAAGGGGAGCAGTAAGAGAGACAAAGACACACTGGAGGAAATGGCTGAAAACTTTCCACATATGATAAACTATAAACCTACAGACCCACAAATCTCAAAAAAAGCAAAAACAAGATGACTGAAACTGCAGATAATCACAATAATCAGATTGCTCAAAAGCAATGATAAAAAGAGTATCTTAAGTCATATTTTAAAAAAACACATGAGGTAGGTAGCTTCTAAAAAAAAAAAAAATCCTAACGTTCCAGGGCTTTTGGCATATGAGCCTTTATATGTAGCCTGCACACTTGCTTCTGACAAATACCTGGCCCTCTCTTGAGACACAGTTCAATACATGCCACCGACTCCAAGCACAAATATGGTTATCTTGTCACCTATGCTGATCCACAAGAAATATATACCAAGTCTCTCCCACCAAGAAAGGCACTGGCTAATGATCACTTTTTTTTTTAAGATTTTATTTATTTTAGAGAGAGAGAGTTCATGTGAGCAAAGAGAGGAGCAGCAGAGAGGGAAAGGAAGAGAATCTCCAGCAGACTCTGTGCTGAGCGAAGAGCCCAACATGGCGCTTAATCCCATGACCCTGAAATCATGACATGAGCCAAAACCGAGAGCCAGATGCTTAACTGACTGAGCCACCAAGGCGCCCTTAATGATGACTCTTAAGACCATTTCTGCACCAAAGCAGCAAGTCAAAGTGACAACAAAACTTCCATTTGTCTAGCGTGTCTTTCATTCAGGATGATAGCCATAGGGAGAGAGGAAAACAAAAGGTAATTAACTTTTACGGTAACTTAGTCAAAGTTGCTCCTGTTCACATAATAAACTAAGCAAGTCCCCTGAAGATTATTTTTCTTATTTAAAGTCATTAATTGCCATTAAGATGTCTCCAATCTCCCAGGAATAGCTACATGCTTTACAAAATGTTCTCCATAATCTGTACGGTGTGTTAAATAATAATTATAAACACTAATAAATTAACACACTCACTGGCTGTCTTACACATTTGCCTGCTATTTTAATATGCACTGCACTTAATGACTTCTTAGAAAATAATAACAGAATAGAAGTACAGTCATTACCTTCTATCCTTGGATATATTAGAATAAAATACTTAATCATATGAAATTGTACTGGGCTGTGTGTATGTTTGACATCAATTATTAACTTGATCTGATAATGCAGTTTTGTAAAACTATCCTTGTTCATGTAACCTCAATCTATCCTCAGAGCTATATGTACCTCACTTTGAAAAATCACTTTTATAAAATTTGCCAGTATTCTTTTTTTTTTAAGATTTTATTTATTTATTTGAGTGAGAGAATGAGAGAGAGAGAGAGAGAGAGAGAGAGCATGAGAGGGGGGAGAGTCAGAGGGAGAAGCAGACTCCCCGCTGAGCAGGGAGTCCGATGTGGGACTCGATCCCGGGACTCCAGGATCATCACCTGAGCCGAAGGCAGTCGCTTTACCAACTGAGCCACCCAGGCACCCAAAATTTGCCAGTATTCTAAAGTAATATCAAATATACAAAGAATTTCCAAGTATAAACAAATTCAGTTTAATGACTTACTAGAATATCAATATTTTACTTCATATTACACTCTTCTAGCAGTTCCTATATCATTACATCCCATAAATTGGCAATATTAGCATCTCTTACCCAAAAGTTCAGTTATGTTTGTATAAATTCTTGTGCAACATAATTACTAAAAGATCTCCCAAGATGAGTTGGGGGAAAACACTCAAAAGCATCTTGGAGAAATGTAACAAATACTTTGTGTGTTTGTTCTCACAAGGTCAAAATCCAGCATGTGAAAATATCACATTAGTTCTCTTCAAGGTCACAATTAGAACATCAAAGTCTGTGGAAAAACAGCAACATTTGCATTTCATATGAAGGGTGATCAATAATAGGTGCATCTATTACACGGCTCGTAAGATAAGCAAGGATTGCTGAAGAGTTACTACCCGTTTGATAAAAAAGAAATATTTACTGAAATGGAATGTATGGTGATCCCATTTCATGTTGCTAAACCAGGCAAGCATTAGTAAACGAAACCTCTAGACAGAAAAGACAACATTTTAACATAGTTATAGGATGATATAATCCCAGAAAAATATGAATTCATGTTATAGGAAGGAAACCTAGTTGCCATGTTCTCATTCTAGGGATGACACTCTTTATGCAGGGGATGTCGGGTCACATCTCAAAGTCACACAGCTAGTTAGGGGCACAACCTGGAAAAGATGATCAGCACTTAGATTTCCAATTCGCTATTCTTTCCATGTTGTTATTATATTTTAGAAACCTCATTTTGAGGATAAAATTTAAAACCAAAACAAGAATAAAAAACCTCCCACTCAGGGGCTTTGAGGTAAGACCCTTAGTAGAATCCAAAGGAAAAAAAAAAATCATTAGCCCAAGAGAGAAAAGGATAACCCTCCTCTTCCTGCTAAAATTTCTTCACATTTTGCTTTTGATCATTGCTAACAGAGCTCATTTGTACTGTTTCCTTTAATGTACCTCTGCCTCATCCCATCTCTCCTCTAACTATGGAAGATTTTCAGGTTTTAAAATCAAGCCTTGAGCTAGTGAGGGCCAAGTAGATTGATAACTAAGCGGGATGCCTTATTAGCAGAGGCTAAAAATATTGAAAAAGCCCACAACATTCCAGCAAAGATTTCAGTGTTCATTTCTTCCCCTAGTTACAAAGTTATTTCTACTTTGTGGCCTAAATTGCTCTCTTGCTAGCTAAAGAATCTTCTCATTAGCATGAAGCCATAAAATATTAACGGAGGAATTACTTCTTCTTTGGAACGAGACACCTGGAACAACTTGCTCAATATATTTCCAATTTATACTTCCTGGTTCATTGAAGAAACTGTCTATCCAAATAGCATTGGAAAGAAGGTGGAGAATCAGCCAAGGCAACATAAAAGAGCCCATAATCTATTGAAGAATCGGATGCATTTCATCATGACAAACATTTTTACTGAAACCCTTGATCATAAACTTATACGGGCACAATTATTCCCGGAATAGCTGGAAGACTTGCTGAAGTGTTTACAAGGGTTACCCAATATCAGCAGTCTTGACAGATATTTATTTCTTTTCTTTCTATTGAGTTGTCCAAATATGTATTTGCATGTATAAATTATTCCAACTATTATGGAAATAAGTAAGATATATCATGCTTGAAAATATGACATTTTATCTACCAAAAAAAATACCAAATTCATTAGGAAATATTTTACAAATAATTGCATGTGGGTTTTTCTTCCCAATTTTTTGCATCTCTTGCCTTACATAGAGGTGCAATGTTGTCTCAACAAATACAAAATGTACAAAGCAGAATTTTAAGAATTTAGATTGAAGTTCACTAAAGTATTAATTTAAATATTCAAGGTCATTAGATTTCTTGAATGTTAACAAAATGTTCTGCTATAGCGGGCATCAAGTATGGATAAATATACTTTTTTTAATTTTATTTTATTAAGTTATGTTAATCACCATACATCACATCATTAGTTTTCAATGTAGTGTTCCATGATTCATTGTTTGCAATATAACATCCAGTGCTCCATGCAATACGTGCCCGCTTTAATACCCATTACTGGGCTAACCCATCCAAATATACTCTTTAGCTTCAGATTTTTAACACGAATAGAAATCTGGCCTGTAGCATATACAAAAGTCTTATGAATGCAGCCTTCTGTGGGAGCAGAGTACCAAAGGGATTGCCAAGTTTGTTTTTACAACAGATTGTATTTGAGACTCTAATAAAGTATATTATGTTAGAAATTTTAATGAATGTTCTCAGAAATACATACTCTTCAGTTTCTGTTTTAAATGTGTACTACATTGTTATTAAACAATGCTAATCTGATCTGCAAACATACCTGGCACTGATCCTCCGTGAAAGCCAAGGTTCTCCTTTCTATGAAAAATGAAACAAATACTCAGGATCTTTTCTCATTACTTAAACTTCCACCCTGGTAATGGAAATGTACCCAACATTTTATGCGGAGTTTAAATCCTACCAATTTCAAGATCACAATGGTTGCCAAGTACAAGTCATGAGAGTCACTGCTAGATTTGATGGCCAATGCAAGGCAGCCATACAAGGAGACCAGAAACCAGGACCAACACTTACCTACTATTCTTTCAAATCCAACACAGCAAGATTTAAAAGAAATACTTTAAAGGAAATTCATTGTGATTAAAAGTAAGCCATTATAACCACTACAAAAAAGTCCTCCACAAATTCCTTTCTTAAAGAAAAAGTGTATCAGACATAAAATAAATCATAAACATTATCTATCTTACCTCCTCGATGTCAGGGGAGAGACCAGATGCCAAGAGTCAAGACGTTCCCAGAGACAGTCTTCAACTGAGTGCAGTTTAGTTCTTTTGAACATAAAACTTTCCACCTACAAAGAGTTCAAAGTATTTACAATTACACACACAAAATACTAACATGCATACATATGTGCCAATAATTACATAGACTGGATGAAGTAACAAAATTTTTATTAAATGTCATTTTCTTATAATATCCTAAACAGAAAAAAATGTACTAAAATTCATTTTTCTTGGGAAAGAAATTGATTTTTGTGGGTTTTGTAAGATAGATTGATTTATTGATTTATTGATTTATTGATTTATTGGAGAGAGAGAGAGAGCATGCAAGCATGGGGCAGTAGCAGCGGGAAACTCAAGCAGACACCTCAATATCACGATGCTGTGATCAGGACCTGAGCCAAAACCGAGCTGGATGCTTAACTGACTGAACCACCCAGGTACCCCAAGAAATTGTTTTAAATACACTCTCTAGAAATTTTAAAAATAACAGGAGAATACTCCTAAAATAAAAAGTCAAGAAAAATTAGATCATTTAATGTTATCTCTAAGATGCTAATCACAAAGGATTATAATGGATTTAGAGGGAGGAGCAAGATGGTGGAGGAGTAGGAGACCTGGATTTCGTCTGGTCCCAGGAATTCAACTAGAAAAGGACCAAACAATTCTGAACACCTAAGAACACAACAGGACATCCGAAGAAAAGAATAGCAAAAACTCTCTGAAGAGAAAATCGATCACTTTCTGGAAGGTAGGATGTGCAGAGAAGTGAATCCGAGGCGATATTCGAGAGGATAGACAACGGAGGACGGGGCCTCCGGCGGCCGCTTCTGGCAAGTGATAGAGCCGCGGAGCACAAAATCGGAAATTTTAGAAACCTGCTCCATTGAGGGACGTCGCTCCAGTGGCTAAGCGGGGAGTGGAACCCTCATTAGGACAGTGTGTCTCAGGACCCTCGAGGTCACAGAAAGATCGGGGCTGCCTGAGTGTAGCAGAGCTCCCGGGATAGGAACAGAGAAGCCGGCTGCAGAGATGGAGCCGAGGTGCAGGCTCTTAGCTCGGGATTGCCATAAACCATGATCTGTGGCACAGTTGGGGCACTGCTCCTCCAGCAGGGACCCAACAAGTGGCAGATCTGGGGAGACTCCCCTTCCTCCCCCAGGAGGAATGGCAAAGGAGCACACTGCAGGGATCTGCCGGGTTTGGACACTCCACACCAAGTTGGGTGCAAGAGATAGAAACACTCGGTCACAGGCTGGGTGAGCACAGAGTGCGGCCAGAGACCAGGGAAACAGGAGTGACTGACTGCTTTTCTCTGGGGGCTCACTGAGGAATGGGGCCCCGAGTTCTCAGCTCCTACGGGGCAGAGACTGGAAGGCCACCATTTTCACTCTTGTCCTCCAAGGCTGTATGGAAAGTTTGCAGGGAAAAAAGCTCCGAGAGCAAACCCGAGAAAATTATTTAGCCCGGACTGACAGGGCGGGGCAATTCAACCTCTGCCAAAGACATCTGAGAACCATGGAAACAGGCCCCTCTCCCAGAAGATCAGCAAGAACAGCCAGTCAAGACCAAGTTTACCAATCAATGAGAATGGCAGAACTCCAGCGTTAGGGGAATACTGCACATAGATTTTATGGCTTGTTTCCCATGATTCTTTACTCTTCCAAAGTTAATTTTTTTATTTAACTATTTTTTTTCAATTTTCTTTTTCCGTTTTGCAACCAATATCTTATCAATCCCTTTTTTAAAAAATCTTTTTTTCATTTTTAGAGTCATATTTTATCCCTTCAGAGTACTTAACCTTATTTTTGGCATATATATATAAATTGTTTTCTCTTTAAAATTTTGGGATACAGTTTCTTCTAAAAGACCAAAATATACCCTAATCTCTAGTGTATGGCTTTGTTCTAGTCTCCTGCCTGATCATATTCTCCCCTTTTTTTAAATCCTCTTCTTTCTTTTTTCAAACAACTTAATATCTTATCAATTCCTTTTATAAAATCTTTTATAATTTTCATCTTTACATTCATATCCCATCCCTTCATCGTACTAACCCTTATTTTTGTACATATATAAGTTTTTCTTTCCTTAAAATTTTGGGAGGCACTTTCTTCTAACAGATCAAAATAAACGCCAAATCTAGTATGTGGCACTAATCTATACACCAGCCTGATCATATTTGATCATATCCTGTTTTTCTTTGTTTGTTTTCATCTTTAACTTTTTCTTTTTTCACTCTTTCCCTTTCTTTTCCCCTGGTTTCAGGTCTCTTCTGATTTGTTTAGTGTATATTTTTCAGGGGATGTTCTAACCCTTTAGCATTTTGTACTCTCATTCATCTAATCTCCTCTGGACATAATTACAAGATGGAAAAAATCACATCAAAAAAAAAAAAAAAAGAACAAGAGGCAGTACCAACTGCCAGGGACCTAATCAATATGGACATTAGTAAAATGACAGAACCAGAGTTCAGAATGATGATTTTAAGGATACTAGCTGGACTTGGTAAAAGCATGGTAGATATTAGAGAAACTCTTTCTGGAGAAATAAAATTATTAAAATCTAACCTAGTCTAAATCAAAAAGCCTATTAATGAGGTAAAATAAAAAATGGAGGATTTAACTGCTAGATTAAATGACGCAGAAGAGAGAATTAGTGATATAGAAGAACAAATGATGGAAAATAAGGAAGCTGAGAAAAAGAGAGATAAACAACGACTGGATCACAGGGGCAGAATTCGAGAGACAAGTGATATCATAAGACAAAACAATTTTAGAATAATTAAGATGCCAGAAGAAGAAAGAGAGAGGGGGGAAGAAGGTATACTGAGGTAAATTATAGGAGAGAACTTCCCTAATTTGGGGAAGGAAACAGGCAGGCATCAAAATCCAGGAGGCACAGAGAACCCCCCCAAAATCAATAAAGATAGGTCAACTCCCTGACATCAAACAGTAAAACTTATGAGTTTCAGAGACAAACAGAAAATCCTGAAAAGAGCTTGGGAGAAGAGATCTGTAACCTACAATGGTAGAAACAATAGACTGGCAACAGACCTATCCACAGAGACCTGGCAGGCCAGAAAGGACGGGCATGATATATTCAAAGCACTAAATGAAAAAAATATGCAGCCAAGAATACTCTATCCAGCTAGGCTGTCAATGAGAATAGAAGGAGAGATAAAAAGCTTCCAGGACAATCAAAAACTAAAGGAATTTGCAAACACGAAACCATCCCTACAAGAAATATTGAAAGGGGTCCTCTAAGCAAAGAGAGAGCCCAAAAGCAACATAGACCAGAAAGGAACACAGACAATATACATTAACAGTCACCTTAGGGGCAGTACAGTGGCACTAAAACATATCCTTCAATAGTTACCCTGAATGTAAATGGGCTAAATGCCCCAATCAAAACATACAGGCTATCAGACTGGATAAGAAAAACAAGACCGATCGATATGCTCTCTGTAAGAGACTCATTTTAGATCCAAAGACACCCCCAGATTGAAAGTGAGGGGGTGGAAAACCATCTACCATGCTAATGGAGACCAAAAGAAACCTGGGGTGGCAATCCTTATATCAGACAAATTAGATTTTAAACCAAAGACTTTAATAAGAGATGAGGAAGGACACTATATCCTACTTAAAGGGTCTATGCAACAAGAAGATCTAACAGTTGTAAATATCGATGCCCCTAACATGGGAGCAGCCAATTATATAAGGCAATTAATAACAAAAGCAAAGAAACACATTGACAACAATACAATAATAGTGGGGGACTTTAATACCCCCTGACTGAAATGGACAGATCATCTAAGCAAAAGATCAACAAGGAAATAAAGACTTTAAATGAAACACTGAAACAAATGGACTTCACAGACATATTCAGAACATTCCATCCCAAATCAACGGAATACACATTCTTCTCTAGTGCCCATGGAACATTCTCCAGAACAGATCACATCCTAGGAAACAAATCAGGTATCAACCGGTACCAAAAGATTGGGATCATTCCATGCATATTTTCAGACCACAGTGCTTTGAAACTAGAACTCAATCACAAGAGGAGTGTCGGAAAGAACTGAAATACATGGAGGCTAAAGAGCATCCTGCTAAAGAATGAATGGGTCAACCAGGAAATTACAGAAGAATTTAAAAAATTCATGGAAACCATTGAAAATGAAAACACAACTGTTCAAAATCTTTGTGATGCAGCAAAGGCAGTCCTAAGAGGAAACTATATAGCAATACAAGCCTTTCTCAAGAAGCAAGAAACGTCTCAAATGCACAACCTAAACTTCCACTGAAAGGACCTGGAGAAAGAACAGCAAGTCAAGCCTAAACCCAGCAGGAGAAGAGAAATAATAAAGATCAAAGCAGAAATCAATGAACTAGAAACCAAAAGAACAGTAGAACACATCAACGAACCTAGGAGCTGGTTCTTTGAAAGAATTAACAAGATTGATAAACCCCTGGCCAGACTTATCAAAAAGAAAAGGGAAAGGACCAAAATCAACAAAATCATGAATGAAAGAGGAGAGATCACAACCAACACCAAAGAAATACAAACAATTATAAGAACATATTATGAGCAACTATATTTCAGCAATTTAGATAATCTGGAAGAAATGGATGCATTCCTAGAGATGTATCAACTACCAAAACTGAACCAGCAAGAAATAGAGAACCTGAACAGACCTATAACCACTAAGGAAATTGAAGCAGTCATGAAAAATCTCCCAATATACAAAAGCCCAGGGCCAGATGGATCCCCAGGGAATTCTACCAAATATTTAAAGAAGAATTAATACCTATCCTTCTGAAACTGTTCCAAAAAATAGAAATGGAAGGAAAACTTCCAAACTCATTTTATGAGGCCACCATTACCTTGATCCCCAAACCAAAGGCCCCATCAAAAAGGAGAATTACAGACCAATATCTCTGATGAACATGGATGCAAAAATTCTCACCAAAATACAGGCCAATAGGATCCAACAGTACATTAAAAGGATTATTCACCAGGACCAAGTGGGATTTATCCCTGGGATGCAAGGTTGGTTCAACATCCGCAAATCAATCAACGTGATACAATACATTACGAAAGGAAAGAACAAGAAACATATGATCCTCTCAATAGATGCAGAAAAAGCATTTGACAAAGTACAACATCCTTTCTTGATCAAAACTCTTCAGAGTATAGGGATAGAGGGTACATACCTCAATATCATAAAAGCCATCTACAAAAAGTACATTGAAAGGATAATTCACCACGACCAAGTGGGATTTATTCATGGGCTGCAAGGTTGGTTCAACATCCACAAATCAATCAATGTGATACAATACATTAATAAAAGAACAAGAATCATATGATCCTCTCAATAGATGCACAAAAAGCATTTGACAAAGTACAGCATCCTTTCTTGATCAAAACTCTTCAGGGTATAGGCATAGAGGGTACATACCTCAATATCATAAAAGCCATCTATGAAAAACCCACAGCGAACATCATCCTCAATGGGGAAAAACTGAGAGCTTTCCGCCTAAGGTCAGGAACAAGGCAGGGATGTCCACTAATATCACCACTGCTATTCAACATAGTATTAGAAGTCCTAGCCACAGCAATCAGACAACAAAAAGAAATAAAAGGCATCCAAGTTGGCAAAGAAGAAGTGAAACTCTCACTCTTTGCCGATGATATGATACTTTATGTGGAAAAGCCAAAAGACTCCACCCCAGAACTGCTAGAAGTCACACAGGAATTCAGTAAAGTGGCAGGATATAAAATCAATGCACAGAAATCAGTGGCATCCCTATACACCAACAACAAGACAGAAGAGAGAGAAATTAAGGAGTCGATCCCATTTACAATTACACCCAAAACCATAAGATACCTAGGAATAAATCTAACCAAAGAGGCAAAGAATCTGTATTCAGGAAACTATAAAATACTCATGAAAGAAATTGAAGAAGATACAAAGAAATGGAAAAACGTTCCATGCCCATGGATTGGAAGAACAATATTGTGAAGATGTCAAAGCTATCTAGAGCATTCTACACATTCAATGCAATCCCTAACAAAATGCCATCCACTTTTTTCAAAGAAATGGAGCAAATAATCCCAAAATTTGTATGGAACCAGAAAAGACCCCAAATAGCCAGAGGAATGTTGAAAAAGAAAAGCAAAGCTGGCGGCATCACAATTCTGGACTTCAAGCTCTATTACAAAGCTGTCATTATCTAGACAGTATGGTACTGGCACAAAAACAGACACATAGATCAATGGAACAGAATTGAGAGCCCAGAAATGGACCCTCAACTCTACGGTCAACTCATCTTCGACAAAGCAGTTAAGAATGTCCAATGGAAAAAAGACAGTCTCTTCAACAAATGATATTGGGAAAATCGGAGAGCCACATGCAGAAGAATGAAACTGGACCATTTCCTTACACCACACACAAAAATAGACTCCAAATGGTTGAAGACCTAAACGTGAGACAGGAGTCCATCAAAATCCGAAAGGAGAACACAGGGAGCAACCTCTTCGACCTCAGCCGCAGCAACTTCTTCCTAGAAACATCGCCAAAGGCAAGGGAAGCAAGGGCAAAAACGAACTATTGGGACTTCATCAAGATAAAAAGCTTTTGTACAGCAAAAGAAACAGTCCACAAAACCAAAAGACAATCGACAGAATGGGAGAAGATATTTGCAAGTGACATATCATATAAAGGGCTAGTATCCAAAATCTATAAAGAACTTCTTAAACTCAACACCCAAAGAACAAAGGATCCAATCAAGAATTAGGCAGAAGTCATGAACAGACATTTTTCCAAAGAAGACAACCAAATGGCCAACAGACCCATGAAAAAGTGCTCAACATCACTCAGCATCAGGGAAATCCAAATCAAAACCTGAATGAGATACCACCTCACACCAGTCAGAATGGCTAAAATGAACAAGTCAGGAAACGACAGACGTTGGCGGGGATGCGGAGAAAGGGGAACCCTCCTACACTGTTGGTGGGAATGCAAGCTGGTGCAGCCACTCTGGAAAACAGTATGGAGGTTCCTCAAAAAGGTGAAGATAGAGCTACCATACGATCCAGCAATTGCACTACTGGGTATTTACCACAAAGACACAAATGTAGGGATCCGAAGGGGTACGTGCACCCCGATGTTTATAGCAGCAGGGTCCACAATAGCCAAACTTTGGAAAGAGCCAAGATGTCCATCGACAGATGAATGGATAAAGAAGAAGTGGTGTATATACACAATGGAATATTATGCAGCCATCAAAAGGAATGAGATCTTGCCATTTGCAACGACGTGGATGGAATTGGAGGGTATTATGCTGAGCGAAATAAGTCAATCAGAGAAAGACATGTATCATATGACCTCACTGATATGAGGAATTCTTAATCTCAGGAAACAAACTGAGAGTTGCTGGAGTGATGGGGGGTGGGAGGGATGGGGTGGCTGGGTGATAAGACATTGGGGAGGGTATATGCTATGTTGAGCGCTGTGAATTGTGTAAGACTGTTGACTCACAGTCCTGTACCTCGGACACTAATAATACATTATATATTTAAAAAAAAAAAAAAAAAAGCAAGACGGGAAGAATGAAGGGGGGGAAATTGGAGGGGGAGACGAACCATGAGAGACTTTGGACTCTGAGAAACAAACTGAGGGTTCTAGAGGGGAGGGGGGTGGGCAGATGGTTAGCCGCTGATGGGTATTAAAGAGGGCACGTACTGCATGGAGCACTGGATGTTATATGCATACAATGAATCATGGAACGCTACATCAAAAACTAATGATGTAATGTATGGTGATTAACATAACAATAATAAAAAAAGGATTATAATGGATTTTATAGAGTGAGTCATGACTTTGTACAACAGGGTGCCTCTTTTCAGTTCAGATACGATAGTTAGGAACAAAATAAAGTATTATCTTAAATCCAGTGAAGAGAGCTTTCAGGCGCGAAAAATACGCATGCGCAGGCATATTCCCACACACAGGACAGAAAAATTGTGAGTGTGCTGAAGGTAAAGCGACAGGTCTATTTTTCCTGTATCTAAGAAGTCAAACAAGCCTCCAGCAGGTTTTCAGCATTTCAGAGACAAAGTGAGCTTTGAGCAGTTTCAGATTCAAAGATAGAGAACTCAGTAACAATTGGACTCAAGTGAAAAACCATTCCATCTCAGCGTAAACAGTCATAGGACAAACACAAGAGGATTGGCATCCCTGGCATAACTCTGAAAATAGAGGGTCTCTGATTTAAACTAAAGCAGAGACCCCCTCACTGAGGAAGCATTGGCCCCAACCTTCTGGTGAGAAGGAACTAGAAGTATACGAAGAAAGTGCATGACTGATACTATTTAAGTCTACTGCAACTGTAAACTAAAGTTTTAAAAGTGTTTTCACTGAGTTCAATTCCTTTTTTTTTTTTTTATGTTATGTTAGTCACCACACAGTTTTTGATGTAGTGTTCCAAGATTCATTGTTAGCATACAACACCCAGTGCTCCATGCAGAGCGTGCCCTCCTTAATACCCGTCACCAGGCTAGCCCATCCCCCTCCCCCCTCCCCTCTGAAACCCTGAGTTTATTTCCCGGAGTCCATAGTCTCTCATGGTTCATTGCCCCCTCTGATTCCCACCCCCCTTCATTTTCCCCTTCCTTCTCCTAATGTCCTCCATGCTGTGCCTTATGTTCCACAGATAAGTGAAACCACATGATAACTGTCTTTCTCTGCTTGACTTAGCATATTCCCCTCCAGTTCCATCCATTTTGATGGATATAGTAGGTATTCATCCTTTCTGACGGCTGAGTAATATTCCATTGTATATATGGACCGCATCTTCTTTACCCATTCATCCGTTGAAGGGCATCTTGTATCCCTGATGAATATGGATGCCAAAATTCTCAACAACATCCTAGCCAATAGGATCCAACAGTACATTAAAAGGATTATCCATCACCCCCAGGCAGGGAGCCTGACATGGGGCTCGATCACAGGACCCTGGGATCATGACCTGAGCCGAAGGCAGACACTTAAACCTACTGGGCCACCCAGGTGCCCCAGACCTTATTATCCTCAGTTATTAGAATCCTTACCTCATAGATTTGTTGCAAGTTTCAAAGTAAAATATGCACACTAAGCTACATGCTCTTTCCTCAGTAAATAAGGGCTAGCATTACTAAACTGTCCGGAATAATCTGATTCTGTGATCTGCAAACTTGATACAATTACACAAACTTCCATAGCCTGAAAAAATTCCATGAAGATGTATAAATGTAAGTAAAGATGCTGGAAGTGTATACAGTTATATGTCCCAAGGCAGACATCAGAAGCCACAGTGGGGAGTGCTGGAAGTCTCTGCTCCCCCACAGTGACCTGTAGGACCTGCTTTATTTCACAGTATAGAGACGCCACAGGGACAGCCCAAGTCCTCATCTTAAAGATGAAGAAACAGGCTCACAGATTTTAAAAAGCATTTCAAACCATTTAAAACTGAATCATTTTCTCCATTTGGTTAATAAGATATACTGTCTTTTTAAATAAACTCTTTGTTCTAAGACAGTTTTAAAATTTGAGGGAAAAACTAAGATAAATATTATACTAGTATGTATATACTGTGTATCAAGAAACATTACCTCCCTCCATGACTATGGAGAGGGATGTTATTGTAGTCCTTCCAGGCACTTTTTTTTATATTTATTTGTGCTTAATAAAATATTAATCACAAGACAAATAGAGGTTTGGGTCAGAAGTTTTTTGTGCACCATACTGAGCAGACTGGACTAACAATGCAAACACTTTGACATCACATTAATGAAGGCACCACTGTTGTGAGCTGAATTCTTGTTTTTACTGAACTAACCAAGGGCTTCGTTCCAAAGAAATTTTGACTCTGGTAAAGCCTATTTAAGCCCTGAGAAATTTCCTTCTATTACCATTGGTGACATCTTTCAAAGGGCATACTATTGCCAATTATATTTACCCTTCATTTTAAGGCTAGAATTTTAAAGATAAGTCCAATAACTATTTCTTCTTAATCAGTAGGCCTGTGCATAGTTGACATAAGGTAATGCTTTTGGATATTGTAGTTAGACTTTGTGAAGTGTAGATAATTGGAAAAGTGCAGTTAGTATTTTTGTTTGCAATTTCAATTTAGCTTGGTCGGTAAGACTGCAGGCTTTAGAAGAGCCAGCTGCCTTGACTCAAATCTTGAGTCTCCAACTTACTTGGTATGTGACCTAGGCCAAGTTGTTTAATATATTTATATACTATTACCTTACAAGGGTGATAATAGATTAGTACGTAATACTATTTTGAGGCTAAATATATGTTAACTAGGTGTTGCTTCAGATTATCGTGCGTATAAATATTCAGAACAGATGATCTCCTTTGTGCCAGGAATTTTTCCAGGTTGGATAAAACATTGAACAAAATATACACAAATAAATCACTGCTGTTGTGAAGCTTCTATTTTAATAGGGCAGATGGACAATAAACACTGAAAAGAAAACCATATGGTACTTAAAGAGGAAGGACTAACGAGCAAAACAGCAGGATAGGAAATAGGAAATGTAGAAATGTACGGAAAGTTTAGAAAGACTGGCTATGGTCAGTATTCAACATCCGTCTTTGAGCTTCAGACTCGCCCTTCTGTATGGTTCGTGGTAATGCTGAGGCTACCACTTTGCAAACCACATCCCTACTTAGCTGTCAGGCTCCTTGCAGGGCCCACCAGGTTTCCCTAGAAGAAAACTAAGATAAGAGAAGGAAGAATGGACTTTCTACTTCCTGTTCACTTCCTGCTTGTTTCCCGGTTCTATCAGTGTCCTTCCAGCCCTGCTTTACTCCAGCAGGAGAACATTCCAGTTGAAGCACTTAAAGCCAGTTTTTATTTTTTATTTTTGCCAACATTCGCAGAACCAGTCTTATCATACTGCCCTGTCCCCAGAAAAGTATTTGCATGGGCTGGGTGGTGGCTCCTCCTCAGAGACGATCTTAACCCTAGGTCCGTGGATCCCTTCCTCCAGGCTCAAAGACACCACCCAGTTAAGCTGCACCCTGCCCTTAACAATCTGGACCAAACTTTGCAAGGCTTAGCTTCTCGGCTCCGTGGTTGAAAAATACCAGTCTTTTCCCTTTCTTCTCCAACCCTAAGGCTAGAAGCCCTTCCCTGCAGCTGCTACCTCTCTACTGCCCTAGGGTTCCCACTGTACCATTTCCACTTACCTGGTTAACAAATCTTTATACTTAGTTAATATTTTTCTAACTAATGACTCTCCTTAAAAACATGACATGAATTTTCGCTCTTGAATAGCATGACTGTACGATTGACAGCAAAGGCTGCACTGAGTAAAGACCTCAAAGAAGTGAGAGAGTGAGCCACACAGAGAGGGAAAGCATTCTGGGCAAAGAACACTGCCAAGTGCAAAGGTCCTGAGGTGGGCCCTGCCTGGTGTGTGTGAAGAATAACAAGAAAGCCTCTACTTCTGAAGAAGAATAAGCAAGGGTTGAGGACTAGGAGCTGAGATCTGAGAGATGACAGGGGCCAGACTGCAGAATGCCTCATAAACAAGGGGGCCATTACTTACTGTTTGAACGGGACACTTTAGAAAATGAAAGGGCTACTATTAATCACTAGGTGGAGATAACAGGTATTAAATTGGAATGTTCCGGCATATTGATTTGAAAGACGTTCCTTTGTGCAAGTCATTGTCAGGACCGTGGTTTTTATTTTCAAAATGAGGTATGAAGCTATTTGATGATAGAGATAAGTTGCTCTAACTTACATGTTAACTGCTGCCAAGAGGAGAATATGTATGTATTTTCTACAAAACACAATTATTTCTTAACTCAATATGAATTATTTAATTATAATAAATGTGGCAAAACATACATGGGTTTTTGAGTAAATCCAATAGAAATAAAAACACAGGTATACCACTGTATTTACCATGACATCCAACTTACTGATACTTATCTAAGTTAACGTTAGCTTTGTTTTTTCTAATTTAAGGAAAAACATACAGATTTTTCAAACTTTAGGGACGCCTGGGTGGCTCAGTCACTTAAGCGTCTGCCTTAGGCTCAGGTCATGATCCCAGGGTCCTGGGATCGAGCCCCGCATCGGACTCCTTGCTCAGCAGAGAGCCTGCTTGTCCCTCTGCCTCTGCCTGACACTCCCCCTGCTTGTGCTCTCTCTCTCTCTCTCTCTCTGGCAAGCAAATAAATTAAATCTTTAAAAAAAATTTTTTTTTTCAAACTTTAAACATGTTAAAAATCCTTAGGCCTCTATCTGTTCCAAATTCTTCCTTCTGTTCTTGAAATACTACAAGGACAAATTAGCCTACCTGTATTCCAGCTAAGATCAATCACAGGAAAAAGTAAAGGTTAGAAGGAAAGTCATAGCTAACAATTAACAGGGCTGGGATTTGAGCCCTTGTCAGCCTTCAAAGTCACTACTTCATGTGTCTCACGAAACCCTGTGTATTAAATATCCTTTCTAATTTTATGACCTTTTAATTTCATGCTAAGCATTAAACATAAAACAAAGTGCATTGTATTTTGTTTTGTTGTCATTTTGTGGGAAACTGGAACTTCTTTTTGAGAAAAAGAACTCCTCAAAGTCAAATTTCAGTATCTTAATTATCTTCCTCTGCCACAGGTTGCCTATTTGTACTCAAAATTATTCTTCTTCTCTAACATTCCCATAGGTGTTAAGAACTGGAAGACTGGACTCCATTGTCGGTAGGGCTGCAGTTTAGGTTCTACCATAGAGATGCACTTAAATGGTTCATTACATACAAACATCAGTTCTGTGAACTACAGAGAAGTATTCACTCATTATCTGGGTCATTCTGTGTCTTATGCAGGCTAGAAGGAACCTCAATTCTATAATGTTCTCTGTATCAGATGTATAGGGTGAAAGATTTAATCTACACAGAGCAATAAAACAGATATCAAGAATAAAACAAGACAAGAGTTAAAATAACAGTAAGAATTCAACCAAAAAGAAAGGTAAAAATGTACATCAAGTTCAGTCTAGGTTTTGAACAGTGGCCTTGAGTATCTCCCTAGAAACAGGATTGGTAACAGTGATATTGGAATAAAGAATGTTGAACTGAGCCAGGTAACAAAGACTGAAAATACCAATATTACTGTAAATGTTAACTACCTAGAATTTAAATAAAAACTTGAAACAAAACAAAATAATCTGGTATCAATCTAAGGAAAATAAAATGTATCAATCAGAATTTTGCTTCTCTGATAATATATTCTACTGAGAGTTTATAAATTAAATGTGATTTCTATTTCCTAAATTACATGTTTACTTTTTAAAAGTATTTTTATTTTTTATTTAATTTTATTTAATAAAATTTAATTTTAAAAAACTTTAAATTTTAAAAGTAATTTTAATTTTTTAATTTTATTTTAAAAATTTAACTTAAAAAATTAATTATATGAAATAAGTATCTGTGCTGAAAAGGCAGAATTAAACGGCTGAATTCTGGAGGAAGAGCTACTTTCTTATTTTGAAGCAAGTTTTTAATAGTGAAGTCATTTTTATCTAGAATCTATATAGAATGTAACAAAAACGATCCCTCTGAAAGACCGGAGGGATTGATATTTTGTTGACAGTCCGCTCGGTGAGCGCCCCAGGACTGGATTCTAATCATCCTCCTCTTATACTGAAAGCATTTAGTGATTCTCCACTGACTGTTGAATGAAGTCCCAACATCTCAGTCATGAAGTATCTTCTACCAGAGGATCCAAACTATTAACCATTTCTCATTATGTATCAACATGAGTATTTCTCTTCAGCCAAAGTGATTTCTAGCTCTTATCTGAAGAGGTCCCTCCCATTCTCTGCTCTTTCTACCAGACTGATTCCTCCACACAGCACACACTTCCTTCTCTTCTCTTCTGGGACTATTGCCATGTGCTCTGCTCTACCAGTGACCAGCCAGCGGTGCACTAAGAGATGTTTTCCAAAGTTATTTCGACTCACCAAGGATATGGCTTTGCTTCAGAGAATTCTAGAGCTGTGTTCTGTGACTCACGTGGTGCTGGGGATCTCTGTGGCATGTCTCAATATCAGACCTCTCAGATCCTACAATCTTTTCTCAGAACACCTTGCTTAGAACTCTCCCTCATGCTCCAGCTAGCCGCCCCCCCCCCAAAAAAAAACCTTAAAGGCATCTGTTACTCCAACAAAAATATTACAGAACTAGCTTTAGGGGGGAAAAAATGATACTTATATTAGCAACACACACGCAATGCATCACAAGTAAATTTATCCTTTGGGTGTATAACCCAAACCAGGCTCAAAGTTGATAAATAAGTGTAGTGAAATCTATTGTTATGCACAAGTACATAAGCAGGATAACTCTGAACTTCAAACAATAGACTGAAAATCATTTTACCCCCCAAAATGCACTTATTTTTATATTTTAAAAAAGTATCAGCTCTTAAGTGGTAAAGCATCAAAAATATCAAAGTGTGTGCCCAGTTAAGCTTCACAAGTCTTAAATCTTTAACTGTTCGTTATTTCCCTGTGTGGGTCAGGTCTGTCCTGTTTTTTAAAGTTCAATTTAAGAATCTCCTATTGTCATCTTTCAGGATACTTTTACGATTTTATTATTTTCAATTTCTAAAACATGTCAAGTATAACACTTATTCATCATTTATAAGTTTAAGACCAAAAACTTTGCCTTCCTAAGGTTTAAATAGGAATAAAAAATGAAGAAACCAAGGATTGAAAACTTAAAAAGTCAAAAGATAGGGGAGCCAGTACCAATACAGAAAAGCAGTCTACTGTGTCTTAGACTTCTGCTTGGGTAAATACTAATACGTAACTAGTTAGAAAAATATTTATCCCAGTTAGCAAAATAAACAATGTCATTTCAATAATTACTCTTTTGTGCATGGTACCTGTTGTGAGGTGAACTTCACATCTGATAAGGTGGCATGAAAATCTGTAAGAAAGGGTGCCTCCTGCTTAACACCAATTTAAGCTAAGGAAGATGAATTTAGACCCCTTGCAATTGCTGTGAAATGGAGAACAGACTGGGGCTTCGGGAAAAAGTAGGGGGAAAGCTGCAAAGTGAAAGGAGGGGGAGGGCTGGGAACTCTGAGGAAGGGGTTGTAGAGAGGCCATCAGCTGGAAAAATCCCTCTCACCGAAATATATTCATAGATAAGATACGTGTGATCTTCAAAATCCAGATGTCAACCAACCAGTTACTCCTACTGGTAGGAAGTGCAAGGTGCAGCAACTTTCCCTTTCCCTTAGAGGGGTGGGTGGGTTCAAGCTTGATCAAAACCTGTAATTTTTACCATAAATTGTATTGGCATGGAAGTAAGTATTCTAAGTGTCTGTGGAGTTTATCTCCCACTTCCTGGTATACATGTGTTGTGATAAAAAAAAAATTTAGGATGCTTGTAGCTTCCTGATGACCAGGTCTGATTAGCACAATGTTAACAAGAGAGTAAACCAACAAGCTCTTCTCTAGAATTTCAAGATTACTGAGGTCCCTGTGTACTATTATGAAAGACAGTGGGAGAAGTAACACAGCCCTGCAGCAAGACAATGAATGCGTGCGGCTTGCCATTGAGAGGAAAACTGTTTTTAATCCTCCCTGACGACGGTTATAGAGAAGAAAGCAGTTGCCAGATAAAAGGCCACATACCAAGCTCCAGAAACTGTGTTCATAGGGTCTGTTAAAAATACTCCATCTTCCGTAGCATCTGTCATCAGGGCCACCACTCTGTTGAGAGAGGCAAACTGCCATTGTACCTGAGTGATCTTGCTTGTCCCTGCTGGGTGTGCCAAAGAGGGCAAGCTCCTGACCACTCTTCACCTGAACCATTCCTCAGGGTTGGGTTTTCAGTGAGCAAACCTCGAGAGATAAGATAATGTCTCCTGGACACTGTGTTCTCCCACCCCTGAGTTCCTCAGCTGTGATGCAAATTCACTGCCCCTCTATATCATAGTCAAGTTGCGGTCTCTCTGGCTACTCGTAATATACTCATTGTATATATAAACAGCTTGCGTCCCCTCACCCTTTATGTGAAGGAAGTTCTGGCATCTTTTCTTTGTTTGCTATAGGCACAGCTATGTCTAGGTTTCAGGGGCTATCCTGGAAACACCACTGGGGTGAGTCCCAAGTGTCCTTGCAAACCCTGAATCCTAAATCATTGACCAGTTTCCCCCATGTTAGTCCTCTCCTATTGCAAGCAGAATAATGACTCTCCAGAGATGTCCTTGCCTAATCTTTGGAACTTGTGAACATGTTACCTTACGTGGAAAAGGGTCATTGCGCCGGTGATTAATTCTACAAGTTTGTGATGGGGGAAATTACCCAGGTGGGCCCAGTGTTATCACAGAGTCCTGTAAAACAGAGGTAAGAGGGTCAAATTCAGATTAGGAGAATCTGGTATGAGACTAGGAACTGCAAGCCTGGGCAAGGAGGCAATCTCTAGAAGCTGGACAAGCAAGTAAATGAGTTCTTCTCCAGGGCCTCCAGAAGGAACACAACCCCACTGAGCCATTTTAGACTTCTGGCCTATAGAACAGTAAGATGAAAAGTTTATGTTATTTCAAGGCAACTGTATCTGTCTTATTTGTTACAGCAGCAATAGTGATCTGACTCTCCTCTCCTCTCCCCTACCCCCCAATACTCCCCAGCTCCTGCCAGTAAATGTCAGCCAGATCAGAATTCCTTCTCTGTAGAAGGCTTGAACTTCTCTGTGTGGGCCATACTGAAACCCGAAGGCAAGGACGAAAGGGGAGAATGGTACTCGAAGAAAACGAGCATCATCTTGCCAGACAGTGCTTCAAGAGAGGTCACTGCACAGTGTCCAGGTAAGGGGTAGGAGCTACTTCTGCCAGCTGGAAGACCTCAAAGGTATTTGGGAGTGGGGAGTATTTTGGGGTTCACTTACCCCAGTACTCCAATCTTAAGTCTTAGGGTCCCATTTGTCCAGGAAAACTTTCAAATGCAACCTCTTCTGTGGCTAGGCCCCCATTACAACATGATCCTGACCAGTTTTTTGCTTTTGTTTTTTCTTTTTTTAGCACAGGAGCTAAGAATATCCATTCCAGTTGCCATAGGGGCTCTCTAGCTTTCAAATATGTCTGAAATTCTCAATTATCTGCTCTGAACTTATGTATCCAAGGTATTTCCAGGATATATTTTTCAATGCCTCAGTTTATGCTATAATCCCTACCACCTCTAATTAAATCAAAGCTATATGACTGTGAAAAAAATGATACCGTATTACAAGTGAAGGTCAAATATGAACTGAGTTCTACAGACTATCAATACTCCAAGGCACACTTCTCACAACGCTGAGTGGCAAATACTGATCAGGTACCTGACCACCCGAGCTTGTCCAGGAAAGGCCAACCAGAGGCTAGTAAGGGGACTTTTGTTCTACTGTCTCTTCCTCAGCCACTCCACTGAGTCACCTGATTTAGGTCAGTGTTTTTAGTTTTTGCAGAATGAAAGTTTTTCATTTAAATTGTCCCAAGTTTCTCATTTTTCATTCCAAATACATGCTATAATCTTTCTTCTGATTATTGGCAACTGAGAAGGGTATGGCATTGTAAGTTTAAGGTTGTGGCAACAGAGGTATTTTTTTCCTAGAATCTTCCTTATTATCAGCATTGCATAGTATTCTCCAGGGTCAGCACAGGAAGAGTGACTTCTGGATAAAATTTGATTGCAAGGTAGGCTATCAAGCCAGAATGCTTTCTTGGCAAAGAAAGTCTGATGACAGGGACAGAGTATTTCAACAGCAAAGGCTACTAAGTCCGCTGGATACCCTCAGGGTTGCCTGTTGCTCATATGGCACATAACTAAAAATTACTGAAAAGCAACCCTACCTCCAGATACATTACTTCCATCTATAGAACTTTCATAATATACTGATCTTATGACCCTTTATTGCCATATTCTAGAAAAAAATGTGGTAATGCATATACACATCTGTGATGTATACAATATGAATGACTCTCTAACTTAGATGTGGGGTCTTGTGCAGGGTACAGCTGGAAAACTCTGCCTGAATGTCCTAGACTCCACTTCCCTCCACAGCAGTCATTCTCGGGCATATATGTTCTCTTCTAAAAGCCTGATCTTACATTGCTCTTATGGGTTCTGGTTTCAGTGACAGAAGACCAAGTTCATTCCTAGTAGGATTTAATCCAAAAGCTTACATAGTTTTCAGCTACTGAAATTTAAGGGGAAAACCAAAAATTTGTAAAACCCCTCTTCTTTCATATAAAGTCAATTTGTGGCCTATTGTGAATCACTAATAAGAACAGGAGAATCTTGGGGCACCTGGGTGGCTCAGTCCTTATGCATCTGCCTTTGGCTCAGGTCGTGATCCCGGGGTCCTGGGATCGAGCCCCACATTGGGGTCCCTGCTGGGCCGGGAGCCTGCTTCTCCCGCTCCCGCTCCCCCGGCTTGTGTTCCCTCTCTCTCTGTCAAATAAATAAATAAAATCTTTGGGAAAAAAAAAAAAAAAGAAGAGAATCTTAATGGAGAACCATTGAGATTGGTGCCAAGTATTTTCTTTCTAATCACGTAAAAATTCCAAGAGTTAGATTGGAATGAGTTCTGTCACAGATTTAACCCTTTCAGACCATAGGATCCTAAAATTTCAATCCAAGGGACTATAGGAGGATTTCATGTAAGCAGCGGATGATATTTCTATCTAAGTAGTTATGAAGAATCTCATTCATTAGTATTGCAAGATGATATTTATTCTTCTTTACTCCAGTATCATTTTCAGTGCTATTAAATTTCAGCTTCTTTTCATCGCCATAAAAACAAATTTCAAACTTCTTTATTTTCTTCTAGTGGACTCTTGGCCTCTTACACTGCACCTACTAGTAAGCATTATGAGGAGATGAACACACTTTTGACTTGATTTCTAGATAACCATTTAAATTCTCTGCCTCCAATATCTATCCAAATAAACACACCAAAATAACAAACATCCAGCACTGCAGTTGTGAAAAATATACAGCATTATCTAAAAAAAAAGCCAAAGGAAGCAATAAACACCCTATGCCCCAAAACTGCATCCACAGAAAAGGCAATGCTGGCTGTTAAAACATATTATGCCATCTACATCACAGAACATTGTAGTCAGGTTTTAAACTTCATGTTTTTGTACTCGGGAACATTTGAAGTATTGGTTCTTGACATTATCTCCAACCCTTGCTGAAACACTCCCCTCCCTTTTTTGGTGATATACTATCCTAACTTTGCCCAACAACTCTGTCCACAATTGTTCTGTCCACTGTTAAGCTCACCATTCTCTACTTGGCCACAAAATACCGTGATTTCTCAGGCTCTCCCCCACCCCCGCCCCACTCTACTGTACTCCCTCTAGAAAATATCACCCACTCTTAGTGATTTACCGGGAAAATTTACAAAATCAATTTCCTCTAAGGCCAAACCAATATATTTGCCTGCATACATGATTTAGTAGTATTTAAGCAGATTAAATGACTAATTATGTTACTCCCAGCTCTACTGGAGAAATATAATTCCCTATCTTTTTGATATTGAACTTTCCAGGAATCTTTGGTGTCATGATTTTCAATGTCACAAGAGCAACTCTAACCATGTTCAAAACCAAAATAATGATCTCCTGTTGTCATCCACAGGTTGCCTAATTGTCATAGTGACACCTCCACCAAGGAGAAAAGTATTTTTTAGCATGAACCAGAATCCTTTGGACTGTACATAAAAGCACTATGTCCTTCATGTGCTTATCAAATACATGAACAAATCCTGTCAATTTTACTCTCAAAATATTCTTGTAAGAGAACTTTATAGTAACTACAAAGGTCTAAGCTATTATCATCTTTTTACCTAAACTGCTGCAAAAAACTTCCCAAGCAGTTTCTCAATCTTCAGTAAGGCCAATTTTAGCCTCAGCAATCCAGGACAAAACAGCTGAATAAACTGCATTAACCAATGCAGTCTACCCTAGAAAAATCAAGTAAATTTCTTCTTAACTTTCTATATTGACCCTTTGCCTTGACAGAGCAATAATAAAAGTACAGAAAGATGTATTAGTGATGATACAGATCTCATCTCTGTTTGCAGTAGTAAAGTCAAGGGCAATTCGATCATCCCTGACAAATGTGGAGAGTGAGCTTTTAACTGACCTGATAGTCTTTCCAGGGCTTAAGCAGCATCAGTGATCACTTAAGCTAAACCAGGGACAAATTTTGAATTTAAACACACACTTCTAGATAACACAAAATTCAAAAGAAATTTAGAGGATATTTTGAATTCAATAAAATTTTAAAATGTAGAGTATCAAAATTTGTAATATGCACATAAAGCAGTTCTTAGAGGGAAATTTATAGCATTAAATGCATATATTATTGAAGAAGAAAGTTCAAGACAATAATCTGTTATGACCTCAGACATAAGAAAAAGAACAAATTTACAGCAAGTCAAATGAAATGGTAAAAATAAGACGGAAATATAATGTAGTTGAAATAAAAAACAATCTTATCAATAAAATCAAAGGGAAGTTATTTGAAATGATTAATACTACTGATAGATTTCTAGCTACCAAGAGGGGGAAAAAAAGGACAAATTACCAACATCAGGAATAGAAGAGCATCATTAGAGACTGTATACACATTAAAAAGATAAGGGAATATGATTAAGTTTATGCCTATAAATTAGACAATTTAGATGAAGTGGAGAAATTCACTGAATGACAAAAATGATGAAAGCTCTCTCAAAGAAAAATATAAACCTCATAGCCCTATATCTACTCAAGAAATTGAATGCATAAATTTTCCACAAAAGAAAAAAAATCCAGACCTAGATGACATCTCTGTTGAATTAAACTATTAAGGACAAAATAATACCAATTCTACTCAAACTCTTCAACAAAATAGAAGATGAAGGGCAATTTCATGAAGACAGTACTACCCATATACAGACATCAGCCGACAATTTAAGGCCATATCTCTCTGAAATAGAGATGTAAAATGTTCAATGAAGTACTGAATATTAACAGAGACTTGTGGAGCAGGACTTAATGATCAAAAGGTCAATCTATAAAGAATACATAGTTATCAAGTATGTGTAGAAATGAATGCAAAACTATGAAGCAAAATCTGAGGGAAAAAAAAGATAAATCCACAAGTAATATTGGAGACACCAACTCCCTTACCTCAATGATAGAATAATTAAAAAATCATGAAGAACTCAACAAGACTATCTACCAAAAATTTATAGAACACTCCCCAGCCATAGAATACATTTTTTTGTCAAGCACCGATGAAGTAGTCACCAATAGAGAACATATCCTGAGTCACAAAACAAACCTAAACATACTTAAAATAATTGAAATAATCGATTGTGTTCTCTGACCACAGTGGAATCAAACTAGAAGTCAATAACAAAAAGAAAATTTGACATAAAGTCAAATATGTTGGTATTTTTGAGTGTGTATGTCAAGCATGTTGGTTTATGTCAAGAATATTGGTATTACAGGTTTTCATGTCAAAACTCTGATTTATGCCCCAGAAAAGAAAGGTAAATTTTACTGTATGTGAATTATAGTTCAGTATTAAGTAGGAACAACAACAAAAAACAACAGCTGAAACACAAATTAAGGTAACAGGTGTAAGTTTAAATATACCCTTTATTCCCAAAATGCATATTTAACCTGATCTTTTTAAAAGAAAGATTCTCAGATTAAATTATAAAGTCAGCTCCATACTCTTAATTAGAAATATACCTAAAAGATAATGGTCCAGAAAGTTCAAGAGAAAAGGATGGAAATAATGTACAAATACCAAGAAAAAATGGTTTTATAATATCACAGTGAGTACATTTTAGTGCAAAAATTAAAGGAATAAAAAGGAAGCAAATCAAGAAACAGACTCTTAACTACAGAGAACAAATTGATGGTCACCAAAGGGCAGGTGGTGGGGGATGGGTCAAATAAGTGATGGGGATCAAGGAGTGCACTTGTTGTAATGTTGTATGAAAATGCTGAATCACTATATTGTACACCCGAAATGAGTATTACACTGTATGTTAACTGGAATTTAAATAAAAACTTGAAAAAAATTGAAAACAAAATAAAGTGTATCATTCACTTTCACAAGGGATTTAAGTGTATCTAAAATAAAGTGTTAATAATATAAAACGTTATATTACATCTAATTATATTGGCATATGGTAGTCTTCTAGGTGTTAAATTAAACTAGGAGGCCATTAGACTCATGTGATGGTTATCTACCTAAGCAAACCAAAATCTGAGCCTGTAAATACCTCAAGGTTATGAAATCAAAATGCTAGGGACAGCTGACCACAAAGGGCCAAGTATGCTTTAAGCTACAGCCAATTTTTTTTTTTTTTTCTTTGCTTCTGTACTTTCTTCACAGAAGTATTTCCCCTGGCTTCTACTGGCAGAGCACTCCTAACAACTTCTGGTTTGGTGAGACCCAATTCAAATAGATTTTTTTCCTGAAATAAACTCTTGCGTTTTTAATATGCCTCAGTTTATCTTCTAACCATTCTGGTATCAGAAGGAAACCAGAGACCCCCCCCAAGAAACCCCAAGAGAAACGAGCAACCAGACCTAAGAACCTGTTAAGTGAGTCCCTTGAGCTTGCTGCTCTTTCTCACTACCTCTGGAGGTGGTGGGTAATCCCCCTGGGATCCTAGCTCTGCAGCTTTCCCGTGATTACTCAAAGAACCCCCCCCCCCACTGCGTATGACATAGAAACCAAGCAGGTCAGGGGTTACACTGGGTCCAACCTAAGCTAAACTGGGTCCAGAGTGAGCCCTCAGGTGAATAAAAGTTTAAGGTTGAACAAGCAGGTTAACCTACCAAAGATCATCTTGAATCACAGTGGTCACAATGGAGAACTTTTAACCTAGAAAAAGTTACCCATTTATGAGGTGTCCTAGAGAAATAGTAGCCTCACAGCCAAGCACTCACCACAAAGGATGGAGGGAAAACTATTTGTCTTCCTCTACAGTTTCTGGTGACCTGTATGGGAACTGTTTGGACACCCCACTTGCTCCGGAGACTGCAGGCAGGATCCTAGGAAAACTAGCAGAAGCCAGCAAAGGGTGGAAATTCTCAAAGCCAGCTCTCCCAGATCTCTATCTGTGGTTCCTGGCCCAGAGAAAAAGGTGAAATTTCATTCCTCCCTTCTTTTTCAAATGCAAATTGGCCAGAAAAAAAACACTGGTTATCAATCCTGTCTCTCCCGGGGACAGCTCTTGCTTTCTTACCTTGTTTTGTATCTGGGAACTTAACTGGGCAACCATCAGGATGGGGGCCCCAAAGACATGGCCAGCCAGATATATGGGCTGTATTCTGTTCATGTTTGGGTCCTACTGACTGTGCCATCTCTTTTTCTTTTGGTTATCTATCTTTGGTTATCTATCTCGATCTTGGGAGGGGAGTATCTTTTGCACCCTCTGTGGAGACCCCTCTTGTGTCAATGGGTTTGTTCAATATTGCCAAGGAATATTTACTATTTGCCCCAGCTGAAACAAGATTTCAGAAAGGATTTTTTTCTTTTCTTTCTTTTTTTTTTTTTACATAGCTCTTTTAGAGTAGGCAGTTAGTTAGGCTTTGACAGGATGCCTGAAGACCAGCAAGGGGGGGGGGGGCAGGGGGTGTGGCCAACTATCAGGAAAGTTAGAGACCTGTCCTGCAGCATTCCAAAACAAAGCCACAAGAAGCCAGATCAAACCAGATGGGCCCAAGACAAAGATGGCTGGAAACCCTAACCAATTAAGAAAAGAAAGCCTTGAAACCCTGCTCCCAAGAAATGCCAACCCCAAGTAACAAGTATTCCACTCCCTGGTTAATAACTTTCAATAAAAGATAGAAACCTAAACTCTGTAAATAGCTCTCCCTTGAGTTGGCCTGCTCTCACGTCTTGAGAGGGCTCAATTTAAAAAACTTTTCTACCTGCACTGCTGAACTACTGTGTCTGGTCTGTCCTTGAATTTTTTCTTGTGACGAGACCAAGAGCTTCCAGGAACATCCCAGGGACAGACAGGGCAGAGGTCCAGGGGTCTCCCCAATCCACTTGACAAGAGCTCTAAGGCCAAAGTTGGCCAAACTGGAAGCTGTTGTTGAGAGCCTGGGTAGGAACTTTGTTTTAAGCCTCTTCCCATAAGCTAAAATAAAACTATGTACTCAGAGGTAAATAAAAACATTCTGAAGCCATTGCAGAAAGACTTACTAAAACATTCCAAAGGAACAGAGCTCTAAATCTAGAACACAGCAATCTTTGATTTCCACCCTAGCTGAAGATCTTCTCCCTGATATAAAGAAGCAAATAGAGAATGATGTAGTTGGGTGCCTAGGTCAGGGTCTAGTTATCTTTCAGGTTGCAACCCAATTCTCTGAGAAATTAAACAACAACTGCATTTGTCTTACAAATGTCGTCTTTCCACATGAAAAAGTGTTCCACATCACTCGGCATCGGGAAATACAAATCAAAACCTCAACGAGACACCACCTCACACTAGTCAGAATGGCTAAAATTAACAAGTCAGGAAAGGACAGATGTTGGCGAGAATGCAGAGAAAGGGGAACCCTCCTACACTGTTGGTGGGAATGCAAGCTGGTGCAGCCACTCTGGAAAACAGTATGGAGGTTCCTCAAAAAGTTGAAAATAGAGCTATCCTATGACCCAGCAATTGCACTACTGGGTATTTACCCCAAAGATACAAATGCAGTGATCCGAAGGGGCACGGGCACCCCAATGTTTATAACAGCAATGTCCACAATACCCAAACTATGGAAAGAGCCTAGATGTCCATCAACAGATGAATGGATAAAGAAGATGTGGTGTATATATACAATGGAATATGATTACACAGCCATCAAAAAAATGAAATCTTGCCATTTGCAATGACGTGATGGAACTAGAGGGTATTACACTAAGCAAAATAAGTCAATCAGAGAAAAACAAGTATCATATGATCTCACTGATATGAGGAATTTGAGAAACAAGACAGAGGATCATAGGGGAAGGGAGGGAAAAAATGAAACAAAACAAAACCAGAGAGGGAGACAAAACATAAGAGACTCCTAATCTCGGGGCGCCTGGTTAAGCGTCTGCCTTCGGCTCAGGTCATGATCCCAGGGTCCTGGAATCAAGTCCCGCATCAGGCTCCCTGCTCCTTGGGAGCCTGCTTCTCCCTCTGCTTCTCTCTCTCTCTCCCCCTCTGTCTCTCATGAATAAATAAACTCTTTAAAAAAAAAAAAAAAAAGAGACTCCTAATCTCAGGAAATAAACTGAGGGTTGCTGGAGTGGTGGGGGGTGGGAGGGATGGGGTGGCTGGGTGATAGACATTGGGGAGGGTATGTGCTATGGTGAGTGCTGTGGATTGTGTTAAGACTGATGAATCACAGACCTGTACCCCTGAAACAAACAATACATTGTACCTTAATAAAAAATTTTTTTAAAAAGAAAAGAAAAAACTCCATTAAAAAAAAAAAAAACACCGCTGGTTCCTTAATGTTTTAATTTTCCAGATTTAAGGAAATATTTTCTCTTAAGCTACCTGACTTACAGTAATTTTGTAAAGTACACCTCTATAAATAAAAGGAAAAACCTTACTTTTTCTACCTGATCCCCCAGAATTCAGAAGTTTATTGAATTTATGTAAATAACTATTCTTATTATCATGGCAGTATAGCAATTTGCCTAAGTTCAATAAGAATCTGTTTTCTTTATATCAGGATACCATTGGAAACTTTAGTTACATTACCAAGGCTTTGGTTGAAATGTCGTATTTGAGAATATACATAAATTCAGGTATGATCAGGCAGTTTTAAGAAACTAAGGTTGACTTTATGAAGCCAATAAAAACCCTTTGGGAAAACCAGCCTAATACCTTGTTTATAGGGTTCCCAAGCAGCTTACTCGGTGAGTAAGGTCAGTCATTCCTGGCAGGCTTGGGAAACTCAAGATATCCCATTTTAGAGATGAAGATCTTGATTTTGGGAGAGCTGTCCACTTGAAGATGCTATCTGCTCTCCCAAAATCAAGATCTTCATCTCTAAAATGGAACCTCTATTCCTTTTGCCTTTTTGCTACTTCTTTTTTCTGTTGATGCACAGAAAGACAATGCTCCTCAAATCTGGCATAAGCTCCATAAGTCCCTAGAGTTTCTTGCTAAGGTGGTTTCAGACAACAGAACTGCTTTAGATTACTTCCTGGCAGAACAAGGAGTCATCTGTCACAGCAAATACCTGGATCCTCCTACTATACCTGGATCAACACCTCTGATATTATAGGAAATACAAGAAATTAATGAACAAGTCACTTGGCTAAGCAGGTCGATGCCCCTTCAGGTACATCTTTGATTTATTTCATACCAACTGGTTTGGTTTGGGACCCTGGCTACAGAGTATACTTCAGTTTCTTGTTGTAATTCTAGCAGTTATCACGGTCTCCCTGCTGCGCCATGTTCTCTCCAAAGCCATAAATGCATGTCTAGAGCCATCAGTAGTTCATCAGATGGGCTCACTGCACTTGGAGAAACAGAAACGAGATGAACAAAAACATCAAAAGCAAAAGCAATTCTTCCACTGATCTGACATCATAACCTAGGTGATTTGACAAGGAGTCAAGAGCAACTTCACTCTGAGGGTGACATGGTGGTGCTGACATCAAATTTCTGGTCAACCTCTCATGTATGAGGCAATGACCCAAAGAGGGGATTGTTTAATTAAACAAGGAGTCCATTAGACTGATGGGGCCCTAATGCCGTCTCAGCCAACATAGAAGCAAATCAAAATCTAAGCCTATTAATGCCTCAAGGTTATAAAATACAGACGCAAAGGACAACCAATCACAAACAGCCAGTTAGGCTTTAAACTATAGCCAATCAATAATTTCTGTATGCAGCTTTCACCTTTTCTCTATCAAAGTTTCTCCCCAAGCTCCTATAGCTGGAGCACTCCTCACAACTTCTGGTTTGGTGCTACCTGATTCTAATCAATTTTTGCTCAAAATAAACTCCTGAAGCATTACTATGCCTCAGTTTGTCTTTTAACATGTTTGAAATAATTTAAATTAAATATATAAAATAAGCAATTGCAAGATACAGTAAAGCTCTAGAAATTTTTAACCTGGAAAAATTTTCTACTAATTCAGCTCCATCCTTTAATTTCTTTGTCTACTACAGGTCATCACAATTTCATCTGAGCACCCTCTTTGTGGCTAGTTCACACTAGATACACACACAAATATATACACACACACCCCCAAACATACAAAATTAATACAATAACCAAGGTTTTATTTAGAAAACGTTTAACAGAGAGTGTGAGTGCTGAGGAAAATACCTTTCCTCTAGCAACTGTAGTTCAGTCTCCTGGTATTAATTAATAGCAGCCAGGGATGAATGGGGAATTTTTAAAAGTAAAATAAAAGTGATCTCAGAATAATGAGTGATCATTAGATACCAAGGGCAATAAGCAGCACAAAAATAGAACAAGTAAACAAAGACTGTCAACAAGAGATTCAGACACTGATATAAATTTGAATAACTAATATTATGTATCTTATAAAAGCATGATCTGTGGTCATTCATGTCTGGGGACTTGAGCAATGCTTCATGCATAATTTGCATATTATGGAGGAGTCTTCGATTAAATACTAAGTAGTTAGGTATCAAATGGAATTTACTGTAGTAAACTGGAGCAACCCAGTTATTTACCTTGCTTAAGCTTACCCCCACATGCTAAGAAAGACTTGAATCATCTCAGAATATTGGTCAGATGACTCATCTCTTCTGATGAGAAAAAACTAAATAAATTCAGTGGTGTGAAGAGGTCTACAAAACAAATCTAGGCACTGGAAGGATTTTGAGAGGCGCAAAGAGAATAGGGTACTACGGAATATCCCCATAAAGATGGCACAGAGGCAGAAATGCCGTTCTTGCTTTCTGCTATGCCGTTAGCATATAGAGCAGCAGCTAAACAGTAGATGATCAAACAACATTTTTAAATGAATGAATGATGAAATTCTCTGTGCCACATAAAGGCAGATAATGTCAACAACTTTGAAACAGTGGAGAGAAACAGCTCAGCCCAAGCTGCCTTCTCTACCATTGTCCAAAGCCTGCATCTGCCAAAGGAAAGAACCTGGACTATAGGATATACATCATGAGGCTCTAGATAAAGCTGATTAGCTAAGGTTTGGAATCCTGAGAACTGATTTACCAGTTTGGTTCTGGATTAGCTGGCCTGGAAGACCCAGGAGTCTACTGTTAGATGGTAGTAGGGTGAGGAGCTTAACCTAAAAGTTCATTTGGGGAACCAGGCTGGCTCAGCGGGTGGAGTGTGCAACTCTTGATCTCGGGGTTGTGAGTTTAAGGCCCACACTGGGTAGAGACATCACTTAAAAAAATAAATAAAATCTTAAATAAATAAAAGTTCATTTAGATTCAGGGCTGGGGCTTCCACGAGTAGCCTCAGCAACCAAAATCGACAGGGCAGACAGGAGCAGGAATACACCATCGGAGCAGCAAGTGCCAGAGATGCCGTGTGGCCCAGGGGAGAACATGAAGGCAAATAACGTCTTGTCATACTTTTCCATTTCTAGGGCAACCCAGGTGAATTTCTGAACTTTGCTACTGTTAAAATGTTTAATATGCCTCAGTTTATCTTTTAAGAGTTTATTTGAGCAAAATTTGATTCAAACAGAGCAGTGCCAAAGCAGACAGGAGACAGGGGAAAGACAGGTACAGAAACTACAGAAGCAAAGGGAGTCAGTTATTTGATTGGCTGTAGCTTGAGTCTCACTCGGCGGTTTGTGTTTGTCTTTACGTTTTGAATCCATAACCTTGAGGCTTTTACAGGCTTAGATCCTGGTTTGCTTATATAGACCACCTCTTGGGCATTAGAGCCACGTAAGCCTAATGGCCTCCTTGTTTAATTAATTTCACCTATTAGGATACACCATTTTATGTTTTCAGTTTATTTATTCCTCTTACAATATGAGCTATTTTATGTTTTGCACTATTCTATAGACTAGAAATAGAGCAATGAATAAAACAAAATCTGTGCTCTCAAAGCTTATATTTGCATACAGAAGGGAGAGGTGGCAACAGCAAGCAAATGAACAAGAACATATATCAATATATATGGAGGCAAATGGGACAAGAATACAAAGAGCTAATTGGACTTGACTGCAGTTTTATGAAAAATGATCAGAGAAAGACTCGTCACTAAAGTGTGGAATTAAGAAGTCATTAGCAGAAGTATTTAAAATCATGAGACCCGGGCGCCTGGGTGGCTCAGTTGGTTAAGCGACTGCCTTCGGCTCAGGTCAGGATCCTGGAGTCCCGGGATCGAGTCCCGCATCGGGCTCCCTGCTGAGCAGGGAGTCTGCCTCTCCCTCTGACTCTCTTCCCTCTCGTGCTCTCTGTCTCTCATTCTCTCTTTCTCAAATAAATAAATAAATAAAATCTTAAAAAAAAAAAAAAAACTAAAATAAAATCATGAGACCCAGTGAGGTAACCCAAGGAGCATGTATAACTTTAAAAAAAAAAATTTCTCTATAATGATGTAATGTATGGTGATTAAAATAACATAATAATAATAAAAAAAATTCTCTAAAGCCTTTCTTTTTTACACTGATTTCAAGAGATTTCTGTTCCTTGCAGCCAAACAAGTTTGAACTGAAAGAGAAAATGTTACTGGAAGCAGCTAAAAAATCCCTGATGCCACTTGGTTTCCATCCTGGATCTTAGAATGCCTCACTACACTTTGCTTCTGCCCTTTCATTAACCCCCCTTTAAATGAATTAGCTTGAGTTTATGCTTCTTTCAACCCAACACCCTTTATGAAAGAACCTTAATAAACTTGGCGTCAGACATAACACATACTTTTCTAGTCTTCTTAAAAACTCTTCGTATCCCTTGGCAAAATTAGAACGCAAATGCTGCTGTTTGGCTAGGCCCCCAAAACTAGTTATGCAATTATTTAATTTTAATCCTCTTTACAAATGATTAAGGCTGAGATGACAATAAATCATTCATTAAAAATAATTTCCTTAACTAGTGAAATATATAATAATGTCTGCTTTCAGTCTGTATAAAAATAAATTTAAAGCAAGCAGAATGTTGGCCATACTTTTAACCACCTTGTGTACCATTTGAAGAACACTCTCAAGACAGTCTGTCAAATATATGAAAGACAAGGCTCTTAGAAATTGTTGCCTGCTGTAGCTGAAGGCTTTCAATAGAGTCTTCTAGTGCTTTGTAGAATCAGAAAACTTTGTGTCAAACCATATGGTTTTTTCCTTCATTAAAAAAAAATAGTTCTGCTGTTTATTCTTAAAACAATCAAAATAATACTTCTTACTTTGTCTAAACTATTAAAGATTTTTTTTTCCTCAAAGGCTTAAAAACAGATATCCAGGATAACAGGCAAAAACCAACTTGAATATACCTTGAATTTTTTTCCTCACACGTTAGATATATTGTCTTTGTTCTACACAAAAGTTTATTTTGATTCAGTAGAAAACTGAACTCCAGCTTAATAATCAATCTGTAACTTCTATTAACTTACACTTTAAAAAGAGCACTGATTAATGTATAGAATTGTTGATCGTTATATTGTGTATCTGAAACAAAATTAACCCTGCATATTAATTATACTTCAATAAACAAAATAGATCACTATGCTAGAGTGTTACAAATATGAAAGGATTAAGGACAACAGGGCAGAGACCGTGCCCTAGGTAAGCCTAATTTCTAACACTCATAAAACCAGGAGGTAACATGGAAGCCCCAGAGTTTTATAACGTGGACCACGTGAGTGGAGGACAGGGAGAGAGCCGTGTGAGCTGGAGAATTCATGGAAAGCTTCTCAAAGGACAAAAGTCTGGTATGGGCCTTTTAGAGGTTATTAAAGTAAAATAAAACAAAACAAAACACTTTTCTGATTACCTTTAACACCCCATCTGACAGTATCTACCACACAAAGCATTATGCATGTCCCGGGAGGGCACAGACTTCAGGAACATAAGACACTGTCTCTGTCCTCAGACCATGGCAAAAATCCTAGGAGTAGGAGAAACTGTTCATCAAAAGAGTAAGAAAAGTGAACAGAGGAGGAGGGCCACTATATTTCATGTGGTTCATCTCAGGTCTCCCTCCTAGAAATCTTTGTTATGGGGATGTTCCCTTTAATATTTGGCCCAGTAAAGTTATTGATGTTCATGAAAACTACTATGTGGAAATTTCATAAGGAGGCCAATGCGGGGGCCAATTTTTCCCCACGTTGGAAAAAAAAAAAATTAAGTGGCCAAATACAGAGAAAATGTTAAGTGAATTATAATTTTTCCATACAATGGAATATCATGCTTTAATTGTTTAATGACACCATACCCATTCTACAGCACCATAAGAACGTATATACAGATGCCAGTATTGACACGTGTCATTAGGAACAGAAAACCAAACAGGCAACACTGATGTAAACTAAATTTATTTATCTAAGTGATAAAGAAATTGGTAGGCCCTATAAAGATAACTAGCAGAGAGATCAGCAATATTCTTTTAGGGCAATGCAAACTTCCTAGCCCCCAAATGTCACCAGTTGGGCTCACAGGAATGGATGACAGTGTCTAGATTGAGAATGTTAATCCAAAATTCTGAAGCTTTACTTCTCACCCCTAGTCTTTATGTGCACACAGATCAGTCCAGCATGAGCCCAAACATGTGTTATCGGTTGATACTATCTTACCTGGGTGAGATGGACCACATGTCCCTAAGACTCAGGGCACAGTGTGACCAAATCCATTCAGACCAAACAAACCTCCTTTTCCATGCCCTCAGCTTCCCCAGATTGATACCATGTCCAAGCACACTCCTAAACTCAGAACTGAAGGATCAGAGTAAGTATTACTCAGACCTCTCTCAGAAACTCAACTTTAAGCTACTTTTTGATTGAACAACTAAGATGTAAAACTATCTGTAGCCCATGCTTGCCATTCTGTAAAAATGTATAGGCACTGGGGGTATAGGTTAATAATTATGATACAGCAGGACAGGTATACTAGAATGAAAACAAATGCAAATGAGGGGTAGATGGTGAAAGCCAGGTTTCTCACTGTTGGAGATGAAATCTACAAATAAGCAGAGAGGGAGCCAGAATCCTCCATATGGTAATGAGTTAGAGTTGGGGACAGTATGAGTTCACTTTTGGTTAATACAGACACAGGTGATTGTATGTAGAAATATTTGTAGGTATGTGCACATACATCAGTTAATACACACATATTTACTAGCTTTGTCAGCTGGGAGGGCCTAGAAGCAATGGTAGAAGCAAATAGAGACAAGCACACTGACTGCCCAGATCTTGGTTTCCAATTCTCCAGTACAAGGAATCAGGGCTCCTCAGAAAAATGCGTGATTGTAGGACTGGGGCAGGACTATACAAGATGAATCTGGGGCATCCTGTAATACCAGAAAATAAGGAAGTTAAAAGAAATACACACACACACACACACACACAGGGATGTGTCAAAGGAATGCAGAAGCCAACCGAAAGATTTCCCAATAGCCACTCTGAGTAATAAAAAATGGTATTGGATTATAACCCAAGGTATAAACAAAATATCCATGACTCCACAGTTACATAATTTTTAAATACTTTAATAAGCAAGAGAAAAGACCAATATCCCATGCAAAAAAATTCCAAATAATTTATGTATATACTTCACCTTCAAGGAAGGGGGGCATAACTCCTAGACCTTACATGTGGGCTGTGCATAGTGATTTCCCTCCAAAGAGTACAGTATGGGGGCATCTGGCTGGTTCAGCTGGTGGAGCATATGACTGTTGATCTTGGGGTTTTGAGTTTGAGCCCCATGTTGTGTGTAGAGATTACTTAAAACTAAAATCTTTAGAGAAAAAAAAAAGAGTACAGTATGGAAATAAAACAAAATGGAGAAACCTGGAAAACACGTCCATGGCCAGATGATCCAGATGAACGTCAATAACCATAACTCATGTTAATAGTATGTACCCTTGATATAATGTGATGAAAATGGTGCTTTACTTCTGTATTCTTCCCAAAACCCATAACCCCAGTCTTATGAAAAAAGACTGCAGGTAATTTCTGATAATGGTGCAGCCCAAAAAACACCTGAGCAGTAGTTCTCAAAACTGTCAACTAACCAAAAACAAGGTTAAGTCCCAAAAAATGGCACAGCCAAGAGGGGCCACAGAAAACATGACAATTAAATATGATGTGTCCAAAATGGGATTTTGTGACCCAAAAAAAGCAGTAGGTGAAAACTAATGCAATCAGAATAAAACATGAAATTTAGTTAATAAATTCATATTGATTAATTATAACAAACGTACCATACTAATGCAAGATGTTAATAACAGGGTAACTAGGCGTGGGGCATATATGGGAAAACTCTGTACTATCTTTCCATTTTTTCTAAAAAATGTAAAACTGTTCTTAAAAACTACTCAAAAATATGTAGGCATATTGATTAAAATGAAATACTGAAAAAAGTAGCTAGCGTGGAACAAAGGAACGATGGAGAATATGTTTTATAGTGTATGTTTTTAGACTTTTACCAAAAAGGACATTGTTTCCAATGAAATATATTGCTAAGTACAAGTTGTATGATTTTTAAAAATCTTTTTCATAATCCCTTGTTACTTTCAAAACTTCCTTAGATTTTTTTTTCTTGAGAAATTAGGGGGAAATGTGAGAATTCTGCCAACTTCGCATTTATTTTTAGAAAAACTTGATCATTTTAATGGAAGTTGTCTGTTTCTAATGATCTAATAAGACTGCCCTTCAGGGCAAGATAGAGATTCCCAAAAGCAAGTTCATAATTCTGGTGGTTATGGTAACTGAAAAATACTGGAAGCATTTTAGCCTGTCATAAATTGATGACTAATTTAGATGTGAGATAAAAATAAAAATATAAAATGTTTAATTTTTCAGCATCAGCTATATGTTTAAGTAAGAGGTATAAAGAAGAAATATATCTGTTTCCGGGCTTACACGGAGATGTTTGAGACATTCAAAACATTAGGAACTCCTCAGAATGTTTCTGTGAAACCTTTTAAGTGATAGTCTAATGACAACTATTTTTAACATCCCAGATTTGTATAATCCATCTTTAGTTTTCTGTTTAGTGCATTTCCTAAGCCCAGTGGGCAGGTCATATATTTACTTGGCTCACAGTGTAAAAGGAAATTCTCTAATTTGAAAGTATCTCCAATGACTATTTCAAAGCAGGAAATCAAAATGCCATTTTAATTACGTATTTTCAGATTGATTAGCTGCCTATTGGAACAGTTAACAAAAGATGGATAATTGTGAAAGATTGACATATAAAGGGTGCTATTTTCACATAAATAGTTTTTCCAAAACTGGAAATCCAGGAAAAAAAAAATCACATGGCCTCGGAGAGAGGATTGAGTGAGTAGGATTGAATCAGGTCCTGCCTCTCCTAACCCTTTGCAAAAGTTATACATTAGGATTAAAAAAAAAAAAAAAAAAAAAGGCGATGACAAATCTTTGCTGGAACAGGTATTGGATGACACAAGTGACTTCCAGCACAGTGGTTATGACTCTGTCAGGCTTCCTACATGTTTGAGTGTGAGAGGCAGAGACTTGAATGAAGCCTGTTTGTGATGGGAACACAAATACAAACAGCTTTTCTTGGTGGGGAAGAGTAAAGAGAATTTGAATTTCAGGACGATCCTGGGGAATCCTGAGGAAGAATTTAAGGAAAGAGATAGTCTGAGATGCAAAAAGAAATCCAGCAAGAGGGCCAGTGGCTGGCAGGGAAAGATGGTCCTGAGACAGACACTAGGGTTGAAAGAGAGCTAAACCTTCCCCAGGCACCTGGGAAGTAGGCTTGCACCTGCAGAAAAGGTAGGAATGTGCATGAAAGAAGGCTCTAGTTCATTATGTGCTCTAACACCCTGGATCTTGAGAAACCATGCTCCAGGGCTTTCTGCAACTCTGACTTACTATACAGCAATGGCTCCTATCACCTCGGACAAAGCAGGGATGTAGCTCTCCAGGGCTGACACACAACCGTATCATGACAAATGCCATGACAACCAACAGAGCAGATTTCCAGTTCCCCCAGGAAGCATGGTGCTAACAGTGCACAGAGTTCTACAGCCTTGCAAACAACTCAGTACATCTGTCCGCCACAAGAATGTAGATTCCTGCCTTTCCTCCCCTCGGAGGTGAAGGAAGGAAGCGTATCTTGTGTCACTGTCCAGCATAAGGGTATTCTTGTAGGAACCTCTCACCATTTCTTCACAAACAAGTAGACCACAGTGTTCTGAACTCTCCACAATTGTGGCACAGGTATGCAGTGACCTGCTGCAGCATCACTGAGGTTTGGTGGTTTGTCACCACCTTATTATCCTAATTACTTCTAGAATCCAAAAGGTCAGCCAGTCTAGACTGGCCCCAAAGTGTAACAAAAGGTAAAATGATACAACAGAAGTGTGTACCAATTGGTGAAACTGCGTAATTTGCCATGTTTTGTGTTTGCTTGTCAGTTTTTATCACCAGTACCCACAAGCTTCATGTATACATGAAGTTTTATGCCACAGAAGTTCTTAATCCAGAGAAACTTATACACCTTTGTGTATATCGATCATTTTTTTTAATCTGTGGAGTACTCCAAAAAACCCTTCCATGATGACAAAAATGTGAATTGGCTAAATCACAAGCTAAGACCCTCAAAAGAAGTGCCAAATATGCAAGGTTACTTTAGCCATTTTTGAAGGAATTTACTGAATATGCACCAAAGGAAATGTTTTTTAATCGGACACTGGGAAGAGATAGAGAGGTAAAAGATTTTCAGTTTTTCTGCACTTTAACTTTTGTTCACATTAACTTATCATCTATAGCTATTTGCCACTTTTCCCATCCAATAAATGCTGACAGACATAGATACGTCAATATCTATATTCTGCCATTTTGATAAGCAACTTTCTTCTCCATGACAGCTTACGTTGGCCATTTTAAAATTATGACTATACATTCTAAATTTGTTTTTTCTTTGCAGAATTCAAAATGTCACCTGTTTTTAGCATCAGTACCCTTTGTGATGGATATAAATGGTGGCTAACAGAATGTAACTCAGAAAGAAGGACTGACAATCTAAGTCAACGAGGTAAGTCTGAATCAACAGCAAGGAAAGTAAACAAGATATTAGCCATGACATCTTGCCATTTTCTATTGGGATAAAAATAGTGTGAGGATAGTTTCATGCCTGAATCATACTTTATCACATACTCCCGACCTCCTATTGGTAGGCACAGGTAACAATGTGTAATACATCTCGGGATTTCTTAAACTTTAGTTGATGAAGAAAAGATTGCAGAAGAATAAGACTAGTTTCAAAAATTACCTCCAAATCTTATTCAGAATTTACCCTCCATCACTCAATTTGGAAACAGTAGTCTGAAATAGGTCATCTAGAGGGCACAAAACTTATTGGCACTCCTGCACATGAGATGCTAAAGAGCTTTCTCCTTCTATGCGGTAAAAAAAATGTCTTTGGTTAAAAATCCAGGATAAACCACACGTACATGCCTTCTACCTTCTAAACTTCCCATATTTGTAACAAGTGCTAGTAATGTTACAAAAACTTTATGGAAAGACTGGTGACAACCTCTGAATGGAACCATCTGTGAAATCAATCTTTACACAGGCTGGCAGTCCCCAGTCATCCTTTTTAGTTGCACTTAAGCCTACATCTTGTGGTTACTTTAAAAACATTTTCTTAAAAAATGTTGCCAATGTCTACCAATATAAAATGGCGATGGGGTGCCTGGGTGGCATAGTTGGTTCAGCGTCTGATTCATGGTTTCAGCTCAGGTCCTGAGATCAAGCCCTGCATCGGGCTCCGAGCTCAGCCGGGAGTCTGCTTGAGTTCTCTCACCCTCTGCCCCTCTGCACCCCCTGCTTAAATGTGTATGTGCATGCTTTCTAAAACAAATTTTTTAAACAATGAAATAAAATAGACAAAAAATGGAAATACATCTTTAGGAGTTAGTATTTTCTATATATGTGCATAGAAATAATATTTAGAAAAGCACTAAAATGTAGGATTATCAAATTTGTTATACTATAAACATAAGTTATGGTTATGACAATGGGTACTATAAAAAAACACACACACTTATCTTTCTAAAATTTCTCTGTAAGCATAGTACACTGAAGCATATTTTCTCCATTGCTATGGACTCAACTGTTCTCTCCCAAAATTCATATGTTCAAGCCCACAGCCCCAGGGTGAAAAGAAGATTTTTAGGAGGTAATTAAGGTTAAATGAAGTCATAAGGGTTGGGCCCTAATCCAATAGGACTGCATCCTTATAAGGAGAGAGAGCAAAAGATCACAGGCCATCTACAAGCCAGGAAGAGAAGTCTCACTAGAATCCAATGGTGCTGGCTCCCTGACCTCTGACTTCTAGCCTCCAGAACTATGAGAAATAATGCTCGTGTTGTTTAGCCACCTGGTTTACCTATGAGGTCTTACCTAACAGATCTAGACATTCATCCTCTCATATGCTGCACTAACACCAACACAGATGGGTTCCTGTAAGAGGTTTTTAGGGTCCCCTCTTGAGATCTGGCCTACCTAACCAAATACTGCTCAGTAATGAGATGTTTTCTTTGCTCTCAAGACAAATGATTAAATTAGTTGAAGCCTGCAGGTTTTAAACATAAAGTGGACTACGCAACTTGGTTATAACACAGTTACTAGAAATGATGTGCCAGTTTTCCATTTCAAATAAAGTTGGATTCCAGCAATATAAAGTACAAGAATGTCACTTGTGTCTAGGAACCCCAGCTGAAGAATGATTGGCCACATGTATAAAGTCAGGACAATACCTAGCTGATCCCAAGAGAGGGTTTGTTGGCTCAACTTTCACAAAAGACTGAGATATTTGGTCAAGCACCAATCTCTGCTGAGATCAGCTACTAAGAGTGCTCTTCTTCCCATGGCCTGTCAAGGAAAAGCCACTGGACCCAAGGACCCTCCTGGCCCCAGTCAGCAGTGACAACTAGTCTAAGGAGAAACAGAATCCTCCCCTATCTTTGTTGGCTAGTTTTACCAATTTCTGTGAGCGTGCCATCTCTGTATCTCCATATGAGTTACTCATTTAAAGAAAAAAAGAATTTGATCTTAATACTTTCCCCATCATTAGAAAAATCAACCTCTAGTTTGGTAAAGGGTATTGTTACATGTCAGTTTGTGAACATAAGCATCACTACCACCTCTGCCTTCCTCCCATGACCCAGTTCTGCTGTGCTATATCTGTAAGGCCCTTTTCCCCCGATGTTGTTTTTTTTAAGACTTAATATGAGAGAGAGAGAACAAGCAAGGGAGTGGCAGAAGGAGAAGCAGACTCCTTGCTGAGTACAGAGCTTGATCAAGGGCTTGATCCCAGGACCCCAGGATCATGACCTGAGGTGAAGGCAGACGCTTAACCAACTGAGCCACCCAGGTGACCCCGAGATGTCGCCTTTCAAAACAGAAAAGGACACCTGCCTTCCCTGGTCAATCATAGCAATGGTGGGCAGGGACTCCCCAAATACTGCCTCCTCTTGAGGCTCAATGACTTAGTAATTCATTGTATCAGAAGACCAAGGCAGAATCAGGTAGATCTCCTAGAACTAGAGACCAGAAAACCGTATTTTCAGAAAAATTTTGGAGTTTTTAATTCATCCTACATTCTTAACATTTTCAATGTATTTCCTTCACTGGAATCCAGGCTACTTTGTATAAAGATGAAGTGAACCATCTCACTGTAGAGGGGCTTCGCAGACGTTTATCACTCAGCAGGCATCAGACACCCCTAACACCTGAGCCTAAGCCAAATGAGTTTCTTCACCATCTTGGTTACCAACAGATATACCTTCTTACGTCATCAAGAGAGTATATCTTATAAAAGAATTTAAAAATCACTGTGGACAGTTTTCGTGTGTGTGCGTGGTATGTGTGTGCACACGTGTGCAGGCATCTCAGAACATCTCAGATGTGTTGAACCCTGGGCCTGCTAAGGAACATTCCTTGGAATTTGAATTCCCCTCACCTAATCTTGCAAGCAGACTCTCAGAAATGTGTTGGGTTTATCTTGTTTCAGTTGCTTGTATTTGGTGTGTGGGCAGCCATATTGTTAGACTTACATGAACAAAAGAAAGATAATCAGCAAGCTACCTAAATATCATACTAATGAGAGGATAATATTCATAAACATGATATGAATAAATAAGATATACACACTGAAAATGCTAAAGAGAACTTCTTATACCTGGAAAAAGTCTTACTCATCAAGCCTGGAATCTGTCATAACTGTGTTTCCCCGTGCAGGACTTCAGGGAGCCAGGGAAAATATGCCTAGATCTCAGAACTCTTATTTATTATCTACCCTCAATTACTTCATCAGTCCTTTGTTACAACTAAGCTATTTATCAAATCTACCTTATTCTAAATTTCTAACACAGTTATACTGAATCAAAAATTGAGATTTAGACAAATTACTGTATCAGCATTTAACACATTCTATCATGGAGCATTATTCCACAGTTTGAGTCTTATGTACTGTTCCCACCTGCTCCATTCCTCCCCCTCACGCCCAATAAACCTGACGCTTGTTCATTCCAAATATATGCCTGTGTTTGTATTGTTCTTTCCCTAAGAATTGCCTGTCACCTTCTCTGTGGAGCCTTTCTCTTGCCTCAAAACACATCAGATTCCACAGCACAAAGAGCTGACAGCCATCACATTCTGTCTCAGATTACAGTAGCTGCTTCTCTAAGAGAATTGGACACTTTTATACAGAATCTTAGTTTCCTCCCCCAATCCCTAATGCATAGCTTAATGCAAAGTAGATGCATTTTAAGCATTTGTTAAAATGAGTTTAATTGAACATCAAGCAATTTGATTTCTAAATAAGAGGAACCAAAAATGTAACAACTTCCAGAATTATGTGTAAATGTTTTTGCTTTATTTTTGCATCTCATTGCACTGGCCTCATCATTAAGTTTTTTAAGTTAAATATTCAGAGAGGTTGGCCATGGATATGGGTTGCTATGGTAATGTGATCCTGCCAATATCTAGTGCTCTTGAAACTTTATGAGTTTTCTGAACATAAGCAGCCTAGGATAAGCGTAACCTTTACACTTTAGGTACAGCCATATAATTTTGAAAGTTATACCTCAAGGGAAAAATAAAGATAAGTTTACATATCTTAGAAGTGTGTGTTTTTAAAATAATGTTTATGTAAAAAGAATAATATTCTATGTAAGAAGTTTAGGTCCCATAATCTGAAAAAATGTGTTTTTAAGTATCATGGGAACAGGATATGACCCTACTGATTATATTTATATATTTTTAGATCTATAAGTTTGGCTGAAAATTCCTCACTAGAAAGATGCTACAGAATACTAAATCATTACCACTAATAAAATTTTCTAAGATTTATATACCTATTGCATTATATCACAGCAAAAATTACTTACTATCCAAAATCATCTTCTATTTAATACTATCTATAGACCATGAATTGTGATTGCATATAGCTAGTTACTAAATTACAGTTTTGTGATTTATCATACTTATAAACCTAATTTGAGATAAGCAGTTTCTAAATAAAGATCTCTCACTTAAGAAATTTGATATAAATTTCAAAGGTTTTTAATTTGCTGTTAAACCTGGTTATATCTAAGCTTGTTTTCTAAAATAATTCATTTTACCTTTCTTTAAATCAAATGGTTTCATCATTAATGGATTTATAGAGCCTTATATCCAATAAGTACGTGAAATATAGGGAATAATTTTAACAACTACTTAGCTTCAAGGGATATGTGATGAATAATGTAATTAATGGTTTATATATCTCCGTAACTTTGTTTATAAGTTAGTATAATTTACCCAAGATATGTCTCATGAATGCTCTACTACAAGATTATTTCTATAATTTCTCAGGTACATACAATTTTACAGTGTTATATAATATCAATGTCTCCAGATAAGATAATCAGCAAGGTACTTAAATATCATACTGAGAGGATAATATTCATAAACAAGCAAAAATCTGGAATTTCTTCTTAAAGTTTAGAGTTTTGCTTATTCTGGCATCATATTAATAGCAAAAACTCATATGTATCTTGAAAAATCATACAGAATTTTCCTTTAGAGCTGATATATATAAAATTATTGAGAATAATAAAACTCAAAGCACAAAAATTTTTCTTTGTATTCACCCATTCTAATAAGAGTGGGAGTCATACATTGCTTTCTATTTCTCATTAATATGGCTTTGGTCTGAAGGTCCATTTTCAAATCCAAAAGAAATCAGCAACTGACTAAAGTAATTTTGATGCGATTGGATCATTGCTTATTTTTTCCTAAGTAGTTACTGTAGGAAATGGCAAATCACAGCAATAAATGGCAATTCATGAAGAAACCCAGGAAACTGTATAACCTAAGGGAATCACTGTGTGTCATCTATTAGAGCTGGTTTGAGATGCTTATCCAGTTGGCCATCGACATTCAAGAGTCACTCAGATTCTTCCCTAAGGACAAATCACTCCATGGAGAATCTGTCTCCAAATTTGTTGTTGTTGTTGTTGTATTGTTTTGTTTTTGATTTTTATAAATTATACTACTAATTCAAATACATTTTCTCCTAGTCCTTGCTTGAAAAGGATAAAGACATACTTCAAAATAACAGATGATTTAGAACTCCAAATGAGTATATTCACTGACTACCAAAGGCTTAAGATTTATTCTTGTAAAACTCTATTTAGATAAATCTCACTCTCCCCAAAATCAATTTCCCCCCCATAGGTATCATTAATGCAATGTCTGACTTTACCATCTACAACTATAATATTTAAAATACATAAATATATGGTTTGAAATACATATTATGACCTGAAAATAAATTTTACAAAACTTATCAGAAGCTTCTCACAGAATTAATGAAATTATTACAAAGACTTGAAAAATAAAGACAAAAAATTATCAAGAATTTTTAAATATACATGCAAAATTTCAGTTTATAATATTAACAATCCATTCTACTAGAAATCAGTCTCTCAACAAGATCAAACCAGAAACTATTCATAAAGAATAAAGTGTTTAATTAACAGCTGGTATGACGGCTGAACAGGAAAATACAAGACTACAATCCACCACTGACATTATCAAAATTAAAATAGACCGGTAAGAGAAGAAGTACTCATGAAAATTAAAGGGAGCTAAGCTACAATCCTACTCAAACCATTTAGCATATCTGGAGATTCAATCTATTAGTAATTTAACTAGCAATTAAATTACTCATCTTAGAGCATTCACTTATCTTATTCACTATACTATACACTGCAGGTAAATATCCACTTTCTGACAATATTTAGACTTCTGAGTCAGGCATTTTTTTTGTCATTTGTTTTTTAAAGAATGCTCCTTTCATCAGGGTCAGAGAGCATGTAACTAATTTTGTGTAACAACAACTAACCAGATTCTAAAATCAAAACACTTTTGCGTTTATTACTATTTACTATTAGAGCTAATACCAACACTTAAAGGTATTTCACTCAAAGATCTTTAAATGGAAACAACTGGAAGCTCTGTAAGCTCTGTGCTTTCACTTTTGACTTTTTAGAACAGATACCCAAGACTGACCAGTTGTGCATCTCACTTCACCTCATGACCTCAAGAGTTTGATGCCAAAAATATACTTTATCTTGGTGTAAACTGGTTCCTTGACCCTTGTAATAATCCATATAAAATAATGTTATTGCTGGCTAATATGAGTAAGAAGTCAACTTATCAGCAGATTATTTAACTACTAAGGACTCCATAAGGAGATTAACACTACAATTAAGAGCTTTTAACATCAGTGAAATCACATTTGGTTTTGACAGAACAATCTGCTTAAATTTTTCAACAAGTAATTAACACCCTTAATCGATGGCATTTTAATACATTAGTGCATCATTCTGGAAATGCTAATGGTATTTTAAATATATTTGATCAATATTAAAGAAGTGGGCTGTAATCTATTTCAACTAATACTAATGGGCATTATTTTAAGTCTTTGTTGCTATCTACCGCTTCACTGATTGTGATATGCAATTTGTTAGATTACCCATGTGTCTTTCACAAACACTGCACCAAAGAATCTTGACAAAATTAAACCTCATTATATCATCAAAAACATGTAGTTTAAAAATGCCAATACTTTTACCCTTAAAAATCAATATTACCAAGACAAATAAAGCAGTGTCTGAAAAGGTGGGACGCATGACTTAAAAACACATTGTCTTTTTTAAGGAATTTTGGCATGCAGTGAGGGAGATCACTGAGGGGTGAGCAGGTCTATTTGAATAAGGAATCTCAGGTCTTCTGGGAAGGAAAGTTTGCAATCATTTATTTCTGAAATTCAAGGTCAGTTAAAACTTTTAGAATAGACCAGTAGCATTAATCAAGTACCAATGGTGAAGAAGAAATGGAATTGGCATCAAAAAATCACCATAAAAGAGGTGACAGGTCCAAAGAGTTTGCCTACCCCATAAAAAATGGGTGGCAAGCAACACAAATTTCTTCCTCCAGAGAAAGGGGCAAGGCAGAGAGAGAAGGAAAGAGAGAATCAATAGAAACCAGTCTTTTTTTTGTTGCCTACCCATGGGGACTCTCTTCATCAATGTCTTAGGGGGCCAATCTGAGTTAGACTGTAATTCTATAGCATCCCAATTTTAACTGGTACCAACTTACCATGTAAATACTTCAACTGGCCATTATCAGGTTATAGGAACCTCTTTAAAGGTTTATCTGTGTAGACTAAGGGAGAAGTAGAGAAATAAGAGCAAGTACCATTGAAATCTGAGCCACCTGCTTTTAAAATTTACTTGGGTCTCCCAGACCTGCTGGGAGCCAGTCTCATATATACCATTTCCAGTTTATAAAGAGATGTGCATGTTTTGATAGATGAGATAACTGTGTCAAGAAAAGGAGTTTGGGTGGTATGAGAGAAATGCTCCAAAAGAAATGCTAGCATGTAGTTAGCTCACAGCCTTTCACAGACATGCCCTAGGAATCTGCTATAGCTTTTATACCAAAGCCATGCTCTCTTGGCTGCTACTATCCAATGACCAGGCATATCAGGAGTACTACAGCTGAACCCTTTCTGTCCAGTGCTGGACTCCCCTAATTACAAATCTATGCCCTGGGCCTCCCATTAATCTGGACAATACTTTCTCAAAGCTGTACTGCAGACTGGGGCTCTTCTTGTCCAATTCTCCTACCTCCCTTATCTTATTTCAGAGTTATCACACTATTATTGTGACCTGAAAGTCCTCTCTGGTTACTCCTTCTCCTTCCTCCCTTCATCCTTTACAAGTGTTTCCCCCAATAAATTTTCTCCATTTCTAATTTTGTTTTGACATCTGCTTCTCAGAAGACCTGAATTAACCTAAGTGGCACAGTGACTTGGTACCCCTGGTCAGCTGCTCAATTTCTACCAGTGCTCAGTAGCAAACCAAAAGATACTTTTCAAATAGAAGGGAGGGGATGACCTTACTTCAAAACCCTGGGACCTGTAATTATTAACCTTCTTTTGAGAAAATTGGGATTGCTAGATGTTTGCTATTTCCTCTCACAGTCACATGCAATAATATTTGGTGTATTGTGCCATCTGACCCAAGTGTCAGGACAGCTAACACTTCAGGCTGCAGTCCCTTTCCTACTCAGCCTCCTGGATTATCTGCTAAATGGGTGAAAATTTGTACCAATTTGTCTCTTAGAGAGATATACTGATGTGTACAAAACCAGCAGACCCCCTAGAAGTCCACTATGAGGCAAGACTCTTAAACTTCACAGGATTTGTCTTGCACCTTCTAGCAGGCATGTATCTTTACTATTGTTATGTTAATCACCATAATGCATGTATCTTTTTAAGACATCCCTGGTACTTACTACTTGCTGTTCACTGGGTCCAAGTAGCTTTTATTATTATATATATATTTATTTTAAGTGGGAACAGGAAGGATGACCTAGTTCTGAGGTTGTTAAGATATATTACTGTCCCTTTCAGAAGCAAACTGCTTCTATTTTCTTTACTGAAAACAATATAAAAGTATTTGTTAGAGCAAAGTCTGAATACCAGGTGCCAGAGATACCAGCTACAATTGATACCATCATCTGATTAAGTGCAATAATTTCCTGTCATTCTCCCTGATCCATCTGGCTTCTGCTATGACCAAACTAGTGATTTAAAATTGGGATGTGGTATGAAGTACAACCTTGCATCTTTGCAGCCTCTGACAATGACACCAATCTCTTCCTTTTCCTCAGGGACATGGTATTACTTTTGGCTTATTATCTTGATGGAACATGGAAACATGTCCAAGGACTTGTTCTTGCCCATTTCTATTGTAATAGCCTGTATTCTGGGGAAGGAGAACCAGTGTGGGTTTCTGTCAGTTTCCCAGTATCTCTACACTAGACCATGCAGAGTCATTATGGCAACACATAATAGCGGTATCTTTTCTGGTTGTACAAATATTCTCTTCTTGGAGCAGGCCTTGTACTAACAATCCATGATTCCTACATTGAGATACAATTCTAGTTATGGACCTGCAGTCTATGAAAGTTAATGCAATAGGTAGCACAGATACCTGGTATCCCTTGTGAGGAATCTGCCCTTGTGAGGAATCTGTACAGTCATTATGAGTAGATTTTATATAAAAGCTGGTTTCCCAGGCAGGGTATAGAGGGTCTGGTATGCCACAAGGGGAGATTCAGAGTTTTGGAGAACAGAGTCCTCAGCTCCTGTCTGTGTTCTTGGCATATATTAGCATCCCACATCTTCCCACTAGTGTGGCGTTTGACCATTTAATGGACTCCAGTTCTGCCACTCTTACACAAGGTCTCTGGTTTAATCCTTGGGCACGTATGCCTTACATATACAGGAGATTAGAAACTTCCTCACAACTGCCATCATGACTTTCCAATCACCTACTTGCTTTCTCAATCAGAGCCTTACAGCTTTCATTTCTTTTATCCCCCTGTGTGTGCTCTCTGGTGCTATTAGAAATCAGGTAATCTACAATATTTCTGGTCAATATTGTGACCATAGTGACCAAGTGCAAGGTCATTGGCTCTCTAAACACCTGCCCTCCACAGTTGCATCTGTACATCACCTTATGCCAGCACAATGAGAATATGAGAAGCGATATCACCTATGCTGTGTATTACCCTGGCCCATTTCCCTCCAGGAAGAAGGAATCATACACACTTCAAATATGTCAGCAACCCAATCCCAGAGTTCCACTGTGAGGTTAGTTTCTGGTTTGTTCTGGCACAAGTTAATGTATTAGATTCCCAACAAGAAGGCGGGAACATTACATGTGGTGATGTAAGTCACTGTTAATGAGGGGGACTGTGTTCATAGGTGTAAGTGAGATGTAGCAAACTGACAATGGGTAATAAGGCCAAGTGCCTTACAGCCCTGGGCCTAAAGTGGTAAGGGCAGGGAACAGTGACAAGAATTCTGCCCCTTTACATTTCCTTGGGCGCGGGCTTCCCCTTGTTAAACAAACAAACAAACAAAAAGCCCACCGCCACCACCCAACATCTCATGATTTGAAGATTAAATGAGATGAAATATATGTCATTCTAAGATCTCTAATAACAGTACAAGTTTTAATGGTTTTACTTACTATGGAACCAACACTAAAGTAATGCATGTAATTTCTGCAATAATTCTGTGAGATACATATTAGTTGCCTCCCTGCTTAAAAAAAAAAAAAAATCTGAGGCTCCATGAGATTAAGAAACTTATCCAGTATCATACACTTAGTGATTGTCAGAGCTAGGATTTGAATCCAGGCTGTCTGGCTCAATAGTCCTTGCACCAGCATGCTATGCTGACTCTGATCTGGGAGAGGGATCTCCCTTGCAAATTTTTCTGAGAGCCTATACTCTTTCCTGCATGTTACCTCTGGGCATAATGGGCCACATGTGGTAGCAGGATGAGGGCCAGATGATGTGTGGGCACACAGAATAAAGCAGCTTAAATCATTTGAGATTCTTAATTCTCCCACAACCTCATCTACTCCATCAAAAATATTCTTGGTACTGTACACTCAAAATCTATCAAGAATCTTATCTAGTCTTAACCCCTCCACCCTCAACGACAACATCATTCCACCTGAGTAGCTTCCTAAATAATCTCTGCATAGTTTGTTCTTCAGAGAGTATTAATCTTTCTTCTAAATTTTTAGTCAAATCATGTCACGCCTCTCAGCAAAAATCTTCAGATAGCTTCCTATCTCATTCTCAGCACCACTCAATACCCTCAGTGTGTCCACTCTCTGATCACTCCTACCCCCCTCACTCCATGCACACACTATCCTCCTTATGGTTCATTAAATATACCAAGCATATGACCACAATGGGCTCCCTCTCATTGCATTATGTCCCCCAAGATGTCCACATGGTTTCCTCCTTGAATTCCTGAAGATCTGTGCTCAACTGTTGCCTGAGATCAGGCAATTCATAAATTCAATAAATTTTACATATTTATGAATAATAAATTATAGGATACTCATCCTTAGACAGGAAAAATCTGTGTTTGGATTTATGGCTTTAGTTCCAAAATGTCATTTCCATGAAACTCATCATCTCTGTCCTTACAAGAAAACAGTTGGACAACCGATAATCATTAATTATCTTTGAACCCATTTAAAAATGTCACAGTATGATAGGCCTCTCTAAATTCTGAAAAGAAAGGCACATTCAGAAATATGTAGCTGAAATCTATTTATTCAGACTTGAGGTCACTGGAACCATAAACAGGTAGGAACACTTAAATGGTATTTTTGATTAATTACTAAAGGCTGAGCATGTACCAGCATGAAGGTAAAAAACTCCTGTGGTCCACAGTCTTGGGGGAGCTCCTATACTTTCATGGGTTTTACCTCCAGGTTCTCATGATGAAGATCCAAGAAAGATCCCCTTATTGTTCTGATAGGATGAGAGGAGTAGTCATTGTTAAATACACTGAGAACCTTCTTCATAACAAAGGTCAACCCTCCCTCGTTGGGGGAAGCTGGATCCGTCTCTCAATCCAGCCCCTTCTACCCTTCTGGTCTAACTTAAGAGCGAGGGTGGGGGAAGACATAGTCAACAAGGATCAGGGTTTCAATAGATCGGAAATGCTGAAGCTGGGGAAAGGAGTAGGGGGAAAAGCAGAAAAGAGCTCTACCCCAGTGGAAATATTTTCTTAAGACCACAGATTGCAAAACACAGGTCTACTAAAAGCTTAAGATTTGGAAGAATTTAGAACACTCCTCTCATACACTTTACCCCATACCAATAGGGCTCCACACAGTAAATGTGGATTACAGCTGAAGATCTCATCAAACTGACTCTCTGAGGAGGAGTATTTAGGGAAGCCTAAAGTCAATAGGAGAAAGAAAAAACACTAAAAGAATTTGAAGGTTCTGTTACCTATAGCCACAGAAACATTAAACAGACCAACTTCTACACAGATTAAAGGAAATCCTCACACTAAAGGATGATTTATCTAAGTTGATATTACTTAAGATGTCCAACTTTCAATAAAAGAATTACAAGCCATGCCAAAAGACTAGAAACTATACAGTCTGAAGAGACAAAGTAATCATTAGAACCAGATTCAAATATGACAAATGTGTTGGAATTATCTGTCAGGAATAAACAAAATATGTAAAAGATACTCATGGAAAAAGACAAGAACAGATGGGTAACATATGCAGAGTAATGGAAATTATATAAAAGACTCACAAGGAAATGCTTGAAATCAAAGCACTGTAACAAAAATAATGTCTTTGACAGGTTTCTCAGTGGGCTGGACACAGCTGAAGAAAGATCAGCAGTGTTACAATGACTGGGAGACTGAAATCAGGAATACACTAAGGTTCTTGCACTACACATGCAGCAGCATGTTTAAAAACTGACTTATATTAGTTTAAAACATTTGTTGTCAACTCTAAGGCAATCACTAATTTTTACAAAACATAGGTATGATTGATACAGTAAAAGAGGAAGTAAAATGGATCACATGCGTGACTCCATTAAAACTAGGAAAGGCAGGGGCGCCTGGGTGGCTCAGTCATTAAGCGTCTACCTTCGGCTCAGGTCATGATCCCAGGGTCCTGGGATCGAGCCCCACATCGGGCTCCCTGCTCCACAGGAAGCCTGCTTCTCCCTCTCCCACTCCCCCTGCTTGTGTTCCCTCTCTCGCTGTGTCTCTCTCTGTCAAATAAATAAAATAAAATCTTTAAAAATTAAAAAATAATAAAACTAGATAAGGCAGAATATGGGGATTAAGTCAGTGGGAGACAAAGAACACACACATTAAACCAACTATTTCAATAACCACTTTAAGTGTGAATGGTCTAAATACACCAATTAAAAGACAGAGATTCCAAAAGGACCAAAAAAAAAAAAAAAAAAAAAAGACCCACTATATGTTGTCTCTAAGAAACCTGCTTTATAAAAAGATCCAACAGGTTAGAAATCAAGGGATGAAGAAAGACATAGCATGCTAACAACTAATGAAAACAAAGCTGGAGTATTTACATTAGTGTGAGACAAAGTAGACTTCAGAACAAAAAATGTAATCAGGAAGAAAGAAGACATTATTGTGTTTGTTTGCTAGGATTCTGTACACCTGCTCAGGATGCCATAACAAAATTAACAGACTGGGTGGCTCAAACAACAGAAATTTTCTCCCAATCCTGACGACTGGAAGTCAAAGATCAAAATGTTGCTCAGGTTTACTTTTTCCTGAGGCCCCCCTCTCATTGGCTTGCCGAAGGCCACCTTCCTGCTGTGTCCTCACGTGGTCCATCCTCTGTGTGTTTGCAACCCCGATGTCTGTATGTCCAAATTTCCTCTTCTTCTGAAGACACCAGTCAGATTCTATTACACTCCACACTCATAGCCTCTCTTTAAATTAATCATCTCTTTAAAAGTCCTGTCTGCCAATATATAATAAGTTGAGGGAATTGGAACTTCAACACCTGAATAAAAATTACAGAGAAGGAAAAAGAAATCAATTTTCCAAGAAGACATAACAATCCTAAATATACATGGGCCTAATAATGGAGCATGGAAATAAATGTAGCAAAAAAAAAAAAAAGACCGAAAGGATGAGTGTGGCTCTTTGTGACCTAAAATAACAGATTTGTAACTTTTCCTAATAATCAAAGGAAAATATTGTGCCCTGATACCTGGGAATGTTGGCATAACACAGTCACATCTAAAAATATACTACAATTACATTTCTGAGGCTAGTGGCATAAATGACTGACAAATTTATCTACTCTCTAGACTCTTAAACCAGAGGAGGCATTCCCCCAGCTTCCCCAAATAACCTCACTCCTTGCCCCACCGAAACAAGACCTCCAAATCTGAACCAGTCTGTTGCTGTTATGTTATGGTCAGTAACACCTTTTCCCACCACTCTCCATCCCTCATCCTGATTTATTCTTCTTGGATTAAACATATCTCTTGTGAACCATGGCGATTTCTCTTTTACTCACCTGCTCTAGAACTTAAACTTTGTGAGATTTGGTCTGTTTTATTTAATGTTTTATCTGAGACTGGACTAGTCTCTGGAATGTAAAGTGCTCATTTACCACTGACTGGTTGAATAAATGAATCATGAATGTTCTACGCTATTTTGGTATATGCTTAAATAGTGTTATTCTTTTATGTCTTATGAAAACAAACATTCTATCTGTAACTAATATACAATTTTCCTATGGAGTATTTAAAAGATCACAATCAGGTCTGGAAATCCAGGAAATATGTGACCAAGAATAGGGAGAACATAAAGCTTCTCTCACATACCCACAAAATCATTTTCTTGTTTGTACTTGAAGTTTTTTAAGTAGGGAAGATCTTTTTATAACATATGAGTTCTTACAAAGAAAATTCATGAGGATGACATAGCACATTGTCAAATTCACACTGATCATTTTTAAGCCTTTTTGAGAAATTCTGGCACTAAATTTGATGGAGTGGGATGAATGCAAAAAATGTAAGCCACAGTACCAAAGATGAGGACCTAGAACAGGCTCCTAGCAGGACTGCAAGGAGAACTGATTCCAGCATGCAGAATAACAACCTCTAAATTTGCTCCTTAGTCCTAATTTTCTGTAGTTAGAAATGTAGAAGGTTCTAAGTTACCTCTAATCATTTAAGTAAAAACTAAATGTGCTCAATGTTACTCAATTATTCACCTCCACAGCAACACAGACCACACAATGCATATTATAATTTAGCAGATATTAAACATTTACTGCTGCCAAGCATTATATTGGACTTTGGACGTGTAGAAATAAAATGACAATGCCCTTGACCTCAAGGAGTTAAACTCCAGCAGTAATACACATGAACACAATTATGTTTTTGGTATAATTGAGGTATTTCTGTATATAGAACACATTTAATGGTGTTATACAGATACCAAATGGGAATACTTAAGAATGAATAATTAATTATCCCTAACAGAACAAAGAAAATATCCCCCCACCAAAAGAAATCACTTCAGCTCAGACTTGAAAGCATTAGAAGTTTGCCAGAACGTCAAAGCATGGAAGAGTAGAAGAACCATGTAACTGAGCAAGTTTCTCATTTTATACTGATGAGAAAGCCACATATAATATTTAAACCTAATAAAATGCTTTTATTTTCCATTTTACTTTTACTGATTTTCTGTAGATGTGAACATTGACTTGCCTTTGGTATTTCTTGTTCTTGATTATATTACTGATATCATAATTTTAAACACTTTGTAGAAGTATTTTAAACATTTTTGTAGAAAGCCATGAGAGAAAAATAAGCCATTACAAGTTATTTCAAGCTCTCTACTTCTTAGAATTACAGCTACAGACTTTTTCCAGCCACTTAAATTCAGAGGAGTCTAAAATATAATCAATGATCCCTCCATTGCTCTCTCAAGTTCACTTTCTTTTGTTAAACACTGAAAACTAATAACTATCCAGTAACATATCCTTACTTTACCTACACAAGCATATTAAAGAAATGTAAATAGAAGCATGCCTCAGAGATATTGCAGGTTTGGTTCCAGACCACCACTATAAAACAAACATTGCAATAAAATGCGAGTCAAATTATTTTGGTTTCCCAGTGCATATACAAGTTCTGTTTATACTACACTGTAATCTATTAAGTGTACAATAGCGTTATGTCAAGAACAATATACATACCTTAAAGAATACTTTTATTGCTAAAAAATGTTAACCATCATCTGAGCTTTTAGCAAGTCATAATCACTGATCACAGGTCACCAGAATCTAGTAGTGCAATAGTACAGGAATTACCAAAATAGGACACAGAGACAAAATGTGCGAATGCTGTTGGGAAAATGATACTGACAGATATTAGATGCAGCGCTGCCACAAACCTTCCATTCGTAAAAAGCGCGGTATCTTAGAAACACAATAAAGCCAGACACAACACAATGAGGTACGCCTGTATGCAGGATGCTTCCTGGTTTCTAATTTTATTCTATTATATCCTGCATACCATTCTGTAACTGTGAGTTTACCTAATAACATACCCTAAGTTATTCCACAATATTTCAGCAAAATTCAGCCATTTACTTCATACTGAGGATCTACAATGTGCCAGGCTTTATGAGAAGCACTGATGACATTCTGTGGAATGGGGTCGCTATGCCCCTGCCCACGTGCTGACCTCCTACCACAACTGCAAGGCAGAGGAGTGGAGGTCATGAGTGTTTCCAGACCCAAGAAACTGCACTTTCATAGTACTGAGAAAACCCAAACAACCAGTGAAAATAACTGTTAGAAGTATTTTTTAAAAATTTAGGAGTAACAAAGCCAGAGGAAAAAGAAAAACCAAATTTCACAGTTTTCATTTACTCAAAGATTTCAACAAGAATTTATTGAGCACCGAACTCCTTAGTAGGAACAAAGTATTCCTACTGTCTTGGAAGGAGAAAAAAATTAATATATATGTAGTTTATTAGGTAAAACTGAATGGACAAAAGAAAAATTAAAGCAGGTGAGGGTACCGAAAGAACCAGGTTGAAAATGGAGGGGTTATTATTTTATATAGGATGGGTGAGTGAGGTCCTCACTTATAAGGGGATACTGAGACAGAAAAGAAGGTAAAGGAGCAAGTCACGAGGATGCTTGTGAAAAGCTATTCTGAGGCCGAGGAATGGTCAGTGCAAAAGCCCTGAGGCCCAAGGAGCGGGGCATTTTCAGCAAGGCAAAGAGACATCGTGGCTGGAGGAAGAGCAGAGAAATAATAAATGAGGTCATGGTCATAGTGAGACAGGAGGCCACTGAAGGCTCTGACCACAGCATCACTCTGGCGCTGTGAAGCATGGGTACTGGCTGGGCAAGGAAGAAAGCTCAAAGACCAGTTAGAATCCTAATGAAATAGTGCAGGCAAAGGATGTTGGTGGCTGGGCCAGACAGGTAACAGGATGGCATTCTAAGATAGGGGCAAAGATCTCTAAAGAATTTTATGTGAAAATGTTCATAAAAACTCTGATGGCAAGAGAAGAAGCATGAATTTGAATATAAGGAGTCTAGTTAGGAAATTATATAAATTTGGAAATGTTCTGTTTTCCTTTTTAAACAACCCTCTAAAGTAGGATGAGAATTAATTCATATTCATGATAGAGGCTAAGTAAGCAGATGCCTATGTTGGGAAGGAAGAAAGGAACTGTAGAGGGGAAAGGACCAAACGGCAGGCTTGCCAGATAATCCAGAGAACTGACAAAGCCTGACGACGATTTCAAATCTATAGAATTTTACATCATAAAGAACAATGTACTATACCACACTGCGAAACTCACAAACATTACGGCTATTTTTTTTTTAAATCAAAACATTTTAATACAAAATTGTGTTTAGGGATTAAATACCATGATGCAGTTTTATAGTTTCCTTATAATCTAAGGATTTCAAGTGTGTTGAAATTACTTGCTGCAATATAAAGTTACACATCTTTAACCCATCACAATCATGAAATTCTGTTCATTTTAATTATTCATAATTGCTGCCTTAGTTATTTTCAAGACTGGACTTTGCTAATTAGCTCTTTTCAAATGCTCTGATCCTCTGATTCCTGCTTCCAATTCATGCAGGCTCTGTGTAGTCTTACTTTTATTCGTATTGACCTTTGACATTTCAATTTTCTGTTTGCTTTTTAAATCCTAGATAATTAGAGGATTTCAAATTCATCATGATAGAGAAGTTCTTGTACAGAGCATGTAATTAAAATATCTGATGACAGGAACCAGGATTTTAGCACCCTAGGGTTGAAAGATCATACCTCCAAGCAGCATATTCCTGCAGGATATTTTGTGTTTCAGCAATTAACCTCCTGTTCAGGACACAGCCTGCTATTCATCTCTTAACATCCTTGGTTGGGATTATTTCAAAGTCTGCCCTTTTATTGCCTTTTATCAGATGTAGTGAACCCTCAGGTCAAAGTAAAAGGGCCTAGAGAGAAAGTCTCATCCTCTTGTAGAAATGATCACAGTACCTTTTATTAGAAATGTATCATTGAAAGCTTGCAAATTGCCTTTTGCCCTGCATAAAACTGTTAAGCTTACATTTTATTATAATGTTACAGCTCTTTCCTCAGTGAATTACAGTACCTGCTGCACACATGCACTTGTGGGTGCCCACATACACACAGGTGCACACTTCCTATGGAGCCACAGAAGTTGTTGGATTGGGAATTAATGTCTGAGTAGGCAATGAGCTGGCACACAAAGGATCTTGGAACTCTTTGTTGCCACAGAATTGGAGCAAGGCGTTTTCATTCTTCCCTCATTCCGTGTACACTTAGCAAGTGCGGGCTCTGTGATAGGCAGTGTAATTTGTGTTGTGGATACAAATATGATAAACTGAAAGTTGTCCCTCTCTTCAAGAAACACAAAGAACAGATAAGAAACAGACTGAAAAGTGTTAATACCACCAGATGTGGTATTATATAAGCACATATGTAGTACATACACACTGAGTAGTAACAAAAAAGGAACATCTATAACTGCTTAAAGACCCTGGGGAAGACTTCGGAGAAGAGCAAACATTTGCCCTGAGATAGGACACCTGAACAGAAGATTTCTGGACAGACAAGTGTGTAGGAGTGTGTGCGTGTGTGGTGGGGTGCCAGTGGTAGTGACAGGGGATATGGAGAAATGCACAGAACCAAATATGGAGAATATGGAGAAATGCACAGAACCCGGGGAAGCTCATGACCCAAACTAATTCTGTACGGTCAGACTGGAGGACAAGAAGAGCCATGAGAGAAGATGAATCTGGACACCCAGTGGGCCGATCAATCAAAAATATAGGGCTCCTCCACTAAGGCAGAAATAAACTTGCAAAAGTCTTGGCACAGATGCCAAAAAAGACCCTGCAAATTTTATCCTACAGATGATGGAGCACCGTGGGAAACGTGTGGGACCAGTGGTGCACTGGTAATATTATTTTGCTAGTAGCAAGGCTCCGCTAGAAGGCCTGGGGGTAAAGGCAACGTAAGACAAGCACTGAGTCCGGAAAACAGGATGTGAGGACCTGAGATTGGACGATGGCTGTGCCAAGGCACAGATGGCAAAATAGGGAAAACATCATTAGGAGGAAGATGATAAAAGTAGTTGGTGACTGATACATGTGACTGGTTTCGTCCATTTTCTGACTTGAAAGAGCACCCGAAGAAGGAAGATCTCTAACGCAAAAGCTCAGAAGAACGCTCCATTACTGGATGAGGATATGACAGTAAGCATGTCATCTGCCCCCTTAAAGCTCTTTTCTCAATGGAGAGAATACTGGCACCTGCTTCCTAGGAATGAGGTGAGAATTAAAAGAATTAAGACACATACGTTAATTAAACTGCCTGGTCGCAGAGCAAGCTCTAAAATATGATGTAGTATTATTTTATAGACATCTTGGACTTATCATGACTCTAAGGCAATCAAATTGAAATGTCTATTATTAGATAAACAGACTGTAGAGAATTTACAAATTTCAGCATAAAGTCAATAGATTAAGCTCACAGACAACTCTAGAAATTTCCAGAACAATGGAACAGGTGAGCAAGCAATTTGGGGAGAGGTCAACATTGAAGGGGAGGACAGAGAAAGTAAAGCCTCCAAAAAGAACACGGATGGGAGTCTAGGAACACACTGAATGCAGCAAGCAGGCAATGTAAGATACGCTCAGTAGACTGGAGCTGGAGAACAGGTATCTGGCCTCTGAGAGGCTCCTGAGAAAAGAAGGACATTCAGCCTTGTCTCCACTGGCATTCGGACATTTGTGTGTGTGTTTCTATTATAATGTACATAATATTCTAAGTCATGTTTGTTTTAATAAGTCTATCTTCCATTTTAAAAAAAGATAATCTTCTGTATTATTTATCTTAAAAATCATCCCCAAACTTACCATCTAAAAATAACAAAAATTTTATTTGCTTATAAATAATATGTATCACATTTTAGGCTGGGCTCAGCTGAGCAGTTCCTCTGCATGTCTCCCTCGGGATGGTGTGTGTTTATGTGCATGCAGCGAAAACACTTAACACCTACCCTCTCTCAGCAAATGTCAAGTATAGAGAATACAGTCTTGGTAACTATTTCCACACTGTTGTACCTTACATCTCCAGAACTTACTCATCTTTTACCACTAAAACTCTATGCCCTTTGGCCATCTCCCCTACCCTCCAGCTCCTGACAACCACCATCCTACACTTTTCTGTCCTGGGAGTTTCGCTATCTTAGATTCCACATGTAAACGAGATGATGTAGTATTTCTCCTTCTTTGTTTGGCTTATTTCACTTACCATAATGCCCTCCAGGTTCATCCATGTTGCTGCCAATGTCAGGATTTCCTTCCTTTTTAAGGCTGAATAATATTCCATTGTATACATGCTTTAGACATCTAGTAGCTCAGCTGAGGCTATGCTGATTAAGACAGCTTCATTCACATTGCAGGCAACTGAGACTGGTTGTGGTTGTAGTCATAGGTCTCTCCAAGGCAACTGCCACCTTCCTCACATGGCGTCTGATTCCAAGAGCGGGAATGGAAACTCAAGGTCTCTTGAGGCCCAGGTTCCACTCTTTCACATAATCTCTGCTACCTTCTGTTGGCCAAAACAAGTCACAAGGCTGCTACAGAGTCCAGAGATCAGAAAACAGACTCTACCTCTACTGAAAAAAGTTATAAAGAACTTCTGGCCAATTTCAATCACACACACCTCCTTAATGCAAAAGCCCATGGTTTTGACTTGGTATTCCCAGTTCCTCATACACTATACTTCTTAAAGCTATGCTAAATGAAAGCATACATCTATGGTTGCGCGGGGTATACCTCCTTTAAACAACCAAGGCTACGAGTTTGAAAGGAAAAAAAAAATTCTGTAATAAAATAGAAACAGAGTTACTGAAATTGGCAACAAAAAAATGAGTCTCTGTGGAAGGAATGAAGCCATACCTCAAAACTATGACTTTTCTCTTGAATTTTACCATCCCCCAGCGAGCTTACTTCTTACTTCTGCTGACACCATGTACTCACTTCCTTTAAAACTAAGACCCAAGAGACCTTCCTTGATACTCCATGGCATCTTAAATGAAACAAATCTGAAACATTAAATAAGACTTCACTATGGCAATAAAGGTCAAGAGTAACATAAAACTAATAGGGCTTGCTCCCGAAGGTTTAGACCCCATCCCATTATCTTATTTCTCCTTCAAACTCTACCTTGACTCCATAGAAGCCATCACTGCATATCTCAACAGCTATCCTCCTCACTATCCAAATTCAGGAAAGACAATATTGGAGAGTGGCATAAACTCCTCTCCCATCTCCTTCAGAAGTGGGCCTCTCTGCCTGATGATCTAGCTCCTCTCAGACCCTGACTTGAGGATTATGGTCATAACCTGTGGTCATGGCTAGAACCATAACTATAGAAACTAATCACATCATCCATAAACGGTGTAACACTAGGAGTACTAAATAAGGTGAGCATTTTTTTAAAGATTTTATTGATCCATTTGTCAGAGAGAGAAAGAGAGAGAGAGTGAGAGAGAGAAAGAGAGCAGCAGGCAGAGGGAGAAGCAGGCTCCCCACCGTGCAAGGAGCCCGACGTGGGACTCGATCCCAGGACCCCAGGATCACAAACCGAACCAAAGGCACAGGCTCAACTGACTGAGCCACCCAGGCATCCCTAAGGTGAGCATTCTTTTTCACACAGCCCTTAAAATTAAGAACTGTAAAAGACTCCAACATTTTTTTTCCATTCACACACAGAATTTTCTTAATATTTCAGAGCCAGAAAGGGGGACAAGGAAACTAAGAAGAAATGGCCAACGCAGTTTAAAATCTAGTAATAGATTAACCAACTTAATAGATATTAAATGAAGCTAGTTACTTTCTTTCTACTTTTTTAAAAAATAAACTTTATTTTTTAGAACATTTTTAAGTTCACAGCAAGATTGAGTGGAAGGTTGAGAGATTTCCCACATACCCCTGTCCCCATACATACATAGCCTCCCCCACTATCACCATTCCCCACCAAAATGGTACATTTGTTATAATCCATGAACCTACAATGACACATCATTATCACCCAGACAGTACTGTAAAAAGTGACCTCGAGCAAAAATAAACAAACCAAAAATCCCTACATGCACAATGCCTTTGATCTATCTAGCATTCAGATTAAGTCAAACACTACGGATTAAAAAAAAAAAAAAAAAAATCCATCCGAAGCTAGTTACTTCTTGACATTGATGTAATAAAATTTTCTGGATGTCCTATAACTAATTGTACAGTCGTAATTTCCACAGCATTGAGGTTACTCCTAGTTTCACTGAATCACTGGTAGGGAAGATTCAAAGCATTAGACAACAATGATTTCAACTCAAAATATCCCTAAGGCCACTTCACCGACAAAGAATAAAGATACCAAATAAACCTGGCACTATCATGTAATAAATAAATCTAAAATACATCCCACAGTTTCTTCCCTTAGTTTGCCAGTACTAACCATGTTGTCACATTTGTCTGCAGTTGTAAAATTTCTCATTGCGTTCTCAAAGCTAGAGAGGACTTGCATCATACAGAAGAAAACACTGAATAGGATATGTAAGGTGCATCTAGGGCTTCCTAGACTTCCCTTTCATCCCCTACAAGGCCACAACGGAGCCAAGGTTACAGCAATACAGAAGAACCGAGGATCTTCAAATAGAAGGACTTGCATTTAAAGGAATTCTAGGTTTCAAACAGAAGAAAATCCCAAGGGAAAAAACAGATTTAAGGTTGAAAAATGTTTTTAGTGAGCAAAAACATGAAAATATCAAAAACTTACTTTCATATGTGAAATGGAAATAAATGAAAATTTTCATAAGGAAAGCAACGAAGCACAGTTGTGATACTAGTGGTAAGTAGTATTAATAGAGTATTTCAAATAGTTGATTCTCTATTGGAAAAAAATTAACAGATATTTCAATTAGATTTTCAAATTTTGCAGACTGAAGACTTGCTTCACTCAACATCAGAACTGTTTAGTTCGACCTCAAAAATGTGGTTCATCAGAGCCAACAGCAATGTCTCTTTCACATAACAACAGAGCTAGGTGCTGTCAGACCCCATGCCCAGATAAGGATAGAGACAATTGCTCTCAGGTCCAACATTCACACTAGATATTAGGTGCCATAAATCTTTGAGAGTGGCCTCCTCAAAGGGAATGGTTCTTACATAAATTGAATATAAAAAATGTACTTTTTATAAAATTGAATATACCAGCAAATATGCTGGTATGCTAGCAGAAAGAGCTATTGCCAGAAACAACGCAAAACCCATAAATGCATAGATGCAGGTGCTTAAAACTTCAGAGAATTGTAACATGATTATTCTGGTTCCCAAAACCCACTGTTAATGCCATCTGTTCCTGCCAGCCCAAATCCAAATGTCTGGGCTGCTGTTGGGAGTCACTTTTCAGCATTTGTTACGGATAACCTCTATACAAAATACTGAATCGGGGCTCTATTTTGCCCACATGATTGCTCCGTTCTTGTTGCCAATGCCTCAACACTCCTATCCAAGTCTCTGATGCCCTAGGAGGTCATGCTCCTCTCATGCCTCCTCAAGGTGATGCCAAACACGGGCCGAATTTTCTCATATTATCATAATCCAGATGCCTTACCTCTTCCATCAAGATTTATCTTTTACCTCAGTACTCTGCTAGCTCATCTAATTGACTTAACCAAAGTATTCATGGGTCTTTTCTTTTTTAAGACTAACTTGTTAGTGCCGCCAGTTACCATGCTCACGTTCACTGAGGATGTATTAGCTGAACCCCATGTAATGAGCAACATGAGGCTTTCATGGACTGCAGGAAAACTGGAAGGCAAACAATTTGGGAAGGAGGTGAGACTCTGGTTCCCATTAAACTCACACTGAATCAAGTAGCTGCCTAGTCTCTGTAGGTTTACAGGGAATCTAGAACTGGAATGTCTACCTGTAAGAGCTACCCCTGATAGAGATGGAATCCTCAAACAGGTAGCACTTTATTGCTGGGTTCATGCCTTCAATGTGAAATTCAGCAGAGAATGATACACAAGGCCACAGGTTTGTTGTTGATGTTTTAATGTCATAATGGGACTTAACAAGTTGTAGACTTTGTTAATGCTAGGAAAACGCCAAGTGAAAGTAACTGAAATGTAAATTATAAGTAAGAATGGAATTGTAAGTGTTTTAGATTTCATAACAATCCAATGCACAGTTATGAATTTAAGTGAAAGCAGAAGCTCCCTATTACCTGCTGCTCCTGGAGGGTGGACTAAGCACAGATGATTGTTTTTATTATCACCCTCCCGGGAATTCACCAGATGTTAAAGGCAATGGTTAGAGCCGGCACTTTGCTGGCTCTAACAAGCAAAGTGCCGGCTTGGATTGTTGCCACTGAATTAATAGGAAGCAGCCAGTGGATGGACTAACAAGAAATGACTTCAACATTTCTCAGGACAAAGCTTTCCGTTACCTGCTTTTCTATTCCCTTTGTAAGCTTACTAGCTATTTTTTAAAAGAACTTTTTAATATCCAAAACATTAAAAGTATTTTCCCCAATCTGACAATCACATATGGATGAGAGCTCTATTAGAGATTTATATTTTTGCTACTGAAATACATTCTGTATCAGAGGTTAATGAACTTTTTCTATAAAGGGCAGATGATAATTCTAGTTTTCATATATAGCCTTTGTCACAATTACTCAATTTGGTCATTATCAATGTTAGAGTGGTACAGAGAACACATATATGAATGAGCATGCATGTGTTCCAAGAAAATTGAGTGCTACTCAATATTTACTGTAGACAGAATGACTACATGAGTTTCAACATAAATTATTTAAAGTTGGAGAAAAATGTTAATAAATCTCTGCAATGTCCTATTATGGAAAAATTAACAGCTTCATAATCACTTTTTCTTTTCCTTAAAAGTGAGCAAATATCAAAATGTTCTTTCTGAGACAATCTCTTAAAAATAATTTAGCATTTTTATGATAAGAATACATAGAACAGTATAAGCTCTCACTCAAAATCTATTTAAAGATAATTTAGATTATCTTTAGATAATCTAGATTATTAGGAATACCACCAAATTATTAGGAATTAATGCCTTAAATATTCTGCTGTGCCCTTTTCCTAGAAAACTGAATAACAGCAGTACAAACAAGGAGATTTTAAAAATAAGAATATTGGGGAAATCCTTCTAGATTTAATACTAATAATTGATCACAGATAATAAAATATGGTTTAGCAATAAGGTAAAACACTTTCAAATGAAATAACTTAGTGACCTTTAATTTTTTACTCTGAGACTAAAATTTTATTAATGTTGGGTGATGATTTCACTTAGTTCCATGGCCACACAATTGCACCTATAATGTCATAAATTTTAGGACACTGCAATTCTAGTGATAAAACTTTCTAGCTCTTTGATATCCCACAGCATATGTAAAATAAAATGTTCTTGTGGTTCAAGAAACATGAAACCTCACCAGACTACTGGGATAATGAAAAGATCCATGGAGTTCAATCTTTATTGTAAGACATATAAATCCCTACATAATAATATGGTCTTGGACAATTTTTCACACTTAATTTATTGTTTCCATTATGTTGTATAAATATTCTATGCATTTATACCTCCTCATGTGGTCTCCAGTAAGAAAGGCCAGTCTTCAGAGATCTTTGGGAGACTTTTCCAGGAACAAAGGAGCTAGCAGGTGCCATTTCCCTCCCACAGCCCCCACACTAAACATACATCCATCTTCGGGAACCAGCACAGTGCCAACAATCCTTACCTAACTTGTAAACAGTGTACTCCATACCCATATTCCCCTGCAGACACTCCCCATCCACTCAGGCTTCCACTCCAGGTCCCTAGCCACAGCAGACCCACACAAACTTTGCTGATACCATGCTTCTGCCAAGCCACCCCTTCCAGCAGGCCTCACCTCAAGGTCTCCTCCCACAGCAGAGGCGTACAAACCTGGCTAACACCTCATCTCCCAAATGTAAGTTTCTACAGATCTACTGCCTCCAATATGCTCTTGGACAAAACCCATTGTAGATATGAAACAAGCTTAGCAGTGTGCAAGCAGTCCCAACCAGTCCAAAGTGACTCTTGCCCCACAGAGAGGGAAAGATAACCACATACAATAGTCCAACTTCAGCTACAGCAGTGGGCTGGGGGCAGACAGCTGGTCTGACTGCAGGCCCCACCTACCAACAAAAACATCTCAGAGTACACTACAGGGAAAGTGCCATGCAGTTCCATATGAGGCATCTCTGAAAAATGCCTGGTCTGACCCAAATCAAGCCCAAGGTGGCCCCAGACTGGCCCACTAACAATGCAAGGACCACACCCTGACCACAGTAGTAGGGCATGGCACTATAGGAACTCTTCTTCACAAAGTCACTACCTTCAAAAGCAGATGTACCTTACTTAACACATAAAAACCTACAGAGAGAGTTAGAGGAAATGAGGAGATAGAGGAATCTGTCCCAGATGAAAAGGACAAAATCACAGCAAGATAGCTAAACACAATGGAGATAAATAATATGCCTGATAGAGAATTCCAAGTAATCATCAGAAAGATACTCACTGGACTAGAAAAAAAGAGTAGAGGACCTCAGTGACACCCTTAACAAAGAGATAGAACACATAAAGAACCAATCAGAGATGAAGAACATGATAAATGAAATTTTAAAAAATACATGAACGGAATGGATAGTAGACTAAAGGAAGCAGAACAGATCACTGTCCTGGAAGACAGATTAATGGAATGCACTCAAGCAGAAAAGGCAAGAGGAAAAATTATACAAAATGAAAACAGACTTAGGAAACTCAGACACATCATCAAGCATAATAATGTTTGCATTATAGGGATGCCAGAGGGAGAATAGAGAGTAAGAGGGGACAGAAAATTTATTTGAAGTAATAGCTGCAAAATTCCCAAATCTGGGGAAAGAGACAGACATCCAGATCCAGGAGGTACAGAAAGCCCCAATAAAATAAACCAAAGGAGAGCCACATCAGACACATAGTAACTAAAATGGCAAAAAAAAAAAGTGATAAACAGAGAATTTTAAAAAGCAGCAAGAGAAAACAAACAATTATGTACAAGGGAAATCCCATAAGGCTATCAGCTGATTTTTCAGTAGAAACTTTACAACCCAGAAGAGAGTGGTATGATATATTTGAAGTGCTAAAAGAAAAAAAGAAAGAAAGAAAGAAACTGCAGCCGAGAATACTCCGCCCAGTAATGCTATCATTCAGAACAAAGAGAAAAAGACTCCCACACCAACAAAAGTTGAAGGAAATCCTCACTACTAAACCAGCTCTACAAGAAATGTTAAAGGGGAATCTTTGAGTGGAAAGGAAAAACCATAAGCAGAAGTAAGTAGAAAGCACAAAACCAGTAAAAATAAGCATATTTATGAAAATCAGTCAAGGGACTCACAAAATAAAAGGCTGTAAAGTAGGACTTCATATACCTAAAATGTGAGGGGAGAGGAGCAAAGAATGGATTCCAACTTAAGCAACCATCAACTTAATATAGACTGCTATATTCATAAGATGTTATATACAAACCTAATGGTAACAAAAAATCAAAAAGCAGTAATAGATACCTAAAAAATAAAAAGCAAGGAATCAAAGTGTATCACTAAAGAAAGCCAACTAACCATGAGAGAAGAGAGCAAGAGAAAAATCAGAAAGGGACTACAAAAAAAAAAAAAACAGAAAACAAGCAAAAAAAACAAAGTACATACCTATCAATAATTACAAATATAAATGGACAAGATATTCCAATCAAAAGACAAAGGATGATGGAATAGATTTAAAAGAAATAATAATAAGACCCATTTACATACTGCCTACAAAAGGCTCATTTCAGACCTAAAGACATATACAGACTGAAAGTGAAGGGATGGAGAGGCATTTATCACACAAATGGAAGTGGAAAAAAAAAAAATGCCAGGGTAGCAATACTTAGACAAAATAGACTTTAAAGCAGAGTATAACAAGAGACAAGGTAGGACACTATATAATCATAAAGGAAAAAGATCCAACAAGAAGATATAATAAGTATTTATGCACCCAACACTGGAAAACCCAAATACTTAAAGCAACTATTAACAGACATAAAAGAAGAAATTAATAGTAATATAATAATAGTAGGGGACTTCAACACCCCCACTTAAATAAATGGATAGGTCATCCAAATAGAAAATCAACAAGGAAATGGTGGTTTTGAATGACACACTGTACCGGATGGCTCCAACAGATATATTCAGAACATTCCATCCTAAAACACCAGAACACACATTCTTTTCTATGTCCTTGGAATATTATCCAGGCTAGATCCCACATTAGGCCACAAGTTTTGAATTCAAAAAGACTAAAGTCATACCATGCATCTTTTCAGACTAGAACACTAAACTACTAATCAACCATAAGAAAAAATCAGGAAAGACCACAAATACATGGAAGTTAAATAACATGCTCCTCCACAATTAATGGATCGAAGAGGAAATCAAAGAATACATGGAGACCAACAGAAATGAAAACAACAGTCCAAAATCCCTGTGATGCAGCAAAAGCAGTCATAAAAGGGAAGTTTACAGCAATTCAGGCCTACCTCAAGAAGAATCTCAAACAACCTATATTTACACCTAAAGGGGCTAGAAAAAGAATAAAATCTAAAACTAGTAAAAGGAAGGAAATAATAAAGATTAGAGCAGAAATAAATGAAATGCAAACCAAAAAACAATAGAACTTATCAACAAAACCAGTAGCTGGTTGTTTGAATTGATCAACAAAATTGATACACCTTTAGCCAGACTCATTTAAAAAAAAAAAAGGGACTACTCAAATGAAACCAGAAATGAAAGTGGAAAAATAACCAACACCATAGAAATACAAAGGATTATAAGAGAATATTATGAAAAATGTATGACAACAAATTTGACAACCTAGAAAAAATGGATAAATGCCTAGAAACATAGAACCTCCCAAAACTTAAGCAAGAAGAAATAGAAAATTTGAACAGACCAAATTACCAGCACTGAAATTTAATCAGTAATCAAAAAACTCTCAACAAACAAAAGTCCAGGACCAGATGACTTCACAGGTTAATTCTACCAAACCTTTAAAGAAGAGTTAATCCTTATTCTTCTCAAACTATCCCAAAATATAGAAGAGGAAGGAAGGCTTCCAAATTCATTCTATGAGGTCAGCATCATCCTGATACCAAAACTAGATAAGGACACCACCAAAACAAACAAAACTGTAGGCCAGTATCTCTGATGAACCTAGATGCAAAAATCTGCAACAAAATACTACCAAACTGAATCCAAATACATTTAAGAAATCATTCACCATAATCAAGTGGGATTTATTCCTGACATGCTTGGTTGATTCAATATTCACAAAATCATTGTGATACATCATATAAATAAGGAGAAGGATAAAAATCATATGATCATTTCAATAAATGCAGAAAAAACATGTGACAAAATTCAAAATCCATTCATGATAAAAACTCTCAACAAAGTAGATTTAGCGGTAACATACCTCAACTTAATAAAGGTCATACATGAAGAACTCACAGCTAACATCATACTCAACAGTGAAAAATTGAGAACTTTCCCCTAAAATCAGGAACAAGACAAAGATGTCCATTCTCACCACTTTTAGTCAATATAGTAATAGAATTCCAAGCTGCAGCAATCAGGTAAGAAAAAGGAATAAGAGGCATCCAAACTGGTAGGGAAGAAGTAATACTTTCATTATTTGCAGATGACATGATACTATATATAGAAAACCCTAATAATTTCACCAAAAAACTATAGAACTGATAAATGCAGTATGGTCTCAGCATATAAAAATCAATATACAGATATCTGTTGCATTTCTATACACTAATAATGAAGTAGCAGAAAGAGAAATTAAGAAAATAGCTCCATTTACAATTATAACCAAGGAGGTGAAAAACTTGTACTATGAAAACTATAAGATATTGATGAAAGAAGCTGAAGACAAACAAATGGAAATATATTCCATGCCCATGGAGTGGAAGAACCACTTTTGTTAAAATATCTATACTATCTAAAGCAATCTACAAATTTAATGCAATTCCTTTCAAAATATGAAGAGCATTCTTCACAGGACTATAACAAACTTACAATTTGTATGTAACCACAAAAGATCCCAAACAGCCAAAGTAATCTTGAAAAACAAAACTGGAGCTATAGCAATTCCAGACTTCAAGTTATATTACAAAGCTTTAGTAATCAAAACTATATGGTATTGGTACAAAGACAGACACATAGACCAATAAAACAGAATAGAAAACCCAGAAATTAACCCACAATTATATAGTCAATTAATCTTTGACAAAGGAGGCAAGAATATGCAATGGGAAAAAGTCTTCAACAAATGTTGGAAAAACTGGACAGCTACATGCAAAAGAATGAACCTGGACCACTTTCTAACACTATTCACAAAAATAAACTCAAAATGGATTAAGGATGTAATTGTGAGACCTGAAACCATAAAAATCCTGGAAGGGCACAGGCAGTAACTTCTCTGACATCAGCTAAAGCAACATTTTTCTAGATAGATTTCCTGAATCAAGGGAAACAAAAGCAAAAATAAACTATTGGGACTGCATTAAGATAAAAAGCTTCTGGCATAGCAAAGGAAACAAAGCTAAAAGACAACCTACTGAATGGGAGGAGATATTTGCAAATGACATATTCAGAAAGGGTTAGTTTCCAAAAATATATGAAGAACTTATACAACTCAATACCAAAAAGAATAATTCAGTTTTTTAAAAAAATGCAGAAGGCATGAGCAAACATTTCTCCAAAGACCTTCAGATAGATGGCTGACACATAAAAGATGCTCAACACACCTATCAGGGAAATGCAAATCAAAACCCACAATGAGGTATCATCTCACACCTGTCAGAATGGCTAAAATCAAAAACACAAGAAACACAAGTTGGCAAGTCTGTGGCAATAAAGGAACCCTGGTGCACTGTTGGGAATGCAAACTGGTGCAGCCACTGTGGAAAACGGTATGGAAGTTCATCCAAAAATTAAAAATAGAGTTACCATATAACCCAATCATTCCACTTACTGGGTATTTACCCAAAGTATACAAAGACACTAATTCAAAAATATATATGCACTCCTATGTTTAATGCAGCATTATTTAAAACAGCTCAATTATGGAAGCAGCCCAACTGCCCATCAATAGATGAATACATAAAGAAGAGGTCACATAGACACACACACACACACACACACACACACACACACACACACACACACACACACACACACACACACACTTGCAATGACATGGATGGATCTAGAGAATATAATGCTAAGCGAAATAAGAGAAAAATACCTTATGATTTCATTCATATGTGGAATTTAAGAAACCAAATGAACAAATAATAAAATAGACAAGCCAAAAAACAAACTCTTAACTATAAAGAACAAATTGATCATTACCAGAGGGAAGGTGGGTGAGGGAATGGGTGAAATAAGTGAAGAGGATTAAAAGCACACTTACCATGATGAGCACTGAGTAATGCATAGAATTGTTGAATCCCTATATTGCACACCTGAAACTAATACAAAACTGTATGTTAACTACAATGAAATTTTAAAAAAAAAGAAAGAAATGCCTACCCTTTGAGTCCTTCTTCAAATATCTCATCACAAAGTCTTACTGAGACTTCATTTTTGTCAAAATTCACCTTTTTTCTATTATTATTGTTACTATTCACAAACTATTTGAATCTGCTCCTTGGCCATCTAGCCTCACCAAATACAATAGACAAACTTTCTAAAGAACCCCAGTTGCTCTCAATTACCCTTGTATCAGATGTTTAGAAGGAATACCAGGGGCCATCTAGTGAGGACTCGCAGCCCTAGAATGATGATCCACAAGCAGGGAGAGATATCACACCCATACAGCTCCTCCCTAAAGAACCAGGTCTCAAAGTACCTATCAGATGACTCCCCAGCCCAGCCCAGGGAACCTGCACTAGGAAGAGGAGCCCCCTTGACATCTGGTTTTGGAAACCAGTGGGGGCTTATGTCCAGGAGAGCCAAAGAGCAGCAGGAAACCAAGATTCCACCTAAATTTTAAAGGGTACACACATCTCACCTGTTCCAAGTCTCAGAACAGAGGCAGCTGTTCTAAAAGCACCAAGTTTACACAGGAAGACAAATTTCATTGACTAATTTTAGGGCATGTTGCCAGAGGAATAGGATCTGCTGCAATATCCACCAGGGATGGAAGCCCTGGCACGACCACTTTTGACTCACTCCCCTTCTACTAAGCTGACCCAGTGCTGACAGGAGTCAATTCAGACACTCTCCACCTACAGAGCATTCTTCTGAGAAGTTGCTCCACCCAACCTGCCCCTCCCAAGCAACTCCCCACCCTGCCAACTTGGCAAAAGGCACCAGAACTACCCTCAAGCAGGCCATCATGTTCTAGTGGATGGCCTAGGCCAAGAGTGGCAGTCCTGCCCCAAGGGGCCAGCTCTATACATCAGAGCACCTGCCGCAGTCACTGCCAGACCTTTTGGCCAGCTGCAATGTAGGCACACCCCAACACCAGCATGCCCACAGCAGTCAGAGCTGGGCCTTTTACCCAAAAGGCTGGGGAACCAGGTCCACTGACCAGTGTATCTGTCTGTAGCAGTTGTGGCCGGGCCTTACAGCCAGCCACACCAGAGCACAGCCCTATCACAGCCCAGCCACAACAGAAGGGTGCATGCATGTAACCCACATGGAGACACTGTTGGAGCATCTGCCTTGGGTGAGCATTGGGGTTACACAACTGGACCCCACAGGACACTTTCTAAATAAAGTCACTCCCATCAAGACCATGAGACATAACTGATCTACCTAATACACAGAAATGGAGTCAGACAAAATGAGGAGACAAAGGAATATGTTCCAAACTAAACCTCAGAAGTTATAACCAGTATCACAGAAATAAAAAGGAAAAGAGACTACTAAGAACAATTACATGCCAACAAATGGGACAATCTAAAAGAAACAGATGTCTCTAGAACCATACAATCTTCCAAAGACTGAATGAGGAGAAACAGAAAATCTGAACAGACCAATTACTAGGAATAACATTGCATCAGTAATCCAAAACTCCCAACAATCAGAAATCCAGGACTAGACCAATTCACAGGTATATCCTACCAAACATTTAAAGAAGAGTTAATATCTATCCTTCCCAAATTACAGGCCAATATCACAAATAAACACAGATGCAAAAATCCTGAACAATATATTAGCAAACCAAAATAAAAAATATAGTACATGGGTCACACGCCATAATCAAGCAGTATTTATTCTAGGGATGCAAAGATAGTTCAATATCTACAAATCAATGTGATACATTACGTTAACAAAAAGAAACATCATAAGATCATCTCACAGAAAAACCATTTAACAAAATACAACATCCATTTATGATAAAAACTCTCCACAAAGTAGGTCAGAGGGAATGTAGCTCAATATCATAATGAAGGCCATAAATGACAAATCCACAGCTAACATCATACTCAATTGGGAAACCCTTAAAGTTTCTCCTCTAAGATCAGGGAAAAGATAAGAATGACCACTCTTGCCACTTGTATTCAATGTGGAATTGGAAATCTCAGCCACAGCAATTCCACAAAAAAAAAAAAAAAAAAAAAAAAAAAAAGGAGGGGCAACCAAATTGGAAAAAAAGGCAAGTAGTCCTTATTTCCAGATGACATACTATAGAAAACTCTAAAGACTCCACCCAAAAAAATCTATTAGAAAAAATTGCTTCAGTAAATCTGCAGGATATAAAATGAATATACATAAATCTGTTGTATTTGAAGGTGACTCAAATAAATGGAGAGATATACCATGCTCATGGAAGAATACTGTCAAAATGCCCATACTACCAAAGTAATCTACAGATTCAATGCAATCCCTATCAAAATTACCAATGGCATTTCACAGAACCAGAAGAAAGAATCCTAAAATACATATGGAACGACAAAAACTCCAAATAATGAAAGCAATAGTGTGAAGAAACAAAGCTGGAGGTATCAGACTTCCTGATACTTAAACTATACTACAAAGATACAGTGACCATAGATTATGGTACTGACACAAAAATAAACACATAGATCAATGGAACAGACAAGAGAGTCCAGAAATAAACCTATACATATTGTCAATCTTCAACAAAGGAAGCAAATATATACAATGGAGAGAAGTCAGTCTTCAACCAATGGTGTCAGGGAAACTGGACAACATATGCAAAAGAATGAAATTGGAACACTTTATCATACACAAAAACTCAAAATGGATTAAAGACCTAAATTTAAGACCAGAAATCATAAAACTCCTAGAACATAAGCAGTCAGCTCTTTGACATTCGTCTGAGCAATATTTTTTTTGGATCTGTCTTCTCACACTAAGGCAACAAAAACACAAATAAAACTACAACAAAATAAAAAGCTTTTAAACAGCAAAGGAAACCATCAACAACATGAAAAGGAATCCATCCTATTGAATGGGAAAAGATCTTTGCAAATGATACGACCAATAGGTTGATATGCAAAATAAACAACTCACCGATCTCAGTATAAAAATAAGAAAGCAATCCAATTTAAAAAAATTGGAAGACTTGAATAGACATTTATCCAATTAAGACATACAGATGCCCAATAGACACATGAGAAGATGCTCAATATCACTAATGATCAGGGAAATGGAAATCAAAACCACAATGAGAGATATGTGTGCTGAGGATGCACATAAAGGGGGAAACCATCATGAATTTAAGGATACTAGCTGGGCTTGACGAAAGCGTGGAAGTTATTAGAGAAACCCTTTTTGGAGAAATAAAAGAACTAAAATCTAACCAAGTCGAAATCAAAAAGGGTATTAATGAGGTGCAATCAAAAATGGGGGCACTAACTGCTAGGATAACTGAGGCAGAAGACAGAATCACCGATATAGAAGACCAAATGATGGAAAATAAAGAAACTGAGAAAAAGAGAGATACGCAACTACAGGATCACGAGGGCAGAATTCGAGAGATAAGCGATGCGATAAGATGAAACAAATTAGAATAATTGGGATCCCAGAAGAAGAAGAAAGAGAGAGAGGGGCAGAAGGTATATTGGAGCAAATAATAACAGAGAACTTCCCTAATGTGGGAAAGGAAACAGGCATCAAAATCCAGGAGGCACAGAGAACCCATCTAAAAATCAATAAAAATAGGTCAACACCCCGACATCTAATAGTAAAACTTATGAGTCTCAGAGACAAAGAGAAAATCCTGAAAGCAGCTTGGGGGAAGAGATATGTAACCTACAATGGTAGAAATATTAGATTGGCAACAGACCTATCCACAGAGACCTGGCAGGCCAGAAAGGACTGGGAAGATATCTTCAGAGCACTAAATGAGAAAAATATGCAGCCAAGAATACTATATCCAGCTAGGCTGTCATTGAAAATTGAAGGAGAGATAAAAAGCTTCCAGGACAAACAAAAACTAAAGGAATTTGCAAACACGAAACCAGCCCTACAAGAAATATTGAAAGGGGTCTTCTAAGCAAAGAGAGAGCCTAAAAGCAGCATAGATCAGAAAGGAACACAGAGAATATACAGTAACAGTCACCTTACAGGCAATATAATGGCACTAAATTCATACCTTTCAATAGTTACCCTGAATGTAAATGGGCTCAATGCCCCAATCAAAACACACAGGCTATCAGATTGGATTAAAAAACAAGACCCATCAATAGGCTGTCGGCATGAGATGCATTTTAGACCCAAAGACACCCACAGATTTAAAGTGAGGGGGTGGAAAACTATTAACAATGCTAATGGACACCAGAAGAAAGCTGGGGTGGCAAACCTTATATCAGACAAATTAGATTTTAAAACAAAGACGGTAATAAGAGATGAAGAAGGACACTATATCCTACTTAAAGGGTCTATCCAACAAGAAGATCCAACAATTGTAAATATCTATGCCCCTAACATGGGAGCAGCAAATTATATAAGGCAAGTAATAACAAAAGCAAACAAACACATTGTCAACAATACAATAATAGTGGGGGACTTTAACAGCCCCCTGACTGAAATGGACAGATCATCTAAGCAAAAGATCAACAAGGAAATAAAGACTTTAAATGAAACACTGGACCAAATGGACTTCACAGACATATTCAGAACATTCCATCCCAAAGCAACGGAATACACATTCTTCTCTAGTGCCCGTGGAACATTCTCCAGAATTGATCACATCCTAGGTCACAAATCAGGTCTCAACTGGTACCAAAAGTTTGGGATTATTCCCTGCATATTTTCAGACCACAATGCTTTGAAACTAGAACTCAAGCACAAGAGGAAAGTCGGAAAGAACTCAAATACATGGAGACTAAAGAGCATCCTACTAAAGAATGAATGGGTCAACCAGGAAATTAAAGAAGAATTTAAAAAAATTCACGGAAACTAATGAAAATGAAAACACAACTGTTCAAAATCTTTGGGATACAGCAAAGGCAATCCTGAGAGGAATGTATACAGCAATACAAGCCTTTCTCAAGAAACAGGAAAGGTCTCAAATACACAACCCAACGCTACACCTAAAGGAGCTGGAGAAAGAACAGCAAATCAAGCCTAACCCCAGCAGGGGAAGAGAAATAATAAAGATCAGAGCAGAAATCAATGAACTAGAAACCAAAACAACAGTAGAACAGATCAACGAAACTAGGAGCTGGTTCTTTGAAAGAATTAACAAGATTGATAAACCTCTGGCCAGACTTACCAAAAAGAAAAGAGAAAACACCCAAGTCAACAAAATCATGAATGAAAGAGGAGAGATCACAACCAACACCAAAGAAATACAATTACAAGAACATATTATGAGCAACTCTATGCCAGCAAATTAGATAACCTGGAAGAAATGGATGCATTCCTAGAGATGTATCCACTACCAAAACTGAACCAGGAAGAAATAGAAAACCTGAACAGACCTAAACCACTAAGGAAATTGAAGCAGTCATCAAAAATCTCCCAACAAACAAAAGCCCAGGGCCAGATGGCTTCCCAGGGGAATTCTATCAGACATTTCAAGAAGAATTAATACCTATTCTCCTGAAACTGTTCCAAAAAATGGAAATGGAAGGGAAACTTCCAAACTCATTTTAGGAGGCCAGCATTACCTTGATCCCCAAACCAGACAAGGACCCCACCAAAAAGGAGAATTACAGACCAATATCCTTGATGAACATGGATGAAAAATTCTCACCAAATTACTAGCCAATAGGATCCAACAGTACCTTTAAAGGATTATTCACCATGATCAAGTGGGATTTATCCCTGGGTTGCAAGGTTGGTTCAACATCCGCAAATCAATCAACGTGATACAATACATTAACAAAAGAAAGAGCAAGAATCCTGGGATCCTCTCAATAGATGCAGAAAAAGCATTTGACATAGTACAGCATCCTTTCTTGATCAAAACTCTTCAGAGTATAGGGATAGAGGGTACATACCTCAATATCATAAAAGCCATCTATGAAAAACCTACAGCGAATATCATTCTCAATGGGGAAAGGCTGAGAGCTTTTCCCCTAAGGTCAGGAATGCGGCAGGTATGTCCACTATCACCACTACTATTCAACATAGTATTAGAAGTCCTAGCCACAGCAATCAGACCACAAAAAGAAATCAAAGGCATCCAAATTGGCAAGGAGGAAGTCAAACTCTCACTCTTCGCAGATGATATGATAGAGTAGGTGGAAGACCCAAAAGACTCCACCCCAAAACTGCTAGAACTCAGACAGGAATTCAGTAAAGTAGCAGGATATAAAATCAATGCACAGAAATCAGTGGAATTCCTATACAAAAGCAACAAGACAGAAGAGAGACAAATCAAGGAGTCGATCCCATTTACATTTGCACCCAAAACCATAAGATACCTGGGAATAAATCTAACCAAAGAGGTAAAGGATTTGTACTCAGAAAACTATAAAATACTCATGAAAGAAATTGAAGAAGACACAAAGAAATGGAAAAACGTTCCATGCTTATGGATTGGGAGAACAAACATTGTGAAGATGTCAATGCTACCTAGAGCAATCTACACATTCAATGCAATCCCCATCAAAATACCATCCACTTTTTTTCAAAGAAATGGAACAAATAATCCTAAAATTTGTATGGAACCAGAAGAGATCCCAAATAGCCAGAGGAATATTGAAAAACAAAAGCAAAGCTGGCGGCATCACAATTCCGGACTTCCAGCTCTATTACCAACCTGTCATCATCAAGACAGTATGGTACTAGCACAAAAACAGACACAGAGATCAATGGAACAGAATCGAGAGCCCAGAAATGGACCCTCCACTCTATGGTCAACTCATCTTTGACAAAGCAGGAAAGAATGTCCCATGGAAAAAAGACAGTCTCTTCAACAAATGGTGTTGGGAAAATTGGACAGCCACATGCAGAAGAATGAAACTGGACCATTCCCTTACACCACACACAAAAATAGACTCCAAATGGTTGAAAGACCTAAACGTGAGACAGGAGTCCATCAAAATCCTAAAGGAGAACACAGGTAGCATCCTCTTCGACCTCAACCACAGCAACTTCTTCCTAGAAACATCGCCAAAGGCAAGGGAAGAAAGGGCAAAAATGAACTATTGGGATTTCATCAAGATAAAAAGCTTTTGCACAACAAAAGAAACAGTCCACAAAACCAAAAGACAACCGACAGAATGGGAGAAGATATTTGCAAATGACATATCAGATAAAGGGCTAGTATCCAAAATCTATAAAGAACTTATCAAACTCAACACCCAAAGAACAAAGAACCCAGTCAAGAAATGGGCAGAAGACATGAACAGACATTTTTCCAAAGACATCCAAATGGCCAACAGACACATGAAAAAGTGTTCAACATCGCTCAGCATCAGGGAAATTCAAATCAAAACCTGAATGAGATACCACCTCACACCAGTCAGAATGGCTAAAATGAACAAGTCAGGAAACGACAGATGTTGGCGGGGATGCGGAGAAAGGGGAACCCTCCTACACTGTTGGTAGGAATGCAAGCTGGTGCAACCACTCTGGAAAACAGTATGGAGGTTCCTCAAACTGTTGAAAATAGAGCTACCAGACGATCCAGCAATTGCACTACTGGGTATTTACCAGAAAGACACAAATGTAGGGATCTGAAGGGGTACGTCTACCCCGATGTTTATAGCAACAATGTCCACAATAGCCAAACTGTGGAAAGAGCCAAGATGTCCATCGACAGATGAATGGATAAAGAAGATGTGGTATATATACACAATGGAATATTATGCAGCCATCCAAAGGAATGAGATCTTGCCATTTGCAACGACGTGGATAGAACTGGAAGGTGTTATATTGAGTGAAATAAGTCAATCAGAGAAAGACATGTATCATATGACCTCACTGAGATGAGGAATTCTTAATCTCAGGAAACAAACTGAGGGTTGCTGGAGTGGTGTGCGGTGGGAGGGATGGGGTGGCTGGGTGATAGACATTGAGTAGGGTATGTGCTATGGTGAGTGCTGTGAATTGTGCAAGACTGTTGAATCACAGATCTGTACTTCTGAAACAAATAATGCAACATATGTTACAAAAAAAGAAAAAGATAGCAGGAGGGGAAGAATGAAGGGGAGTAAGTCGGAGGGGGATAGGAACCATGAGTGACGATGGACTCTGAAAAACAAACTGAGGGTTCTAGAGGGGAGGGGGGTGGGGGGATGGGTTAGCCTGGTGATGGGTATTAAAGAGGGCACATTCTGCGTGGAGCACTGGGTGTTATGCACAAACAATGAATCATGGAACACTACATCAAAAACAAATGATGTAATGTATGGTGATTAACATAACAATAAAAAATTTAAGAAAAGAATAAAATAAAACAAGGAATACAGGGAAGTGAGTTCAGCTAAGGAAACCAGGTTACTTTTTATAAATGAGAGTGAAAATAGGTTCAATTTGAAATACGAACCACCTTGGTAGGATTTGAAAATCATTACATATGAGGAAATCAAATACTCTCTATTTTGCTCATCCTAAAGAGCCTCGGCTCCTGCACAGTTCATGAATACCATGATATCAAGGAGCCCATGATCTTGTTAGTACACACAATCTGAACCCAATCATTAGAAAGAACATGATAAATGCCACTAAGTTCTGATGAAGAATCGGAGAATATTTTCAGGTAAAATTGATTCACATTTTAAGATGAAACAGATGTCACCATCACAAGGTTCCATTTTAAGTCCCCTTTCTTACTTGTATACTTGTTTTTTTAACATCAAAACATCCACCTTAAACACCGCAATGAGCTGACCTTTAGAAAATTCTAGTGAAGATGAAAGGAACCAGACTAGTAAGCCAGATACAGTATTATCACCTGATGAAAAATGCAGTATCATCATGTATCCCCAAATATATCTGAATGGTAACTGTTCCCTGCCAAAGGCTAGTTTGCTAAAATACATGGTGTATACATTTTGGGGGAACTTTTAAGCTTGTTTTGAATAGTATCAAAATTTTCTTTACATGAAAAAGGAAACCTAGGGAATGAAAAAAATATTTGTAAATCGTGTATGAAGTTAACAGGCAGAATATATACAAATAGCTCCTACAACTCAAAAAAAAATCAAATACTATGATTTTAAAATGGGCAAAGGACAGACATTTTTCTAAAAATGACATACAAATAGCCAATATATGAACACTAATCATCAGAGAATTGCAAATTAGAACCACAATATGATATCGCCCTATACCCACTAGGATGGCTACTATCAAAAATAAATAACAAATGTTAAGGACGTGGAGAACTTGGAATGTCTGTGCCCTATTGATGGAATTATAAAATGGTGCAACCACTAGGAGCAACAGTACAGACACTTCTTAAATTAAAAGTAGGACTATCATATGATCCAGCAATCCCACTTCTGAGTAATTCTGAAGAACTGAAAGCATGGTCTCGAAAAGATATTTGCACGTTCACAGCATCACTATTCATAATGGCCAGGAGATGGAAGCAACCCAAATGTCTAAATGAATGGATGAATAAAATGTGGTCTCTACATACAATGGAATATTATTCAGCTTTAGAAAGAAAGGAAATCCAGTCAGATGCTACAATGTGGATGAACCTCGAGGATATGATGTTATGTGAAATAAGCAAGTCACTAAAGGACAAATACCATATGATTCCAGTTATAGGGGATATCTACAATAGACCTTCCTTAGACAAAAGATAGAAGGTAATTTTGGAGAAAAAGGAAGAAGAAAATACTGGAGATTGAGGAATAATCAAACAATATATTCAGTTAGGGTATTATAGATATAGATTCCTTTGGGTCATGGAGACAAGATACATGCAAAACGGATAAATATATCCAGATAAATCTGGATCTCAAGGCAAGACTGGAACTGGGCATACAGATTTGATATCCATATACATAACCATAATAACGGATAACACTCCTTAGGGACAGAGGTAGAACAAGATGAAAAAGTACAGAGTAATATATACCCCAGCAATGCAACAACTTACAGAGAAGCTTCTAGAAAAATGACTGTAATAATATATGAACAAAATAATGTATGGTTGCCAATATTATAAAAAATATCTTAATAGATGAAAGCAAAATTAATTTTGCAGCACAATCTGAATCTCCTCTCAGTTTACCACCTCAGGAGTTTAAGTTTATGTATAGATCTATAGTAGAGTAATATATATACAGTGATGTGCTGTACAATGCAGACATCATGTTATCTTCACTTTTCCTATCACTTTGATGATCTTCAGCATTATATCTGCCTATCTCCCACATTTATATCTACTTACACCTGAACAGAATCTTCCCTAAAACGTAGAGCCATCACTATCCACCCCTCCTGCTCTTGAGTCTTCCAGCATCACCTTGATTATGCTCTTTCCACAGTCCGCGTCTGTATTTGCTAGCCACCCTGAAAACTAAAACTAATCAAAGCATTCAAACTAAGGCATCCTTAGAGGGTGATGGTTTAAATCCATATGCGTTTTGTGTTGCTGTCCTGAGGCTTTTTCTTTTGTTTTTTAACCAGAGCTTTCCCTCTCTTCTTGACCAAAAGCAATGACTGATGTATTGGCAATTACCATGATGCTAATGTTAGCTTCCCAGTATGCTAACTGGCAAGCTATTCCAGAAGTCACACAACAGAAAGAGGCACAGATCACATTAAGATGTTTAAATCATACACAGTGAGAAAAAATATGGGCCAACTTAACACACTTTGTATAGAGTGTAAGTGGGGTAGTAGAAACACACCATTGAAGTCCCAGGTCATACAATGTTCTTATGTACACTTGCTCTACACTCTCTCCCATATCAGCCATCTCTATGAATGATGTGGTTATGAAGACCAGAGTTGAAATCTGAGCAAGGGGACTCAATAGACCAAAAGTCCTGGAACCAGAACAGAGTTGGCTCTATTGCAGTGTATAGTATCAAGTGGGCCAGGTCACAACCGTAGCTTGAAGAGGAATTAAGAATTTTACAAGAGTTTATTGGACAGAAGAGAGGTGGAGCCAGGATAGAATCTTAGTGGTTGTTACCAATAGATAGTCAATTTAAGATCACATGCATACCAAGTGCTTTAGGTACATCATGCATATTTGTCTACTTTGAATACCAGCTACCTCTGGTTCCTTCCATCTCTTATGTGCACTCAGTATACAGGCTCTTATTTTATCTCTTCCTAACATGTGTCGGTCATTAACTTAGTTATCAACCATCTTAAAAATTTTGTTTACATCTCACATACTACTTGCATATTCAATATGTATACCTAACACAGCCTATGAATTTCAGCTATGTTCACAATTGATTCATCATCCAGGCTTAACATAAATAACGATTTTTCTAGTAGTCTTATTCATACCACATATCTCCTCTTCATTTGCAACAAAATTGTGGATTCTTAACTAACAAAGCAAAACACATTACAACTGAATACTAGTAAAATTCTCAGGCATGTGGCAAGCCATTCGAAGAGATATTTTGATTTTTAAAAATTCAATCACATTTTATAGACAACTGTTTCTATGCAATCACATTTTATAGACAACTGTTTCCTATTTAAAGACTTAAGTGCCCCAAACATTCCCATATACTGTGTCTCAACACTACTGCTTGAAAATAGGTTGTTACTACTTTGTTCAATGGGAACTTCCAAATAATATCATCAATAGTTACTTCATCAAATTTCTGAAGAACATAAAGAGTAGAAATAGAGAATGAGATTTTTCTCTATTTACTAAGATGGTAATTCAACTACCTTTTCCATTGCTGTAAGAGTAAATTTCTTAATACAGGTAAATTAAAGAATTAAGAGGTTTCTAGAAATACTTATTTAAAACTATCATCAACCATTGAAGTTATAGTAAGAATCCACTTGTGACATTAGCTTCCTTTGTGAATATAGCCCTATTTCTTTGTAAAATAAAAATACATTCCTTAAAATTCTTAAAATGTCAAGTATTTATTATTTGATATAGAAGAGGCCCAAAGAGTAACAGTCTTTTTTTTTCAGAGTCAAAGGATGTCATCTCATTTGGAAGGAATATAGTAAAACATAAACAGTCCATGATGCTCATATCTATATCATTTACTGTGCCAGGTTTTGTGCTAATTAGTAAAAGTGTCAAGACAATGAATTTAAAAGACCACATCATAATATACCCAAACTATATTAGTGGAATCAAGTAATTTTTAATATTACTTTGCTGATTCCAAATAAAGATTTTCACCTATGTTTTTCAACAAGTATTTCATCAAATTGAAAAGAAGTTGAAGTTCCTGCAATTAAAACCACTAGAATAAAGAAAAAGGAATAAAGCTTTTTGCAGTTGGTATTGGCAATATTTTTTTTTCTACATGAAACTAAAAGCAAAACCAAAGTAGACAAGTGTGATTACGTCATACTAAAAAGCTGCTACAAAGCAAACTATTAACAAAATGAAAAGGCAATCTCTGGAATGGGAGAAAATATTTGCAAACCATGTATCTGATAAGGGATTAATATCCAAAATATATAAGGAACTCCTACATCTCAATAGCCAAAAGCAACTCAACTTAAAAAATAAAGGATTTGAATAGGTATTTCTCTAAAGACCACACACAAATGGCCAACGGGTATATATAAAAAATAATCATTAATCATCAGGAAAATGCAAATCAAAAGCACAATGAGGTATCACCTCATACCTGTCAGGATGGCTAGTATCAAAAAGACAAAAGTATTGGGAAGTGTGTGGAGAAAAGGGAACCCTCATGCCCTGTTGGTGAGTATTTAAGTTGGTACAGACACTATGGAAAGACAATATGGAGGTTCTTCGAAATATTAAAAATAGCATTACCTTCTGATCCAACAATTCCACTCTGTATACACCCAAATGAAAAGAAATCAGTATCTCAAAGAGATATCTGCATTCCTGGATTCACTGTGTGGTGTATATACATATGTAAGTATACCTACACATGCGTATACATATAGACACACGATGGAATATTATTCAACCATGAGAAAGAAACATATCCTGCTACTTGCAACAATGTGCATGAACCTAAAGGACACTATGCTAAGTGAAATAAGCTCAACACAGAAAGACCCACACATCATGATCTCACTTACATGTAGAATCTAGAATAGGCAAATTCATAACAGCAGACTGTAGAATGTGGTTTTCAGAGGCTTGAGGGTAGGGGCAATGAGGACATGTTGGTTAAAAAGTACAAAGTTTCAGTGATGGAAGATAAAGTTTGGAGGTATAACATATAGCTTAGCACCAACAGTTAATAATACTATACTGTAGAGGCGGAGCAAGATGGCGGAGGAGTAGGAGACCTAGATTTCGTCTGGTCTCAGGAATTCAGCTGAATAGGGATCAAACCATTCTGAACACCTACGAACTCAACAGGAGATCGAACAGGAGAGTAGCAACAACTCTCTGAAGAGAGAAGCGACCACTTACTGGAAGGTAGGGCGTGCGGAGAAGTGAATCCGAGGCGATATTCGGGAGGATAGACGGCGGGGGAGGGGCCTCCGTCGGCCGCTTCTGGCAAGTGCTAGAGCCGCGGAGCACAAAATCGGACCTTTTAGAAGTCGGCTCGGCGGAGGGAAGTCGCTCCAGTGGCTAAGTGGGGGGTGGAATCCTCCCGGGACAGTGTGGTCTCAGGACCCTTGGGGTCACAGAGAGACCGGGGGTGCCTGAGTGCGCCAGAGCTCCCAGGGATCGGAGCGGGGAAGCCGGCTGCAGATACGGAGCCGAGTCGCGGGCTCTCAGCTCGGGGTGGCCATAAACTGTGATCTGTGGCCCAGTCGGGGCACGGCTCCCCCAGCAGGGACCCAACAAGCAGCAGATCCGGGGAGACTCCCCTTCCTTCCCGGGGAGGAGCGGTGCGGGAACGCACTGCAGGGATCTGCTGGGTTTGGAGACTCCGCGCGGGGTCGGGTGCCAGAGATAGCAACGCTCGGTCACAGGCCGGGTGAGCACGGAGTGCGGCCGGAGACCGGGGACACAGAAGTGACTGCTTTTCTCTGGGGGCGCACTGAGGAGCGGGGCCCCGAGTTCTCAGCTCTTCCGAGTGGAGATTGGGAGGCCACCATTTCTGCCCTGGTCCTCCAAGGCTGTACCGAGAGCTTGCAGGGAACAAAAGCTCCTGAGAGCAAACCGGAGCAGCTTCCTTAGCCCGGACCGACAAGGGCGGGGCAGTTCAGCCTCCGGCAAAGACATTTGGGAACCACGGCAACAGGCCCCTCCCCCAGAAGATCAACACAAACGGCCAGCAAGCCAAGACCAAGTTGATCGATCAAGGAGAATGGGAGAACTCCAGCGCTAGGGGAATACTGCACATAGATTCATGGCTTTTTTTTTTTTTTTTTTTTTACCATGATTCATTATTTCATCAAAGTTAATTTTTGTTGACTTTTTTTTTCTTTTTCCCTTTTTCAACCAACATCTTATAAATCCCTTTTTTTAAAAAAAATTTTTTTTATTTTTCATTTTTAGAGTCATATTTTATCCCTTCATAGTAGTTACCCTTATTTTTGGCATATATATATAAGTTGTTCTCTCTTTAAAATTTTGAGGTACAGTTTCTTCTAACAGATCAAAATATACCCTAAATCACTAGTGTATGGCTTTGTTCTAGTCTCCTGCCTGATCACATTCTCTCCCTTTTTCGTTTTTTTTTTTTCTTCTTAAATCTTCTTTCTTTTCTCAAACAACTTATCTTACCAAGTCCTTTTATAAAATCTTTTATAATTTTCATCTTTACAGTCATCTTCCATCCCTTCATTGTATCAACCCTTATTTTGTACATATATGTCTTTCTTCCTTTAAAATTTTAGGAGGCACTTTTTTCTAACAGACCAAAATACGCCCAAAATCTAGTGTGTGGCACTGATCTATGCACTAGCCTGATCATATTTGATCATATTCTGCCTTTTTTGTATTGTTTTGTTTCTGTTTTTATCTTTTTTTTTCTTTTTCTCTTTCTTTTTTCTTTCTTTCCCTTTCTTTTCCCCTGGTTTCAGGTCTTTTCTGATTTGTATACAGTATATTTGCTGCAGACGTTGTAAACCTGTTAGCATTTTGTTCTCTCATTCATCTATTCTCCTCTGGACAAAATGACAAGACGAAAGAAATCACCTCAGCAAAAAGAACAAGAGGTAGTACCGTCAGCCAGGGACCTACTCAATACGGACATTAGTACGATGTCGGACCTAGAATTCAGAATCATGACTTTAAAGATACTAGCTGGGCTTGAAAAAAGCGTGGAAGTTATTAGAGAAACCCTTTCTGGAGAAATAAAAGAACTAAAATCTAACCAAATCGAAATCAAAAAGGCTATTGATGAGGTGCAATCAAAAATGGGGGCACTATATGCTAGGATAAATGAGGCAGAAGAGAGAATCAGCGATATAGAAGACCAAATGATGGAAAATAAAGAGGCTGAGAAAAAGAGAGAGAAACAACTACAGGATCACGAGGGCAGAATTCGAGAGATAAGTGATATGATAAGACGGAACAACATTAGAATAATTGGGATCCCAGAAGAAGAAGAGAGAGAGAAAGGGGCAGAAGGTATATTGGAGCAAATTATAGCAGAAAACTTCCCTAATGTGAGGAAGGAAACAGGCATTAAAATCCAGGAGGCGCAGAGAACCCCTCTCAAAATCAATAATAATAGGTCAACACCCCGACATATAATAGTAAAACTTTCGAGTCTCAGAGACAAAGAGAAAATCCTGAAAGCAGCTCGGGAGAAGAGATATGTAACCTACAATGGTAGAAACATTAGATTGGCAACATACCTATCCACAGAGACCTGGCAGGCCAGAAAGGACTGGCAAGATATCTTCAGAGCACTAAACGAGAAAAATATGCAGCCAAGAATACTATATCCAGCTAGGCTATCATTGAAAATAGAAGGAGAGATAAAAAGCTTCCAGAACAAACAAAAACTAAAGGAATTTGCAAACACGAAACCAGCCCTCCAAGAAATATTGAGAGGGGTCCTCTAAGCAAAGAGAGAACCTAAAAGCAGCAAAGAGCAGAAACGAACACAGACAACAGACAGTTAACAGTCACCTTACAGGTAATACAATGGCACTAAATTCATACCTTTCAGTAGTTACCCTGAATGTAAATGGGCTAAATGCCCCAATCAAAAGACACAGGCTATCAGATTGGATTAAAAAACAAGACCCATCAATATGCTGTCTGCAAGAGACTCATTTTAGACCCAAAGACACCCCCAGATTGAAAGTGAGGGGGTGGAAAACCATTTACCATGCTAATGGACACCAAAAGAAAGCTGGGGTGGCAATCCTTATATCAGACAAACTAGATTTTAAAACAAAGACTGTAATAAGAGATGAGGAAGGACACTATATCCTACTTAAAGGGTCTATCCAACAAGAAGATCTAACAATTGTAAATATCTATGCCCCGAACATGGGAGCAGCCAATTATATAAGGCAATTAATAACAAAAGCAAAGAAACACATTGACAACAATACAATAATAGTGGGGGACTTTAACACCCCTCTGACTGAAATGGACAGATCATCTAAGCAAAAGATCAACAAGGAAATAAAGACTTTAAATGACACACTGGACCAAATGGACTTCACAGACATATTCAGAACATTCCATCCCAAAGCAAAGGAATACACATTCTTCTCTACTACCCATGGAACATTCTCCAGAATTGATCACATCCTAGGTCACAAATCAGGTCTCAAACGCTACCAAAAGATTGGGATCATTCCCTGCATATTTTCAGACCACAATGCTTTGAAACTAGAACTCAACCACAAGAGGAAAGTCGGAAAGAACTCAAATACATGGAGGCTAAAGAGCATCCTACTAAAGAATGAATGGGTCAACCAAGAACTTAAAGAAGAATTTAAAAAATTCATGGAAACCAATGAAAATGAAAACACAACTGTTCAAAATCTTTGGGATACAGCAAAGGCAGTCCTGAGAGGAAAGTATATAGCAATACAAGCCTTTCTCAAGAAACAAGAAAGGTCTCAAATACACAACCTAACCCTACACCTAAAGGAGCTGGAGAAAGAACAGCAAATAAAGCCTAAGCCCAGCAGGAGAAGAGAAATCATAAAGATCAGAGCAGAAATCAATGAACTAGAAGCCAAAACAACAGTAGAACAGATCAACGAAACTAGGAGCTGGTTCTTTGAAAGAATTAACAAGATTGATAAACCCCTGGCCAGACTGATCCAAAAGAAAAGAGAAATGACCCAAATCAACAAAATCATGAATGAAAGAGGAGAGATCACAACCAACACCAAAGAAATACAAACAATTATAAGAACATATTATGAGCAACTCTATGCCAGCAAATTAGATAACCTGGAAGAAATGGGTGCATTCCTAGAGATGTATCAACTACCAAAATTGAACCAGGAAGAAATAGAAAACCTGAACAGACCTATAACCACTAAGGAAATTGAAGCAGTCATCAAAAATCTCCCAAGAAACAAAAGCCCAGGGCCAGATGGCTTCCCAGGGGAATTCTATCAGACATTTCAAGAAGAATTAATACCTATTCTCCTGAAACTGTTCCAAAAAATAGAAATGGAAGGGAAACTTCCAAACTCATTTTATGAGGCCAGCATTACCTTGATCCCAAAACCAGACAAAGACCCCATGAAAAAAGAGAATTACAGACCAATATCCTTGATGAACATGGATGCAAAAATTCTCACCAAAATACTAGCCAATAGGATCCAACAGTACATTAAAAGGATTATTCACCACGACCAAGTGGGATTTATCCCTGGGCTGCAAGGCTGGTTCAACATCCGCAAATCAATCAACGTGATACAATACATTAACAAAAAAAGAACAAGAATCATATGATCCTCTCAATAGATGCAGAAAAAGCATTTGACAAAGTACAGCATCCTTTCTTGATCAAAACTCTTCAGAGTATAGGGATAGAGGGTACATACCTCAATATCATAAAAGCCATCTATGAAAAACCTACAGCGAATATCATTCTCAATGGGGAAAGGCTGAGAGCTTTTCCCCTAAGGTCAGGAACGCGGCAGGGATGTCCACTCTCACCACTGCTATTCAACATAGTATTAGAAGTCCTAGCCACAGCAATTAGACAACAAAAAGAAATCAAAGGCATCCAAATCGGCAAAGAGGAAGTCAAACTCTCAATCTTTGCAGATGATATGATACTGTATGTGGAAAACCCAAAAGACTCCACCCCAAAACTGCTAGAACTCATACAGGAATTCAGTAAAGTAGCAGGATATAAAATCAATGCACAGAAATCAGTGGCATTCCTATACACGAACAACAAGACAGAAGAGAGACAAATCAAGGAGTCGATCCCATTTACAATTGCACCCAAAACCATTAGATACCTAGGAATAAGTCTAACCAAAGAGGCAAAGGATCTGTACTCAGAAAACTATAAAATACTCATGAAAGAAATTGAAGAAGACACAAAGAAATGGAAAAACGTTCCATGCTCATGGATTGGGAGAATCAACATTGTGAAGATGTAAATGCTACCTAGAGCAATCTACACATTCAATGCAATCCCCATCAAAATACCATCCACTTTTTTCAAAGAAATGGAACAAATAATCCTAAAATTTGTATGGAACCAGAAGAGACCCAGAATAGCCAGAGGAATACTGAAAAAGAAAAGCAAAGCTGGCGGCATCACAATTCCGGACTTCCAGCTCTATTACAAAGCTGTCATCATCAAGACAGTACGGTACTGGCACAAAAACAGACACATCGATCAATGGAACAGAATCGAGAGCCCGGAAATGGACCCTCAACTCTATGGTCAACTTATCTTTGACAAAGCAGGAAAGAATGTCCCATGGAAAAGAGACAGTCTCTTCAACAAATGGTGTTGGGAAAATTGGACAGCCACATGCAGAAGAATGAAACTGGACCATTTCCTTACACCACACACAAAAATAGACTCCAAATGGTTGAAAGACCTAAACGTGAGACAGGAGTCCATCCAAATCCTAAAGGAGAACACAGGTAGCAACCTTTTCGACCTTAGCCGCAGCAACTTCTTCCTAGAAACATCGCCAAAGGCACGGGAAGCCAGGGCAAAAATGAACTATTGGGATTTCATCAAGATAAAAAGCTTTTGCACAGCAAAAGAAACAGTCCACAAAACCAAAAGACAACCGACAGAATGGGAGAAGATATTTGCAAATGACATATCAGATAAAGGGCTAGTATCCAAAATCTATAAAGAACTTATCAAACTCAACACCCAAAGAACAAATAATCCAATCAAGAAATGGGCAGAAGACATGAACAGACATTTCTCCAAAGAAGACATCCAAATGGCCAACAGGCACATGAAAAAGTGCTCAACATCGCTCGGCATCAGGGAAATCCAAATCAAAACCTCAATGAGATACCACCTCACACCCGTCAGAATGGCTAAAATTAACAAGTCAGGGAACGACAGATGTTGTCGGGGATGTGGAGAAAGGGGAACCCTCCTACACTGTTGGTGGGAATGCAAGCTGGTGCAACCCCTCTGGAAAACAGTATGGAGGTTCCTCAAACAGTTGAAATTAGAGCTACCGTTCGATCCAGCAATTGCACTACTGGGTATTTACCACAAAGATACAAATGTAGGGACCCGAAGGGTTACGTGTACCCCAATGTTTATAGCAGCAATGTTCACCATAGCCAAACTTTGGAAAGAGCCAAGATGCCCATCGACAGATGAATGGATAAAGAAGAAGTGGTATATATACACAATGGAATATTATGCAGCCATCAAAAGGAATGAGATCTTGCCATTTGCAACGACGTGGATGGAACTGGAGGGTGTTATGCTGAGTGAAATAAGTCAATCAGAGAAAGACATGTATCACATGACCTCACTGATATGAGGAATTCTTAATCTCAGGAAAGAAACTGAGTGTTACTGGAGTGGTTGGGGGTGGGAGGGATGGGGTGGCTGGGTGATAGACATTGGGGAGGGTATGTGCTACGGTGAGCGCTGTGAATTGTGCAAGACTGTTGAATCACAGTTCTGTACTTCTGAAACAAATAACGCAACATATTTTAAGAAAAAAGAAAAAGAAGAAGATAACAGGAGAGGAAGAAAAGGGGAGTATGTCAGAGGGGGAGACGAACCATGAGAGATGATGGACTCTGAAAAACAAACTGAGAGTTCTAGAGGGGAGGGGGGGAGGGGGATGGGTTAGCCTGGTGATGGGTATTGAGGAGGGCACGTTCTGCATGGAGCACTGGGTGTTATGAACAAACAATGAATCATGGAACACTGCACCAAAAACTAATGATGTAATATATGGTGATTAACATAACAATAAAAAATTAAAAAATAAAATAAAAAATAATACTATACTGTAAACTTCAAATTTGCAAAGTGTTCACACCACAATAGAAAGAAGGAAATGGTAGCTGTGTGAAGTGATGGATTAGCTTGACTGGCACCATTTCACAGTGCATACATACATCAAAACACCAAGCTGTGTATCTTAAGTATATATAATTGGTTTGTCAGCTTACCTAAATAAGGCTATTTAAACAAAAGAGATATCTGAAATACATTAAATGGAAGAAGCAATTTCTGGCTTATATCTACAACATGACCCCCTTTTTGGCTGAAATAAAAACTGTATCCTACTGTATACATTTAGCAATACACACAGAACTGTATGATAAAGAGAAAATTTTACTCTATAAAGTGAATAGTAATTTTAAAAATTATATGACCTCCCAATAGGTATTTTCCGCAAACTTAAAAAAATACCATTTATCAAAAATATGTGTCAGATCTTACAATACCTAAGGGAAAAAAAGCATTTGTTTTAAATAATTTTGCCCCTGCCAAAAATAAACATATTGACAATGGCTTATTTGGGGGTCAGAGATGATTTAAAGTATTAAGAAATCTGAAAGGGTGCTCAAGCAAAAAGCCCAGAGGCACCCAAGTGAAGTCAATGAGGCATGCCAACTATAGATTCTGGATATGTCATCATAAAACCAAAGTGACAAGGAGATAAGAGCAATAAATGTAAAATGATAGCCATAGAGTCACAAAGCCATGTAGACATCAAATACCAACAGGACAAAGGATAATGTTCAAAGGTCATTCACCATCATCAACGTTAAGGGTCTGTCTTTAACCCTAGACCCAAGAATTTCTGAAAATCCAGATTTAGGTAGCGAAAGTATGGAAAACAATCTTCCCAAGGTCACATGTCACATGTCCACATGTCAGAAAGTAATAAAACTATCACCCCTTCTTCTATGACTTAGTGTCAATTTTTAGAACTGCATATTCTTAGTAAATGCTATCCTATGCGGGTGTGTGGTAGGGCCAATTTCTAAGTTCACAAGGCAATTTAGAAGTGCAAAACAAAGCATGAAAACATACAGTTCTCCAGCTCACATTTCAAATTTTGTCTCAAAGGGGCCGGCAAGGTATGATTTTATCATATAACCCGTAAGTGTTGAAGATGGAAAAAATATCACACACATGTGGCTATTTTAATTAACTTAAAAAACATGAATATTGCATCTATTATTACCAAAGAAGTGGCTAGGTATGGGTGAACACCAAGAAGAGTATAGTGCTCAGTTTCTTACAACCCTGTAAATAAGTGGAAGCTTTTATGATCACAAGGAAATAGAGAACACATTGACTGAATGTGGCTTTAACATGAATGTTCTCAGCCTTCAATTTCCAAAACTGAACACTGACAGTTCATGTATTTTCCAAAATAAAGGCCCATCCCAAAGGTCTAGTCTGCTAAGAGTCCCAGGAAGTGAAGAGGCAGCAAATGTTGTGGGAGAAGAATAAAGTTCACCTAAATGCTTGGCTATAGAGACTTATTCTACCTGGAACACAAGCAGAACAGTGGAAGATGTAGTACATGTTCAAGTATCTGAAAGATTTTAATTATGTGGGCTCTTGAATATAATTTTTACTAAAGGTTAAAAAACAGCTTTCTAATATGCTACAGACTCAATAGCCAATACTCCAAAGAATCATGGAAGTGCTAGGTGGTATTTTGGTAGTGAGACAAAAGAGAAAGAAAATCTGAACAAAGTCTTTAAATTTGTTTTAAAGAATAGAAATCACCAAGGGCAGTTTAGAGTTAAAAAGGAATGTCAGAAGTAATGGGGTGACTGCCTTATATTACAGTACAATCTCATATAATTTGAATCAATTAATAGCTAAAGTGGAAATTGGACGCTTTGTGGCCAGCAGGGAAATGTGGGAAAATGTCTTATTGATCCAACCAGTGTTTCTCATAGAGATGAGAATAATGCATTGATACTCCAGAGAGAACAATATTGTTTTGTTTTTTGTCTGTATCTCATTTGATAAGACTGAAATATAAAAGCTTGCTGACAGTAGTAGTGATTAATTGTCCTCTGTTTTAGCTGTTCCCTTTTCACAGATTCAGGATAAAAAAATAAAAGTTTATCAACAGTAAAATGTGTATTAATCTAATCTAACCATTTAACCATCACATAAACAAAAGGTAGAACTCTACCTCTGACACACCGCTGTCTTAGACTTTAATTTCTTGAAGAACAAGGTTCAGAATGCCCGGATTTTTCAAGTTACGGATGTCTATTTCAGTCAATGGCTTCAGTTCCCTTACAAAAATATTCAAGACAGAGTAGGTCCACAGTCTTGAAAGTCATTTCTAATTCATGCAAGAACAATTTCTAATTCAATCCATCATTTCACTTGAAGAAAATTTCTTCTGAAGTAACAATGGAGTTAAACTTAATTCCTTCATACGGCAGAATGCCAAACCTTCCATCCACCAGCCACCAGGACTTTTAACCTATTTAATACAACTTGTGTTATCAAGTCTAGAGGTTCACAGGTTTCCTAGTCAAATGGTATCAAACCCTAACATAAGTTTTCTAGAGTGAAAGTCAAGTAGCAACCATAGGAGAATTTCTACCCATGACAAAGGCAAGGCCAACACAACAAAGAAGATGCTTGAATCCAACTAGCTGTGCACAGAAACCTTCTAGTAAGATCCTAGTAAGGATGAAAAGCTATATAGTCAATGCTATTTTTAACTAATTATATCTTTTATGTAGTTTGTTTCACCTTTTATTTGGTACAGAAAATAAGCAATTATCTATTTTACATGTTTGACTTTCTTTTATTTTTAAAGAATTTTAGTACAATATTTAGACATTAAGTACAAAGACTAAAGGTAAAAAAAATAATTTAAAAAAGGGATTCTGTTAACAGAAGAAACCAGGGGTATGGTCCCATGCAATCTTTTAGTTCAGAAGGAAAATCAAATCAATATCATCTAACATGCCTATGCATGGATATGGTATATAATCCATAGTAATTTTGATTTGGGAAATACATATAGATCACACCACATTCTGTCTTCAAATAACTATAGCTTCTCATGATGAAACTTTCCTAACCTTCTATGAACCAGTAGGATGGTTGGCCCCATCCTTGATGGGAAGATAGCTGTGTGAATCACCTACTAGCCCTCCTTTACCAAGGAATATTTTTAGGCTATTAAGTACTCCACTAGGGGTTTAAAACCGTGAGCCTCAGAAGCTCACTGGAACTCACAGTTGGGAAGGACCTTTGGAATCAGTCCTGGTATCTTATCCCCTGTACTGAGTGAGCACAAAGGGATGGGCTTTGTCTCTTTCCCAGGGAAACTGGCCCAGAATGAAGTTCTGAAGGGACGAGACAGCCCTCAAGCCACCCTTGTTTTGAGAATAAACATTAGGAAAGATAAAGCTGGGTGATAAATATAGAGACAGACTGAAGCTGCCCCAAGCAAGCACAGTAGACAGAGCTTCAGTTCTTTAATGATCCTCATGGGGAACAGAAATCCCTGAGATTCTAACTGTTTCCTATGAGAAAGCTATTTCACATTAAGAAAGGGTCAACGTATAAACAATAAGTTATTAGATTGTATTTGAAATGTAGGACTGCTTGAGTTGGAATCATTCCTTGAATCCAGGTTTTAGTCACATGTCTTTGTACCTTATTTAAACAAAGTAATAAAATAAAAGTTTCTGTATAAACTCCATCCACAAGGGAGGGACAAGATTTCATTAGTGGAACATGTATAAGTTTTCTTGAGGTTCTCTCAGGTAAGGTGTTGCATAATATGAAGTCATAATGTTGAAGTTATTGGATCTTAGCAAACAGCACAATTAACTATTTAAATAGGAGACAAGTGAGAATTTATAAACTAAGATAAAATATGCATTATGCAATTAAGGTATGTAACATTCTTTTCTGGAAACAACCGCAAGCACAGCTTTTTCCACAGCTCTAATGTCATTTTTGAAAGTACCATGTTTCTCCAGAGCCATCAATAAAGGCACTGCATCCATCTTTGTCAATTTCTTAGAGGAGTCATTAGTGAAATGTCACCTTCTGAGTTCCTCACACCTCCAGTACAGAAAGTTTTTACTTTTTTAAAACAGCAACAGTAAAAATACCTGATGATGACCTCATGCATTGAAATTGTGCAACTATCCCTTTCGAACGATAATGGGATCCAGATTGTTATAGTTAATTATTTTGTCATTATAGCAAAGTTCACCACCATTATTCTCCCCCCATTTAAAACTGCCTCTGAAATATTGTACCATAAAGAAAAGCAAATATGTCATTTGAATGAGATAATACATTACTTTTTAAGCTTTCCCTATTTAGGAATCATTTGTCACTGTATAAAATTTGGGAATTTGAAAATAAGGAAGATATTACAAATCCTATCAACGTCCATAACTTTTAAAAAACTGGAAAGAACAATCAGGATCTGGTGCTGAACTCCTTTGTCTGAGATAACCTTAGCAAATCCCAGATACTTAGACATCCAAACATTTTGGTGGCTGAATCACATCACCTGCGAACGATGATGTTAAAGAGACAATTTCATGTATTAGACATCCAACAGCTCTGCTCTCCAACCTCACTTCCAAACACAGGATTCCAAGACCACAATTATAGGTAATAATCAAATTTAGTTTTCAGATAAAAAATCTGCAAATATTTCAAAGTATTTTTAGTAATTGTGCTGAATTCCAATTATTTAAGACATAAAATATAAAAAAGCAAAACTATGAAATCTACTCATATTCCTGATGAATATTTATTTTTATTCAATGTTTTCACTCAGTCCCTTGGTACACATCAAGTTCAAATACAGCTAATTAGAAGCCCTATCACTTGTCTATTGTTTGCATATCTGTAGCAAATTTAAAAAAACACGTGGCAGCAACCACTTAGCTCACTTAGTGAGACCAGCCATTAGTTCAACACAGAGGTCCTGAGTCCAACTAGGTGACAGGAACATTGGATACAGAGATGAAGGAGACAGAGTTCCTTTTCTGTCCTGGAGAATTATTAGCAGGTCATGGGAGGGCAAACATATGAAACTAACGAGTAAATATATGCTAAGATAGACCTAAACACTGTATTCTCTAATTGTGTAGTAGTGGCCTTTTGAAATTATATTAGTTTCCTACTGCTGATATAACAAATCACCACAAATTTAGTGGCTTACAACATGAATTTACTCTCATCTGGAGTTCATAAATCTGAAATCAGTTTTATTGGACTAAAATTCAAAGTGTCCTCTAGGCTGGTTCCTTCTGGAAGCTCCGGGCAGGAGTCTGCTTCCATGCCTCTTCCAGCTTCTGGTGGTTACCTAAAATGCCCAGCTCATGGCCACTTCCTTCCTCTATCTTTAAAGGCCTCTGACTAGCAATCTCTCTTCGCTCTGGCTCTACTTCTATCCTTAAATCTTCTCTGAATCTGATCCTACCTTCCTCTTATAAGGACCCTGTGATTACATGGGGCTGATCCAGATAAGCCCCCCAAATTTTGTCATATCGACTTCCTTAATCAGATTTGAAAGATCCCTTTTTCCTTGTGAATATACTCACAGATTTCAAGGATTAGACACATATCCAGGAGGGGAGTGGTCTACATTATTTAGCCTACCACAGATACTGTGGACCATCTCCTGCAAATATCAAAATTTATGCAGTTTCATTAATCCTTTGGAATTTTACTAAGCCATCTTTTCTATATGCCAATCCTGCCCCTTTTATGTAATCTAGACAACTACACTAATATGGAAGCAAAACTTCTGTGAAATGAAACAAATGGACTGTACCATTGATAATATAGTTGGACCTTTGAACAACATGGGTTTGAACTACACAGGTCAACTTATTCACAGATTTTTTTCAATGAATACAGTACTATAAATCTTTTTTCTTTTCCTTGTGATTTTAACATTTTTTCTCTAGTTTATTTTATTGTAGGAATAAAGTATATAACACATATAACATATAAAATGTGTTAATCAACTCTTTTCAGAAAGGCTTCTGGTCAACAGTAGGCTACTTACTAGTTCAGTTTGGGGGAAGTATCTAAAGATAAATGCAGATTTTGGCTACATGGGGAGTCAGTGACCATAACTCCTGTGTTGTTCAAGGGTCAACCATTTAATGGACTGCATGACTGACATATAAACATATAATGGACTTTAATATTGATAATAGCATAGTTTGTGCTTAAATATCCCATATTAACTATTCAAGTTATACCAATGCATTAGCAGGTTCTCAGGTTTCTATATTCATTTTGACTTTGAACTACAATTGTAGATTGAGTTCCAGTTCTATTGTTTTTAAAAAACTGTGTGAGTACATATATATGTTTTCACATGTCCTTTCCATTGAAATATATCTGGTATTAAAATTTAACAAATACATATGAACACATAATTGTACATGGGTTGAAATGTTTAGTGTTTAACTAGTTTGCAGGAATTCATAATTACTATACTGATGAGATTCAAGGTTATGACTTGCAGTTTCTACAATTCCTTTATTATTGAGGCTGAGAAAGGTAATTCTCTCAATAGTGTAAATTAATGAAATGCTGTAGAGCACTAATTGATGGTTTATGAAGAAATCTGAGAAAGCCATCATTACTATCTGTCGATAGAAGGTTATAAACTTTGGGCTCTCCAAGGCATCTTCACATCTTGAGACAGATGTTTTGGAGTTTTCAATTATATGTTCAATTTTGCAAGTTTAACATAGGCTGGAAAGAGAATGGAAAGCAAATTCCAACCATCTCACTTTCAGCAGATGCCTCAGTTTGAAAGAAGCAACTTGCATCCTTGTAGCACACTTCTAGTCTCCTCCCTACCCCATTGGATGCCAGCCTGTATCACATGAGTATCTTCTTTCAGAAAAGGAAACATATGGTATACCTACTGCTCCAAGGCATTAAATTATGCACTCCACACATTCATTTACTCATTCAACAAACATTAATTCAATTCATATATCAAAAATTGTATGCAATTTACTAAGGATACAGAGTAAAACAAAACACTACCTTTCACTGGAGAAATTCAGATCTAGAGAGAGGACAAGTCACCTACGACAACAGCACATATAATACTGCAATGAAGTAAACAGGATTATTACGGACATACTAAAAGACAGTATCTAAATCCAACTGTGAATAAGAATTTCTTCTCGGGGAATTCAATGTTGAAGGACAAGCAGGAATTAACTAAAAGAGGAAACAGGACAAAGGCATTCTAGGAAGAGTAAACAGCACAGATAAAGCACAGGTGGTGAAAAAACATGACATGGCACCTTGAGGAATCAAGGATAGCTCCACACACACAGCTGTAGATAAGAAAACTTCAAGAAGACAGAATCTAGGCCATAAATGATCTTGTTTTTAAGTTTTTTAATTCCATTATAGCTAACATACAGTATTAGTTTCAGGTGTACAATATAGTGATCCAACAAATCTACATATTACTCAGTGCTCATCATGGTAAGTGTGCTCTTTAATCCCCATTACCTATTTCACGTTTTTATTTTGACAGAGTCCCAAGTTGGTTTCTGGGGGGCTTTTTGGTGTTTTTTTGTTTGGTTTTGTTTTGATTGCTTTTATGTCCCTTGCTTCAGGGGAACTATCTAGAAAAATGTTGCTATAGCCAATGTCAGACAGATTACTGCCTGTGCTCTCCTCTAGGATTTTTATGGTTTCAAGCCTCACGTTTAGGTCTTTAATCCATTTTGAGTTTATTTTTGTGTATGGTGGAAGAAAGTGGTCCAGTATTCCCAATACCATTTGTGAGGAGACTTTTTTCCCATTGCATAGTCTTTCCTTCTTTGTCAAAGATTAATTGACAATATAGTTGTGGGTTTATTTCTGGGTTTCCTGTTCTGTTCCATTGATCTATGTGTCTGTTTTTGTACCAGTACCATACTGTTTTGGTTACTATAGCTCTGTAATAAAACTTGAAATCTGGAATACTCCCAGCTTTTTTTATTTATCAGGATTGCTTTGGCTATATTCAGGGTCTTTTGTAGTTCCATACATATTTTAGAATTGTTTGTTCTAGTCCTGTGAAGAATGCTCTTGATATTTTGATAGGGATTGCATTAAATCTGTAGATTGCTTTAGGTAATATGGACATTTTAACAATCTTGGTTCTTCCAATCCATGAGCATGGAATGTGTATTTTGTTGTGTCATCTTCAATTTTACTCACCAATGTTTTATGGTTTTCAGAGTCCAGGTCTGTTCCACCTCCTTCATTAAGTTTATTCTTAGGTATTTTATTATTTTTGGTGGAATGGTAAATGAGACTGTTTTCTTAATTTCTCCTTCTGATGCTTCATGCATAGAAATGCAACAGATTTCTGTACATTGATTTTGTATCCTGAGACTTTACTGAATTCAGTAGTTCTAGTAGTTTTTTGGTGGAGTCTTCAGGGTTTTCTATATATAGTATCATGTCATCGGCAAACAGTAAAAGTTTTACTTCTTCCTTACCAATCTGGATGCCAAAATGATGTTGTTCTAAATTAAGAATTATGTGTTTTATCCTTTAAGCTATGATGAATCTCTAGAAGATTGGAAGCACAGCATTTGCATGATCCAATAATATACATGAGAAGCAAGCACCAGTGTGGGGGATGTTATTTGACCATCAGGTATGCTCTGACCTTCTCTAAAACATGAGGTGTCCCTGAAAGCTCATCTGTATGAACTGTATCAGTGAGCTCCCTGGGATCTACTGTCAGGGGGGTTCCACTGATAGGTAATACCAACAGAGGAAAAGAGGAAGGAAACTAAGGTATATTTATTCCTCTGACTCCTTGCCTGATTTTCTCAGATTATAAGCATCCCTCAACCACTTTTAAGATTCCTGTAGATAGCTATCTCTAGATGATACAGACCCCTATCCTAGTACTGTTAACCATATCTCTGGTTGCTTCCATACACTCTGCCTGCAACTGTTTAAATGATGAACTAATTAAACTCTGTTGTAATTCTCCTATATGATTGGACCACTTTTATTATGCCCAAATACTCACTGATACCATGTTTATCCTCATAACACAGTGAGGTCAAAATCCTCTTCCACATGCCACAGATGAAGAAATGTAAATACTAGCAAATTAGGGAGGAATGCCACCCTCTGCCTAGAAAACCCCTAACTCCATTTCCCCACCCCTGGTACACTGGCACAAGCTCCTCAATGACTAGGGGAAGCTGGCAAGTCGTGGGACTTGGTCTGAAAGGTCATGTCCCATTATGTCATGTATTTCCACCCTGTATCATGGTAACATACTGGATTTGCAAAATATATGTGACTTCCCATGTCTTGCTTCAAAAACCCTTTGGATGAGTCATCAGAATGAATGAATCTTCACAGTTATGCCTTGCTAAAGTAAGGAGACTGTGACCATCACTCCAATCTGCCAAGACCTACGTTACGTACACTGTAGACTAAAGTATATTTCTAGGGGCGCCTGGGTGGCTCAGTTGGTTAAGCTTCTGTCTTCAGCTTAGGTCATGACCTCGCCGTCCTGGGACTGAGCCCCGCATTGGGCTCCCTGCTCAGCAGGAAGTCTGATTCTCCCTCTCCTTCTGCCCCTCCTCCCTGCTGGTGTGTGTGCTCGCGCATGTGCTCCTGCTCTCCGTCTCAAGTAAATAAATAAAATCTTCAGGAAAAAATAATAAAATACACTTCCATATTTTTGATATACATGATTTATTTTTTAAGTATCATCCCTCCAAAGGGACTGTCAACTCCAGTGAAGGAAGACCTTTTTTTCTCTCAGTTTTGTATACATTTTAATGGCGTATCCAATCTGTACCCCTAATAGGAAGTATTTAGCAAATATTAGAAAGAAACAATCCCAATGACACTGTTTAAGCAAAATTCCTATCACGAGCTTTTCTTTTTAACAAAGAGTTTAAAATAATACTAACTTGTCTACATAATGATTTTTTTCATATTGTACCATTATACAGAATAGGGCACTGGTATCTTCCACCAGAACAGATGTAAATGCCAGAACTTTTACCCATCTTATTTATACCAAGAGCATTGTCTTTTTCAGGATCTATTTTGCTCAGTCTCATTGTATCACATTTCCTTCCTTCCTTCCCTATCTTCTGATCTGAACTCTTGATATTATTGATAAAGACTTCAGAAATAGGATATGTGAAAGTCATGGGCATACTAAAAACCTTAAAAACAGATACAATGACACCTAGTGGTCCCACGAAAATACATTTGCTTAAAGCTAAATAGATTGAATGAATGCGCATAGGAAATAACTGAGAAAATTGAAGGATTTCAAGCTTAAACATTAGAGCACATGCATTTGCTCTTTCAGTACATATGTCCTTCACTCATTTGACTTTACATTCCAGAGGGGACAGGTTGAATTAATTCCAAAGTGATTTGTCTTCTTACAAATCTTTTGGATGCTGACAGAATACATATGAACTTTCAATTTTAGAAAGAAGAAGAGGCATTCTACTAAAAGATTAATCTAATTTGAATTGATCAGTGAAATATTATTTAATAGACCAGTGTTATATAACTTCAGTAAAATTTCAAAAAGGTTCTCCATATTTTTCTTCTTTAATTTCATAGCTAACACAGAACTAAATGAGGTGCTATACAACCTTTCACTGTAATATTTACAAATACACAAATACCCATCTTTCCCAACTCCTCAGAGAATTTAAAATAACAGCTTTGAAATGCCAAAGTCTTCAGGATAATAATTTAGATGGCATCTGTTATTTAAATTACCAGAGTGTCATCATAAAAGGGACTTCGTGCTTAATTTTCTACCTGCCACATGAAAATGTCAAACTATATTACAACAGCTATTAAGAATGGCCAAAAAATTTGATTTTGCCTTCTGTCCCAAAAGGAGTTTGGTTCAAGGTACATGCAATATCCACTTTACTGCCCTCTCAGGAGAGAGGCTAACCACAGTATTGACTCTCAATTTTATCACAGTCATCAAATGGAGAAAATGCCTGGCCTTCTGCTATATTACTGGATAATAATATTGGATAATTGGATAATAAACACGGTTTTAACTTGAAAAAATTCATAACATTAAACGTGTAAGCTCTGGTGTGAAGAATGAAGAACTGAGTATCAGGGGAGCTCAATCTAATCCTTACTGTCCTTCCGACCTGCCGGCCCTCAGGTAATCTGCCTGACCAATCAGCTTCAGATTCCTCACCAGTAATACTACAGAGTATGTCTAGATTATATTTAAACTGCTTCTTCTGCTACTATGAAAACACACTTTTAAAGCTGTCAAACTCACAGCAAAAGATTATGTGATTTGCTCTATAATTGTGACATTTCAGAAAGTCATTTTCTTAACTTTTAAGGCTATTGTGTTCATTAATCACATTCACCCCCCGATACATAAATTCGCCAGGAATAAAAATCTTGCTTATAATTTCCCTGAAACACTAAAACAAATTCATTAAATTTATTTTTTTATTTTTTTTAAAGATTTTATTTATTTATTTGAGAGAGACAATGAGATAGAGAGAGAGCATGAGAGGGGAGAGGGTCAGAGGGAGAAGCAGACTCCCTGCCGAGCAGGGAGCCCGATGCGGGACCCGATCCCGGGACTCCAGGATCATGACCTGAGCCGAAGGCAGTCGCTTAACCAACTGAGCCACCCAGGCGCCCAAAATTCATTAAATTTAAATATGCAACTATATAAGGCAATGAAACTTATTTCTGTAAGATTCTGCATACCAAAAAAAAAAAAAAAAGTTCCCTTCTAAATTATTTTCTTGACTGACATCACATTACAGTTAGTTATGCAACAGAATTTTACTACATCCATTAACATATTTAGAGGGAGGTAGAGAAGGCACAAATAAACCTTCTCTACATCTGAATTCATATAAAAGTGAGCTGTGAACCCCAATGCATTACATTTACAAAGTCTGATTAATAATATACCTCTATTAAGTTTCTGCCTTCTGGTGGGAATTATAACATATTAAACACGACCTAACTTCTTGTTTCTACATTATTATTAAAATAATCTTGGAGGGAAGCAATTTTTGCATTCTAACACATGCCACAGGAAGAAGGCATAAACACATTCTTTAGTAAGGGCAATCAATTCTTTAATCATCTAATAAAGGCAGAAGTTCTTGCTTGAGTTTATTCATTCTAGTCTGCAATCAACAGCAATATTTAGAGCAGAAAGGCCATGAAAGGGATTATGAAAATCCATATATATTGTGATAATATTTTACCCTTACATCAAAAGTTTGTGCTTTATTTTTCATAAGCTCACATCTCAGTATAAGCAATATAAGCAACCCTCCATATTTCACTATAATTCAAATATAAATATTGAGAAGAGTGAAATTTGATTGTTTTCTCAAATATTATATTAAATCCCTAAGAATAAATCAAGATAGCTTAGGCATATTCATGGATTTCAAACAATGCTTCTCTCAGTTTCAATTTAGTAAACATTAATATCTGCTTAAATGTATGAACGTAAAACATGCAAATATGTATGAATTTCAATCCCTGATGTTAAAAGGCTCTATTTCATGGAGTTGTTAATGACAATATAAATAAAATGAACAAGGACAGAGTATGTTATACTTTCACTAATATGCCAAAATGCAAATATATCATTCTAATAAGTTAAAATGGGAATCATTTTATTACTTGTAATAAAATTGCTAACAAACCTATTTACCCTCAAGTAATGCTAATAAATGTTTCTTTAGATTATATATTATGCAATCTAGGACTTTTTCTAGCTCTTCCTATAGACTTTCAAAATTTTTCTTTGAAACAACTATCTGGCTGCAATACCATTATGTCCATTTTACAGATGGCCCAAGTAACATTACAGCATATTTATAAAAATGAGATCTTTCTGAAAATAATCACTTCATATCTTATTTAAAAGAAAGTGAAGTAAATTAAATATATTTGGTCCATCTATTTTCAACATAAACCTTTCGGGCTGAATCAGTATGGACTTCTTGTTGTAAAATGGAATTTGAGTTCTTTAAAAGTCTGTGATATTGGAACTATTGTAGAAAAAAAGTAGAGACAATTTAAAAATAAAAGTGTGGAATAAAAAATTATTACATCAGTCTGTATTTTGAACTCAAACAACTTTGGAAAATTTTAAAGTTATATAAAGGAACAGAAATTTTTACAAAAGCCTAATTATTTGACATTAACACAGGTGTGACAATCATTGCCAGGTTCTTATCAAAACAACCAGGTGGATACAGATGCTGGAAACTGAGTTTCCAGAAGTTAACTTTTAAAACCACTCAAGTGTAAATTAATCGCAACCACAAGGTATGATGATGATAAATACCCTCCCCTTCATTTCCGGTCTGGAAGATTCTGCCCAGCGTAACCACTCCAGGAACTCCACTGTGATTATCCCACTGACCCACTACTGGGCCAAGACCGGATTCTTTCCCTCTCAGAGACTATGTTTTATCTACAGAAAAGGAGTATTATATCAAATTATTTAGCCAATTAAAAGAGCTAACATCAAGATTAGCAAGTTGTTTGCCAGTACTTGCTTCAAAAATTTTGATTAAATGAGAGAAGTTGGAGAAAGACAAATACCGTATGCCATTCACTTATCTACAGAACCTAAAACTGCCAATCTCATTAAGAGAGTAAAAGGGCAGTTACTAAGGACTGGGAGCTGGGGGAATAGAAGACTACTTGTTCAAGGGGACAAACTTGCAACTAGTAGGTAAATGAGTCCTGGAAATCTAATGTACAGTTTAGTGAGTATAGAAAATAATGTCTTAGAATCATCAAACTTGCTAAGAGACTAGATCTTAATAATTATCTCCATCACAAAAAGTAATGATAATTACTAGATGTGGTCGAGGTGTTAATATCATTACACTGGCAATCATATCACAATATATAAATGCATCAAGTCAACAGGTTGTATACCTTAAATGTACACAATGTTCTATGTCAGATATATTTCAGTTAAAAATAAAACTTTTAAAAACTTCAGTTCACTGTGTACGCTCATCAAGAGCACTGATGAAAAGGACCTAATCAGAAGCTGTTAACACTAGTATAACATTAACCTGTTCTACCTTTAGATACACATCTCTCAATTAAAGAGACATGAGCAAGCCATCTTTGAATTACTGGGAACAACTATCCAGAGTGAAGACCCAAAGCAAAGAATATTTAAGAACCCTCCTGAGAAAGAAATCTTGGAGGAAGTAACTTCCTTGTCAGGCTTCTTTTGTTTGTTTTGTTTGTTTGCTTTTAAGATTTTTTTATTTATTTGACAGAGAGAGAGAACATGAGAAGAGGGAGGGTCAGAGGGAGAAGCAGACCCCCCACATCCCCCCAACCCCCGAGCAAGGAGCCCGAAGCGGGACTCAATCCCAGGACCCTGGTATCATGACATGAGCTGAAGGCAGACACTTAACAAACTGAGCCACCCAGGTGCCCCAGGCATCTCAGGTTTAAATCAAAGTTTTTTGTTGTTATTTTGTTTTCATCTGCCCAACTACTTTCATCTTCGCTGGTCGAATAGTCTGCATTGTCTTAAACACTTGAAACTAACTGTGAAATTACTGACCTTTAGTATTTTGGTTTGTTTGTTTATAATGACTGGTTCTGAGAGCTCTGAGGACTCTTATGTGATCTGTTCATTTGGTTTAATTTGGGCATTTTTGCCTCCTAATATAGTGGTGGCTTAAAATTGTGATTAAATTCGGGGGCAGAGCAAGATGGTGGAGGAGTAGGAGACCTGGATTTCGTCTGGTCTCAGGAATTCAGCTGAATAGGGATCAAACCATTCTGAACACCTACGAACTCAACAGGAGATCAAAGAAGAGAGTAGCAACAACTCTCTGAACAGAGAAGCGACCACTTACTGGAAGGTAGGACGTGCAGAGAAGTGAATCCGAGGCAATATTTGGGAGGATAGATGGCGGGGGAGGGGGGTCTCCCTCGGCCGCTTCTAGCAAGTGCTAGAGCCGCGGAGCATAAAATCGGACCTTTTAGAAGCCGGCTCCACTGAGGGACGTCGCTGCAGTGGCTAAGCGGGGGGTGGAAACCTCGCGGGACAGTGTGGTCTCAGGACCCTCGGGGTCACAGAAACACCGGGGGTGACTGAGTACAGCAGAGCTCCCAGGGATCGGAGCGGGGAAGCCGGCTGCAGAGACGGAGCCGAGGCGCGGGCTCTCAGCTCGGGGTTGCCATAAACCGTGATCCGCGGCCCAGTCGGGCCACTGCTCCTCCAGCAGGGACCCAACAAGCGGCAGATCCGGGGAGACTCACCTTCCTCCCCCGGGAGGAGCGGCGCGGGAGCGCACCGCAGGGATCTGCTAGGTTTGGAGACTCCACACGGGGTCGGGTGCCAGACATAGAAACGCTCAGTCACAGGCCGGGTGAGCACGGAGTGCAGCCGGAGACCGGGGACACGGGAGTGACTGCTTTTCTCTGGGGGCGCACTGAGCAGCGGGGCCCCGAGTTCTCGGCTCCTCCAGGTGGAAATTAGGAGGCCACCATTTTCACCCTAGTCCTCCAAAGCTGTGCCAAAAGCTTGCAGGAAACAAAAGCTCCCGAGAGCAAACACAGCAGATTGCTTAGCCCGAACCGACAAGGGCGGGGCAATTCCGCCTCCAGCAAAGACATTTAGGAACCACAGCAACAGGCCCCTTACCCAGAAGATCAGCACGAACAGCCAGCCAAGACCAAGTTTACCGATCAAGGAGAACGGGAGAAATCCAGCGCTAGGGGAATACTGCACATAGAATTCACGGCTTTTTCCCAGAGCCAGATGTCTTCCCAGGGGAATTCTATCAAACATTTAAAGAAGAATTAATACCTATTCTCCTGAAACTCTTCCAAAAAAAAGAAATGGAAGGAAAACTTCCAAACTCGTTTTATGAGGCCACCATTACCTTGATCCCAAAACCAAAGACCCCATCAAACAGGAGAATTACAGACCAATATCCTTGAGGAACATGGATGCAAAAATTCTCACCAAAGTACTAGCCAATAGGCTCCAACAGTACCTTAAAAGGATTATTCACCATGACCAAGTGGGATTTATCCCTGGGCTGCAAGGTTGGTTCAACATCCGCAAATCAATCAACGTGATACAATACATTAACAAAAGAAGGAACAAGAAACATATGATCCTCTCAATAGATGCAAAAAAAGCATTTCACAAAGTACAGCACCCTTTCTTGATCAAAACTCTTCAGAGTATAGAAATAGAGGGTACATACCTCAATATCATAAAAGCCATCTATGAAAAACCACAGTGAATATCATTCTCAATGGGGAAAAGCTGAGAGCTTTCCCCCTAAGGTCAGGAACGCGGCAGAGACGTCCACTATCAACACTGCTATTCAACATAGTATTAGAAGTCCTAGCCACAGCAATCAGACAACAAAAAGAAATCAAAGGCATCCAAATCGGCAAGGAGGAAGTCAAACTCTCACTCTTTGCAGATGATATGATACTTTATGTGGAAAACCCAAAAGACTCCACCCCAAAATGCTAGAACTCATACAGGAATTCAGTCAAGTGACAAGATATAAAATCAATGCACAGAAATCAGTGGCATTCCTATACACCAACAACAAGACCGAAGAGAGACAAATTAAGGCGTCAATCCCATTTACAATTGCACCCAAAACCATAAGATACCTAGGAATAGATCTAACCAAAGAAGCAAAGGATCTGTACTCAGAAAACTATAAAATACTCATGAAATGGAGGAAGACACAAAGAAATGGAAAAACATTCCATGCTCATGGATTAGAAGAATAAACATTGTGAAGATGTCAATGCTACCTAGGGCAATCTACACGTTCAATGCAATCCCCATCAAAATACCATCCACTTTTTTCAAAGAAATGGAACAAATAATCCTAAAATTTGTATGGAACCAGAAAAGACCCCGAATAGCCAGAGGAATCTTGAAAAAGAAAAGCAAAGCTGATGGCATCACAATTCTGGACTTCCAGCTCTATTACAAACCTGTCATCATCAAGACAGTATGGTACTGGCACAAAAACAGACACAGAGATCAATGGAACAGAACAGAGTCCAGAAATGGACCCTCAACTCTATGGTAGACTAATCTTTGACAAAGCAGGAAGGAATGTCCAATGGAAAAAAGACAGTCTCTTCAACAAATGGTGTTGGGAAAATTGGACAGCCACATGCAGAAGAATGAAAGTGGACCATTTCCAAGGAGCACCTGGGTGGCTCAGTCGTTAAGCGTCTGCCTTTGGCTCAGGTCATGGTCCCAGGGTCCTGGGATTGAGCCCCACATCAGGCTCCCTGCTCTGCAAGAAGCCTGTTTCTCCCTCTCCCACTCCCCCTGCTTGTGTTCCCTCTCTCGCTGTGTCTCTCTCTGTCAAATAAATAAATAAAATCTTAAAAAAAAAAAAAAAGAAAAAAGAAACTGGACCATTTCCTTACACCACACACAAAAATAGACTCCAAACGGTTGAAAGACCTAAACGTGAGACAGGAGTCCATCAAAATCCTAAAGGAGAACACAGACAGCACCTCTTCGACCTCAGCCACAGCAACTTCTTCCTAGAAACATCACCAAAGGCAAGGGAAGCAAGGGCAAAAATGAACTACTGGGATTTCATAAAGATAAAAAGTTTTGCGCAGCAAAAGAAACAGTCCACAAAACCAAAAGACAACCGACAGAATGGGAGAAGATATTTGCAAGTGACATATCAGATATAGGGCTAGTATCCAAAATCTATAAAGAACTTATCAAACTCAACACCCAAGAACAAAGAATCCAATCAAGAAATGGGCAGAAGACATGAACAGACATTTTTCCAAAGAAGACATCCAAATGGCCAACAGACGCATGAAAAAGTGCTCAACATCCCTCGGCATCAGGGAAATCCAAGTCAAAACCTCAATGAGATACCACCTCACACCAGTCAGAATGGCTAAAATGAACAAGTCAGGAAACGACAGATGTTGGCGGGGATGTGGAGAAAGGGGAACCCTCCTACACTGTTGGTGGGAATGCAAGCTGGTGCAACCCCTCTGGAAAACAGTATGGAGGTCCCTCAAACAGTTGAAAATAGAGCTACCAGACGATCCAGCAATTGCACTACTGGGTATTTACCACAAATATACAAATGTAGGGATCCGAAGGGGTACATGCACCCCGATGTTTATAGCAGCAATGTCCACAGTCGCCAAACTGGAAAGAGCCAAGATGTCCATCGACAGATGAATGGATAAAGAAGATGTGGTATATATACACAATGGAATATTATGCAGCCATCAAAAGGAATGAGGATCTTGCCATTTGCAATGATGTAGATGGACCTGGAGGGTTTTATGCTGAGTGAAATAAGTCAATCAGAGAAAGACATGTATCACATGACCTCACTGAGATGAGGAATTCTTAATCTCAGGAAACAAACTGAGGGTTGCTGGAGTGGTGGGGGTGGGAGGGATGGGGTGGCTGGGTGATAGACATTGGGGAGGGTATGTGCTATGGTGAGTGCTGTGAATTGTGCAAGACTGCTGAATCACAGATCTGTACCTCTGAAACAAATAATGCAATATATGTTAAGTAAAAAAAAAAAAAAGAAGAAGATAGCAGGAAGGGAAGAATGAAGGGGAGTAAATCGGCGGGGGAGATGAACCATGAGTGACGATGGACTCTGAAAAACAAACTGAAGGTTCTAGAGGGGAGGGGGGTGGTCGGATGGTTAGCCTGGTGATGGGTATTAAAGAGGGCACGTTCTGCGTGGAGCACTGTGTGTTATACACAAAAAATGAATCATGGAACACTACATCAAAAACTAATGATGTAATGTATGGTGATTAACATAACAATAAAAAATTGTGATTAAATCCTTCCCTTAATACTCATGTTGGAGGAATGAAATGTATGATCTCTGGAGTTTTTTTTTAAGACTTTATTTATTTGAGAAAGAGACAGAGAGATAAGAGAGAAAACATGAGCAGAGAGAGGGGCAGGGGGAGAAGCAAACTCCCTGCTGAGCAGTGAGAGGGAAGCAAGGCTTGATCCCGGGATCCTGATTCTGGGATTCTGGGATCATGACCTGAGCAGAAGGCAGACGTTTAACTAACTGACTGAGCCACCCAGGAGCCCCTGATCTCTGGAGTCTTAAATACTGTCCAGAAACTACTATACTAGCACATGATCTATCAAGTAATATTCCATTTATAGGGGAAAAGAGGATCTAACACTTGACACTTGCAAAGACTGCAATAACCACTATCAAAACTCAGGTTTCTCAAATTACTAACCTTTATTTTTCACAATGACATATTTAACAGCGATGAATATCTGGATTGATCATAAGCTTTAACAATTATAGTCTATCCTCCAGCTTATGCTGAAGAATGTATAAGGAGAGAACTAAAAAAGAAACTAATAAATTTCCCCACCCCTTTGTTAAATTATACTGGAATCTTATGAACCCTTTGTCTCTAAATAAAACAGCACTGAATATGAGTAGAGATTATTTGGCTATTTACTCCAGGAAATACTTGCTCCTGGAAAATGACATTACTAGTGAAGTAAAATAGCTCACTTGGCCACATTAACACCTTGCTCTCTGCTTGCTTTAAAACCTTGCCTCCACTGTGCCCACCAATTTAAAGCTATTCTACGTTAAATCCTGTCCAGTCCCATCCTTCCCATGCCTTAAAACACTTGATTTAAAATTACTCCATTCAGACCCTAAAATTGTATTCATTTTCTCTATTGATAGTGCCCTTTAGCACCATATCTTAAGCATCTAATATTATGGGCAACTATTAATTCAATAAGTGCATAAATAGGATTAAGAATTTTTAATATACATTAAATTCCTGCTGTGTATATATGCAAATATATATACACACAGGGAGAAATGCATGCATGTGTAAGGGTTTCTGATATATTCTAAGTGTTATATACATGATACATAATACAAAACTCTTATATATTGTTATGTGTTTGTGGATACACATCCTTGAGACTACATTTGTGATAATATATTTTCTAGTTTGTATTTTTATTGTTTATATGTACATGTTACACACTAAGGAATATTCAAACTGAAAAAAAAAAAAAAAACCTAGGCATCCTTCAAAATCTTACAAGCCGTCATTTTAACACCAAACCTATATAAAGGTCAACTTATGCATAAAATGAAGTGGTGGCAAAGTTCATAAGTACTGTTTCACTCAAAGCCGGGGTATGTGGTATTAGCCACTGATAGTGAAAATGCCATACATTTTGTCTCATTCCCCAAAATAAAAGCTAAGAATATATATATTTATAATTATCTTTCAAATATAAACATGTTTTCTTTTCCTTATTTATCCCATATTCAAAGTTGTAAATCATGACTTCCTTTCCAACCTCATGATGCTCCATGTTAGGAGACCGTTACAAGCCAATGACTCCCACTTGAATGCTCAGATTTAAGCTGGAATTTCGCTTATTGTTCCACACCTGTGTGTTTCAAGCCAGTTAACTTTTTGCCCTGAAGAAATAAAATATTCAATTTAATATATTTGGGGGAAAAAATCCACTGAAGCCACAAGAAATTCCTATGAGAGTTCTAAATATTCCTGGAGCATATTTCATAGTCCCCAAGCTATGAACACGTATTAAGATATAGCAGTCTGGTAGAGGCAAGATGCAACCCTTATTCACATCTGTCAACTAATGGAAGACTAAAATGCCATAGCTGCCAGGGTAAATATTAATCACTCAAAAAAGGAAAATTGTATTAATCTCTTGTGCACGCTATGTTTATATATGAGTGCTATTTATGCACCATATGCTGTGCTTTTGCTAAAATAACCCTGTCCTTGATAAGCCATAGGGAAGTTCTGTGATTGGAAACAAATCATGCATTTATGTGAGTTAAAGTATCGGCATACATTAGAGATAAAGAAAGGCCAGCTTTATTATTTAAATGCAGAGAATCACAAAAGTAATTGAAAATCAAAACTGTGGTTTTCCTTAAACAGGATGACAGAAAGATAGAAATATGTAACTCAGGTTTCTCAAATTACTAACCTTTATTTTTCACAACAAATGAAGCCAATTATTTGGTATTACAGTGAATTTCTTTCTTTAAAAAAAAGCATATAATTGGGGAGTAGAGATGGACTATTTTTTTTCCAACACTAACTGCTTTCTTTTTTTTTATTATGTTATGTTAGTCACCATACATTACACCATTAGTTTTTGATGTAGTATTCCATGATTCATTGTTTGCATATAACACCCAGTGCTCCATGCAGAACGTGCCCTCTTTAATACCCATCACCAGGCTTACCCATCCCCCCACCCTCCTCCCCTCTAGAACTCTCACGTTGTTTCTCAGAGTCCAGAGTCTCTCATGGTTCCTCTCTGCCTCTGATTTCCCCCCCTTCATTATTCCCTTCCTGCTATCTTTTTTTTTTTTAACATATAATGTATTATTTATTTCAGAGGTACAGATGGACTATTTTTAATTTCAGTTTGAAATCTGTATTCAGAATATGTTTTAAAAATCTTTTCAAAAAAAGTAAACAATATCTGGCAACTTATAAATAGTACTGCCACTGCCCCTTGAGGTGACATGGTTGGCAGCTATTCCTCAAAGCACAGCAGGACAGGAAGCTGGTCCACCAGTGCAGTGCTCTACATATCTTCTAATAGAAGATCCTCCGGCTCAATGCTATTTAGTTCGAGGAGCACCTGGTTCTGCTCCTGCAGACCCATACTCAACTGGCCGCCCAAAAGCCAGTAAACTCTAGAAGAGCCATGTTAGAAGTGATTTGGGGATCTGACCCTCAACATTTAGAACCAACGTCAACCAATGTCAACTATTTCTTTCTATGGATACCAAGTAGCAGCACTTAATTTTTTTTTTTCCTTCTCAACACTAACACACATGGGGATAGGGGAAGAGACTGAGTCCCAATTCATAACAAAAGAATGATCACATGATTGTCAACTCATTTTTCTAAAACCTCACTAAGAAACAGAAGAGAATAAAAGCAATGACGAGACAATTTAGAGAGTCATAGGTGAGAATAAATTTTAATAAAGAGCTGATGTGAAGTGGTAAAGAGGGATTAAGGTGGGCAGAAATACATACAAGTTCTACTGAAGTAAAACCAAACAGAACTTATAATGACAGAGAATTTGCCTTGAAAATGCTAGAGAATAACGGTGAAACTGGGGGCTGAAAACAAGGGGATAAATTTGAAATCCTACAGACAGATTTTTAATAACCTCCAATATCTTATTTTCTCAACCTGCACAAAGAGAACCCAGGTTTCCAGTTCCAAATTAAAAAGAAATCAAGATCTTCTTTAAAGGATTTGACAGATATTAGAGAAAAAAAAAAGCTTCCGACATACTGAGATATTTCAGCGTAAGAGCTGGATTTATATCTGATTACCCTAAAGTATAGTAAGCGATTCATGGGGCCCATCCTGACCATATTAACAGTCCTCAATGAGCTCTTCTGTGCCTTGGTCTTAAACGTAAAGAAACAAGTAAGGGTAAGACCTCATTAAAAAAAAAAATGATAACCATAAACAACAAAAATGAAAACACAGAAGTCCTTAACAACTATAAAAAGTCCCCAGTTAGATTACTCAGAGGTGTGTACCATTACACCATTGCATTTCAGCCAGAAAACAAGATCCATTTAAAAAACAAACTACTAAAAAGAATCAGAGGATAATACTGCTTAGCAAGAAAACTATAATTAAAATGAGAAAAATCAATAAAACATTTGAAATATGCTATTGAAAATAATTCACAGAGGGTTGAACAAAAGGTCAGAGATAGAAAATGTGAAAAACAAGGAAGTTGAGCATTTAATAAATGTTCCACGGGAAAAAAGAAGGGAACATAGAAGAGATGGGTATAAAAGTAAAAGTACACAAGTCTCCAGATTTAAAAAATCATATAAAAAATACAAACTCATGAAGAAAAAATCAGGCCAATACAAAAGTGTAACCAAGAAGGTCCTAATGTTCCCTTCAGTTTAACTAAACTTCAGATACATTTTTTTTTTCCTGGCTAGGGGCCCTAGACCTGCATCTTGTTAAAGCATTTACTTTAGAAATCTTATAAATTCTTTCTTCACTCTTTTGAGACACCACCTTCTCCCAGGCTTTTGCCAATTTTATAACCCAGGAATGGCTTTCTCAAAGCCCTAGAAGGCATCTCTTTCAAAGGTAACCACAGAAGGAGACAGCACCCTAATCTCCTTGGAGATTTAAGGTGAGAGTAGAAGCCTAATTTAAATAAGCATCAATTAGCAAACACAGAAGGTATAATCAGATTGATCAACCTTCCCCCACACTGTCCTCCAGTACTTTTCCACTAGCTCATCCCAGGGCTTAAAAACTCTACCAACTCACTGATATGAGGAATTCTGAATCTCAAGAAACAAACTGAAGGTTGCTGGAGTGGTGGGGGGTGGAAGGGATGAGGTGGCTGGGTGATAGACATTGGGGAGGGTATGTGCTATGGTGAGCGCTGTGAATTGTGTAAGACTGTTGAATCACAGACCTGTACCTCTGTAACAAATAATACATGTTAAAAAAAGAAGAAAAAGAAGATAGCAGGCGGGGGAGGATGAAGGGGGGGGAAATCGGAGGGGGAGATGAACCATGAGAGACTATGGACTCTGAAAAACAAACTGAGGGTTCTAGAGGGAGGGGGGTGGGGGGATGGGTGAGCCTGGTGATGGGTATTAAAGAGGGCACGTTCTGCTTGGAGCACTGAATGTTATATGCAAACAATGAATCATGGAATACTACATCAAAAACTAATGATGTAATGTATGGTGATTAACATAATAATATAAAAATAATAATTAAAAAAAACTTGACCAACTTTTCTTTCAACAAAGTTTAATCTTTCAAATTGCAATGTTCCTTGATAAAGTCTTCATGCCTGTTTAACTTGTCTGTGCAATTTTCCTGTGACAAGTGTGTCATCAAATTTCAGAATATCAGAAATAGATGCTCTAAACTAACTCCAGAGAAAGGGAAGGATCATCAGTATTCTAAATTTCCATATAACATTACTGCATACCAGAAGAAAAAAGCACAATACAGTTCATATTAGCACCCCCAAAGTGAAATGCCTAGGCGTAAATCTGACAAAATATGTATAAAATCTTTATCTTTCATCATTAACATGTCATTTTAACATGTCAATAGGTCCCTTCTTCCTAACTTTATGTATAGATTCAATGCAATACCAATCAAAACCCCAGTAAGTTATTCTGTGACTTTCGACAAATTGATTCTAAAGTTTATTTGGAGAGGCAAATAGACCCAGAATAGCCAACACAGTATTAAAGGAAATGAACAGGGGCACCTGGGTGGCTCAGTTGGTTAAGCATCTGCCTTCAGCTCAGGCCATGATCTCAGAGTCCTGGGATTGAGCCCTGCGTGGAACTCCCTGATCAGCAGGGAGTCTGCTTCTCCCTCTTCCTCTCCTCTGTGCTCTTTCCCTCTCTCTCTCTCAAGTAAATAAATAAAATCTTAAAAAAAAAGGAGATGAACAAAGTTGGAAGACTGACATTACCTATCTTCAAGACTTACTATAAAGATAAGTAATCAAGAGTGTGGTACTGCTGAAAGAATAGACAAATATATCAAAGGAACAGAATAGAGAGCACACAAGGGCAAAGGCAATATAATGGAGCAAACAGTCTTTTCAACAAGTGGTACTGGAACAACTAGTCATCTACAAGTCACCCCACAAAACAAAACAAAAAAAACAACTTTAAACACAGATCTTACATCCTTCACAAAAAACAAACTCAGTATGGATCACAAACCTAAATGTGAAATGCAAAACTACACAACTTTTACAATGTAAGAGAAAGTCTAAGTAACCTTGGGCATGGTGATGACTTTGTAGATACAACATCAAAGCCATGGATGAAATAACTGATAAACTGGATGTCACTAAAAGCTCTGTGAAGGACATTTTGGGTTTTTTTGTTTGTTTTGTGGGGTTTTTTTAAGATTTTATTTACTTATTTAACAGAGAGAGACACAGCATGAGAGGGAACACAAGCAGGGGCAGAGGGAGAGGGAGAAGCAGGCTTCCCACGGAGCAGGGAGCCCAATGTGGGGCTCAAACCCAGGACTGTGGGATCATGACCTGAGCCGAAGGCAGATGCTTAACAACTGAGCCACCCAGGCGCCCCTATGTGAAAGACATTTTGAAGAGAAAGAAGATCAGCCACAGACTGGGAGAAAATACTTGCAAAATACACATCTAATGAAGGACTGTTATCCAAAATACACAAAGAACCCTTAAAATCCAACAAGAAAACCACCAACCCAATTGCAAAAAGGGGGGGAGGGGCAAAGATCTGAACAGACACCTAAAGAGGCTATTCAGATGACAAGCATATGAAAAGATGCTCCACATCTTATTTCATTAGGGAAATGCAAATTAAAACAATGAGATACCACTACACACCTATAAGAAGAATCAAAATCTGGAATGCTGACAATACCAACGCTGGCAAGGATGTGGAGCAACAGAAAGAAACTCTCATTCACTGCTGACAGGAATGTCAGATGAATAGCCACTTCAGAAAAACGTGGTAGAAACTTAAATGCATATTACTAAGTGAAAGAAGCCAGTCTGAAAAAGCTACACACTGTTTGAGTCCAATCATATGCTATTTTGAAAAGGAAAAATTCTGAGGGGTAAAAAGACCAGTGGTTCCAGAGGTTGGCAGGGGAAAAGGGGAACAGAATGAATAGGCAGAGCACAGAGAATTTGGGGTCACTCAAAACACTGATATTATGATGGTGGATACAGGCTATAATACATTTGTCCAAACCCATAAAATGCATACCAAGAGTGAAGCATCGTGTAAACTATGGACTTTGGGAGATTATGATATGCCAAGGTAGGATCAATGATCCTAAATGCATGACTCTGGTGGAGATGTTGATAATGGGGAGGCTTTGCATGTGTCTGGGTAGGGGGTATATGGGAAGTCTTTGTACCATCCCCTCAGTTTTCTGTGAATCTAAAACTGCTCTAAACCTTAATCAAGTCTTAAAAAAAAAAGTCAATGCCAATCTAAAATTAAAAATCATCACATTAAGATTAAAAATGTTCAATAGATGCAAAAAAAAATTAAATGTCTCCAGGGCTACGCAGACTAGGTGTTTTTGAAATTGTATTGCCATAGACCAGATGTTAAAATTGCAAAAATACGTACAAAGACATTAGTGAGCTCTAAAGAAAGCTGGAGATGATTCTAAAGGAACAGAAAAGTGAAACGAAATATAAATAAACTTGAAATTGGAAGGCTGCTCTTCCTTAATGGAAATGCCAATGCTGGAAATGGAGAAAAAGGAAGAGAAAAGGAGAAACAAGCTATTATTCCAATAAAAGGGGGTAGAGGAAGAGCAGACACACAATACCAAGCATAAGGTTAAGAAATTCAATAAAAACACTTAATGAAAAGACGACTAGGGAGTAATCTGTGTCCATGTGAGGAGACCCACAAATGAATCTGCCTCTGGCTGTGCTGTGGACAAACACTACTGTTCCTGCTACTGATGATGACGTCATACCGCCACTGACAAGAACAACTGCGGTATCTCTGAATCACCCGTAACTACAGACCTGATAACATTTGCTTCCGGGATTTAAATTTAAAGAACACCTTCCTACAGGCAGAAAATCCCCAGGTGAAGAAATTAATATGGGTTTATTTCAGCTTGGTAATATCAGCTGATAAGTATTACAGAAAATACCAATCTTCTTTGGGTATAATCATCCTTAATTAAGGTATTCTGGGATCCCACAGATAAAATTCATCCAAGCATGAACTTCTATAAAGGAGTCATCAAAAAAGCTGATGAAACAAAACAAGAGCAGCAAATGTTGGCTTAAGTAGACCAAAAACAAGATGAGATTTAGACTCCCCAAAACTTCAGACTTCAGAATTATCAGTTGGAATAAAGCAATGCTCTGAAGGAAGTGTTGAAAGGCATAACTGATGAAAGTTAAAAATAAGGGATAAAACATGTAGACAGGAATATACAAAATAGAAAATAAAGATAAAATTCAGTGCAACCCAAAAGATGCTGATGACCATTACATACCCCATGCAACAATGTACTGATAGTCTGGGTAAAGACAAGAAGTCAGAGAAAGGCATACAAATCTCAAAGAGTTGACAATGCTAACTATCCAGACACACAACTTTCTATATTGAAACCCTTTCATCAAATATTTACTGGTTGATACATAGGTTCCACGTAGAGGAGTAGTGACTCAGAGCAGTATAAAGAAAATATAAAAGGAGAAGGAGAGAGAGAGAGAGAGAGAGCTCAGAGATCCAAAACCAAAGCCTGGCTTTCCCTTCCCAAATCTGCAATGGTACAGATGCTCTTGTGAATGTTTCATTCTCCCAAATACTTCATTACCCTGACTTTTCACACTCTTTTACACAAACCATGCAACCCATTAGCAAATCTTTGTGATCCTTCACACCATACCTGGAGTGTGGCTAGTTCCCAGCTCCCTTGGTGACTGCAATGGCCTCCTCACCATAGCACCTCATGGCTTCTTCCCTTCCTCCCTCTTATCTGTTCTCACCAGTGCACTGAGAGAGTTCCTCCAGAAGGGCAGGTTATAGAACTCTATGAAGAACTTGGCCCCCAACCTTCCAGTGTCCTACAAAACCCTCCACCTCAGGTGACCCTGTTAACTCCTGGTCTTCATCTTCTGCTACACTACCCCTTGTTCCCCTGCTCACATCAGGTCAGCTGTTTCCAGAATATTCCAGACATTCTCTTGTCTGGAGGCCTTTGTTCCAGGTGATCCTTCCTTCTGAAACTCCTTCCAGATGTCTTTGTGCTACATTCCCCCACGAATTCAAGCTTACACTAAAACTCCTCCACCTCAAGGATGTTGAGAGTGACAACACACTAGTTAATATTTGAAGCTTTCTACAACTTCCAACCACACTTATGTACTCTACCTTTTCCTTTTTCCTATAGAAGTCATTCTTTTTTTTTTTTAAAGATTTTATTTATTTATTTGAGAGAGAATGAGAGATAGCACGAGAGGGAAGAGGGTCAGAGGGAGAAGCAGACTCCCTGCTGAGCAGGGAGCCCGATGCGGGACTCGATCCCGGGACTCCAGGATAATAACCTGAGCCGAAGGCAGTCGCTTAACCAACTGAGCCACCCAGGCGCCCAGAAGTCATTAATTCTAATATTTACTACTAAATTTACTGCCTGCCTCCCACCAGAATGTATGTTCCAAGAGTCAGACTATCCAGTTAAACAGTGAAAAAATCCTCTTTTATGTAATTTACTAGAGAAAGACCTAAGACACAGGATACAAGAAATCAAAAGAATCTTAAGAGTTTATTTTTCCCAATATTTTTATACCTTTATTTATAATCAAATGGTCATAAACAACTGAAAACAACCAGTTGGGGACTAGGTAAGTGAATTGTAGATCCTCCATACGATAAGAAATCATATCTTCATTAAGAAGGGGCAGGCAGCTCTAATTATAGTGTATACTAACCAAGAAATATTGGCTGCCAAAAACATGTGCGTGTCCACATGACATACACTCTTTTAACCTTAGGACTCTCTGGTTATACTTGCTTATTTTTCTCAATTGTGTGCTTCATGTTTCCTGGGCACATTTACAAAAAAATATTCCAGTAGGCTTTGACTGTGTCCTTCTTTTGCTCAATCTGGCATCCAACCATCACTATCCACCCATCACCATCCACCACCCATTTGGAAGTTACCATCTTCATGCAAAGCCCTATGCAAATTGAGTTTCCACAGTCTCTGTCCTTGTGTGACACACTAAAAATGTATCAAAGAAGACCTATAGCAGAAAACAGAGCACAGCAGCAATGAAGTAGTGCGCTTGCATTCAGATCAAACAATGTATTTGCTCTGAATATTAAGGGCCAAGTTTACTCTGTCGATGGCATGCTCACAGTAAGCATACAGAGTTTTACTTCTCTTCCATCAAAAAATAAAGCACGTATTTAATTACTCATTCATCCCAACCACATAGACCTTATAAACAATATTTAATTTCAGGACAGTTGTCCTTACAGGCCTAATCACAACCTCCCTTTGTTTTTTATATGCCGGAAAGACCCCTGGAGGGTTTCCACTGGGGCCAGACTTCTTGGAGAGGTCCCCTGAATTCCAGAACTTTTGCCTTACACATGGGTTTTTTAAAGGCCTCACTCTTTACTTTCCAAGGGGACAGACAGGCAATACACATACTTTTCAATGTGAAAGCGAGATGGGAAGGGTGTCAGGCAAGCTGTCAGGACACCCGAGTTCTTGTGATAGGACCCTTTCACTAAATAGTCGTATCTATAGAAAGTCGTTAAAAACCCTGGGTTTCCATGTGAAAGTAATTCAGTCAACTTCATCATTTCTAGGATTTTATCAGTCTTGTAAACCAGTACTTTCCCCCAAGTACCACAGGCTAAATGGCTTTAAAGCACAAGCATCTTTTTACTGTTCTGGCAGCTAGGCTTTCAAAATCAAGGTGGTAAGAGGACCATGCTCTCTCTAAAGGCGCTGGGAGAGAATCTGTTCCATGCCTTTGTCCTGGATCCTGCTGTTGCCTGTAATCCTCACTGTTCCGTGGCTTATAGACACCTCACTCTGATCTCGCCACCACACGTGGCATTCTCCCTGTGCCTGCCTCTTCCTGTCTTATAAAGACAGAGTCCTATTGGACTAAGGGCCCACCCCACTCCAGAATGACCTAATTGTACCTGCAAACAAATAAGGTCACATTCACAAGTACTGGGGACTCGGGCTTCTACGTATTTTGGGGGGTACACAATTCAATGCAAACAGCACAGGTAATGTGGTATATTTTCCTATACACACCTTTTATACCAGATGCTCAGCAGGTGATGCAGTTTACCAACCTAATATTCAGAGAAACTGAAACACAGACAATTAGGACTTAGAAACCTAAAAGTCCCATAGTCACGAAGAGCATCTCAAAGGACATTATCTGTCATGCCTCTGCATTTTATAAGAAAAATGTGCCTCTCAAAAATATTGCTTCTTCAGGAAAATATATTGAAATTGAAACATAAAAATAAAGAAGATCCCATATCAGATATTATTGCAGGAAATTTGAAATCTGCCTCACACATAATACCTGAGGAAACAATTGACTTTCATTAACAAAATTACAAAACCTGTAAAGTTTAGATGATAAAATTGTGAAGAATATTTTACAGTCCCTGATAAGGTAATATACTGCTACTAGGAAGAATACACTAGGGAAATTTAGATTTACAAAAACACATTATTACCTAAGCAAAGTAGCATTATGATAATCCTAATTATAATACTTAGAATCTATTAAGTGACTGTTAGTTCATTCCCTTATTTTCAATAATGGATGGAATGTCGAGTTAAGGTGTGGTCAGAGAGGTCCTGGTTAAACCAGAACACAAAAAGTTGCAAACGTTTTACTAATGGTTTTGTGCTTCTTCCACAGGGAGTTCTGTGAACAGGAGAAAAGCCAGATCGGATCCCCCGGGGTAGGAAGGAGAAGCAGTCACCTGTGCAGGACCATCTTCTTATAAGCCATGTAATATACCAGGATATAAACACTACTTTGTCACTTGATGGACAAAAAGGAAGCTAAATGGGGCGCCTGGGTGGCTCAGTTGGTTAAGCGACTGCCTTCAGCTCAGGTCATGATCCCGGAGTCCTGGGATCGAGTCCCGCATCGGGCTCCCGGCTCAGCGGGGAGCCTGCTTCTCCCTCTGACCTTCTCCCCTCTCATGCTGTTTCTCTCTCTCTCTCTCTCAAATAAATAAATAAAATCTTTAAAAAAAAAAAAAAAAAGGAAGCTAAATGACTACCTATTTGGAAATGAATAAAATTTTGGATAAAGAGACCTAGGTGATTCAAGTTAGACCAAAACTTAGAAGCCTTGAAGGAAAGAGATTTGTTTAAGCCAAAGTTGTTACATTTAATTGTCTGTAAACTTTTTTTTTTTTTTTTTTTAGGAAAGTCTAGTAACACTCAGCAGCACCTAATCTTTTGCAGAACACATTTTGGAAACACAATTTGTACTTTTTCTTTTTTTTTAAGATTTTATTTTTTTATTTGAGAGAGAGAATGAGAGACAGAGAGCATGAGAGGGAAGAGGGTCAGAGGGAGAAGCAGACTCCCCGCTGAGCGGGGAGCCCAATGTGGGACTCGATCCCGGGACTCCAGGATCATGACCTGAGCCGAAGGCAGTCGCTTAACCAACTGAGCCACCCAGGCACCCCACAATTTGTACTTTTACCTCCTATTTACACCTCTACAACCCATTTCCAAAAAGCAAACAAAGTCCTTTATCTACAATACTAATATAACCCTGTCATGACCCTGCTTGATTTCATTCAGTGGCTTTCCATCCCCTAAGAAAGTATAAACTCCTGAATATCACAGGCACGGCCTTCGGTGACCTTACTCCCAGTCCCCCTTCTTTAGCCTCCTCTCATTACTGACGGTGGTTTCTGGATTTAGGCAAAGACAGACTGAGCATGTATACAGCCTGTGGGGAAACACTGAGTGGAGACGAAGAAGTTGACTATATAGGAGAGGGGGGATGAATAATAGAGGGACATTCTGGAAAAGGGCGGAGGTGGGCTCAAGGGTTTAAATAGGAAGAACCATAGTTCATACTCTGACCTTGACACAGTGGAGGTAAGATACGGGCTAAAATTAAATGTAGCCGTGGAAAAGCAGCCAGATTATTACTGAAGGCCATGGTATTCTCACTGAAGTAGGAAAAGAAGGTCATCTACTTAGGCTGAAGGGAACAGGGATTGAGTGGGAGTTGGGCAAGGCAAAAATATGGTATAGTTATTGAAATAAATAGGTGGGTCTGACCAAGGGCTCACTGAGGGTCAGTCCGAGGCGTGGCTCTAATCTGTAGGGGTATGTGCTTTAGCCAACCATATCTCACACATACCTCCAGGTACTGAGCTATCAGAGAACCTGAATTATTTTTCTCCAAAGATATAATTCAACTGGACTATGCGGTAAAAAGTGGTTTCCAAGAAAACTGATAAAATCCTACTTCATATCATTGAAGAGAGAGGATCACAGGTGTGTTTGGGTGAACGAAAGGAAAAAGAACGATGGGACCTGTAGATAATGGGAGTTCTAAGGAGCAGATATCTCCGTGAAGTCAAATATATGGAGACCTGAAATTTTGGGAAGGTTTTGCTAATAGACTTAATATTTACCATTTCAGAGATTATAATATTTTCAAAGGATAAAAATTTCTAAACAGTATTTCAAAATCTTCTAGAATTATAGCAAGAGTTGAAGTAATGATATTATGTAATGGTTTCCAAATATTCAGTGAATGGTAGGAGTATATCATTTAGGATATTTTAAGTGATAGAAAAATCTATGAATCCTGGAGAATTATTGACTCATTTATCTGAAAACTCCTGTGATAGTGCTGGCTTCATGGATTTAAGGGCTCAAATAGTATTATAAAGATTAGATTTCTCTGTTTTTAACTGTTTGAGCAATCTCATCTTTTTTTTATATTTAATGTGATTTCATTTAACATATAATGTATTATTAGTTTCATAGGTAGAGTTCAGTGATTCATCAGTCTAATATAATACCCAGTGCTCATCACATGCCCTCTGTAACGTTCATCACCCAGTTACCGCATCCCCCCCCCCCTCCAGCAACCCTCAGTTTGTTTCCTATGATTAAGAGTCTCTTAATGGTTTGTTTCCCTCTCTGATTTTGTCTTGATTTATTTTTCCCTCTCTTCTTCTATGATCCTGTTTTCTTTCTTAAATTCCACAGATGAGTGAGAGCATATGATAACTGTCTTTGAGAAATCTAATCCTTATAATATCCAGTAATCGCACTACTAGGTATTAACCAAAAAAATACAGAAACACTAATTCATAGGGATACGTGCACCCCTATGTTTATAGAAGCATTATTTACAATAGCCAAGATATAGAAGCAGACCAAGTATCCACTGAATAATAAACGGATAAAGAAGTGATGGGGTGTGTGTCCATGCAAGTGTATACATACACACAATGGAATATTATTCAGCAATAAAAAAGAATGAAATCATGCCATTTGCAACAACATGGATGGAGGTACAGAGTATAACGCTAAGCAAAGTCAAGTCAGAGAAAGACAAATACCATATGATTTCACTCTTATGTGGAATTTGAAAAACAAATGAGTAAAGGAAAACGAAACCAAGCAACAGACTCTCAAGTATACAGAACAAACAGTTGGTTCCAGGGCGGAGGGGGGAGGGGTGGGGGGGGGAAGGTGGGTGAAAGAGGCGATGGGGATTAAGAAATTCACTTGTCATGATGAGCACCTGATAATATATGGAATTGAGTATTGTACACCTGAAACTAATATAACACTATATGTTAACTATACTGGAATTAAAATTAAAAAATAAAACAATTATAAAAAAACAGATTTCCCTATATCACTGAGTTCTGCTTTGCTATTCTTTGCTTGTTGACTTTAGATCAGGTTCCATGTGATAACAAAAAGTGTGAAGCATCTCCAACTACATACCATATTCTGTGCAAGTCTGGCAGGAAAAACATTTCAAATGAAAGCCCTAGAGTTAGCTATAATGGTACCGTACCCAACCCAGAAACAACATTGTTTCCAGACGTGTGAGGCACTAATTGGCTACAGAGAGACCACATGCTCTACTCCTGGGAAAGGATGAGACCTCACTCAAACTTGGAGTACTGAGATTGGGGAAGGCATAGATCCACAAATGGAAATCTGAATCTATTTTAAAAACAAAAACAGAAAACCCTAAAATGAATTAATGATGAGGAAAAAAATTCCTCAAGCCACAGTACTCTATAGTTTTTCATACTCAAAACCACAGGATACGGAGCTCCAAGATAATGACATGGAACAATTTAATCAGCTATGTTGCTCCTGTATAAGAATTTACAGCTTCCTAATCCTCTGTTTAACCTCAACCAAATTCGTCTTTTACCAATTGTCATGTTTATAATCCCATTATGGTTCCATTTCTGTTTCAGATTAGTTGCAAGCCAGAGAAACCAGGACTACATACTTTAAATAAATAGCAAATAAACTGAAAGGAATTATTAGAAATCAACCAATTTTTTGGAAGCCTGAAAAACCAGTCTCTAAAAAAAGGACATGGACAAAGGCAATTCTGGATGTTGGTTACCAAGAACTCATCTTTATTTTCATCATGGAAATGCAGGACTGAATGAGCTCCAATCCTTTGTCAATATTTTGTGTAACTCCACTCAAGATTAAAATTCCAGGGAAAAAGCATTTGATTGGTTTAGCCTGAGTGATACAGATCTTGGCTAGAGGAGAGGTGAACACACTCAATTAAAAACATATTAGAATAATCCAAAGATGATGAAGAAAGAAAATGTTATATACATATATGTATATAGTTTATTATATATATATATATATATATATATATATAAATATAAAAACAGGCAGCTAAAGGTAGTACTGCAAGAGCCTGTTGAGGAGAATGACCAGGAAGCAGAGAGTACAGTGGTAATCATTTCATAAAATGTAAGTGTATCCCGTCAACATGTTGTACACTTTAAATTTACACCATGTTCACCTCAATTACAGCTCAAAAAAAATAGAAGAACTCAGCCAGAAAAACTGATCCATGGGTTTGCGGGGAGCATAGATACTGGTAAAGTCTGAGAGTATAAGCTTCCAAAGGAGAATGGGTACAGCCGCAGAAGACTGATCAGGACTGCTGACAATGTTACTGAGAATTAACCAAGAACCTGAAAAACATAGAAGCCAAGAAAGCAAGTCTTTGATCTTTGTTTTTTGTTTGTTTGTTTGTTTGTTTTAAAGAAAACCACAACTATCTCTGTGATGGACTCCAGAGGGCAGCGATGTCCATGTGGAGGAACTAAGGTTTATCTAGGAAAAGGGGATGGAAAGAGAACTATCTGAAAGAATGAGAACAGTCAAAGCCTCAAGTAATGGACCAGACCGAGGTCTGGTTTTGTGGAACCCCAGGCAAGCTCCAGTGAGAAGGAGGAAAAACTGCATGACACTGTTGAATCAACAAATGTCTTGACATTGGTGTGCCGGGGCACTGGTACATTTAGCAGAAGTATGAGATCAGCCTCTGACTTCAGATCTCTATGTTCTAGCATATCATCACTGGTTAATAGACCTGTCTGCTCTAATGGAAATGTTCTATAATGAATTAATGCTATCCAACATAGTAGCCTTCTGCCACAAGTAGCTATTGAGCACTAGAAATTCCATCCAAAAGAATTGGATGTTGAATTGTACTGTATTATAATTAAGGTTAAATATCAATAGCCACGTGTGACTAGAGGCTACAGAAGACAACACAGCTCAGGACGACAGTATCCTACGAAATAAATGCTGAAACATACAAAAGAGAGTAAAATTACATTCAAGTGTAAAAGCCTCCAAATTTTGCAAATGGATATTTAAAGTAGGCTTTGGATTTAGACTTGAATCTTATAATCTTTGAGTTTTTATTCATACATCAAAATTCCCACAGATGGCTTGATAAAAGGGTGGACATAAGTAATATTCCTAAGCTATTCCATCTTAGAATGCAGCCTAAGCTAGCTAGAAGTGGTATCGGGGTATTCACAGGAGAGAAGTTAAGGTCCAAATAATCAAAGAAAAAAATCACCTTATTTGGAGGCATTCACAATGCTGAAGCTGACAATAGGTGGTGCACATCCAAACAGGAGGCTATTTAGGGGAACCACAGAGAAATTCCTCCATCAGCTCTTGGTGGTTAACATGGGTTTTTTCCTCTTAGTGCCTTGTGAAAACTACTTTAGTATGAAAGTAACTGAGGATTCCTGGTACTCTTTATTCCCTCTGCCTGTTACATAATATTCCTGATTTCATTAATAAGTGGTACAATCAGACAAATTTGAAAATGCCCACCTACTGACTTAATTCGGATAAAACTGTTTCATAGGTGACATTTTTTTAAACCAGTTATCACAGAGGTCACCAGATGAACATACCACACAGCTGTAAAGAAATGTAACACAGCTTTTTCACTTCTTTTAACTAGTTAAAAGATAGTGAGTTTTTTCAGACATGCTCCTATGTACCAGTCTTTTTGCTAAATAATACATATTTATAAACTCAAGAAATCATCAATGCCAACAGTAGGAGGGAGGCTTCATTATTATGCTCACTTTAGAAGAGCAGTAACTAGTGCACTCAGTGGTTAAGTGACATGCCAAGGTCAAGAACTTGATGTTGTACAAGGAGGACTCCAACAGGAAAGTCTAGTTCTTGAGGCTTTGCTTTTCAACTTCACACCATAGTGCTTCTCTCAGCTTACAGAGGCACACCACCACCAAAAGAGCATCTAAAATGGATTCTGGAGAATGAAGAGACACACACTGGCAATCTCTTTGTTTACATATATTCCTCTCAAGTATGCCCCTTCTCTGCTCTATACCTCTTTTTTCTCTTCCTAACTGGCATTTTGTAGGAACAAACCACCAGGATAGAATGAGGGGAAAAGAGTCTGGATCACAGATAATCCATAAATTTAATACACAGTCTATAGAGAAAGCAGTGTTTCTGTAAAGTGTTTTTCTACCTGTAACCTTCTGGGGGATATTCAAGAGCCAAGTTCTAAAGATATTCTGCATGAACTACCCTAGCAAAACAGGAAAATGGGAAGGCAGCAATGGCAAACCACTGGGCCTGTACTGAACAACACAACTTAAAACAAGGCAGATATCCTCAACAAAATGCCAGACATTGACAATGAAAAATCCTATTAAGTGTCCTCTTTGTCAATTACAATGTTAAATTTAAGAAATTGACGGCAAGAAAATTTAACCAGGACATTTACGTTTAGTGGGGTTTTATAGACTAAGGAGTAAACAACTTAGTAAAGCTTCATTTTCCTGTCAGGTTCAACACTAGTCATTTTTATGATAACGATGCTAGACTACTTTGTGGAATGAGGTGAATAAAGACACCACTTTAAATAAAGCACATAGTTTTTAGTTGCAGTATAACCAAATGCTTCATCTTGAAGATAATGGCCTTGGTCTTGTTTCCACTATGCATGGTAATGAACCCTAACGTGTGGTCTCAGGCATACGCAGGCTGTTTCTACTGACTGTCACAACTGCTGTTTGAGGAGACATGCTGTTCATTAATTTAGTACTGCATCCGATTATGCTATTTTAAAGCTATTTTGCTATTAATGTAAGTGCAACCAAAGAACTTCCTCATGCCTTTGCTTCTATGGGTCAGCAGTTTTCATGAAATTTGGTCTGCTTATCAGTGATCCCCATAGTACTCTCTCTCTTCATTGCCACTGTTATTACATGTCTACTTCTCTTTTTTTTCTATTCTAGATTTAAATTCCCTAAGTGTGACAGCCATGACTGTTGAATTATCACTTTATCCCTAATGCCTAGTACAGGGATTGGACCAATAGGCATTCAACTGTGACTTGAATGAATGAGTGTTAGCTAGCTAGATGTTGCGCCCCTCTTTCTTAAATCCCCCCAAGCCATACCCACTGAGTTGAAAAAAATACTTGAATAATTTACACTGTATTAGTAACTACATAAGGTACCTTGAATATATAAAATAGTCCCAAACATTTAGATTATGTTAATGGAGAGTAAGAGGTAAATGATTATGATTTTTTTAGTTTTGTAAAAGGATTATGGGATTAAATACCTTGATCAATCCAACTTGGAAAGGCAGTGGCTGATAATTCAGATCAGGCATTATGAAGTGAATGCTTAAACCTGGCCTTGCAGAAAATATGGGCATCCTCAACAGAAGGATTGCCATGAATGTAGGAGTAGGGAGATGGAAAGCACTGTATGCTCGTGTAAAGAGAGACTCCAAAATTACTGAAGTGTGGATGATGAAGACAAAAGATTAAAGATATTGACAATGGTCAAATCATAGAAAGCATATAAACTATGCTCAAAAGTTTAAACTTTGTACAATGAACCAATATTTTCTAAAATGTTTATTGAAACAATCCCAACAAAAGCTTAAAGATTTAATAATCAAGTAAATTATGGAAATGTGCTATATACTGTGTCTGCCTGGATAGTCACAATGCCCATGAGGTCATTAAAGGTACTGATAAGTTTGCAATCAGTAAGTATAACTTGATTTCACAAATGATTTGTGAAGTATGTCTGGGTGCATATGCATATCTATGAAATCCCTATGAGCAGTTCCCTAGGATATACTTTGTAAATCACTGTATTAGTATGGGAGGATTTTAAGCAGGGACCATCTCGTATTTCAGAAAGGTCACTCTGACCAAAAGGGAAAAGATGAAGCAAAGGAAAGTGGGTTTGGAGGTAGGGAAAACCATCCAAATACCAATGTAGGAATGAAGCAGTAGACACAGAAATGTGAAAACAAAAACGAGTGTGGATGTAAAGGAAAAGAACTTGGCAGCAGCTAATTTGATATGGGGAGTTTGAGCAATGGAAGTTAAATGTGTTTTCTAGGTTTCTAGACTTCACAAGTATACAGTGGTAGCATTAACGGGAAGAGAAATGGGCTTTGTTAGAAATAAAGCAAATACATGTTTATTCATAGTAAGTTACTATGGGGCATTTAATTGGAGCTAAGCAATAGGCAGTTGACAGGTTTCATTCATACCACTTCCAGAAGGTGCAATTCTATGTGTATTTACATATCCCTTTGTTTAATGATCATTCTCCTACTAGATGCAAATTCCTGGAGGTGAATATGCAATGTATGCTTAATAAGTTTTAGTGGAAAACATTATTCAAGTTGCAGAAACTTTTTTTTAATTGAGGATTAGCTGTAGACTGAAAGTTTATGTACCCACAAAATTCATGGGTTGATAACTAATCCCCAATATAATGGTATTTGGAGGCAGGGCCTTTAGGAGGTGATCAGGTGATGAAGATGGAGCCCTCATGAAAGGGACCCCAGAGAGTGCCCTAGTCCCTTTTGTCATGTAAGATTATAGTGCATAAACCGCCAGCTATGAAACAGAAAGAAGGTTCTCCCCAGACATCAGAACTGCTGGCATCTTGTTCTAAGACTCCTGACCTCCAGAATGGAGAAATTCCATTGTCTGAAAGCTACCCAGCCTATGACATTTTTATTATAGCAGGCCAAACTAAGACTGTGCAATAACAAGTGTGTGTGTGTGTGTTTGTGTGTGTGTTTGTATGTGTATATATATATATATTTATTTTTTATTTGTCTTTCTTACTAAAAGAGGACACCATCTCCTTTGCAGAGAGCGCAGACAGCTGAACACCTCAGTCCTAGCACAGACAAAGGCGGGCCGAGATTGGTGTGCAGGCTAACAAGAGTCTGTGTACCTTTGTCTCACCCCTGTTTTAAGAAAAGGACTCTCTACAATTTTCATCGGAGACCCCACAGGCATTTTTCTCTTCTTTATCGCTGGGGGCTGCCGGAAATCCACTCTGGTTTACAGATCTCCCAGCCACCAGCTCTGAGCTTCGTTAGCATTTGACAAAGCCTGAGGCTGGCACAGGCTGTGTGTGTAATGCTGCTCAAGCCTCCAGTTTATAGGACAGCCAGTCTGCGGTATTTGCTTATATAGCAGCCTGAATGGATTAAGATGGGCTTTCCAACAGTATAGTGAGATCAGTAGTTTGGCCGCAGTGTTTCAGGGGGAGAAGCAGTATTGTTAGCCACCTCTCCTTTGCGCTTTCTCCCAACGCCATGGAGAGGCAAGTTCAGGCAGGCATTACAGACACAACATGCAGTGATACACACCTTTCCCAGATGTGAAGATGGGGAGCAGGGGGTGAAAACATCGTTCAGAAGGGAGAAAACACTGTTCAGAAGGGAGAAAACATAAAAATCTTCTCCATTGCGTCTTCACACCTACCATAATTCTCTTTCCATTCTGGACCTAAGGACTCCTTCTACTAGCAGGTGTCTAGCTAGGCTCTAGAAACCGGACACAGTAGGAGCCAAAAGAGAAAACATCTACCATGTACACCATGGCTAGCTCTGGTCTGGGCTGAAGGACACAAAAGTAAACCTAGGCTTTCAGTTTTTACTTCACCCGAGTGGAGCTTGCTGGGCTAGCAAAGGACACAAGGATTTGGGATAAGAGACACAGTTAATAATGAGGAATACACATTTGGTAGCAGGACCTTCTGCTTTTCTCTCAGGAAATAAGGTATGGTAGTAGGGCGATTTGAAGGGTGCAAATGTGCAGACAAGTGATGAATGCCAATCAGTTCTACCAACATGACAGATTAATAGATGTTATACCTAGCTACAATGATCACATATAGGCAAACTCTTTAATGCACTGAGTTTGGGAAGACGCACACTGAATTTTTCAACAGCAAAAGATGAGGAAAAAATGAATAAGGAAATGAAAGTCCACCAAAATATTAGGTATCATCTGTTCAAATAAAAAACCATGCGAAATGGGTCTAGCATCTAATTAACACAGGCTACATATTTAATGTATCTTAAACTATCATTTAGTAAAAAAAAAAAAAAAAAACACTTTAGAGTCCTCTAGAAAATATCCAATATTTTCAAAAAGCCATCTAACTGGGGGCGCCTGGGTGGTTCAGTCGGTTAAGCATCTGCCTTCCACTCAGGTCATGATCCCAGGGTCCTGGAATAGAGCCCTGGGTGGGGCTCCCTGCTTAGTGGGCAGTCCGCTTGTCCCTCTCCCTCTGCCCCTCCCTGCTGCTCATGCTCTCTCTTTCTCAAATAAATAAGATCTTTAAAAAAGAAAAAAAAAAGCCATCTAATTTTTTTTCCAGTTCTCAAAGGTACTACCTATAAAGACACCAGTTATATTGGATTAAAGAGCCAACCCACTCAATTATAATCTCATTTCAACCTCTATAAAATTTCAACAACCCTATTTCTAAAAATGGTCACATTCAGAGGTACTGAAAGTTAATACTTCAACATTTCTTTTATGGGGATAATTCAACCCATAACAGGCATCTTATTAGACTATCGTTTGATCTACATAACAGGCAAAATCTTAGATCTGATGGGAGGAACCTGGGAAGATGGTGGAATTGGAGAAATCCTAAAGCTCATCTCATCCCAGCGATACACCCAGAGAACCACCACACCAGTGCCACTATCCCAGGAAACCAACTGAAGACTGGCCAAACAGACTCTCCACAGGTAATTGTAGACAGGAAGCCACACAGAAAAATGGCAGGAAGGCCAGAGCCCCGGTGAGGCGACAAACTAACCTGCAAGATTAACCACAAACTGGATAGACACCATGAATACTGAGCAAGGAGAGGAGCCCACTCCGCACCAGGTATCCCAGACAGGAGACACCTGCACTGGGAAGACAAGACCTCAGAACCTTAGGCTTTGAAACCAAAGGTGCTTGGCTTTAGGAGTTTTTACAATCAAGAGGCTTAATACCAAGAACTTTGAAAATCAGCAGGCTTGGCGCTGGGAGAGCCTAGGGCAATAGGAAACTGAGTCCCCACCCTTAAAGAGACACCATAACAAACAACCCTCCAAGATACAGCCTAGAAGCAGCAGTTTAAAAACCACCTGGGGCCGGGGGGGGGGGGGGGGGCGGAAGGGCTGGGTGGCTCAGTCATTAAGCCTCTGCCTTTGGCTCCGGTCATGATCCCAGGCGTCAAGCCCCGCATCGGGCTCTCCTCAGCGGGAAGCCTGCCTCTCCCTCTCCCACTCCCCCTGCTTGTGTTCCCTCCCTTGCTGTCTGTCAAATAAATAAATAAAAAATAAAAAAAATAAAAATAAAAACCACCTGGGGTATACAGGAAGGAAATTTATTTACTAATCTCAGAACGTGTGCAGGAGCTGCAGGGATCTTTCGAAGACTTCTCCAAAAGTAGGAAAGCTTCCATGTGACACTTCTCTATTCCCACCCACCCTTCCAAGACTAGATACCTGGACTCCTGCAGGAACCAGCACACTCTCAACATAGCTTGCAAATACCATGCCCCCTGCCCTCACAAGCTCCTGTGGACACACCGCATCCAACCTGCCCCACTCCACAGGAGTCCCTCCGAAGCAGCTCCTGATTCATCTCAGTCTGCAAGCAGCCACAACAGGGACCAGCTCCACTCCAAAGTGACTCTTGCCCTGAGAGGGGAAGACAACCACACAAGCCAGTTCCATTGCAGGCCCAGAAGTGGGTGGGGGGCAGACATTGGTCTGACTGTAGGCCCTACTCCATCAACAAAAGCCTCTGAGGACAATGTTCTGCAGTTTGGTACAACTGCAGTAGGAGCAAACAGGCTGAGGGCAGGAATCTAGTCTGACCCAACTATAAGCCCAAGGCAGTCCCAGACTGGCCCTTAACAGCAGAGGGGCCAAACCCTACTGACAACAGGCAAAGAGAATCATTGCAGCGGACTGGATTAAAGACAAACGTGGCTCAGTCACAACAGTAAGGCACACACGACACACACAGGAGACACCTCTGAAGCCCCTGGTGCTGGTGGACAAGGGACACTACACTACAGGATCTGCTCATTAGACCACTACTTTCAAGGAGATATAGATGACTTTCCTAATACACACAAACAGAGAGTTGGACAAAATGAGGAGACTATGTCCCAAATGATAGAACAGAACAAACTCACAGTGAAAGTGTTAAATGAAATGGAGCTAAGCAATATGTCTGACAGAGATTTCAAGTAATGGTCATAAGGATATTCACTGGATTTGAGAAAAGAGTGGAGGATCTCAGTAAGACCTTCAACAAAAAACAGAAAATGTAAAAAGAACCAATCAGAGATAAAAGAACTCAATAACTGAAATAAAAATACATCAGAGGAAATAGTGGAAAGAGAACAGATCAGTGAGTTGGAATAAGCAGCAAAAAGAAAAAAGAAAAAATGAGAATAAGTTAAAGGAACTCAGTGACATCATAAAGTGTAATAACATTCACATTATAGGGATCTCAAAAGAAGAAGAGAGAGGAAAGGGGGCAGAAAATGTATTTGAAGAAATAATAGCTGAAAACTCCCCTAATCTGGGGAAGGAAACAAACATTCCGATCCAGGAGACAGAATGCACCCAACAAAATCAACTAAAGGAGGTCCACACCAAGACACATAGTAACTAAAATGGCCAAAAGTACCGGTAGAGAATTTTAAAAGCAGCAAAAGGAAACAGTTATATACAAGGGAAACCCCTAAGGCTATCGGCTGATTCTTCAGCAAAAACTTTCTAAGCCACAGGGAATGGCATGATATAGTCAAAATGCTGAAAAGAGAAAACCTGCAACCAAGCCTACGCTATCCAGCAGGGCTGTCATTCAGAATAGGACAAGAGATAGAATTTGCCAGACAAAAGTTAAAGGAGTTCATCACTACTAAACCAGCCCTACAGGAAAGGTTAAAAAATTCTATGAGGAGAAAGAAAAGTCCATAATCAGGAGTAAGAAAATTAGGAAAGGAAAAAGTTTCACAGGTACATACAAACACAATAAAAGTAGATTAGTCACTTATAAAAACCAATACAGTGGTTAGAGCACAAATGCAGTAAAATCAATTCTATCCATAAAACCAGTCAAGGGATTTACAAAATGAAAGGACATAAAGTAGGACATTATATACATAAAACGTGGGGGAGAGGAGAGTAAAATTTAGTGCTTTCAGAATGGGTTCAAACAACTATCACCATAGGCTGCTACACCCATAGGATGTTGTATGTCAACCTAATGGTAACCACAAATCAAAAACCTGTAATAGATATGCAAAATATAGAGAGAAAGGAATCCAAGCCTATCACTAAAAATAAAGCCACCAAACCAAGGTTGGGGGTGGGGAGGAACCAGAATACAAAACAACCATAAAACAAACAACAAAATGGCAGTACGCACATACCTATCAATAATTACTTTGGAGAATTCAGTCCATTTACATTCAATCAAAAAACATAGGGTAACTGAGTAGACAACAAAAACCAGATCCATCTATATGCTGCCTACAAGAGATACTTCAGACCCAAAAACACATGTGAATTGAAAATAAAGATATAGAAAAACATTTATCCTGCAAATGAATGGAAGTGAAAAGAAAGCCAGAGTGGCAATACTTACAAACGAAAAATAGACTTTAAAACAAAGACTTAACAAGAGACAAAGAAGGACATTATGTAATGATAAAGAGAACAATCTAACAAGAAGATATAACTGTAAATAATTATATACCCAACATGGGAGCATCCAAGTATATAAAGCAACTATTAGCAGACATAAAGAAATTGAGAGTAATACAAGAAAAGTAGAAGACTTCAACACTCACATCAGTGGAAAATCATCCAGCTAGAAAATCAACAAGGAAACACTGGCTTTGAAGGACAAACTGGACCAGATGGATCTAACATTTATTTAGAGCACTCCATCCTAAAACAGTGGAATACACATTCTTTTCAAGTACACATGGAACATTCTCTGGAACAGATCACATGTTAGGCCACAAAACAAGTCTCAACAAATTCAAAAAGATTCAAGCAATATTATGCATCCTTTCTGACCACAATGCTATGAAACTAGAAATCAACCACAAGAAAAAATCCGGAAGAAAAAAAAAAAAAACATGGAGATTAAATAACATGCTACTAAACAATGAATGGACCAACCAAGAAATCAAAGAGCAAATAAAATAAAAAATACATAGAGATATAGGAAAATGAAAACACAATGATCCAAAATCTTTGGGATGTAACAAAAGCTGTTGTAAAATGGAAGATAATAGCAATACGGGCCTACGTCAAGAAGAAAAATCTCAAACAACCTAAACTTACACCTAAAGAAGCTAGAAAAGGAACAGTCCAAAGCCAGCAAAAGAAGAAAATAAAGATTAGAGCAGAGATAAATGAAACAGACTAAAAAACAAACAAACAAACAAACAAAACCAATAGAACAGATCAATGAAACCAGGACCTAGTTCTTTTAAAAAGATCAACTAAAATCGATAAACTTTTAGCCAGACTCATTTAAAAAAGAGAGGGAGGAGTTGAGAGGATTCAGATAAAATCAGAAATGAAGGAGAAATAACTGACACCATAGAAATACAAAGGATTATAAGAGAATATTATGAAAAGTTATATGCCAACAAATAGGACAATCTTAGAGAAACTGGATAAATTCCTAGAAACATACAACCTTCCAAAACTGAATCAGGACGAAATAGAAAATTTGAACAGACCAATTACTAGCGATAGTAATTACTGAAATAGCAGTAGTAATCAAAAAACTCCCAACAAACTAAAATCCAGGACCAGATGGCTTCATAGGTGAATTGTAACAAACATTTCAAGAGTAATACCTATTCTTCTCAAACTATTCCAAAAAAAAAAAAAAAATAGGAGAGGAAGGAGAGCTTCCTAATTCATTCTATAAGGTCAACATTACCCTGTTACCCAAACCAGATGAAAACATTCCAAAAACGAAAACAAACAAAAAAATACCTCTGATGAACATAGATGCAAACCTCCTCAACAAAACATTAGCAAACCAAATCCAACAACACATTAAAAAAATCATTCACCACAAGCAAGTGGGATTTATTTCAGGGATACAAAGGTGATTCAGTATTTGCAAATCAAGGTGATACCTCACATTAACAAGAGAAAGGATAAAACCATATGATCATCTTAATAGATGCAGAAAAAGTATTTGACAAAGTACCACATCCATTCATGATAAAAATTCAGCAAAGGAGGTTTAGAGGGAATATACCTCAGCATAATAAAGGCTCTATATGAAAAACCCACAGCCAACTCAGTGGTGAAAAATTGAGAGCTTTTCCTCTAAGGTCAGGAACAAGACAAGGATGTCCACTCTTACCACTTTTAGTCAACAGGGTACTGGAAGTCCTAGACACACCAATCAGACAACAAAAAGAAAGAAAAGGCATCCCAACTGGTAGGGAAAAAAATGAAACTTTCACTATTTGTAGATGAAATGATACTATATATAGAAATCCCTAAAGAATCCATCAAAAAACTAGCAGAACTGATAAATGAATTCAGTAAAGTTGCAGGATACCAAAATCAATGTACAGAAATCTGTTACATTGTATACACCAATAACATAGCAGAAAGAGAAAGAAAACAATCCCATTTACAACTGCACTGAAAAATAATAAAATACCTAGGAATAAACTCAAATCGAGGAGGTGAAAGACCTATACTCTGAAAACTATAAAAACCATTGATGAAAGAAATTGAAGAAGACACAAACAAATGGAAACATATTCCATGCTCATGGATTGGGAGATCCAATATTGTTAAAATGTCCATATTATCTAAAGCGATCTACAGAGTTAATGCAATCCCTATCAAAATACCAACAGTTTTTTCTCACAGACCTAGAACAAACAATCCTAAGATTTGTATGGAACCACAAAGTACCCCAAACAGCCAAAGTAATCTTGAAAAAGAACAAAGCACGAGGTATCACAATCCTGGATTTCAAGATATACTACAAAGCTCTAGTAATCAAAGCAGTATGGTACTGACACACAAACAGACACGTAGACCAACGGAACATAATAGAGAGCCCACAAATAAATCCACACTTTCATGGCCAATTAATCTACAACAAAGGAGGCAATGTGCAATGGGGAAAAGTAACGCTGGGAAAACTGGACAGCTACATGCAGAAGAATGAAACTGGACCACTTTCTTACACCACACACACAAGTAAAGGAAAAATGAATTAATGACCTAAATGTGAGACCCTGAAACCGTAAAATTCCCAAAAGATAGGCAGTAATCTCCTTGGCATCAGTCGTAGAAGTATTTGTCTAGATATGTCTCCTTGGACAAGGGAAACCAAAGCAAAATTAAACTATTGAGACTATACCAAAAATAAAAATCTTCTGCACAGCAAAGGAAACAATCAACAAAACAAAAAGACAACACACTGAATGGGAAAAGATATCTGCAAATGATATATCCAGTAAGGGGTTGATACCAAAAAGATACAAAGAACGTACATAACTCAACACCAAAACAATCATCATCATCATCTAATTAAATATGGGCAGAGGACCTGAATAGACATTTTTCCAAAGACATACATATGACCAATAGATAAACGAAAAGATGCTCAACATTACTAACCAGGGAAATGCAAATCAAAACCACAGTGAGATATCCCACCTGCCAAAATGGCTAAAATCAAAAACACAAGAAATTACAAGTGCTGCAGAAGATGTGGAGAAAGAGGAACCATTCGCGTTGTTGGTTGAAATTCAAGCTGGTGCAGCCACTGTAGAAAACATATGAAGACTTCTCAAAAAATAAATAAAAATAGAATTATATCATCCAGTCATTCCACTACTGAGTATTTACCCAAAGAAAACAAAAACATTGAAAAGATATGCACCCCTATGTTTACTGCAGCATTATTTACAACAGCAAAGCTATGGAAGCAACCCAAGTGTCCATCCATAGATGAATAAAGAAGATGGGGTATGTACGTACATACGTATGTATGTATGTATATGTATGGGAATATTACTCATCCATAAAAAAGAGTAAAATCTTGCCATTCACAAAAACTTGGATAGATCCAGAAGAGGGTATAATGCTAAATGAAGCAAGTCAGCGAAAAATAAATACCATATGATTTCACTCACATGTGGAATTTAAGAAATAAAATAGCCAAACAAAAAAAGACCCAAAATACCAGACTCTTAAACAGAGAACTGTTGGTTCCTAGAGGGGAGGTAGGTGGGCTGATGATTGAAACATGTGAAGGAGATCAAGAGTATAATTATCCCAATGAGCACTGAGTAATGTATAGAATTGCTGAATCATATTGTGCACTGGAAGCTAATATATTATATGTTAATTACACACGAATAAGAAAATTAAATTTAGATCTGTTGAAAAGAAACCTGACCTGAGTTACCATAGCAGATAATCACATCCTCTCACCCTCAGTTCACAGATCCAATCCCTCTAAGGGGAAGGGTCATCCCCTTGGCAAAGATACTTCAGTACTAACATGAATAATCCTAAGTCTTCCTCTGGCATTTTCCCGAAGATATTTGCAATCACATGCTAGGGTAACTATTGCAGTAGGAAAGGGAACTTGCTCAATTTTGGAGGACACATCAGAAATTGGTTCCGAGTTGATGTGACTTCCAGGGACCCCAAATACCACTGTGGTCTGGTTAAAATGGAGGTTTGTGGGTACCAGACCATAAGCATAGTTTTTACCCATTCAGGCTACAGAATAACCTTGTCATTATTTCCCAGGTTCCTGATTTTACAAAGAGAATGGACATATACAACAACTGTCAGAATCCCCACCTTGATGCCCTGGCTTAGGGAGTAAAGGCTACAGTAGAAGAACCAAGTGAAAGCCACCTCTCCTACCAAGCTAGTAAACCTAGGGCAATACAGTCTCTCTGGAGGATCTGGAAAGATTCATTCCACCACCAAAGACTTGAAAGATGATGGGGATTCCTACCCTGTCCCAAATTAACTCACCCATTGGATTTATGCAACTCATTTGCACCATTTTCTCTTTTCTTCTTGCAGTGTCTCCCTACCTTCAGTGACTTCAGACACCGGTTTAACTTTACCTTCTCTTTCCATCTCCTGAAGTCATTCTCCATAGTTAACGAACAACGCTTTTCTACAGTATCTCTCTCACTTTCTCAAAGTCCGTCAGTTCTACTTGCCCCCCTCTGAGTTATAATCCGGACTTCCTCATCACTCAGAATAAAGTCATGTCTGGATCCCTGAGATTCCCTTTTTGGCACGGCCTCCCATCGCTCTGCTCCCCTGTTCTCAATGAGCACACTAAAGATCTACTTTCTAACATTGGCATTCACTGATTACATCTTACTCTTTTAGACCTAGTTCTGGCATGGTTGACAACCTCAATACACAGTCCCTGCTCCTTGGGATGTTCTAATCACGGTGAATTCCATTACTGTAATTGCATTACCCTCCACCACTAAGTAAGCCCTACTAAGATTTCCTTAGCTTCTGGACAGGATGAATTTTGACAACTGGGGCCATTATAAGCTTATGTATGGGGGGAGGAGGATAGAGCTAAATATTTTTGTTGCTAAAATAACACTGACAGCAATTGAAAAAATAGGAAATCCCTCTTCTCTTTCTACTTTCCAATCTGCTCTAGTGCTCTCCATTAGCAGAACCTACCAGCGTGCCATTTGTCAAGGTAATCCAGGAAACATTTGCAGAGTTCCAGCCCCATCAAGGCAAGGCTGAGCACAGAAGTGTGGGCTTGGAGCAAAGAGACAACAGGTGAACTTCAGGCACACCGTGGCAAGAAAGCATCTGGATTACAGGCTGAAAAGCACGATTGCTCAACAGAGAATTTGACAGAGAAAGCACAGGTTTTAGAGTCAGTTCAACATAAAATCAAATTTCAGCCTCACATTCCTAGCTAAACCCTAAACTTCTCATTCTCCTTTCCTTCCTCTATAAAATGAGGATTATAATGCATTAGAGGGATTTTGAAGGGTTAAATTAGGGAACTGTATACAGTATGTGAGTATCCAGCTGGCAGGCACCCCACAAACTGTGACTTCACCGCTGGTTGTACTCCCATGCACCTAGTTGCTGTTCCTGTTTCCTCCTATTCCAATTGTTATTTCCAGGTCTTCTCCATTTGGTAATCTTTGTACCATTTGTTTGCTTTAATCCCCAATGTCCTGTCTCTGGGCCCATCTTTACACCTTCTACATTCCTTACCCTGCAATTCATTTAATCAACTCTTCGATCTTATATCCATATGAATGACTCCTAGTTCTGAATGTACAACAACAACTCTGAGTTCCAGATACATATATCCAATTACTGAATAGCACCATCTAATCATCTGCTGATACCTTAAACTTTGTATTTCCAATGGAACACAATCCTGTTCACCAATGCTTTCCCCACCCAAACCCAAACCTCCCCCAACACACACATACACACCCCACTCCTCCGTCTGTCTTTTCCTTGGGGGCTAATGCCACTACAAATATTCAATGCAAAAGACCTGTGAGAAAGCTTTCTTCACTCCATTTAGCCCACTTTGTCTCATTCACATTGATTAGGCCTCAACTTACCTGAAACCTGAAGTATCTAATATTTCAAACATGTAAGGTTAAGCATTCCTCACCTGTAATGCTAATAGCATTAACATTTTTCTCACTGCCTAATGAACTAAAGCTAAATACCCACAAGTGGCATTCGGGGCCATTGGAATACAGGTCTAAACTAACATTTTAGCGTTCCCATTCTCTATACTTGAGAGGCTCCTCTCAAAAAGGTCTAGTCATGCCATCTTCCATGTATTCCTTCCACAGTCCACTCTCTTACTGTCTTCCCCTGTGAGCCCCATTTCAAATAATGTCTGTTCCATGACACCCTACTGGATGCTTTGCCTCTTCCTTAGGTGTGTAGATACACAACACTGTTCATTATTCTCCCAGGGCACTTCTATTTCATTTTGCATGCAGTAATTAAAAAAAAAAAAATAGAAGTTGGTAATTCTATTGACAGTACAAAAAAAAAGTGCTTCTTTGCACTATACCATTTATTTTTAGGGATGGAGATGTGATTCTGTAAAAGGATTTTGATGTCCAGATTTACAGAGGCACAAAGAGTGCACTAATGAGAGAAAAGCAAAATATTAGAGCATTTTCAGAAATTTCTACTCTCTGGGATTAAATGATTGATAGAGCCAAACTCTGGGTCTAAATTTATGTAATCTAAGATCTGAGAGAAGAGAGTATGATTGCTAATCTGACTACATTCAAAGTCCCTCGGGGGATGAATTCTAGTCAATTAAGGAAACACTGTCTGATGCTCACATCTGAAATGAGGTGCTGCTTGCTCCGGACTAGGGCCACGGTTACTGAACTGAGGAAGGAGGACGGAAGCAAAATCATTTTTATATGTTATTTTGTACTTATCTATTAAACAATAAAATGCTAAAGAAATAAGAGGTTCAAGGGTACATTTCTACAACTTAGAGCAAAAGTTTTACCCAAAAGTAGGTGACTGATAAAAGTTTCTTGAAATAAATCATTGAATTTTGTCATTTTGCGAGATAGAAATTTCACTAATTAGCTTAGACAAGCTGTTGCTGACACATCCAAAATAATATTTTTGGCAGAATTCTTTCCCCTCAATCCTTCATCAAAAAGTAGTTACTAAGAAGATCTCTACTGTTAATGGAAACAGTGATGCTTGAGCAGGAACTCAGAACGGCTATCTATAAAGCGGCTGTCCCTGAGGTCACCAATAAATACAGAAGAAAATTATGCCTTCTCACTTCCACCTACCTTCAGACATCCTGCCTGTTTCCCTTAGAATCTCCCCTTTGGTCCTCTAGTCCTTTCAATAATTTTGTAATAAATGCCCTGTATTATTAAGGTTTCTTTGTTTGGGGGGGGGTGCCGGGGGATGGGGGGAAGTAGTTGCTAAGGATATAAAATCTCCTGTGTCCAAAATATCCTCAATTTGTCAGTACACTCAAAACATAATGGTGGATTTCTGTTTGATAGTCTATAGCAAATGTGGAATTGAGAGGACCAAGAATAGTCTTTGGAATAAAGTCACCCGATGAAACAGATCTTCACCATCTTTGATAGAATCATTTTCTTGTTTCTCTGAGGGGGTTGTGGCTGATAAGGAACAACCCCAGTGAGAACAGTCAGGAAGTTCACAGGACATCATCCCCCAGGAAGAGTCTGAAAGTGATGCTATTAACTAAATGGAGTTTGAAATAAGCTACTTAGGAAGAACAAAAATTTTCAGCATAAAGTTGTATGTAGCCAGTTCCCCTGTGGGATTTTTGTGCTTAGGGAAATTCTGTTATCCAGACAATATTACTCTGGGTAAAAAAGGATGTATCAGAAATAAGAATTGATGATGTCATATTACCACGGGTAAAAATGATGCGTCAGGGGATTGTTCCTCTCGGGGGCCTTTCATTCCTCTTAGCACATTTTATTTATTTATTTATTTTTTAAGATTTATTTATTATTTATTTTGAGAGAGCGAGAATGAGAGAGAGAGAGCACATGAGAGGGGGGAGGGTCAGAGGGAGAAGCAGACTCCCCCCGCTGAGCAGGGAGCCCGATGCGGGACTCGATCCCGGGACTCCGGGATCATGACCTGAGCCGAAGGCAGTCGCCTAACCAACTGAGCCACCCAGGCGCCCCTCTTAGCACATTTTAATTGCAGAATCGGTTTCACTTTGTTTTTGTCTTTGCATTTTCTTGGTCTGCCTGATGATGACAGAGTTAGCGTTAATGCCTGTACTGCCCCCTTCACCTCCTCAAGCACTGTGCATGGAGTCCACTGGGGAGACTGGATGCGCTAGGCACGATCATGTTCTGGAATAGGGAGTAACTTGAAAACTCCTGTCTTCTTAAAATCTCATCCTTTAAAAATTTCCACTTTTAATATAGTTTCCACTATTACTCTATTAATTCAGGGGAGTGAGTATAGAATATATAAAAACCTATATGTATACCTAACAAAAATATGTATGCATATGTAACACAAACAACTTCTGTGTAAATACTTGTAACTTTTACTAATGGAATGTGTCATTGAAACCTGTGGACCCTCCAGTTCTCAAAAGCCAGAAGTCTGGGACACCTGCATGGCTCAGTCGGTTTAGCGGCTGCCTTCAGCTCAGGTCATGATCCCGGAGTCCCGGGATCGAGTCCCGCATCGGGCTCCCTGCTCAGCGGGGGGAGTCTGCTTCTCCCTCTGCCTACTTCTCCCTCTGCCTGCTGTACCCCCTGCTTGTGCGTTCTCTCTCTCTCTTTCTGACAAATAAATAAATAAAATCTTAAAAAAAAAACAAAAACAAAAAACAGAAGTCTGTGAGCCTTGCTGCAGAAGAGAAGGGAAAACCAAGAGTGGCCATCAGCGCTGTCAGGAGAGCTCTCCGAAAGTAGCTCCACAGTATGTGTTCTTTTACAGGTTTAGAGGACATAAGATATCAGTAATATGATTCAAGACATTTCCCACCAACACGGGATGACTCATCAACTAGTCCCTGAGCCACATAGTCCTTACCGTGGCAGTTACTCCAACAAAGTAGGTGACAAGCTACCTTTTGCAAAGGACAGCTCTGCTAAAAATAAAATAAGCGCCTCAAACCACACCATTCATTTCTCCTCTCCATCCTAGTTCCACTACAGACTCTCCTCCAAATCCAATTCTTTTCTCTAGTCCCCTGACCTAGGCCCCGGCTTCAGTCCTCTAGCTAGTACTCCTCTTTCCCGACAGGCGCTGGAGCACTGCCCCAACCTACAATGCAGTGATTAGCTAAGACCATATTCCCAGTGAGCACTGTCTTCACCCAGACAATGCAAATAGCAGCCACCTAGAAATTTCTACCACCAATCCCTACATACATACGGAGCATCTAGTGTGTTCTACTCAATTAGGCACTGATAATAGAGCATTGAAGAAACCAAATCTGTTCTTGGTATCAGAGAACTTAGAATTAAGAGGAACTCTCTTAAATCCTAATTCTCACTTCTCCCATAGCTGCCATAACTCAACCTTTTGTGAAAATAAGTACACGTGTTGAAAATTATAATGGACCAATGCATCCATGGAAAAACAATCCAATGTCTTTCTCCAAAACTAACCACCAGCCCTAATTCCCAAAACTATTTTAAACTCACAGAAATTTCTCATTGATATATTTAAATATATATATCTACAAGTACACAGACAATTATAGTATATTATATAGTCAAGCAGAATGATCTTTAATCTGCACAAAACGATTCTGTTCTAGACACACTGTTCTGTAATCTCTATTGTTTACTTCAATATTGAATGAAAAAGCTCATATCAACATGTATAGACTTTTCCTTTTTCTTCCTTTGTAAAGACTTTTTAGGGGTGCCTGGGGGGTTCAGTCAGTTAAGCATCCGCCTTCAGTTCAGGTCATGATCCCAGAGTCCTCAGACTGATCTCTGAGTGGGGCTCCCTGCGCTGCCTTCTAAGCGGAGAATCTGCTTCTCCCTTTGCCTCTCACCCAGCTCATGCTCTCACTCTGAAATAAAACCTTTTAAAAATTTGAGAGAGAGAGAGAGAGAATGAGTGAGCACAAGTGGGGGAGAGGTGGGGGTCAGAGAGAGCAGGAGAAGTAGACTCCCCACTGAGCAGGGAACCTGATGTGGGGCTCCAGGATCTGGAGATAATGACCTGGAGCCAAACGCAGACACCTAACCAAGCCACCCAGGTGCCCCTCCTTTTCTCTTTCCTAATAGTTACATAATACCCTATATAGGGAGAACATTGGCTATTTCTCTTAGGGATCTATTGTACAGCTGAATTAATTCTCTTTGTCCTAAATTCTTCTTTTTCACCAGGTCACCAAAAGTCTGAGTAAGCCTCAAAGTCATGGCCACAGAAACTGCCAAGCACATACACACACACACACATATGCAAAGATAAAAGTCCTTTTTGAAATACTGAGGGGAATGGGATATGTAAAGCTAGGAAAAGAACATTTTCAAAAATCAATTATCTCATCAATTTATGAACTCTAGGATAATTTAAAAGAGATTTTGTGAAATTAAAGGATTTAGACACATTAATGTTCACTTTTAAAATAAAATGCACTAAAAATGAAGATAAGTTAAACGGAAGACAGATTCCAAACAGGTTGTGTTTGGTCCGTCAGCCTCAGGCTGAAGACTGCATCCTTCAGTAGGGCATTCTGGAACTGCTGCAGGCTTTCTTCTACCTAAACGAAGCATTTTTCGATGCAACTGGGGGTGCAACCATTAGTTATTTTATGAGAAAACTGATTTCTGTAACACTTGGAGAACACATGATGCAGCTCAGCATCTATGAACTTAGCAAATATAACCTGGTAATATATTGAATCCTTACTGAATGAGGCAGAAAATTCTCACCTTGGCCATCTTGGTAATGCACTGCCGGATCTGCGGCCTTTCAGGCACAAAGCAGCCTTCCCTTGAGAAAGGCTACCTGACAAAATTATTTTCAGAATAACAGTCTCCAAGTTTACAGGAAATATTTCTCCTGTATTATAAATTACATTTTAATTATGATATTAAGTCATCATTTTATACTAAAAGGGGACCTGGATTTGCACCCAGACATCATCCCTATGATTTTTGGCTAGGTCCCTGAATACATTGTTTTCTTAACTCAACAACGAGAGGAGTAAATCTGGTATACTCTTTGATACAGAAGCATTTTGCATTACATAAAGCACAGAAAACAAAATGTCAAAAAAAAAATAGGAAGAGCAAAAGTACGGCTGGATAATGTGTGCAGAACATGGGTGTTGTGTTATTACTGCAATGGAAATTTGAAATGAAATTGTTGGCAATTTCCACCACAGACAGGAAACTGGCTTTGACTGCCATGGTTTTTATTGATTGGGTAAGCAAGGTCTTGACACATGATAAAAGATATAGCAGCTGAAACATGCCAGGATAGCTTTCGCTTAGCTTTATTCCAAAGAAATGGGTATTGGTGACTTTCTTGGCAATTTCCTCAAAAATTCCACAGGGTTATTTTTTTTTTCCACATGGTATTTCACCATAAGAAGAATAAGCACTATTTTAAAGGATATTTTGTCTCACAGTCAACTTTTGGTTAAGTCATAGGTTCTACATAAATGGAGGGTCAGAAGATGTGAGGAATCAAGCGTGAAATCTATAACGAACTAATAAGAAGCTTTTATCAAAATGATAGGTTCTCTAAGAGGAAGATTCGCTGTGATCAAAACATCTTCACATACACATCAGAGTTTTATAGAGACTATTTTTCTCTGTATCCAACTTTACACCTAGGCAGACGTGTGTATATGAATTTGTTCTTAACCAATTCTATGTGGGTAACATAGGACGTCAGCTGAGCGGAGAGGTACCGGTAGGATTCTAAGACTGAGAAAGGGACTTGTAGCCCGCCTTCTCAATCTGAAATACACCATGAAATTTCAGGAATATTCTAAGCTTCGCGACACCATCACGAACCTGCTGAGATTCTTCCTGATTAAGAAAGTTCCACAGAGATCTTTTCGAGGTGAGGCGGTTGATGGGGACCTTTACCCACTGTATTCGTTTTCTCTTGCCACATAACAAATTACCACACATTTAGGAGCTTAAAATACCAATGTATTAGTTCACAGCTAAGTCAGAAGTCCAACACAACATGACTAGGTTCTCTGCTCAGAGTTTGACAAGGGCAAAATAAAGATAACTGGATATACTGAGCTCTCGTTGGAGGCTCTGGGAAAAATCGGTTCCGTACGTATTGTTATACAGAGTTCAGTTCCTTGCATTTCTAAGATTTAGGTCCCTGTTCCTTTGCCAGCTTGTCAGTAAAGGCTGCTTTCGGCTTCCAAAGGTGCCCCTATTTCCTACCACAGACCCTGTTCATCTAATAAGCCCAGCAACACTGTCAAATCCTTCTTGTGCTCTGAACTTCTGATTTCCATTCTATGACCGAAGAAAGCTCTCTGTATTTAAAGGGTTCATGTGCGTCGGTCAGGCTCAGCTGATATGTTGCTTTACATCTACAAAACCTCTTTGTAATTGATGGAATAACCAGGAGACGTGTACAGTGGCCAGGAATGAGGGGGTCACCTTAAAATTGAGCCTCCTACATACCTTCAATCTAAAATTATTCCATATACATACACAAGGGTGCATCTTAAGAAATTGTCCTTTTCCACTACAACCCTGTGAATAGAGAAGCCCTCTGAGAGATCACAGGACCTAAATGCATCCTAGTGAAACAAGGCGAGTTCTACAGCTCAGTCTCCCTGGTCTCAGGCCTGAAAGCAAGTACCAGTGATCCCAAAGTCTGGTGTGTCTAACTTCTCAATCAACATGGCTCCCCAGATGCCTTAGGTGACCTAAAATTCCAGGGTAGAAATATTCTGCCATGGTATATGGAGAACCCTAAATTGCTAGCTTTCTAAATGTCTATGTATTTCCATTGCCTATTTTTAAACATCTGTTCTTAGAACTACTGAGTAACATTTTACAATATAAACTGCTTGATTAGATAACTAATACTCAGTTCCTGGCCCTATGTAGTTTAGGCCAAAAGTAGTTATAAGAAACAAAGTATGCATGTATATATATTTTTAAATCACATGGAAATTTAAGGTCTGATGTTTTGATATTTACATATATTAACATTTAGTAATATCCCACTGCTTTGTAATTAGAGTCGACTCCCAAGAGGTAGAACATAATTGCTCATTTTGTAGATGTGGCACTTCTGGATCAAGAAGTGATTAAAATATTTATACTGCACAGCTTGTTCAATTCACTTATATTATCAGATTAATTTACTTTAATTCTCTGTGCATCAATATTTTTGCTTTTCTCTTCTTGAAAATGGCACTTGAAAGAAAATAATTTCTCATGTACTCTTAACACCTGGTCATATATTTGAAACAAAGAGATGGACTAACAGAGCCTGTTCTATATTAATACATTGTCAGTATATTTCCTATGGACAAGATGTAAAATACAAAAGGGACTAATAGTTAAAGTCATTTACAGTAGAACTTCCCTAAGGGATGAAATTTAAAGTAGTAATCTGCTAGTGATATACAATTTTGAATTTGTCTATGTTAGGAAAATTTTCCATGTTTAAAATATTTCTAATTAAGATAAATGAGATGAATACATTTATTGTCTTATTTTCTAGTAATGTTATCACTATTCCAATTTCTGTCTGATATACCCATGGTTATTTATCTTTGGGAATTTAATATTCAAAGTGGAATTTATAAGAATACTTTCCCAGCTGTTCTAAATTCATTTCTGTATTTTCTCTGAGTTTTAAGCACTAGCCACTTGATTTGGGTCAATACTTTATCAGATCTCTCAACAGTTTAATGAAAGTAGCCCCCAAAATCACACTCGGGAAAGATCTATATTTGGAAATTGGTTTTCAAAGAGCTGCATTTCAAATTATCTGTGTTACAAGGTCAAAAGCTAGTAAGAGAAATAATTATCCAGGATTGAGAATGCATAGCCACGGTCTCATCCCCAACTAAGTAAATTAGCTTTGGGCACTTCTGACTTAAGGCAAAATAAAGTGGGTAAGAGAAGTTTAATTAAGTGACCAAAACACAACTCTGCTTTCATTAATTTGTGTGAAGCTATGTTACTAAAAATCGGATCTTTTCACAATTTGAATACCACTTCTGAAGTATGTTAAGGAAATACAGCCTTCAGCTTGGGGTCATTGGAGGCAGTATAAATCTTTGAGCCTTGCTGCCCCAAGGAAAGGTACAAAAGATGGAAGAACTGTCAGAAATTGGCGGTCCTATTACTACTAAACACTCACCGCCTGCAGTATCTGACAACATGAAAGGAAACAAAAGCTTGTCCAGTTAGACCCTAACATCTCCTGGACGACATTGTTGTAGTCCCTTAAGCAAAAGAGAAAACAAGAATTATGTTAGGAAAAGGGACATGCCAAAATATGAATGCAAAAAAAATCTCTCTAGCCAGCAAAAGACCTCTGGTCAACGTTATTGATTTCACCTGGAGGCAAAATGTTCCTTCCTGTAACATACTAACCAACAGAGTAATTTCTAAGCAGAGAAAGAGAGAAAGGCCTGTAAAACATGGGGATAAGAACACGTAGAGAGAACCAGGTAAAGGGAGAAAGAATCCAGGAAAGAAACTTTGGACATCAACAATGAGCACTGGAATGCAAGGATGTTAAGCTGAATTTGTTCTCATTATGAAGATGTCATCTCTCATTATACAACAAATAAAATGAAGTTAAATCAAATATCACTACATACTTTAAGTGAAAGTGGAATCTAACACTGAGGCAACTCTAGGTCAGGTTGTAGGGTTTCTGAATCCCGACAGCCTTGCCTTCAGACAATATGCCAGAAAACCTGTTGAAACTTGTGAAGACATCCGAACAAGAGAGAGGTGCCTTCAGGGGGGAAAAAAAAAATCAACACTGAATGGGTTTCTCTCCATATATAGGTATGCATGCACACACACAGCAGCCCTAGTTTTCAAATGACAACAGTAGTGAGATGTGGGCTGACTGCTGTTCCAACCCCCAGGGCATGGACAGTCCCTCTTCTGCCCTTACTGATCCCACACTCCCAGACTGGGAGAGTCTGTCTCAGCTCTTCAGCCAACACAGCCATCATGGCCCCCAACGAGCTCCAACCCATTCTCTCCATCTATTTCTACAACCTTGTCCTTTCACTGCCTTCAGTCCAGTTACTTCTTCCATCTGTTGCCAGAAGTTTGTAGAAACTGACAGATGTACAAGAGAATGCTGGTAAACAAGCTCTCATATATTAAAAACAAACAAAAACAAAAACATTAGCCCCTGACCTATGGTGCTTGCTGACTTCTGTGGTCTAAATCCTCCCACCATGGCTAACTGCAGGCTGCATACCTCTGAAGGAAAACGGAGCAGCCTAGTGAAAGGAGCTTTATAAATTCACAGCCAAGAGCTGGGTGCTAGGAAAGCCATAGAAACCACCATCCAGCCTCCCTTTCTTCACCCTGAGGGGCTGGATGTAGACTTCTCAAGTGATTTGATAAGCACACCTCCTCAGACCGTATCCTTGCTGTCTCTGGAAGCATGCTAGGTTTTGGTTGGGGGTACATGAACCTGAAAGAGTTCCTTTCTCTTCCTGCTCAACAAGCATGTATGCAGAAACCCCTTCCTTTACAGGACAGATCAGGAATAGTTAGGCAAAGGGAACGGATCTATGTGAATGCCATCACTGAGCCGCCAGGCTCATTTTACCTTATTCATCTAGTCATCGTGCATGCACTCATTCACTCAGCAAACATTCATTTTAAGAGAAAGATCTAATGTCTCTTCTTTTGAAAGTTTTGCTCAACCAATCTTTTTCAGAGTTCTTTGCTCCTTTTTCTACACCAGCAGAACTTTTTTCCCCTACCTACATAAAAGCACATTCAGCACACTGGCATTACTTCTTCACTTACAGGAGACTAAGCTTCTTGAGAACAGTGAATATCTTCTATTCTTTGTGTGCCCAGAGCCTGACACAGAACCTGGTGCATAGTGTGAACTAAGCGGCACTGAATGAGACCGGTGGACATCGGGATAAGCGTTGTCCCGGAAGTCAGAAGACCGGAGTTCCAGGCCCAGCTCTGCTGTGAACTGGCTAGGACATTTCATTTTATTTTATTAAGATTTTATTTATTTGACTGAGAGAGACACAGCGAGAGAGGGAACTCAAGCAGGGGGAGTGGGAGAGGGAGAAGCAGGTTTCCCGCTGAGCAGGGAGCCCGATGTGAGACTCGATCCCAGGACCCTGCGACCATGACCTGAGCCGAAGGCAGACGCTTAACCGACCGAACCACCCAGGCACCCCTGGCTAAGACATTTTAATTACTCATCTCACCTCTCTGGTTCCAGTCAATTTATAAAATGTGAAGAAATTTCAATACTGAACACTTACAAATTGAGCTTATACTTCTACCAGGGATGATGCTAGTATCTAATCTAAAAATAGCTCTTTCAAATCCAAAGAAGAAAATACTGTCAATTGAATTGAAAATAAACCCTTTTTACTCTCAGCATTATGTGATTTTCACTATTGTGCTACCGCTTGCTGATCATAGATGGTATGTGGGGAAAACAAGAGGCTACCTTTCATCCTTAGTTGGCCAACTATCTGTGGTCTAAAAAAATCTGTTTTCGCACTTTAAAAGGACAAACAAGTGAATCTTCTTTTTCCATGACAAGAACTGGAAAAATTTCATTTATTGTGCCTGACAAAAGATCACCCAAAAGTCAAATTTTGACAAAATATTTAATGGATGTCAGCTGAAATAATTCATTTGCCATTTTATATACATAGTTTTCTATAATTCTTTCAACCTTGATATAAATCAAATTATAAATAACCCTCAAGGAGTTACCACCACCAGTGATTTGCTGCTAAAACCTCCTGGCGGCAACAGGCGGGGGGTGGGGGGAATGGGGGGGGGATTAAAGTCCTGATTTTTATCATTTGCTGATTTCCATGACGTAAATACTTCCACCAGGGCCAATTTCAATGTATTAACAGTCTGCTGGTTCGCTAAATTCCCAAATATTTTTAAATTGGGTCTCATGAGCTGGAAGAAGACTCCGGCCTACCACTCAAACAAAAACACCTCACCCAGGTTTACGCTTCACTGCTCTGGACCTCTGCTCCAAAACTTTGCTACTGAAAGTGCAGCCCTTGAACCAATCACACCACCAGGCTCTAGGACAGGTGTTGGCACCCTTCAGCGCCCCTGGTCCGCCACCTTTTCTGTAACTAAAACTTTATTGGAACAAACCACATACATTCACTTGCATACGATCTGCGGCTGGTTACAGGACTGCAATAGCAGAAATAAGCAATGTTAACAGAGACCATATGGCCCATAAAACCTAAAATATGTAGTATTTGGCATTCTACAAAAAAAAAAAAAAAAGTTCACCAAGCTCCGATCTAGGAGATGGTTGGAAATGTAGATCCTCGGGCTCCATTCCAGGTTTACTAAGCAGAATCTATATTTTACAAGGTCCTCAGGCGATGCTTATGGAAGCACTGCCCCAGACAATGCCTACATGGGAGGCACACAGTGAGGACCTGAAGGATCCCAAGGCAGGTGTAAACAGGCTACAGAGAAACAGAGCAAGGAGGAGGCATACCTGAAGGCCGATTTTGTAAGGAACTGGTTTACCAGGTTGTGGGAGCTATTGCAAGGCACTTCAGCCATAGACCAGTCAGGAAGGGCAGGTGGAAATTTTGGAGTGTCAGATGAAGCTTATGCAGCATAAAGGTAGAATTTCCCCATCAAGGAATCCTCAATTCTACTCTCAAATCCTTTCTGATTCAATCAGGCCATTCGGATTATCTAACATCATCTCCCCTATTTAAAGTCAATGGATTACGGCTTTTCATTGCCCATAGCCAACCTTCACAGCAAAACCTAGATCAATGTTTTGACTGATTAACTGTGGACTATCACCTAGCCAAGTTGACACATCACCGCAGAGTAGGAAATAGCTGAATGAAGAGAAAAAATATAGACAGGATACAGCAAAGAATACATGTGATATTGACAGTTAAATATGTCTAATTTACAGTATTGCAGAGGAACAGGTATGACCCTACGGGTTTCAAACAGTAAACACAATTTTCACTTAATTCCAAAATCACAGAACGATTTGGAATATAGTATTCTATAAATTCTAATAAACCTTGGTAAAATAGTCTTTCCAAGAAATGAGATGGTTAAAGAAAAGAGAGGGGGTTGTTTTTTATCAAAGTAGGTCCCTGAATACATAGTCTCCAAAATAATAAAGTTTTATTAATGAATGATATCAAAAAAAATCATAGATACCAACTTTCTCCACTGGATAATATGGTTTACTTAAAGATACTGCTGTCTGTTAAACCCCAAGGGATTATTTTTTGGACCCAAAGACAAAACATATTTTTGAAATTCCAAAAGCCAAAAAAACCAAAAACAAAAACACCACACACACAACAGAATAGCTTTTCAGTGAGTTAAAATGATAAAGGTTTCTACTTGTAATGAGATGCTAGTTGAACCAACTCTTCAGATTTCTCCTGGGGTCTTTACTTGCCAAAGACAGACATAATATTTTCTCATTATTAGCTCTTCAGCAGAAAGGAAACTGGTCTCCTGTTCTTTTCCATGTCACTAAGGAAAGGACATTTTGAACCAGTAATTTAGAACACCGAAATGAAGGGAAAGTGGCCGCAGAAGTCACAGGGATGCATAATTATTTCACTGGAAGAGATGGGCCGTGAATACTTGTGTTGATTCTGCTTCAAGACAAGCTCTCTTGAGGAATCTGATTTAGGAAGAGGGAAATAACTGGAACCAACTCTGCTGTCAAGCACAGACACCTCATTTCTTCATTGTGTCTCACGATGCAGTAAGAGACTATTTTCATGACCACTAAAAGGCAATATCCAACAGCCCAGGGTTTAGTTAGACCCAGTCATCTTACCAAATCTCTGTGCACGGTAATCTATTTTCATATAAAAAAAAAATCTATGTGCTTTGAAAGACACCAAGTTTCTTTAATATAAAAGTTTGACCTCTCAAACATTCCACATTCATCTCCAGACCAAACTTAAGCGCTGACCCACGTGTCAAGCTCCCTAGAAGAAATTGGAGGAGCCAGAACAGGGGTTTCTCAACTGTGCCTGTACAACAGGATCTACTGGGGCACTTTATGAAAGATCCGCCCCGTATCACAAAACCATTGATTCCTTGGGAGTGGGGTCCAGGGCTCAGGAAATTGAAAAGCTCTCCTGCTGATTGCAAGGTGTAGGAAAGGTAGAGAACCGCAGGCGGGAAGAATTCCAGCAATAGCCGGCATCTGTGGAATGCTCCCTTTTCCCTTTATAGCTGCTGCTTTTCAAAGGGAGTAACAGAAATCCCGACTGCCCCTCAGTTAAGCACTAAAAGTGCACAATCTTCAGAATATACGTTTTAGGATTTCAGAAGCGTATTGTTTACAAGCTCAGGCTCTGACTCAAGGCAAAGCTGAGCCCCCCTCTCCTGTACCCCTCTTGCTCCCACTCCATTCTGTTCTCCACTCGGCACCTAGAGTACACTTTTAAAAATGTGAATATGATCACAAATCACATCCCTCTAACTTCAAATTCTGTATCTTTATTGTTCTCCTAAGACCAACAGTTTTTAACCTGACCTACCACTTTTCTCGGTAGAAGCCTGAGCTCACTCTCCAGCTTCCCCTTTCCTCCAGCCACACAAACCTTCCTCCTGGAGCTCAAATTCAGCCTCACTCCTTCCTGCCCCAGGGTTTTCAAAAAATCTTCCCATCTACCTAGCTCCTTTGTATACTGAACTTTACTCAACTGCTCCTTCCTGTGGGAAGTCTTCCCTCAACCCCTACACTTTCCTGGCACCTTTCACAGTTCATAACTGCCTATCTGTATGGGTGATACAAAGGTACATTCCTCCTGCCACATTTTAAGTCTCAAGAGGGCAGAGGGCATGTTCCTTTTGATCTGGCTTCCCCTTAACACTTAGCACACAAGGTTGTGCCCACAGTAGATGTGCTGAATGAATATTCTTCATGAGTGAGTATTCCACAGGATAATGCATATAAACTGCTTAGCAGTTGTGGAAACCCAGGGGATTCAATTAGCCTAATACCTTAAGTACAATGTAGTATGTTCTACCTATGGCCTGTGGAAATCTATTTAAAAACATTAAATACACAGAGCCAATCTGTATACCAATTAAAAATATTCATAATCCAGGCTACCATCAAAATTAAGTAGTCTATATATTATAAACATATTTGTAATTGTATCTTGGTTAAGGATCATTGGAAAAATCTTATGAAGACAAATACAAAAACCACAGGCTAAAGATGAGCTTTACTGGATTAGTAGAAAAGACTAAAGGAGGTACCAGATATACTACACAGTGCTTAAGTGATAGTGTTCTCTGAACTCTCCAAGTTTTTAATACAAGGTCAAAAAAAAAAACTATCTGGAGTAACTGATTTAAAATCAGGGCAAAGAGTTGAGGTCCCAAGCAGCAAGAGCACAAAAAGGGTTCACAAAGTTCAGAAGGATATTTTGCTTGTGAGCAGCTCTGGGACAGCCCCTTTCTCAGTACTGCCTTTCAGGGATTGCCACCGCGGCCTCGAAGGGCATTGAGTTTCAGCACACATAGTTGTTTCAGTTTCAGTGGGGTCAAAACTGGTAGTTCCCTGCAATTTAAGACATAAGCCAGCTAGCCTCAACTGAACAACAACAAATGATTTAAGTATCATTAACATTTAGGCTCTTAAAAGAAAAAAAAAGGTAGCTCTACTGGGCCACTAGGGAGTGTACTCAGTAAAGATGAAGAGAGTTGCAACAGCCATCTGTCCCCTTATTTCACTCACCCAGGCCAGAGGAACTCACGGCCCAATGATCTCTGCACGGCAATAGGGAAGGCGGTAGCATCGCGGGGACGGCTCGTGCCAGCCAACAGCCCGACTCGGCCTGCACCCAGCTTCCACTGCAGTTCCTCATTTGCAGGAGGCAGAGATCAAGCATCACCCAAGCAATCAAGATATTCACCAGAACAGTGGCTGAATTTATGTTTATTTTTCTCTTGATTCTGTCACTTGAAACCGGGGCTTGATTCTCATTTGCCCCATCCCCCCATGTTTGCCACTTCAGGAGTAGGAATTTGTGATCATGGCTTCACGCCTTCCTAAGACTGCCTTTTCAGAACTGATGCCTCTTTCTTATTCTCTCAGTGACTTTTCCTCTGGATCTTACTGCATAGAGATGGCTGGCAAGTACAAGGTTTATATAATCAAAAAAAAAAAAACAAAAAAAAACACCCAAAAAACAAAAACCTCATGAGATTTACCTTTGTTATGTTGGGCTGTCAGCTTCTGTACTTGATAAAACAGAAAAGAATGGATGTGTGGTCCTGATGTCCATGAAACTCTGAAAGGGTTGGCTTAAAAGGAAAAGGGCGTATTATACAAGCAGAAAATTCTTCAGCAGAAAGAGTTCATTTTCTGTGCCAGAGGTGATGGCTACTCCCACCGTGTGTGGAACGAGGTGCCAGGCTGGACTATTAGCAACGTGTCAGCATTCAGATAAATTGCCTTTCATGCCTTCATGTAGCCTTGCTTTTAGATTCCCTCCAATAAAGGCCCTGGTTAAATGCTGTGGGTTGCCTCAGATGTACCGTTTTAAAATGGCAACCTCTCCTCTTCAGTGCCCAAGCATGACCTGAGAAAACATATGAGGAAAAGGCAAGCTCTTCCTATCACCTTCCTGGTCAACCCAGACTTGTGTTCTCAGTCTTATTTGTTGAGCAAATGAATCAGTTGACCTATCAACTTAACAGAAATCTTGTTCAGGCAAAACTATCTGGTGAAGAATAGTGTTTTAGGTTTCCGGAGGAAAATATTACACTGTAGAGGCTACATGACTTAAAAAGTCAATAGTGACCCTTAAAATACTTCATTCAGTGTCAAATTTTTTTAAACAATAAATGTATATGCATACTCACACATAATAACATGAATACATAATATATAAATTTTATAAAGGGTTAATTCTTTTGCTATGCTTCCTTTTTATTGGAATGTGTTGTCTGGTGTTACTCTGTTTCAAAACATAGCAAATTTAAAGCATATCGAATGGGCAAAGAGGCCTTTTGAAAGGGCTGCCAATGATTATATCCCATCAAATAAAACAAGAGCCCAGGAGAGCGTGTGAATATAAAAAATAAATAAATAAATAAATAAATAAAATAAAAAAAACAGGGAAGGGGCACCTGGGTGGCTCAGTCATTAAGCGTCTGACTTGGCTCAGGTCATGATCCCAGGGTCCTGGGTTCGAGCCCCGCATCGGGCTCCCTGCTCGGCGGGAAGCCTGCTTCTCCCTCTCCCACTCCCCCTGCTTGTGTTCCCTCTCTCGCTGTGTCTCTCTCTGTCAAATAAATAAATAGAATCTTAAAAAAAAAAAAAAAAAAACAGGGAAGAAAGGAGCTATTTCTTGTGGGATAATTCCAACTACCAAATGTATAAGTAATGATAAAAACAGAACAACCCCACCATTTGGCACAGCAGAATAATTCATTAGTGAATGCTAAAATAAGTATGCCAAAGCATGAGGGGGGAAAAAAAAGGTATTTACATGGTCCCAATGAATCTCCTCATATTTACTGATTATGAAAAGATAAACAGAGAAACAACAGCCACACTTTAACCAAGTTATTAAAGTTAACGTGACCGCTAGTTGGGGGGGCTGGGTGGGAGGGCCAGGGATAGTCAACATCAGGTCTCCTGAGAGGGTATGCCGGGAGGGACACATCTTGCTTTGTGATGTTCTTGCCAAACTGTACAACATGAATTGAATCATAAGCAAACATCAGACAAACCAAATTCAAGGGCATAGTCTACCAAAGAACTGAACCAGTACTCTTCAAAACTCTCAAGGACTTTTAAGACAAAGACAGAGGAACCGTTGTAGATTAAAGGACACCAAGGAGACATGAAAGCTAAAGGCAGTACACAATTCTAGTTTTGATGCTGGAGCAGAGAAAGAACACTACTAACAATTGGTAAAATCTGCGTAAGTCCTACAGCTTAGTTCCCATTTTATCAAGTTATGGTTTTAACATTTAGTACATCAGATGCAATTTATAGGGTAATTTTCTATAATGTGTTTACAGTCTGAAGTCATTTCAAAAGTAAAAATTTTTTAAAGATACAACTCAATAAGAACATGTTTTTAAAATCTTTCTGAATAGAAACTTCAAAGAAAACAGTGTGAACATATACTCAACATCATTTGTCAGTAGGTAATTTCAAGCTGAAACACTGAGGTAATACTGCATAGCTATTTAAATAAAATCCAAAAGACTGGCAATACCACCTGCCGCCAAACATGTGGAGAAATAGGTATTCTCCTATATTGCTGATGTGAATGTAAACTGGTAGAACCACTTTGGAAGACAGTTCAACAGTTTCTTACAAAATTAGCATTTACCCAAGTGATATGAAAACTTATGTCCACACAAACAGCTGCACTGAAAGCAGCCTTACTCTGAATCACCAAAACCTAATCAACCAAGATGGTCTTCAACAGGTAAATGGATAAACTGTGGTATATTCATGCAGTGGATTATTCCGAAAAAATACTTAAAGGAGCTACCAAGCCCTTAAAAAGCCACATAGTGCATGATTGCAATTGTAGGACATTTTGGATGAGGCAAACCAGAGAGACTGTGAAAAGATCACTGGTTGTCAGGTGTCCGGCAACAGACAGCTTGGTTCTCACTTCAGAAATAGGTCATTCAAGCACTTTCTTTTCTATATAAACTCAGATGTTGAATCAATTCCCAAAAGCCGACTAAGAACAATGAAAAAGAATGGTCTATTAAAATTCAAGAATAAAATCCCATCTAGTGATCAAGTGTGGAAGATAAGGTATGCTGGGTTGCTGAACTCTACTGAAAGATGAAAAAGGATACAGGCAGGGGACTGATGAGGACACATGAATAAGCTTACCCTGTACTTGTCTGCTCCCTAGATCTAGACATGGGGGAAGTGATGGAGAGAGGGAGAGAGAGGCTGCAAGGTCACAGACTAAGGATGCTTGCTCTAAGCAAGAGGACCCCCCCCCATCAACTGCCCCAACAGGCCTGAGTACCAAAATTTGAAGGTGAGGAGGTACAGAGCTTTACATTAGCCTTGTCACATGACTTGAGATTGGTTGTTCTCTTCGTCCTTCATGAGGACTTCCTTCAACCAGAGACCTTATCAGTAGTTAGAATTTTATTTAATAGTTCAATTCATCCTGGACATTCTTCATCCAGAGACCTTATCAGTAGTTAGAATTTTAATAGTTGAATATGAAATTGAATGGGACATTGAGTATGAAAGCAAGATAATGAAAACCAATTTACTAGACCAACCAAAACCCGTCTCAAACAGAATACTCAAATAAGCCAAAAAGGAAAAAAGAGTGGTTTTTCTTCACTTGGAAGAATGGACAAAAATTAAAGTATTTTCTATATCAGGAATTTTAAATTAACTGAAACTAGATTTTAGGTCTACCAAGTTCCCCATTTCTCTGCTGCAGACACACATGGATTTCAAGTCCAGCTTCACCACATCCTAGCTATGTAACCACAGGAAAATTATTTAAGTTATCTCAAAATTTTATTGATGCCTTTTTATAACAAGGATAAAATGACTTGCTACTTTTTAAGTTTGTTCTTAAAAGATAATGCATGTAATTCATTTAAAACTGTGACCTTAGTAACTCTACAAAAAAAGATTTACTGATTTATACTTTTATTTCTCCAAATTAAGAGATGGAGTCAATTAGAATTACATAGGTAGAAAATAAAACACAATAGGCATCTACTAAATTCTGCTTTATTTTTTATCAAGAATATTTTTTAAAGTTTGTGTTTCCATATGTCCCTAAAAAGATCTCCAGATAAACTCTTATAATACACCTCAGTAATATTTTGTACCAGTAGGCATCTAAAGTCTTAACAACAATGATGAGAGATGGAATGGGGATGAAGATATGAAAAGGTATCAGAGGACACTTCCTCAGTTATAATTATATACATTCCATTTCACAAGCTAAAAAGGAAATGTGCGTCACTATAGATGGACAATCCAGCACAAACTGGTAAAAAAAAAAAAAAATTCAATTCTACGAGATACTTTCCAAGGCGAATATTTTCATTTGAAAGTCTTTAGAAACTTAAGAGTCTTAATTATTAACTGAGGTTTTAACATAATTCTAGTGTTACAGAGCCCTTAACAATGCTTTCTCTAGCCTGAGTGTTAGGGCAAATATTCCTGATTCCCCACTGGGAGCATTATCTAGGAGAGCTCTTTGCTCTTCAACAGCTATTAAGTAATTAGGAAGTCTCACATAAATACTGCACTAACATTAAAGAAATTGTCATTCTTCAGGAAAAATAGATGTGCCTTCTGATGCTTGGTCAAGAATTAGAACGTCCACCCTGCAGTGCAGAATTCTATTATTCCATCAACTCCTATCACCTAAGTGGATAGTAAGGTGTTTGCATTAAATCCAAAAGAGCCCATGATTCTAAGAAAAATAATGATACTTAAAAGTTACAACACCATCTGGTAATAAAGATGAGACTTGAAAGTGAGGACAATAAAGAGACCTAAATGGAAATAAGGTTTCCACATTTTACTTAGTGTGGAAAAATGCTGACTCCAGTTATATATGCATTAACAATACACATGCATATTATAATACACAGAGTAACCACTAACTAACAAGTACCACTTACAGGGTATTCAACATTTAGCCAAATCCTTAGTTTTTAAGATCTCCAAGACAACTTGAAGTCCTCTTCACCTGCCTAATACTTATGGTTTCTTTATGGGCCAAATGAAGCTCCCTTTCTCTCTGAAATGTTCTCTGGTCACCCTGATGTTTGAAGATAAAATTCTACAGCAGACATAATTTGTCCCACTCATTTCAAAGATACTGTATGATCTTATAAATTATTTTCTTTTATATATATCTTCCCAACTACTTTGGGAACCTAGGATTACCATAAAAGTTTGTCATCTTTGTGAACCCTTGGCCCTTGTTCAATAACTGTTTGATAACCCTTAAATGAATGGATGCTAGTTCTTGAGTGTAACCTAAACATCATCTAAAGAAAACCACTCATGCTTCAGAAATGAGGCCAGTGAATTATTTGTAAGATCACAGACCATAAAAAGTAAGTAATGCAAAGTGTGTAAGAGCTTAATTACACAATAAGATCTTAGCAAGGACCAGAAAGATGGCCCAGTTACCCTTAACTTTGGCAACAACAGACCCAGAAGCTGGAAAGAAGATGTAGCCTTGGTGTAAGTCATGCCACCTGAGGTTTAGAAGAGATTGAAAAACTTGAATCATCAGATAAATGTTACATGACAAGATCTGAAAAGAGAGCACTACCAATTATAAAGTGGTCATTTCTTCTGTATCCAGGGTTAGTGTAAACCTCACTACATTTTAAATGCTCTGTGTCTATAGGATGTTGTAAAGAGATTATTTTGTATTTGCAAAGTATTGTAACAAATTTTCCAACTTAATTATAAATAAAAATTGAATAGTTTCATCCTTATCCGTTCCATTCTAATTAGTAGATAATGCAATGGATAACCCTTTTGGTTGAACGACTGCCTTCGGCTCAGGTCATGGTCCTGGAGTCCTGGGATCGAGTCCCGCATCGGGCTCCCTGCTCGGCAGGAAGTCTGCTTCTCCTTCTGACCCTCCCCCCATCTCATGTGCTCTCTCTCTCTCTCTCATTCTCTCTCCCTCTCAAATAAATAAATAAAATCTTTAAAAAAAAAACCCTTTAAAAAAGTACTGCAGTATTAGTTTTATAAATAATGGTTATCAAAGGAATAGAATTTCCCCCACCACATAAACGAGATCTCTGAATGAGGAGACGTAAATATAGATGGAAACAGAATTTTAATCAAGTACCTATCATATCAAATTACTAAAGAGGCAATAAAAGAAGGATGAGGATATAGAAACATTCATTTACATAAAAAATGCTCAGTATATAAAGTAGACAAAAGTGAAATTATTAGCTGAATGTGAAAGGAAGCACTGGAGCTCATATTTAATTTTCCTGAAGTTGGAGCAGACACATATTTCCATTTTACTTCTACTGAAGGACTGACCTAGAGCTTTGCTTATGAAAGATGCAGCTTGCAGAGTACATGTTTCCAGTTTCAGGACGTCTTAAAGAGGGATACAAATCAAAGTGAAACGAGAAAACCTCAGAATGGAAACATCTACGTATCCGCCCTCGAAGAACAGATAAATGGTGATGGTGGGTTTTATTTTGCATCACGTTTTCAGCTGAAATTAAGGGCAAATAATATAATGCTCCCTGAGAAATAGCAAATGGGAAATTGAATCTGAGACATAACATGATTTTTAATATCTTTAACCTAAAGCATTCTTTCTACATTTTTCGTACGCTTTGAACTGCAAAGCATGCAAAAGAAATGAAGTGCTAAAACATAACCAGTGGAGGTAGAAAAACAACTCAGAGACTTCCTCCTCCACCTGCACTGTAGATTTCTAAATAAAAGCTATCTAAGTGATTCTTTGCAGAAATTTGAAAAAACTATTGAGGAGAAAGGACATGAGAATTTTACCTTTCCCGCACCTTCTAAACATGAAATTTGTTACTGATTTAAGCCAGTACTGATTTATGTTCCTTTGGGTAGATGTTGGTACCCGCCGAAGTAGTCTGAGGTAGGTATTAGCTACCCCACCCGCACCCACCTACCACGTTAAGAGGAATGCTACCTTGAGACAATTCTGCAAGATAAACAGGCATTAACTAACTACATACTTACTAGATATCAAGCCCAAAAGATAGTCTTACAGCCCATCTGTAAGCTGGATAAAGCTTCAGGTTTCTATCCTTCTAACTGCAATCATCATGAGAGCATCTTCTCTTGTTCTAAAAGTAACTTAGATGCAAGTTATAGAAAAACTTAAAAATACGAAGTTTTTAAAAAAAGGTTTTAAACTAAACTACTCCAAGTATAACATGTCATCACTTAACATTGTCATTTTGCTCTTTGACAAATCTACACACACACACATTGGTGTATACAAATATACTCAGACACACAGAAGCATTGAGTGACCACATTCTTTACCACATCCTGTGTATACAAATCACATTAATGCACATGACTAAATTTCACCATCTTATGAGCACCACCAGTCCTGCTGGACCTTAAGCCTTCCTTGTTCTAAGAACTTTTCTGACTCCATCATTTCTCGAGTCTCTAGAGGTTTTTCATATGGCATCCATTTTCATTACTCTGTTCTATTTTCTTGTCACTTGACTTAGACTATTAACCTTATTTTGGTCTATTAACTCTCTATTCTAAAATGTATTCCCCCCCGCAAAAAAAAATGTATTTCCCACCACAGGGCAACTGTGGCCAACATCTGGTCTCAAAGGAGATTAATTCACTCGTGTATTAATTTCACAAATATTTATTCAGTCTCCATGATGTTGCACACACCTTTTCAAGCCCTGGAGCCTCAGCCAACGAAAAAAAAAAAACAGCTGTTATTTCATGGAACTCATGTTCTATTGAGACTGGGGCGAAAGAGTTAAAGTACCAGTAAAAAGAGATGTCATGTTACCTAGCGAGAAGAGAGAGAAGTTAAAGCCACAAAGTGTAATGGGAAGCGCTGGGATTAAGTTCCAACTTGGCAGGCGGGGCGCGAGATGGAAGTCAACCCTTAAGCCATAGGGGAGTGTGGCGTGCCAGTATCTGGATGGCAGGTGTATGTGCACAGTCTCCAGTCTGGAGCACTTGTGCTGCGTTCAAGGAATTCCAAACAGGCTGTGGACCTGAAACGAAATGAGCTAGACACAGGGAGAGAGAGAGGAGGCTGCAGAGAACTGGAATCCGCACTCGACGGGGCTTTGTCAGCCACCGAGGGCTCTGGCTTTTCCTCTAGGTGAAACGGAGACCCATCGGAGGATTCTCATCAGAGAAGTGACATTTACCTGGCTTTCCCTTAAGATCATTCTGGCTTCTGTGTTGAGCATATAAACGGGACCAAGCCAAAGCAAACTTTTGGGCTAGTCAAAGCAAAAGCGTAGGATATGGACCTTATAAGGGGACTGAGTGATGGGGGTAAGAACAGATAATGTGAATGGATCACAAATACATTTTTAAAAGTGGAACCAATCAGACTTACCAGTGCATCACATATAGGACCTGATAAAGGGAAAATTACATCTGATGCTATTGTTTCTGGTATCAAGACGAGAGTCACCATTCACTGAAACTGGAGGACTTTAAGGCATGAGACTGTGAGATTGTCCAGAGGAGGAGGAGCTGCAGATAAAATAAGAGGTCTAGAGACTAAATCTTGGGGATCTCCAATATTTAAAGAAAGAAAGAAGAAAGAAGGACCCAGCAAAGAAGATTGAGAAAGAGCAACCCGAGAGCTAAGAAGCTGACCAGGAGAATGTGACTGCCCTCGTCCCCCCATGCAAGCCTTCTCCCCGGAGCACAGCTCAGATCAGGTTTTAATGTGTTATTTGGCCTTGCTAAAAGCTCCAGGATAAGAGAATTCAAGGTATAAACAAAGGACGAAACAGGAATGGCTACACTACTGATGGGCTGCACGACCTCAGGTGCAAAGCCAGCCTCGTGGGACACTGTGCTTCCAGGTTACCACTAACGCTCAGCTCTCCTGTATGCACAATGCTCTGCCCCTGCCCCCCGCCCCTCAGAGGAACTTGGAGCAGGCCCAGACTTCCTGAACTAAGACTAAGGACAGGAGCAGACAAGAGGGGAAATGAATTGCATCACCATGTCAGTCTAATGGTTAATTTCCAAAACCTCACTTCTTAAATTCAGAGTATGTTTCTCTCCACACAGACTAACAGCGGGAGTCTAGTCTTCCTTCATATGCATTTGTGGACCTTACTTTCTGGCTTACTTTTTACAATATGTATTCAGAACACAATAGACCGGCATTACTGTAAGTGATAAGCCTGGGGTAAAAGGGCAGAAGTGCTGTCTGCTTGTAGTTTCCTACTCTAAGTTAGAAAATCCCAGGAAGGAGAATGGCTGTGAGCATTAGCATTGCTCCAAGTCCTCTTTACACGGTCTCTAATATCACCACATGGAGAGAGCGCTTGTCCAGCCTCTAGTCCTTCTTGCCTTATATGAAGGTGAGGATTTAATTTCTGTCCTGCAATCTTATGTGCGTCAGCTGCTCATCTCCTGCAAGCAGGATCACAAACATCCTCACTTAGCAGCCATAAATTCAGACTTAGGAAAGGCACTTCTCCACTGGGAACACAGCCTGCATGGGGTACATGTATGTATCTGTCAGAGGATCACTGCTTGGGGAGGCCCTTAGTAAAATTCCCTTTTCTAGGCTTAAGCTTTCCTCATATTCAGCATACACTTACCATTTTATCTTTCGTCTTTCACTGGAAGAAAGATGAAGATGAAAAATTGATCCTGTTAACTATTATTCTAAGTCAAACAGACTTCTGCATACCTTTTTAAAGAAAAAAAATCGCCTTCCTGCAATAAATGAGCATATAGTGCTCTTTGAAATGAGCACTGCTGTGAGAAATCACTTTTCAAAACTCATGCCAACTTACTGTTTCATAGCACCTCAAAAGTGCATCCATTCATTCATTAACTGGTGCCAGGCCCTCCTCTTAGCACTAGGAACAATGCAGCAAATGAAGCAGACAAAATCCTTTTCCCTCTTCTAAATGATATCCTAATAGAGAGAGGCAAGTACCCACGAATCTTAATAGCTGTCTGAGTGGAACTCTGAACAGGCACTCGTTTATGCCTACAAATAGATGAAGGGAGACGTCGTGAGTGCGTTGCTGCTGGCCCTCGCTGAGTTGAGGAGTACGTGAATGGTTGCATGGCATGCTACGTCCCCATAAGGCGGCAGAGCCTTGGCCTCCTGGTACCCAGGTAGAGAACCGGGCACCTCCCAGCTGCGGCACCATGAGCATATACCGCCTTGTGTCCCAGCCGCTGGACCTCAGTGGGCAGAGAGAGAAAAACACCTGCCCAAGGGTGCTCAGCTGTCAGAGACAGGGACGAACAAGCAGCAGCCTCTGGACAGAATCCTAAAGGGAGAGATCCGCTGGAAGAGGCCGGCTAAACATTGCAGACTGCCAGGCAGACCGCACCAGCAATACCATGAACGTGATTATAATGTATTTGTCACAGGGTGAAGGTCGTGTGAAGGTAGCGAAGATGCAGCAACTCCGTCACCCACAAAACTCCAAGTGGGAAAGACTCTATCCAAATACCAAATACTCAGAAAGGAAATCTGAAATAACCAAGGGAGAAAACAAGGAGGAACTGTATTGGGTTACATCAAAAAGGACGATGATATTCTGAGAGGTAATATAAATGCTAAATAAGGATTCCTGAATTTTTTTCTAAAAAGACATTCCAAGTACATTCTCATAATATTTTGAAATTAAATGAATTAAAATATCAGAGCAAAACTCAGACATGGGGCCACAGAGAAAGGGAGGAAATATAAGTATTTCAAAATGTTCAGAGCGTAGAGAAGGCAGTAGAAGGAAGTTATCTTAAGAGAAAGATCACCTTTCTAGGGTGAAAAGGAAGAGTGAAAATCAGTGCCCTGCAGTCATTTTCTTTCCACATTGTAGTAAAGAAATACATAGGATTACGGACACTGGAAAAGGGAAGGTGGCCAACCAGTCAGAAGACCATACAATACATCTCCAAGTAAGAACACTTTGGACAGCGAAATGGTTCTGGTAATGATTACCCAGCATGATGGGCACCAACGGGACTTTCAAGGGGCTACCTAGGGAGACTGCCTAATCAACCAAAAAGGAATAGAACAGTCAAGGGGTGGGGGAGAAATGGGAAACCAAAGTAACACAATAAATAAAATCAAGCGTGTTGAGTTTTACATATGTGAGCAGAAAAATAAATCAATTCAAAGACAGACGTGTACACTGTTGTTTTTTTTTTTTATTAAAAAAAACAGCTTTTTAAAGGGAAGTGTCAAAAAAGAAAGACTAAAAAGAGTGGAACGGAAAAATGGGTATCAGGAAAATGAAACAAAAAGCAGAAGTGGTAATGTTGCAGTCAGCAAGATAGAATCAAGGTCAGAAGCACTACATATGTTAAAAAGAAGGTATCTGGTGAGGAAAAAACAGGCTCCAAGAAGGAAATCTGGCAGCCAAAATCCATGAAACAAAAGGGCAGTTACATAAATGAAGCAACAACTCTTATATAAACAAAGAACACTCAGAAAAGATACAGCTCTAGTGGAGATTTCAATACATGTCTCCAAAAGTCAAGAATAGTAAATCCAAGAGGACAACAAAAAGGGAATTGAATAGTATAATGAGCAAGTCTGAATAAAAAGGCTCATAATGTACAAGTGAGGACGCAGCTACTTTTAGGAGTCTATAGAAGATTTTAACATTTAACCCTGTATTTTGCTGCAAAGAACAAATTTCCAGTTCACTTTCTCTGGTAGAATAAAAAAAAGAAAAAAAAGAAAAAGATATAAATGTAATATAAAGGTGACCAAATATATTAACTATTTTGATATTTAATACTTGCTCCTAAATTGTCCAGAATCAAAGAGGAAATACACATTGATACAGCAAGAGCTGTTCTCACAGGGAAATATTCAGCTATAAAATCTCATTTAAAAAAACTAAAAATAAAGGCAATCAGTACTTACACCGAGCAACAAATGGAAAACAAAAAGAAGCAAAAGGAATATAGCCAAAAGTAGAAACTGATGAAACAGATTTTTACAAAATAGAATGTAATCAAAATTAAAGTTTTTTTAATGAAAGTTTATTTACTTATATAAAGTCCCATAAACTACATTAAGAAAAAGACTAATATTGTAAGATTAGAAGGGGTAGAGGAAGTAACTGGACTGTTGCTCCTGAGAGAGATACCAAGGAAAAGTGAGGGAAAAAAAACTCTTCAAAGTAACTTTTTTTAGTAATCCTACTAATAACAATAGTTATAAAATATTAAACAGATGGAGAAGTAATAGACTAATGCAAATAGTATCATTAAACAATGATTTTAACAATGTTAAAAATCAAAAGACTTGAATGCTTTTGATCCAGACACTGTTCTAAATGCATTATTTGTATTAATCTTCACAACCACATTACGCTACTATATCCACATTTAACAGACAAATAAACTGAGGCACCAGGAAGTTGAGTAGGTTGCCCAAGGTCAAGGCTATGAAGTGGTAGATTCAGGATTGAAACTCAGACATGCTTCAGTAGGCATGATCTCAATTATATCAGTTTGTTTTATTTAAAAAAAAAAAAAGTGACTCCATAAACAGAATTTTATAGAAACCTGTAACCAGAATTGATTTGAATACTATTATAAGTGCTTATAAACTATTATAATGTTGAAATGAAATTATAATAGGGACAGAAAATAAATGTATAATCTCCATTACTCATACAAACCTGTTCTTAGGGCTTAATTGTTTCCATGCCTAATATGTTTTATGAGATATGCCTTATAACCGTTCTAGTCCATCACAAATATAAACTTCCTCTGAACATCTCAGTCATATCGATGGCTCAGGCCAGTCACTAATATACATAGACTAGTATTTAGTACTTCTTCAGGCTAGGAGAGAGCAGAGTGGATGGCAGAATAATCTACACATACTTCTTCTGTGTGGTCCAGGGCCAATAGCCCCAGCAGCACCTGGGAACCTGTTAGAACTGAACAATCTCAGGCCCACCCCCACATATGGAATCAGAATCTGCAATTTAAAAAGGTCTCCAAAACACTGGACTACAGCTTTGGCTTGCACAGGCTTTCATAATGAATTTAGTCTTTCAAAAAGATTGATGCTTGGGGGGCACCTGGGTGGCTCAGTCCTTAAGCGTCTGCCTTAGGCTCAGGTCAGGACCTCAGGGTCCTGGGATCGAGCCGGCATCGGGCTCCCTGCTTGGCGGGAAGCCTGAGTCTCCCTCTCCCACTCCCCCTGCTTGTGTTCCCTCTCTCACTATGTCTCTCTGTCAAATAAATAAATAAAGTCTTAAAAAAAAAAAAGATTAATGCTTGGATCCCAGTATAATTGTGGCTTGGGCATTAGGATATTTAAAACTTCCCAACAGACGCTAATGTGCAGCCACTGGTCCACCCCTCTTTCCCCCACTTTATTCCAGTCTTCCACCTCCTCCCTTCCTGCCCTCCTCACTGAGCTTTCTCCAGGTCCTCCAGGGTTGGAGCTATGGACAGAGAGAAGGGCAGAGAACATCTTACCCAGGGCAGAGATGAAATATAGTGTGGGTGCCTCTAGGGAGTGGCAGATTCCAAGGGGATTCTCAGTCTCAGCATGTTTCATGCCATGACACTCCTCAGATACGCCCCCACGGAGCCCCTCTGACTTCACTCTGTCCTGGATGATACTACCCTTTAGCTGGCCCACATTTATCATCTCTCTTAGGGAATACCTCTAGCCTCTTGTGCCTGAAGTTGCCTTGCCCCGTTTTTTGGCAAAGTCTCTTTAAGATCGCATCCAGAATGTTGCATTGCATAATGCACATCTGGTCCCCAGAAAACAAACATCTGTGCTGCTCACAAAAAATTTAGGCATTGGGGATATACCAGTCGCTTTGCTTAGTAGCTCTGGGGGGACAAACAACATCTCTCTCTAGGCTTTGGCTGAGGGCAAGCATCTCCATCCATGACTGTGTTGGGAGTAGAAATAATGGAGAAGATGGTAGTGTGCGCAAGACAGAGGGCGTCAGAGCTAACAACGCGACCAGAACAGTTATCTCCTCCATCTCTTTAACGTTACACTTCCAAATAGGTAAGGTTTGCTAAGAATGCATGACATTTCACTACAACACATTTCACATTTGTGTGTCCTGTCAGTGATCAATCACCTCTTTTTTTGAATATGAGGATACGTGTCACCTACTATTTGGCTTGATACCCTAGCTGAAACTGAGCCATCAAGACTTCCATTCCAGGGGCATCTGGGTGGCTCAGTGGCTCAGCGTCCAACTCTTGGTTTCAGCTCAGGTTGTAATCTCAGGGTCATGAGATGGAGCCCCACGTGGGACGCCCCCACTCATCCCAGAGTCTGCTTGAGTTTCCCTCTCATTCCACCCCTTCCCTGCTAAAACAAGTAAATAAAATCTTTTAAAAATTAAAAAAGACTTCCATTATAGGGACATCAAGAAATTAAAGAACGGATGACTGAGATTATTAAAAGCCTTTTTAGCATTAAATGATAAAATAACAGGAAATTGAAGATGACACAGTTTTAATATGGGGGGGGTGTTAAGATCTACCATAAGGAAAGTTGTAAGTGCCACAACATTAAAGGCATTTCAGTTAAAATCCAGAATCGGGTAAGGAAAACATCTAGTGCAATTACTGTTCAGCAAAATCTTCTAAATTCTAATAAATTCTATGACAGGACAAGAGTTAAGTAATCAGCATAATCATTGGAAGAAAAAGATAGGTTTCCAATGATGACACTTCTATAAACCTAAAAATCAAACAACCTGTAGATGGAAAAAAAAAAACCATGAATATTGATACTTAGTAAAGGACTAAAATTAAACACTCCAACATGAAAACCAGTTTTTTAAACTGAGTTGTATTTACACCTATTTATCAGTTTACAACAGAAATCTGAATTACTTAGAAATGGTTTACCCATAATATGAGAAATATAAGTTAGTGAATATATAAATATGTATGCAAATGGAAAGGCATCAAATGTTCATTGTAAAACATTAAGTTATAAAAATTTTTTTACATAGATAAATTGATCTTGAAGTTCATACTGAAGAAGACAGAATAGTCAAGAAAAATCTGACAGTGGAAAATATGGCCAGGAACTGGCTTTAACAGATACTGAAATATATTATAAATATGTTGTAATTAAATCATGAGGGAATTGCCATTATCAGACCCTATGGAATTGCCCTCAGAAAAATAAAAAGTGGAACACAATAGAGCATATAGAAATAGATCCTAACAAATTATCAATACGACAGACAACATATCAATACAGTGAAGGAAGGTTGGCTCAGGTACTAAATAGTGCCAATACAACACATCAGAAGAAAATTAACATAAAGTCTTTTCTTATTTGGTATGTCTCCTGTATATATTTCTGGTGCAGATGCGTATGTATTCAGGTGAATTACTTAAAAAGGAAAAAATATCTTCCAAGAAAATCAGAAAGCTATATTCATTCTACTATTGGAAAACTGGAAACCTGAGAATCTATAAAAGAAAATTATAGAAAGATACGTATCTTTGACAGGTTTACAAAAATAATTTTGTAATACAGGTAGAAGATAGAATAGGCAACTACAATATGCAACAAGCTCTGACAAACTAATAAAACAACCAAAAATAAATAAACAAATTGGAATGGAAAATGCAGAAGTTCAAATCAAATTTGCCAATAAAATACGAAAAATGTTAAAATATGAAAAATGCTAAATATGAAAAATACTACTTGAGAAATGAAGAGAACTGAGTGATGTCAGGATGTACAATGTCTAAAAAATGTGAGAGAAGAGCATTTCAGGCCCAAGAAACAGCAAGTGCAAAGGCCCCAAGACAGGGGAATGCCTGATACATTGGACAAACAGTAACACAGCAAGTGTGGTGAAAGAATAAAAAAGCATGAAGGAGATGAGTAAAGACGCAAAGAGACAGTAAGGACCCAGAGCATAGAAGGCCTTGCAAGTGATAGGAAAGTGTGGAGTTTATTCCAAATGCAAGAGAAGGTCCTTGAAAGAAAGGACATAATGTGGTTTTACATTTTAAAAGAAATGTTCTGATAACTGTGAGGAAAACAAGAACAAATCAGAGCACATGGATGCAAATAGATCAAGAGAAGTTTGACATTCCAGACAAGCGCAGACAACAGCCTAGAACATGGTGTAGCAGAAGTTCCCTGTGCACATTCCTATAAAGCACAAGAACTAGGGTTTAGATCTACAAGATAGAAGAGATTCAGCTTTACAAGGTGTCACAAACTGTCTCCCAAATTGTACCAATATAAAATTCCACCATCAGTAAATAAGACTTCCATATTGCTGTGGGACCAGTGATAGTATCAATTTCCTTTTTTTTTTTTTTTTGTCTAGTAAAACTAAATTCTTACCTCATTTATCTATGATGTGCATTCCTCTAGTTACTAAGGAGATTGATTACCTGGCTCTTTAATCATACATTTATTGTCCTCTGCTATGAAATCATTTTTTATATTTTGCCAACCTTTTAACTGACCATTTTTCTTGCTTCCTTTCATAGTTTTAAGACCTGCATATTGGGGTGTCTGGGTGGCTCAGTTGGTTAAGCATCTGCCTTCTGCTCAAGTCATGATCCCAGGGTCCTGGGATCCAGCCCTGCGTCAGGCTCCGTGCTCAGCGGGGAGCCTGCTTCTCCCTCTCCTTACTGTTCTGCCTACTTGTGCTATCTGTGTCAAATAAATAAAATCTAAAAAAAAAAAAGAAGAAGAAGAAGACAACCTGCATATTTATCAACTATGTAGGTTGCCAACAACTTCTCCCATTTTGCCTTTTCTTCTACGATTGGCTCTAAACGGGTCTTGTTCAAGAAAGCATTCCCTCACCCATGGTACCAACACCAAACCTATATGCATTAAGTGTCCTTGTGTGCACAGACCTCTATAAATAACTTACAAACATAATTACTATCAATTTATAATGTTTTGCTTTCTGGTACCTTCAAACACTCACTTTATATTCCAAAACTGCATTTCATGGTGATATTAGTTTGCTTACTTTGAGGGCTTTGCTCTTCATATACATTACAATTAAAATTGCATAAGATCTATAAAAACTTTGAAGAATTAAAATTGAATAGCACACATTTAGTTGTATCATTTTTAATGGTTTTCAAAGAAGTTTTTAAACTTCCTTCATTACAATCTCATACTTTTCAGATTTTTTTCTTTACTATTTTTTGTTGCCTTAAAATTGTATTTTAGTTATGTTAAAATATTTTTCTCATGTATACAGACTTAATGCACTTGATGCTATTATCTAGCAAACTGCTTTAATCTAATTTTAGTAATGTAAATTTATATTCTTGCGTTTTCTCTGTTGATAATCATCTACAAATATTTCTTCCTCCTTTGCAACCCTTCGATCGTTTTTTTCTGGTTTTACTGCAGTGACTAGTACCTCCCAAGGAAATGTAGAATATGAGCTCTGATAACATCATTTTCTTTATTTAATAATTTTATTTTAAAGTAACACTTTTAAGTGTTTTATCATTAAGAGCCACCTAAAAACTTCTGGTAATCATTATTTTCCAGATTAAGTTCTCATCTAATCCTATTACATCAAGAATTTTTTTTCAAAGATTTTATTTGTTCATTTGACAGAATGCACACACAAGCAGAGGGAGAGGGAGAAGCAGGCTCCCAGCTGAGCAGGGAGCCCAATGTGGGGCTCTAACCCAGGACCCTGCGATCATGACCTGAGCCGAAGGCAGATGCTTAACCGACTGAGCCATCCAGGCACCCCCTACATTAAGAATTGTTATCATGTTCCCTCTAGTTCCATCCACGTCTAGAGGGTATTACGCTGAGTGAAATAAGTCAATCAGAGAAAGACATGTATCATATGACCTCACTGATATGAGGAATTCTTAATCTCAGGAAACAAACTGAGGGTTGCCGGAGTGGTGGGGGTGGGAGGGATGGGGTGGCTGGGTGACAGACATTGGGGAGGGTATGTGCTATGGTGAGCGCTGTGAATTGTGTAAGACTGTTGAATCACAGACCTGTACTTCTGAAACAAATAATATATTATATGTTAAAAAAAAAAAAAGGTAGTAGGAAGGGAAAAATGAAGGGGAGAAAGCAGAAGGGGAGATGAACCATGAGAGACGATGGACTCTGAGAAACAAACTGAGGGTTCTAGAGGGGAGGGGTGAGGGGGGAGAGGTTAGCTAGCCTGGTGATGGGTATTAAAGAGGGCACGTAGTGAATGGAGCAGGGGGTGTTATGCACAAACAATGAATCATGGAACACTACATCAAAAACCAATGATGTAATATATGGTGATTAACATAATAAAATAAAAATTAAAAGAATTGTTATCATGAAGAGGAATACATGCTCTTCTGCCTCAACTGAGAGGACTTTATAAAATTAATAGGTGGAAGGAAATAAACCATAAACACATTTAAATGTTACTCCTGGAATAGACTCAACTTGATCATGACTCAAAAAAAATTATTTTTCCATAAACGTTTATATATACTGCTAGATTTGGCTTGCTAACATCTTAAGAATTCTTCTATGCTCAAGAGGGAGACTGACCTGTAATCTTTCTCATACGATTTTTTGATTTTTTTTTTTTTTGGTCCAGAGTTTGGAATCAAGAATATAACATTAACTTCAGACAATGCACTGGAGAGCTTAGTTATTTTTTCCAGGAAAGTATATAGATACCTGGAATAACCCAATTTTTTAAACTTGAGTAGAAATTGCCTAAAAACCCATTTGCACTGGTTGATTTGTGAGAAAATTTTTACCTACTCATCTAATCTATTTAAATCTCCAACTTAACTACTTGGGCTTTCTTGTTGGACCAGAATTTGTCCATTTTCCTAGGTGTGCAAACAGAATGGCATACACATTTAGAAGATCCTCTTCATTTTTAAAATTCACCTGCATCTATGTTCTCTTGTTAATTCATGCCTTCTATCTCATTCTTCGGGGCTTGTGAAAGTCATTTATTTAATGGTAGTTCAGAACAACTACTTGTCTTGTCAGAACAACTACTGATTATCCTAGATGCACTACTTTATTTAAAAAATAATGTTCATCAGGAGTCAATATGTAGTTTAAGAGACATCAGTGTGTGTCTTATATAAATGGTACATCTGTGGTTTTTAATCTGTGCTAGACTTCAAAACTGTGATCTCCTCTTATTGTATGCAACCCTGAACTCCACCTCTGCAGGGGTTCTTCTGTGATTAAATAGGTTATAATTATAAGCAAATTCAGAGCAACTGAGTACTTATCTAAAAAGATTACCTTTGGCTGGAAGTGAGCTGCACTGAAACTTTACAACAAAATGTCTCTGGACAAGGAGAGTGAGAGAAGAGAAACAAAAGGACACTAATTCATCTGTAATTTACTGTTGGTAAGCCTAGCAGTAAAGAGACACCGGTCAATTGCTCTGACCCTGATGAATTTATAAACTGAGATCACTGTCGTTTATGCTTGCAGATGTTAACTGGAAAAGTTATATGTGCATAAACCTTTTCATCCTGGATTTGGCAGATATGTATAATTATATTAAAATGGTTCTAGCACAAAAAACAAAAACAAAAACAAAACAAAAAACACTACACTACACTCGATCTTAGCCAAAAGACTGAATCAATAACATTGTAGTAACTTTGTATGGTGATAGTAGACTTATAATGGGATCTTTTGTAACGTATAAAAAATACCAAATCACTATAACGTATGCCTGAATATCACATTACACTTTAATAAAAATATAGGTAACTCTTCTATATTAATATTCATCTATTCTTAGATTCCTGTAGTAACCCAAACTTGGTTATGATAGTTTATGCAGAAGTTTCTTTTGTACTATTATTAGGATTTAGTCTTTTCAAAGAACCACTTTTAGGCTCTGTTTCTCTTTATTGTAAAATTATTTCATAGAATAGAAAACAGTTCACTTTACTATTATTGCTTCTATTTGTTTTTATTTCCTGTTTTAATGGCTTTATTAGATGGTCAGTAGTAAATTATTTTTAGCCTTTCTCCTCGTCTAATGGAAATATCCAAATACATAACACAGCCCTTTAACATTTTTTCTTCATCCCAAAAGTTGACATGTAGCATTTTCATTATTCAGCCCCACGTATTTTTTAAACTTTCATTTTCATTTTTAAACACTACTTGTGGGGCTGCTTTACTTCTTGAAGTGCATCCTATAGAAAGCTACTTAAAAACTGCCAGCAAGTAGAGGCATAAGGGTGGGTCAGTCGATTAAGCATCTGACTCTTGGTTTCAGCTCAGGACATGACCTCATGGGTCATGAGATCAAGCCCCACGTTGGACTCCTCATCTGCTTGAAGATTCTCTCCTGCTGCCCCTTCTCCCACTCACGCTTTCTAAAATAAATCTTTAAAAACCTCAGTAATAGACTTGCTTAGCTTTGTATGAGAAAATATATGTATTCACCCTCCTACTTAGGTTAGATATACTATTGGAGGTTTCCCGTTGTCCTTTGGTGTCCATTATTGTTTGGGAAAATTATTGCCAGTCTTTTTCCTTGTATGTGGATTTACCTTCTTATTGATGCCTTTATGGTCTTTACCTTTGGCGCTTCACAGTTTCATGACCATGTATCTAGATGTGTCTTTATTTCTATTCATCTTGCTTGCTATATGTTGTACTTAATAGACCTGCAGATTCTGGTCTCTAAGTTCTGGAAAATTCTTAGACACTCTTGCCTCAATTCCCTTTCTTCTATTCTTTTTCCCTCCTGAAACCCTTTAGATTAATTTTGATCTGATTACATCCTCTGGTTTTTCAACTACTCTTCCAAATTTGTTAGCTCATTGTCACTCTACTTTATCCTGATTTTTTCCAAAATGTTTACTAATATTCTTTTTGGTTTAAAAAATGTTTGGGCGCCTGGGTGGTTCAGACAGTTAAGCGTCTCTCTTTGACTCAGGTCATGATCCTAGGGTCCTGGGATCAAGTCCCACATCAGGCTCCCCGTTTGTGGGGTGGGGGAGGAGTCTGCTTCTCCCACTCCCTCTCTACTTGCCAGCTCATGCATGCTCTCTCAAACACACACACTTTCTCTCTCTCTCCAAATTTTAAAAAAAAATAAAATGTTTGCCCCTGTGTGGTCCCTGGATGTCTGTCTACTGACCTTGCACTGTACTAATTAGCATTCTGTAAGTTATCTTGAATGACTACGGGAATCCTAGAGAAGGCAGTCTCACTTTACTGTGGGCCTGAAGCTTAATGTTTTGGTCCCAGTGCTGAAACTGATCTATGCCTCAAAGACAACCCAGCTCTCACTTTGGCATTTACTTTCCACTGTCCACTGATAAAATCTGTTGTTTCTTCCTTTTTGGGGTGAGAGAGGGCATTTTCCTTAGTTCTTTATGAAACTGGATATGCTGTAAGGAGTATGTTTTATACCTTATCTGAGATGTAATCATATTGCAGTGGGAGTTCCTTCAGGATATATAGTAATACTGCTAGAAACAGAAGTTAGAGGCTCTTGAAAACTTAGAGGAAGTATATGGGTCACCTTCAGCTTCTGTTGATATAGAGCGCTAGTCACAGAACTATGCCACTTTCTCTCATTTCAAAAGTGTTTAGAGATTCCCAATCTTTTGATGTCACTAATCATTCAGAGTCTGATAAAAGTGCATGATCGCATGTCTATAAACATGCATATGCATATGATTGATATTTTGCATATAATTTCACAGAGGTTGCAGACACTTGAAACCTATCCATGGACCTTGATGAATCCAGGTGAAGAGATCTGTAGGACAACTAATCAAGTTTATAAAATTACCATGAATGATGAATGTATGAGGGGATGTAGGGTCAGTGTTCAGGAAGAAACAACACCCCCCCCCCATTTCCCTCAGCTTCTCTTTAATAAAAGGCAAATCAGAGTTCAAGAACGTTGATTCCGCACATATTAAGCAATATGCTTAAATTGGCTTTTCTATTTATGATAATTGAAGAAAAAGCAATTCTATCCCTTGTGGAGTTAGGCCATTAACAGTTAAAGCCATTCAGATGCTAAGCCAGATTTTAGTACTAGGATTCAAAGCTATAATTTTAGCATTTAAGAGACAAAGGGGTAAAGGGAGGTGGGGATAGGGCAGGCAACTAAGATCATCTTCTTGATTTACTAATGGGATAGCCTTCCATTTGGCCAAAACTATAGTGTTAACCATTAGGAGGCTGATAAATATTACTTCTCCAAGGGCTTTTGCAATAGAGATAGCAGGGCATAGGCCAATGCAGGACAGAACAGGTAGAAGAAATTACTGAGGCAACACTTGGTTATGTGTGGCCACACATAAGTATCTAAGTAGTCAGATCAGAAGAGAAGCAGAGCTGATGCCAAAAGTGCTGTAAGTATCCAGAAGGGTCCCTCAGAAGACTAGCACCATAATCAACTATGTCACTGAACCAATGTCCATCGAGGAACATCAGCTCTTATTTGCAGAACTGCAAATCAGAGGGGGCAAGGAAAGTGCCATTACTAACAATACTAGAGAGCGGTTACTGTTTTTGTAAATCCGAGTGAATTTAAGACTACTTCTAAAATACCATTATCCTTACCTCACCGGCATTCCAGTAGATCTTTTCACATTGACAAGTATTCCAAAACTTAACCTAAAACATAATAATGCCAAAGGCCTTTCCACCTAGTTAAGAGGGCAGGCCACTGGAGTTGGAACACCACTCCAACTCCAAGTTTAATTCCTGACTCGCCTACTTCCTAGCTGCTGGATTTAATAAAGTAGGCAGTCGGTGAGACATGAGCTAGAGGCAAGAACAGGGATGAACAGGTTATGCATTAGAAGCTCCAGGGCACAACATCCTGAACTTGTGGCTTCCCAGACCCTGGGGCTAGAAGATCAAGAGCCACAGGGGCAGAGTATGAGCTCTCCTCTTCCACCTCTGCCCCAGGGGAACCCCTAGATTCATAATGCACTTGCACTGCGGTTATGGCCGCCCCCCCCCCCCAAATTGGGAAAGGCTGCCATGACGGTTTCAACACAAACCTTATAGGGTCAAAAACTCCCCCTGCCAACCTGTGGGAGGGGCCCCTCAAATGATTGGAAGCAGCCTCCATTGGAGAGCACCCTGTCCATGATGTAACACCCCACCCACATACAAGGAAAGGACCCCAGTAGTCTCAGGCAGCTGCCACCCCTGGGCCTGCCCATCCGCCCACCTTGAGAGTGGACTTGCACTTTAATAAACTGCTTTGTGCTTGCTGCTTTCCTTCCGGCTCTCTTTATTCAAGTGTGGATCCTCACGTCCATCTTTTCATGGGGAACCCAAGAACGGAGACCTCCATTCACACAGCACAGACTCCCCCTGTGTTAAGAGATTCACCAGGATTTTTGACATTACAGTGCTTCAGTTCTCAGCTGGGGAGTAGTGGTAAATATAGGATATATAAAAGGTTTCCGCAAAAATAAAAAATGGTAATGATACAAAGTACTTAACGTAGTATCTGGCATGTAAATAAAATGCAATAAATGTATTAGTTTTTATTATCAGTACTGATTTTATTAACCCATACTAACTCTACAAATGTACTATAAATGTTTGTAAGCATTATAAACTATTTTAGAGGCTGACCCAGTCTCTAGATGGGGATATTTGTCAGCATCTGGCTGTAGTGAGGAGTCTATCACACCTACAGCCATCATCGACATAGCATATATTAGGAGAGAAAACTTCCTCTCAGAGGGTCAGGAAGACTGAACCCTTTGGGTAGTCAAATACAAGGGCGATTTAAAATCCAGGTCAGGAAGGGCCAAAGAGAAGCTGAGCTCGGTGTGGAATCCTGAATCACACAAACGTTCCAGGAGCTTGGGGCGGAGGTGGGACGTCTATAGCAATAGATATGGTAGTAAATGTATTTGTAGTAATATGAGCAACCTTTCTTTATTCTAATCAATCACTGAACAAAGAGCTTTACATAGTCAAGGACACTAATTACATGAAATACAAATATGACTCTGAGCATGAAGAATTCTTGGGAATTCTCATGAAACAGAGTTCATTCATCTTAAACTGAACCTTCTCACTAAGAATCGACTATCAGAGTCTCTTACTACCGCAGGTGACCTAAACAGGCAGGGCTAAGCATGGCCAGCATTAAAATCCCACTCTATGTGCCTACGGCAAAGGGCTGATTGTATTAATAGGTTGTAGAAGAACAGTTTATTGTCTTTAATCAACAACAAATCATCTCAAATCACAGACCAGCCATAAAATTTACAAGAGTGACACTAACTGTAGAGAACAAATAAAATCCCTTAGTGAATGCTCTGGACACCTGAAATACTCCTCTATTAAAACTAAAAAGTGATAGCAACGTAAGGACTCAGGAGCGTATGGTAGACCACTACGGAGAGACTACTACGATCTCTACTCACAAACAAGTGATTCAAGTTATTTTCAAAGAAAGTTTGGCGATTCATCTGCCTTATGAAAATAGAGCAAGAAACGTTCTCTGCACAGTGTGAAGTTCCTCTGTCTTTCATATTTCTAATTCCAGGCAGCATGCTGTCTGCTCTAAAGAGCAAGAAAACAAATGCCAAGCTTTAATCAGACTGGTGTGGACTGTGTGGAACTTTCAAATCATTTACCCATGCCTGTGTCATGCAGCTTCCCACCAGAATATCAACGCCCGCACCGATGCTCTGCTGCAGAGGGAAGGTTACAAAACACTGAAAACGAGCAGGAGTTCTAGGTTACCTTACCATCTTTTTCCACATTCGTTTAAAAAAAGTAACAATTCCAATCTAAGACTATAATGAAGTTAGGAAATCGAATCCTTAACAGTGTTCAGCCAACCTTTCTCAACAGTGAAGCTTCCCCCCCGCCCCTTTAATTGTAGTTTAGTAACACTGATAGCTCAAGGCTATCTGGGGCATAGCAACAACAAAAATACTATTAAGAACTTAAATCCTCTTGAACCTTTAAAAAGCCGCCTTTTAACAAAGATCTTTGATTTTGAAAATGCTCAGGCGCATTTTTTCCACAAAATCTTATTTTACTCTATTCTTTGTAATTAGATAAAAGTTCACGGGTTTACATTAAGGCTTGAAACGTTTAGTTCCCTATAGCACTTAATTTTGAAATATAAGGCTATGGATTTTATTTTTGATGTATTATGTCCCTAAGACTTTATATTTCTTGACTCCCAGAGCAATAATTGAGAGTTCCTATTGGAAAAGAATTTAAACAATATTTTTCCTCTTGTCAAAGAAAAGATGCAGTGGACAAAAACTGGCAATGAAGACCTTATTCAAGACTGTGGCAATAGGGGAGACAGACTGAACTCAACTCTGCTAAAACAGAGAACAGGAAGGTTTTGTAAGTGCTGGGATCAGCCAGTGGAAAGCACTGGAGGGAGTTCAGGGAAGTCAGTCAATGTGATTATAGAGTATTCGTGCTTGCTACTGAGCACTTACAGAAGTGACGCACCTGCTCCCCACCCTCCCCCACCCCAGACTTGAGTTAGGGATCCTATCTTTCGTGAAGATTCCATTTCAAAGCCATCACCTCCAGGTCCTTGAAGACAGTCCTGGGTTATAAAACGTGCAAAAGGCTTTTTAAAAATTTCCATCCCAAAAAGGGCAGAGAAAGAATTTACAAGATTTCTTAAGTAAATGTTCTAAGAAGAGGGAGGTCATCAGGGACACTGAGTCAGAATAAAGCCTGTCTGAAGTTCATTCAAGAGGAGGCGAATTTTCAGGGGGTCTTGATCACTATAGTCCCTAGAAGAGAAGAGCAATTCTACTTCAGGTTAACAGCGTAATTCTGTGGGTTGACAGGGAACAAAATAAGCCTTCAAATATTTCAGTCCTTGTTAAGTTGAAATGGTATATGCTTAAGATGTTTATATAATCTAATACGTACAACATGGTATATCCTTCTTATCAACCTATTATGAATGGTGTTCAAAGTGTTGTGTGTGCAGAATATCCTGTTTTTCCTTCTGGCCTAGTTCAGGATTTTCCTTTCACCATGAAATAGAATCCTCAGTTTGAGAACTGTGTAATCCAATCTACTCCTTTTTTACCTAGGTTTATTTTTTTGTTTCAACTCCGCTTCACATGGTTTGCAACAGGAAGGATATTTCTCAACAGTGCTAGGACTTGAGGGTCCTGTAACAAGAAAAACCATATTTAAGTTTACTGTGGCTTTTAAAAATTGCTTTTATATGTGATTTTCTTCCAAACAACAGGAAGCATAAAGCAAAATTTAGAGCCTTTTGAGGTAAGGTTTACACCATCTTCTCATGATTGAACACAGATTTAGGACTTTAAAATTTGCTACCAGCTCTATTTGATCACACAATTTTTCAAGACCATTTTCATATTTAGATATTTTATGGTTATTCTTACATTTAGTTTTGTTATTCTGTTTTATAAAGATTTAGAGTAATTCATGAAGATTAGCAAACTGCTGGGACTTCAAGGAAGATGACACAGTCAGATGACCCTAGATTCATCTCATTTCATGGATACAACTAAGTAACACCCACATCAGTGTAAATACCCAGAAAGTGACTGAAAGGCTGGCAGAACAGACTCTCTACAGCTCAATGTAGAGAAGAGGCCACATTTAAGAGAGTAGGGAGGGTAGAGACATGGTCAGCAGACAAACGGACCTGTGGGACTGTCTGTAAGAGGGAGGGACACCCAGAGCCCAGAAAGGGGAGAGGACCAGACCCTCACACCAAGCTCCCCAAGCAGGAAGAACCCACAAGAAAACCAGAAGGGCATAATTTCCCAAGTTCTTACAATCAGCCGGGCTTAACACCTAGAACTTTAAAAATCAGAGGGCTCAGCTCTGGGAGAGTGGGGAGGACAAGGAAAAACAGAGTCCCCTCCTTTAGTGAGACGGAACAAATAGCCCCATGGAGAGACAACATTGAAGCAGCAGTGTGAAAGATACCAGGGTTATATGAAGCGTTCTTTACCAACCTCAGCGTGTGTGCTGGAGGGGCTGACATCAATGAGAGACTTCAAAAAACAAAGAAGCTGGGAAGTGCCATTTCCCTCCCCCTCCACCCAACCTAGATACAAAGACCAGAACTGTGCCAACATTTACTACCTAATTTGTTAAGAGTGCACCCTGACCCCGTGTTCTCCTGCAGACATGCGGCTCCAATACATCCTTGGACGGAGCCCATCCACAGCAGGGCCACCGGTCGGGCAGAAGGCAAGCAGTCCCAACAGGGACCAGCACCACTCCAAAGTGACTCATCCGCTGGGGAAAGGGGAAGATAACTACACACACCAGTCTGAATGCAGCTTCAGCAGTGGGCTTGGGGCAGACACCAGGTCTGACGGCAGGCCTGGCCCACCAACAAAAGCTGCTCACAGGATAAGACAGGGAAACTGCCCTACAGTTCAGTGCTACTACATCTCTCATAAATGCCTGGTCTGACAACTCAAGCCCAAGGTGGCCCCAAACAAGTGCACTAACAACACAGAGACCAAACCCTGCCCACAACAGTGGAGGAGAACCATTGCCAACAACTGGACTGAAGGCAAAAGCAGCTCAGCCACAACACTAGGGCACAGGCAACATACACAGGAGACACCTGTGAAGCACAGGTTCTGGGGTCCAGGGGCCACTGTACTGCAGGGCCCTATAGGCCTCCTCTTCATTAAGGCCAGTACTTCCAAGAGCAGAAGACATAGCTGACTCATACCTAGAAACAGACAGGGTTAGACAAACCAAGAAGACAGAGGACTATGTCCCAAATCAAAGAACAGGACAAAAATCACAGCAAGCGTGCTTACCAAAACAGAGATCAGTAATTGCCTGATAGAGAATTTAAAGTAATGGTTATAAAGATACAGACATGTTGATTTCAGTCTTGAGACCTGGAGCCAAGAACTCGCCCAACAACTCTGTGCCCAGGCATCTGGCCCACAGAAATTAAATGACAACAGGTCTTAAACTACCAAGGTTTGGTCATTTCTATGACAACAACAGAAAATGCACGTAGTATATAATTTATTATCATACTTTCTTCTATCATACTTTACAAATGTAAAAGAAACTACATTTTCCAAACATTCTACAGGACGTGTGTACCTGGCAAAGTCTCCAGTTTTTTCGCATTTCCACTGACCTATAACATGCTCAAGTTTGCCTTGGATAAAATGATAATTAAGATCATTTAAAATCACATACATATGCTTACTTTTAACATCTTTTGTGTTATACTTAAAATTTCAAACAAGGAAGTTGATAAAATGTTGAATTTCCTTTTTAAATTCAAAGATATTCATCTGTATGCTTTAACTTAATGATATTGTACCTCTGAAAAGTTGCATCCAGCAGATGTGAATGTTTTAAATATATCTGTATTTGTCTTGGCAGCCCGCAGTTCCTCATAAACTGTGCCAAAACTTGTAAGAAACAGCAAACGAAATAGGCTGTTACCTTTAAAGAATCAGAACTAGAGGATTTGAGTCCTTTACACAAGCTCTTAAGTTGAAAAATCACACTTTTAGCTGATAACAGAGACATGTATTAGTTTCCCTGTGGCTGCTTTAACAAAGCATCAGAAACTGAGCAGCATAAAACAAACTGAGCAACTCACAGTTTAGGAGTCTAGAAGTAGGAAATCCTCATATCCCTAGGGCCATGCTCTGACACCTGGGAGAATGCTTCTAGGCCTCCTTCCAGCTGTTGGCGGTTGGCCCGCAAGCGTTGAGTTTCTTGGAACTGCTCAAAAACACACTTGCCTCTGCCTTCATTACCACATGGAGTAACATGTGCCCCTGTCTTCATGTGGCCTTTTATATATATATAGGGAACTAATCATATTGGAATAGAGGCCTACCTACACAAACTTCACCTTAATTATATAGGCAATCACCTTATTTCCCAACTAAGTCACATTCTGAAATACTGAGGATTAGAATTTCAACATATCTTTCCTGGAGAGGTGCAATTCAACTTGTAATGAAAGTTTAACCATAGATTTTCATAGATAAAGAATTTTAGAAAAATCACTCTTGCATTTTGAGAGTTTAATCCAAGCCCTTATTTTAATTTTTCTTCTTTCTCTTTCCTTTGAGGGGCCAGATGGTGTTTACAGTCCCTTTGTCTCCATTAGGAGTCTCTCCTCCCAAACTATACACTGACCAACCACCACTCACCAGAATTTAGAATACCACTTATATTTGATATATTTTTTTAAAAAGGTGTAAATCTAACAAGTAAGGTACATATACACTAAAAACTACTATTAAAGGGGTGCCTGGGTGGCTCATTAGGTTAAGCATCTGACTTTGGCTCAAGTCATGATCTCAGGGTCCTGGGATTGAGCCCCACATCAGGCTCCATGCCCAGCAGGTAGTCTGCTTCTTCCTCCAACTGCCCATCCCCTACCCCATCCCCAGCTTGTGTGCTCTCTCTCTCCCCCCACAATAAATAAAATCTTTATTAAAAAAAAAAAAACCTACACTATTGAAGATTTAAATAAATCAAGAGATGCAATGTGTCCCTGAATTAGAAAATCTACATAGTAAAGATGTCAATTCTCAGATTTATACAGATTTAACAAATCAAAATCGCAATGAATTTCTTTATAGATCTAGATCTTTCTAAATCTTACATGGAAAGGTAAAAAAAAATTTAGAATACCTAAATAATTTTGGGAAATAAAGTGAAATAATCCACCTACCAGATTTCAAGACTTACTATAGTAATCAAGACTATAAACTATAGTAATCGAGATTGTATGGTCTTGGTGGAGCAACTGATACACAGATCAATGGAACAGAAGACAACCTGAAAATAGACCCACAGAAATATGCCCAAATGAATTTTGAGAAATATGTAAATACAACTCAATTTATAAAAGATAACCATTTCAACCGTGGAAAGACTGGAACTCCAAAGGAAAACACACAAGTAAAGAAAGCTTGGCTTAAGTCTCACATCTTATATGATAATTAACTCAAAGTGGATTAGGTACTGAAATGTAAAACACAGAACTAAAATGGGGGGGGGGAAACAGGAGAAAATCTTTATGGGTTAGACAAATTACCTTAGACTAACACCAAAGCAAATTCATAAAAGAAAAAATTCATCAACTAGACTTCTTGAAATTAAAACCCTTAGATTAAAAATTCTTGAAATTAAAACCCTTAAAAGACCTTGTTAAGAGGATGGAAAAGTAAGCTACACACTGGGAAAAGTACTTGCAAATCACACATCTGAGAGAGGACAAGATTTAAAATATATAAATAGCTCTAAAAACTTTTAAGAGTTAAAAGGTAAACAGAAAATACACAATAATGATATGAAAAGACATTTCACCAAAGAGGATTCACAGATGGCAATCAGTCACAAGAAAATGTTTTCAACATCATTAGCTATTAGGGAAATCCAAATTAAAACCACAATGAGATGTCACTACACCCCTATCAGAATGGCCAAAATAAAAAGTAGTGACAACACTAAATGCTGGTTAGTATTCATAAGAACCAGATCACTCACACTCTGGTGGTTAAAATTTTTACCAGCACAGTGTGAGTGTGAGTGTGTGAGCTCCTCTTGAAAACATTTGGGCAATTTAAAAACTATACATATGGCAATATATCCCAGGAATTGTACTCCTAAACATTTATCCCAGAAACATGAAGACTTAAGTTCACACAGAAACCTACACATGAATGTTCATAGCAGCTTTAGTCTCAGTAGCCAAAAAGTGGAAACCATTCAAATGTCCTTCATTGGATGAACAGTTAAACTATAAAACTACTGATGCCCACAACCACTTGGAAGCATCTCCAGAGAATTACGCTAAGTGAAAAAAGCCAACCTTCAAAAGGTAGGTAACGTAGGAGTCAATTTATTTAACATTCTTTAAATGGCCAAGTTATGAAAACTAAGGATAGTCCAGTAACTGCCCAAGATTAAGGTGAGGGCGGGGGCAGGTGTGAGTGTGACTGTAACAGGGCAAGGAGGGATCTCTGTGATGATACAAATATTCTGTATCTGGACTAAATCAGTGTTCATACCCTACATATGCTATTGTACTATCGTTTTCCAAGTGTTGTCTTTGAAAAAACTAAATAAATGGTACGTGGGATCTCTATTCTTCCTCATTAAATATAAATCTGTAATTATTTCAAAATTTCAAGTTGTAAAAAACGTCTCCCTCCTCTTTTATTCAGTAAATGACCTTACTAGACCCCCAAGTACACAAATTAGATATTCCTGGACTTCCTTCTCTTCTCTGCCCCCCCCCATCTTTACATTTAATCCATCACCAAACTACATGTGGCAGTTAGGTATCCATGCTTCCCTGCTTCTGTCTTTATGCTCTGAACCTGTCCAAGCCCTTCTTTTCTAGTTTACTGACCACCACATGATCTCATGACAAAGCTCTCTGTCTCTAATATTCTCTAATCCCTCCCTGCTCTAGATCTTTCTTCAAGACACTTTAACCCACAAATACAAACACCATGTCTATACAGGCAAACTCCACATTTCTTAGCTGGGAAAATAGACAGCCTAGAACCCTTCTTTGCATAGTTTTATTTCATTTCCCATTTATTTGGTGCTGAAGCCCAAACCTTTTCAAACACCTTCTTATGCTGTGTCTACCCGAATTCTTTTTTTAATTTAAATTCAATTAGCCAACATATAGTACATCATTAGTTTTTGATGTAGTGTTCAATGATTCCTCAGTTGCATATAACACCCAGTGCTCATATCACGTGCCCTCCTTAATGCCCATCACCTAGTTACCCCATCCCCCCACCCACCTCCCTATCCACAACCCTCATTTTGTTTCCCAGAGTCAAGAGTCTCTCAGGGTTTGTCTCCCTCTCTGATCTCTTCCCATTCAATTTTCCCTTCCTTCCCCCCATGATCCCCCGCGCTATGCCCTACACTCCCCATATGAGTGAAGCCATATAATTGTCCTTCTCAGACTTATTTCACTTAACATAATTCCCTCCAGTTCCATCCATGTTGATGTAAATGGTAGGTATTCATCCTTTCTGATGGCTAATATTCCATTGTACATATGAACCACTTTTTTAAAGATTTTTTTATTTATTTTTTAACAGAGAGAGAGACAGCGAGAAAGGGAACACAAGCAGGGGGAGCGGGAGAGGGAGAAGCAGGCTTCCTGCCGAGCAGGGAGCCCGATGCGGGGCTCGATCCCAGGACCCTGGAAGAAGGTTGAAATAGAGGGAAGTAGTCCTACCTAATAGATTGTTATGTAAGGACGGAAGATCCATCAGAAAATTACGTGCAGTTGGAGGACATAAGACAACATTCAAAGCCATCATAACCTGGTGAAATGGGCCAGCACCACTGAGAAGTTCAGTGGTGGCTCTCTGTATACCAGGTCTGGTGGCAGGAAAGGTAGATCCTGGTGTAAGCTCATTAAGATCTATGGGGATATGCAGCAAGTGGCCAAGGGGAAGCATTTGACCACCAAATCAGAAGGCTGAAAATACTTAAGAACTGGTAAAGTCAAAGGGGCTTGGCCTTCAGGAAGTTGTAGAGCTGTTTGGGTGTATTGGGCCCCAAAGGCCAAAACACATGGGCAGCCAGCAAGGCTCTGCTTACCATCTAGAAGAACAAAGCAAAATGGATAGGAGGTTAGGGATGGTCAGCTGACCAAAAAGTCCTGCCTAAACTTTGTTAGTTCATTTTCAGTATATTTTTTTAAAGATTTTATTTATTTTTTGAGAGAGAGAGACAGCAAGAGAAGGAACACAAGCAGGGGGAGCGGGAGAGGGAGAAGCGGGCTCCCCGCTGAGCAGGGAGCCCGATGTGGGGCTCGATCCCAGGACCCTGGGATCATGACCTGAGCCGAAGGCAGACGCTTAACCATCTGAGCCACCCAGGCGCCCCTTCAGTATCATATTTTCATTATGTATTTCTATTTGCTTCATCCATTAAATCATGAGCCTTGTAGTATATATGATACATGCCTAGTATATTTCAGTAATAATAACTATTACCATTTTATATAATAATTTATTTTAGGCTAGCTTCCTTATCCCTAATCTTCACAAGAGATCAGCATTTCCATTTTCTAAGTGAGAAAACTGGGATCAAAGAGATGAAGCAATTTGCCAATGTCTCAGAGCTAGCAGTACCAAACTGGAATTGGTACTTTTAAAAGAAATAGGTTAAAAATCTTTAGATGAATTTAGTAAGAAGTTAAGCTTCCTTATATACCTATCATTTGACTACTAAGTCCATTTGCCAGGTTGTAGTTATTCCACATTTCGTAGCAATGGCTAGAATATCAGGTCTTGATCCAATTAAATCACTGAAACAGAATTTGAATGACACTTTTTCTTATAAGGGGAAAAATAGTTTGGCAGTTTTCTACAAACACACACACACACACACACACACAGACACACACAGACACAGACACACACACACACACAGACACCACAAAACCACAGGTCTAATAACTGTGCTCCTAGGTATTTCCTAGGTACTTAACCAAACAATTTTATAATTTGTATCTACCAAAACAAAACAAGCCTGCATGCCAAACAACTGGAAAGAACCAAGATGTTTTTACAAATGTCAATGCATCCATACAATGGAATATTGTTCAGCAACAAAAAGAAAGGCACTATCAAGCTATAAATAAAAAATGCATGAACCTTAAATAAAACCTGAAATTTCTAAGTGAAAGATCTAGTCTTAAAAGATTATGTACCGTAGCATTCCAATCATAGGACATTTTGGAAAAGGCAAAACTAGCAGACAGTAAGAAGATCCATGATTCCCAGGAGTTTGGGAAGCAGAAGGGTGACTAGGAGAAACACGGAAGATGTTTAGGGTGGTGACCCTATTTTGTATAAGAGAGTGATGGATATACAGTACATCAGGCATTTGCCAAAACCTATGGAACTTTACAAAGAGTGAATCTTACTCTAGGCAAATTTTTAGAAACAAAAAAGTTATTCACTAGGTGGAAGGATCCCAGGGCAGAATGCAGACTGACAAGTGAACTAACTGCATTAGGAACCTAACAACTTCACCTAAGGGCAAAGGTGTGAGCTACGCAAGTGGAAATAAGTGGTGTCAGAAACACTAAAGGCAAAAGGAGCTACATGCAAGTACTGCATTCCAGTTCAACTTTCCAAGGGGATGCTGGTTAACAAATCTGATAGCCCTATGCATGTACTGGAGCAGAACTCTAAATGGGAAGCAGATGAAGAGTGCCAAGTCTGTCTCTGTTGGAATGGGAGTTTAGACATACCAGGGGAGGGGGTTAGAACACTCCCCGTGGTGACACAGCAGAGGTGGACACAACACGAACTCATGCTTAGCTTAATACAGATACACTTATGTACAGGAATATTCATAGGAAGGTATATATAAACGGGTTAGTATATACACATACCTATTTCTTCATTCTCCCAGATGAGGGGCCTACAAGCAATGACACCCCAGTTGCAACGAGCACATCAAGCACTCAGCACTTGATTTCTAATACCATTCTCCAAAAACAAGGAACCACGCTTCATGAAGACATGGCTCCAAGTCTGTGGCAGAAAATACAGTTACAGATAGGTACACATACATATCCATGGATTACTAAACATCTTTATTTTTGTGTTCCGTCAGCTGAAAGGCCCTGAAAAAAAAAAATGCAATAGTAACAAGGACATCTAGTATGCAGACCTTAGGGTCAAATCATTTCCTATGTATCTATCTAGAGAGATATAAATATATATGGAGAAATGGCTAGCCCCCAACTGCAACAGCAAATATACAAGGTGAACATGGAGCTTATAGCACCAGAAGTGCTCAAAAATAAATAAAACCTGGGCGCCTGGGTGGCTCAGTCGGTTAGGCGACTGCCTTCGGCTCAGGTCATGATCCTGGAGTCCCGGGATCGAGTCCCACGTCGGGCTCCCTGCTCGGCGGGGAGTCTGCTTCTCCCTCTGACCCTCTTCCCTCTCGTGCTATCTCTCATTCTCTCTCTCTCAAATAAATAAATAAAATCTTTAAAAAAAAAAAATAAAACCTGACACTGATGAGGGTTATGTCAAATGGACTCAGGAACGAACTAAAGAAGTCCCAAATGGCCAAAGCTGAATTTGAATAAGAAAATGAATAAACCACTATTTATTGGAGTATAACCCAAAGTTTAAATAATATCCAAGAATCTGCAATATTGATGCAAATAAAGGACTAAAGGGGGGAGCAGAGATAAATGTCCCCTGTAGAAGAGCTACAAATAACTTATGTAGATACTGTACCCTCAAGAAAGGTGAAGCATAAACGCCTATTTATGTGTGACGTGTGCTTAATGACCTCCTTCCAAAGGGGCCAGCATGCATGAGAGAGACACGGGGGGGAGGAAAAAGGTCACCTTACAGTGGAGAAACCTGGCTAACTACTTCAGCCAGGTGATCAAAGTAAACAGAGGTAAACCCTGTTGATAGTATGTACCCTTGATGTGAAGTAATGAAAACAGTATTTTACCTTTGGTCTTCCTCCCCAAAATGGTAACCCCACTGTAAGCAGGAGGAAACAGATCCCAACGGAAGGGCATTCTACTGAGTTACCTGACCGGCACTCCAGAAACCTGGCCAGGTCACAAAACAAGAAAAGTTGAGAGGAACCATCACAGCCAAGAAGAGCAAATGAGACCTGTCAACCTGTCTGGTGATAGCCTGGAGGGAATCACACAAAAGAAAAATACTAGATAAAACTACAGACATCTGAATAGAGTATGGACTTTAATATTGGTTCATTAAATGCAACAAGTGTACCATACTAAGATGTTAATAGGGAAGCTTGCATGTGGGGGTAACATGGTAACTCTAGATACTATGTTTTCAGTTTTTCTGTAAATCTATAACTGTTCTAAAAAAAATGAAGTCTACTAAAAGTAAAGTGATTAACTGAAATTGAAAATTTTTTTTTCAAAAATTAGGTGGGCAGTGCTTTGCCCCTCCACTTTGCCTTCTTTTCTCTTGGAACTTTATAAGGACGAGAAGCTGTTAAGCATCTCAGTATGTGCCACATTGGTTGCCAATGGTGTTGGACCATGGACTCGGCTGGTTCGTGAATTTCATTAATAGGTGTTACTCTAGACTTCTAGCTTTTGGCTAGGGTGTAAAATGATTCATTCCCAAGTAGGAAAGTGGGAATTTTCATATCTGAACTTTTAAGTATGAACTAGCATTTTACCTCAATAGGAAAATTACGCCTAATTTTTGTTTTTATAGAAATTACAGCTTAAGTAGATGATGATCAGTATTTATCTTCCCTATGTACTTTGGGTAATTGCAGGGGCAAAGTATTTATCATTCACATCGCATACAGGAACCAAATAGGTTTTTCTCAATTCTTCAAACTTCCTCCTTTTGATCACAAGAGGTTTTCCACTCACAATTAACATACATTTTTGGGCTTTCTGCTCAGAGCCATTAAGTAGGATTCCAAATATCTACTCATTTGTAATTAACTCAAATTCTCATATTAAAGTAGCCATACTTGTGTTTAAATGTGTACGTGTGCATTACCCAACACAGAAAAAGAAAATATCTGTCAACTAAAACATGTCAAAAGGCAAGGCCATCCTTCAGGGGAAAGTTTTTAATTATGTTGCTTAGGTAGAAAACGTCCCCTATTTATTATTTTCCCTTGCTTAAAAATATCTACTGAAGTAGTCAACTTTTATTCAATAATTTCACTTTTTCCTGATATTAGAATATTTCTATTTAACGTTATGTCCCAGTTGTCTCAAGGAAATAATCAAAGCACAAAAAAATGACAGTATGTCTTGAGTATGCATAGTTTTTTTTTTTTCAATTCAAGATGGTCTGTGTTCAATCTTACAAAATATTTAAGGAGGACTATTTTCAAAAGGCCTCAGAAATCAATGTTCTACTGTCTCTTCAGTACACCAGATACTTTAGAAATGTTATTACAAAATAAACTGCATGTTTTGCTTTCTGACAGGCAGGCAATCGTGTATAAATCACAGTAATCCAATCATCATAGCCTCCTCAGGGCATTTCTGAATATATTTGACAATGTTTAAAAGAAAAAAATACAATTGATAACTACCTTTTAATAGAAAAATTAGAAGAGATAAATGAGATGAAAACAGAAGCAAATGATAAAAAAAAAATAGAGTATTGTTAACTCAAACCTCAATGCTTCCAAATTCCTCCTTTCAGGAGGATCTTTACCAATAGTGCATTCTGACAAGACATTTGCATATTGCTATACGGGGCAAGGAGCCAAGCAACCAAGAGGTAGAAGGTGGAGGGAAGCATGGAGGAAAGAACACCCGAATGAAGGGAGGTCAAAAGGCAGAGGTGATGATGGAGACACAGATGGGCAACACCACTCCAGGGCTTTGGAATCAGAACACGTCAGGGACTAACAGGCAAAGGTCAGCCCACAGAATGGAGTCTGAAGTAACACTGGATCAACCCACAGCTACAGTTAGGAGCTCGGAAACACAAAGGTCGTAGAAATCAAGATACAGGTACAACCCTCACAAGGGAGAGACAGGAAAGCAAGGAAAAAAAAAAAAATCAGGAAATTCATAGGACCCAAGATTAATGGAGCAGTGTAAAGGAAGAACTGATCCAGGGATCAATTCTGCAGACTTGGAAGCTGAGTCCAGTTTCCTGCCCCTCTAAGGGCCAGGAACTAATCTGAATGAGGAAAGTCCACACCTAGCCAGAGCAGGGGAAGGAGCTGAAAAGCAAGCACATTTCAAAGCTTTCCCTAGCAAGTGTTCTTGGGGCGCCTGGGTGGTTCAGTTGGTTAAACCGCTGCCTTCGGCTCAGGTCAGGATCCCAGGGTCCTGGGATCGAGCCCCACATCGGGCTCCCTGCTCAGAGGAGAGCCTGCTTCTCCCTCTCCCACTCCCCCTGCTTGTGTTCCCTCTCTTGCTGTGTCTCTCTGTGTGTCAAATAAATTAAAAAAAAAAAAAAATCCTAGCAAGTGTTCTCATAGAATTTGTAATCCCCTTCCTCATCTCACACACCTAATTACTACACAATAGGACTATGGAGCTCAACCAGATTCCTCAGTTAAATCCACCTCAAATGCGAATTCATACTCCAGTTCCTTTCTTCTCATATAAGTAAAAAACTTTCATAGAATTAAGTTCCTGGAAGATGAAAGGCATTCACTCATTGTGAATGAATTCATTGTGCTCTTACTACATATTTTTTTTAAATCTATAAACAAAATAAATTGTAAAATAATTTGATGAGAGTGACTCATAACAAAGAATTGAAATAATTTGTTTTCCAGAAGGGGACCGAAAATAAATCCTAGGATGTTCTCTAGGCTGGGGCAAGTATCTAGTTTTCTTTCCAGGTAACATATTTTTCAATTTCTAATGAACTTTTAAGATGGAAGACAGGCACTGTTTGCACTCCACAAAGATATTTTCTTGGTCTTTAATGTGTGCTATGAATGAGTCTGGTGAGTGAGTACTGACTGTATGCCTCTAATTTGAGCAGGTCCCTGTGGCGAGGCAGCTTGAGGAAGCCTAAAGCCCTCTCCCCCCGCCTTGATTCACAACATGGCCTCCGGGCACATCATTCAACCGTACTGATTCGTTTCCACATTTCAAAGAGTATAAAATCCACGGTTTTCCATTCAAAGATTTAAATGTCTGGTTCACCGTCTCATTGAGGATGAATTTACAAGCTTATAGGAAAAAAAAAAAAAAGCTTTCCATGAAGGGCACCTGCCCCCACCTTCCTGGGGCTCACAAAGGATTCTCAGAGAACCTCTGGAGCTTTGCTCTACATTTTCACATTTGGTTTTGACTCAAATTCATTATTTCAATAAACATTTATTGGCTGTCTGCTACGTCAGGCACTATACAGGTGACAGCTAGCACTGTAATTAAAATATTTTTAAGAGTGTCGCAACAGTGGGGACTATGGGAGCACCTAGACTTTTTGAGGGTTCCCAGAAAACTTTCTAGAAGAAGTGATATTTAAGCTGAGGTTTAAAAGTAAAGAGAATTTAGCTCCACAGAAATGAGAAGAAAAGATGTTCCAAGTCAGTTGAAACTTTCTGTGGTTCATTCTAGCTAGAATAGAGAATTCAGTAGAGAATTGGTGAGGATAAAGAAAACGGGGTTCTGAACCATGAGGAGCCATTTGGTGAATGGCAAGAGCAAATAAACAGGCAGACATAGAGGAACCCCCATGTGAGAATGTGAAGAAGGATCAGAAATAAACCCTTTTTTCTGTGCTGTCATCGAAGCAAAGTGTGTTTTAAGAAGGTTAAAAACAGCAGGTAGGAGACTCAATATACAGTCAGACATGGGCCACACCATCAGTAGAAGTAGAACTCTGACCCACAACCTACAGCAACCAGCCTGGGAAGCCAGACCACATCCTCTCCAGCAACAGGCCCCATACAGCCAAGACTTGACCAGTAACTGCCAGCTTCCCTAATTTTTGCCCTCACTTCCAATTTAGAACCAAGCAGAGAAAGGCAAATATTCTTCCCTAACCAATCACGTAAGACACCCACTTCTACTCTACCCACATACTCCTTCTGCATGCCAACAGCCTCCAATCAGCACAGCCTGGAACCTTCCCTGTACCCCTGCCTGCCTTTGAGCCTCTGCCAAATACAAGTGATGACGATGGACTCCCTTGCTTTAGGAAATTCTAAAATAGCTTTTGCTTGTTCTCATTTGCGTGGTTTTCTTCTCCCCAGGTATAACTATCCCCCCCCCCCCATTTTAAAGGAGCTTGACTGGAAGGGCAAGAGTATGAGCACAGAATCTGCCGAGATAGGAGCAGCCAACTCAAAGATCCCTGCCCAGTGGTTTCTAATCTCTAACAAATTGGACAGGGAGAGGAGTTTTTCTTAGGTCACTCAGAGAAGTAGGATGTTCTGAATCAAGTAAGGAGGACAAAGATGGCACCACTGGTTTATGGCCGTTACTGCTCCAGGGCACTAGAAGGGGGTGGGGGGGCAGGTCGTCTTCCTAGAACTTCACTTGGTTTAGTCTTGACGTTTTCCTTACCCAGCATAGCCCTATCATCAAGAGCTTGGACTTTATAGGTAGCCCGTGTTCATAATCCCAGCTCCACCACTTACTATGCACCTTTAAAAAAAATAAATAAATAAGTCATTTACGGACGCCTGGGTGGCTCAGTCCGTTAAGTCTCTGCCTTCAGCTCAGGTCATGATCCCAGGGTCCTGGGATCGAGCCCTGCATTGGGCTCCCTGCTCAGTGGGGAGCCTGCTTCTCCCTCTCCCTCTGTCACCCTCCCTGCTTGTGATCTCAAATCTCTAATAAAATCTTTAAAAAATATATCATTTAGTTTCTCTGTGCCTCAAATTCCTCAACTGTAAAACAGAGATAATAGCACTGTCCCTGTGGGTTGTTTTGACAATTGCTATTTGTAAAAGCCCGTAGAACACGTAGTAACGTATTAGTTACTATGTATTTCTTAAATATAATTATTCCTGTGTCTTCAGAGGATTGCTTAACTTGTATCACCTGCAAAAATAAACCTTCAAAGTCCAAATCAGTACCTCCAACTACCTAATTAACTGCCTTTCTTAAATGTCTCACAGGCAACTGTCCCACGAGAAAAATTATGTTCCACATCTATGGAATATGTTATATTTGATAGAAAAGTATATAGAAGTAGAGAAGAAAACTAAAATCACAATGCTTCCATGAGAGGCTTTTCTCCCTCTCCATGGGAGATTGCCCTCACTGTTCTCAAGCAAGGCTGGTGGATAGGAGTGGGGAAAACTTCTAAAGAGTATCAGTTAGAAAGCGCATACAGGGGCACCTGGGTGACTCAGTCGGTTAAGCATCTGCCATTGGCTCAGGTCATGATCTCAGGGTCCTGGGATGGAGCCCCAGGTCGGGCTCTCTGCTCAGCAGGGAGTCTGCTCATCCCTCGGTCCCTCCCCCCAGCTGTGTGCACCCTCACTCTCTCAAGTAAAATCTTCACACACACACACACACACACACACACACACACACACACACAAGTGTAAACACGCCACAAGAAGGTATCTGGTTGCTATGGTTACTTATACTGTGATGCAGCTCCTGGTCTCCCCAGGCTTCAGGATTACTATTCTGAAGCCACACACCTATGCGGTGATGTCATGTTCTCAGGTGACAGATCTGAACCAGGGTCATGACTCCTCATCTACACTCTAGAATCACAGGGCACAACAGGCTGTCCTTGGTTCCATGCTCCCTCTCCCAGGAAGTGGCACACCAAAGCCCCAGGCTGCCCATGAAGAGACTTGCCAGCCACTCGCTGGACTACTTTTCACCTTTACACAGCTACTTTCTGCAAGTGCTCTCAACCAGCATTTCTCTATTTCTCTCATCCTTCCACTTCTTGCAGAGCCGAAGCCGCCACACCACCATCCCCTCGATATCTTGCAACAGCCACCAGTAACCTGGGCTTAACCCAAATGCAGTGAAACAACTTATGGTGCAATTTTTGTTCAATGCCTGTCTCTTCTATTGGACTCTCAGCCCCGTGGGAGCATATTCCAGGCCGGACTGGGGGTCTGCTAAAGGCTTTGTGGATAAATATTTGAGAGCTATGGAAAAGAAGGATCTGGACAGAGTCTATCACAGATAACGGAATATTAAGAGTCTGCTTAATGGTTTCTCTTTTTAAACTTGATACTAAGAAAACACTGAATTGGCTGTCAAGTGACCATAGGCACTGATGGCTAAGAAACTAAGTTTACTATAACAGCTGATAAATATTCTGCATTTAGGTAAGCCAGCCATAGGGCAAGTAAACAACTGTCAGATGTTTGTCAGAGCAACTGTGTTTTAGTTCCGCTGAGTCCAGCAACGCTCCCAGGGCATCCTGGCCGGTACAGGAAATCAGTACGGGAAATGAGCACAGGAAATGAGCAGGCGGGGAGTACAATCTACTGTAAAGACTTCCAACAGTCTCAGGAAAAAAGTTTCATGAAAAACGTTCAACCGACTTCTTGCAAAAGAGTGATGAAGGTCACAGGATACATGCTCACCTTTCTTTAGACTTCAAGCCATTTTGGTGCAGCCTTTGTGAGGTTTTTCAGGGCGATTTTAAAACTATGTTCTGCATCTTGGATGTTGTAACCCTTGAGCCCCCTCAGAGAACCACAGACATAAGGGTGTGGGGGCAGGGGAGCGAGGGTGGGAGTGAACACGGCCAACGCAGAGACTTTTTAAACTGTCAAACACTAGTGCGGACACTCAAGGAAATGCTTTTGCAGATTCCCCTTTTCCTTTTATGCAGCTCTGCTCCTCTCCTATTTCTTCAGTTTTAGGAAAATCTCAAAACACGGACATCTATCCAGACTATGTCAGCACCCCAGGCAGTCAAGTTCTCAAGCTGTTTACATGGTGACCATAGTGTCCAAACATCTGAGAAAGCCATCCTAAGTCACAGCACCATGCTGTAATTCTCTTTTCTGTGAGGGTATATGAGCAGACATTAAGCAACCTGGCAAGAAAATCCCAAAAGATGATAACGCATTTATGTTACTCAGGCTGGCTCAGAATTACAACTGGCCTTTAGGGGACCATAGCTCATTTGTGTAATTCTTTCAGCAGCTCTCCAAACGCAAGACTATCGGAAGCAGAGTAAAAAGTGTGCCTGCAAATTAATTGCCTAAATATTTTGAAAGGCTGGAAAGTCAAAGAGCAAGTTCTTAAAATAGTATATGGACTTAGTGACGATTTTATCTGTGCATCAATGCGCTCTCTCCCCAAATAACCACATTCCATAGTCTAAATGAGAAGGAATTTTTAAGTGGACTCAAAAAATAAGGACACTGTTACATGTTTAAACTTCTGCTTCTCTTAACATCTTATATTCCCTTTAGGAATTTACAGAAAATTGTCAGGAAAGAAGGAACAGTCTAATCCTTCATCTGTGTAGCACAGACGAAAGGCAACAACTCATAGGCCAGATTTACATGTATGAGGCTTATTGGGGAGTGCTGTGGGTTGAACGGTGTCCCCTTTATCTGCAAATAGGGTCTCTGAAGATTTAATCAAGTTAAGGCCATTCGGCTGGGCCCTAACCTAGTAAGATGGTACCCATGTAAGAAAGGAGAGACACAGAGGCTGAGACAGACGCGGTGAAGCCACACAGGGATGCCATGTAACAACCGACAGAGATACTGTGAAAATGCACCTGCAAGCCAAGGAATCTCAGGGGCTGAGAGCAACACGAGAACGTAAAAGGCAGGCATGGAACAGGTTCTCCCCTGGAGCCTTCAGAGAACTTGGCCCTGTTGACAACTTCAATTCTGGATTTCTAGCCTCCAGGGCAGAGAGAAAAATGACCGTTTAAGCCACCTGGTTTGTGGTGCTTTGTTCTGGCAACCTTTAGAAACTAACACCAAGTGTGTTCTCCGAAGTAACACCTAAATGGCAGTTAGGGCACAATTGGGCAGAGGAAGAAACAGTGAAGCAGGACCTCAGTTAATCTCACCAGGAACCTGGAGCTGCAGAGGTCCCATCAGGTGTTTCCCCAAAAGAGGCGAACTGGGCATTTGTTCTCCCTCACCGACCAGCCATTGGATGGAGGCCACACAAGGATGGAATCCCGCAGCCAAGAATGATGCCTGGACTCAGCTATGAGCTGTTTTTGAAGGGCTTTTTATCTTTGTTAAATAATATTTTTATAGGGACGCCTAGGTGGCTCAGTCGCTTAAGAGTCTGCCTTAGGTTCAGGCCATGATCCCACCAGGGTCCTGGGATCGAGCCCCACATCAGGCTCCTTGCTCAGTGGGGAGCCTGCTTTTTCTTCTGTCTGCCACTCCCCCTGCTTGTGCTCTCTCTGACAAAGTCTTTAAAAAGAAATATTTTTATAATGCTAAAATATTTAATATTTCTATTTCCCAAATCTCAATATTTTGGTCTGTTTATTGTCTTACAGGATTATAAATATCTGTATATAATATCAGCAACATATTACATTTATCTTTGAATCAAATTATGAATATCGGGGGCCCAACTGTTTATTCTAAGCTGTTGGTCATTTTCTATACAATGCTCTTTCCCCAGTGATTAGTTATACCATAAATTCACATAGATGTCTATTTCTAAACCATCTATTCTTTCATGAAATCCTGTTTGCATCAATACATGATTGTTACTTTATACAATTTGACCTTGTACCTTAAACATTCCTTTGGTTTTATTTCACCACATATACTTGCAGAGAAACTTAAATTCAAGAGGCTCATTTTCGAAACATTCAGTGGGAAATTCATTGATTGTACTCCATTTTTAGATTAGCTTTATGATATCTGACACCTTCACAGTATTGATTCTATTCTATTGAAACTTTCTTGGTGAAATTCTATAGGTTTCTTCACATCGAGCTTTTCGATGCTTTTGACAACTTCTGTACTTGTTAACTTGAAATTTATTCTCAGGTATAAGAGCCCTTGGTGCTATGTTAAAACCTGGGTTTTTGTTTTCCTTTCATTATATTTGTCAATCTATCATTCGTGTATTTGCTCGTTGTCCTCATCTCCAGCCACTTTTCCAAATTATTGGAGGGTCAGATTTTTAGAGAGAAAAATCCTGTCATCCTATTATGTCAGTATAGTATCATTCCTATGATGATCGTCCTGTTCCTATTTGACTTAGAAGGGTTCTAAAATTTAAATTTAAATTACCAGGTCTTAGGATATTTTGACAATTTTTTTCAAGGTAATAAAGTTTGTTCGCCAGCTTATAAAATAATTATTATTTTTGGCTCTTAGAGGTACCTTTGTTTTTTGTTTTTAATTTGACAACAGGTCACTGAGGAGTCGGGCTCCAGACCAAAATCCTATGGGTGATCCTTCAGGCGAACCCCAATCAATTATGAAGGCTTTACCTGCCCTCCTCATGGCAGACATGGTGCACAGAAATGCAGTGCAGTCTCTGGAGGGAGTTTCAGTCAAGGATCCAGCCCCCAACCCTGCCAGCCAGCCATGTTCACAGGAATACTTGCACTCCATGCCTAGGTCTTAGGCACCTCCATTCACGGATTGCCCTTGACCAAGACATTTCTCCAGGGCCGCTGCGTAGACCCCCTTGGAGTAAGGACTTGAAGATACCGTTCTCCACCAGGACTCCATCCTCAGCCTTTTTCCTCCCCTACTCATCCCTTCCTCCAACCTTTTCCTAGTCCCCAGGTCCATAAAATGGCAGAGTCATTTGTTCATGGCTTTGATATTGAGGTATTTCAACAGCACATATAGAAATTTTTCTTCATTTTTACAAAACCTGAGCATCTTTAATGAGGGGTTTAAAAAACGGCATTTTTGACAGCTGAATATTTCAATTTTCGTATTTACTAAATGTTATGTTGTTACCTTTTCTGTTCTTTTTCCTCAATTTTTCCAGTATTTTAAGTATCAGATTTCTATTTTCCAATGTTATTAAAACTTTAACTTTTATTTTCTATTAATGTTGGGAAATTCAGTATCCATAACAGTCAACTAATCAAAAAGAAACAACACTTTTAGTTAGCACCACAGAAATCTTACTGAAATCTAATTTTTATGCCAGATTTTTTCTATTATGCTTTGGTTCTTTTAAAAATCCTGTAGACTTCAAAGTCACACGGTATCAGCATTTACTTGTTTTGCATAATGATTTAAAATCTAGGTGTACCATTTTCTTTTCCAAATATGTTTTTTTTTTTAAAAAAAAAGATTATTTGAGACACACACACACACACACACACAGTGTGTGACCATATGAGCAAGGGGAGGGGCAGAGGGACAAGGAGAAGCTGACTTCCCCCTGAGCAGGAGCCCCATACAGGGCTCCATCGCAGAACCGTGGGATCACAACCTGAGACAAAGGCAGATGCTTAACCTACTGAGCTGCCCAGGTGCCCCCAAGTAGTCTTTCTTATAACCCATGATATCCTGTCTCATTCCTTTTAGGCTTGGTTGTATTCTTAGGATTTTGTTTGTTTGTTTGTTTTGGGGCAAAGTTGATAAAGAGGTAAGATTTCAGATTCAATACATTATTTCTATTTTCTCATACCATTTAAATGACAATTTGCCTGAGCACAGCATTACAGATGGTCTATAAGCTTGATAAAAATTGGAGAACTGCATAATACAAGTAGTAGGTATGTATGGATATGGGCAATAGGAACCCTCGTGCATGCCCACTAGGAGGTAAACTAGTGTAGCCATACTGGAAAATTGCCTTGCACTACTTAATCAAGTTTTATGAATTATGACCTATTAACTCCATTTCTAGATTTGCATGACAAAAATTTTGCTTATATCCAACTGAAGACATACATGCATGAGAACTCCTCTACAGTGTTATCTGTTGAAGTGGCCAATTAAAGGCAAATGAGGTGACACTAATAGAGCAGATAGCTTTTTTTAAAAGATTGTTTATTTATTTGAGAGAGAAAGAGAGCACGAGAGAGGGGGAGGGTCAGAGGGAGAAGCAGACTCCCCGCTAAGCAGGGAGCCTGACTTGGGGCTCAATCCCAGGACCCTGAAATCATGACCTGAGCCGAAGGCAGTTGCTTAACCAACTGAGCCACCCAGATGCCCCAACAGATAATTTAAATATAGTAAATATGCACAAAGTTAAAAATTAAATGTTTCTTGCTTGGTAAACACACACACACACACACACACACACACAAAGGAGAAAAAGATAAAATACAAAGAAATCTATATAAGAATCCCTAGTAACATATAGGCTACCAAGACTAAATCAGGAATAGGAAATCTGTACTGTCCAACCGTGAAAGATTTAATCAGTAACCAAAAACATCGCAACAAAGCAAAGTCTAGGACCAGATTGCTTCATTAGTGAATTTTACCAAACATTTCAAGATTAATGCCAATCCTTCTCAAGCTACCAAAATTTAAAAAGGGAACACACCCAAACTCATATTCTAAGGATAGCATTACCCTGACACTGAGGCCAGCTAAGTAAACTTCAAGAAAAGTACAGACCAATATCCCTGATGAATATAAATGCTAAAATTCTCATCAGAATATTAGCAAACCGAATTCAGCCAGTCCATTAAAAGAACCATACACCACAATTAAATGAGATCTGAGATGCAAAACTGGTTCAAAATACGTGCGCGCGTGCGCGCGCGCGCACACACACACACACACACACACACACACACACAAAATCAATGTTATACACTACACTAATAGAACATAAAAATTATCAACTACATAGATGCAGAAAATGATTCTGACAAAATTCAATGGCCAGTCATGATTAAAAACTCTCAACAAGTCGGATATAGAAGTAACATACCTCAACACAAAGGCTAAGACAAGCTCACAGCTACCATATTCATAAAAAGGTAAAAGCTTTTCCTCTAAGATCAGAAAAAAACCACTCTCACTACTCTTAGTCAACATTAGTACTGAAAGTCCTAGCCAGAATTATCCGGCAAGATAAATAAAAGGCCTCCAAAACGGAAATAATTGTCTTTGTTTGCAGATATCATACATATAAAAAACCCTAAAAACACCACCAAAAAGAAAAAAAAAACCTTCTTAGAGCGGGTCAACAAATTCAGTAAAGTTGCAGGATATAAAACCAACATACATGAGGTGCAATAAAAAATGGAGGCTCTAACTATTGGAATAAATGAGGCAAAAGAGAGAATCAGTGATATAGAACACCAAACGATGGAAAATAAAGAGGCTGAGAAAAAGAGAGTTAAACAACTACTGGATCACAGGGGCAGAATTTGAGAGATAAGTGATACCATAAGATGAAACAACATTAGAATATTTGGGATCCCAGAAGAAGAAGAAAGAGAGAGAGGGGGGAAGAAGGTATATTGGAGCAAATTATAGCAGAGAACTTCCCTAATTTGGGGAAGGACACAGTCATCAAAATCCAGGAGGCACAGAGAACCCCTCTCAAAAATCAATAAAAATAGGTCAATACACCACCATCTAATAGTAAAACTTACGAGTCTCAGAGACAAAGCGAAAATCCTGAAAGCAACTCAGGAGAAGAGATCTGTAACCTACAATGGTAGAAACATTAGACTGGCAACAGACCTATCCACAGAGACATGGCAGGCCAGAAAGGACTGGCAGGATATCTTCAGAGCACTAAGCGAGAAAAATATGCAGCCAAGAATACTATATCCAGCTAGGCTGTCATTGAAAATTGAAGGAGAGATAAAAAGCTTCCAGGACAAAAAAAAAAAAAAAAACTATAGGAATTTCCAAACACAACACCAGCCCTCCAAGAAATACTGAAAGGGGTCCTCTAAGCAAAGAGAGAGCCTACAAGCAGCATAGACCAGAAAGGAACACAGACAATATACAGTCACAGTTACCTTACAGGCAATACAATGGAACTAAATTCCTATCTTTCCAAGAGTTACCCTGAATGTAAATGGGCTAAATGCCCCAATCAAAACACACAGGCTATCAGATTGGATAAAAAAAAAAAAAAGAAGACCCATTGATATACTGTCTGCAAGAGACTCATTTTAGACACAAAGACACCCCCAAATTGAAAAAGGGGGGGGTCGAAAACCATTTACCATGCTAATGGACACCAAAAAGAAAGCTGGGGTGGCAATCCTTATATCACACAAATTAGATTTTAAACCAAAGACTGTAATAAGAGATGAGGAAGGACACTATAGACTACTTAAAGGGTCTATCCAACAAGAAGATCTAACAAGTGTAAATACCTATGCCCCTAACATGGAAGCAGCCAATTAAATAAGGCAGTTAATAACAAAGCAAAGAAACACATCAACAATACAATAATAGTGCGGGACATTAACACCCCCCTCACTGAAATGGACAGATCATCTAAGCAAAAGATCAACAAGGAAATAAAGACCTTAAATGACACACTGGAACAAATGGACTTCACAGACATATTCAGAACATTCCATCCCAAAGCAATGGAATACACATTCTTCTCTAGTGCCCATGGAACATTCTCCAGAACAGATCACATCCCAGGTCACAAATCAGGTCTCAACCCGTACCAAAAGATTGGGATCATTCCGTGCATATTTTCAGACCACAGTGCTTTGAAACTAGAACTCAATCACAAGAGGAAAGTCAGAAAGAACTCAAATACATGGAGGCTAAAGAGCATCCTACTAAAAGAATGAATGGGTCAACCAGAAAATTAAAGAAGAATTTAAAAAATTCATGGAAACAAATGAAAATGAAAACACAACTGTTCAAAATCTTTGGGATGCAGCAAAGGCAGTCCTAAGAGTCCTAAGAGGAAACTATATAGCAATACAAGCCTTTCTCAAGAAACAAGAAAGGTCTCAAAAACACAACCTAACCCTACACCTAAAGGAGCTGGAGAAAGAACAGCAAATTAAGCCTAAACCCAGCAGGAGAAGAGAAATAATAAAGATCAGAGCAGAAATCAATGAACTAGAAACCAAAAGAACAGTAGAACAGATCAACCAAACTAGGAGCTGGCTCTTTGAAAGAATTAACCAGATTGATAAACCCCTGGCCAGACTTATCAAAAGGAAAAGAGAAAAGACCCAAATCAACAAAATCATGAATGAAAGAGGAGCGATCACAACCAACACCAAAGAAATACAAACAATTAAAAGAACATGTTATAAGCAACTCTACGCCAGCAAATTAGATAATCTGGAAGAAATGTATGCATTCCTAGAGATGTATCCACTACCAAAACTGAACCAGGAAGAAATAGAAAACCTGAACAGACCTATAACCACTAAGGAAATTGAAGGAGTCATCAAAAATCTCCCAACCAAAGCCCAGGGCCAGATGGCTTCCCAGGGGAATTCTACCAAACATTTCAAGAAGAATTAATACCTACTCTTCTGAAACTGTTCCAAAAAATACAAATGGAAAGAAAACTTCCAAACTCGTTTTATGAGACCACCATTACCTTGATTCCCAAACCAAAGACCCCATCAAAAAGAATTACAGACCAATATCCCTGATGAACATGAATGTAAAAATACTCACCAAATTCTAGCCAATAGGATCAAACAGTACATTAAAAGGATTATTCACCATAACCAAGTGGGATTTATCCCTGGGCTACAAGGTTGGTTCAACATCCGCAAATCAATCAATGTGATACAATACATTAATAAAAGAAAGAACAAGAATCATATGATCCTCTCAATAGATGCAGAAAAAGCATTTGACAAAGTACAGCATCCTTTCTTGATCAAAACTCTTCAGAGTATAGGGATAGAGGGTACATACCTCAATATCATAAAAGCCATCTATGAAAAAACCACAGTGAATATCATTCTCAATGGGGAAAACCTGAGAGATGTCCCCCTAAGGTCCGGAACACAGCAGGGATGTCCACTATCACCACTGCTATTCAACAAAGTATTAGAAGTCCTAGTCACAGCAATCAGACAACAAAAAGAAATCAAAGGTATCCAAATCGGCAAAGGAGAAGTCAAACTCTCACTCTTTGCAGATGATATGACACTTTATGTGGAAAACCCAAAAGACTCCACCCCAAAACGCTAGAACTCATACAGGAATTCAGTAAAGTGGCAGGATATAAAATCAATGCACAGAAATCAGTGGCATTCCTATACACCAAGACGGAAGAAAGAGAAATTAAGGAGTCGATCCCATTTACAATTGCACCCAAAACCATAAGATACCTAGGAATAAATCTAACCAAAGAGGCAAAGAATCTGTACTCAGAAAGCTATAGAATACTCATGGAAGAAATTGAGGAAGACACAAAGAAATGGAAAAACATTCCATGCTCATGGATTGGAAGAATATTGTGAAGATATCAACGCTACCTAGAGCAATCTACACATTCAATGCAATCCCTATCAAAATACCATCCACTCTTTTCAAAGAAATGGAACAAATAATCCTAAAATTTGTATGGAACCGGAAAAGACCCCGAATAGACAGAGGAATGTTGAAAAAGAAAAGCAAAGCTGGCAACATCACAATTCCAGACTTCCAGCTCTATTACAAAGCTGTCATCATCGAGACAGTATGGTACTGACACAAAAACAGACACATAGATCAATGGAACAGAAGAGAGAGCCCAGAATGGACCCTCAACTCTATGGTCAACTCATCTTTGACAAAGCAGGAAAGAATGTCCAATGCAAAAAAGACAGTCTCTTCAACAAATCGTGTTGGGAAAATTGGACAGCCCATGCAGAAGAATGAAACTGGACCATTTCCTTATACCACACACAAAAATAGACTCCAAATGGTTGAAAGACCTAAACGTGAGACAGGAGTCCATCAAAATCCTAACGGAGAACACAGGCAGCAACCTCTTCGACCTCAGCCACAGCAACTGCTTCCTAGAAACATCCCCAAAGGCAAGGGAAGCAAGGGCAAAAATGAACTATTGGGATTTCATCAAGATAAAAAGCTTTTGCACAGCAAAAGAAACAGTCCACAAAACCAAAAGACAACCAAAAGAATGGGGGAATATATTTGCAAATGACATATCAGATAAAGGGCTAGTATCCAAAATCTATAAAGAACTTATCAAACTCAACACCCAAAGAACAAAGAATCCAATCAAGAAATGGGCAGAAGACATGAACAGACATTTTTCCAAAGAAGACATCCAAATGGCCAACAGACACATGACAAAGTGCTCATCATCGCTCGGCATCAGGGAATTCCAAATCAAAACCTCAACAAGATATCACCTCACACCAGTCAGAATGGCTAAAATTAACAAGTCAGGAAAGGACAGATGTTGGCAGGGATGTGGAGAAAGGGGAATCCTCCTACACTGTTGGTGGGAATGCAAGCTGGTGCAACCCCTCTGGAAAACAGTATGGAGGTTCTTCAAAAAGTTGAAAATAGAGCTACCATACAATCCAGCAATTGCACTACTGGGTATTTACCCCAAAGATACAAATGTAGGGATCTGAAGGGGTACGTGCACTCTGATGTTTATAGCAGCAATGTCCACAATAGCCACACTGTGGAAAGAGCCAAGATGTCCATTGACAGATGAAGGGATAAAGAAGATGTGGTATATATACCCAATGGAATATTATGCAGCCATCCAAAAGAATAAAATCTTGCCATTTGCAACGACGTGGAGAGAACTGGAGAGTGTTATGCTGAGTGAAATAAGTCAGAGAAAGACATGTATCAGATGACCTCACTGATATGAGGAATTCTAATCTCAGGAAACAAACTGAGGGTTGCTGGAGTGGTGGGGGGTGGGAGGGATGGGGTGGCTGGGTGATAGACATTGGGGAGGGTATGTGCTATGGTGAGTGCTGTGAATTGTGTAGGACTGTTGAATCACAGATCTGTACCTCTGAAACAAATAATACATTATATGTTAAAAAGAAAAGAAGAAGAAGAAGATAGCAGGAGGGGAAGAATGAAGGGTGGGGAGATTGGAGGGGGAGACGAACCATGACAGACTATGGACTCTGAGAAACAAACTGAGGGTTCTAGAGGGGAGGGGGTTGGGAAGATGGGTTAGTCTGGTGATGGGTAGTAAAGAGGGGACGTTCTGCGTGGAGCACTGAGTGTTATACACAAACAATGAATCATGGAACACTACATCAAAAACTAATGATGTAATGTATGGTGATTAACATAAGAAAAGTTCCAATTTAGTAACTTAAAAAAAAACAACATACATAATTGATTTCTACACACAAATGACAAAATACCTTAAAATGATAAAATAATCCCATTCACAATAGCATCAAAAAGAACAAAATTCCTAGAATAAGTTTAACCAAGGAGATAAAAGATCTGTACGCTGAGACATCCAAGACTTTAATGAAAGAAACAGAGGAGGACACAAAAAGATTTTCAGAAATAAGAAGATTGTTAAAATGTCCATATTACCCCCAAAGCCCTCTCTAGATTTAGTGTAAACCTTATCAAAATTCCACTGGCATTTTTCACAAATACACTAAAAAAAAAATCCCAAAACTTGTATAGAACCACAAAAGACTCCAAATAAACAAAGCAATCTTAAAAGGTAACAAAGCTGGAGACACCACACTTCCTGATTCCAAGCAGTATTAGAAAGCTAGCCTCATCAAAACAGTATGGTAGTGGCATAAAAACAGACACAGACCAATGGAACAGAACTGAGCCCAGAAATAAACCCCTGATATATGATCAAATAGAGTATTTGGCAAGGGAGCCAAGAATACTCAACGGGCAAAGAATAATCTCTTCAATAAATGGTTTTGGGAAGACTGGAGAACTACATGCAGAAAAATATAATTGAACCCCTATCTTACACTACTCACAAAAATTAACTCAGAATGGATCAAAGATTTAAACATAAGACCTGAGGGCGCCTGGGTGGCTCAGTTGGTTAAGCGACTGCCTTAGGGTCAGGTCATGATCCTGGAGTCCCAGGATCGAATCCCGCATCGGGCTCCCTGCTCAGCGGGGAGTCTGCTTCTCCCTCTGACCCTCCCCTCTCTCATGCTCTATCTCATTCTCTCTCTCTAATAAATAAAATCTTTAAAAAAAAAATAAACATAAGACCTGAAACCATAAAACTCCTAGAAGAAAACAGAGGAAAACTCCTTGACATTGGCCTTGGCAATAAGTTTTGGATATAACCACAAAAGCACAACAAAAGCAAAAACTAGCAAGTGGGACCACAAACTACAAAGCTTCTGTACAAAAATCATAAAGCCAATATATAGAATGGGAGAAAAATTTGCAAATCATTTGTCTAAGAGATTAGTATCCAAAATACATGAGAACCCATTCAACTCAGTTGCAAAAATAAGAGAATGAGCAAAGGAACTGAAAAAATGTTCCAAAGGTAACATAAAAATGGCCAACAGTACAATAAAAGAAGCTCAAGATCACTAATCAGGGAAATGCAATGAATTCAAAAGCACCTTGCACCTGTTAGAATAGCTATATTGATCACAAGAAATAAGTATTGGCAATGATATGGAGAAAAGGGAACCTTGTTCTCTGTTGATGGGAATGTAATTTACACAGCTCTGTGGAAACCAGTATGGAGGTATTTCAGAAAGTTAAAATAGAACTATACATATGATCCAGCAATTCCACTTCTGGGTATATATACGAAGTACACAAAATGACTCTGTTGCAGAGTGATGCAGGCATTACTGCAGCTTTATTCTCTATGACCAAGATACAGAAACAATCTAAGTGCCAGTCAATGGATGAACTGGATAAAGATGTGGTACATAAACACAATGGAATCTTATTCAGCCGTGAGAAAAATCCTGTCATTTGAGACATGTATTGACCTTGAGGGCATTATGCTAAGGGAAGTCAGACAGAAAAACAAATACTGTATATTATTTATATGTGGAATCTAAAAAGGCCAAACTTGTAAAAACAGTAGAATGGTGATTCTCAGGGGCTGGGGGAAGTGGGGAGATGTTAGACAAAGGGTACAAGCTTCCAGTGAATTCATGAGTAAGTTCTGGGGATCTCATATGCAGCATGTGATGACAGCTGACAACACAGTACTGTATACTTGAAAGTTGCTAAAAGAATAGAACATAAATGGTCTTACCACCCCCCCATGATAATTATGTGATGGGATACAGGTGTTAACACAGAATAGTAATTTCATAATATATGTGTATCAAATCAAGCTGCACATCTTAAAGTTATGCCATTTGTATTAACTCAACTAGAAAAATGAGATTCCAAAAACAAGTTCTTGGACATCTGTCAATCCTACTTTTTAAAGGTTTGATTAATGCGTTGCTTTTTGTTAATTTGTTCCTCCTGCTTATAACCACGAGGATTGCACAATAATCCTCATAAAGTCACTTGTAGGGGATTACACAAGTATATCCTTCATTCTAAAATCTTTATAAATTTTAGTCTTTTTTCCCCAAATTAGGAGTTCTTAAAATAGGCATAATATATTGGTGTTTCTTATTCCTAATCGTATTTGTTTTTAATCTTTTGTTCTTGAAGTTTTACCTAAACATTAGTATCTTAAAGAAGCTACAGAGATGTAGAATAGAGATTACTTAAGCAAATGCTTACAGAACTATAACAAACATTGACAAACATTTATGCACAGGGTTATTTCCCTTTGAAGACCTCATTATAAACAGACATATGGAGAGAAGATAATTGTGACCAATTATTCGGGAATTAGTGTTTTTAAAGAAAAAAAATGTGTATGAATAATCCTGGAGCTGAGCAGTTAGGGGAAATAGGACTACAATTCATCCCCATACTTTTAAAACCACATTTATTCCTAGTGCTTTTTAAAATAAATGGTATGCAGTTCTTCCTATCAGACAAGCATGGATGGATACTCGCCAAACATGATTTCAAATATAACTTATCAGTTACAAATAATTTTAAGTCTTTTAGAAAACGTACAATATTACAGGTCATAAAAATTTACTTCTCTGTGGACGTGTGATTAAATAGTAAAAGAAAATTGGTCCCACCATCAGTTATGTTTTGAAAAGGAAACCATCATGAAATATTTTAGAAAATGTTAAATCTAAGAAACAAAGGATAATAGTGGCTACATGGAATTCTCCAGCACTCTAGAAAACCGTTTTATCCAACGGGGAAACTAGAAGTACCCCCACAGACTCCCCATTTTCACTACCATGTTTCAATTTTCTCCACAAAACTCATCACAGCTGACACAATATATGTATGGCAATCCAACACAGTGATTAAGAACACCATATAGAGCCTCGTGGATCATTTGGACGGACTTTGGTTTTTAACTCGAGTAAAATGAGAGGCATTGGAGAATTTAAGCAGAGAAATGAAATGGCCTGACTTATATCATAAAGGGATCAGCAGAGGCTCTTATTGGGGCATATACAGAAGCAAGGAGACCAGGCAGGAGGGTGACAGTTCAGGGAGCAAGCGGTGAACGTCCATCTCCAACATCAGAAGTGAAGACTACATCCATAAAGCAACTGCTCAACCAGCTCAACAGTTAAGGATTTGTCACAGGGATCTGAACTTAATTGATACAACAGAGAAGATGAGAGGCAGAGTGAGAAAAAAAATATATCTAGGTATTCTCGTGTTTCTACTTCTGACTGGATCCTGACTGGTACCGGTTGTGAGGTAAATAAGGTTGAGGAAACTTTACAGAGTAAAATAAAGATGATCTAATCACTGATTTGATGGGAGTGAGGTGGTCTACAGGTAATGAACTGGATGGTGTGGCATTTATCAAGATTGCTCACGTGACAGAGATAGCTGGTTTACACGGAGAAGCCCAGTCCCCAGCTGAATCGAACGTTTGATCCTACAGTAGATTCAGTCAACATCTATTGGAGTGTTGGATTGAGAACCAAAAGTGGAGTTAGAAAATGAACATTCTAAGAGCTAAGGGAAGTACTACAGGAAAAAAAATGGGATCCAGGAGCCAAAATTTGAAGATAGAAGCAGTGAACTGTGTCAGCTGCAGCAAAGAGTTTAAATAAGAAACTGAAAGTCCTCTTTTATATCTAACAATTAGAAACTTACTAATGACCTTAGTAGAGCAGTTTACATTTACAGTTATTTTTATGAGCAAATAGGTAATGAAGAACAGTCCCCCAAACGGAGATCATCGTGTCATGATTTTGTGCATTACATAAAATCTAGCTGAGAAAAGGATCTTTAAAAATATGGCTTCTAGGGGCAACTGGGTGGCTCAGTCGGTTAGGTGGCTGCCTTCAGCTCAGGTCATGATCTCGGGACTCCGGGGTCCCTGCTCAGTGGGGAATCTGCTTCTCCCTCCACCCCTCACCCCACTTGCGCACATGCACACGTGCACTGTGTCAAATAAATATCTTTTAAAAATATGGCTTATAGTTCTGTATTTACCTCAGAGAGCAGCATAATGCAAAACAATGTGCTCAAAAAATTTTTAACTTAAAAATAAAGTTTTTTTCAAGAAACACAATATGCTCAATAAGTACTCGGACTTGAGATGGTTTCTGTAATCCCTGGCGCTCCCTTCTGTTCCTGTGCAATGCTTCTGTTCTCATCTTGTTCATGGGTCTCATTTCCCACATTCCCCTCATTCCCCTGAGCCTTGATCTTTCTGCATTTGTAGGTTCTCCTCCAATTTTTTAAACCATTTATTTCACCATTGGGGCATTCCAATTCCAATACTAACAGTTCAAGATCAATGGAGAACCTCGAGAATTTTATTTCTATGATTTTTTTGTTTTGTTTTGTCCTCCAGAGTCCGTCAATTTATTTTATAAGCTTTAGTGACCACTCCATCCCCAGAGTTCAAGTCTTCCCTAGTGGACTATCAGACAATAGAGATTTTCCTAAAAATATATTGGTGGTAAATTTTGAAATTTTTTACAAAATGGAGATTTAAAATAGCAAATATTTTTACACACATTTTAATTTATTAATATCATTTCATTATGTTTTAATTTTTCATTTTTTTATTATGTTATGTTAATCACCATACATTACATCATTTAGTGTTTGATGTAGTGTTCCATGATTCATTGTTTGCGTATAACACCCAGTGCTCCATGCAGAACATGCCCTCTTTAGTACCCACCACCAGGGGCGCCTGGGTGGCTCAGTCGTTAAGCGTCTGCCTTGGGCTCAGGTCATGGTCCCAGGGTCCTGGGATCAAGCCCCACATCTGGCTCTCTGCTCAGCGGGAAGCCTGCTTCTCCCTCTCCCAGTCCCCCTGAGTTCCCTCTCTCACTGTATCTCTCTCTCTGTCAAATAAATAAAATCTTTTAAAAAAAAGAAAAAAGAAAAATATAATACCCATCACCAGGCTAACCCATCCCCCACTCCCCTCCCCTCTAAACCCTCAGTTTGTTTCTCAGAGTCCATAATCTCAATTGTTGTATGAATTTGGGAGAGTTTCTTTAACCTCTCTGTTCACTGCTAATCTAGAATTTGAAGGAGCTATAGTTCCTCAGAGTTATGAGGAATAAATGAGATAATACATAAAAATTTTGCAACAATTTCTGGTACATAATATGCATGTACTAGTCTAAGCAGCAGATACACGGAGGAAGGGCAGAGGGACTATGTACTCAAAAGGAAAATTGGTTAGAAAAGTAACAGGAGGATAGCATTGGCTCTTGGAAACAAAGCAAAAGAAATCGAAGTTTCCCTCTGGGAAAATTCGAAAGGACAGACAATATTTGCTCAGAGGTTTCAGAAAACAGGAAAACCACACATATGACTGCCTTGATTCTTATTCACGCATGCAGCCCTAGAACCACAGACAGGAACTGGGCCTCAGGACAAGGACAGAAGCGCTTTTTAACGAGATTGACCTAATGCTCCACCCCTCCCCATCAACCCAGGACTGCTGCACAAACTTCAAGAGGCAAACGAAAATGTGACTAATTAGAAACACCAAGGAGGCCACAACAGGAAGAGGGCCCAGAGATAATCATGTGATTAAAAGGATAGAGGATCCTTTGGGCTCAACTTTAACAATTTATAGCAGGTAACATTAAGTAAAATCACTCTCGAACACCTTGCTGTTCGGTTTTAAAAATGCTTGCCTCCAGGTTGCAGAGGCTATAGGAGGTTTGAAGGAGAAAGTGAGACGGGCTTTATTCTGGAGGAATGAACAATGCCACTTGAGGGTGGGATGCAAACGTTAACACTATGCCAGAGGCTTCCATCAGCCAAGTATGACCAGCAGGGTCTTGCAGGTAAAAAGCACTGGGAAAATGTGTGCTATAAAGCTGGTTTGAGGGGCGCCTGGGTGGCTCAGTCGTTAAGCGTCTGCCTTCAGCTCAGGTCATGATCCCAAGGTCCTGGGATCGAGCCCTGCATCGGGCTCCCTGCTCTGTGGGAAGCCTGCTTCTCCCTCTCCCACTCCCCCTGCTTGTGTTCCCTCTCTCGCTGTGTCTCTGTCAAATAAATAAAATCTTGAAAAAAAAATTTAAAAAAAAGAAAAGCTGGTTTGAGTTGGTACAAATTTATAAATCGAAATTGGGCCAAAAAAAGAAAAAAGAAGGTTCTACATAGGAAACACCTTTGAACTAGTTTTGACCATAACAGGCCATTGCTTTCTGTCTACCGCGCAACCAGCAAACAGTGCCGAGGATATGCCCACGACAAAAACAGGTGAGAGTACCCAATTCCCTTAGGCCTCCCTGATCCCACAGGGAGAAGCATCAGAATTTCACTGATAAATGCAGTCCTGTGTGTGAGGAACCAGGGGACGGGAGGCCAGAGCTGGGCTCCCTGCACACCCCACCATTAGCCACTATCACCCCTCATGCATCTTCCCTAATACCATGTAAGGAAACTCTGGCTATGCTGTATTTCCTATTTCTACCTTCATCTTTCTGGAACAAAGGTCTTCTAGAACGCCCCATCCACAGCATACCATGCCCACAATTACCTCAGTTCATACAACACCCTGATGGTCAGCTTGTGTCCACCAAAAGTATATGTTCAGTCTTTTATGGAGTAGAATTGCACAGAGAAGTAGCTTCTTAGCCAGAGACCAGATCCTGCCACTAGGTAGGACCATATGAATGGGCTGTAAATGAAATGCGATTAGAAGCAGGGTAAGCCACTTTCTGGTCTGGCCTAAAAATAAAATGCCCCACGCCGTAGTGCTCTCTGCTTCTTTTTCACTCTGGCTGGAATACACAACTCCCCAGGCGACCTTGGAAGCCATTTGTCGAAGATGGCAAAGACCCTACACAGCAGTGCCAGGAAATCTTTGTGAAGAGGGTTGCCCTGCTGAGCTGGTCAGTCCTCCCAATATTTTAAATAAACTAGAAATTTCTATTGTGTTTCAGCCATTAATCATTTGGGGGTGAGTTTCCTACTGGACTGAGTCCCACCCCGCCCCCCAACTGATCGACACCCAGGACATCCTAACACAGGTAACACAAGCGGACTGTGTCTGAGCTTTGATGTAAGTGAGAAGAACACTGATCACATTACGGCTCCATTTCCACCTGTTCAGTGGCCAGCACAAGTAGAGATGACAATGTGCTGAAGAAATTTAGAAATGCTCAGGGGGGTCATTTCAGAACGATTAAAATAGCCTAACGGATGAGCAGGTAACCCGCGCCTCCACTACCATAAAAGATGGATATTAAAGCCCACAATTATCATTAAGGACAACTCTGACCCAGGAGAGGTGGTAAAAATCATCCAGGCTTCACATAACTATATGGCTGCCTGCACCCCAGCGACTTTTCAGAATGACCAATTAGCTCTGTGGGAAATCTAACCGGAGATAAAGATATAAGCATGACAGAAAAATTTGAGAGATCCCTTTCATTTTCTTAAAGTTAAATGTCCCCTTTTGTTCCCAGAAATATGCCAGCCGTCCAGTCTCAAAGTGAGAGGGGATTTCACTGGCCCCTAAAAACTGCACTTAGCCACAGGCACAGTGATGTATAATTACGCTGTCTGACAATGGCTTTTCTCTGTCATTCCCCAGCTCTTCCCTGTGTCCCTGTTCACCTCCTTCTGTTTAATTTGCTTGTCCATACAAGCCCTCTAACCTCGTCCACAAATGAAAACAATAAAGAAATCTCAGTATGACAGCACATCACCGTATACCAGAGCTCTCCAACGGGTGCATTTCAGTCCCCACCATCCCTGCTGCTAATCACAAATTCTCTCCTCCAGTCAAAGATGCTCTCCTCTCTATGATCCCTGTGCGTCAGTCATCAAAACACAGGACCCCCCTGTTTGAAATTCGCAGTATCTCCCCCCAGAGAACTTTACCGTAGGCCACCCTGTCACAAGTCTCCACTGCTTCAAAGACTGACAACTTACTCAAGAGGGTTTTCTGCTTGATGAAATCCTGTCTGCCTCAAAGTGTGGGCTATGTGGACGCTCCTTCCCTTGTTCTGTGCTGATAGAGCGATGGCAAGATGGATTTCAGAATCGGAATTTTGAAACAAAGAATCTTATAAATCGTATAGTACAACTCTCTCTGGGGTCTAGAGGTTAAGTGACTTGCTGGAGGTCACCAGATTAAGTACTGGGAAATCAGATCCATTAACCCAAAGTTCCTGGCTTCCAGTTTTCTTTTCCTGTGCTGAGGATCAGTACGTTGAAACCCCACGCGGTCTAAAAGAGATTAGGTCAAAGATCAGTTCTCTTTGCCTGTGCTTCCCTATTCCCAAGATTAATTAGGGAGTTCCTCATGTACCTTTCATGTCAGTGATGCTTTAGCTCACTTTAGGCAGTTAGATTGGCAAATTGCTCTTAAATTCAGCTTCCAGCTAGAAATATAGACAAATCTCAGCACTGGACATTCCAGTATGCCAACATCAATTTACCACCATACAGGCACATGACCAGCAATGGATCAAGAGGAAATGTTATGGAAAGATTTTTTTAATGTAAACATATCTATTAAAACCACTACAATCCAAAACACATACTACCAAATGCTAGAGAGGATGGAGAGCAACAGGAATGCTCATTCATTGCTGGTGGGAATGCAAAATGGTAGAGTCATTTTGGAAAACCTTGGCAGGTTCTTACAAATTAAAAAAGTTAAAAAGTCACCACACGATCCAGCAATCATACTCCTAGGTACTGACCCAAATGAACTGAAAACTTTTGTTCACACGAAACCTGCACATGAATGTTTATAGCAGCTTGTACTCAATTATCAAAAATGGAAGAAACCATGACTGACGTTCAACAGGTTCATATAAAATATTGAATACCCACATAGATTATTTAGTGATAAAAAGAAATGATCTGTCAAGCCAAAAGAAGACATGGAAGAACTTTAGGTATATATTGCTAAGTGTCGGAAGCCAGTCTGAAAAGGTTACATACTATATAATTCTAACCATATGAAATTCTGGAAAAGGTAAAATTACAGAGATAGTAAAAAGATTAGTGATTGCCACAGGTACAGGAGGCACTGAGAAGGGATGGATGGGGGAAACAAAGGTCATTTTTACAGTGGTGAAATTTGTACTTTAATGGAACATTGGACATATGACAAATTGTTCAAAACCCATAGAATGTACAACACAAATAATGAACCCTAATGTAAACCATCCGTTAGGACATATTAATATTGGTTCAATGTTAATCTACCACACTAATGCAAGATATTAATGGGGACACTATGTGCTGAGATAGGGGTAAATGGGAATTATTCCTGCTCAATTTTCCTATGAACATAAAAGGGCTCTTAAAAATAAAGCCTCCTTTAAAAATGTAAACACTGCATAGTCAACAAGAACATTACCATGTCGATATAGTCATAGCTGACAATCTTTCAACTCCAAATTCTCTCATAGTTCAATCCCCAAGCTTCCTGAATCACTTATGATTCATTGATTCAACAAATACTTAACCTTAGGTCCCTGCCTTTGTGGATATCACATTCTAGTGCTAACAGGATCACGCTTATATAGTGCTGACATACATACTTCAAAATCCTTCACAGGTGTTAAGTGAGTTAACACAACAAAACTACAAGAGGATTATGAGGACCATCCTTATAGTTGCAAAAACTCAGGCTCAGAGAGACTAACTTGCCCATAGTAACAGACAGAAGGGTATTAAAGCAACAAAGAGCTGAGACCAGGCCAATAATTCCAAATTGCTCGCATGTAAAGACTGCATCATAGCAGATAAAACCAAAGTAAAATTTATGAATCTGACAAAGGATCACAATTCTTCCAAGAAAATCCAAAACTCAATGGTAGAAACCAAGGAAACAAAAAACCAACAGAAAAAGGTTGGGAGCCTCAAGGAACTCATGGTCCACTAACAACAAACTGTGGTTCAGGGCTGGGAGAGCCAGAGGGAGACCTAAAAGGAGATACTGAGAAGTCAAACAGAGGACTTGAACTAAAAGACCCATAAAGGCAGAACCTGGAGCAGAGAGCACACACATTTGCTACCTACAAATAGTTTGATCAACCCACCCGAATAGGAGGAAATGGTCTAAGACTAGGCTCGCCTTGGTCACATCAGGGAGAATATTCTCAGCTAGTTGCTATCCATGTGCAGTCCCTGCAGCAGCATCCCCTGGGAACTTCTCAGATATGCAAAGGATCAGGTCGTACTTCAAATCTGCTAAATCAGAAACTGAGGATGGAGCCCAGCCATTTCCACATTAAGAGCCTTCCAGATGATCCTGATGCAGGCTGAATCTTGAGAACTCCTGTTCTTAAGTGTTTGGATATCATTTGATAGGGGATGGAATGCTACAGAAGGATTTTAGGAAGGGGAGAGACTTAAATGTAGCAAGTCAAGCCCTTAGTCAAAATGGAGTCCCAAGGTTGCCATAAGAGGCTTTGAAAATATCAAAGATTACAAGATCAACTCATTATTTGCATCTTTAGCTTCCAAAAAGCTAGGTGTCATGCAATTAGTTACCAAAATAGTTATTTTGGGCCAGAACTAAACCCCTATAGCATCCCCACTTCAGACCTACGCAGATATATATAGTTCACTAGAAATCCTGATAGGAACCCAAATAACATATTTGGGCTATGAAACTGGGAAACAAAGCCTTTGGGAGTAAAGAGGCAATTCTCATGTTCCCTTTCATTTTACCCCCCTTTTGAAGCCCCCATTTTAAAACTGGCTGGCTGGGGACTATATCCATTTAATAATGACTCCATCTCTTTTAAAATCCCAGAGGACCTCACTGATCTAGGCAGCCAGGATTGGGTTTTGGGAGAGGAGGGATTGTGTCATTTACCTTGTTTACACCTTTGGTACAAGGGCTCTTGTTTTACTCCAGCTGAAGATTTAGCAACTTAGGGCTTTCAACAATTAATTTGCAACAAAACCACCACCTGACAAGATAGGTGTAAAATCTTTTTTTTTTTTTTTTTAAGGAAAAAAGGATTCATGAGAGAAAAGAACGGAAAACAATATGCTTGTGCTAAGGATGGAGTTAAAGTATTGCAGTCTTGTTGTTGGCAACCATAAATTATATGGAGTGGAATTAGACACTGTCACTAGGAAAAATATAGGTGAGCAAAATTTTGAGGAGACTATTGTTATCACCATCAAAAATCCGTTCCCATTTATGCTGTTCTTATTTAGCCAAAGTCTTAGGAATCTACTGGAGACCCCCAGTTTGAGAGGACTCTGTAATTAGGTGGGTTGCTTCCGTGTATGGTCTGTTCCATTGGTTTAGGACTTTTCAATTTATATGCCTAAAGAATTACAGGGAAATGGAAGCATTTATTTACTATAAAGTGATCCATAATAAAAATAAATCCATCACTTTGTTTTATGTGATGTCTAGGGCCACTAGAACTGAATTTGCTTTCTTACTGATAAGTACCATGAACTTTCCACCTGTGCCTTCATGGCCACATCTGTTCAGACATAACACATTCCAAACACCCGAGAGTCATTTTTCAAAGTCAGTTACTCAAAGTGCAGTAAACTTTAGAACAGATATTAATAATATTTGGTTCCCTTGACTCTGGCCTGCCTACTAAAGAAACATCAATCCCACTTTCTCCATTCCTACCTAGGGTTTTAAAAAACTATATGCACACTTTACTGATTTTCTATTTTAATAATTCATTTCCCATGTGAATAGCAAATAAAATAATCTACCATCAAAATAAATGAGGTGAATGACCTACAATAGAACTATTCTTAATCAACCATAAAATAGACTTAATACAAAGAGGATTGTCTCTAGAAAAAAAAAAATTGGAACACTTCCCTGAAATCTTTCCTGAATAAAATCTCCATTAGGATTTCTCAAAAAAGCAATTCATAAATAACACGTATTGAGAGATAATTAACCAATTATGTGGAAATAACTTTTTAGGACAAATTAACAATTCAAAAGGGGTCTTCCCAAAACAATTTTTCCATTTTTCCTCATTCTAGAAAATCCAAAACTAAATCCCTTGGATTAGTTTTTAATAACACAATGAAAGTTTGTAAGTCCTTCCATTTTATAGTTTCAGACAAATCCAACTGACAACATTATTGAAACATAATTTTGCAAAACAGTATTGTTTTTAATCACTTATTGGATCAGTTATTTATGCTGCACACAGACATGTGATTCCAACCTAGAATAACTCGTGTTAGGTTTAAATTGTAACATCAAAGGACAGCACAGTTAAAAATAAGTTTACCAAATTCAACTTCTAATCAAAAACTCCATAGAATTTCTAAGTGACCAAAAACACATTAGTGCTCATTGCACATTTTCTATTTGGTCGGCTTGGTTAGAAAGTTCTTCCTCATATTGACTTCAAATCATTTAAATTTCAACCTGTGTTGCTTCTAGTACTATCACCTGTGACAGATTGGTGAGGTTTGGTTTGTTTTGTTGTTTTTTGGGGTTTTGTTTTGGAGAGTTAGGTTTTCTTTCCTCCTCTGCCAACTTTTTTTTTTTTAACAGTTCTTAAATTACCAAAACTTTAAACCCTTTGGTACCCATGTCATTCACCTAATAGGAAATCATTTTTAAAACAATACCATTTGGATCTGAGGGTACATTTTTTTTTTTTACATAATGAGTTAACTATTATAAACCATGCACTGAGCTCGATATACCAGTTATAGTTTAACAAATTAAGGGCTCAGACTACCAAAATTAACCCCTATTTTGTTAGATTAAGATCCTATCTTTCTGTTAGCTTTTAAGCACCTTTCCTCTTATTAGGTTTGCAGTTAAAGCCATTTTGTTTTTTCAATGTTGGTAGTCGCTAAGCCTCCTCTCCCCATTTTGTACTTTGGCAGCACAAGTCAGTTCAGTGAAAATGGCTTTTAACTGTATATAAAATGGGAAGGCCACAAACAGGGTGAGGAGAGTGACAAGAATTGGAAAAAAATTGAAAATCAGTTTGTAAAAATGTAATATGAAGCATAAATATGTATACCTCTTAATTCCTGAATTGAAATTTCCATTTTGGGGAATTTGTCCTCGGGAAATGTTGAAAGCAAATGCATAAAGATGTGTGTAACAGCAATATTTTTAATATCATTTTTCGGTAAAAATGAAACTTAAGTACTTTTTAAAGATGGAGACCCACTATTATTACAACTGTTAAACATCAAACACAAACACAACCCAGACGTAAATTCCCTAAGCAGACTAAACCACTTTAGTCATACAAGAAAAACGTAATTTACCTTATTTTTCAAGATAAGTGAGACTTAACCTGAGACTTAACCTGAGTTGCTTAATTCCTCTATAAATCCTAAGCAAAACTTACTTTATTCCCCAGAAGTGATATGAAGTAACCACTGGACAATTCACTATCAAGGGTATTCTAATATAACCAAACACTGAAGAATCAACAATCACTTCCTCCTCTGTAAGAGGCTTTCTAACAATACACCTGAGTCCCGTTCCATGTTTGGTGCGAATGCCGGCCCCCCTCCCCCCATCCACAAACATCTTTGAGTGTGCAATCAACTTTTACTAATTGCTACCTTGGTCATTCAGTGGTTTTACTTTCATTTCTGAGCTTTTGACACAACTATGTGAAAACACATAGCAAAATTCTGGATGGAAAAACAAAGACAACAAATGCATTGGTGCATTAAAATTTTTTTTAATTCCTCCAATATTCTGTAATGCTTTTATGACTTACAATTTTGCCTTTGGAATCACAAGACTTGCGGCAACTCCCAGCTCTTCCATTCACTAGGTGAGGCCAAGCAACTGACCTATTTTCAATTTTATTTCCTCATCTCTAAAATTGGGATAACACTTATTTCACAATGTTCCAGTAGGTAAATATTTCTCTAAAGTCTAAAATGCTGTACCAGCATTTCGTAAAACTGCATCAGCATGACTGAGATTGCTGTTTTGGGTCTGTTTTTTCCATAAAGCTACTACATAAATATGGTGACCCAAAGGCCCAAGGTCTATGTACCTTCTGTATCTCATGAGGTCCCGCTGAAGGAACAAAAAGCAAATATAAAGGGAAGCAGATAATCGTAAGACTGGAAAACATGACACAGAATTAGCAGTCCAGGAAAACAGAAAACAAACTGATAGAAAACTAAAAACCTGGAGAAACACTCACCCAAGAGAGCAAAAAGCGCTCAACCCACTTGAGAGGCAACAAATATAAGGGGCAGGTGTGAACCTTGGGACCACAGGCAAATTACCGAAAACCCTTATTCACGACAGCTGGCTAGGTGTGTACTACCTTGTCCCATTTGTGGGGACCATGGGCAGGGTAATTAAAATTTTTTACTTGTAGGGCACCTGGGTGGCTCAGTTGGTTAAGCGACTGCCTTCGGCTCAGGTCATGATCCTGGAGGCCCCGGGATCGAGTCCCACATCGGGCTCCCTGCTCAGCAGGGAGTCTGCTTCTCCCTCTCACCCTCTTCCCTCTCGTGCTCTCTATCTCTCATTCTCTCTCTCTCAAATAAATAAATAAAATCTTAAAAAAAATAAAATTTTTTACTTGTAACAGCTGGCCAGGTATAACCTGGCTCTCCTCATTCCCAGGTTATGTGTAGAGAGAAACTAACTTTTTGAATAAAACCGGAGAACCGTGCTCCAAACAAAGTGTCTTGTCTAGGTAGCAGACTAGTACAGGTTGTAAAGTCCAAAATAAAAGAACAAAGCTTGAGGAAAGTCTGGACTTTATATCAGATGCTAAAAAATACATAACAAAGATGTAGAAGGCAACTTTCCCCAGGAATAAAATGCAAGTTAGCGCCCCCCTGCAGATTAGAGAGGCCTTTACTTTGGCAGTCTTGGGGACCCACAGCCTGGCTCTGTGTTCCATGCACACCCACTTTCAAAACACACCCAAATGGTCCTTAGATGCAAAGCAACAGACTATTAGGAAAATAGCTGCAAAGGAAAACCACCCAAGCCAACTCCACTCATCAACCTAAGCTTTCACGGTAACAAATTTCAAGGGGCAATCCATAAAGTTTGAGGAAAATTAACCGCATGTGTTAAAAGCAAGACAGCAGGCCCAAGTCAGAGTTGCTTATGCAACTAAGCCCTACATCACCAAACTCCCTAGGCCCCCGCCAGCCCCTGAAGGAAAGGAACTTGGCAATAAGCAACCTGTTTTTTTTTTTTTTTTTGGCCTGGAATAACTTCCTCGTTCCCACTCCCTTCTGTCTATAAAAGTCTCCATCTTGCACAGCTCCTCAGAGCTCTTTTCATCTGCTAGGCTGTACTCCGCCCGACTTGATTCGACTTCGTTCAGTTAAGTTGTTACATTTTTTAAATATTTCTCAGTTTATAACAGTTCTGGTATCAGAAGGAAGCCCCCAGCAGCCCCCCAGGAGAAAGGAGCGAGCCCCAGCCCACAGGTACCTGCTGAGGCCCTGGAGCGCCTGCAGCTTTCCCGCCGCTGGGCAGGGGGAGCCCCCCTTGGGATCCTGGCTCCTCAGCTTCCCCGTCAGGAGCCTGCACACATCCAGCCTTCCCTTCTCCCGACGGGCTCCGAAACCGCCAGAAGCCACCAGCCCCGACTTGAAAACTGGACCGGATGCCACTTAAAAACCAGGCCGGTCCCGGGTTGGACCTGGGGGTGGCGAGGCCTCAGGTAAGTAGGATTCTGTGATGAGGCTCACCAAACAGGTTAATTTATCAAAGATAATCTTGAGTTCAGTGGGCACAGCGGAGAGATTTTAAGCATCTTAGATAAGCGCATCCCCCTTAGGAGGTGTCCTAGAGAAGGGGCCCCAACGCCGCACTCACCACGAAGGATGGAGGAAAAGTTATTCGTCCTCCACTCCAGTTTCCGGTGACCAGGATGGGACTTGCTGGGACAGCCGACTTGCTCCGGAGACTGCAGACGGATCCTGGGGGAACTGGCAGAAGCCAGCAAAGGGTAAGAATTTTTGCCAGAGTCAGCCCTCCCAGATCTCTATCTGTGGTGCCTGGGGGAAAGAAGAAGGTAAAATTTCACACTTCCCTTCCTTTCCAAACTCAGATCGGCAGGAAAAAAAAAAATGTAAGAATTAGATCTTTGAACGGTGACTTGTGAATTTGCCTTCAGGTACCCGTTGATTGTCGATCCTTTCTTTCCCAGAGATAGCTATCCTTGTTTGTCTCATTTTGTGACCTGAGAATTTGGCCTGATAACTGTCAGGCTGGAGGCCCCCAAAATGTGGCCAGACAGAAATGTGGGTCGCACCCCATTTGTGGCTCTCATCCTCCTGACTGACTGTGCCAGCTCTTGGGGGAATGGTCTGAGTCTTTTTTTTTTTTTTTCCTTTTGGTTATCTTTGGGAGTGGCTCTTTGTTTCCTCAAACAGGAATTACCAGGGGGCATTCATGATTCACACTTAGCTTCCTTCGGCAGATCACTACTGAAGATACTGTAGAACCTGCTGCTAATGCTTTGACCGCGCAACAAAAATCCCTACATCCTCTGGACGAAGTTGTTCTTGATGATAAGATAGCTCTGATTATCTTTTACCTGAGCAAGAAGGTGTCTGTATGATTCCAACACCACTTGTTGCATTTTGGATTGACACTTCTGGAGAAGTTAAGACTTGGCTACCTAAGATTGCTGAACAAGCCGGTGGGCTTTAAGAAGTGGCTCCTTCCAGGGAGTCTTTGACTTATTTGATTCTGATTGGTTTGGGTCTTGGGAACCATGCCTCTGAAGTGCACTCAAGACACTAGAAATTATCCTACTTATAATAATCACAGTAATCTCCCTGGTGCCCTGTGTTCTCTCAAGAGCTTTAACTTCATGTTTACAGCTAACTACCTAGAAATGATCTCCCTAAGTTGGTAACAACCCAGAAGGAAGAAGAGAATAACCAATTTAAAGAATGTGAACTTCCTGGGGCACCTGGGCGGCTCAGTCAGTTAAGCGTCTACCTTCGGCTCAGGTCATGATCCCAGGGTCCTAGGAATCGAGCCCCGCATCGGGCTCTCTGGTCAGTGGGGAGTCGGCTTCTCCCTCTGCCTACTGCTCCCCCTGCTTGTGCTCTCTCTGACAAATAAATAACTAAAATCTTAAAAAAAAAAAAAAAAGTGAACTTCTTGTCATTGACCTGTGAATACCACACAGTGATTCAGCAAAAAACTCCAGATAGGTAGCTGGGAGTAGCCCTAATGCCTTAAATTTTGATACCATCTCTCAGTCTTAGAGTCTGATCAAAAGGGAAAAACTCTTAAAAACAAGACAACATGCCCAATGTGCAGTTGCTTATGCCATATCACCAAACCGAGACTTAATTACATTTTTTGCTCTCTCAGAAATGGAATCTTAAACCAGTCATCAGGACTCATCTGATCAACACTAGTTAGAACCCTGCTATCCCCTAAAAATATATATATATAATTTTGTAGTAACCAACCCACATTTCTGCCTAGTATAACTTCCTTGTTCCCACTCCCTTCTGCCTATAAAAGTCTTTCATTTTGTGCAACTCCTTAGAGCTCCTCCCTGTTATCCTAGATTGGATGCTGCCCGATTTGATTTTTGCTCAAGTAAACTCTTAAATTTTTTAATATGCCTCTTTATCTTCTAACACATGAGAAAGGATCAATATTCAATCCATTCCTAATTCAACAATTATAGCTATAGGCATTTAGTTTTTGAACACAAAGAAACTGAGATGTAAATTTCGTCATATACTTCCATCCGACACAATTCCTTGATCTATGCATTCGATAACCTTGTCAGCAAAAGAAATTCAGCCAATCTGATGTGACTTGTTGATAGTGAATTCCTGTCTGGATCTATTGTGCATCAATGTATGTCTCCTATACATGCAAACATTCCATTCTTCAAATAATATGCATAAAAATCTTGCCAGATATCAATGTTAAACAAAGTAATTTTTACTTTTCTAAATCTGACATGGTCTTCCATAAAAAAATTAAAATAGTGTTGTCTTGACATGTTTCCACATGTCTTTTCCTGTTTTCCACGTGTTTCAAAAATGACCCCCCGATTCAGTAATTTCCAGTTTCATTTGCAAATGCCTTTCGTAGAGTAAGAAGAAATTTGAGCCAAAAACCCAACTTTTTTGAAAAATAACATTTTGTGTAACTGCACATGAGGTTTATTATTTCTTTATTGTCCATAACAAATCTATGAGTCAAATGTTTTTCTCCCCATTTTTAAGATCAGAAGAATAGAATAATGCCCAAAGAAGTAAGTAACTTCCTAAAGTCCCACAACTAGTGAGTGACAGTGCCAAGTTCCAATGCATTTCAGTTTGGGGAAAAATGGTCTTCTCTCCGTAGGATTCTGAGTCCTTTCAACGCCTTTCTTTGTGGGTGAAAATAACTTAGAACATAGAAACAGAACAGCAGTTAAAGAGGTCAACCCTTATCATTTCAACATAAACCCTAATAGCAAGACCTTTCTCATCTTTGTAAAATGAAAAAAAAAAAAAAAACTACAGAGATAAACAGGTAAGTAAATAAATTTGTGTGTGGTTCACATTTTGGCCTCAGCTCATTTCCGGACCCAACCTTCCTTATACCCTACAGTTCTGTACCAGCATCTTCTCTCCAACCTTGAATAGAGAATCCCATAACCTCTTCTCAATCTTGTACCCATCCTTTGAGAAACTGGAGCTCAGCGAGCTCCTGCACAGACAAACACACTGGTATCTTTAGGTACCACACCATACTCATCATGTGGAAGTTGAGTAATTGCATACTGAATTGCATGGCAAGAGAAGCTCAACCATCTCAGGCAGTTCTCCAAAGACCTGGGCATTGAAATGGAGCTAACATTTTACTTGAGCTTTTGAAATCTGCTGTCATATAGGAGAGCAAAATACTCTGGTTATTCTCAATTTCTTCTTCCTTGACTTCAGTTTCCTGAAGTTCCCTGACCAATTTCTGTTAGACTGCATTCAGAGAATCAAGGTCAGCCAATTTCCTACATCTTTGCAGTTCTCAAGCTTTATGTGTGTATAAGTAACACCAAGTAGCACCTAGAATGCCTGGTTTTAAAAATCAGAAACTTCAATGCCACATGCATAATTTATTAAATCTTGGGAATGCCCAAGAACCTGAACTAAAAAGTATATACTGTAAGATCTGGTGTGGGTGTTGTATATTCATATGTTGAGAAACAATGGTCTACCTTATAGGAAACAAAATTTTTAAGATCTACCAAGATTTTCCCTGATTCTCTACATTTAGCCAAGAAGTGATCCTAATACCTAAAGAGTACAATCTGAGAATTTGCCCCACCTCCCTTGTGCACTGTTATTAATGTTATCAGTTTGTTCATCTGGCATGTAAGTTAAATAATTTTCCTAGAATAACACTTGTTTTCATGTCTTTATTGAGTCTCCTGAAATATTCATTGATATCTGTAATGTTCTGTGCAGTGTAGACATTTTGGACATCCAAGATCACTCTGTCTTCTCCTTCACGGGTTCTTTGTACAATGTATCCATGTTCATCTTGGTTGAGCCATAAGGCTTAGGTCAGACCCTGCCAAACAGTTCTTCCGTGATCTGAGTGACTGAACCACCATTTTTAATTCTGAATTCCATCCCATACAACTTCACTGATACTAATAAGAAAATATCTGCTCCCCAGAGTCAAAATCTCGAGGTCCTTTTTCAACTCACATTTTACATGTTGTAACTGGGTAGAGAAGTACATACTACACAGAATGTCACTGAAATAAGGCTATAGACAAACTAGTCACTCCTGACTGTTTTCACAGTAAATATGTCCTGAAACACTATTAATTCTCTATTTTTCTTCCATGAACTCCATTCAGTATGTGTTAGTAACTCACCCCAACTTTGTGTCAGTAGCCAACATAATCTTCAAAAGGGGAATTTTGAGACTCTTAACAGTTACTAGTTGTGTCCCAAGTTGTTTGAGATTGGCATTCTAGTATCCCCTTTACAGAAATATAGAATAAATTAAGGAATCCTATTGAATGAAATCAAATGTGCAGGAACCGTATACTTAGATGAAAATATACAAAAGCCCTGCGTTTTTACACAGTGATTTCATTGAAACTTACCTTCCTGCCAGGAATGTTCCACTTTCGTTGATCACTTTATCCAAGAATCAAAATGACTGAAGGTATAGAGGCAATATGTTTGGATTTCTGAATCTTATCTCGTCCCATTTGAGCTCCTCACTCCTGCCGTGGGAATTAATGGAGAGTTAACTGTATAGAGAGGTGGGGCAAATGTACATCTTGTTTGTTATGAAACTTTTGCCTCACGTGACCAGTTTGATGGCTGAGTGTCACTGAATAGTCTCTGCAAAAGCTAAAGGCTGAGGAGTAACGCAGGCTTGGCAGCTTCCTTGGCCCCCTTCTCCTAGGCATGTACGTTCATCTCTGTTGCATCCTCTATAGCATCTAAAAGTTATGGGGAAAAATAAATTCTAATGTTTACTAAATGGAATGAAAATGGAAGGCTCCCCCAAGCCCCCACCACAGCTTGTCGTGAATATACGACCATTTCTACTGGTTCAAATTTGTGGAGTTATAGATTATATTTCCTAGTTTTAAATTAAACCAAAAGAAAAGGGAAGTTGGTTCTAAAAGATGCCTGCAAAGAAATCAAAATTGAAGATAGTATTAATAATGCAAGCATAATTTAAGAACAAAAAAAATTAGATGTGATCACTCTATTGTCCTAGTATGAGCTCTCTGTTTTTATGAGTTTAATAACAACATTGAAATAATTAGAAATTATTTTGGTAAAAATTAAACCAAAAAATTGTATCAAGGAAATCATTTATCATTGACAATATGATTCTAAATGTATAGTGTGACCTATTGGCTAATAATCGGTAATTCATCTTAAAAATAAGTATTAAGAACATAAAAACACCTCTTCCATTTTTCAGCAAATGATAATACAGTATCTTACAAAATTTCACTGAGCTTTAGTGGCAAATGCTGAGAAGTTCTTCTGGAGGTTCCTTACTTAAAAATAAAAGACAAAGCCCTACAAATTTGGGAAACACAAAAGAACACTTTTGGATGCATTAAAAATGACTGAAATTATACATGAAAGACAATTTAATAGCAAAATAAAATGCACTCCTTTGTCAGCAAATACGCTCGAAGACATGGAAAACATTACTGAAAAATTAAAAAAACAATGTTAGGAAAAATAGTGTGGTAAAACTGTTACACAGTTGGATGAAAATACAGATGTTGCTAATGCATCAAACTTACGGCATTTTGGTATATTATAGATTCTATTTCAATAACAAAACACATTGAATAAAGCTACTTTTTGTGTGCCAATAGAAATACCAGAAAAGATATAGTCTCAATACTAAATATTTCTTCGATAAAAAACAATGTTTTATGGAAAAAAATTTGTAAACAACCATTGATAGAACAGCTGCTCTGGCTGGAAAAAAGAGAGAATTCCAGAGTGAGTCTGGCACCACAAGTGAATTTTCTTCACTGCATTATTCATAAGCAAGCAAATGGCAGAAAAGAAGTACGTGTTGCAGGACGTCATGGATGTAGTTAATTTTATACAAATGGCACCTTTAAAGTGTACTAGAATCTTTACATCTGTAGTGAGATGGAAGAAAATTAGGAAACCCTTTTGTACCAGAGGTACACTAGTTATCTTGGGATAAATTACTTAACTAGTTGTCAAATTTCAGTCTTCTGAATTTACTAATCTTGTTTGTGAAGACAAGTGGCTCTGTGACTATTTTTCCTAGTCAATGTTTAAACACACACACACACACACACACACACACACACACACTCCACACTCTTCCCTTTCAGTACAATGCTGACATTTTAATAAGTGTGAAAATTAACCGTTTAAAGAAACTTATGCTAGCAGATGATATTTTGAAAACAGTTGTTTAAAAACCACCTGGGCTCCCAATCGTGGCTTTGCCACTTGTTAGCTGAGCAATTTGGCAAATTATGGACTCTCCCTGTGTCTCGGGCTTTTATCTGTGAGGGAGATAACAGAACCTGCTTCACAGGATTGTAGTCAGGATCTGATGAAATAATCAGAGAAGCTTAGCCCAGCGCCTAACAAATGGAAGGCATTCATTCAATAAATGTCAGCTGCTGTCAATATCACTCTTACCACCTCCATCATCACAGACATTACAAGCGCAGTTACCTTTCAATGTGCCAACTTGCTTAGGTGTAACTACACTCCCCAGAACTCCCTTTCCTGTATGTTTCTGGGCCACAGGGCAGAAGGGAGGCAACAGCCCTTTGTAGCCTATATGTGCTGTTTCTGATCTGCTGAATCACCCCCTCTGTTTAAAGCAGCGGCTGAGCCAAGCGTGTGTCTCAGCTCCATGAAGAAGGGTCCCAGCTTTTGCAGGATACTTTTGTCACCAACATCAGAGGGAGCAAGAATGAGCATGGCTTGCAATCCGTTCAGTCCGTGGTGTTTCAGCTTGTGCTCATGGGATTCCAGCCCCTTCACTCCCTTCCTTCCTGACTGTCTGCCCTGAGCTTCAGTCTCCAACCCCAGACATGGTGATAGACTACAAAGGGCTACTTACCCAACACCCATCATTACGTAAGCCAATTCTGCATACACAGATGTGTGAGTGTACACACACACACACACACACACACACACACACACACACACTAATACAACAGTCAAATGACTAGCAAAAGAATTTTTTTAAAAATTGCACTAATAGTTTGAACTAAATTGGCCAAAACAACCCATCACGGGTTTTCTGGGACTTGAGACAGAGAGAACTCTCTAGATGGAAGCGAGCAAGTGTGTACATACCACACCAGTGGAAGGGCAGGGGTACAGTCAGACGTGAGGGGTTAGGGCTGGATGCTAGTAGTTAGACGGTCAGCCCAAAAGTCGAGCCAAGCAGAGAGGCAAGACCCACTAAGCACAGTGAAAGCATGGGTATTTACACTCGCCCCACCAAGTACCCCTCATCTTCTCTGCAGCACCATAACACCATAACGGATCTTGCCCTGGATTTTACCCATTCTTCACTAAGGCAGGCAGGGGAACTTCCCAGCTCTCCCTATTGCCAAAAAATCAAAATGAACTTTTCTAGTTGGTGTTTTGTTTTTAACTGCAAAGAGAATACACGAAAATTTAGCCTCGTTGTTAACTACTATTGAATATAGTATTGCCCTTTCCTGATCATTACTCAGCTATTGTAAGGGATCCGCATGGCTCCTGAAACCAACCACACATATATTTCATCACCAATTTTCAGAATAGTCTTCCACTGTTCAAAATCATGGGCTCCAGGGAAATGTGCTGGTGGTATTGTTCACACTCCTTTGGTCTCAATTTCAGAGCTCGGATTTTTCATTCTCCTATTTCATCCACTGTATCTCTATCTTTCTTCCTATCCACATTTCTCTGCATTAACCATTTCTTCCTCTTAAATTATTTCTTCATGACTCCCAGCATGCTTCATGGTTAGCACTCAGCACATTCCTGGTAGTTCACAGGGAATACTTGATTGATGAAAGATAGATAGATAGAGTTTTGAGGTGCACTTTTCTTCTGTGGAAGATTTTTCCAGTGACCACAAAGGAAATGATAAAAGGAGAGAAGAACAGACATTTTATCAAGGAAATATGCTACAAACTATTAAGCCAAATGGAGGAAATGAATGCTCTGTCCCATACAGAGATCACAAAATTGTCATGAGGTGAAGATTTAGTAGTTTGATTGTTGCTTCTAACTATAGCGATTTTAAAAAGTAACAACTCTGCCTCATTATAGTTAAGAACACGAAAGATTTGGTCAGTAGTGTTGCAGGCTGTCTCTTCCTTCTTCCCACCCCTAGCACTATCCTATTGCCTATTGCCTGTAATTCACTTCTAAGACTTTGATAGCATCCTCATAATGGTCTGCTCAACAATAGTACCATTAGAGTTTATTCAAAAAGTCAGATTGGCAGAAACTCTGCTGGAATGGGAACATTCTCTCAAGCATCATAAGCACTATTGGAAAAGATCTGCAATGTCTAGGAAACAATTAAAGCCCCTAAAATGGACTGTGCAGCTATTTATTCTCATTAAGAGATGGGAAAATACAGGTTAAATTACCTTATAGCAAATTAGATGGGAAAGTAGAGAACATAATCATGTAATAAAAGACCTATATAACTCCTCCCATTTTTCAAAGCACTCTACCAATTGTCATTCTAGCTTCCAGAACAGACTAATACTCCAGAGCCAAAGCAGAGATTATTACAGAATTAGAAGCAGCATTTTCTCTTTAAATCAACCCTAGAGGCTTTGATAAAAGTCCAGCTTAGAACATCCAGAATGAGGTGCAAGCGGTGGTCATCACTCTTGGATTTTTTTGTACTTTATAAAATATTTCTGAATTTTATAAAGTGTCTCTGTGCATCAGAAGTTTCCTCTGTTTTTTTTACATTGGTTGAATTTCATATCTAGATGTTCCACGTTCAGTATATGAATAGGAGATGGAGATGAAACAATTTTCTGTTCAAAATGCTTGAAACACTTAACTGTAATACATCAACTTCATTGTTGATTAAAATGTCACAATAAAGTACAATATAATTTATTAGTCTTTTAAAGTTCAAGAACTTCTTTTGCATAATCCTTTGCCAGTGGAATGTGATTTATTTGGATAGTCCAATTTTAAGGTCACTGTCCACTCTTGAGAACTACATTTTAAAGCCTTTTTGATTAAATCTTAAAAAATATATTGCTATTTATATGTGAAGCCAACCCTATGATCAAATGGGTATATGAGATGTGTACTTTGAGAAAGACTTCCTGTAATTTATTAATTGAGAGTTTACTTTGTTTTCTTTGTTAGGATCTCAGAGCTGTTGTCGGCTCTGAGCTGCACAGTAAACACTTCCTCCATAGTGCCTCTACCAGGTTTCAGCCACTCAGACCATCCCTGCAGCATTTACCCCATCTCTCCGCTCTGTAGTTCGGTGCTGTGCAGGAATAAAGCAAAGAGCACATTATCAGAATGGTTTACCGACTCTCCAAAAGGAGTAGGCTCCAATGCTCAGATTCATGTGACCCAGTGCCTGTCTCTTCAAATGTCCGCTCTCAGATGACTCATCTCCTTATCTCAAAATCTATAATCATAAAGGACAGATAAGAAATAGGTCCATTAGAGTCAATCAGTAATCAATGGGGTGTCTAGGTGGCTTAGTCGGTTAAGTGTCCGACTCTTGGTTTTGTCTCAGGTCAATGTCTTGGGGTCATGAGATCAACCCACGCTCAGCAGGGAGTCTGCTTGAGATTCCCTCCCCCTCTTCCTCTGTCCCTCCCCTATACACATGCTCGCATGTGCTCTCTCTCTCTCTCTCTCTCTGAACAGGGGTGCTTGGGTGGCTCAGTCGGTTTAGCAACTGCCTTCAACTCAGGTCATGATCCCAGGGTCCTGGGATCAAGCCCCACATTGGGATCCCTGCTCTGCAGGAAGCCTGTTTCTCCCTCTCCCACTGCCTGCTGCTCCCCCCCCCCAACTTATGCATGCTCTTTCTCTCTCTCTCTCTCTCTCTGTCAAATAAATAAAATAAAATAAATCTTAAAAAAGAATCAATCATCAATCAAATGAAATCCATCAGAAAGTCAACTAATACTTATAATTTAAAATTTAAATAGAAATAATGAATTACAAATAAAGTCATTTAATACACGGAGTGAGAAAAAGCTAAGAGGGATCTTTAGGGTTTTTTTTAAATATACATTTTACACTTTTTATGAAATGGTGCCAAGAACTACACAAATGACAAAGCTGGTGTTACTTGATCTGGATGGAATAAGTTATAAAATAGGAGTTTATTATTTTATTTTCATCTGGGGTCCAAAGACCTAAAACAACAAATGATAACACTTTCCACATTCCAAAATTGAGAGCTAGACCATGTGAGTAAGGCCTGCATGTAAGGGGGTAGAAGCCAGTTATGTAATTTTTAAATGACCACCCTCTCCCCTTCTATGAAGGAAGTTAGAGATTAGATAAAGAGTTTAATAAGAATTATCAGTGTGCAGTTAATGCCATTCCATTCACCAGCAGACCTTCAAGAGTAGCCTAACATCCACTTTTCCCATGGACCAAATGATGCTGGTCTGGGGTTGTCTAAGAGAACCAGCTGAAGGAGAGGCAAAACTTCAGGGATCAAAGGAAAACTCAAAAGTGAGCCAGAGGAGATGCAGTTAGTAGGATCCAGGCAATTTCTGATAACAGATCTCCAGCATCAGGAGGAGACAGGTAGGATCTCTGAAAAGCCACAAACACATCATGAAAGCATCTAACAACCTTCTCTGTCCCTCCTCTCATCTCCGCCATCAAGCTTCCTCTCTCCTTTAGATCCCAGCGGAGTTCAAGACCACGGGTAAGCCAGCTGGGAAGAAGAGAAAGAAGTAAAAGAGAACACAGAAGAAACTGATCACACTCGCATTTCAGACTACAGATCTTCCTCAACTAATGATGGTGTCAAGTCCCCACAAGACCATCTTGAGTTGAAAATGTCATAAATCGAAAGTGCATGTACCATGAAACCTACGCAGCATCCTAGCCTAGCCCGGCCTACCTTACACGTGCTCAGAACACTTACATTAGCCTACAGTTGGGCAGAACCATGCAACACAAAGCCTCTTTGATAATAAAGTGTTGAATATCTCATGTGATTTACTGAATACTGTACTGAAAGTGAGAAACAGATGGTTGTCTGGGTGCAAAATGGGTGTCAGTGGATCAGTTTTTGACCCTGTCAATCATGTGGCTGGCTGAGAGCTGCAGCTGTGGCCCGGCATCACAAGAGAGGATCATACCACATATCACAAGCCCAGGAAAAGACCCAAATTCCAAAATTCCAAATACAGTTTCTAATGAATGCATATTGTTTTCACACCATCAGAAAGTCAAAGAATCGTTACGTCGAACTATCACAAGTTGGGGACCATCTGTATTGGCTTCCCAGGTGGAGCTGGCCCACACTGGAAGTGGCCCTGGGAAGATAGATAATATAATCTCCTTTTAAATCCCACTGGAGAATGCAGTGCCTTCCCCCACCAAAGGAAAGATTCTACGAAGGGCCCAGGACTAGCTAACGGCAGAGCCAGAAGTCTTTGGCTGCCTAGTTCATCCTTGCTCTCCCACCGTCCTATAGGATACATGTGAGCACCAGCCCCGAGGTGATGTTAATCAAGAACGTGAGGATTGGGGGCCCCTGGGTGGCTCAGTCAGTTAAGCATCCAACTCTTGATTTCGGCTTGGCTCATGATCTTGGGGTTGAGGGATCAAACCCCATGTGGGGCTCTGCACTCAGTGGAGGGTCAGCTTTGGGACTCTTGCCCTCTGCCCCTTCCCCATGCTCGCTCACGCTCGCATTCTCTGTCTCTCTAAAATAAACAAATCTATAAAAAAAAAAAAAAGTGTGAGGATTTGTGCTCTGTGAGTGAAATGACCTTAAATTACTGAGGAAATATAATATTTCATTTTAATAATATTAACATGTTCTATGAAAAGCAAATTACACTAAAATGTCCAAAGAATGTCCACATAGTAGTAACTACCATTTATTCAGCCCCTGCTATGAAGATAAAATTAACTTTCCCTGGCTATAAGTAAATGTGTACCAAATGATTTATTACCAGGTAAGTATTAGTATGTGCCAAGTATGTGCCAAATGTGCCATGCATTTACTCATTTGTCTCCCGCGTTAGCTACATGAGGAAATTGTCATTAGCCGTATTTTTCGAATGAGAAAAATAACACTCAAAAAAAAGTAAGTGAGGGGCGCCTGGGTGGCTCAGTCGTTAAGCATCTGCCTTTGGCTCAGGTCATGATCCCAGGGTCCTGGAACAGAGCCCCGCACTGGGCTCCCTGCTCCGCAGGAAGCCTGCTTCTCCCTCTCCCACTCCCCCCTGCTTGTGTTCCCTCTCTCACTGTGTCTCTCTCTGTCAGATAAATAAAGAAAATCTTAAAAAAAAAAAAAAGTCAGTTTTCTAAGGTTACTTAACAGGTATGAGGTTTCAGCAGGACTCAACTCAGGGCTAATCTCCAAACCTGTGTTCTTTCACTGTGTTCCAGTGAAGAAAACAAGGAAGGAAGGAGAGGAGGGAAGGAGAGAGAAGGGGAGGAGAGAGGAAGCAAGGGAGGAAGAAGGAAGAAAAAGGGAGTAGGGACTGAGGAAAGCAGGAAGAGAGGGGAGCAAAGACAGAACAGCTGACAGTAAGAAGTAATGGACAAGCAGTACCTCGGGCAGCTATGAAACACTTTTCACTCCAGGGACAGCCATTTTTTTTTTTGGCAGATTTTTTATTGTTATGTTAATCACCATACATTAGATCATTAATTCCTGATGTAGTGTTCCATGATTCATTGTTTGTGCATAACACCCGGTGCTCCATGCAGAACGTGCCCTCTTTAATACCCATCACCAGGCTAACATATCCCCCTACCCTCCTCCCCTCCAGAACCCTCAGTTTGTTTTTCAAGTCTGTCGTCTCTCATGGTTCGTCTCCCCCTCCGACTTACTCCCCTTCATTCTTCCCCTCCTGCTATCTTCTTCTTTCTCTTTTTTCTTAACATATGTTGCATTATTTGTTTCAGAAGTACAGATCTGTGATTCAGCAGTCTTGCACGATTCACAGTGCTCACCATAGCACATACCCTCCCCAATGTCCATCACCCAGCCACCCCATCCCTCCCAACCCCCACCACTCCACCAACCCTCAGTTTGTTTCCTGAGATTAAGAATTCCTCATATCAGTGAGGTCATATGATACATGTCTTTCTCTGATTGACTTATTTCACTCAGCATAACACAGGTAGCAACCTCTTCGACCTCAGCCGCAGCAACTTCTTCCTGGAAACATCGCCAAAGGCAAGGGAAGCCAGGGCAAAAATGAACTCTTGGGATTTCATCAAGATAAAAAGCTTTTGCACAGCAAAAGAAACAGTCCACAAAACCAAAAGACAACCAAAAGAATGGGAGAAGATATTTGCAAATGACATATCAGATAAAGGGCTAGTATCCAAAATCTATAAAGAACTTATCAAACTCAACACCCAAAGAACAAAGAATCCAGTCAAGAAATGGGCAGAAGACATGAACAGACATTTTTCCAAAGACATCCAAATGGCCAACAGACACATGAAAAAGTGTTCAACATCGCTCAGCATCAGGGAAATTCAAATCAAAACCTGAATGAGATACCACCTCACACCAGTCAGAATGGCTAAAATGAACAAGTCAGGAAACGACAGATGTTGGCGGGGATGCGGAGAAAGGGGAACCCTCCTACACTGTTGGTGGGAATGCAAGCTGGTGCAGCCACTCTGGAAAACAGTATGGAGGTTCCTCAAAAAGTTGAAAATAGAGCTACCATACGATCCAGCAATGGCACTAGTGGGTATTTACCCCAAAGATACAAATGTAGGGACCCGAAGGGGTACATGCACCCCAAAGTTTATAGCAGCAATGTCCACAATAGCCAAACTGTGGAAAGAGCCAAGATGTCCATCGACAGATGAATGGATAAAGAAGATGTGGTATATATACACAATGGAATATTATGCAGCCAACGGCCATTATTATTTTAAAGAGCAGACAGTGTGTAACCCGGTAGGAAAAAAAAAACCAGCCCCTCCCCCTCCTACCTTAAAATAGGGAAAGGGAAATATATGAGCTAGGAGATTTCAGGGATAATCAAGGTAAGTTTGTGTCACCCTGCTTTCAAATGGAATTACCTAGAGAAAGGAGTCTTTTTGTGCATTTGGAGAGAACATCATAAAGTATAATTAAGCAACTTACCAGACGCCTTCCTCTTTCATGAGCAACACCTTTATTATCTTCAGATATTAGTGAAAATTAAACCCAAAAATGTTTAAGTTGTAGGCATAAAAGCAGAAGCAGTTTGGCTTGGGACCTACATCCTGGTCTGTTTTGTCCAGGCATAAACATTTCCTTAATTTTCAAACACTAAAAGACAATAGCATTACATGATTTAAGGTGTGAGGTGGCATGCCGTTAATAGGTACATTAAGTAGTACAACCAATTAATCTCTGTTTGATATAACATAGGAAGTTGAAAATACCTCTGAAATTCAGTCTGTCACTAATGAGTCTTTGAGAGCCCAACTCAAAAGCCAACCTGAACAGGGCTCTTGATTATGCGCCCTATACCGCCTTCTAGAGTCAAAAATCCCAAAGAGCAGGCAAAGCCACCCTGAGGTATAGAAATTTAAACTGCTGTTGGAGACACACACAAGCACAATCATGATTGCATACACGAAGGTAAACCACAAGAATTAAATTTTGGTAAGCTGTAACCAAATAAGTAAAGTATGAAATCAAAAAAGTAGCCATTTATAGACAACTGAATATTAAGTCAGTATTTCCTGCATAGTATGGGTTTCCTTTTCTGCATGTTTATCATCCAATTAATGCAATGTCCTGCTATTTGGAAGCTGGGACAATCTCTGTATGAATAACTTGGAAATGAGGTCCTGGCATGGTTTTGCGATGCAGAGAGCTGTAAGTTCCCTACAACACACCAACTCAAGCACCTAGCATCTTCACAAAGCCCTGGTAACTAGGTCATTCTAGAGACACACATGAGATTTTTTAAAGGAAGGGGCAGCAGTTTTTGAAAATAAAGAACAAAACTCAAGTCATTCTTATTCTGTTTTTTTTTTTCCAAGTCAAATACCACCAAACTACATTATTCTGATAAATGGTGATAGCATGTTGATAGAGTCACTAACAAGATGCTCTTTGATTTCATTACAATAAAACAACTCGCCTCATCTTGATTCCTAAAGTAATTAATCCTTAAATTACCCTCTGATAAGCTGAAAAGATGTTTAGCCTAGCAGGAGAAATATGTTCCTAACATAAGGTCAAGAACACTATTGAAAAGTGCAGCCCATCTGTATTTCTGAAAGTTAAGATCTTCAGGTTTAATTACATAAGTGATTTCATTTTAATCTATGTAGAAAAGATGCCTTTTATTAAAAAGGTGATGATAGCTAATGAAAACTAACACAGGGGTTGCTTGATGCCAATATCAGAGGAAGTCTGATTGTGCTAAAAAGCATTGAAAATTACCACTCTACATAAACAAGTTGATATCTTTTTTAAAAAAGATTTTATTTGAGAGAGAGAGAGAGAGAGAGCACAAGCAGGTGGAGGGGCAGAGGGAGAGGGAGAGGCAGACTCCCCACTGAGCACAGAGCCTGATCACAAGTCCATGACCTGAGCGAAAGTCGAACGCTTAACTGACTGAACTGAACCCACCCAGGCAGGCACCCTGACAAATTGATATCTTTTAATTTGTATTATTTAATTGGACTTTTAATCCACAGAATTTTCATTTCTCTTTATCTGTGCTATTTTCTAATACACAGAGCACTTCAGCAAATACTACCATCACTTCGAATCAAAACATAAGTATTTGAACACATATGTAAAAGAAAGTATGAAAAAAATGTGTAAAATAAAAATATGTGAAATATTAACAAATATGTAAAATACATAGTTGTGAGGTTTGGTTTTTAAAGTAAAATGCATCCTTAAGTTGTCATTTATTGTATTTTGTGATAATAAAGCCTATTTCATAAAAATACAGAACTATTACAAAGAAAAGAAACTAACTATAGACCTCCCACCTAGAGTTAACCTACACACACACACAGCTCAAAATTGAATCATATGCACATAGCCTATTACAATCTACTCTGTTCTTTTAAAATTCTGTCATTTCATCTGTGATTTTCTAAAATATAAGCATTAATCAGGAAAACAATTAGAATATAATAATGTGTTTTTCTTCAGGAATTTAAAGCAAAGGATGATGGAAATAAAACTCAAAACTGCTGATTGCTTTATTCATCATTCCATTTGGTCTCTTAGTTATATTTATGAATCTCATTGCATCACCCAAGTCAAGCACAAATGGCAAGAAGAAAAGTGGAAAAATGGGCTTAAACTATATCTAGGACTGATAAGTTACCATTAGAGGGTGCAAGTAAAACATCTTTGCTCCTTTTCTGTACAGAACTGAGTTTTAGTCGCCACCCAATATGTGTGCATCTTCTTAAGTCCGACTGCCCTTAGAATCACCTGGAGAGGGGCACCTGGTTGGCTCAGTTGACTCAGTGTCCGACTCTTGATTTTGACGCAGGTCATGATCTCAGGGTCCTGAGATCAAGCCTGTGGGGCTCTGCACTCTGCAGGGAGCCTGCTTGAGATCCTCCCTCTCCCTTTGCCCCTCCCCACCACGCTCACGCTCTGTCTCTCTCAAATAAATCTTAAAAAAAAAAAAAAAAAAAAAGAATCACCTGAAGAGCTTCCATAATGGGCTGCTTCCTGGGCCTAATCACAAACCATTTAAATGAGAATATTTGTGGTCCCTGACAATCTTTACAAAAGCTCCCTGTGTTAAGCTGTATTGAGGCTTGACATGTAGTGAGGATTGATAACTACTGGTCTACCTGATAGCTAAACCATGACATTAAATGAGATCATCAAGAGATCAATTGTCAATGGGGAAGAAAAGAGACCTAAAGAGTGAGCCCTGGGATCTTACAGCATTTAGGGAGGTAGAGAGATAACAGTGAAAAGGAGCACCAAAGAAGCTCCAGGGAAACAGGAGAGGACAGGGTTCTTGTAGCCCCAATGGAAGAAGTGTCGCGAGGGAGAAGGGGATGGTTACCCATGGAAAATGTTAAGTCAGGAAATATAAGGATTGAGTGTTGACCATGAAATTTAGCGAGAGAGGACCCTGGTAACCTTGACAAAAGCAGTTTTGGAAAACTGATGGAGACAAAATTGATTAGAATCTGTTTATACAAAACCGGGAGAAAGTGGATATTTAAAAATCTTTTAACGATTCTTGTTATTAATAGAGCAGAGCAATGAGTTAGGAACTGAAGAGACTGTAGTGTCAAGGGAAAGACATTTTTAAAGGGGAAATGACAAGTCTGTATAATGACAAGAATGATCCAGAGAAGAGGAAATAATGATGATGTAGAAGATTGCAGGAAGGGATGTCCTTGAGTATATATGGCTTTGGATGACTCAGTGATAGCTCATCTGCAGGAGGAGGAATGGCAGAAATATGGTGTCAATGCATGTAGGTCAGGAGACTAGTGTGGGAAATGCTCCCGACTGCTTCTCTTTTCTCTGGGCAGAAAGAAACAAGGTCATCACCTTACAATGAGGATGACAGTGATGCTGATGGAGACCTGAGTGGAGAGAAGAGGGGAACGAGGCCCCTCACAGAGACTAACATTAAATGACCCAGAGATATGGACATCCTCTACCAATACTACCAAGAGTGTTTTGTACACAGTAGACACTCATTTAGGTTAAGAAATGAAGGTTTCTTCATGAAATGTTGCTTCAGTGTAGGCTAAAATAAAACAAAAACAAAAACAAAAAACTTTGAGAATCCAGGCTTTATCTTTGTACCCACCAAAATCATCAGAAAGATGCCTATTTAAACAGTATTCCCTTGCTATGCCTGGATGGCAATGTATTATCATATCCTTGGTTTTTATGGAGGGGCAATGAAAGAAACAGTCCCTTCCTCATTAGAGGTTTTGATGTTGTTTTTGTTTTTGAGGACATTATCCTAAGTTGCTTAGTGCCCCCGCTATGAAGCCCCGAGTGAAATGTTTATTCTGAAGGTGTCAGAAAAAGCTACTTGTATCTCATATTCAAACAAGTACAGTGTACCTCATTAAACAATAAGATCTATATAAATGAGTAACTTCCTTTTTTGTTATGTCTGCAAGAAACTCAGAGCCAAATTTATGCCTCAGCTATAACCATTATCAGGCACATGTGGCCTGCACAATCGGGATCCAATTTTCCCCCTGAAACCTACTTCATATTTTAATTTACATTTTTCTGAAGTCTAATTTTATTTGAATTTACATTTTACTATTTTCTTCTAAACCACCACGAATTTATTTATGGTATAAAGCAGTGTGTAAATAGAGGTAAATTGGTACAAAAGCATATAAGGTTGGAATTGCAAACATGATTTGTCTCCAAGATATTGGTGCATTACTACATGTATACAGTTCTTGAAACTTTTGTGCTCATGATCCCATTCAGATGTTCCCTTTAATCCTTTGATTACCAGCCTGAGTTTCCCAGCCAATGAACTAAGATTCATGTCTGAATTAGCATCTTGCCTACCACACAGCAGGCATGTGCTGAAATTTTCATGGGACCAAGATACCCACACCAAGCTCTTCACACTACACTCCATGTCTCCAGATCCCCACAAGCAAAAGAGCCTAGAAAATTCTGTTCAGAAACTAAAAGTGGATTGTAGTTTTTCAAAAAGTTTCTATTTCAATTGTTTTCTTTCCAATATGAAGTAATAAACAGGCAGCTGCATGCTGCCAAAATCTATCAGTGTAGATTTTCTTCTTTGTATTTCTTTCTTTTATACTAACGGCTAGTTTTTCCCCGCCTGTATTTTAAATGCTTTTGTGCTTCTGACGTTTGCTTTTATTTGTGGTCTCTGCATCGACATTATACAATTAGATCTATTAAACAAGCGCCCCATCCTCCAACATTATTTGCTCATTTTTACAGCAAGATCTTGAGGAAGAATGGCAGGGCTAAGAAAAGAAACTCCCCCAAGTGCAGGTAGATACCAAAATACCAATAGAAAACGACAGTGTCCTTTCATTCTGTTGACATTTCAAGGACTGTATTTCTTTTGGTGACCCCCTAAAGGCTTCCAACCCTCAATTTCATGGACCCTCATCAAAAGATGTTATCATGTTGTGTCAACCGACAAAAATAGCACGGTCGCATATAAAATCAAGTGGCACAAAACTCACTCAGCCTCAAAGGCACAGTAAATCTGGAGCATTTTTAATATTTAAAATTCTAAACAATATTTTTGTTCTAGGCTTTAAGCATATATTTTTATAGTTACTAGTTTAGCACTTCTTTTTACAGCTCACACAAACAGTGCTGTCTTTTTAAAGGGACAACTTTACAAAGGGACAACTGAGACAGTGATGTCAAACTGCACCATGGTTGTTAATTCTTAATGTCTGCAGGAAAAGTGTTGGCTCTGGGGTGAGTTCTTAGGCTTGACCATGGAAAATGGTAAGGAAAGGATTAGGAAATGGGGGACCCAGGAGACAAAATAGAAAACAAAGCAAACACAAAAATTAGGACCAGAAATGTAGAGTTGGGAAAAGGGTAAATTCTTTCTTCATTAGATAGTTGAATACACTGAGGTCCAGGCGGTCTTCAAGACTGGATGCAACATCTCGGGGCTAATCTGCATTAAAGCCAGGCCTGGTTTGTCATTTTCAAGCCAACCATATCACATCACAGTGCCATAATGAAAAGAGTTAACTCACTGACGGGATTAAAACTGAAAATTCAAGTGTTGCCATCATTATGATAATTGAAGTTTCATGGTGTAATTAACATTTCATCCAAAATGCTGTTGTTGAGTGATAAGTCATTACAAGACTACATTAAACAGACTAGATTTTTAAATGAAGAGAAATTTTATTCCCAAGTAGAAAGGTCTCAATTATGGAAAGCAATTGAGAACTACAGTATAAATATCTCCAAGAGCAAGGATACAACATAACACACTAAATATCAGTCAAGGAAATATCAAGATTATCAGAAATGCAAAAAAAAGCAATTCCTAAGGTAGGAAAATTTATAATAAAAGTGCATTGTAATTAAAATGCTCTGCCACGTGTAATATCTTGATTCCAGCATTCTGAACTTATTTAGCTCATTCTGATACTCATTTCTCTCCATACTATGAATGTTGGTTTGTGTGTCAAACTCTCATCATCTCTAGCAAAAAAAAAAAAAAAAAAAAAAAAATCATATAGAAAAGAAGGGAAAGCAGAAGTGCCTTTCTTGTTGTGACAAAATACTTTGCAAAATGAGAACTGAATCCCATGTGGCAACATGGTAATGAGATGACATGTAATATTTATGTAAATTTTCAAAAGGTTGAAGTATAAGAAATCTTTAGTCACAAGAGGCTTTCTTTAAGCTTATTCACTTCAGAATGTGTATGACAACAAAAGCTCAAAAAATGAAAATTAAGTAATAAATGCATAGTGTTGCATTGTGGGGAAAACATTATCCATGAAAATGAAAATTTGTAATGAAAATCCAATATTACAGTGAGTTTAATAAAGCCAGCAATCACCACAACTTAACAATAAAGGAATCCTATGAAATGATGAGTTGACAAGATACAGTAGTTTTTAGCTGCTTATATAAAATATGCAAGAAAAATTTTCAGGAACTAAGATGTTTGTATTCGTTGATATCTTTAATAATAATAAAAGCATTTAGTTTTTGCTTAACATAGATCCTCCTAAAAAAAACTTCACATGCGCATAGTTTCATTCGTATAGCGATACAACACACTTATGGGTGCACAATGAAGAAGATAGAAAGGTAAGTGTAACTTATTCCCAGCCATGAAATTTCTGGCATAGAGAAAGCACTGGGAAAAATGATTCTTATCATTAGGGTTTTCTCATCACTTTTACTCAAGTTAACAGGACTTCCTATCCATTAGAATGATGAGAACAAATGAAATTTTGCCATCATTGTATATGACATGAATTACCTCTTGTAGAAACTGGGAAATATCCTGACATTATTCTAATATGTTGATTCTCAAAGTAACTGTATGTTCTCTAAATAGAAAGATCACAATAAGTTTACCTTCTTTAACTACAGAGTTCTGAAGAATCCAGTGATAAAGAGGCATTTGTACTCAACACAAATCATAAAAGAACTTGACAGTGCTCTTCCCTTTTTAACCTATTCCTTCTTCCTGGGCAATCTCACCTACTCCCATAGTGTTGACCACCAATAATATGCAGATGATGCCCACTTGTTTGCCCCTGACTTTGTCCCTGAGCTTCTCTAGGCTCTTGGGGCCCAGATGCACCCAGAAATATCGATCTCAACACTACTTAGGCACCTCCAGCTTTGTATGTTTAAAACGGAGTTGTTACTGCATGCATCTGAAGCCTGCCCCTTCTCCTGAAGGCACCCTTCATATCAGAGCACCATCATCTAAGCTGTCATTCAAGCCAGAACACTTGTTGACGCCTTTGACCCTGGTCTCTGCCTCAAGCTCCCGACCCAACCAAAGAGCACACCAAAAGCATTTCCTCCTAAATATTTCTCAAAAGTATGCCTTCCGCTGCATGCCTAGCACCATTTTCCCGCTTCAAACCTTCACCATTTCTCACGTGAGCGACTCAAATGGCTCCTTCACCAGCCTGCCTGCTTCCCCTCAAAATAGCACCCGGAGAGTCTCCATCTGCTCTCTCCGCAGTTCTGTGCATGTCTCTCTGCCATAAAGGCCCTGCAGGGCTCCCTCCACCCCCGACCCCCCGCCAGAGCCAGATCCCTTAGAATGGCCCATGCTTTTCATGACCTGTCCCTGTTCTACAGTATTAACTGTCTTTTGTCACTTCTAGCAACACTACCTTTCACAGAGTAGTTGTTTATATTATTATTATTATTATTATTATTAGCACTATTATTATTTCTCCATGCTCCTTTTATCTACCTGTGCCCTCCTGGACTAATCAACCTGTGCTCACACTATTGGACTCGGCTCTTCCAAAAAGCCTTTTCTGAAACCACAGACTCACATAGATGCCTGAGCAAACACATAAGATCATGTTGTCATTTCAGACTCAAGTGAACCCGAGAGCTTATCCATTAACAAGTTTTAGTCATAATTTCAAAGATATAGGCAATCAAGTGGCTCAAATTAAATAAGGAGATGTCTGAGGCTGTGAGGTGGTTCCCAAGTCCTTCCTTCCCCAAACAGACAAGAGCCGATGGTAAGCCAAGTCCTCAGAAGTCATTTCCTCTCCGTGGGGATGTTTAGTTTATGAAACATACCCATTTTATGTCACCCAGCTTACGTGACATTATTTTAGGAAATGTACTGACTATAGGCAATCCTTCAACAGAGCCATTTTGTTAAGAACATTCCACAGATAAGGATATTCTAGCAAATATCATTAATCTGTTTACTAGGAGGTGCAATTATCATATTGACAAAGCTACCCAGGTCACCTGTCTTTTTTTTTCTTTCCGCTAGGAGTATACTCTGACACCCATCCCCATGGTAGAAAAAGTGTAAATACAAATAGTGGGTCCCCTGATTTAAACCTTTCCTCTCCGGGCGCCTGGGTGGCTCAGATGGTTAAGCGTCTGCCTTCGGCTCAGGTCATGATCCCAGGGTCCCGGGATCGAGTCCCGCATCGGGCTCCCTGCTCCTTGGGAGTCTGCTTCTCCCTCTGCTTCTCTCTCTCTCTCTCTCTGTCTGTCATGAATAAATAAAATATTTAAAAAAAAATAAAAAAATAAACCTTTCCTCTCCACCCACTCCCCGCATCTTATATTCTAGTAGGAATACCTGAAGTTTTGTCAGAGCTATTTTGATGTGGCTATACTCACAGAGGTCTTCACATTGGGAGAGCAGATGTTTTAACACAATCTATAAAGCAAAACAAAACAGAAAACTCTTAGTCTTTTAAAAAACTTATTACCTCATCAATGTGTATAGCTGACACCTAGATACCATCCACACGTCAACCCTATATACCTCAATGATTATATTTCTGGATGGGATAAGGCTTGGGGAAGAGGAAAGAGTCAGAACTTATATGGCCAGAGATGTTCATTGTGCACAATGGCAATTAAGAAAAAGTCATAAAGGGGGCGCCTGGGTGGCTCCGTCAGTGAAGTGTCTGCCTTTGGCTCAGGTCATGATCCCTGGGTCCTGGGATTGAGCCCCACATAGGGCTCCTTGCTCAGGGGGTGTCTGCTTCTCCCTCTCCCTCTGCCCTTCCGCTCAACTCATTCTCTCTCTCTGTCTCTCTCAAATAAATCTTTTAAAAAGAAAAAGTCATAAAATAAATTTCATAAGAATAAAGTTGAATTATTTTAATTCAAATGCAGCATTTCCATGTCACGTTCTTTAACAATTTGTATTAAACTTTTCTAACATATATATTCATAATTAACTTCTAAGTTTCTGAATTTCAGATATTTCCAGACATTCTAAACTTCTTCAATGACACTTTCCTCTCTTTCCCTTAATTAAAATAGACCTTTCTTTCATTGGCACAGTTTCCTCGCTGCTCTAATAAAGGCTAATCGTGTTTACACCTTAGAACCCTCAAATTTCAGAGGGGGCATTACAGTCTTTCCTACTCCATAATGCTAGTCACCTTTCATTCTTGCAAGAAACACTCATTCGTTGGGTCTCAAGCTTTTCAATTGTAACATCTTATGCCACTTCAACTGATTGTAATCTACTGACCTAGAAATTCCCTCTTTTCATTTATATCAGATTCATTTAAATATCAGGTCATGTCAATCCTGATTGCTTTCACTGGACAAAGACAGTCATGTGGCCATGCTGAAACTGAAGGGAGTCAGACCATGTACTTTTCTGTTTCCCCAGGAAGAGAGATGAACCAGATCCATCAGGAACACTGTAATATCTGACATACTCTACATAAATTTTTAAAACTTCCATATGTCAGAAAGTATAACATAAACAGTACTAAAAGTCAGGTAACAACTGGGTAGAAACTATTTCAAACATGTATTATAAAAAAAAAAAAGATTACTATCCAGAATATATAATGAAATCCCTCTTTTCATTTTAATTATTTCAATTACTTAAATATAGAATTAGACTTTCCTCTTGGGTCAGTTTTGGTGAGTTACATTCTTTTTTCATTTTCTCCATAGAAATGTTTTGTCATATATTTCAGACATTTGAGTACTCAAAACATCTCTTTCCTGGAGTGCCTGGGTGGCTCAGCTGGTTAAGCGTCCGACTCTTGATTTCGGCTCAGGTCATGATTTCAGTATCATGAGATCAAGTCCCGTGTCGGGCTCCGCACTCACTGCAGAGTCTGCTTAAGATTCTCTCCCTCTACTCCTCCCCCCATGCTGTCTCTGAGTCTCTTTCTCTCTCTCAAATAAACAAATAAAACCTTTTAAAAAACACATTTATTTCCTCCATACCTTTGCTCAGAAAGTCACTTAAGTACTCCTGCAAAATGAGAAATCAAATCCCACAAAACAAAGTAAATCAAGGAATTTAAAATTAAACAGTAATATAGTCATAATACACTGGTATAGCAGTATTATAATACATTAATTTCTCCCTTTGTAGATGAAGATCTGTGGAATTAGGCTTTTTCAAATACTCTATGAGAGAATGTAAACATAAAGTTTAGAATGCATGTATCCCATTGCCCAGAATTTCTGCTCCTTGATGTGAGAAAATGAGAGCACAAAAAGAATGCATTATGAAGCAAATCTATACACAATGACCGGAAAAATCTCTCTCAGACATATTGCTAGGTTAAGAAGCTGCATATCAATACTTAGAGTGGTCTATTTATGTTAAAATTATGCACATAAATAAAACAAAATTATAGGACCTGCTCTTTGTACATATATGTGCAATATCAGTACATAGAAAATGGTCTCATATGACCAACCACAGATTATCAGTGTGAAATAAGACTGGATGAGGCTGAAGAGGAACTTTTACTTTAACAAAATTGTTTGAATATTTCACAATAATAATTCAGTAGTTCTTGTGTATGTGTAATCATATGCTTAAAAAATACTAAATAATACACTAAATAAGACACATTCTAAAGAACAACCAGGTTGTTTTCACGTTTATAGAATTATTTACACTCTAAGTATTTTCAAGTGATTTTCCTTGTTTTATCAAAGTAATATATGCACATAATAATGAATCAAGTGGAAGGAAATGTTCATAATGCAAAAGAATGGACCTTTTCCCCATTCTTCCCCAGATCTCACCATCCCAACACCATAGGTCAGAGACAAACTTTTAACTCTCTCTGTTTCAAATCTTCTAATAGTTAGCACAAAATATTAAGGAATACATTTATACCTTCATCTCCCAATTTTAACAATATTTTATATCCCCTTCTAAAAAGGTTAAAAATATTGCCCATTATACTGATTCATACTCTTTCTACAAAGTTGTATAGTTATAATGATATAAACTTTCCTGTTAATTACCCAAGTAGCTTTGAATAATATATTTAAATATTTCCCATTCCACCAATTTTTTACAATATCAGTAAAATTTCACTCTGTAAGGTGAGAACTTTAACACCCTTACCATTCTATCCACCTTCCATACAGCTCCTCCTCACTTCTGCTCTCTGCACAACTGGAATTTTTATACTTTCAAAGCTGAAGACATGGCTATTTCGTTCTGCCACCACAATCAAACCTTCTGTGCTTAGTTCATAGACTGATTCTAAAAGTTGAAAGACCAATAAACAGAATTACATTATTATGACTATGTAATTCTTCACTATGTGAGTTACTCATCACGTGAGGATTGCATTTCCTTTTCCTCATTCCAATGCCATGAGAGACATGAAAGACACACGAAAGACCAAGTACTAGCACTTTGTCAAATGAATTATTCTTTTGTCATCCTCTATCAGTGACATTATTATGACACAATTTATTTTGCACTGTACTTGGACCATAGCTTTGGGTTGGCCATTTGGTTTTATCCTGGAATTTTTGTGTGCTTTAATTTCTCTGACTGAACTCTGGTATTGCTATGAACTACCACGCTGGAAACTCCCATCTAAGATGGACCCATTCTTTCCCAGATCCCATGCCCACATATTGATTTACTTTTTAATTTTTTTTGGAGGAATTAATTAATTTTCTAAGCAAAGGCATGAGGGTAATAAATGTTTTAAGTACTCAAATGTCTGAAATTATGTTTTCTCTGGCCTCACCCTTGATTGATACTCAGCTTTGTTTGAAATCTGGGTTCCAAATAAGATCTCCTCAGAATTTTGAAGGTATTGCTCTATTATCTTCTTTCATTGAATTTTGGCAATAAAAAGTCTGCTGTCTGTCTGATTCTCATTTCTTTTATAGGTAACCAGCTTTGTTTTTGCTTGATTTTTCTTCGTAAGATTTTAGAAATTTCTCTATATTCTTGTTAGTTTAAAAACCTTGAGGACATGTTTAGTCTGGGCTTGTTTTCACTCTCTTCATTCTTTAGACTCTTTCGGTAAGATTTGGGCCCTTCCCCAGTACTAAGAAATCATTATTTTTTTAATTATTTGAATATGTGCTCTTATCCACATTCTTTTTTCTCTCATTTTGGAATTCTCATAGTCAGATACTGCATCTCCAAGTCATCGATGTCGCTGAGGAGAGACTATCTCGATGACTACAGAGGCCCATATCCTCTCTGCTTTTGTAGCTTGGTAGAGAATAGGCTAAGGATGTCACAGTGAGTTCAACAGTGAAACAGGATGACAATAGCTGGTGGGCTCCTGAGAACCCTCCTTCCTAGTAAGACTACTTATGTGACCAAGGAGTTTCCACTCTTAGAATATCAGACAGATGTTCTCTCACTGCACCCATAAATACATGGGACATTAGGGGACAGCCATTTTTGACCACAGCAATGACCATCATCATACAGACCACCTACATCTGGCCAAGATGTGGGACAATGAGAGGAAGGGGAATACATACACTCTACTACTTCTCTTGTGGTAAAATTCCCCCTACCTCCAATAAATTCTGTTTTACATGCACACTGTGAAATGGTCTAGTATTTTCATTTTTCATCTCATTGCTCTACATTCTGGGAGGTACTCAAATTTATTTTTTAATTTCCATGAACTCTTTCCTGTTCTTAAATGATTCATTTTCCACAGGTGGCTGGGTGGCTCAGTCGGTTAAGTGTCTGCCTTCGGCTCAGGTCATGGTCTTGGGGTCCTGGGATCGAGCCCCGCATCATGCCCCCTTCTCAGCAGGGAGTCTGCTTCTTCCTCTCCCTCTGCCTCTCCCCCTGCTCATTCTCTCTCTCTCTCTCTCTCTCAAGTAAATAAAATCTTTAAAAAAAAGATTCATTTTCCATTTCATTCTATCCTTTTTACAATGACTGTAATACCTTCTTATATCTCTCTGGATGTATTAATGAAAGAAATGTTTTAAGTTGGTTTATTTCATTTTAGCTCTCTTTAGTTTCTGTATTATTTCTGTCTCTACAGTACCAGCTTTGTTGTTTGTCTGTCTTCATTTTTCTCTTTCATGCTTTTGGTCCCTCATATCTCTGGTGATTCTTTTTTTTTTTTTTTTAAGTTTTTATTTATTTATTTATTTAATTGACAGAGAGAGAGAGAGAGAGAGACAGCGTGAGAGGGAACACAAGCAGGGGGTGTGGGAGAGGGAGAAGCAGGCTCCCCGCTGAGCAGGGAGCCCGATGCAGGGCTCGATCCCAAGACCCTGGGATCATGACCTGAGCCGAAGGCAGACGCTTAACCATCTGAGCCACTCAGGCACCCTCTGGTGAGTCTTAAGAGCTGGCATAGATTTCCTCTGCTGATTTGAAGATAGATCTGTTTCCATGTGAGCTCTTTCTCCTGAGAGAGGATTCTTTTTTTTTAATTTTATTTATTTTTTATTTATTTATTTATTTGAGAGAGAGAGAGAGAGAGAGAGAGCATGTGAGTAGGGGGAGGGACAGAGGGAGATAATCTCAAGCAGACTCCACCTGAGCATGGAGTCTGATGTGGGGCTCAATCTCACGACCCTGAGATCATGACCTGAGCCAAAACCAAGAATTGGACACTCACCTGACTGAGCCAACCAGGAGGCCCCTGAGGGAGGATTCTAGTGACAACTCTGTGTAGGAATATAGACAGCCGAGCGTCACGCGGTAGGTCTGACATAACATTATTTTAAGAATAAGGAGGTAGAGGGTCAGGAAAGAAAAGGAGGTTAGCAGCAACATAGGAGAATGGTAGTAATAATAATATAAACTCATGGCATGCCTGACCAGCCAGTAATGGCCCCAAGGCACCAATGCAGAAGAAGACCATACTAAGGGGTGAGCAGTGCTGAAACCAATAGCAAAGCCTTTCACACGGCTTTGGGAGCACTGTCTTCTCACAAAGGCACCAGGCTCTGTACCTGACTAGTTGCATCCACCCACAGGGAGAGCCTGTTCTAATTTATTCAAAGATGTCTTATAGACCAGCTGTGGACCTGCAGGCTTGCTGAAGTCTTAGGGGAATCAATGAAGAGATGGGAATTAAAGCCTCAAATCTCAAATGCAGTTAAAAGATAAAGTGGGTCTCAAATCACATTAAGTAAATTTATATCACCTATTTCTTCTCTTTATTTTGCATATGAATAATATTTTTTCTTTCCCATGTAAAATGAGACCTTAGAATTTTAAATGAGATTTTCAGAAAACCTGAGAAATTGTAGTGATACATTTTTAGACCTCCTTAGTTTATGATAGCTCCATGAAAATTGAAATCTACTCTCCAGTCTCTCCCCTGGCACGAACATGATGAAGCTTTTAAAGTGATGTTTTTTCCATAAAATTGTCTCTTTGAAATCTTTATTTTTTATAAAAGACCTTTTTAGCCACAACACACACTTTTCTTTGAAAGTTACAAACTGAAATCTGAAGGGACATGGGAAGTTTAATTAGCTACTATATTTTCCTCTTCTTAACAATCTTAAAAATCTATTTGCTGAGCATGCATTAATAATCAACAAGTAATGAATTAATTCTCGTGTCAGTGGGATAGCCACAAAACCTCCTTTATATAACTCCAAAAATATTAATTTGCCACCGCATGGCAAGGCAAAGAGAGCTCCTTTCTTCATTGCTCAGCAGCCCCCTTGCCTGACCTCTGGAGCCCTCAGTAAGTTAGGGCAGGGAGCTGTGAAGAAAGGGATTGTGCACAGCAGGCAATGACTCAGTGGCGGGTGTCTCCCAGCCCAGAGGCTGGGACTAGAGAGCAAGCTTTCCACAACTCTCAAAGACCAGTCTTTAGCTTGACACAAAAAGACAAATTCATAACTCTGTAAACTAAGCACATAGTGTATCTACCTGCCATCGAATATGGCAACTGAAAGCATAATTCAGTTGATGTTGTCAAAACCAATCACACAGAAATGGAGTCTTTTTAGGAAAAGAATGCAGTTTCTCTATAATGATTTAGACCCAACTGGCGATTTTTAAAAAATTAATCAGTAATCAATACGCTTAAGAGGACTGTGTTCCATCATTTCTCATAAAAGACTAAGTACTGAAAATAGATGACACTAAAGGAATCCTCTCTTAAAATGTAATATTGGGCCATACATACTCATGCTCACATGTGCACACACACTGAGAGATCTTTATTAGCAACTGCAATATGGAAGACATGAACATTAGACCAACTTCCTGACATAAAAGGTGTTCTGTGTGCTTCAAAAGATGCGTCTCAGGTTTATGGTGTAAGAGATACACATTAAGGCACTGAGGAAACACAAAAGGGTCACGTGTAAGTGTGTGGGTTAGTGACTTGAAATTAACAGCCAATTTGACAGAGAGATAAAAGGAAAACAGACAATTACTGGGCTCTGAATACAAGGCAAAAAAATGTAAAGTGTTAGAAGCGTTTAAAAATCAGTATGGAAAAATAAGGTACAGGAATTAAGAAAAAGTAATCACTTTGAAAAGCCTCTAAATAAAAAATGTTTTTAAAATCCCTGAAATTAGTATTTCTGTATATAAGAAATATAGGTTTCTACCTATGTGAAATTTGATTTCCTAAAGAGAATTAAATGCTGTGTAGAACAGTGGAATGGCTTTCCTATTCATACACAGTCCATTTGAAAACATGAAAGATTAGCCCTAAGAGGAGTCCTCATTCTTTGTGACCTACAATCGACCCATACAAAAATCTCATACTGTCTTTGATATCTTTCAAAATTTGAAATGAAATTAATTATGCTTTTTAATCCATATAAATAATGATACTAATAGAAGATAAATTTTGAACCTTGGAAGACATGTGGTTGTTATTTCAAATCACATGATATCCAGGGGTCCCCCGAAGCTCCTGGATTTTCTGTCTCAGATGACACGTAAAATGGAGCACCATTCACCCACTTGACAATGCAGTTTGTCTGTGGCATTGGGATCATTACATACATACGAACATCCCAAATAACCCAAGTAACTTCCCCCATTTTAAGTTTCATAACCTTAATTGCACATACAGAGCCCCTTCTGCCACGTGACACGGCACATTCCCAGAGCTGGGTATCAGGGTGTGGACAACTCTGGGAGGTCTTCTGCCTACCACACAAATAGTTACTGGAACAGGTGGATAACTGGATTTAAAAAAATATGTATTAGTTTTCTAGGACTGCTGTAATGAAGTACCACAAACTGGGTGGCTTTAATAAAAAATTTTCATGTCTCACAGTTCTGGGGGCTGGAAGTCTGAAACCAAGGTTCTGGCAGGGTTGGTTCCTTCTGAGGCTGTGAGGGAAGAGTCTGTTTGAGGTCTGTCTCCTTGGCTTGTACATGGCTGTCTTCGTGTTCACATGACATTCTCTCTGTATGCTTGCCTGTGTCCAGTTTCCCCTCTTCTAAAGACACCATCATATTGGATTAAGGGATCATCCTATTCTAGTATGACCTCATCTTAACTAATTACATTTACAATGATCCTATTTTCAAATAAGGTCACAGTAGGAGGTACTAAGGGGCTAGAACTTCCACATACGAATTTTTAAGGGGACACAATACAACCCACACCACACTGATGAGTGCTATTTCTTTCAAATTTTAAGAATTAAGTATTAATATTTTCATAATGTAATTCTTTTCAGATACATATTCTTAAGCATTCTGGGTCATGAGAAATATCCATAAAGAATACAGAAGACAGAAGATAATTTTCATATAATCATCTCAGGGAAACTCTCTTTTACTCTGAAGAAAACAGCTCTGGTAAAATTAAAAAGCCAAACTTCCCAGTTATTATTCCTAGAATATTAGAACCCCAGCCTCAAATTTTTCCAAAAGAAATATCTATTTCCTTAAAATCAAAAAACCTTAACATGTTGTGTATGTTCCAAAATTAAATTATTTCTATGCATGTCGTTCCTAGCTAGCTCTCGAGCTGGTAGGATTCTTTGGTTTTTTAGAGATCATTCTGGTTATCTTGGGGCATGCCTTAGGCATTAGATGACCTGCAAGCTCCGTCCCATGTAAATCCCCAATTTTCCCTGACTGATGGCAAATCACCACATCACTCCACAGCCTGCAGAAATGATGACAGCTCAGAGTCACTGCCCTTTCAGCTTTAGGATAAATCCCACACTCCAGACGTCTCTGTATTATTTGCAGAGCAAGAGCAGAAACAGGTTTCTATAGACAAGAAATATAGGACACCCTCCCTCCTGTGATGCACAGATACAGGAATCCAAATTATGAGAGATTATATATAGTGCACCTAGCACAGTGCAAGGTTACCACGAATTTATGGAAAAAAATTTTGCATAAAAATTGGACTGCAGCACTCAGGGATACGGCCCCTGAAAACTCAGAATAAATGACTGCTCATATCACCAATCATTCATTCTACAAACCTCTATTGAGCACTCTGAGTGCAAAGTACCACAACAGGAGGAGTTAGAAATCATGAGGGATGCACACCTTGATCTTACAGGCACTATTGTTCAGCCCCATGGGATTGCAGGGCAATCAAGCAAAGGAATCTGTCTCTTCTCTGCACCTCCTTTTTAAATTAAAAGGACCAATTCAGAAAAACAAAATCCTTTTTGTCAACAGCCTGCCTCTTTTTATACTTCCACTGAACAAACTGTTCAAGGGCAAAATCTGTGGCGGAGATAATAAGGAAGAAGGACTCTCTGCAGCAGCAGGTGTGAGATGAACGGGAGCATGACAGGGTTACCTATGGCTTCCAATTTTCCAGAGAGGGCTTTTCTGCCTGGTTAGGCAAGAAAAAGAAAGTAGAGGCAAAAGATGGAAGGACATATTTTTGCCAAGTTTAAAACTGTCTCAGAATATGTTCCTTCAAGTTTTGCAATAGAGTTCAAAGCTTTTAGCTTCTCAGGTTGTTTTTGTTTTGTTTTGTTTTGTTTTTTTCCTGCTGAGAAATTGGAACATTTCATAGAAAATGAACCCTGGAAACAAAAAGATAGGTGGATAGGTATTTTCCATAAAATATTTTACACACTGATACATTTCATCACTCAATTCATTAAATCTTAAAATTCAAGACAATTGTGTGTTTAATTAATCAAGGAGGCCATTAGATTGGGGGGGGCGCTGTAATGCCCCACAGCCTGCACAAGCAAATGCAAATCTAAGCCTGGGAATGCCTCGAGATTACGAAGTCAAAATGCTGAGGACAACCAATCACATGCAGCCAGCAAGGCTTGCCACTGGAGCTGGTCAACAGCTTCCTCTCCTGCGTCTGCATTTCGTCTATGGAAGTCTTTCCCCTGGCTCCTGTCCACTTGGGCGCTGTTAACCATAAATCCAAGTGCATAATGGCTCAGCTCAGTCCTCTGTGGGAGCCCTCCCTACATGAAAATCAAGGTGTGGGCAGTGCTGGGTTTTCTCTGGAGGCTCTGGAGAAGACCCCACTTCAAGCTCCTTCAGGTTGTTGGCTGAATTTAGTTGCGGGCAGAACTGGGGCTGAGCTCCTTCTCTGGGGGCTGGCAGCCTGGCCAGGAGTCTCTCTCAGCTCCAGAAGGCCTCCTGCATCCCTCATCATGTCACCCCCTTCCTCTCCAAACCAGCAACAGTGGGGTCCAGTCCTTCTCACACTCCAAATGTCTCTTCCACACCTCCATTGCCTTCGCCTCCCACCATATCTGTCTTTTGAGTCCAGGCAGAGAAAATCCTGTGCTTTATTTAAAGGCTCATGTGATTAGATTGGGTCCATCCCAACAATCCCAGAAAATTTCTTTACTTTAAGGCCCACAAACTTAATTGCATAAGTAAAGTCTCTTTTGCCATGTAACATAACATATTCATGTGTCCTGGAATTAGGTTGTGGACATCTCTGACAGTCTATGACACACACAATTATTGAGGCAAGTTGATAAGTGATATTTCTTTCACAATGGAAAAATTAGGTATAAAAATAATTCCATAATGCAACATTTTTCAGATTACACTCTCAAGCATTCTGCATGGTAAGTGAAGCCAACAATCTTGCTTTGGGATTGTTTTCACTCACTATAACTCAAAAAATTATGCATTCACTGCCTTTATGTGAGTTATTACAGTCTAGTGAGGGCTGGAGAATGCGTCATTAGCCTCATTCTTGAAGCTGATAGTGGTTGAGTGACTCATCACCCATCACTCATCAATGACCTCCATGTCTTGATGATGTGATAGATTAGTTCATATTGATTAATGTGAAAATAGGCTCATGTCATTTTTCTTGGGAATCTAAGATAGAAAATGTGAAAATAGCTTCCATTAATTAAAGGCGATCCACAGGAAAACAGTGGATGACAGCAGTGTTGTGATTAGGTTTCATTTTACAGATAGGGCATTGGCTGAAGACAAGTGAAAGCAGATTCTCTGTCTCGATATTTGTTTTCCCACCTCTGGGCTTAGCATGTGATGCTATTACAGAAGACTCTATTTCCAGACCTTTCATTCCAGAAATGATATAATCAAGTACTATGTGACATTGTGTTACCTCACTGTTAGGAAGTGTGGTATTGGCAGTAAATTACCAGCGCCCCATGGGTTACAAATGCGTGTGTTTGTGGGTGTTGCCTGAGGCCATTAAAAACAGGCTTAAATATATTTGCATATTGTCAGAAAAATTCATTAACCTTTTTATTTTCAGAGAGAACTGTGTGAAGGATTCCTACATATTAGAAACCATGGGAACAAATATAAACTGAATCACTTGGATATTTAGGTTTCTAGTTTCTTGTCACATTGAAAAATAAGGAGCACCACAGGATTTCCAATATCCACCTCTCTCCACTTGATGCAGAAGGCATTTTGATCCATAATTAAATTTGTGCTCTTTCTTGCTAAAAGAATTGGAATGTCCTACAGTGCTTTATAAGAAGTTTTGGCATTATCTTTCCATTTAGAGCCATGTTATGACAGCTCACAATTTTCCCTCCAAAAGGGCATGGAAAACACATCACACACTAATTGAGGCCCTGCCCAATCAGGCAAAAATCAGATCTCTTTCGGGCAAACTTGAACTTACGGTAAATCCAGATGTATAATAAACTAAGTCAAATGACCTCCAAAAATAATACAGTCGGGAAATATATTTTGTTTTACTACAAGGATTTCTCATTGTGGAAGCTGCTCCTCCTCCCTTCATCCCCCCCCCTCCTTCACTAATGGTCTGAGCTCTCAAAGCAACAAGATCTGATGGTTATCTGATTACACGTATTAACAAATCTAAACACAGAATGCTTCCACATGAGGAGAAATGAAGTAAGAACCACTAATAATGAAACAAAACACTATCAAGGCCCCTCTGCTGAAGAGACAAGGCAGAAATGTGTAGTTTGGGTATCTGAAATCTACTGGTTCCACAGATTAAATCATTCCTGCCTACTGTTATGAATGCCTTAATTCATATACTTTGTTCAATCCATTCTTTTAACCTTTCAACAAACACTTGACCAAGAAGCTACTACATACCAAGCATTGTGCTTAGTGGCTGGGAATATGGTTGCAAATCCAATCTAGTCCCTGCCCTAGGGTGTGAATCTTAAAGTTCTTTAGGGAAGAAATAATAATCAAATAATCACACAGAAAGATTACCTGCAAATTAGTATCCTAAGACCTGCAAATTAGTATCTTTTCCTGTGTCATAAGGAAAAGAGCATATAATGAGGGGCCAGGGAGCTTTTCCAAGGGCATGACCTTTGTGATCTTGAGAGCTACAGAATGAGTAGAAATTAATTAGGCTAAGTAAGTGGAGGCAGGTAAGAGAGCATTTCAAGCAGACCCTGAGGGTGTGTGTGTGTGTGTGTGTGTGTGTGTGTGTGTGTGTGTGTGTGTGTGTGTGTGTGTGTCTATGTTTTGCTTTGAGGAAGAAAGAAAGAGATATAGAATTTTAGAAAGAGATTATTTTAGGAGTTGGTTCATCAAAGATGAGATCCAGCAGAAAGAAGAAATTATTCTTGTGGTTTGAGAGTCTTCAGTTGAGGAGTTTAGGTCCATCAACACGTGTAGGCACTAAGTTTATGCAGGGCCTGCCAAGAAATGAGGAGGAACGGGGAATGGTCACAGGGTCTCAAGTCACACAAGGCTCAGAGGGGAAGAGTTCAGGCACTCATGGTTTCTCTCTCTCTCTCCAATTGATCCGCAGGGATTTCCAGTCTCATCATTTGACCATACCTTATTTTCATTTTTGTTTTCAGGATGCTTGTCTACACCACTGGTCAAGAGCATGTATCATATGACCTCACTGATAGGAGGAATTCTTAATCTCAGGAAAGAAACTGAGGGTTGCTGGAGTGGTGGGGGTTCGAGGGATGGGGTGGCTGGGTGATAGACATTGGGGAGGGTACGTGCTATGGTGAGCGCTGTGAATTGTGTAAGATGGTTAAATACAGACCTGTACCTCCAAAACAAGTAATAAGTTATATGTTAAAAAAAAAAAAGAAGAAGAAGAAGACAGCAGGAGGGGAAGAATGAATGGGGGGGAAATTGGAGGGGGAGACGAACCATGAGAGACTATGGACTCTGAGAAACAAACTGAGGGTTCTAGAGGGGAGGGAGGTTAGGGGGATGGGTTAGCCTAGTGACGGGTATTAAAGAGGGCACGTATTGAATGGAGCACTGGGTGTTATATGCAAACAATGAATCATGGAACACTACATCAAAAACTAACGATGTAATGTATGGTGATTAACATAATATAATAAAAAAAAAGAACAGCAGTCTTGGCCTCCTTGTTGATGACTGTCATCAGAGCTTCTTGTGACTTTATAGTTGAATTTCAATCATTTGATGAGTGGGTGGCTGCATAAAAGCATTACAGTCTCTAGAGAAAACAGAGCCGTGAGTATGAAGACACACATTAACATGAAAATTACTAGTAAGCCTTGGACAATGGCTCCTAATCAAGATCCAGTCTGATCTGGGATCAACCAGAACAATCTCATCCCCAGCCAGGCCTGCAGAAAGCAAGGCTTGATACTGATAGATCTGCATGCAATACGGATTTATTCAAAATGACATAAAAAGGGGAAGAGAGAATGCCATTTTTACAATCAAAATCCTTAAGCCAACAGAGAGGGGAAAATAATAGGAAATGGAAAAAAGGAAGGGGTAAAGAAGGGGCTGGCAATCAATTGCTCCCAACATTAATGGGCTTGGATCTGAAGTTCTGGAGAAAGATGGCTACTTTAAATGTCATGTGCTTTTGGAGAGCCCAAGAGATTCTGTGTTTGATATTACATTGGCATGGATGTCTAGGAGGTAGGTGTATATTGCCTTTTTAACTAAGAGACATGAACGCAAGGGGCAGTTCCCAGGAGGTCCTCTACAGTGTTTGTGGTTCAGGGCCCCTCCACTAGGTTTTAAGAGCACTTTTGCATTGCTTTCATTTTTAGTAGAGAAGCTCTCCAAGCTAAACATCATGCAGTGCTTTATCTAGTGCTAAATCACATCCTGTGATTTATCTTTGGGTAAAACCAAATGAGCTTAACGAAAAGAAGCTTGGCCCTAAAGTTCTACAACATTGGGGCACGTGGGGGGGGGCTCAGTTGGTTGAGCTTCCGACTCTTGATTTTGGCTCAGATCATGATCTCAGGGTCCTGAGATTGAGCCCCATGTCGGGCTCCACACTCAGTGGAGAGTCTGCTTGAGATTCTCTCTCCCTCTCCTGCTGTCCCTCCACCAGCTTGCTTTCTCTCTCTCTCAATAAATAAACAAAATCTTTAAAAAAAATTCTACAACATTAGCCTGTATCAGCCTGTGAACAAGCAGAGTCAAGGATGGGGCTGATATCCCCAATATGCATGGGCATCCAGTGGCCAGCTCACATGGGGATAGTCTCTAAATTCCTGTTACAATCCGCACAATAGTCAGGGGAGCTAAGAGTAAAACCTTTGACCATAGCAACTGAAGTTGCCCAGAGAGTTTTGCAAGTTTCTGTTTTAATGTGTCATTCATTGTTCCTGATTGCTCTGAAGACTAGTGGCGGTAGGACCTGCGAAGCTTCTGGGTGACAGGCAAAGCCTTACAAAGCCCCTTAATTTCTGTTCTTGGCTACATGAATATCCCTAAAAGAAGAGGAATAGGTATTACTCAAGTGGGAATCACAGAGTCTAAAGGTTGCTTTGCTACTGTCATGACAATTAGAGAAAGGAGATGATTCCAGCCCACCAGAAAACAGACAATATTCTGTGATTAAGAACATATTCATAATCACACAGGGAGGAACTGAATGAAATCCATTTGCAGATGTTCTAAATGACCTAAATGTTCCGGTTCATGTCCTTGCGCCACCTTTACAGTTTTTCAAAGGGTTTGGGGCTTGACAGCTGGAACATGCAGCAAAGATGTGAATCATGTAATCTCGTTAAGGTTTCCTTGTTAATACTTATTCAGGACATTTTTCAAATTTTCCTTTCCATGGATAGTTATGGCTTGGCTTTTTGGACACTCTGTTTCAGCCTCTCAGTGCAGGCCAAATAACCATCTTGGTGCCACCAGATGCCATCTGGGTGAAGCAAACAATGTGATCTTTTCCAATGTGTTATTTCAGGATCAGGTGCTTGATTCTGGAATCAACGCAAGACCTGATGCCAACAGTTAGAAATTCACTTTGGCTTCGAATTTTGGAATTGTTCGGTGTCCTGGATGTGTTCACATAGCTTGTTTAGTATATTAATCTGCTAAAAGAGGAACCTTAACTTCTCAAAACTGCTTTTATGTGGTTGCCTTATTTAATTGAAGTACATCAGCTGCAATTACCAAGTGGTGTTTCTTCCAAAGCAGACCCAAGTCTTGAATCACTCCAGAACCATTTCTGTCTAGACATTTGCTCTTTTATCTCAGCTAACTGGCAGGCCTTAGTAACGGCTACAATTTTGGCAACGTGTGCAGATTTCATGCCTTGGAGAGGGTGAGATTTAAACAAGTCTCAGTGGGTTCTGATCGCACATCCAGCTTGATAGCTTTCTTGTTCAGTTCTCAAACAGCATTCATTCATACATAATTCACAATCTAGGATATCTAAAGGGGTTTCAAGAAGGTCAGATAAAACCAAGGAAAATTCCCAAATAAGTTCATAGCAGCCAGGAGTTTCTCTCCACTCTGGGGTAAGAATGGCAAGTTTTAGGGTGTTTCAGCAATGGACAGAAATTTGTACATGTAAAAGCTAAAGAATTTCAAAAGAAGTCATTCTAGAAACAGAAAAATGTCCCATCTTTTCAGTCAAAAGGAAGGTCCGAATGGTAGAAGGGATCATGGGGTTAAGTGTAGATCTTAAGTCTAAGTCAGCAGGGCCCTGTGTTGACCTTGAGCTGCCACCACTGTGTGCAAACAAGGAGGGCAGGTTTTTGTCAAGAAATAAATGTGAAGATATAATAGGTGATGGATCTCTGATGTGCATTTTCTTGTTAAGTTAGAATCCACAAAACTCATCTCAAAGTACCAACAGAAAGAAAGATTTATGATTATTGAAGAATCCTTTAAGTTGTAAAAAAAAAAAAATGTTCTTTCGTGAGTCTATGTAATACAAGGGCTCAGGAGTGTCAGCTTTCGTTAGCTTATAGGAAGGAGAAGCTGGTCCAAAAAAAAGTTAGGAATCCAATGTCTACAATATCCTATGGGACCAAGAAATCCTCTAAGATGTCTTTTGTTAATTGGCCAAGAAAGTCATGAACAGGTTCCAATCTTTAAGGGAAAGGAGACTTTTAATTTTTACTTGATGTCATGGCCAAGAAAATGCACTTGGGTCTGATAAAATTGGAGTTTATCCTTAGAGACTTTATGTCCCTATATACTAATAATGTCAGCAAGTGGAAGAAATCGATTCTGCAAGACTCTCGATCTTGAGAACAAGCAGAAGATCATCCATATATTGTATAAAAGTGGAGTCCTTGGGAAACTGGATGTCTCTAATGGTTCAGGTGTAGTTGAGTATTGGTGAGAAGAAAGAGGATACATCTGTAAAACCTTGGGCACAAATATCCGTCTGTATTGTTGATTTTCTCAAGTGAATGCAAATGGGTACAGTGAGTCTAGGAGAAAGGATATACTAAAGAATGCTGACCATAGTTCTATAGCTGTAAAGTAAGCAGTGGTCTTGGGGGTGGAGAATAGGATGGTTTTAAAGATAGCCGAAGCAGGGAAGGAAAATCTCCCTAATGGCCCTTAAATCTTGTGCACAGTGGTAGCCATACCAATTTGTCATTGTGACTGACAGGATAGAGGTATCGCAAGGGCTGGTGTGAGAATATTAAGCCCTTGCTGGAGGCACGTGGATATAATGGGCCATAGTCCTTCAACAGACTCCTTTTTTCAGTGGGTACTGGGCATCTTCAGCAAGAATATAGCAAGATTTACTGAGATATTTACAAGTCCTGCCTCTTTTATATGTCCCACATCTGAACCATCTTTGGTCAAGAGGCTATTAAGGACACATTCACAGTCTAGGGTGTCCATCCAGGAGGCACTGGGGAGGGTAATCAAGCTGTGCTAGTATCAGGTTGTAAGCCAGAGATTCTTCTCCCTCTAAGAGTTCTAGAAATACTCCATCTGGTCCACATTTAATTATAGCACCCCATTTACAAAGTAAATCTCATCACAACAGATTCACCACCTGGCTTCTATTACACCATCATCTCAATGGGTGATACTGACCCATCACTATGGCTACTGCCCCTCCCACCAGCCCTGGCCTAAAGAAGAGAGCCACCACTGAGCTTCTTAGTGATGTTGGTGCCCCAACTGGCAGTGAGTGATTGATGCCTTTGGTGAATGTTGTGTTCTCTGGGCCTTCTCAAGGTCTTCGGGCTTCACCTGAAATATCCACAACTGCTCTCTACTCCCCCCTCAGCTTCTTTATTTCTTCCTCTGCCATCTGCCAGAGTAACTCAAGCAATTCCCCTTCACTGAGAACAGCCCATCCCTTTTTTCCAGAATTCTAAGAATGACTCTAGCAACAAAAACTCTCATCCTGTGGGTTCCTGGCCAGAGGGTTAAATTCCAAGACTTGAGGAAAGTGCCCTTAAGTTAATGAATTCTTGCTCATCCAACTTTACGTTCCTACTCCCTTGATCAAACAACTTCAAAATCCAAACCTAGGCATGCTCCCGTGGCTTCTGTCAGCTCACACCAACTAAGCTAATTCTTACAGCTCCTTCAGGGTAGAGTCTCCTTCCTCACTTATCAGGCCCAATATGTCTCTAGTTAGGTCATGCTGGGTTTTACCTTAGTTAGTAGTAGCCTGGCACTGATTTAAAAGATAGTGTATTAATAGGAAATTTCAGATAGAGTGAGACCTGGGATTGGGAAATGATGGCCATTGAAAAGACAGCTTAATACTCACAATTTCCAAAAGGAGAGGGCATGTCATGCCACAGAGGGGCCACATGGGGAAGCCCTGGGATTTGTCAGGGGGCAGAGGGAGATGGGGAACTGCAGGCAAGAGCTTTTACTGTGGTTTCTACAGGAAAGAACAGGCAAAACCAGGTAAGCAGGCTTAGGATTGGCTGGTTTGAATAATTTCAGCGGTCTCTGGGGCATGGGGTTGTCCCAAATTGTCTGGTACTTGGCCCTGGAGTGATTAGGGTGGTAGATTAATGGCCTTGAGTGTGCATGTAGACTCTGGATTACTTGGTTGGTATTAGAAAGGATTCTTCCTAAGTGTGGGGAGAGAGATGAGGGAGGCAGAAGGCCAAGGCAAAGCAGCTCAGGTGTATTAACATGTTGTCCAGAACAAGGTGTATCCAGCAAACGCACATAGAGCAGATAGTCAAGCATCAAGTTTACAGAAGCTAGAAGCATGATTAGGACAGGTACCCACAAGAGGAGGTGGGGACAGCTCCTGACAGATACCTGTTTCCTTGCAGGGAAGGAACTTCTGCAACATCTTCCAGCATATCCTAATAGGGAGGGATGGGCCCTCTGTGAGCTCTGAGGTTCATGGTGTCTACAGAGCCAAAATCTTCAGAGGCATATATCCAGATAGCCCCACCCCATATTTCAAGGCCTCTCATTTTCCCAACCTTGCACCTTCCCTAGTATCACAGACCTACATTGGCTGAGCATTCAAACATCTCTGAAGCTCTGGGACTCTAACTATAAAATCCTTAGTCATCTGCTCTTCCACTGCAAGGGGAAATGGCTTCTTTGTAAGCCACCACACAGGCTCTCTGGCTCTCACAAAGTAACAAGTCTTTTACCTGCCTAAATCAACTGATTTCACTGTCTTTGTAAGCATTGTCACTCTCCCGACCCCCCGCATCTCTCAAAGTCATGAGTCACAGAACCTGCAAGGAATCCCCGCAACTGGGCTACCTCCTAGTCCCAGAGATCACCCAGGCCCCACACACCACTCAGCATATTGTGTTCTTCACCCACTGTGCACTGAGTGAGCCAATCCGAAGTCCCTGTCTTCCTGCCAGGTTTTTGAACCATTCTTGGTACCATTTGTATTACTTGGCCAAGAAGCAGATGCCAAGATGGGATTAGATGTACCAGAAACATACTGAAGGAAGAGGCAGGAGAAGGCAAGAAGATAATTCAGATCACAATGCAAGTTTGATGCTTGCAGAAGGAGAGAGGGAGGAATGGAGCATAGAATTGAGGGAGTGTTGGACTGCAGGGCAATTCAAGAAATGTTCAGCCAAGTCCTCAAGTGAAAGTTGCCCTTACGATCAGCCCTGCATCTCAGAATGGGTATGTCCTAGGACTCCTGCCACACTTAGTCACAGGCGTGCAGCAGCCAACAGAAGCAGGGCCCTGACGTGAACGTGATGGAGGATCCAGAAGGTACCAGCTGGGGCCATCCTTCAGTGAGTCATCTCTTGCGCTCTCTCAAATACAGAAATGTAACATTCAACTTCACTGGCTTAGCCAAATTCAAATTAACCTGTACAAAATAGGAATGTAATAAGATTCTTGAATATATTATATGATGATACATTTCTATCTAATTATATTTATTACCCTTTCAAAAAGTCCTCTTTTGGGCTTACTACCACATCTGCATGTGTAGCCAAATAGACGGGCATGTCCGAAGAGGCTCCCTCTGGATTCCTTGCTCTGTGTCTTCTCTCTGCCCATTGCTTTGTTTCTTATGTTTCTATCTCAGATATCCTCCGACATCCAGTCATCCCTAAGCCTTCACTTGGAAAGAGTAGGCATTTTACAAAACTTATGAAGTTTCACCTATCCATTCACTGATTCATTCTGCCATGTTTTCATTAATTCATCGCCACTATTAATCACCCTCTATGTACCAGACATTTGGAAGCTCTGCAAGCCCATAAAGCTGATAGCACGCAATTATTCAAAACACACAATGAGCACCTGCTTCTTAGAGTCTTCTCTCCATCCACAGGTAACCAATGATAGGACAGTATCCTTTACAAATTATGTAAGCTATCATATCCTAACAAGCACATCAAACACAATCAGAAGGAAACAATCTCCAGCTGTTTTTCCTACAAAGAATACATATGTAGATTTTGCCATCAAACTCCTGACTACATGAATGAAAACCTATATTTTTCTCAGGAAAGATTTTCTAACCACTTACTGAGTCAACTTTGGATGCAATCACAGCACATTGCAAATCAAGAAGAGGTTTCATATCAGAAAAACCTTAGGGCAAGTAAAAAGGTAAAAAATATATATATTTCTGAAATTATCCAATGGATATTCAAAGAAACTGGCTACAATTAAACCTTACCTCCAACAGGGCCATGCTGAAAACCACAGAATATAGATACCATTTTAGTTTAACAGACCTACAAGGTAGCTGATGTTTTGACATTAATGGAAAAGAACGTTGTATTTGCTAGAGTTGAAATTTCTGAGACTGTCAATGCACTTACTGAAAATTCATTTGAGAATCCTCTTCTGATGTCTGTTTAACCTGAGTTTCAAACTCCCAGGAAAACCACGATCTCTTCATCTATATCTTATCCAGCAGGAGGCAAGACACTTAATAAACTGAACAAGACTTTAGAAAGATGGAAGTCCCAAATTTGAATTCAACCCATGGCTTACTTGCCACAGACGCTCTTTTTCCTGGAGAAACCTCAGGCTGTTACAAATGAGAAGCAGAGGTGGTATAGCCTATCCTATCACATACAAATGTTTCCTATCTGAAGGCTGCAGCTGATTGATTTGTTTCTCCTAAGGCAGGCCAAGAGGAGGATCTCTCCATAAAAACAATTGGATGTAAAGCAGTGGCAGGTCAGAATGATGACAACAAAGGAAGAGTACCAATTAACAGAAGAAACAATTAATTGAAAATAAATGTGGGATTCCAAAGGTTTTTACTTTTGTAATAATTAGCTAAAAATTTCAGGAGAGGGATTTTTAAATTTCAGGGTCATTATGAGACAAGTTTTTGTCTAACTCATGATCGTTACTCTCACAATCCCTGTCAAACCGTGACACAGATGAGTTGGTTCATGGGTACATGCAATCGTTCATTCATTCATTCACTCATTGTGTTATTGGTTGTATAACTCATGAAGGATGGTATTCTTGCATGACTGCCACGTTTCAATGCTGAGAAGGCAATGGGTTTTGTAGCTGTCCTTAAAATGTAAGAATACAGGCAGATGTTAAAATAAGTCTTTAAAACAATGGGACTGATATCAGCCTATTTTGCTTCCCACAGCTCTGTTGACAAAATAAATCTGTGTTGTGATTTCAGGTCAGATATTTTGGCTTTACGAAATTATACTGGAATTCCACTAGAATGGAAACGCTTACCAAGAATTTTATTGAGCCAGTGGTCCACAAATAACCCATAAAATTTGGTATCTGGAAACAATGTGTGAACATGAACATTTAGTGCCCCAGCTCTGCTCTATGAAGACTGTAAAATTGTCCTTCATCCTGTACTGTCAAGGTGAAAAGAATCAATCAAATCCCAAATAATTTTTTTTTCTAAAATCCATATGCACCAAGAAACTCTAAAAATCCCTGGGGAGAAAAGAACTCTTTCTAGTCTAGCTTTGCATTTCCTCTCTCTTCCTAACTGTTCAGAAACATACCCAAGTGATTCAGTATCATCAGAGGCTACTCACCTCCACATTTCTTGCTTTCAAATAGTTTATACTGTGAAATCACAAAGGTACTGATTGTCATTCTCAAAAGACAGAATCACTCTACTCTCACATCAAAAGCATTTGAATAGTTCCTCTAGTTATGGAGAAGGTTAAAGCTAAAATGTTGAAACTGTTCCATTATTATTTTGAAATGAAACAGCAAACCACATCAGACAGCTCAATTGGCACAGAATTGTGCATGCTTGGAAAACTAAAGACAAATGCCTAGACTATGCTCAGTATCTCTTATATTTGACTTATGCTTATTTTCCACATGCAAGTCTCCATATGTTCTAGTTTTCCATTAAGAAACAATAGGGGAGTCCTTCTGAAGTTAATTTAACACCTGTGAATTCCCATAGGCTGCAACCAGGGACAGCAATCTGTTTGATTAAGTGACTGCCTTAAATTTCAAAGGTACTAAGTTAACTTCTGCGCTGGGACTCTATTTTCACGACAAGTTCATTTTTTAATTTTAGTGATTATATGCAATGGACAGAATTACAGTGGCTAACAGATGTACAATTTTAACTTTCTGATAATAGAAGTATGAAAAGCTCCTCAACTTTGACCTCAGTGTGACTTTTTGAAATTCACACATCACCACAAGTACAGAATAACCCAGCAATACTTAAAGAGTAAAAGATCTTCTACCCTAGACTTCTTCCTATGTCCTTCAGACCATGAGCACTTTGTATGCATGGATTACACATAAAATACAGCATACTCTTGTTTTCTGGACTCACCTTCCAGCTAAGTAAGAGCTGGGCTATTTTCATCAAGCTTTTAATAAATTCCAACAACGGGCTCCTAGAATAATCTCCCAAGTAAGGCAGGCCACTGTGATTCTCTTTTTCTGAAAGTGTGGGTTACCTCATGGGTACCATGAACCTATATCAATTTTTCTCCAGGTAATTCAGCACTCAGCCAGGCTGTATTGGCTGCTTGGGGGGAACTTTCTCTTAAAGAATTTGCACAATTGCAGTAAAATACTAATGTTTCCAACAGCACAATTCTTCCAAGGGAGCACTCATTGGTTTAGGATTTCTTTATGAAATAAGACTAAAAGAATAACAATCTGTCTGAGGGGGGTTACAACATTATTTCACGGCCTTTTGAACCCACTGCTTCTTCTGCAAAACAAATCATCAATCCATATCTGGCTTTGCAATTAATTCATTCAGACTTATTGAAATAAATCAGAGCTCTGTGATGTGAGTATACACATTCTTCACCTTACACACATGTTCTCCTCATGGCGCCTACTCCTTCTCCTCCTTCCCTGTGTGAACCATTCTCCCAGAAATTCAAAACTAAGAGAAATCTGCAAGCTGCAATCTAAGGGATTTATGATCAACCTAATGTAAGTTAACAATACAGGTCCCCGAAATGACTAATACAACTACAAAATATAGACTCATGAGAAAGTATTAAAAAATATTCTAGATAAGGTATGGGCCTGATCTTTTAGGGTAAACCACATAAAGCCAATCTTCTAAGAAAATTCATTACCCAGGTCTTGGCAAGACTTATTTCTTCCCTCCCTCTAGTTCCTTATTCAAAAGTCACATCATCAGAGAGCCCTGCCCTAAATATAGCATCAAACGTAATGCTTCCCTGACCACATGGCTCACCATGCTGGGTTTTTCCTCCTAGCGTCAGTTAGCGTCTAACTTTATTGTATGTATGTACTTGCTTTCTGATTATTTCTCTTTTCCAGGAGAATGCAAGCTCCATGTGGGCTTGGTCTGTTATACTCATCTCTATTCCCCAGCACCTGGAACACTGGTACTTGGTAGGCACTCAATAAATGTGCATTAAATGAGTAAATGAGTACATGTGTCCTGAATTCCAGATGTAAAATCACTCATACTCAAAGGGGGGGAAGACAGTAGAATGAAAAGTCCTAACACAGTACTTCTTCCTAAAAAACAAACAAATATGATCGCAAGGCTTATGCCTCAGAACCTAGAGAAGTAAATAAAATTAAACCTTGCAGCTTCTAATACATACATAGATATATTATTATATTTTCCCCAAGCATGGAAATCCAGTTTCAAAACCACCAACATCATGTTATATTACATGATTATTTTAGAAACAATGTGAATAAGCTGATTGCAACAATTAAGCCCTCAAGAACTTACAGCCTCTAGTTTAAAGCATGCATCTGAGCCTGCGTTATCCCACTGATCATTACACTGATTAGGCTTTTAGGAAAGGAAAGTAGGCATCTGGGAATGCCGCCTACTTACGCCAGGGACAAGCCGTGCAATTCCCAACTGTCTGTGGTCTGAGAGTCAAGGCCCTGGAGTCGTTCTCTGTAGCAAACTTGCTGAGGTTTTCTGGTTTACAAGTATAAGTTCCAGTGATAAATCTCCCTTGGCTCATCAGAACCTTACCATCGGAAGGTATACCCCTCTTTCAGGGTCCCCTGAATCGCATCCCCTAGGACCAGAGAAACCATCATTCCCCATACTTCATGGCTCCTCGTATGAGCCCTTCCAGTTTCTATCGTTGGGCAGGAACATCATCGGGACAGGTATGGATAGAAGCTTTTGTCCCTTTTATTTACTATCTTCTCTGCAAAACGTAGAATGCTGGTGCACTTCATATAGTCCTGTACACATCACTGTTACACAGAATCTCAGGATCACTGAGCACATAAAGTCATTAGCATCAATTACAGATTATCTCTCAGTCTCTGATTTGATGCATCGTAAAAGAGTTATCTTTTCATAGTGTTACTAAAGTATTCTAAAAGATGCATTCTATCACAGATCTTATGAAGAACTTTCTTTCCTCCCCATCTGTGCCTCTCGTTAAACCCTCAGCTTGCGCACAGTCCTATAATGGTGCTGTCTTGCGGTTATTCTCGTTCTCATTTTTCTTCATCAGTCGGTCAGGTTAACCTTTACTGAGAGTCTTATCTCATCTGGAGTGCTCTTCCATCATTCCCCAAGTGCTGTCTTCTCTAATATTTCCTCTTTTGTCACCTAATTTTATTATTTGGTGTTGAATGTAACCGTGCCTGCCAATCCCTGGCAAGCGTCACGTTGATGACGGCCCCTCGCCCCACACCTCAAGCAAAGCAAGTCTGTCAGCCCCCCTGCAGATAGTCGTGGGCCTCATTTACAGACTTCACATTCTACTTCACATCTTGCATGGGCACTAATGGGATGGGGCACTTGAACCTTTAACTGCTTAAACCTAAGTAGGGGCGAAACTCAATTTCCCAGAGCAAATTCTTGAGAAAATGAGCCACTGACTAATTTTTTATGAAAGAGAAGAACCGTGGTGTGAGACGAGTATGTAGATAATGCATTGGAAGCAGCTTCACCTAGGAATAACCCGTCTCCACTGTTTCATTAAAATATACATTTTTACAGGCTCTACATTAAATGATATGGCAATATAGGCAGAATAACATCTTCATGAAAAGGTTCTAATTATACTGCAGAATCACCTGGGATTTCTCCAGGCCAAATGAATGCATTTTCGTCTTTCCGGGACTATATAGGCAAAATGGGCTTCTTGCTTTCAAGTATCCCTTCACATCCTTTGTTACCTTAGCAGTGAAAGCCAAGCCTGTCTGCTGTATAAACAGACACCCTTGTTTCCAAGTCTCTTGTCTTACAGTACAGAAGAGCATTATTAATGAAATAAAACACCATTCACACAAAGAAGGCAAAGGAACAACAAGCCTGTAGCAAATGATTCCTGACAAACAGACAAATAATTAATGACAGATTATCAACAAGGTACAATTATCTGGAGCGGTGTAATGATTACGTCATGCTGGTGAGCAAGTTTTTTTCTTCTTCTTTCTTGACCCCTGAGCAAGTACACAAAGGCATATGAAAAAAAGAAGAAAAGCATATTTAACATGATTTCCCTCCATCTGCCCATCACACATTTCCCACTGTCATGCCTCGTCGGTGCTCAGGGGAACAGCTTCATGGAAGCAATGCAAGGTTTCTAAATAGTACATCAAAACTGAGCTCATCGTTTACCTTCATCATTGTTGCTCTGCGTCACCAAGCTGGAATTCTGTTTTCATGTTCATTGCAAATTTCCATAGGCATCCCAGGCTGCAAGGTACAGGGGAATAAAGGACCCTTTGAGAGAGTGTGAATGTCATGTGGGAAGAATTGTTTGGGATCAACAGGCAAACAAAGAACTGCAGTGAAAATTGCAGGTGGACAGAAAGATGCTTATCACCCCCTGACACAAAAATGTATGCCTTTCCCGTCTGTGCACCCATGTGGTCCACAGGGACCTGGAGACCATCACTTGAGTTTGACACCGTGTTCTGTCATAGCTGCAGAGAAATGGCTGTAATATGGGAACCACACAGGGAATGGCATCTGATAGACGGAAATGAAAACTCCTATGAAAGAACCACTGGAAAGCCAAGCCCCATCAGTTATGGCGTGGAGTGTAATTTGCATTCCAAACCCCATATCAGTCAGTATTTTACAACAGTTATTTTTGACTATGTCATGAAATATTTACTTGACAAAAAAAAAAAAATCATTTGACTATCTTTGGAACAAAGTTCTTGATAAATCATTGAAATCACACTGTTCTTCTTATATATGGTATTTTCTCAAGAACAGTGATAGATAGCAACAGGAAATTGAGAATCTAATGAAATGCTCAAAATAATAATTCTCTTTCTTTTTAACATATGAAATACTTTCAAGTAATTGTGTTCCCATCAGGAAATCTAGAGTAGAATCAAAATAATGATTCATTTTCCAAAAAGATTTACGTTAGCATTCTTTAATGCCAAACTTGTTTTCTGCTAAATGAGCTTAAATAACATTTATCAATATTAATCCTCACTAGGATGTAGGGAAGAGAAAGTGAGAAAAATCTGCCCCCATCTGGCAAATCTAGTATCTTGAAAATCGTTCCTTTATGCTTTTCTTAGAAAACAGCACATACTCTGCCTTAGATAGTTGCATAAATTCAACAATTAATATTGATGAACATTAACTGAAATGGGTACAAATCCCTCAATAACAAAATTATAGTGAGAACCAAGCAGGAGTCAGGGTGCCTGGGTGGCTCAGTCGTTAAGCGTCTGCCTTCGGCTCAGGTCATGATCCCAGGGTCCTGGGATCGAGCCCCACATTGGGCTCCCTGCTCGGCAGGAAGCCTGCTTCTCCCTCTCCCACTCCCCCTGCTTGTGTTCCCTCTCTCGCTGTCCCTCTCTCTGTCAAATAAATAAATAAAATCTAAAAAAAAAAAAAAAAAAGAACCAAGCAGGAGTCATTTCAGATTTTCCACATTTTTAAGCTGTTTCTCCATTAGAACTACCCTTTACTCTCTGTAATATCTAAACCAGAAACAATGCCCTGGAAAACTCTTTGAAAAAGTAAAGGAAATTTGCTAGTCTAAGCAAATCTCTGTTTTGGTGGCCTTCACCCCCTTATCCTCTCAAATGCTCAGTGTCTTTGATACCCGGAGTCCTTCAGAGTACATATACACCAGTCACAACGCACCAAAAACACCAGCACTTTTGCTCTTCCTCAGCCATCCAAATGTCTACCTTTGATGGCTCTCATAGTCAAGTTCATCTAAATATCTAAATAGGCAATCCAAATTTAAGTAACAGACTACTCCATTTGAGTTTACTATTTCAAGTTAGAGTAATATTGCTAGATAGTTACTTTATATGATGATCGGATATTTTAATGTTATTATTATGTACTAGACTATAATTCCCTCAGAGGCGATCATGTCTTGCAAAGCTATAAAGGAAATGCGTGTATTATTTCTTTAACTTAATGCAAAACTACATTATACATGCCAGACTCTAAAGTCTGTAAGAACCTTCAGGGGAAAATCCACACATTAAGGTTCTTTGTTATTTCCCCCATATTCTGGGGGCATAATGGGAATTTCTAGAGCCTTGAGGAAAACGTGTCATCAATAAATATTTCCTGAATTGATTTATGTTGGATTGATTTATGTTTTGTTCTCAGATGGGTCAAAGATGGAGTCAGACAGTCTGGGTTTAAAACCTCCTATCAGTTACTCTGCGTGCGGTCTGGAGAACTCTCCCACCCTCTGTACACCTCAGTTTCCACCTCTATAAAATCTGCCTAATACCAGAGTTTAGTCTGTTTAGTTGGTGTGATGATAAAATGACATCATGAGTAAACTGTACAGGGAGAGAGGCCTGGTCAACAAATGTGGCCTGTGGTTACTGTTCTGTATTATACACGGACTTTTATTTTTAAATAGGATATTATTATGTCTAGCTGTTAATATGCTGCATAAATTTACTCCAAGGTAATCTTGCTCTGACATTTTCCTTTAAAAACAAGAATCTCTCTGCCTTATCTTATAAAGACAAATACTGCTACATCCCCCAAAAATAAGCAACTAGGCTTCAAATTTCATAACGAAAATAATTAAATGGTATTTAAAGTAGTTTTAGGTTAGCATAATTTCCCCTATTGACAACATACTTAGTTTTCTATAAAATACTGCATCAGTCTAGACATGATAAATGAAGAGAGCAGACACTGTGTTTTCAACATCTATTAAGTGGATCCAAGGAGTCAGTTTCGTATCTTGCCTAAAGCCACAAAGCTAGTTAGATCCAGATCCAGTATTAAAACCCAAGCAGTCTGACCCTTGATGTCGCACTCTTAACCATTATCCTTCCTGGTTACCTGTATTTGTCACGGTGCCTTAGATACTGCCATGCTAAAAATGTCCTGTTGCAAATTAACTGTAAATCCACCTGCTCCCAGTAGCTGCAAAGAGAACTAGAGAACCTTCAGCCATTTGATAGAAGGAAACATTCCCAGGAAAATAAATGCAACTTTTCTGATAAAAAATGCATTAAAATTCTTAAAAACTTTTAATTATCCAATCTCTTCGGAAATTTTTAAACACAAAAATAAATTTGCACATATTGTAACCTATCATTATAGCTTAATATTAAGAAATGACCTTGAGGAAGAAAATAGTTGCTGATATCAGAAAAAAAAAATCAAATCTAAAACTTACTATTATCATAAGGCGTACTAATAGTCATGTCATGAAAAATATTCCTTTTCCAATTCTTTAAAGGAAAAACGAAAATGTCAGAAACCTAGCTAGCTTCAATTAGGCAAAAATCGTTTATAGCCATGGAAAGATATAGTCACTGTGTCAGCAGCCCCAAATGGGGAGGATTTCCATCCCCTGAATTGGTTCTCTGTTAATACAAGGCAGATAGACCAACTCATTTCACTGTCATATTAAAATTAAAATTTTAAACTCATAGGAGAAAACTCAAAGTTGTACTTACCCTGGAAATATAATTTAGGCCCCTTCCCACACACATGGCATTTCGGGTGAGCACAGATTTCTCAGTGGTGTGGCAATGACTTGATGTGATATAACAGTTATTATAAAGAGAGAATGGCAGACAGCGAAAACCAGGGAGCCTCCAGGATCCTATTTTTTTTTTCCAATTGTCATTTTTATTTCAAAGTCAACTCTGCTTTTTAACAACAATGCTGTGAAATGAAGAGACAAAATGAAGTGCTAGAGCTTGGTCTGGTCCCCCAAACAAGGAGACAGTATGTGCACACACTGTGCATGTGCTCTTTACATATTCAACTGTCAATATCTATGTGCACAAGAAAAACCTTTTTTTAATCAAAATGCCTTGAAAAGATTTGAGACAGCCTTTAGCATCAATTCTATAGAACCATGGTATTTTATTTTATTTTTAAAAATTTTTTTATTTAAATTCAATTTAATTAACATAGAGTATATTACTAGTTTCAGAGGTAGAATTTAGAGATTCATCAGTTGCATATAACACCCAGTGCTCATTACATCAAGTGTCCTCCTTAATGCCCATCACCCAGTTACCCCATCCCCCCATGCACCTCCCCTCCAGCAACCTTCAATTTGTTTCCTAGAGTTAAGAGTTTCTTATGGTTTGCCTCCCTCTGTTTTTATCTTATTTTTCTCTCCCTTCCCCTATGTTCATGAGTTTTGTTTCTTAAATTCCACGTTTGAGTGAAATCATATGATATATATCTTTCTCTGACTTATTTCACTTAGCATAATACCCTCTAGTAAAATCCACATCATTGCAAACAGCAAGATTTCATTCTTTTTGATGGTTGAATAATATTCCATTATATATATGTATATACATATATATATGACATATCTTCTTTATCCATTCATTTGTCAACAGACATCTGGGCTCTTTCTATATTTTGCCCATTGTTGGAATTGCTGCTATAAACATTGGGGGGGCATGTGCCCCTTTGAATCACGTTTGTATCCTTTGGATAAATACCTAGTAGTGCAATTGATGGGTCGTAGGGTAGCTCTATTTTTAACTTTTTGAGAAACCTCCATACTGTTTTCCAGAGTGGCTGCACATACCAGTTTACATTCCCACCAACAGTGTAAGAGGGTTCCCCTTTCTCCAAATCCTCGCCAACATCCATTGTTTCCTGAGTTAGGACCATGGTATTTTAATAGGCTCATTCTCACTTAGATACAAGACCAGCAGATCGGCAGGCAACTGCCACCACAAAGATCATATTGGGAGTGACATCAGCAAGATGGCAGAGAAGGGGACACAGGCCTCCATCCCCCACAAAAACTAACAATGAGACAGGTATCCACAAATAAGCACAGCCCTAGGAGTGTTCAAGAGTCTAATTAAGAACGTGTGCCAACACAAGGGCAGCCAAGAAATGGAGAAGGGGCCACACAGGGAATTAAGGGTAGGACACGAGGCAGAGAGAAGGGGCTATGGGAAAATGTCTTCACTGTGGTTTCCTTGGGAAGGAATACATGAGGCAGTGAGCAGGCTTAGGACTGGCCCTGGGGACACGGGGCTGTCCCGATGTGCCTGGTACCTGGCCCTGGAATGATTACGGCCTGGTTACAAAGCCTGGAGGTGGGGGACCCGATAAGGGAGGTTAGTTGGGGTGGAGTTAGCTAAGAAAGGTACTGACTGGCCTCTACCCCAGCCTCAAGCCTGGGTCAAGAAACATTTTAAAAACTATATTACACATGGTTTAACGAATTCAGGAAGAGGCTGTCTAGTTCACTGTGGTCCATGAGAACACTAGAAATACTTTTTTAAAACAGGGGGGAAACGGTATTTTAGCATCCAGCCTATAGATACACTCTCTTAAACAACTCACATCAAATGTGTCAAAGTAACTTCCCACCTCTTCCCAAAATTCGTATGTTCTGATGAGCTATGAATGCCACTGAATTTCTTTTATATTTTGCTCAAGCTTTCACTAAACAAATGATAAAAATTCATATTTAATCAACCCTTCTGCAATGAACATTTTATAATATAAGAAAATTCAGTCATCCTAACAGGACGGTATTAAAATAATAGTGATTTTTTTTATTGCCTTCCACGGGTCACATGCTGCGCTGGGTGCCTTATAAACATCAAACCTAATCCATTATTGTCGCCATTTTACAGATGAAGAACTAGTGCTCAGAGATGTCAAGCAGCATAATCACCGCTCCTCAGCGGCCATGAATCAGAACTATTATTCAAAACTGGATGTAACTGGCTCCAAGGTAACTCACTTTTTTTTAATTTTTTTTTCTAATTACACCAAATTACCTCTCAGTTTCACTTAACTACCTCAGAATACTTGCCTGCAAACATGGCTACCTGAATAGGTCCAAGCAGAAAGGTTTTTGGTTGTCTCTTTGTTTGTGTCTGCTTTCACTATTTACGGCAATTTTCTCCCCTGAAGATTTTAAAGCAATTAGTCACCATTATGCAGATAAATCAATTTAATCCCAAAGAGAAAATAGAGATGTAGTCTCTCTCCATAGTAATAAATCAGCTCAACACAACATTTAAATCAAGGTTTTCACTTCGTGCAAATGTGTCTTGGATTTGTACACCAGGGACTCTGGACAGGACCCAGACCAACAAGGAGGCTGCTCTGCTGAGGTGGATGGGTAAGTAATAGGCCATTTAATCTTCCCAACTCCCTGGAGACTGAGGGCTGGAAGTGAAACACTTTGCTCTTGGGTATCTGTGTACATAATGAGCAGCAGGCCTCGCTGGGTGCACAACCCATGTTCTTTCCACTAAGCTGGGATGCTTTCAGAAAAATGAAATTCTTTTGAATACTAGCAAGGCCTCGTTATCCCAAATTTGAGTTTCAACTGAGTAAAACTAGATTAAGACACATAATTTGAGAGTCAGATCCCCTTCTGGCATTCGAGTGTGCCAACAAGATGTCCTCCAGAGGACAGAGGAAGATGCCCACTCCCACCCTGTTCCCCTAAGGTCATCCAAGATCACCAGGCTAGCCTACTCCTCAGGGAGCTGAGCTGTGCCATGTCGTCTACCACAGAGTGAAGAGATAAACCCAATGGAACAGCTGCTCTCCCAACAGACCCACCTTGTTCATTCCAGGCACCTTTTGCTTTGAGGGTGCCAATACCCTCAAGAGGTGTTGAATTTAGATAGCCAAGAAATCAAGAAGAGCAAGTGTGAGAAGGATGGGGGAGTGGTGTGGAGCGGGGAGGGAAAACAAAATGGAAGCTTGCATTATGTTTCTTATACTTCTTAAAAGAGAAAGAAATATGAATGCTTCCATATCAGAGGACTATCAGGATTAGTGTGACTTTTATGTGCTAATACTTGTAAATATAAGCATATATAAATTTTAACTTATTTTCTTCAAAAATTCATCCATGCCTTAAAGTAGGTATTAAACTATCCATGCAACTATTTTATCAATATTTTAGAGCCAATGATTAAAATATTTAACTCGTACAAATTATTTGACAAAATAAGAGAGGACTGACCATTTCAATGGATGTGTAGAAAAAGCACTGGGAAAATAAAAACTGAAAGCTAGTAAGTTGGAAAGGCATTTCAATTATTAACAGAACTTGTTCTCTCCACAAGTATCATATTTTAAAGATTGCAGCCAACTGTCTAGTTGCTAAATATCACACTTAGCAGGTAATTGCAAAAACTAACTGTGTCTATTTGTCATAAAACATCTGGCCAGCCAGGTAAAAAGAAGAAACTGGCCAGCCCTTTTCCAAGTATAATAGGGACACAACCACCAGGTAAACTACAGGAGACCATAAATTTTAACAGCAGTTCGTCTTTTATGAAAGAGGCAGTGTTGGAGGCATGGGTGAGATATTGTCTGGTATTTATCTAGTAATATTAGAGATCATGAAATCACAATATTGAAAACTAGAATTTTCCTTAAGTTAAAAAAAAAAAAACTCCTACATTTTTATTTTCTCTTCCTTTTTTCTTTTTGGACCAGCATGGGTACATCTTCTGATTTTAATCCTCACTTCCCTCAAAAACATGCTTTTGCTGTTTGACATCCTGGTCGGTTTTTCCCAAGACAGAAACTGCTCGGCACCATAAAGGTTTATTGCTTACCCAGGTGCTCATCCCCTGCATCCCTCAGTGGCTTCTTCCCATCCCCATTCCCCTCTCACGGGATCTTTCTAGACTCCATCTGGCAGAACAACATTCCCTGGAATTGTTACCTGTTTTCTCCCCACAGCCATGACCTTTCTTACCAGCTCCTCCAACACCTAGGAGAGGTCTAGGGCCCCGACCAACGTGGGGACAAGAGCTTCTCCTTCTTGGGTCAGAACAACCTCGATCTTCAACCTGACCCTGGAAGCCCAGCTTCAAACAGAGATGCTCATTGCTCTCTCCTGGAATTGCTGTTCAACTGCAAGTTATAAGACAGAATTGCTCGTTTAGGAGAAAAACTATGATTCAAATTTATATGGAGAAGTGACTTAAAGTTACTCCTACTTGGATAATATCGTGAAACAGAAGAAACAGAAGAAAAAGTGGGGTCTGGAATCCTTAGGCCAAGTGATGGTTCCACTGAATTCATGGGAACACTTTAATTTATTCATTGACACATTCATTTGGTCAACAAGCACTTACTGAGTCCCTGCTGTGTGTGAGGCATTATACTAAGCACTGAGGATACAACAACCCAATAACTGGCACCTCTGCTCTTGTGGAGGAGACATTCTACTTATGCAGATACCTTAGAGCCTAAAATAAGAAATCTCGTTGGGAATTTCTTGGAGGGTTTTCAGTAGGAAAGTGACATGACTTGTCCATAAAAGAGTGACTCTTACGATCACCAAGATGAGATTGTCAGTAGGATATGGAAGGGCACAAGGGTAGAAGTAGAGAGACCAGTAAGAAGGAAGTGTCATTAGATGATGGGGGCTTGAGGGAGGTGGTGGCTGTGGCAGAGGTGAGAAGGGACAGAATTCAGGATGTACTATGAGGGAGAGTCAGAGTCATCAGGGTTTGCAGATGGACTGAATGTCAAACTTGAGAAAACAAGAAAATCAAGAGATAGAGGACTACAGACAGAAGATGTAACATGCGAGAATTCAGTTTGGCACATGCTTCAGAAACCCACCAGATCAGAAGACAGCCAAGACGCTGATCCAAAAAGAACTCAGGAGAAGGAATCAGATGGACAATTATCAGATCGCTCTCAGTAATGTGAGGAAGCTGGTTGAGAGGACTGTTTTTGAGGAAGCCTAACAGGAAATTTAACAATGTGCAAGGTGTTAAATACATACAGTCAAAATGTAACTATGTATCTACAATGAGATATCACCTCACAGCTGTCAGAATGGCTAAAATTAACAACACAGGAAATAACAGGTGTTATGGAGGATGTGGAGAAAGGGGAAACCTCTTACACTGTTGGTGTAGATGCAAACTGGTGCAGTCACTGGGGAAAACAGTATGGAGGTTCCTCAAAAAAGTTAAAAACAGAGCTACCCTGCAGCCCAGCAATTTCACTATTAAGTATTTATCCAAAAGGTACAAAAATACTGATTCGAAAGAATACATGCACACCACTGCTTATAGCAGCATTATCCACAATAGCCAAATTATGGAAAGAGCCCAAATGTCCACTGACTGATGAATGAATAAAGAAGATGTGGTGTATATATGTGTACACACACAAACACACACACACACACACACACACACACACACACACACACACACACACAGTGGAATATTACTCAGCCATCAAAAAGAATGCAATCTTGTCACATTTGCAATGCCGTGGATGGAGCTAGTATTATGCTAAGCAAAATAAGTCCATCAGAGAAAGACAAATACTGTATGATTTCATTCATATGTGGAATTTAAGAAAAAAAATAGATGAATATAAGGAGGAAAAAGGAGAGGGAGGCAAACCATAAGAAAGACTCGTAACTATAGAGGACAAACTGAGGATTGCTTGGCAGGCGGGAGGTGGACAGGGTGATGGGTTAAATGGGTGATGGGTACTTGTGATGAACACTGGGTGCTGTATGTATATGATGAATCACTAAATTCTATACCTGAAACTAATAATATTACACTATATGTTAACTAACTGGAATTTAAATAAAAATTTGGAGAAAGGAAAAAATTTAGGTATGCATCAATGCTAAAGCTGTTTCTCAAAATTCTAAACTTGGAGTTTAAACATAATAATTTTTAACAATTTAGAACCCTGGCTTCTCAGAACAGACCAACATGTCGACTATGAAGCAAAATGCATAAGCTTTGGATCCACAGTAGAATTCTCTTGATAATACTAATTCACTTCAGACCGAATACTGGATCTTCTTCAATTTAAAATATTCTTGGTGTGCCTGGGTGACTCAGTCGGCCCAGGTTGTGATCTCCCGGTTATAGGATCAAGCCCCGAGTCAGGTTCCACATGGAGTGTGGAATCTGCTTCAGATTCTTTCTCCCTCTGCCCCCCCCCCAATGCTCTCTTTCCCTCTCTAAAATAAATAGGGGCACCCGGGTGGCTCAGTTGTTAAGCATCTGCCTTCGGCTTGGGTCATGATCCCAGGGTCCTGGGATCGAGCCCCGCATCGGGCTCCCTGCTCCGCGGGAAGCCTTCCTCTCCTTCTCCCACTCCCCCTGCTTGTGTTCCCTCTCTCACTGTCAATGTCTCTCTGTCAAATAAATAAATAAAATCTTTAAAAAAATAAATTAAAAAATAAAATAAAATCTTTAAAAAAATAAAAATAAAAAAATAAAAGGTCCATTCTTTTGTTCTGCCTCATCTAATCCATTTTAAATTTCACCTTGGATATAAGAAAGATTCACTTATAACTGAAAAATATATAGTAAAATATTTTAAACAATGAACATATATTAAACAATCCCCCCCAAATGAAATTAGCCTTTTAATTTATCTACCCATCCATCTTTCTGCCCATTTACTTCTCAAAGAGTGTCAAGGGAATAAATTGAGGCAGAATGTAAGAATCTTTAAACATTTACATTTGGATATATTGATTCATAGTTTAGGATATCAAAGCAATGCCAAAATAAAAAGAAGTGCATGCTACAATATTTGTACTTGGGCTTCTCCTCTCAAATGGTGTTTACTACCCTCCTCCTAGCACTCAGCTTATTGCACTGGGTCCTACTTGCTCAAGATCCTATTTTTACCGAAGCCTACTAGCCTTAATTAAGCACAGAACTAGTCAGGAGGCATTTGGAGGATCTGGACCCTGACCTCCTTCACAGCTCCTTTATAGGAGCTAGAGCCTCTGCTAACATATAACCTTGGTGTCTGGGGCTAGCTGAAAAACAAGTAGAATCCAATGTCCTATTGAAAGCTGTTAGTATAAAACAGCAAAACCTACAACGTACAAATCAGAATCATTACAATACTCAGACTATGCCAAATGCATTTAATTAAAAGATGTAAAATGATGCTTAGTAATGTTTTCACAATAGAAAAATTGACGTGTGGGGAATATTTGTCTTTTTTTTAATAGATCTATAAAGTATCTGAATGTTGGGATGCCTGGGTGGCTGTCAGTCAGTTAAGCGTCCAACTCTTGATTTTGGCTCAGGTCATGATCTCAGGTTCCTGGGATCAAGCCGGGCATCAGCCTCCGTGCTCAGCGGGGAGTCTGCTTGAGGATTCTCTCCCTCTGCCCCTCCCCCCTCCCATTTGCTCTCTCTCAAATTAATAAATGAATCTTTAAAAAATAAAAATAAAGTATCTGAATGTTGAACTGTTCATTTGAATTCTTATGACTAAATTTTTTTAATACCACCAAGAACCATGGCTCTCAACACTCTGGTCAATAACTTCCTCCTGAAAAGAGAAAAGATATGCATATTTCTATACCAGAAACTAGTGGAAAACAGCCCACAACATAAAAGGACTGCTTTGTGGGTGTCTTCTGTCCCCCAGAGAGATGCTAATAAATTCACGTCGGAAGAATATTATGTTCTCTTCTACTTCTCTAAAGTCTACTTTCAATGCAGTCAGCCCCAAGGAGAAATGTGACAAGCTATATAAAAATTTGAAATATTGACATTCTCGCCCGCTAGTTTACTTCAACTTCTATGGAAACATTCACATATCCTTAAAAGATAAGAAAGTTGTTTTAGGGTGGTGTTATTGAAAATAGTACCTAGACAAATGAGTGCTCTCTTAGTAATTCACAGGATGTGACAACGCTTCACAGGAACATCATGCCCTAGCCTTGTATTCCAATAGATCATTATTATAACAATTGCATACATTTAAAAATACTGAAAATTAATGGACAAATGATAATACACCAGGAGTCAGTTACAGCACCAGAGATCAGGGGTCCATAGAGCACAGTTCTAGGCTCGCCACCTAGAAGGTTTATAACCTGTAACACACGACATTTTTATACACATTACATCCTTTGCTTCTTTATAGTTGCTGCTACCCAGGGCTCACGCCCACCATCTCTCACCTGCACTACTGCAGTCACTGCTCACCCGGCCCCCTGGTCCAACCACCCCTACCCCATAACATCATGTCCCTCCCTGCTTGCATCTCTGCTGTGGATGCTCACTGCTATTAAGATAAAATCCAACATAAGGTCCCTGGTTTACTATATGGCCTGTGCCTCCAGATTCATTTCCAGACTCATTTCTGGATATCTTACCACATATTTTATTCTCAAAATGTACTGAAATTCTTTCACTTCCTGCATCTCCCCAAGCTGTTTATGCTCTTCGCCAGGGATCTTCTTTCTGCCAAGAACACTTCTCTTCCTTTACCTTCTTCAGGCTAATTCCACTGTTCCTCCAGGTCGGAACTTAAGCATGCGTGTCTCAGGGAGAACACTGTTAGCTCATTGATTAGCTCAGGTTCCCTGCCGTATGCCTGCCCGCCGCCCTGCCCTCCACCCTTATAACACATGTCCCGGGTCATCATCATTTCTTAGGTAGTATCTGTTTCCTCCCTCTCACAGAACGTCCAGGGGAAAAGGGATTATGGCTACCTTTCTACTGCAGGTTACCCAAAACCCATCCTCATGCCCCACACAAAGTAGGTGTCCAAGAATTAGTTAATAAATAAATGATTTAATGAACATGGCAAATAGCATATCCTAAGTCTGTCTTGCTCTTTATTCATTAAACAAAGCATTGTCAAGACCCATGTAATCAATGAATTATACTGAAGAAATGTGTCAGCATAAATCGCATGGCATATTACCTGAGATTCTGGTTTGCTGGGGGTGGGGGGAGCTGGGATACACGCCTTCTCTTTTCCTTGCCCTCAGAATGTGAGTTTGATGTTTATTTGCTGTTCTAGTGACTTTATTTGGTCTTATTGACCAGTGCAATATTTAACTAGCCAACATTAATCATTCTGAGAGTCTTTGGAAATCAGAGAACTGAGCTTATATACAAATGCTTTTTGTTTAAATTGCTTCCAGATGATCATGCTAAAAAACAACCTATTTTAAGAAGAATCAACTATGAATAATGTGAGAATTGCAGTGAGGAAATGGAGTCTTCAGCTAAACCAAGAGGAGGAATTGAAGAGGAAATGAAGGTAAGATGCATTAGTCTGGGACCAGAACTTTTTTTCCTAGTGAATTTAAAGGCAACCTGATAATAAACATTTTTAAATAGCTCTAAGTACATCACTGAGGACACTAGTGCTATTTATCCCATTTCTCTAACCACTGTCTGAGTAGTTTCCCAAATAGGGAAGCTCTAATGGATTTAAATAGTTGTACCTGAAACTGACTTTTACGATTTCTGGTCCCACCCATTATACTCTCATTCTCCACACTACAAACGTTCAAAGAGCCAGGGAGTTATTGATTGCTCATTTCCTCCTGATTTATCCGTGGTCTCTTATTTCCTTCATCGTGTACCACCTGCCCCTTTGAGTATGGCCAAACCTTTTGGTATTCCCCACCCCCAACCTTATTCGACCTCATGATCTTATAAAATAATTGATGATCTCAGGGAGATTCCATGTCCTACTTTGAATACAATTTCTTCTACTGGTCAGGGAAACTTTCCTGAGTACCACCCTATCCCCTCCGTTATGTTAGGACCCCATGCTCTATAGTCATGCCTCCTTGTCATCCTCCTTGCAAGCACTTAGATACGACTATAATTATATAATTGTTGATGTAATGTTTTTCTTTCCCATCAGGCTGAGAGCACTGTGAGTAAAAGGACCCTTACAAATGCTGGTCAAGCAGCCTTAGTACTGAAGAATACACACCCATCCTTTCATTAAAAATATTTAGGCAAATCCTTGGTCCTGTGGAGAGGTCATTCAAATTGATAGTTCCTGCCTTTTAATTTGTATTTACAAAACAGAAGAAAATCCTCAGGATTTAAATTTGCTTAATCGAAAGGCAAGAGTTAACTTCATAGCTAGAATAGCCATTTAGTAGTTCTCGTTGGCCTCAAACTATGTTCACAAGATTAATCTTCTTATAATATTACTTTATTATGTCAATACAATGTTCAGTTTTTTCCAGATATACAAACTGCCAAACTTATTAAATCAAAATATTCATCCAGACAGACATTAAAGGCCTTTCACAATCTGGCTCAATCCTATTATCCAGTCATGCTTTGAGCTATTCTTAAAAATCTTCCTTCTTTGCTCAAATTGTCTCGCTCGCTAATTTCTCCTTGATTTTTGCTTTATCTTGTCATATACCTTGAATATCCGCCCTGACCTCAACTGATGCAAATCCTACCCCATCTTTCAATATTCTGTTAAAATCCACATCTTCCAAAAAATATCATTGAGAATATCCAGCCTGAAGTAAAGTCTTTGTGCTTTTAGTTTTAATTAATTAATAAATATTAATATTTGTACCCTATTCATCAGGTAAGCTATTGGCTATAACGGTGTTAATGACTTGAAGCAAAGTTTGCTTCTTGCTCACAGAATAGTACTGAGTAGCCTCCCGGATGGGAGGCAGCCTCCTCAGCACCGCCATTCAGAGACCAGGCAGACGATGGGTCTCCAGCACATTGCTTCCAAGGTGACTGTAGCACAGATCTACATTCCAGCCCACCAGAAAGGGACAGGTGGTCTCAACAGGAGACCTAGCCAGCACTTGAGGTAGGAATCATATCTACTCAACAGTTCTATCGGTTGGAACTCTGTCACATGCCATTCCTAACTTCATGGGAAACCACAAAATGTAGTCTAGCCATGTGTGGCCAGAAAGTAGTTGCAGCTAGTTTTCTCTGCTACAGAAATTGGATAATTGTGCATCTTCAGATACTTATAACATCTCTCCTTTAATCACTATTTATATCATTCTTATTATTTAGCATTTTACATATGCATTACTGACTGACTCAAATATATAGTTCTTTGCAAATATTAGAGATCTGAGCTAAGATTTTTCCAGATCCTGGCTTGTTGTCAATCCTTTCTAAATTCACTAACAGGGGCTTCTAAGTGCAGATATTTTGAGATGTGGTAAAGAGCCAGAACTATATGTTTTATGCACCAGATGTAAGGAGACAGAGTTGCCATGATGTTGTGAAAGTTGAAAGAGGGATTGCGTTCTCAGCCAAACACAAGGCTCTACCCACCCCAGCAGAGAGGAGGAACTTAAGAGAAGAGGTAGGCAGAGTTATAGTACAGCTCTTCCAAAGCATTCAAGTCATCTCTTTCATGCACAGAGAAAAATAACATTCAACATCCCCCCAAAGCATCCAGTTTTAAGGAAAATAATATATCCTTACATTACACCAGTACATCAGCAGCTCTGAATAATTGTGTGAGTAGGGCAACTAGATGGGGGAATTTGTTTAGATTGGTAGAAATATAATTGATGATGATCTGTAACTTATCCTGAGCAAGGATTGATTTCGATCAGGGATGACTGATCATGAAAAGCCAGACTGGGAAGCAAGAAAGGACCACCAGAGTTAAACAGGAGAATGGGCTAAGCAGAAAGCAATTATAGGATGTTTAAAAAGGCAAGTGAAGGGGCGTGGGGTGGTGCAGTTGGTTGAGCCTCTGACCCTTGGTTTTGGCTCAGTTCCTGATCTCCAGGTTGTGAGATCAAGCCCCAAGTTGGGCTCCATGCCCAGAGCAGAGTCTGCTTGTCTCTCTCTCTTTGGCCTCTGGCCCTCCCCACCATGTGTGAACTCTCTCTCTCTCTAAAATAAACAAATAAATCTTAAAAAAAAAAAAAGGCAAGTGAAACATAATCGAAATCTGATGGGTGATAATATATGGAGATCTAAGTACACATCGTAGTTGATTTCAAATGAAATCTGGAAATAAATCACAAAATCCCTAAAATGGGGGCGCGTGGGTGGCTCAGGAGGTTAAGTGTCTGCCTTTGGCTCAGGTCATGATTCCAGGGTCCTGGGATCGAGCCCCACATCGGGCTCCTGGCTCAGAGGGGAGTCTGTTTCTCCCTCTCCCTGTGCCTCCCCACCTGCTCATGCATTCTCTCTCTCTCTCTGTATTTCTGTGTCTCAGATGAATAAATAAAATCTTAAAAAAAAAAAATCCCTGAAATGGATACATGTTCAGAGGCAAAAGGCCCTTCCCAGAAAATACTGGAAAAACCAATGCTAAGGGCCACTGGGGTAAGAGACATGGGTTCCAAGGTAACAAAAGGGGTAACTATTACAGATAGGAGATTAATCAAAATAAATCCTCTCCCCATATCCAGTCAAATTTGTACTATAGTTTCCATCTCTGAAATTGGCCCATGCCACAATCTTAGTCTAAGCCCATCACTGTCTTTCACCTGGACCACTTTTGTGGCACCGAGGCAGCCATCATACAGAAATACAGAGATGAGGATGCTAGAGATTTGGAAGCTGTCAGCATGACCAGTGAAATACTCACTGCACTACAGATGAACTGAGGTATATGGGATCTGGGCCAAGACATCAACACACAATGGGTGCCCTACATTTACCCTTGTATGACTCAAAACCACTCATGCCCTACGTAACCAAAACCTATAGAGAACAATCACCATCAAGCTTCTCGGTGTTTCTGATAACACACTCACTTGAGTATTCCCCATTCCTTTAATGAAAAGAGTGTCTTCTTAATATTCCCAGGAAATACTACTAACTGGCATTTCTCGACCCATGTAATAAATCCATCCTAATCTATCTAACTCCCTGAGCCTTCCAACCCATTCCGTCATAATTTTCTAACACATTTCTGTAACTGTGGACCATTATTGTATGAGAAGCTTTAAAGGGCCATCCACATGGTATTTTAGGAGTTCTTCCAGAGGTCTTTGCCATTGTGTTCAACACTGGGAGGCTCCTCCCTTTTAAACAAGCATAAGGGAGCCACTTCTGCTTGTCCAGAAGGTTCATGAGAACTTGGAGGTTCAAGGTTATCATGAGACCACCCAAAAGTCCTCATCCCATGTTTCAGGCTCCTATTACTTTATGATTAGGACTGTGACTTGTGCATAAGAGACCTACTAGGCTGTATATTCTGTCTCCTTTAGGTTTTCATCTCCTGTCCAATTTTTAATACAATCTGTCCTATGGATATAGGAGTCTTCCAGTTTTCCAAGTGTGCCCTAAGTGATAGCTGTTGATCTGAGCCAATTATTTTCTTTCCTTCTTGTTCTAAGGAAATTAACAGATGCTAGTCAATTCTACAGCCCATAGAATTACCATTGCCCTCATTGTGTTGAAGCATAAGAGGTTTTTTTGGTTTTATTTTTTAAGATTTTATTTATTTATTTGAGAGAGAGAGAGAATGAGATAGAGAGAAAGCATGAGGGGGGGAGGGTCAGAGGGAGAAGCAGACTCCCTGCTGAGCAGGGAGCCCGATGTGGGACTCGATCCTGGGACTCCAGGATCATGACCTGAGCCGAAGGCAGTCGCTTAACCAACTGAGCCACCCAGGCCCCCGAAGCATAAGAGTTATTGCATAAATAAGCAGTTCTGCTCCAACCTTTACCTCACTCAAATCCACAGAGGGGGACTGAGTAATTATGACACTAGGGATTATCACTACCCCACTCACCACCACCAGCAGCAATAGTTCTTGATGTTATATGACCAGTGAATGGTCCAATTTCTGGAACTCTCAGAGTCTGCTTTTTGGTACAACTTCTAGTACTAACCCTTTTCATTTTGAGTTCCTTAAATAGAAAACACTGAGATAAAGACTTTCACGCAGGCAGTTTATTTAGGATATGATCCTGAAAACACAATTAACGCAATAGAGAAAGTGTGACAGAGAAAGGAGAAAGCTAATAAATAGTTTATACTGGAACTCAATCCCTCTAGGGCTTTCTGAAGAATCATGTAGAGATTCTTCATTATTTTTTCACTGAGGGATGAAAAATTCCACTAACCCTCTCCTTTGTTGAGGATTGATGGTTAAGGCATGAAATGCTCAGATGCTAGTTGAACAAACACACAAGTTCCCAGGCAGGCAAGCCCATAGATGAGGGTGCTGGAAATTGAAAAGTACCCGGAAGCCTGGGAACTGTCCATCATAGATGGCTACATGGGAACTTAGGACCAGGGGACAGCACCAGCCTCACTGATCCTGCCTCTTCCATCCTTAAAGGCATTCAACAACTTCGTACTACCAAGTCAGAAACCACGTTCTGAGCTCTAAACCCTCTGCCCTGAGATCCCTTTGTCTCAGTCCTTCAATCATGGCCATCTTCCTTCTGTTTCTCAAGCATGCTGTCCAACATGAGGGCCTCTCCGTGCATTGCCCTGGCTAAAGCACTCCGACCCTTCTCCTTGCTCTCCTGTTTCCTACACACCCCCCAGAGTCTATGGATGCCCTTCCCCCTCGGGACGGCTTCTCTAAAACTTCAGGTGAGCTGAGCTCCTATTGCGACTCACCTCTGTGGCATTACACATGTCCACTTTCACACTTGTCGTCCTTATGGTCACATGTTCCAAGTCTGACCTTGCCCACTCGACTGAAAGCTACATGAGAGGAGAAACTGAATTTGTTTTGCATCTCGAGCAGCTAGCCGGAATGTGTCACCCAACAAACCCTTAACTGATATGTGTTGCCTGAATAAAGAAGGAACTTAGAGCCAATGTGTAAGACTCGAAGAGGACAATTAGCAGAACCACACTAACGGGAACCACTGAACTGATGACCAGTGATGTAACCACTCCCCACGTATCATGCCATCTTCACGTGGCTTGTAGCACCAACCAGCCCTACTCCTTCTTCTCCTGAATGCTGGCAGATGCCTATGAATGCCTTCAGATTTGTGTCTGAGGAGGAGAAAAACTGATTCTCGTGGGAAGAAAAAAACAGCTCGGAGAACTCATCCTTAGTTTTCTATATGTAGAAAGAAAACATATTACTAACATTGGAATAAACTTGAACAGGGTAGAATACCTATTGATTTCTTTCCTGGAGGGAAAGAGATCTACAAAGATAATTGGGCCAAATAGCGTAGAAAAGATTTAGGAGCATCACTCAGAACAGAAGAATCACAACAATTTTCATCACACACTTCTTTTTTTTTCCAATTTTGTGTGTTTCAGAACACACCCGACAGTGAATGGAGAAAATGAGTCACAGCTGAGATCTGGCCCGTACGAGCTCAACGACACTTCTCCCCTCCGTCAAAGCACAGCCTGCTGTGACGTGCGCACATCTGCAGCTGGGTTCCACTCGGGGACAGGGAGTGGCATCTGGCTGCAAGTCTGTCATGACCTAGTTCCGAGCCTGCGGACAGGTGACTGTCGGGGCATAAATGGTGGGCCCCCCCCAAATATGTCTACCCAGAATATTTGATTTAATTTTTCTGGGGGTGGGAGTCAGACCTTGGTGTTTTTGTGAAATTCTCCCCAGCTGATTGCCATTTGCCGTTGGGGCTCAGAAGCATCGTAATAGAGAAAGCCTCACAGAAGCAATGTCAATTCTGGCACTGAAGTCTGGGAAAATCATGATGCCAATTGATGATGACCATAACGGCATAGTAATGGCATCGGTGGTGGTGGTGGTGACAGCAACAGGAGTAGTAACAGGGGTAGGAGTAGGGTAGGCGTGGCAGAGTAATAGTGCTAATCCCAGTAGAGGGGTAGGAGGAGTAGAAGTAGTCGCAGTACTAGAAGCTGATACTTACTGAGCTCATACTAATAGGCTAGGCATTCTTCTAAACTCTTTAAAATCAACTAGATTCGGGGTGCCTGGGTGGCTCAGTCAGTTAAGCGTCCGACTCTTGATTTCAGCTGAGGTCATGACCTCAGGGTCATGAGATGGAGCCCCGTGTCAAGCAGGGCACACTGGGCGTGGAGCCTGCCTGGGATTCTCTCTCTGCCTCTTCCTCCACCCCTCCCCACCTCAAAAAAATACAGTTTTAAAACAATTAGATTCAAAGGCTCTTTTGCAGATTAAGAAACTGAGCCACAAGGAAGATTGTTAACTCTCCCAATGCCATCCAGCTAAGGAGTGGAGAACGCAAACTCAGACATCTGACTTCAGAACTGCTGCCTTTAAACATTACCTTAACCATCATGCCACCTTTGACAATTTAACACTCCAGACTGGCATCCTTTGTGGTTGATGGGCAATTTGGCATTGGGAAAACAGATTGGTCTTCCGGGAAAGCTACAGTTCACCACATATAAAATTACCTAAGTGAAGGAATAACCTTGTAAGATTACCACACAAAGATTTCACTGAGAACTAAATATGATAGGACATCGAGATTAAAAGTTCCAGAACATCCAGAAGTTGACAGAATCCTAAGGATTTCTGTGGATTATTTTTAGAAAAGGGAGACTTCCCAAGCAGAATTCCCAGAAAGGACTGAATATGAATTGAGAGCCATTGAGTATGAAATGTCTTTAAACCTTTGGGGTACAACACAAAGTGACGGGCTCCTCGAGAAAATGACTCCATAGTCTACACAGGAGAGGGGAGGAGACAAAATAAAATTAGTTTAGAGAATTTCAGCTGCAATCTGCTTCCTACAAATATCAATCTACTAAAGAATACCTGGAATTACTGCCCTCTACCACATGAATCCCTTTGTTATGATTGTGTCCATGACATCATTATCAAATGTGGAGTTTCATTTATGAGGGGGGCACAAATATTCTAGTTATCCTTCAACAAAAACTTATACTTGAATTACAGAGATTATATATATGTATGTTTAGAAATAGCTATACATCTGTGCATAAGCACAGATTATTAGATATTAATATATTATTATTATGTATTCATTATATATCATATGCCATCTAATAATTACTAATATATATTTACATATACTTACATATACACTGTGTGTGTTTGATATACACACATACATATATGTTTATACATACACATATATATGTATTCTTACTGAATGAGGGGTAAAGATGCATTAGAAATACAAAGGTCAACCTCATTTAGGTGGTATAATTTCAATGGATCTTTTTAGACACTGCTATTTATCTAGAAGCAAGACTTTTTCAATGAAAACTTCAATACTAGATCTACATTTTAAAATTGATGAAGAGAGCCAGAGAAGATAAATATGAATAAGAAATAACAGCATATATGGTTATGAATATATATGTGCTTTTCTGGTGGTTCTCATCCTTATAGTTTCTATTTTTTCATCATTATACCCCTTACGCATTTCAAACAAATATATATTCTTCCATAGACTTTGGTTTATCTTTATCTTTAAAGAAATACATAATTGTTTGTGACACAACAAAGTCAGGAAAGTATACAGGTTGAGTAACAGGAGCCTGGGTTTTGATTAAGCATTAAGACCTGTATCTAAGAACAATAAGACAGCCATGTGTCAGTTCTTAGTTGTCATAATAAACTATCTCATTGTCTAAACTAGGCAATTTGCTATAGTATATTTGACTTCACTACAGGTTGAAAAATAGGAAATGATATTCTCATGTTTCATGGCTGGTTCAGTTAGATCTTACATAAAATAAGTCAACTTGGCATTCCATTCCATCATTCAACCATGTTCTTTAGGCTGAAATAACCCTCTATTATCCAAAATAAAGCACTGTATCAGAAGATGACAATTTGTCTTGGTAATGAAGCTAATTATGTCATCAATTACAATCACATTGCTTGAATATGGTGATTCTAAGGCTGGGTAACAATTCAGTCCTTACCATGAAAATGAGACAAATTATGTAAGACATTAATGAAATTTGTTTTGTCTTCCTGACTTCCAACCACCTACTGATTCAACAATTATGTTGCCTGTGAGAATGGATTAAATGTATATGCTGAAGTTCATGATTTTTCTTTAATTTCAAAATCACTGCAACTGGTGTTCTGGATAAATACTAATGCTGAATTGAAACATCTATTAAAATAATTAGTCATCACTAGGTTTACTTCAACTCAGAAACCCATGTTTATATTTTCTTGTATTTTTTCCAAGGAGCCATCTCTCACTTAATTCAGGTATGTTTAGTGCAACCTTATAAATAATACAACAAAATAATGCTAACCAAAATTTTCACAGGCCTAAGAACTGGCATATTCTATACTTACTTTAAAGTCTGTTTCTGACAATAAAAAGTCATTCCATAATCTCACATGTGGATACATTTATTAATTTATTCAACAAAGACTTATTCAATTAATCACATCCTAGGTACACTGCTGAGCATTAAGGAAACATTAAACAAGACACACATCTTGTATCTTCCTGGAGCTTAAATTCACAAACCTGCTGGTTTTAGAAGAGTTTTCTCAGCAGTAGGACCATTTGCTGAATTCACCAATTCACTGATTTGCCAAGAATATAGAGAAGTATGTCCTCCACTTAGCAAATAAATCAAAAACCCTTGATGTTGTTAAAACGTGGTTTCTAAGTTGGTAACAATCCTGTCAAAACTATTAAAAACAACCTTGTGTTAAGTCAGTAAGTTTTATAAATTTGGTGATTTGGTCATTTGCAAGTTCATCACGCAGTGAGTTGAGTTTGGAAAGTTGAGTGTTACTGACCTAAAGATGCTTTCTTCCTACCCTTGCTGATGGCCAAATCCCAGGACAGGCCTGTTAATGCATCTCACTGACTTGCACAAGAAACTGTGCGCAGCTATTTTGCAGGAGGAACTTGGATCTGCCATGTAGATGATGACACCGAGTCTCAAATATCTGACAAAAATCATAAAGTTAACATCACACATGGCTTAGCGCTTTATCTTTCAACTTAGCGTCCAGTCCATTTTTGTTACAAGAGTCTCTGCCATGTCTCTCATGCTCAACTTCAGGAGCTGCATTGTTTTTTTCTTGGTGTTTACAACTGACATGTGTGGATTAATCATGCTGATAATTTCTAATATCTACAAGCAAGTAGCAGTCCACCTCAGGGAGATCCCATATCCAGCCCGTATGGCTGGAAATTCAGAGCTGAAACTTGACACCATTTTGGTAATTAGGCCACGCTTGGATTCACAAATCAGCAACAGGGTGAACCAAGAGCAGTAGGTTCTTTGGAAGCATGACCCATGCTGGCAAAATCAAGTGTAAAGTTTACACAGCAAAGCTCACGGACTTTATATAAAGTTTTGAGGATGGAACTGCTATCAGAAAACATAACTGGCTTAGATTTTTCATTTACCCAGCAAACATTTGAGCTGCACAGTTTAATTATTAAACCCTAACAGGACACGGTCTCTGCCTTCAAATTTCAACTCTAGTGGAGAAAGAATGTGATAGGACCCTAGGCAAATCTTAAACTTCTGTGCCTCGGTGTCCTCAACGACATGATGGAAATTATAGTGATAATGATGTCATCCAGCAGTGATGAGGACAACATGAGATAATAAAAATGAAATGCTCAGAAGCTCCTTCTCAGGGCTGATACTGGACTGCATCTGGAGCAGAAAGAGGATGAAGAGATATTGAGAATCGCAGAGGTCACAGGCATATTCCAGCTCTGGAATATCTGGGTCTCTACACACAAAAGACTGGAATATCCAGCAAGAATAAGAACAAAGGCCTTTTAGACATCAAGGGCTCTGAGTTTTATCCTCTAGACTTGGAAGAGATACCTGAGTAGCTTGAAGCAGGAAAGTGTCATAATGAAATGCACATTTTTAAAGGGATGGTCAAAAATCCAGAAATAGCAAAATTAAAATAATCAGATCAATAAAATAGTAATTACTGTGAGCTTATTGTGCACCTAAGGACAGTTCATGAACTGGGAGTTTTCAAATCCAAAACAGACATGAAGCTCAGAAGCATGACATCACAGAGAGCTTATAAATGAAAATGAGGATTGCCTAAGCTTTACAATGATTGGCTATCACAATGGAAGTTTCCAGATGGCAGGGTACTGGTTAGAAGTGATTATCTTATATCATTTTCAGGAAGACAATTTTAGGGTTTTTTTTTTTGTGATTGCCAGAGTCATTTACAAGAAATAAGCTAAGTTTCACGTATGTTCATGAAATAAGCTAGACTTGGAATAAGTTTGCGTGACTTCAACGGTTTTGTCTGCTTGGAGGATTTTCAAGTCTGGTCTCCTCCATTTTATTTCAACAAGATCATTCTACTAATGGTATGAATGATTGGATATGGATATGGATAGATGGCGATATAAATATGGGTATAGGTATAGATAAGTTGGATGTAGACACTATAGATGTAAATGTAGACATGGCATTTAACCAGTGAAGAAGTTTCTTCCTGTACCAGGCTCTGTGCTGGGTGCCTCACACATATTATTTCAGACATTAACAAGAGAGGGCACCTGGGTGGATCAGTCGGTTAAGCATCTGCCTGTGGCTCAGGCCATGATCCCAGAATCCTGGGATCGGGCCCTGCATCGGGCTCCCTGCTCAGCGGGAAGCCTGCTTCTCCCTCTCCCACTCCCCCGGCTTGTGTTTCCTCTCTCGCTGTCTCTCTCTGTCAAATAAATAAATAAAATCTTAAAAAAAAAAAAAGAAATTAACAAGAGAGCCTGTTAGCCCTCATGGAGTTTAAACTCAAGAAGGAGAGAGGTTTTTGCCACAAGATATTTCAGAAGAGGGAGAATATGGAAACTCAGCCTGAGGGGTACAGTAAGGGAACAAGTGTTACCATGCAGGAACAGCATGGGCAAAGACCCAGAGGCAAAGTAAAACACACTGCAGTGTGCTGTGGCAATGGGACTGGGTACTTTTATTACGTGACAGGCCCTAGATCCATTATCTAATAGAATAGCCACCATATATACGCAGGACATCATCTATGACTATTCTCCTTTTACAGATGAGAAAATCACAATCAATGGGAGGCATTTCATGAACTTGGGCTACAGAATCACACATTCTGATTTTTTTTTTAGAAAAATAACTGTGGCAAGAGTAATCTGAGTGACCCCTCATTCCTTTTTCTTTAAATTGAAGTGGGGACAGATTGTAGGAATATGAACTTGAAAGCAGGGAGAGCAAATTGGAAAATTCCGTAGAGGTTCAATAGCAGACGTTAGGGATCCTGACATCAGCCAGTGGACATGACAAAGGTCAACGGGACCAGCAAGATGAGAAAAAGAGGGAGAAGATTAGAATGGACAATCTATAATCTAGAGTGACTCCCAGACAACACTTTGTAGCCTGGCAAAAAGGTAAGCATGAAGTTTAGGAAAAAGAGCAGGTCTGGCAGAGGTCACAGCAGACTCGATTTCAGTTTTTAATGTTTTGAGAACAAGGCTTATCTGACGATCCTAAGGGAAGTGCCATTTGGGGAAATGCGTCTGGAACACAGGCGCGAGATCTGTAAATTATCATCATCATCATATAGCTGATAGTTGAAACTGCAATGGGGTTCCCTGTAGAGAGAGCCACTGGAAAGTAAGTGGTTGGAAAGAGGTTTACTAGTGACTCGACAGCTGCGCCACCTCTCCCTTGAAGCTCTCTCATGATGATATAGCTCAGCAGGACTGACATATTCAAGGAGTGAAAGACTACCAGGTGTGCAAGCATCAGCTCACACAAAGCCATTTAGGAAGGAAAGCTCTTGCTAGTCGTCATGACAGGCAGCTTTACACAGTTCCCTGACACTGGGTACCAACAGAAAGTACTATGATTGCCATTAGACTCAAATCTAAGGGAGGAATTTACTGTACTAAAGAAAGGCTTGAAGAGTCCTGGATGGAAAAGGCTGCTTCATCACAGCCGTGAAGTCTTTCCAGGGGGCACCCACGTAACCAGCAGCTCAAGTCCATAAGACAGAACTGCCACAAAGGAGGCCTTGCTGTCCGGCTGGCCTTCCCACATTCACACGTGGTAAGAGGCATCAGCGCAGACCACTTTTAAAATAAAGGTTGAGGGGACCTGGGTGGCTCAGTTGGTTAAGTAACTGCCTTTGGCTCAGGTCATGATCTCAGGGTCCTGGGATCGAGCCCCACATTGGGCTCCCTGCTCGGCAGGAAGCCTGCTTCTCCCTCTCCCACTCCCCCTGCTTGTGTTCCCTCTCTCGCTGTCTCTCTCTCGCTAATAAATAAATAAATAAATAAATAAATAAATAAATAAATAAATAAAGGTTGATGGTTTTACACAACGTTCTATTGCTCTGTCTTCTCTGAATGACCAAAAGAGTATGCTTTACTAAGAGATAAGATGGATCGTACTTTACTTTGCCTTACTCTAAAGATACAGTATCTGTGTCCTGAATATTCTGCATTTAAAAAATCATTAAATAAAAAATATTCTTAAAACCTTCGTAATACAGTCTGCTAAATTAAGACAAACTATGTTCAGATGAGAACAGCAGTTGATGAGCACTTTTATTTAAGAAGCTAACATTTTCTCCTTTGAGTTTAAAACACTTGGAAAACAAAACCAGCATGCTGCCCATAACAGAATAGGGTCCTCCTGGTGCAGAGTGTATTAAGAACATCTGAAAGTAGATTATTACTATGTTTTGGATCCTTAATTCAAAGCATGTCTAAATGCTTTGAGGCTTACAGGCAGATTTTCATGATTATGTGGAGAACTACTTATAAAAGATAAAAACTATGAAGTAAACAAAACCACCTCTGTGAGTGAAGGGTAATACACAACAATGACCCTCAGGAAGACAGTCCATGAAAACGGGATGACAGACAAATGGCCTGAAGTCTAGTAAAAAAGAGAAATGGTTTTAATTCCTCCTGCTACGCAAGTCCAAATTCCATTTTAGTGACTAGTTATTAAAGCCATTTAGAATTTAGCTTAAACGTTGAAAAATTATTAACTGAACTATCTTTTCAATGTGTTTCCTTAATATTTTTGTACATATCATTATTGTATTATATTTAAAACTAAGAGGATATTTTTAAAAACATCAATCTATATCCCGCTAACAGTTGCTTTCTATTTTGAAAGCTATTTTCTTATATATCATGCATTTCTCTCCCCAGATGCTCCATTCCTACACACACCTACACAAAAATACAAATATATAAACAAACACACAATATTTTATGATTTGGTAAGTTCAGGTCAGATGACCATTCCCATGGGAACTGTCTGTGACCCCTTTATTTGATCCCTTTTTGTATCATTCTGCTGTAACAAAACACCATAAACTAAGTGGCAGAGACAATAGGCATCTATCTCTCACGGTTCTGAGACTGAAAAGTCGACAAATAAGGTGGACTTGTTCCTATACATTCTGTTCCTATTGAGAGCACTCTTAGTGGCTAGCAAATGGCCACTTCTTCTCTGAGTCCTCACACAGCAGGGAGAGATCGAGGTCTCTCTTTTTGACTTCTCATGAAGCCACTAATCCCAGCATGGGGATCCCTCCCACTAATCCCACCCTCATGATTTCATGTAACCTCAGTTACCTCCCAAAGGCTTCACCTCCAAATACCATCACAATGGAGATTAGGCCTTCAATATATGAATTTAGTGGGCACAAAATTCAGTCCTGGTTCTTCTTAGCTCTTCTTCACTCATTACTTTTTTTTTTATCTTCAAAAGAAAATTATGCAGGAGATGTGAACACTTTCGGCAGCTAGAGGCCCAACGATGTCCCCATTAAGTATATTTAGGCAGAAAGATAAAAGATTCTGTGGGTAAAAGAATTAATTAATAGCAAATATCTGTGAAAAGTGTCCACAATTTTCAAAGTCGTTTTGGCAAAACAAATACTGCTATATGTCCCATGATATGTTATATATTAAATTAGTAAAACTATTGCACAAAATGTATAAAAATACATGTATGAAACAAATACTACTGGTAGCAGTGATGAGCATAGTCTCCAGAGCTCAATGGTTTGACTTTGAACTCCTGGTCTGGCCCTTACTAGCTAGCTAACTTTGGGCAAGTTAATTGAGTTGTCTGTGCCTCAACTTCCTCATCTGTAACACAGAAAGAACAATACTATCCACCTCATATGATGATTGTGAAGACTGACTGAGCTCATCTATATAAAGCACTCATATAATATTATATAAAGAACAATGTCTGGTAAATAGTAAGCACTAGAAGTTTGTTATTATAGCAATGAATGAAAGGATTGCTAAATATGAAGATGAAACCCAACAGATGCTCTCAAAAGAGTTGTAGTTATAAAGAAGACTGGAAAGGGATATGGAGTCCACTGCCAAGGCATGGAATAATAACCCTGAAAATGCAGGAAGTTTCTGAATTGGTCAGATCTCTTGCCATTGCATAACAAGGCTCACATTTATCATGGGAACCAGAGTATTCATCAAATCAAATGTAAGTTATATGAGGACACGTTTGATTCATTGGTGAATCCCCAGAACTCAACTCAACTTTGTTGAGTATATGAATGAGGAAATATAAGTTCCAATGGGAATGATGTATGGATGAGGAACAGTGAGCATAAATGGTGGCCATAAGTTAGGCCATTTGGAATTTCAGGAAAGCACACCAGACACCTGGTAAAAAGTTAAGAAGGGAAGTGTTACAGTCTTCTCATTCGGGAAGTCTGAATTGTTAGTGTTAAAGAGAGTAACAAACTCAAAAGAGTCTAACAACTAAATGCTTCGAATTCACCTACATAGAACTACCTATGAGCCAGTTGTAGAAGACATTGTGAGAAGTCCTGTAACAGGCAATACTTAATCGCTCACTCCAACAGTGTAGGCAAGTGAGCTGTTACACATACACCTTCCGCCTGCTCGACACTGAAGCCACTTCTTTTAGTAACACCACATGACTCATCTTTGAATAAAAGAGTCCTCCGAAAGAAGAGAATCACAGCTTGCAAAGATATCAGCCAAAAAGTTGGACCTGTGTTGGAAACTCTATAGAAAGACAGCTTTACTCTATTAAGAACCAGCACTGTCTTTCAGTGTTGCATGTCACAATCTTTGACTTGCAGCCTCACATCTGGCACGCATAGGGCCTTGTCACAGTGTGACTCCAATGGATAAATAGCTAAAATTTCAAACTCTACAGATGCTTGAGGATGTTACTAATGTCTCCTATAACCTCTTTTTTTTTTTAAAGATTTTATTTATTTATTTAATTGACAGAGAGAGAGAGACAGCGAGAGAGGGAACACAAGCAGGGGGAGGGTCAGAGGGAGAAGCAGGCTTCCCGCGGAGCAGGGAGCCCGATGCGGGGCTCGATCCCAGGACCCTGAGATCATGACCTGAGCTGAAGGCAGTCGCTTAACCAACTGAGCCACCCAGGCGCCCCCTTTTTTTTTTTTAAGAGAGAGAGTGAGAGTGTGGGGAGGGGTAGAGGAAGAGGAGAGAGAGAATCTCAAGCAGGCTCCACTCCCAGCATGAAGCCTGACACAGGGCTTGATCTCACTACCCTGATATCATGACCTGAGCCAAAATCAAGAGTTGGATGCTTAACCAACTGAGCCATCCAGGTGCCCATCTCCCATAGCCTTTTCAAGTTTTATTTCTAGAGGAGTCAAGTGATGGAAAGTTTAGTAAACACATTTGTACTACTATTTGTGTACATGTATATATCTGGCTATTTCAAAGTGTTTCAAATATCTATCTTCCAAGGTTTCAAATGTTAATGTATTTTTAAATTTGTCAAATAACATGATAAATGGTTCAAAATAAATTCCTCTTTATATAATCTCAGGAAAACTGCTTAATTCCTAAATGAAGATATGAGTTTGATGGAGCAGGTGAGCCAAGAAATGAATGAATGAATGGAAGTTGAGTAGCAGAAGTAGTGAAAGCTGATCTCTCTCTCTCATATATATATTTTTGTGAGTTGCATTTAGAATCCCATATATATATATATATAGGAAGTTCCATTTAGAATGACTATGAGTATTAATAAAAGGAAGTTTAATTCTTATGGAACACCTACTAAATCTGAATTATCTGAATTTCTAATAATAATGTTGGAGAAAACGTATTTTGAAGAGTCTTCCCAGATGATCCTGGTGTGCAGCTCAGTTGCACACCCACCAGGGTAGACAATTCTGAGGTTGTTAAGGAAGGAAAGATCTACTGTTTGGAAAGAACAAGTTGATGGAGAAATAATGGGGAAGAGAGAAAAAGGGATAATCACTGCAAACAAGTTATCTGTAGAGACATGGTGAGACAGGATGATGGGCATAGGGAGAGCTCTCAGATTTTGCTAGGAGAAGGAACCCAGCGTGCGCTGAAGCCAAAGGCATGAAGGAAAAGGAAAGTGGAGGTGCAGTTCAGTCCATAGACTGAGGGGCAGAAAGCTGGTATTGCCAGACTTTTCTCAAAGCCAAACCAACTCCTGAGAGTAAGGGAAGAAGTGATGAGGTCAGATACTCAATGCAACTGCAAAAAGCTTGAAATGGCTGTTTGCTTTGAAAACTAAGATACTGTATATTATTTGTGCTGGAGAGGTAAATGAGGAGAAATTCACTAGAAATTTCATTTTAGTATTTCTTATGTGCCTTAAACTATTATAACTACCATCAATTCAAATATGAACTCTAGGATAGATAAATTGGGCTGGACAATTAGGACAGCTAAAAAGCCATATTGGAAAAACTTTATCAAGTTCCACCAAGGCAGTGTTGTTTGTGACAGCATTTGTTAGTTGTGGGTCTGATATCATCTATGATTACCACCATCTATAATGAATCATCTATGATTCCACATCACACCTTATTTTTAAATCCTTCATTCTTGAGGAGGGAAGCTGAAAAATTACTGTTTCTCTATAAAGAATGTATTTCTGTTGAATTAACCCAGCTCTTCTTTCCTAGGAGAATTCTGGTAGGAAGAAGATGAACATCCCAAATGAAGAATGACAAAAAAAAGAGGGGAGTGGGGGGAAGGAAGGAGTGAGGGAGGGAGGGGGAGAGAGGAATTAGGGGAAAGTGGGAGAGAGACTCATCATTCCCCACAATTTTAATAAGCTGTGCTTACTGTTCGTTTATGTTAGCTGAAAGATACAGATGAATACAAACTGATTCATGAGTCAGACATATCTATAAACCACAGGAAATTGTATACTCAAGTCTAAACCACCACTAAAATCAAAATACAGAACTTCCTCAGACCCCAAGAAAACACTGATCTGTTTCCATCACTATAGACTTGATTTGTCCTCTCTAGAGTTCTGTGCCATGTAATCACTCATAATGAACTCTTTTGTATCTACCTTCCTCAGCATAGTTTTTGAAATTCATCCATGTTGTGTATAGTTTGTTCCTTTTTATTGCTAAGTAGCGTTTTATTGAATACATGTACCACAATTTGCTTATCCACTCAGCAGTTGATAGACATTGGATTGTTTAAAATTCCAAACAGCAATAAATGAGAGTTTCATTTGCTTCATATTCTCACCAACAATTTGGACTGTCAATTTGAAAATCTGAGCTATTCCAGTGAGTGAATAGATATTTATCTCAAATTGTTTTTTAGTTTCACTTCCCTGATGACCAAAGGACAGTATCTTTTCATGTACTTCCTGGAAACTTATGTACCTTATTTTGTGAACTGTATGTTCAGATTTTTTGCTCATTTTCAATCAGCTTGTTTCTCATCTTACTGAACTGTAAAAGTTGACAGACATAGATACAGACACAAATATATATATATATATATATATATATAGCATAAGTATATTCTAGAATCGAGTTCTTTACCAGATAAATATATTCCATGTATTTTCTCCAAGTCTGCAACTTGTTTTTCAATCACCTTAATGTTCTCTTTCATTTTATTATGTTATGTTAATCACCATACATCATTAGTTTTTATGTACTGTTCCATGATTCATTGTTTGCATATAACACCCAGTGCTCCACGCAGAATGTGCCCTCTTTAATACCCATCACGAGGCTAACCCATCCCCCCATCCCCCTCCCCTCTAGAACCCTCAGTTTGTTTCTCAGAGTCCATAGTCTCTCATAGTTCGTCTCCCCCTCCGATTCCCGCCCCCCATTTTCCCCTTCCTACTATCTTCTTTTTTTTTAACATATAATGTATTATTTGTTCAGAGGTACAGATCTGTGATTCAACAGTCTTACACAATTCACAGCACTCACCAAAACACACACCTCCCCAATGTCCATCACACAGCCACCCCAACCCTCCCACCCCCACCATTCCAACAATCCTCAGTTTGTTTCCTGAGATTAAGAATTCCTCATATCAGTGAGATCATATGATACATGTCTTTCTCTGATTGACTTACTTCGCTCAGCATAATACCCTCCAGTTCCATCCACGTCATTGCAAATGGCAAGATTTTATTCCTTTTGATGGCTGCATAATATTCCATTATATATGTATATACCACATCTTCTTTATCCATTCATCTGTTGATGGACGTCTTGGCCCTTTCCATAGTTTGGCTATTGTGGACATTGCTGCTATAAACATCGGGATGTACATACCTCTTCGGATCCCTACATTTGTATCTTTGGGGTAAATACCCAGCAGTGCAATTGCTGGGTCGTATGGTGGCTCTATTTTCAACTTTTTGAAGAACCTCCATACTGTTTTCCAGAGTGGCTGCACCAGCTTGCATTCCCACCAACAGTGTAGGAGGGTTCCCCTTTCTCCACATGCCCGCCAACATCTGTCGTTTCCTGACTTGTTAATTTTAGCCATTCTGACTGGTGTGAGGTGGTATCCCATTGAGGTTTTGATTTGAATTTCCCTGATGCCAAGCGATGTTGAGCACTTTTTTCATGTGTCTGTTGGCCATTTGGATGTCTTCTTTCGAAAAATGTCTGTTCATGTCTTCTGCCCATTTCTTGATTTGATCATTTGTTCTTTGGGTGTTGAGTTTGATAAGTTCTTTATAGATTTTGGATACTAATGACATATCAGATAAAGGGCTAGTAACCTTAATGTTCTCTTAAAGAGCACTTTTCAAAGGGGAACCTTCATGCACTCTCAGTGGGAATGCAAACTGGTGTGGTGATTGTGGAAAACAGTATGGAGGTTCCTCAAAAACTTAAAAATAGAACTACCTTATGATCCAGAAGGATTGCACTACTAGGTATTTACCCAAAGAATACAAAAATACTAATTCAAAAGGATATGTGCACCCTGATGTTTATAGCAGCATTATCTACCATAGTTGAATTATGGAAACAGCCCAAATGTCCATCAACAGATGAATGGATAAAGAAGATATGGTGTGTGCATATATATATATACACACACATATATATACGTATCTTCTTTATCCATTCATATATATATATGAAAATATATATATGATGAAATATTACTTAGCCATAAAAAGGAATGAAATTTTACTATTTGAAAGACGTGAATAGAGCTAGAGTGTATCATGCTAAGTAAGATAAGTCAGAGAAAGACAAATACCATATGATTTCACTCATGTGGAATTTAAGAAACAAAACAAATGATCAAAGAGAAAAAAAAGAGAGAGAGGCAAACCAAGAAACAGACTCTTAACTACAGAGGACAAACTGATGGTTACCAGAGGAGTGGGGGTGGGGAGATGGGGGAAATAGGTGGTGGGGATAAAGGAGTGCACTTATGATGAGACTGGCTGTTGGATGTAAGTTTTTTTTTTTTAAGATTTTATTTATTTATTTGAGAGAGAGAGAAAGTGCACACAAGCAGGGGGGAGGGACAGAAGAAGAGGGAGAAGCAGACTCCCAGCTGAGCTGGGAGCCTGAGCTGAAGGCAGATACTTAACCGATGGAGCCACGAGGCACCCCATATGTAAGTGTTGAATCACAAAATTGTACACCTAAAATTAATATTATACTGTATGTTGCTCACTTTGGCAGCATATATAATATTATACTGTATGTTAACGACCTGGAATTTAAATAAAAACAAAAAAATAAAGAGCAGTTTTTAATTTTAATGAAGACTAACTGTATTAGTTTACTTTTGTTGCTGTAACAAATTACCACAAACTTAATCACTTAAAACAACATAGATTTATTATTTTACAGTTCTGTAGGTAAATCTGATATGGTCTCACTACTCTAAAACCAAGGTGTTGGCAGAGTTCTGTTCCTTTCTGTAAACGTTAGGGAAAGATGACTTTTCTGGCCTTTTCCAGCTTCCAGAAGCTGCCCACATTCCCTGGTTCATGGTCCCATTCCTCCATCTTCAAAACCAGGAACATTGTATCTCTCTGGCAACTCTTCCTTACTCATATTTCTGCTTTTAAAGATCCCTGTGATTAGATGGAGCCCACCCTAATAATCCAAGATAATTTCCCCCATCTCCAAGTTCTTAACATATCACATTTAAAAGTCCTTATTGCCGTGTAAGCTAACATATTTAGAAGGTCTGAGGATTAAGGTATGGACAACTTTGGGAGGGGGCCATTATTTTGCCCACCACACTTATTTATCATTTCTTCTCTTCTATGGTAAGTGCTTTTAGAACACTAAGAAATTTTTACCTAATCCAAGTTTGCAAAGATTTTATCTTCTGCTTTCTAGTAGATGCTTTTTATAATTTTAGCTTTCGTATTTAGATCTATAATCTCTTTCAAGTTAAATCTTGTCCGTGGTGTGAGAAAAGGGCTGATGTTTATTTGTCTCATGTATAATTAGTTGTTACAACACCATTTGTAAAAATGGTTATTATTTCCTACTTGAATTACATTGGCAATTTTGCCAAAAACTAATTGATCATATTGTCTGGGTATATTTCTGGATTCTCTATTCTGTTCTATTGATTTGTATGTCTACTCTTACGATGATTACACAACCTTAATTACTATAACTTTTAGCAAATTTTGAAATCTCTGGAGCTTTCTGTGAAACCATTGCATGAATATAATCTTTTGTAATTTAAAAATTAATAACAGAATTGATTAGGTAATAAGAATAGTGAATTTCTATAAGTTTGACACTTTATCTCCACTTCTATAAAAACTGTGATTCTTTTTTTCAGGATACAGTTGAGAACATATTCCCCAGCTGTGACCATATGCAACAATTGTTCTTTATTAGAATATCATAGCTCTTACTGTCTGTACCAACAATGACATGTATTTTATATACTACTTTGTATTGTTTTTAGGTAATGTATGTAATATTTCCCATTCTAAATGGTAATATCCTCAAGTGGATTAAACATATATTTGTATCTCTAGTGTTTTGCATTTAGCAGATGTTCAATAAATAAATCTCAATAACATGAAAGACTATTGTTAACAACAAAAAAAGTACTCTTTTTGGAAAGTAGTATATATAGTAACACTTGTTATTAATAAAAGATGCTTCCCTTAAACAATATTCTATCGCACTCACTAAAGTGGAATTGAACAAAAATGGAAGAAAGACGTTAGCAGAATGCTGCTTAAATACAGGAGCACTAGTAAAGAAGAACTAAAAACTGACATACCTGCCGTCAAACAGTGGGCCTGAGGAACAGTGAAACAATATGAACATGGCGCATCTAAGTTACTGACTTCTGTTCTTCTACTCATCCCATTATAATAACTATCCTCAGTCCTTTTTCATTAAGCGTCCCATTATTCTTTAGGTAGATTTTTTCAAATTCCTTGAAATATATCTAACAAAACCACCTATGCTGCCAAAACCTCTCCATCTTAACTAAGAGGATTTTAGTTTAATATTTCAAAAATGTGTAGAAGGGGCCCACTCTGATCCCAAATGCAGTGCATGAAAAGAAAGGGTCTATGTGTGCGCTCTGGTAAAAAGAAGGACACGCAAATTAACAGAGCGGGATTACTGCTGCAATGGACTTCCGCATCGAGCCCAATCTGCCAGCAGAAGTGAGTCCTCATGTCCACCAGAATCAAAGCCAAAAGCTGAGCGACTTCAAAGATAAATGAGATTTCCCAGTATAAATCCAAAAACATGAAATAATATTTGAGATGTGAGTTCCAGAATTTACCTTTGGAATACAGATATAGTTTTTCATATTAATCCCTATTAAATTTAACATCATTTGTTTTGTATGATTTTCCAGCACACTGAGGGCTTTTTGAAGATTCCTAATGTATTATCTAAGCACACGAGGATGAGATCATTCGTGAAGGTTATATGCACTTTTGTGTCAAACTGGACAAGCCAAAGGCAACCAGGATGCATACATTGGTTAAAGTGTGGCCCCAGGAACCAAGTGGTGCTGGCTGGGTGCTGATTCGGTACTTGTGACTCCTGAGAGTGTGGGGCAGACAACAACTGCCAACAAATCTCCAGGTTCTGGGAGTGCTAGTTGTCATCCATACCTAGTGGAAGGGAAGATTGCCATCTCATGAGGGGATAGAAGACTCTGATGTCATGACCTTGCCCTAAGCTGTGTCCGGTCCCTAGGGTGGCTATAACAAAGTAAGAAAAATTGGGTGGCTGGAAACAACATAAACATATTGCCTCATGGTTCTGGAGGTTCAAAGTCCAAAATGAAGGTGTCAGGAAGGCTACGCACCAAACAGCTCTAGAGGAGAATCATTCCTTGCCTCCACTAGCATCTAGTGTTGACAGGCAATGCAGGGCCTTCCGTGACTTGTAGATGCAATGTCATAGTCACATGATCATCTTCTCCCTGCCAGTCTTCACATTATCTTCTCTGTGTGCATGTCTGTCTCTGTGTCCACATTCCCCCTTTTCTATAAGGACACCAAAAATATTGGATTAGGGTCCATCCTAATGATCTCATTTTAACTGGATTACCTCTGGAAAGGCTCTATTTCCAAAGAAGGTCACCTGCCAAGGTCCACAGTTTAGGACATCAACATATCTCTTTGCAGGGTGCCTGGGTGGCTCAGTCGGTTAAGCATCTGCCTTTGGCATAGGTCATGATCCCAGGGTCCTGGGATTGAGCCCTGCATCAGGCTCCCTGCTCTCCCTCTCCCTCTGTCCACTACTCCTCCGGCTTGTGCTCTCTCTCTCTGTCAAATAAATAAATAAAATCTTAAAAAAAAACTATCTCTTTGCAAGGGAGAGCACAATTCAATCCATAACTTATACCTTATTAAAATCCAGACACATATCATGTGCATGAGAGTCTACTGATCTATATAGGAAATAAGCTTAATTTGAAGTGACTAATGTTTAATTGCTCCAACATGATTCAGGGTGGTCATCTTTCCCTCAATAAGCACCCAGAAATCCTATGTTTAATAGTATGCTTAGGATCATATTTACATCTCTACGGTTGATTGTTACTCTTATCCTATTCATTAGTGTATAAACATCTGACAGTTTCCAGATAATAGTGGGCCCTTGAAATCCTCATTGCCCCTTTGTGATAATTTTCTAAATTATACCCTCTGCACTTCATGGTTTCATAAAGAAGTTTTAACCTTTTCTCATTCCTGTTCAATTTCTATTTCAAGTTCTCTTGATAGGGAATCTACCTCTTCATTCCTAAATCAGTATTTGGAATGTTATAGTTTATGTATTTTTAAAAATCCCCAGTCAAGTAGAACAAATGGTGTTTTTAAACAAAGTAAAATGGGCTTATTTACTCTAAAACACTTCAGTCTTTGGTACAGTAGTATGTACTGAAAAGTTTGGATAGAAGAATACAATATGCAATGTTTGCACTATATGTTAGCCAATGGAATCCTTCTATCATATAATATCACATGGGAAACAAACACACTTTAGGAATTACTGCACTAAGCCACACAACTACTATAAATAACTTTTTAAATCCTATTCCTTAAAATCGTCTATGAAATCAGATATTCCGTTTTCATTTTGTCCTTTCTCTTCAGTGTTACGACCTTTGATATGTAAAAAGATTAAAATATTATCTGTTTTCTATTCATCCCGTCTTCTACTTACTGAAAAATTCACTAGTCTTCCATTTCTTTAATCTCTAATCAACCACACTTTGGGGGAACTTAAGAAGGCATGTGTGTGTCCACCTAGAATTACTTCATTTGGGAAATCATATTTCTCTCATTTGGAAAAAATACTGCCCAGCATGCTGAGTTTGGTTGGGACCAACCCGCCCAGGGGTGAGAAAGACAAGAGTATTCCACCTGCCTTCAATTAGGGTTGCACACACGAAGCAAAGCAAACCAGATAGATTTATCCCTGGAATCTCTGTAGTTAGGGGGAAAAAAAGAAGGGAAGAAGGAAAAGAAAAGAATCTTGGTTTGCTTGCAAGCTGCAAGCTGTGAAAACGATGCAGGTGTTTTATTTTCAGTGACCATTATGCTCATATTCTTTTTTGCCTAGGAATGTTTGAGTTAATTTTTATCTTGGGCAACTGAAAAAGTCGTAACACCTGCATTACAGTTATTAGCAAAGCATCAGTGATTCCTAGAGTTCACACTTACCCAAACAATGCCCAACATAATTGAGTATTTCTCCATTGTAGAGGAGGTCCTAAATTCCTACAGAAACAGCAATAACTAGCTTTCCTGTCTAGTTCCACTTCTCTTTCCTCCAGAAACTGCCTTTGCAAGCACAACAAGGCATTTTCTTCTGAGAGTAAGTTGCTTGAGAGCAGAGACAACATGTTGCCTTATTTGCATCTTTCATAAATCTTAGCGCAGTGTTCAATAAATATTTGTTAGAGTAAATTATTTCTTTGATATCTTAATAGATAATGCATCATTGAGTTTATTGATTATAATTAATTGCTCCATCTCCAATTAAAATTCATTCACTGTAGCTCAAAAGCATGCCCATCTTAAGGTATTTTACATAAATTGTGTTCCAAATTGAATATCATGTTGAGGGATTTCTTTTGCCCTTGTTTCTGGCAGCCTGTTTTCCCTTAGTTTGAAATATTAGTCTCTGAAGACTAGTTTCCTTTGAGCAGATTATCAAGATTAACAATCATTCCACACTTTCTATTCCACAAGGAGAGCTTTCACTCAATTTCTCCAGGGAAACAAATGCACTCTCTACTCTTCCTGATTTGTTGAGTTAACTTATGTTATTTCTTGTTGTTGGGGCTGCTGCTGCTATTATTATTATAATGTTTAATTTGGGGAATTAGGTTGTCTGAATAGCACTGAAGAACATCCCCCACAAAGCTTTGTTTCTTTCTTGACATACCAGGAGCAGTATTCCTACAGGAACTATGGGAGCAAGATGGCCTTCCGATCCCTACATATTTCCACTATGTGGGAATGCTAAGATCTTCTTAATTCACGCACAAGTTTATCTTAACATAAACTTAAGCAAACATTATTCAGGCACCTACTTTCTGCCAGTTTCTGCCTCTGGCATTGTGGAACACAGTTGCAAAACATACCTTGCTTAGGGAATATAGTCAATGGCATTGTTATAGCATTGTATGAGATCCCATGGTAAGCTACACTTGCGGGGAGCACATATAGAGTTGTTGAATCACTATATTGTACATCTGAAACTAATGAAACACTGTGTATCAACTATACTTCAATTAAAAAAAGGAAAAAATAGAAAAGAAAAACACACTTTGCTTTTCTTTCACCAAATGTATTTTTTTTCCTGAACATCAACCCTTATAGTCTGATTCTCTATTTCATTATGTTTCTGCTAGTTATTTTTGCTTGAATTCTTTTTTTGTAACTTTCCCTGTTGGTTAAGATTAGATATGGCTGTGATAATAGAGAATTGAAATAACAGTGGCTTAAATGTGATTGAATCTCTTTTTCCTCCCTCACCTAATAGTCTGGATGAAAGGAGTCCAGAGCTGGTACAGTGACTCCACAGCACCAGGGACATAAGCACCTTCTTTGGTATAAGTACAGGAAACATCATTCTTAACCTTGGCTGCTAGGAGCCAGAAGTTATATAGGAAAAATGATAAAAGTTATCAGGGATAATTAGTGGCTCAGCACTTAACAGAGTTTACTTTCTCTCTCTTGGATTTGCTTCCCAACACAATTCACGAGGTGCACAGTTAACAAGACTCTGAATTATAAGGTATTACTCATATAAGAGAAGTTTATCCTTGGTTACAGAATAGATCATTAGTTGTTAAGGACCATAAGTTAAGATTTTACAGTTGAATGTTCTTTAATCACCATCAAATAGCTTGTACTGAAGCCAAAATTCTTTACTACACTTCTCTTAACCAACTGCCCAGGCACTCCCAGGAGGTAATGGATTTTAGGTATTTTTCTCACCAACTGAGCAGATCATCATGTGGTAAGTAATCCTAGTTTGGAATCCAGAGACTAAACGAGATACCTGTAAATTCCATATAAGTTTTATCTTTTTTTTTTTTTGGCTCCCACAAATAATGATACATGCCTTAATGGGAAAATAGGGGAAAAATGCAATTGTGTGATAACAATATAATTGTAGCACATTTGATTCTGCTTATTTCAATACTGCCTTTATTATTAATATCGCCTCATTATTTTTCATTTAACACATGATAAGAATAAAGGAAAAGATATAAGTGTGGGATATGGTGGAGATGATTTTCATGTACTCATACAAAGGGGATATCATAGAGGGACCACTTGCTCAAAAGATGTTAGTGTTGACTTCAGGGAGAGAGAGCGAAATAATTATCAGCAGCTGAGAAAAAAAGAAAGCTAGGAACTGTTTAATGTTCATAGGCTATCCCAAAGAGCAATGAAAAATCAGAATGTAAAAACTGATTTTGCATAGTAAATGTGTTTTATGGTACAAAAGCATAGCTCCGAAATGAAGGTACAAGGTACATCAACTCTAAGTGCCCTATTCATCACAGGCGAGGCTTCCACAGTTGGGCTGCATTAATTCTACGGTTTTGTATTGCAAGTCAGGCCACAGGATACATATTATTTTACAAGAAAATATTGGAAATGGTTGGAGATGCTCGCAAACATGTACTTGAGACAGAATAATGATACATCACACATTTACTCTACACACAGAATTTAGATAAATGGAAGGAGAATCCTGGTTCGTCTTAAGGAATCAGCCCACCAGTCCTCATGTAGGGTTTATGTACTGGTTCAACGCATTCACATTATGTAGGAGGAAGGAGATGTGTACCAAACAATTAATTTAAAACACTGAGGAGCATAAACATCCCATTAATGCCCTGTACACAAGAAGGACTTCTCTCACCATGGCAACCAGGAAAAGCTGTCAGAGTCTTCACAGTTCAGGCTTCTGTCACTGCTCAAGGGAATCCTACAGATGCTGTCATTTCCTCTGCTTCTAGACATGTTTTTGAAAAAAAGGCACTTTTTTGAGGGTCATGTTTAAGGTTCATTTTTAGTATCAAGAATAAAATCAAATAAAGCAGACCTCGATGAAACCTCTGTGCAACACATTAGAACTTAGGACGCAAGGTTGGCTTCTGCATCCTGTAACTCCCACAAAAGGCACAGGAAAAAAATGGCGCAGTGCCCTGGAAGGCAAGAATGGGTCAGAAGACATGGGGCAGGGGGCCTTCAGGAGGCCCAGAGTTGAACTTGCTCTGCAGGCATAATTTTCACTGTCCGGGTGGAAACACATCTAAGAATTGAACGTGCGTTACGATTCTAACGGAGAAGCCATTTTAAAAAGGCTGTGCGCGTGTTGAGTCTCAGCCAAAATGACCAGTGGATAATCACTGTCCATTAAAGGAAGGTTAGGTCATGGAAAAGCACGGCATATGTCTGGACCGGAGTGAAATGCCACGGAGATGCCTGTTCACATGATCTAGTTATAAAGAAATGTTCTCCCTCAACACGAGTTGCATTCCTTCATGCTCCTGCTTTTCCTGCTATGTGCAGTCCACCCTGGCTCACTGACTCCTTGTTACATGTTTTCTGCTTGGGCAAGCGCCATTCTCAAATGTCCACCACAGTGACAACCGAACCCAGTGGTCCTATATCTAAAGGGCCCATAGTTAAAATACTCTAAATTCAAATAATGAGATACCCTGGTCCCCCATGGAGGAAAGGTCTTCCAGAGCATCATTACTGCAGTGTCCTGTTTTTACTATTTCTATGATAACTAAGTTTGTAGGCTCAAGATTTGAACATATGGTATTATAGGCACACCATGTCTCAATTTCAATAGGACCCTTGAAAAAAGAGAGTCTTTGGGGATGTACTGATAAAGACAAACTAGAAAACAGTATAATTATATAAACATATAGCTGGGTATACAACTTACCATAAAAATCTTGGTCAATTGGTTGATGTAAAAATTTTTTAAAGAGAGAAAATGTTTCTGAGGAATTTCAGAGTTCCACCCTTGGTTTTTGCTACTTAACATAGAGACATAAAAGGTTTTTTCTCTAGAATTTGTTTGTAACGTGGATTTTGTGGCTAATTTGATCAGACGCTGTGATTTTCATTCAACATTATCCTTTTAATCTAGAATAAGGGCTTGAAATTTGTAACATTAAGCTACTGAAATAGAGGGAGAGACAAATTTGATATACAAAACGGGCCAACATAAGTCACCAGAGGAATAGGATGTCCAAACAATAAATGTGAAATAAGGCTAGATTAACGGAAACAAAGCAGTGAAATGAAAAAAAGATTATTTATTCACTCAAATTCAAAGAACATTTTAGTCACCCATGCACTTTGAACATGATTGGGATTTAAAGTGTGAGCAAGGCCTAGACATCAGAGAACTTTCAGTATGACAAGTATAGTAGGGGAGACAGATTTGCAAACCTAAATGTCAAAGAGTGTGATACTCAGAGCTGACACCCAACAGTGCGGGCTCGTGTTAGCTCTGCCTAGTGAAGATGCGCATGCCACACCAACTAACAAATATTTTGAGCATCACCTGAATCTGGCGATAGGTTCTAGAACACAGATGCACCTAAAGAGAGGCTCTCTAACAACACAGGAGCCATGAAACAGCACTGAAGCCTGAAGGAACATTGGGAACAAGGCCCAGAGACATAAAAATGATGGACAAATAGCAGGTGGATGTGACGAGTCCACAGAAGAGCTTTGATGGAAGGCAGGCCTGGAGGGGTCAGGAGTGAGCCCAGGCATGGATCTGGGACTCACTCACACAGGCAATGGCATCAGTGAATACAATCTCTGAGGAAGAGAATGCCAATGGCAAAGAGCAAAGAGCTGATGACCCTATCAGATAAGATTTCCATTCTAGAAAAGTGGTAAAAAAACTAAAAATCACTAAAGATCAGTAATGTAGAACAAACTGCTTTTATAGAAAAGCAGAGGACAGCACAGTCCTATCTGTGTCCTACACTTCTGGGTCCTGGAACACACCTCTCAAGGTCGCCATAATATCAAATAGAACAAAATGTAAAGTCATAAGAGGCCTTCACTTTATTTGTGCTACTGTAGTTGCCAACTTCTGTTCACATGACCCCAAATATTCCACTGAAAAATAAAAACTTCAGTCTGCTAGTGACATGTCTCCAAATCATAAGTTAGCCCAATGTATTCTTCCCCAGGGCTCTTTGGGCTTAAGTAAAGTCAACCTGAACATGCAGATTTTCTCATTTCTTGGTTTTACCTACCTTCTTATCCCCAGATGTTCCTAGGTAACTACAATAATGTTTGAGGAGATAAAAAAAAAAAATGAAGAGAAATCTTTTCTAGGATTTAGCTCAGAGGTGCCCAGAATTACAAATTACGATTTTCATGGGCATTCGCAACAGTCGTCTGATTGGGGCTCCATGCTTGGAAAACCAAAAGGTTCATTTCCCATACCCCTCCCATGCCGTGCTGCCACACTGGCTGATGTCCTATCTTCCGTCTCCAACAGCAGCACTGTCACCTAATTTAATGTCACACCTGAGACGAGCTGCGTCGGCCTTCAGCAGACAGACCAGCAGCAACAACAGCTCTGGTAGGGGGTCACAACCAGGCAATTTCATCGTTATTACCGAGGACTGATCAGAAGCTCAGCGGTGAACACCACTGAGTTTGACAGAGACCGTCCTGAACAACCAGAATTTCATTTCATGGCTCCTCTTTAAAAACTGTATATACTTATGAAATCGCCCTTATGAAGTTCAGCGCGATCTCGGTCAAATGCTTCTGTGTTGTTGGGTGACACGGTTCGGTGACAGAAGTTGAGACTATCCTGAAATCAAAAGTCGTGATGCCACTTGCAATTTTTAAGTTGAAAGAGAAGAAATGCTTCCCAAGAAGAATCCCTTATGCCAAAGCAACTGTTAGAGCAGAGATTACCACCCTTGCTGCAGTTACCTTCTGCTCAGAGAGTCTGTTGCAAGTAAAAGTAACAGCTGTCCCCGCTTACACTCGCTGGTAGGGGGTGGCGGTGAGATGGGACCGGGCTGTGGTTTCCATTGCCCGGCTGGCTGTGCCCGCACACGTCCGATTAAGGTTCACATAAAGTGAACCCGCGCGCCAAGCAGGTGCCGGGCTTCTGCGGGTCGCAGTCATAGGAGGAGCAGTTCCATCTGTGTGACAGCCCGCGGGTTGAAAATGCAGGCAGTGCAATTTGCACATGGTTTATTCTAAACGGATTGTGCCTCCTCTGAATGTATTGCTCTGTCATTAGGTAAAGTCAGAATGTCCTTGGATTCACCGGTGCAGAACCCTGACGCCATGGAGATACGTGCAAAAACTTTCATCAGCAGCAATCCCCAATTCTCACTTTATTAAAGGGATCGCCTGTGTATAGCTTTTGACAGTTATTTATTGAGTTGGTGGTGGTTAAACCTCAAGTCCTGTATCTTCTTCCCAGTGGTTCTTCCACATTCCTTTCAATACAGCCTGTGCTTGCTGCCGTCAGACTGAGAAGTGTACAATTGTAGAAAACGTTCGGCAGAGAAGCTGATCCGATATACTCCCCTTAAAGGAGAAAACGGAGTGAATATTTCACTATTTTTGTTTATATTTTGATTCAACTCATTTATTTTTTTTTCAAACCCTCATCATCTTTCTCTGACTCCCTCTTTTTCCCTGGAACATTCAAGTTTTCTGTAAGATTTCAAAAAATAATCAGCCTTGTTCTCATGGATAGTCCTACTATGATGTTCCCTCTGTATCTACTCTGTAATCTGAGAAAAAGCATAAATGAAATGTTAACTCTTCTCTCTCTCATACATGAAGCCGTTTTAAATTAGGGAAACAACATTACAGGGGCTATATCACAGTGTGAAAATTATATATATATATATATATATATATATATATATATATATATATATATATATATTTCTGCCTTACATTACCTGCCAGGAGGAACTATCAAGTGTAGGATTTATGGACGAATTTTAGAAGCACTGGGTCCTCCAGATCACGATTTTAAATTAGGGATTTTTTAAATCTCTAATTTACATGTAGTTTAAGCAATGAATACTAAAGGCATGACCTAACTGGAAATGAGCTTCTTAGCTGAAAATGTTATAAGGAATTGCTCTATGAGCTTGGTACAAGGTCTGAATGAAAAACCTAAGTAGTGGGGGGCGCCTGGGTGGCTCAGTTGGTTAAGCCACTGCCTTCGGCTCAGGTCATGATCCTGGAGTCCCGGGATCGAGTCCCACATCGGGCTCCCTGCTCAGCAGGGAGTCTGCTTCTCCCTCTGACCCTCTTCCCTCTCGTGCTCTCTATCTCTCATTCTCTCTCTCTCAAATAAAAAAAAAATAAAATCTTTAAAAAAAAAAAAGAAAAACCTAAGTAGTTAGAAGCCAAGGTAGATTAAGTATTTCAGTAGATTCTGCCATGACCTGCATTTAATCTCAGAGAATCAACTTAATAGAGATGGATCATTTAACTATGTGAAACACACTGTTCACTTTTAGACATATCGAAGGATACCTGGTAATTTAAATGGCATCTGGGAGACTCACAATCATCAATGTGGTGAGGCCTCAGCTGGCATCTGCCTAGGCTGAGTTCCAAGATGATTCTAAATCCTTTTCTTGATTGAGCTGAACAGTGACGGACATGGGCACTGTTTACTTGAAAACTGTTGACAGCACCTGCAACTTTAAATTCATGATGCTCTTTGAGGATTCTGCTGTCATTCAAATTCTGTACTTCTAGAACACTGGTTCAGAGAGAGCTCTACTTACGCATGTGGAGTGGAGGGGCACCATGCTGAAGGCACTGTTTCCATCACATAAAATCCCCCCCCATGGAATGAGCTCTATGAGCATGATCTCTAACTTTAGCAGTCACCTTCATCTTGTTTGTTCTGTCTTCATAAACATTGCAGGTTAGGTAGACATAGACACTTTCTTAGCCTGGTTTCAATGAGGCCATTATTTTCATCCTATTTTCTTTTCAGAGCGATAGAGACAATGAAACAAAAAAAAAAAAAAAAAAAGAAGAAGAAGAAGAAGAAGATAGCAGGAGGGGAAGAATGAAGGGGAGTAAATCGGAGGGGGAGACGAACCATTAGAGACTATGGACTCTGAAAAACAAACTTAGGGTTCTAGAGGGGAGGAGGGTGAGGGGATGGGTTAGCCTGGTGATGGGTATTAAAGAGGGCACGTTCTGCATGGAGCACCGGGTGTTACGCACAAATAATGAATCATGGAACACTACAACAAAAACTAGTGATGTAATGTATGGTGATTAACATAAGAATAAAAAAATTTTTTAAAAAAGCAGAGCGAGTAGAAATCAAGAAAGATGTGGTGGAAATAAAATAAATATATAAGTAATCCCAAAATAATAGATACAACAAACCCTTAATCTCTAGGCATTTTTAAGAGTAATTCATGGAATAGCTACGTGAGAGTGCATTCCAACTTGGGGATAAAAAAACAGTATTTGTCAAAGTTGTATCAAAGAATTTGGTCACTTTTTCAGATAGACATCTAGTCTTAAAATTAAAAATTCCAACTCAAATTTCTCTCACTTAAAACCTTATAATTTTTCATTATGCCACTACTTCGAAATATGTTTTTTTAATTCTGATAACTACTTACTGAACTCATAAGAGATTTCATATTTTCTTACAGACTATATTATATATTTGTAAAAGTATACAGAAAAATTTAATAGAAGTAATAGCAGATAATTATGAGAAAACATTTTAGGGGAAAGAGACTAGAGAGTATCTAATGATGTTAAAGTCGTTGCCAACGACACTTTAAAAACTGCACGATTCTCTATCTGTTGTGGATGATATTGAAACAGCACTAATTTCATGATGTAGACAAGAGAAAGGTTTTATGTATTCAAGAGATATTTGTTGAAAGACCACCATGTGGCAGGTGCACTCCTAAGAACTGTGTACATAATCATGAATAAAGCAGCTAAAGCACTGAGCTCTGGCCGCGTGGATAAAGTGGTCAAAATGCTGGTCCTCCCTCAATGCATTCCTCACTTTAAGAGAAGTGGGACTTGAAGAAATAATCAATGAAATTTTTTTTTCATCTCAGCTTCCTGAACTTTACCCTTGTATGGTATTCCCAACCTGGCATCTTATCTGTGGAACTGTATCTTCCAAGCTTCCTTGAGATACAAGACAGGTGAAAGTATGGAATCTGTGAACAGGGTAGCCTTTCAGGTGTCCAGAAATAAATAAAGAAAGAAAGAAAGAAAGAAAGACAAATCTCCCATGCACCAGTCACTGAAACTAAGCCCTGGGGAAACAATAATAAAATGTAAAATCTGATGTCCTTCAGTTATATGAACGAGAGGATGAGAGTCCAGACTATTGTACCAGAATGCCACACAGTTTGCCCTTACCATAAAAGTCTCAAAATAAATAAAACAGATTGATAGGATAATAGGAAAATGAGTAAAAGTTGGTAATTTTTTACTCTGATGCATATACTGAAACATATTGTTTCCTCTCTGTTAGAATGAAGTATCTGTAAGCACTTGCATGTCTCTCTATAGTAGTAATTATAGGGGCTCATTGATGGGCTCACAGAATGAACGAATTAATGAATACTAAAAAGAGTACCAAGGGGTGCTTGAGTGGCTCAGTGGGTTAGGTGTCCAACTCTTGATTTTGGCTCAGGTCATGATCTCAGGGTCATGAGATCAAGCCCCATGTCGGGCTCCATGCTCAGCATGGAGTCAACTCAAGATTCTCTCTCTCCCTCTGCCCCTGACCCCTTCTCATGCGGCCTCAATATCCATCTCTCCCTCTCTCTCTCTAAAATAAATAAATAAATCTTTTTAACAAATAAAACTAAAAAAGTGCCCATTTGATCATCGGGAGGGCCACACTCTGGTCCTCTCTACCACTGGTTCACTGCTGAACTGTGCAAGTCACTGCATCTCAGATCTCAAATTTCTGATGAGGGATGGTTTCCTTCAAATTCTAAAATTCTAAGTTGATGATTAATTATAAATTTTAAATATCTACTGGGTCTATGTACTCCTTAAGATGCCACCCAAAGAGAAAGTTTTAGATACAATTAAGTGTCCTCCTAAAACACAGAGGCTACAAATTTAGATATTTGCTCACTATTTTGGGATTATAAAATATCAAGAAAGGAAGATAACACAAATCTGTCATCTGTGCCAAAAAGGATAAAAATCATCCTTTCTTACGCTGAAAATGTTGATGCTTTTGCTGTAATTAAATCCACAGGAGAACTAACCTATCCAAATAACAACAAATTCTTCTGTGAATTGTCATATATTCCTAAGCACCAACTAAGGCTCAGTCTCCATATTAAAGGAAATGCTGAACAAGCTAGACAAGCAGAATTTTTTATTTTTTCACATATTTATTTTCTTTTCATTTTCCCCATTACATAAAAAAAAATAGTCTGCTGCAATTCAGAAAACTTTTGAAAGAAAATCACATACGCCCTCAAGGTTGACCTTCTATGCTTTTCAAAGCACCAGCCTAGTTAAAGTTTAAAATAACCCCATGGAGACGGTATAACTAGCTATCCTATCGCTATTTTGCAGATGGGTAAATGGAGACCTAAAAATCTGAGTCACTTACCCAAGGTCAGAAGGCTAGAAAGAGGCATAACAAGTGTTCGTTCAAGGGTAGATGTCTTCTCCCAAACATGACAATTTGAGTGGAGATCTACTTTTACTCTGTCATAATTAAATCAGTTCAGCGAAGATTTTGTATTTGATGGTTTACTAGTGATAAATTTTTAGTATCACAATAGCTGGTTAATTCCCTAAGCCTTAGCTGGTATATTGTCAGGAACTATGTATTAACTTTAATCTTAATATAAAATATTCTGAAAATACCTAACAAGTGTCCTGAAGCCAAAGAAATATTTGAGATTACACTTATAACTGCCCTCTGTTACTGAACATTTAAGTTTTAAATCAGCTGTAAGATAGAGATGAGTTTGGAAGGAAGGTTTAAAAAAAAATCTTTGTTTCTTAGATTACAGTAATTTGGGTATATTTTTTAATGATCAAATTTAATGTATACGATTAAAATCACCAGAATACAGAATAATAAATACAATATATTGAGGAATACTTGTTAATAAATATAGGTTATTACATGATCCATTTGAGTATAAAAATTACTCTATTCCAAGAAGACAAATCCAATCTATCACATCCATCTTGGCAACCACATACAAAATTATCAGAGCACTTACATTTTTCTACCAGTTCTGGTTTTGTGTTGTTTTCGCTTTTAATAACTGACTCCTTGCTATGAAATGTCACAGAAGGAGAGTTCTCATTAAATTTCCAGACAAACTTTCCAGAAATAAATAAATCTATCCAACTTCACTGGGATCTCAGAAAACAGACTCCTCCACAGTTCAACTCTGTACCAGACTTGAGAACCATTGGCTCATTCAGGAGCCGCTCTCAGCGTCCATTTTCTGCCCTGGTTATGATGCCTGCAGAGGGCAAGGAGAGGGGACAGGGCCATCCCACCCTTTCTCTCCAGGGGTCAGGATCCATCAGAAAGACAGGGCATGTTCACAAGTAACATAGGAGAGTTCCACAAAAGGAATATTTACAGGGCGCCTGGGTGGCTCAGTAGGTTAAGCGACTGCCTTCGGCTCAGGTCATGATCCTGGAGTCCGGGGATCGAGTCCCGCATCGGGCTCCCTGCTCAGTGGGGAGTCTGCTTCTCCCTCTGATCCTCTTCCCTCTCGTGCTCTCTGTCTCTCATTCTCTCTCTCTCAAATAAATAAATAAAATCTTAAAAAAAGGAATATTTATAAAGGAGGGGGAGCCCAACAAGCAAGAAGAGGACATCTGCCAACAGAAGAAGACCCCCTAAGAGGGAGCTCTTCTGTTCCTTACTTCAGGAAGACACTCGTGTGAGACACATTTGTTGATCACTTTGTGATCAAGTCACATAATCTTAATTAGGAAACTGTTTTTAAAAAAAATGGATGTAATTGTCATTTTGTGGTAATGTTGGTGGAAGCATCACTGTGGAAACTTCTTTCTACTCCAACCCCTGAGGAAGGACACCTCTGGAAATTCCAGTACATAAAGGTCATTTGCCCAGGGATTACACATATTAAAAATCTTGTTGGCCATTACTCAATCTTAAATTTTGGTTTGATTCTTCATCTTCCTTTAGTCATGAAGGATGATACAGATACATAATACTTATTAGGCAATAGGTATTAAAATACTATGTCACCAGCCCCCCGAGGGAAAGCTTGGCCAGGAGCCCACTTGCTGGCCCTCTTGTTCCTGGGATAAGGGAATTCTCTGACCCCACTCTCCACCTCAGCCCTACTGATGCCTCCCATTGGCCAAGTCTGACAAGAAGCCAGAGGCAGCAGCATCCCTCAAGGCAGCCAGTGAAGGATTGTCTGATGGGACAGTACAGGGTGGAGAAGGGTGGAGACTGAGTAGATTTTGAGGAGCAACTGGAAAATACCCGAGACAATCCCCAGCAAAAGCACACGACAGTCAGAGACTCTTCCCTCAAATAGGCTTGGGAAAGGTGTGAACAGAACAAAAAGAGGGCCAAGAACAATCACCACATGCACATGAGAACAAGGCCAGGTCACACTTTACCTAACTGTATATTAACATCATGCTTTATAGTCTGCATAGAAACTATTAATCCAATTTTACAGATGAGAAAACTGAGGTGCAGAAAAATCAAGTAAATTGCCCAAAATCGTATGATTGGCAAGTGGTAGAATTGGGACTTGAAACAAAAGCTTTCCGATTTCAAATCCTATGCTTTTCCAGTAGACAACCCACACCGCAAGGAAGACATGAGGAGCGGTTCGATTTCCCTCTGGCCTGAGATAGATCCCAACTAGGGAAAATCAGATCTTAACTGACCCTGTTTGCATCAGGATTAGTAGCTGAAGGTCCTTGAGAAGTGGGACTCTAAGAAATCCATTAAATAACATGAACAGACCTAGTCTTTCAGAGTTTGTTTTTCGCCTTTGTATCTATTGGAGACACAGACTGGAGGAAGAAAATGGGCCATCCAGGCAGTTTTCCTCTTTGCCAGAGGCATGTGTACCACTTGAGAGAAGACGTTGTCATTTATATAATACTGGAACAGTTAATATTTATGCTCAGTTGTCTGCTACCATTTGCCCCAGGACAACTTGAACTAATTTTTAGAGTATAACTAGCAACACGCTTTGTAAAAACAAGGTAAGAAATGCATGTAAACAAGCTGTTTTTGATTTGGCCTCAAAAAACTTCCCTTCCATTAACCCTCTTCAATTATCCAACAATTCTCAATAGGAAAGAGAATTACTCTTATGTGTCTTAAGTAAAACACTCATATGAAATGGACTTGTTTATCACTTTGTGATCAGTCCATACAATCTTTTTTTATGGTAATATATTTCACATATAACACTGTGTAAATTTAAAATGTATAACATGTTAGGGCACCTGAGTGGCTCCGTCGGTTAAGCATCCGAGTCTTGGTTTCAGCTCAAGTCATGATCTCAGGGTCGATCAAGTCCAGAGTTGAGCTCACACTGCGCGTGGAGCCTACTTAAGATTCTCTCTCTTCTTCTGCCCCTATCACCCCCGGCCCCCGCCCCACTCACACTTTCTCTCTCTCTTAAAAAAAAAAAAAAGAAAATATATATATATATATATAAAACATGTTAATTTGATACATTTATATATTGTAATATGATTGCCATTGTAAAGATAATTAGCACCTCTATTACATTACATAATTATCATTTCTTTTAAATGGCTGCAATAATTAAGTTCTAGATTCTGAGCAAATCTGATTATATTCTTGTCTATATTCCCTAAACTGTGCATTAGATCTCTAGGATTTATTCACCACTCACTGCAAGTGTGTCCCCTTAAACAACATCTGTACTATCACCCGATCTCCCAGCCCCTAGTAACCACCATTTTACTCTCTGCATTAAGTACATCTCTGCATCAATATTGTCACAAGTGACAGGATGTCCTTCTTTCTCATGGTTGAACAATATTCCACTATATATATAACAATATTCCAATACATATATATATTTAAAAAATCTTCCTTATCCATTCATCTGTTGATGGACACTTATGTTGTTTCCATATCTTGGCTATTGTGAATAATACTGCAATAAACATATACCCAGAAGTAAAACTGCTGGATCATATGGCAGATCTAGTTCTAATATTTTTAGATTTAACTTTTAAAGATTAAGTTTTTGATTTTTTTATTGTCTTCCTACAGTCATGAAAGAGCAATACGGATACTTAATAGGCAACAGACATATATTAAAATACTATGTAATGATCATCACCTAGGCACTATTGAGAGGACTGCACAAAGAAGGTGCAAGGGATAAAATGAAACATACATACACACTCATCATCATCATCATCATCATCATCTTTAGAGCAAAGGACTTTGCCATCTGATAGGATGGGTGAAATTCTCCTACAAGTTGAGACAGATACACAAAGAAATCACCAATTTGCAGAATATCACAATAATTGTTATGCCATTTTTTGCAACTCACACGAAAGACAATACTGTCTATTTTATATAGGGATATGTATGCAATATAAATAGAAATGGCCTGGTATAATATTTCCCACACTGAGAACAATGATTCCATCTAAGCAGTGTGAGAAGGAGGAACTGTAGACAATGGCCAAAGGAGAATTTACCCTCACCTGTAATGCTTCAACTTTTATAAGAAGAATATATTTTTGCACATGTCATGTGTTTTTCAAAGTCTTTACAATAACACAAATAGTGGTGTATACAAAGTTGTATTAGCACAGATGAAGGAAATGTTAAATGTGCCCATGTAATCATGGAAGCCATCTTAGAGGAGGTGCCATTTGAATTTAGTCTCAAGGATAAATAGGAATACTCTAATTAGAAACATGAGAGTGGAGCATATGAAGAGAAAAGCAACAAAGTATGCAAAAATAAAGAAATGAGACAAAATATGGTATGTCCTGTTTTGGAATGGCTACCAGGTAGAATGTGTGTGCAGGAGAGAGAGAACAGTTGTAGAAAAGGGTGTTGTGCTTCTAAAAGGCTTGCTTCCAAGATTAACGAGTTCAGAATCAGGATTATCAACTTCTAACCCATGACCCCTTACATAAACAGAAATCTCCTGCCTTCCTTCAATGTTAATTGAAATTTATTTTTTTTAATATTTATTTATTTTGATGGGGGAGGGGTAGAGGGTGGGAGAATCTCAGGCACACTCTCCGCTGAGCCCCAATGCAGGGCTCCATCTCAGGACCCTGAGATCATGACCTAAGCCAAAATCAAGAGTCAGAAGCTTAACTGACACAACGACCCAGGCGCCCCTGAAATTTGAAAAATAAATTAAATATTGAAACTAAAAATAAAACAAAGAAATGATAGCTGTAGAATTACATCCATACACACAGACACACAGACACACACACATACAATTTAGTCATATGATCTGGCTATAACTTTTGTATTCTATGCATCATGAAAGAAAGACAGAAAACATAGTCCATGCTCAATATCGATCCAGTCACAGACAACAATACACATAAAACTACTTCCCCATTACATGCAGATTAAAAAATGGGATCACTTCCAGGAAGGAAACACCAGTTCACCTGATAATCAAATCCTAAAAGCTACTTTCTAGAAGTTAATTATGCTAAAGTCATCAACTGTTAATTTTAAAAACTAAAACTCTTCTGGAACATTTGACAACACTGAACATCTCTAAGGAGGGTATTTTTATTAGCTCCCTTCTACGCCAGGGCATAGAGTACTTTCTTTCCTTTCAATCACTGTCAAGACCAGTGCCATTTGAGATCTTCATTAAAGGATGAGGCACTTGGTGCTACAGTCCCTTATATCCGTGGCTGGAGCTTATATACAGATGCTGTAGGTTTTTCCCTCAGTTGCAGGTTCAACATTTTTGAAGCTCAAATATTTGCCAAATATGCTAAGCTCTTTTGAAAATTACCATTTTTGGAAGTTTGAAGCATTTGGTATTTTTCCCTGGTGTTCCCAAACCAGAGAAACCCCAAGTTGGAGATGTGGACAAGCATATTTCCCTCTGACAAGACTGCAACATGTTTTCCATGGCCTAATTTCAATAATTTATAAGCAGCCTATTCCAAGTCTCTTGAGCCAACCTTTGTGGTATATCCAATTAAGCCTTTTTTATTTTCGTTGTAACACTGGATGTTTACCGAAGAAAAGAGGTCAGTTCATTGGATGAATGGACAAAAAAGAAAGATTTTGGAATGGCACATATCACCTGGCACCATCTGATTTATGCTAGGAGTGCCCACAAGCCTAGGGTGGGCATTACTTTTGAGGGAATCCATGTTAATGACTCCTCCTGGATCCAGGGCTCCACTGTGTGAATGTCCTCTTACCAAGCACAAGCAAACCTTTGTGGCGTATATCCCAATACATCATGCTAATTGGAAAGTTGTCATATCAACCACAGTGTAATGTGGCAAGGCTATAATGTTTTTTAATAGTACCTACCCTTCTTGGGCACCTGGGTGGCTGAGTTGGTTAAGCGACTGCTTTCGGCTCAGGTCATGATCCTGGAGTCCCGGGATCGAGTCCCGCATCGGGCTCCCTGCTCAGCAGGGAGTCTGCTTCTCCCTCTGACCCTCCCCCCTCTCATGCTCTCTCTCTATCCCATTCTCTCCAAATAAATAAGTAAAATCTTAAAAAAAAAAGTTTCCAGGAAGAGGGATAAATTGCATTGATGATTTTTGTCTAAGATCCTGATAGAGTACAGAGGTTCTAAGAATTATTGGATGAACCATGATCTTCCTTAGGAAAAAGGGTTAAGTAACTCATAATACTCTTCTTACAAAGTTATCTTTTGATTTGTAATACATTAGGACAAAATATATTCATTACATCAACTCTAAAAATGAGTTAGCCCTTGGATTTATTTTTTTGCCCTCCCTCGAGTAGTGAAAGCATCCTCAGAAGAAATTCCCAAATACAGGGTGAAGATAGCTTCATTTTTTTTAAATTTCAAGTCCAATGAGAAGATACTCTAATCTGAATCTCCAAAATTCTGATAGACTTTCAAATGATGTCATTGGGGAAAATAAGCAAATGCTGTGATTTACAATCTTCACACTGCAACTTCAACAGTCCACTATGCAACATCCGTTTGTAACTAACCACATTAATAGCAAGAACGAAGTCTTCCCTCGGATCACTAGAAAGGGTTTTCAAAGTTAATATTTGCTTGTGAACAATCTAATGCATTCCAGAGAGAAGAACTTGTGTCCCTTCTTTGTCTTCCCACTGAAAGTCCCTATTACAATGCCAGCATTGCCAGCACTTCATCAGTTAATGCTGCCATCATTTTTTCCCTAAATTCATTTAATATATCAAAAAATTTTATTCACTGGCAAAGGCTATCATCAGCTTTGCTGTAATCCTCAGGGCTTGAGACAAATTTGGATTTTTTCCATAATCTTTTTTTAGCCAATATGCATAAACCAGAAGTTAGAAAAAACTGTTTTGCTGTAAAATTCATCCCAATGAATAGCATAAGAGTAATGACATCATTCTTGGTACATTTTACGGTGTGACACACTAAACTATTAATTCAGTACTTGACCACTGTGACAGTTAATTTCATTTGTCAACCTAACTGGGCCATGGTACCCAGATATTTGTCAAACATTATTTTAGATTTTTCTGTGAAGGCATTTTTTAGATGACATTAACATTTAAATCAGTAGACTTGGAGTAAAACAGATTGCCTCCATAATGTGGGTGGCCCCCTACCCAACCAGTTGAAGACCTTAATAGCGCAAAGACTGACCTCTCTCTGAAAAGAGGAAATTCTGCCAGCAGAAGACTCCTTTCAGATCTACACAGAAGCATCAGCTCTTTCCTGGATATCCAGCCTGCAGGCCTACACTGCAGAATTTGGAGTTGGCCAACTTTAACATGCATGAGAGCCAATTTCTTACAATTTTTTTATATATGTTCATGTTCTATGCTTAAGAAAGTATACACACACACACACACACACACACACACACACACGCACACACCCTATTAATTCTGCTTCTCCAGAGAACCCTGACTAATACAACCATGCATCTAAACAAGTTCATGTCAAATTTTTTCCTCAATTTCCACTCCAGATAAAATTTGGAAGTGTTCATAATGAACTTTTTCATCAGGTTTCTGCAAAGAGATGACATTTATTTTAAAAAAGTATTTGTAATTAGAAATGTAAGTTTTCAGGTTCTAACTTCTTTTACAGAGAGGCTGCATGAGTATGACTTGAATTTTTCAAAGTAGTCAAGAGGGCCATGTGATAATGCTTGCTCAGAACTTTTGGACATGAAATACTCCCCACCATTGACAATCCTGATCTTTTCAATATACGTGAAACAATCCTAGATATAAGACTTGTAAAGTTTTCATTTTATATTTCCATCATTAGCTACCTAAAAGAAGAGAAAAATAAAAAGTAGTGAAAGAAACAAGGCTGGTTGTCAATGATTGAAAGAAGTCTTCCAAGCATACGTTCTTTCATGAACCACGGAAAAGGAACCTTGTTTACTTTCAGTATGAACCTCTATCCACAGTCTATCACCAGTCTATCACAATCTATCACTACCCAGCAACTGATGATGCCCACAATAAATTATTTTACATTGATAAAATTTTGATGCTTGGCTAATAAAGCCAGCATGAAAACCAACTCCTACGGAAGACAGAATAAAATACAGTATGCTTCTCAGGGTTCAAAAATGCTTTCTATCTACTAGATTATAATACAAAAATTAAGTTTTATTTTAACAAGAATAATCAAAAACTTGATTAATGGTGGTTATGTGCATAAGGATATTTATGACTTGAGAGATAGTTACAGAGTTGATTTCATGGTTTAAGGAGGCCATTAAGCCCAGGCTCCCTCAGCCTTGTCAGGGTCTTGGCTTCGTCCTCAGGCTTAAATCTTCATTGTCACAAGATGGCTGCCATAGCACCAGGCATCATGCCAAACATTGAAAGCAAGGGAGAGCCAAAAATAAAGGATTTTCTCATTACAGATCTCTTTTATCAAGAAGGAAGATTTTCCCAGAGAAACCCATCAGACTGCCTGTCATAGATTATTTCCCAGAACTGGGTCTGATGGCCCCTTAGAACATTCACCTTCAAAGAAACACAGAATTGGGGCACCTGGGTGGCTCTGTTGGTTAAGTGTCTGCCTTTGGCTCAGGTCATTATCTCAGCCCATGTTGGGCTCCCTGCTCAGCAGGGAGTCTGCTTCTCCCTCTCCCTCTGTCCCTCACCCTGCTCAGGCTCTCTCTCTCTCTCTCTCTCTCTCAAATAAATAAAATCTTAAAAAAAAAGAAAAAGAAACACAGAATTGCTATGATTCTGAGACCAACTATGATTTGTCCACCAAAGCTAAATACTTTACCATCTAACAAAACTGGAATTTTGTCGGCCAGAATGAATAGAAGCACAAACAGTGGATGGGCAACCCACAGGCCAACAGTATCGGCCCACCTGAGTCACTAGACGTTTATTACATCACATACGCATGAGAACATTGTCTATAATTAACAAACATGCCTCACTTGTGTAATAGTAGGATTTACATCAAATACTTTCTTATTCTACAGTCAGTATATTTCCACTTGCCAAGAAATTTTTGCCAAGGGTTACTTTTTCATTTTCATTTGACATTTATTATTTTATTTTATTTTATTTATATTATGAAATCATGTAAGCTTTTCCATGTACCCCAATACATCTGCATTCAAATACAAACTCATCCCAATGGAGTGAAATTCCTCAAACCACTCCATAACTTTATTCAGACATGCTTCCTCCATGCCAGGAAAACAATCATTAGCTTATTTATTTATTTATTTACTTACTTACTTATTTATTTATTGGGGGAGGGGTAGAGGGAGAAGGAGAGAATGAGAATCTTAAGCAGGCTCCATGACTATCCCAACCCTGAGATCATGACCTGGGCCAAAATCAAGAGTGGGACACTGAGCCGACTGAGCCACCCAGGTGCCCCAAGAATCGTTAGTTTAGACTGTATCCTGATGTAAATGCGTCCTACCTACCAGTTTTAAGTGGGAAATAACAAAAGGTGAGAAGTGGGATAACAAAAGGTGAACAACAGATGTGTAGGGAGAAACAGAGACTGGAAGCCAGTTAGAAAAGGAATAAGGAATAAAATCTTCCACCAGGGGACAGATGTGAGAAAGGACACAGCACTGTCACTCCACATGAGCTGTCATTCCTGAAAGCATTCAAAGCACAACACCAAATGCTCCCTGGTAAGGAGGCTAAAAGTCATGGCCAAGTTAATAATAACTGCCCAAATTCTGCTAATTTCAAGGCCCTAAATGCTTAGAGAATATACTGATAATATGCAGTTGTGGATGCCTACCTACCCTAGCTAATTTACTTTCAGAATATTGAATGATATTCAGTCAGCAGCACATAGAACATATAAAGCAAAAGTTATGGAGAATGAAGCTTTACAATGGCCTCATAATAATATACCCAGTTATGATATGCCATACCCCACTTTCTAGTCAACACACTATCAAGAGAAAATCTGAATTGCTTGGGTAAACAAGACATTTATAAGCAAATTGCAAGTCTGACAGAATTTCTTCTAAATATAGAGAAAATGATGCTTCAACTTTAAACGTAATCAGTGACATATACCCAATTTGTTCTCACTATTGTCATCTCTTTAGAAATTGGTATAAGTAACCTAGCTCAGAAACATGGCATCTGTAACCTATAGGCAAGTGGTTGGTTACCTCACCCTATCTCACTCCACCCTCTTAACCACAGCATTGTGGTGCTATTATCTCAGGAAGTCAAAACTATGTGCCTCTTATTTTTCTAAATCTGATCTGTGACTGCAACCTTTCAAAGACAGCAATACAGAAAGTATAGGCTATTCAGCCCCGCCTATGCGTTCTTCCATAATCGGGGTGATCAAGGACAGATACATCAGCCTTGGTGACTGGAGGTTCGGTGGAAGAATTCCAGCATGTCTCCAATTATTTGAAAAATAAAACACTCCCCGAATAATGAGAGAAGAGTGAATCCTAATCCAAAAGGCCCACATTTGAGACATAATTCGGGCCAGACATGTGCTCATTAGTGTATAATTCAACTTCAGATTTGAGAGGGGGATTCTCTGTGACATAGATGGACTGAGCAAAAGGTTAACCCCAATCCACACTCTCGGTCATTTGAAAGCACGAAATCCCAAGGGGACACACCAGCTCTCTGCCCTCTCCTCCTTCCCTCACCCAGCCTAATCACTGGTTCAGCGGGGTGTCTCACGAATATCCCTACCCAGCCCAGATCTCTCCCCTGAGGTCAGACAAATGTCACACTCTTCATAAGACAGTATGTTTCCAAAACCGAACTTTAGATGTTCCCCCAACCTCATCTTGTCCCAGGGTTTCTCACCCCATGAGTGCCACCAGCACCCAAAAGGTAGCCCATCTAGACACCTAGTGTCCAGCCCATCCAGATCATCTAGTGCCTCAGGTTACACATCCCAGCTATTATCAACCTTAACTGTTTTGCCTCCCAGATAACTCTCAAATCTGCCCACTTCACCACAGTAATCTGAGCGAAGGTCACCCTTCTCCTGCGGTCTGCAGGCACCTCCTTATGGATCACCCAACACTGCAACCCTACTTCCAAAGTCTGATCTATTCTACCCAATATAGCCAGACTGCTCTTTTCAAATTCAAATCTGACTTCACTACCCCATCCCCGCCCCACTTCCTTCCTGCCCAAAACCCTATAGTGGACTGCTATTGCTCTTAGAATCAAGACCAAACTGCTTCCTGTGGTCTATACCACCTTCAATGGCTTTGCCCTCCCCCGACCCCAGTTTACATCAGGCACCTCTCTTCTTTCTTTCCCCAGCACATTTGTCATTTGGTTTTAACCTACCATGCACTATTTCACATTCTGTGTCTACCTCTCTCTTCACCTGCCTAAATCTCCACCTGAGCTCATATTCTCCAGAAAGCCAGGTCTGAGGCAATGACTATGTAAATGTTGATGCTTTATTTAAGGAAATGCAAGCCCATGGCAAAAGGGAAGGCAAAGAAGTAATGCAAAGTGACATATTACAATCCTGGTCGCCACTTTACAAGGATTGTCCTTTGGTGCGTGCACCCACCTGGCCACAAGTGGCCCCTCAGACAGGCTCTTCAGGCCCTCCTATCTGAGAAGAGTCAGAGGGACGGAGAGAACCACACTGCCCAGGTGTTTGGCCAAGGTCTTTTTCTCTCGTTAGCCAAACCGTTGCCATGGGGAGTCAGCTCACTCAGGGTTCCATGTTGTGACTCCCAATTTCTTTACTTGGGAAACCAGACCACAACATATTGTGTATTGTTTTATCAAGTCCTGAAGTGACTAGGACAAAACAGACTCAGGGTGCATGAGTGTAGGAGGCTGCCAAGGGGGGCAGAGTCTGGCCCTTAAGCAAAAGCTGCTCACCCTCAGGCTGCAGGCGGGTCACCCTGATTTGGCAATATGCTGGGACATCAAGCCAACGGTGGGACACTCCTAGGATGCGGCTATATCTCTTACAACCTTAATAATGGTATTTACAACAGTTTTAGTGACCCAGAAAATTTGCTTATAGCACAAAACTAAGGGAAAGTAGTCTAAAACACTGTATAAACTATGTTCCTATTACACTCTTTGGTTCTGTTGGAATTGTTTTTCCAAGAGCATATATTGCTTCTATAACTTTATAAAATGGAAGCAAACAGTATATCAAGAAGAGGGTACACTGGCTTCCACAGTCATCCCTCAGGGAAGCACAAGATACAGAATGACTAGGAACACCCAGGGGCAACCCAACTCCAAGGTGAAGATAGGACACCAAGGCCGTTTTCTGAGGAATCTTGTATGCCCAGGCCTTGGCAGCCCTATCTATAAATCTCAAATGAGGTCTTCATTTGGTTGTAATGAAGAGAAAGTGAAGACATGCTTTGAAACCCTGATGCTACATTTCCATTCTAACTGCTGCAACATGGCAAGATCTCCCGAAGTCACTCTCCACCTGAGTGACTATGGTCTTTTTCCAATTTATCTTTTTCTCTGAAACTTCTCTCTAACTAACTATTTGACATTGCAATAGTAAATAATAGATGTGAAACTTTTCACATCTTACTGAAAAAAAAGTTACAAAATAAAGTTGTATAATGCCTCTGGCTATCATTATAATGGAACAGCAGAGAATATTTCAAAATATCTTGAAAAAAGGTTGTTAGGCAACATCATCCCATTTCAACAGTGATTCTCTTGTAGAGTGGTGACTGTTCTGTAGTTTCCATATTTTCTGCCATCAGCATAAATGTCTTATATTTCAGGAAATACATATTCTTCTAATATTTTTAATAAAATATCAATTGAAAATATATTTTTAAAGGATGGCGTGCAATGCTGATAGTATAAGAGTGGCAAATATATTCAATCTACCTGGAGAACAAATGGCATATCACATTTAAATGATTACACTCATTGGTACAGTAATATTACACATCCAAATCTCTCTCAAGGAAAGAAATTTAAACGTGGATGAAATTTCATGCACAAGGAAATGCTGGGCGGAAAATGTTGACTGCTGTATCATATACAATCATGAAAAACCAGAAAAATCATAAAATGTGCCCAAGCAATAAATGATTCAATAAATTAATTAAATATGAATTAACTATAATAATTATAAATTTATTAAAATACTAAATATAAATTAAAATATATTCATATTGTGAACATCATAAAGATTTTAGAAATGAGATTTGTAAAAAAATTTATAACTTTTTATCATGGAAATGTTTAAACAGGCAAAAAATACAGAGAATGGTACATATAATGAACTCCCAAGTTCCCATCACCAAGCTGCAAAAATTATCAACACATTACCAGACAGTCTTCATCTGTACTCCCACTAATTTCACCCCCTCAAACACATATTTTGAAGCAAAATCCTCACATTCATATCATTTCATCCATAAATTATTGAGTATGTTTCATTCCAAGATAAGGACTTTTAAAACATTACAATATCACTATTACATTTAAAAAATAAATAGTAGTTCCTTAACATAATGAAATCCATACTTGATGTTAGAAAGAATTTTAATTCTTCTTTATGACAGAAGAATTTTAATTCTTCTAATGATATGGGCAATACTTTGATAATTTAAGGGGAAAAGCAGGATACAAATCTGTATATAGTACATGATTCAAATACATAAAGACAAGAGTAGAAAAAGATTATAAGGAATATGTGGGCATTCTTAAATTTAATATACATAATCTCAGCTCTCCACAAATGAAGGACCTTGACTTGTCTCATTTCTGGTGCCCTACCTGGAACCGCACCCCTGGGCATGGTCTGTGTGGGGATGTGAATATGGGTAGGGTAATTGGGGGGTGAGCCAAGCCCACCTCGCAGCCCCCAGGCCTCCCAAAGGAGCTTTGGATAAAAAATACAGGTTATTTATTTTCATCTTGTAATTAGATCATATAGTTCAATTAACTGTAAAAAATAATGTTTTTTACTGTGCTTGTATTTTATGGGAAGACGTATGCAGAATTTGGGATTTCCAAAATCCTTCTGAAATTTTCTTCTCAAACGTCATAGATCTAGTACAGCAAAACATTTTATAAAGTTTATTTCTATTGGAGATATCATGCTTTTGGATTTATTTAATGAATACTTTTTTCCCCTCCCATTTAAAAAACCGGGGTAAACATATTCACCAGGTTGTTGTGAAAATTAAATTAGCCCATGCTCACCAGGCAGCTATCCCAGTACCTGGAGCTCGGTGAGCCCCCTAGAAGTGGAGGTCATTATGATAGGAAGCATGGCGTTTTATCTCTGGGTATAAAAAAGAATATATAACACCAGTCTTCCATGGGGAAGAGCATACTAAGTAAATTTCATTTATTTTTTCTTTTTTACCACAAAACTAAACATTACTTTTTACAGTTAATTGAACTATACGATCTAATTACAAGATGAAAATAAATAACCTGTATTTTTTTATCCAAGCTGTGGACTCCTGTATCATTTTGAGTTTAACTCTCTTAAATCCTCCATATTCCTCAACGACTTAAAGGTGTTATTTTATCATCCCACATAATATCCAAGTAGGAAATCTCTGTCATACTATACGTTTTCAAAATTGAATAAAAAGGCAGTGTAACTAAAGCAAATTTGTAATGAGTGATAGGAACCCGCATCAAGCCGCTATGCAGGTTTCTCCAATACAAACCTAAAGAAAAATGTATTGGTTGCTAGTAATTATTTTAGATGAAGATATTCTAGGGATCTTTAGTTACCTGTATTTGGCTGTAATATACTGCATTAATGAATATAACATGGAAAAAATAACTTTAGATTTTGAGTTTGAGTCTTTTAAAAACCCATGATTATAAGAGCAGTAGGAAATCGATGGTTGTGTCCCAGCTTTTTCTTTACTGGAATGAGACACCACTTCCCATGAGTCATTCTTGCCTTTGGAGCCTATGACTCAACCATGATTGTATAAGACATTGCTACCTATTAAGCAGACTATACTTGGATCATGAAGCAAGTGGTGTAATCTGTCAAATACAATTCAGAAAATGCTGGTGGTTTGTAAATATGACTTTTTAAAGTAGTGCAAAATAAGTATATTCTTAACAATGCTTATAAATAGAAAAAAAAATGCTAGCTTGCTATCCTTAGGAAGCATATGCATCACAGATAATTTAATAAGAATCAACCCCCAAAGAAGTAAGATTTACAAGGAATCTCTGTAAGTGGTAGGAATACGTTCATGTGTGTGTGTGTGTGTGTGTGTGTGTGTGTGTGTGTGTGTGTGTGTGTTGTAGGGGGTGGGGGAGTATTTAGCCGAATCACCAGACAAGATTTCAAAATATGTATTTCCTCTTTCAAAAAGCCCTCATTCAACAAATATTTGTCAAGTGTCTGTTAGGTACCAGGCATTGTTTTTGGTACATAAAACATCCCAACTTTAATTTCAGTCTCCAACAAAACACATACTCCAGGATTTGTTGGCTTTCTCTGGAGGTGAGGGGTAGTGTGTGCAGTGTTTAATTTGTTTATCTCCCCAAAACTCTCCATTACCTTCAAATAATTAAAGGCTCTTCCATACAACATCCAAGGAAGCAATCTATTCTATCATGTATTTTCAAACTAGAAAAAAAAAGTAAGACGCCTAAATTTAAGAAATGTCCCCAAGATCACACAGGTCGTCATTAGCAGAAGTGATATTTGAACTTCAACCATTTGGCTCCAGATGAGAACACACCCTCTAGACAGACAGCTAATTCTGGAGCAGGGGGGTAGGGGAAAAAAGGGAAGCCAGCAGGGCTGAACCAAGCTTGCCCAGTGCCTTCCTTTTACCAACCAGAAAAGTGTCATGTTCCCCTCTGCTGGGAAGAAGTGACTGAAGGAGCAGAGAGGGGCAGAAGTGTTAGCCAAATACACATCCCTCCATATGGAGACATGACCCTGAGTTCTGAGTTTGGCCCTGAGAGCAAACATCTGTTCTCACGTGAAACTAACCAGTGCCTGGATGTGCATTCAGGCATGTTGAGAAGCAAGGTTCAGTTTTGTTAATTCTTCTTGAAAGAAGGGATGAATATCTTTTCTAGCTTCCCTATTTAATCACACCTGATTATGCCAAGTTTTACTTGATAACTTAAAATAGAGAAAGCTTCACATACACAAATTAACAATATTGTATATGGCATATCTAAGGACGGAAACTCAGCATGCCTGTGTGACTGGCTTCCCAAGTCCTGCCCCGCTGTACTTGGTGAACATGTCATTTCTCCCTCCCTAATCTCATGTCAACGCCAGCAAAGTACTGTGACGCCAATATTCATGTCTGGATCACCATTCCTTCTTTTAAGGCTGCTTGTAAAACGCGTGCGTGTGGGTGTGTGTGCGTGTGTGCATGCACATGTGTTCTACTCTAAAATCTACATTATCTCCTTTGTTTTCTTTTCTTAATTTCCTCCTGTAATTATTATCAACATCTCATATACTCGATTACATATTACAAGCCTGAAAGTTTTAAGTGTCTCTTTAAAAAACACAAACAAGTCTGTTCAGGGAGTCAAAGAAAACTGAAATCTTTCACAAAGGAGAAAAACAATAAAGCATTTTGGGATGTAAAGAGTATGGAGAATATTCCATTGATCTTGCATTTCTTCTCCATGGCAGTTAGTTCAAGAAGTCTGGAAATGGCTTCACCTGGGTTGCTTCTAGGCTAATCAGGAGACCAACAGAAAGAGAAGGGGGAAAAAACAAACAAACAAACAAAAACTCTGTCCACTCACAAAAGAATAGTTCCAAAGATTCCAAAGCCCCAAACACTCAGGACCACTAATCTCCATAAAAGGCACTTAATGAATGACTTAAACAAAAATGTGATAATTATACAATTAGAAAATAATCAATGGAGATTGCATGCAAATCCTTCTCCAGCTCTTCGCTCCATATTCCAGGCTCAACTAAACTTAATCTAACCTCATTGATTAGTCCTCCCTTGAAACAAAGTATAACAGCAGAGCATGAACACAGGGTGCAGAACATCACACCCAGAAATCATGGCTTCTGGAGGGTTTTCAGGCCACATCTGGTGTAGTATATTTCAGAAAAACACCAAAGTACCATGGGCCCCCCCGATTCAACCATCCTAACTGACTAGAGAAAATGGGATCCCTGCAAAGCATTGATTGATTAGGTTTCTATGCTGATTCTCATTTCATCAGTGACCTGCGGGCCTATGCGAATACTTTTTAGCATAGTCAGTACACACCACATCAGGCACATAAAATGAGCCAATCATCCGTCCCTAAATAATAACATTGTAAAAAGTAAAAAGAAGTCAACACCAAAGACGGTGAAGGAAAACAAAGCTGTTGTTATAATTAGGCAACACCTATTTTAACAATTCCATTTAGGAATTATGCAAACACAAAAGTAGGTTAGATCCCAAGGTGAGATCCCCATTTCTCCCAAATTGATGATACACAGGTGTAGCTGTAGCCTGAGGGAGAGAGGGCATCTTGCTGATGCAGCCAATCCCCCCGTAGTCCACACCACACTCCATGCCAGGGATTCTTCCACACTATTCCCAGAAATCCCCAGCTTCCCTTGGAAAAAGATCTTTTCAAAGAAAATTCGAGCCAAACAATTAAAACTAGAAGACAGCAAATTTCTCTTCATTTTACTGTAATTTGAGTATAAATTATCAAATTGTCCACTCAAATTAAAGTTTTCATGTTTGCATTCCTATTTCATCATTGATTTTACTATTATCCTTAGTATGGTACTTGTAGGACTGTACCAGAACATATCAAGAAATCATAAGATCAAGTGTGTATCTCTTCAAAAATGTTTTTTAAAATCTTGCACAATTCTTTCACACAAGGTGTACTCTTATAAGATTGTATATTATATTGTATTGTATTATATTGTATAATACTGTATACAGTATTAATACTGTATTAATACAACTCAGTTCACAGTCCTCATTTCACTGGGTGTGGTCAGGAGAACCTAGCACCATAGAAAGAGAGAAGGAAAGAGAGAGAGAGAGAGAGAGGGAGAGGGAAGGAAGGAAGGAAGGAAGTTATATATAGAATGATGAAGAATCATTACCTGCCATTTGCTTGCAAGAGTTTTTTCTCCTCTATTTTATTGTTTCTATATATGTGTGGATATACACGTATATATTGAGTATACCAGAATTTACTTTTCTATATAGAATCAACTACATCTCACAAAGGATTTGAAGTAAGTGTCCTTCCCCTGTAAGGAAAGTATACAAGTCTCTCCTTCAACCCGAGGACTTCCCAGACACACACACAAAAAGGTGGCTAGCTGACACAGCTGCAAAGTGTGCTAAGTAATGGTTGCAAAGTGAGAATCGTAGCAGCTTGGAGAAGAGAGCTTATTTCTAGCTTATTTCTAGGTTGAGAAGCTTTAAGAGGGACAAGGGATCTGAGAAGGGCTTGAAATGATGTTAGGATAGATGAGAAAAGGTGTGGAAAGAAGACAAAAGACAAAGGCCTGGGAGACAAAGAAAGGTACATGATTCCGACCCTCGAGCATGGCTACCATCCATTTCACTACTTCTAATTCGGTTACTGCTGCTGTCGTCGGCATTATTATGACAAGCACCCTGGGAAATGTACTGATACATATTCTCATCCAAATCCTAAAACAGAAACTTAAAATATTAAGTGTCATTGGAGCAAATGGCTCGTGGAAAGGAGCACTAATGGAAAATAAAGCTAAAACTAGATATTGGATCTAAACTGTGGAAGCTTAAAAATCCTAAAAAAATAAAAAATAAAAAATAAATCATGTGTTTAAGATTTTAGCCTGTAGGTTTCAGGAGTCTCGGGAGGGTCTCCTGCCAGGACGGAGGCACTGAAAGAAACGTTTCAAGAAATATCAAATCGGTAGTGATGTTTGGATGAATCCAGGAAGCAAAAGGAGGCGACCTTGATCCAATAAGTGAGGTGTGTTCATTCTAATGCAAGACAGATGAGATTTTTATGAAATTCTCTACTTTGGTTTTGACAAAGACAAATCAATGTTGACAAATTGCGGCCTGAAAGAAAGGATGCGGTATCAGGGTCAGAAGTGCATCTGTGGTGTTTCTTTTAATCAAACAGTTCAGAGACAGGGCCTGTTCAATAATGAAACGTTTGTTCTCAATGCCTCATTCCATCAGGTCGTTCAGGAATACCCGGGAAGCGGCACAGATGAGAGCAGGTTGTCTGACTTCAATTGGAAGAATTTTGATCAGCCAAGTAAGGATGCAGGGCATTCCTCCCCAGATTCAGCTGAAGGGCGTGAGTGGGTGCTGGGGCCACAGCTGAGACCAGGCAGGCAGTCGGCCAGGGGGCCGTGCAAGCAGCAAGAAGGTGCCGGAAGACAGGCACTCGGGCTACACGCCTCTGCACAACAGGAGTCCAGATCTGCACGTCTGGGAGGGCACTGACAATTTACAGGGTTCTTCTCCCCTGACTCTGACCCAGATGGCACAACCAATAGAGGGCAGAGCCGAGATTTCCACTGAGGTCAGGCCAGGAGGCACTTTTTTTTTCCAGCCCGGCATGCATCTTAAAGAGGCTGATGCTTACTGAGTTTTGCCTAACATCTCCCAGTCTCCAAAATGACTTGCCAACACTCCTCTACATGGCCCACCCGTGTTGTCACCCCTACTTCCATCTGGCTAGCTTCCTCGGGTGCTGGAAAGAGAGCAACCTGTTTATTTTCAAGTTTATACCATAATCTCCTTGCATAAAGGACCTGAGCCAGCTTGCAGAACGATGTGGAAGAGAACGGGATAATGAAGAAAGAAGTTGGAAATTTGAAGAAAAGAGGAACAAAGGGAAGAAAACAAGGTGGCGGGAATAAAGGCCATCAACAGGAGCAACATCCAAGGGTACGCTGGTGATCGCATGGTGGGGGTCCCTGCACGAGACTGAGCATCAAGCTCCAGAAACGAGAGAAGACGCGTGGTGGATGAACACGGCAATGGATCTGCCTTCACTCTGGGTCTTTGGAAGAACTGAACCAAAACGAAAGCAAAAGTTGGTAAAAGGCCTAGGAGAGAAAGAGGTAAGTAGTTAAAATAAATGAGAAAACCAAGGCAGAGCTTGATGCCAGGGCTGCAGAGAGAGGGAGCTGCAAAGCCCGGAGTGGAAGTGGGGGTGACAGGCGGTGGGCCGGTGGGAGCGGGTGCTCACAGCTCACAAAGGGAGTGTGGCCCGCGGGATGGGAAGCTTCATCAGGACATCTACGGCCACCATCTAGGGCCCCCGTGTCCAGGCCAGAGATGGGACATTTCAGGGGAAACATTTGCAGATATTACTCCAAGTCTCTTGGCAACCAAAACAAAGAGGAAAATCATGAAAGTAGATACCTCAAACTGGTATCTACTGAATGCTGTTCTGCTGGGTCACAACTGGTGTTACACACACACACACACAAACACACACACTCAGAGTAAGAAATATTGGCAAATGCAGGATTAAAACAAGGCTACGTTTGTCTCTTTGTAACTGTTCGACTACCCAGGGCCATCAGTATGCTAACATGCTGAGAGGTCAGCATGGTATGAGGCACGGGAAGATTTTCTTCATACACCAGTGAGTGGCTTTCCTATGAAAAGGGCTCTGCAGAATATAGTTTGGGAAAAAACGACTTCACTAACAATGGTCAAGAGAAAAAAAAATGTTCAGAAGTTCAGTTTTTCTCTGGTATCAAGACCTATGAGATACCTGTGCTGTGGGTTCCCACGGAGGACACACTGTGTTGTGAGGTCAGCAACCCCCCGTCAGCCCTCCTGTAAATGCCCAAATAACATTTCTCCAACAACATACATGGGCACGTGCATGGAAACAAAGGAAAAACTGTACATGTAAATATTTTTTAAAGGCCAATGCTGTCATCTGATTACCTAACTACATGGTTCTCTAGTGACCTGACTTGATACAAGAATAGATTATTGCATATACTTCAAGTAATCTCAAAGAAATGTCCTAGATTGATGTCTAAGCTGAGTTTCTACAGTTTAAGTGTTAAAGCTCTTTGGAAGAACTTGCAGATAATCTATGCTGCCAATTAAGGACAGATTGATTTATTTTGTGCATAAACAAAGGACTGGGGTTATAGTCCTCTAATAGAAGCTAAGGATTTATGCTTGAATAGAAAACTCTGTGACTGATTCTTGGAGATGCACAAAAGGAAGGTGGACAGAAATGGTCATGTGTTCTCACCGAGTCCATGTAGGTCTGCTCAAACAAAAGGTATCAAAGTTCCGCACTATGCAGCTTATAAATAAGTATTTTATCCTGGAGGATTTTTAAAGCAGATGTTACAAATTACCCATTTAAACCATTTAAAAGTTTTCAGTATTGTACCCGAAGGACAACCAATTTTAATGAAGGTCACTTCTTGGTGTACTTCCAAGATAAATTGAATACAAAATTTAATACCAAGTACCTAAATGAGTTAAATAGGATTTCTGCTATTACCAATTATATTTAAAGAATGTCTGCCAAAAACAATGGCTAAGTTTTCAGAGTAACTGATCTTAAGCCACTCTTATAGAGCAGGACCACTCACCAATTGAGACCACATCCATTTTTGACGGTAATGCCTTGTCTCATTATCCTCAATAGCCGCAGAGCATCCAGAGCACTTTTGTGTCATTGAGAAATAAAGGAAGGCCAAATACGGTTTCATTTGTCCCCTTTTGGAATTGTTCTTATCAGAGGGTTGGGTCCTACTCTGCTAGATACTAGTGGAGGTCCCCATATGAGCCTAAACATCACATAAGGGCCCAGACCAGCACCTATAACAAGTTCTTATAGTCTAGCCCTTTGCTGTCCTGGTCCCAGAGTTAAAGATGGGAACAGATGGCAGGGCAGGTGGCAGTTATCCACCAGCTACAAAGAGCAGTCCTATGTGTCTGGAGAACAGACGTTCTCACACTCTGTGCAGCGTGTAGAGTAGAAACCGGTGTCCCCACAGGGCAGGGAGCCCATGTTAAGGTGGAGTCAACATCCACTCCCCTAGGCAACCCAGCCACAGTCAGGGTCAGGGTGGGGTCCCGATCTACCCCCACCCAAGCTTCATAACCCGATGTCCATACCTCTCAGCGTCCTGTGCGTTGGGAAAGCATCATCTGCTCCTTCTGAGGAAGCAAAACCAATTCCCCCATTCTGCCGCCACTGTCCGTCTCTTGGCCTCTGTCTCTGATGCAGGGCCCCAGTTATTTATTACATCAGGAATCAAAGACAACAAGAAAATGACGAAAAATCTATGTTTTTCTTTTATAAAATAACAATAAACTTTGGTAGCCAAGCACTGCAGACAATGAAACTGACATTCAGAAATGTCTTTACAAGTTGATACCCTGAAATATATATACCCTGAGGTTTTTCCTTGGGTAAGGTTTACCCACCGCTTTCTGACCACAGGGCTGCGAGTCACTGCAGGAGCTACAGAGGCCTACATACCAACACAGCACTCTGAGATTCTCTCAGGTTGAGAAGCCAGTGAACAAGAGACCAGTTTGCCAAGACTTTCTGGAGAGTGACTCTGCCACCCTTAACGTGCTGTCTTTTACTCACCAAGGACTTGGGGAGGACATGGGCCAACCAAACCATGAATATACACAGGCTGATCACCTATTAAATTCACGGTTCTCCGCTGAGGGAGACAGAACAGAAGTATGAGCCATTCTTTCCAGACTCAAGGAGCTAGACGGCAAAACTGGCATAAGGAAATAAATATATGCAGTAGATACATATACATGTAGGGTTGGCATTCAGCCTTGGGCTCCAATCCAGGCTACATCACACACTGCCCTGGTCACTTTGCTTGCCCTTAGAGCATATAAGGTACTCTGCACAGCGTCTGTCCCAAAGTAATTCCTTAACAAACTGTAATTATTATTATCTATAAAAGACCCAGAAAGCAAGAAATTTTAATGATCCTTGTTGGCCTAATATACATCAGCCACTCTATCTATCCGATGCATATGACTGATATCAGTATATTTGTTAATCCTCATACTCCCCTCAAACACAATTATTAACTGCTCTGATTTGGCAAAGTTCCAGTGACCTATAAACAGCAGGACTGGGTTCAAACTCTATCTGATCCCAAGCCTGTGCTCTTTCCACTAGAGAACGTTTGGGGCTACAATTTAGAACTGCACTGTCCAGTGTGGCAGCCACTAGCCAATGGGGCTATTTAAATTTAAATTCTAACTAGTTCATGTAAATGAAGTAGAAATCCAGTTCCTTAGCTGTACTAGGGCTCAAAAGCCACATGTGGCTTGGGCCACCCTACTGGACAGCAGAGATACAGAACATTCCACTAGCACAGAAAGTCCACTGGGCAGCACTGATCCACATGGAAGACCAATAGCAAAAACTAGCATGATTAACTAAAGGTAAGTGATCCATTCTATAGTTCTGTGTGAAGCTGCGATAATCATTATGGGCATAACTGAGTAAAACACCTGTGTCTTCACCATTAGGTCTATATCATGCAGGAGTTAAGAAACATCTGAATTCCTAGACGCTGCCAATACCTGGCTAGTTACCATGCTTCCACCACACTCAGTGAAGACTTCTTTTGATAGTGAGTTGGTCTCTGTTTCTTTAGTAAACTGCTGCCAGTAAAACAAAATCGCATGGAACACAGTAAAGCAAGGTGTGAGGAATGAATAGCTCTTGGAAGTATGCCATTGTCAACGGCTTTGTATGTCTACTTAGGCTTTTTCTTAGGTGCTTAACTTAGATGCTTGCTTATGCTTTCTGCTGCCTAAAGCAGTCGTCAAAATAACCAAACATTTGAATTAGCCTCCTTTTCAAGAACACCGTTTAACCATTATTTTTAAAAAAATTACATGTAGAATAACATCTTCTTTCCATTTTCATTCACTCGTTTTATCAAGAAATACTTATTGATCACCTCCTATGTGCCCGGCACTGGGCTGGATGCTAAGGACACAAAGGTGAACCAAAACAAACTGAGTCATTAATATCAGACCGTTTCCACTCTGCAGTCTTCTCTCTTCATAGAATAGTTAGGTTTTACTACAAAAGATGAAATTAATGTTCAGGAAATAATTTAACTGACATAATTCAGCAAATAATGACACATCCCAAGTACATCCAACAACTTAATTACCTCCAGCATATAAATTTCTAGCTTGCCATTTTTCTCTCTTCTCTGTCTTGTTACTCCTCTGTTTTATACGTAAAGCCCCGTGTTTAAAAGAAAACCAAAGACGCCCCCCACAAATGGCATCTCTTAGGCTGAGTCCCAAATCTAACTGCACTTGCAACCTCCCCCAGAAATGTAGTCTTAACCAGTGAGTCAGGAACTTCCCCATCTGTGCAAATGAGTCTGCCACGGGGCCATCTCCATCCCCCCAAAGGAAGAGGAGGCAATTTGCATGATAAGACCCCTATTCTTCCTTTAAGCGAAAGCCACCTTGCCTGGAACAATTCTTTTCTTTTGCTAATAACTTTCTCAGCCCACCTTCCTTTCATAAAAGAAGCCTCCCATTTTGTACAACTTCTTGGATCGCCCCCTCTGTTTGCTCAATGGGAAGCTGCCCCATTCATGAATGGTTTAATAAAACCAATTAGATCTTCAAATTTATTACGTTGAATTTTGTTCATTAACACCTATGAATATTACACTTATTCTCAGAGAAAATTTAGATAAGTACTTAATTTCCCCTCAAAGATGGGAAGAAAATTGTACAAAAGAGCCACTGCATGTCCAAGCTTATACACAAAGTAGAGACCCTAGGAAAAGTCTCTATTCTTAGCACCTCTAAGAACGGCTGTTCACATCTTTGAAAGTCTGCTTTTCACATCTGTGCATTTAAATTAGGAATGCAAAAGAGATGTGGGCAATGCAGGATGCCAAAGCAGATCAAATGGATAGGAAGACTAAAGAATTTTTTCCTTTATTCAATTCTGTTAATAATTCTTAAAATGGTGAGCCTACAGAAGCCAATGTGATTGAATATTGTTTTGTGGTCTGTGAAATGAATTTGCACACCTTCTAATCTCTTCCCTGTGGCCTGAGGCTGAGGGGTCATGAGCAATGACCATTTTTGACTGGGTTCTAAGAAACTATACTATTTCTAAACTCAGCATAATGGAAAATTCCACAGGAAAAGAAAACAGTAAGACAACTTAAAACAGGAAAACGAAAGGATAGAGAAGGGACAATATTGGTAATTTCATTTTTATGTAACACATCTCTACAGCCTGAAAAAGCAAATCTCCTTGGTATTGTCTGAAAAACTTGGAATAAGAGGGACACATGCAAAGAAGAGTTAGCTCCATCAAGGACATTCAGAATAAGAGCTGTTAATCTTAAAGCATCTGTTCTTTTTAAGGTCTGCATTATTTTTACTTTGGTTAGAAGAGGTAAGAAAACAAGTAGAAGGAGACTTTCCATTTAAATATGAAATAAAATAAAGCTGCTGTCCTGCATTCCTCTCATTCTAGGACCTCACAGAGTCACTTCAAATGCAGCCATCTAAAAAGGAGAACATTTTGGTGTGGGAAGAAGATTCCTTTGTAAAGAGAGATCAGTATGTGGTTTGCAGGAGACAGACTCTACTGGGTTTTCCTGCGCGAGAAGTAACAACCATTACATTGCCCTGAACACAGATGGCAAGGTGACTTAAAGAGCCCACCACATACCCCCTTGATCAAATTTCACCCTCGATTTGTCTTTTTCTAAATATAAAAGTTAAATTTATGCTTTTTCCTCTAAAATCTCTTGGTCCTACATCAATGGTTTCCAGTCAATACTTTGCCTCAATTTCAAATTCACCAAACGTTAAATTGGTTTTCAAAACATTTTTCTGTAAATAAATGTTTCTGACCAATTAACTTTTTTTTTTACTCTCAAGTAGTTACTACTAGAGCAGCTCTTCTTACTCCTCTGATCATTCCTGTCATCATAAATTCCCAGTATCATTTTCTAACAGTTGAAGTACAATGACTATTTCTTCCTATAAAGAATTTACAATTCACTTCAGGAGATAAGTCATAAATGATGTGGGAAATAAAGGCAAAAGAGAAAAACCTTGATTTCTTGCTGCTTACAGCCCACTGACAAGTCCCTGAAACAGGCAGAGTGACCCCCCTCTAGGAACCCTGCTGCTCGGATACTGATACTTTGCTAGGGCCAAAAGGCAATCTTAGCTTAACATGAACCCAACCCCCAGGATCCTGTAGGTCTTCTTTAACATATAAAAATTTGTTTGAAAACTTCCTTTATCTCTGGCCTCCAAGATATATGTTGGCATCATCCCCCAAGCATCTGACCCACCGATATACATCTGAAGGGTCTCATGACCAAGGTTTTATTAGACGGTAATAAATGACCTTTTCCTAACAATAGCCAGCCCCCCCAAGGTCCTGGAAGCTGCCTCCAAACTTCCTTAGAGACTTCTGCTCTCCCGAACTTCCTCCCAACTTGGAAGTATATGATCGGCCCTTCCTCATGACCTCACTGCAGCTCCTCCTGCCCACGGGCCCTGTCCCCGTGCTTTCATAAAACCGCCTTTTCTGCACCGAAGACATCTCAAGAACTCTTTCTTGGCCATCAGCTCTGAATCCCACTACTTCAAACCACATTAATATACACATGGTAAGGAGGCTAACAGTACAAACCAGGAAATTACACATTCTCTAAAGACCTTCTAAGGATAGTGTTCACTATATAACTGCGGAAAGATTTTTTTTCTTAATAAAAAAGTGGTACTTAATTAGGGTTGTTAAATTAATTAAATGAGGAGGCCATGAGACGGATGTAGCCCCTAATGCCAAGGTGGACTAAGTAAGTGAACCAAAATCTAAGTCTGTATATGCCTCCAGGTTATGAAACTGAAACCGAAGGACAACCAGTTACTCAGGGCCAGCAAGGCTTTAAGTGATAGCCAATCGATAAATTCCTTTCTTTGCTTCTGCAAGTTCCACACATAAGTCTTTCCCCAGGCTCCTGTCAAGGGAACACTCCTAACCACCGCCTGTTTGGCACTCCCCAATTCAAAATGATTTTTGCTCCATAAACTCTCAAAATTTTTCATATGCCTCAGTTTATATTTTAATGAGGTCTAAGATAAAGGGAAGACTGTTAGAACGAGAGAGGGGAGGGAACACAATGGCCTGGGCAATGACCATATTTTCGGGGGGGGTTTTGTTTTCAAAGATTTTATTTATTTATTTGACAGAGAGAGGCACAGTGAGAGAGGGAACACAAGCAGGGGGAGTGGGAGAGGGAGAAGCAGGCTTCCCACCAAGCAGGGAGCCTGATGCAATGCAGGGCTGGATCCCAGGACCCTGGGACCATGACCTGAGCCGAAGGCTGACACTTAACCACTGAGCCACCCAGGCGCCCCTGAGCAATGAGTAGGTTCTAGGAAAGCCTACTGTCTCCGAATTCCAGAAGCAGAAATGGCATGTACGCGTTCCATTTAAAAGACAATGAAAGACCCAATTTGACTAGAGGAAAAGATTTTCTAGCCTCTGTTAATCACTGAGTTTCAGTGACCCTCTTTCTAGAATATTCGGAACTGGGAATGGTGACCTCACCCACTCCGAGTTTTGCCCCTTCTACCGTTGCCAATGAGGAGAAATGAACCAGGACAGAGAAACATCCCTACCATCTCTATTGTGAGGGGTGTTATTGACTAGTTAATTAAAATAACCACCTTTACACAGTGTCCTCAGTTACATAGCTGTCTCACATCCTTGTGGTTTCATCCCCACAAGTACCAAATTTTAGTATCATGTATAGACCTAAGTAAGGCACAAATTAGTATCTCCCCTAATAAAAAAAATCTGGGGCGAAGTGACATTTTTGGTCACCCTGTTGTAAATGGCAGAGGCAACATTTTTACACCCAGCCTTTCGAGCCCACGGCGCTCTTCCTGCCATTCCACCGTCACCAGTGAAGAACCCAGACCTGTGTAGCACTAGCTGGTGAGGTCACGTCACTCTTTCCTGCAGGTTCTTCCCTAACTGATATCTCCCATGACTACGATGCAGAGCGGAGTTAATCATCCTAATCTACCGCACAGACAATTAAGTAGAAATATGAGAATATCGTGCTTGACTGTTAATATAAACTCCTCACTGTCACTGTGCCCTTCTCCCTGATCAATTTGATGGCACATTTAGCACATTTTTCCCAAGAGGCTGAATCACTGTAATTCCTCACCACTGCAGGGAAATACAGGTTTCCCCGACTTACAATAAGTTGTTTTTTTTTTTAAATATCTGAAGATGTAAATGTAAATACATGTATATCTCCCTAGCAATCTGTTCAATTATGATCTTGTACGCATAAAAAAGACTTCATTGTGTTGCCTATTTCCATGTGCTATAGTTCACAGAAACAGTGGTTAAAGACCCACTCAAATTACCACTATTTTGCAAAGGGATTAAACAACCTCAGATTTCTGAGAGACCCAGCATCCTAGATACCCTCTTGTCTGAGTTTTGACCTTGTATGGTCCACACAGCAAGGCTAACTCTCCTCATAAAATCAGAGGAACCAAACCCACTCTCAGCTCCACAGTCACCTGACCTATAGTGTCTGCTGGAAACTCACAGCTGAGGTAAACCAGGGTCTTTTCCCCCTTGAAGGAGTAAAACAATAACTTAAGACTGAGCTGGAGAAAGGGAAAGAAAGGCGGGGGGGGGGGGGGGGGGGGGTGGTGGTGGCAGCGGGATTCCTAATCACAGTCTGAATGTTTTCTTAACTTTCTAACAGAGTCTGATTTTCAAAACAGTCATTAATTTTCCTTAATTCAAAACTAGATCTCAAATTATATTTTTTTCTTATTCAGAAAGGGATAAATGGAAAATCAAAAAAACAGTAATGCAGATCTCGCCAGTGCCCAGCCCCTGAGGGGACCATCACAGTACATTTTTTATGTTAGTCGACCTTTTTCTTTTTAGTATTCATGAAAACTTAGCAAATAATCGCATTGAACTGATTCAGGGACATATATCCTTTCCTTTCTGTCTTAAATGTGAAACTCCAGCATGTTTATCTGACACAGGAATGCACTTTCTCTCCATCTTCGGTAACAACAACCGAACAAGACAAGCAAACGAGCTCGTGATGAAATCTCCATCCCAATATCTGTACTTGCCCTGCTATTCATCTTCCTCAGTCTACACAAGACTCTTTCTCCTTCAAAGCAAGCTCTGGGGCTATGGAAGAAAAATCAGGTGCAATGAATAGGAACCACTTCACTTGTTAGCCAAGAGGATGTTTAAGGTGCTGAAAAATGAAAAGTTAGGGCAACGTACAATCCAGCCTCAGTCAATTGCCTTTGAGTTTAATGTCTTAAAGGTCCCATCAGACAGTGATGCCCTGTGTTTAATGCCTTGTTTACCCACATATCACTTACGAGTTTCAGGATGACTCCCTGACTGAGAAAAACAATACATTACAATGCAAGATGGAATGGAAGCTATATATTTTCCCTTTATAAGAAAGACAGCTGAGAGATAACTTGTTCAAAGAAGGCAAGAGACAATCAAAAGTCATGGGCTCAAGATAAGCCAGTACCAATTTATAATTCAAATGTCGGAAGGTTTATCATTCGAATGCTCAACTTCCTGAAGCAAACATTTACTGCTTTGCCAGTAACAGAAGCCAAAAATATTACATTCTGCTTAGGGAGCGCAGTAAGACAAAAGGCTAAACATCCTGTCTTATACAAACACCCCATTTATCCACAAAGGGTTTCCCAATGTGGTAGCCACTGGCAAACGAAAGTGATGTGCTGTGATTTGAAGTAGAGTATAAGATGCCAGGGGTGCTTGGGTGGCTCAGTCGGTTGGGTGTCCAACTCCTGCTTCCAGCTCAGCTCATGATCTCGTGGTGGTGAGATAGAGCCCTGCATCAGGCTCTGCGCTGAGCTGAGCGTGGAGCTTACTTGGGATTCTCTCTCCTCTCCCTCTGCGCCACCTACCCCCTGCTCACTATCTCTTTCTCTCAAAAAAAAGTAAATAAAATTTTGGAAAAAAAGATTTTGTTTACTCCCACCAGCAAGAGGCCTGGGATTCCATTGACTACAGTCATTCTTTGAACTCAAGGTGTAATTCTCTAAACTGGGTATATGTGTATGACCTTGTGTGGGTCATACCAGACCACATCAAAAGGTACTGACTTGCTGTGACTCAAAGCAAGGACGGAACTGGACAGATGAGCGTTTACAGAAGACAGTTTGTTTGGGGCGCCTGGGTGGCTCAGTCCTTAGGCGTCTGCCTTCGGCTCAGGTCATGATCCCAGGGTCCTGGGATCGAGCCCCACATCGGGCTCCCTGCTCAGCGGGAAGCCTGCTTCTCCCTCTCCCACTCCCCCTGCTTATGTTCCTCCTCTCGCTGTGTCTCTCTCTGTCAAATAAATAAATAAAAATAAAATCTTTAAAAAAAGAAGAAGAAGACAGTTTGACAACTTCCAGAGCTCAGAATGCCACAGTAGAGAACCCCAGGCCAACAGCTACTTTTGGGTCCTGGCGCAGCCAGAGTAGATCAGAACCTAACCCTCTTGGGGCAAGGAGAGACTATAGTAGACAACAAAAAACACTTTTAAAGGCTCTCGCTCTTGGCCTACTTTTGAATTTTGTCCCACTCTATAATAATCACAAAATTCAAACTGCCCCAAAACTGATTAACTGCAAGATTAAAAGAGAACTACTATCCACAGTGAAAAGACCAACCCCAGGTGGGAAATAAGGAGAGCAAAAGAAAACAGCATGTCAGGCAATCTGGAAATAAAATCCAGGAAATTCAATATTCACTGTTAATTTTCACACGAACCCCTTATACTATTTTCTTTTTGGTCTCTAGCCAGCTGTGCTTTTTAATAGGACAATTATTTGCTATTCAGATGTATTCCAATTATTTCTTTAAAAAAAAAACTTCTATAGGATAATCAAGTTTGTCCAGTTGAGAAAATTTCTCTCCACTTTTTATTGCCTCATGTGGTATCTACAAAGGTAATTTTGATTATGCAGAATTAAATTATTCATCATTATTAATAACAATCATTTTAACAAGGAAAGATGTAGAGTGTTTATTAGCTTTAATTCTAGTGCAAACAATGAGAACCAAATAAACTGTCCAAGAATTAGAAATTGAGGGATATAGGTAAGGCCATAGGATAAGCAATTTCCAATAGACATGGACACAGGATGAACCATTCACACCTGAATGCCCGGGTCAGTCACAAAGAGGAGAAGAGCAAGCTGCCTCCAAGAAAATGAGTTTATTAAATTCTAGCAAGTCCTCCAGCAGCTCGTTAGCTGTGAATACTCTAGAGAGGAACACAAGGAGCTGCTGCTTTTATTACTACTTTAAAGAAGGAGAGATATGGTTTTTAATGTGATGCGTACTGGAGACATCGATTTATTAAAAGTTTTTTTTTTTTAATGTAAGTTACTTGTGGTTTTGAGACAAAGCACTCTGAGGGGCGTGTGTGTGTGTGTGTGTGTGTGTGTGTCTGTTAATGACAGCATTCTGCCATTAGTGTGCCTGGGCCTCTTCTATCTGCAAGTATAATCAATAAAGATATTTGGTGACTTTTCTCTATCTCCAAAATTTAACTAGTGCCACCATTTTGTTTTTCATTCTTCTCTTTTAATGGGACTATTTACACAAGTGTCAAAGTTAATCAAAACTGAAGCAACAGAACATCAGTTTTTCACAAGGGATTATACTTCCCTAGCTTAACTCACTTTCACTTCTTTACATGAGAAAAACAACAAATCCCTCATATAAAAGCACAGGAATCGTACCCTGGTTATAAGATCCTTACCTACTTTATTAGTTACTGCAGGCCCTCAATCAATCATACGTTTTTCTGATTTTAAAAAGTGTTCTGGAAGAGCCGGATTAAATCATAAATGCCCCTTAGTGCTTACCTGGAGAGAAGCAGAAAGCAACTTTACCACCATGCCCTGAGAATGAAGGGAATGCCCTACTTCTCCCCAAATCAGATGATGGGTTTTTTTTTTTTCAATCTTCATTTTCCTTGACATTTTTTGGCACATCAAACTCTTCACCACACCCCCCTTACTGAAACACATCCTTTGGCTTCTATGGTAATACACGAATTCGGTCTTCTTGCCTCCCACACACACTGACCTCACGCCCTCTCCCAGGTGTATCTGTGCTCACCGCGTCCGATGCAATCATCGATCTACCACTCTTCTGTCATGCCTCTAAGAAAATCCATCCTTGATTTAGTTGGCTACCACCTCTGTGTATTTGAAAATCAAATCTTTCTTGACAACTCATTCTTCATCCAATTCTAGAACCATATCTTCATCATTTTATTGCATAGATTTTCTAGAAAAAAGAATGGGGTTGTCATTTTTAACAGAACTACAAACCCAAATGATCAGCTTCCCAAACATGTTACTGGACTATGGCCCTCCAGGAAAATAGTAATAACAGGAAAATTAGCCAAAACAGAAGCAATGAAATATCAGTTTCACAAGTGGTTGGACTATATTTTTTTCTTAGCATTCACTAAATCTGTTTTTTAATTCCAGTTTCTATGAAATTTTATAGATGGATCATAGGCCCTAAAATTCCATCTATCCTCTCTCTGACCTTGAAATCAAGAACTATCTCAAAATAATGGTCTTTTATGGGGGTCACTAAGCACAGAGGTTGTCTTAATGAGAACGCATTCTAATTCTATCATAAATTAGAGATAGTGCTTCAGAGAACAGAGCATAAACGGCCACCACCTATCCCTGAAAAGGATCAGATGTGATCTTTTCTATACAGGGTGTCCTTCTGTCACTAGGAATTTGAGAGCTGACTGTGTTCTGTGCTAGAAGAGATGCTTGGTGGATCAGAACACATGGTTTTTTCACAGAGATTTCCTACCTCTCTGATACTAAATCAAGAAAGTTTCTCAATACCCACAGTTGTCATAAATATTCCCCTCTAATTTACATTGAATTCCAATCAACAAACATTTACTGAGGAGGTGCTAGCAACCCAGACATAAATACACCAGAACGCCCGCAGGTCAGGATTCTGCAGGAGGTGTTCCAATCCTGGCTTCACAGCTCAGTAGCTGTGCCACCTTGGGCAAGTTAATTCACCCCTCTGTGCCCAGGATTTTGCTTCAGCAAAACATGGAGACTGGGGAGTAGCTATAATCGGCAGGGGGACTCTGAGGATGAAAACAGGTAAGACAGAGAACCACACCTGACTCAGAGTACACACGCAGCACGTATTCCTTCTCATCATCGTCCTTATTCCTGGCCTCAGAGAGTTAGTAAAACTCTGAACAAGATCCGACCGCAAAAGCAAAGAAGAAGGCATTGTGAGGCAGGCTGTGACCATGACATGCAGTGTCCTCTCCGTGCCTACAGGAGTCAAGGGAGGTAACGGAGAGGAAAGAACCCTGGGACAGCCCGGGATAAAGCGAGCTCCGCGTTCCAGGCAGATGGAAGTGAGAGGGCAAAGCAACCCAGGCAAGGAGCTGAGGAAGAGTCCACTGCACCTGCGAGGAGGAAGAGCCCGTTAGCGGAGGAGGAAGAGCCCGTTAGCGGTGCGGAAGGACAGGGGCCACAGGAGGGTCAGAAGCCCTGGTCTGAGTCATGCCAAGGAGCGGGGATCGTTTTTCTGGAGGTAACAGCACACAACCAAATCATAGAAATGACATGATCAGATCACTTTTCAGCAATCTGAAGCCTGGAGGAGATGCAGCTGAAGGTGGGGAGATCCATCAGGAGCTCCTGCCATAGCCCCAGCAAAGCACGAAGACAGCCTGCCCCGAGGTGGCTGCTGCTAAGGAGAGGAGATACAAGGACTTAAGAGGCGGTCTGCAGGGCCAACGGACGCCGGCCTCAGGGGCTGAGTCAGCAGATCAGACGTAAACTCTGAACCCTCTCATTCTGTGATGGGGGGCAAAAACAACATCCCTGTAAGAACTCCTGCCGCATAAAAGGAAGTTGGTAATGAGGACACCATCATTCTGCTTTAAGGCTTGAAGCACATGATGTGGCAATGATTTGCAAACTGGAAAGGTCTATGGACAGGTACAGTGTTTATAGTTTCTCCAAAGTAGATCCTTCCCTGGAATGATTTGGGATGACCACCTCAAGAACTGGGGACTCCACACTGCCCCAATGCTAGATGATTTCCCCATTTAGAAGGCTATGTATTTTTCTGAGGGAGATCTTTTTCTTGGAGGGATCTCCTAATTATCGTTAATTTTTTTACCAAAAAGAATACATATGTGTGTGTATGTGTATATATATATATAATCGTTAGCACTGTCCCCCTGACTTGCTAGGTCCCATCTGTTTCCAATGACATTATACTTATGTGTGCATGCATGCATGCTACTTCCTTCTACAGACTTCCCTCCTTGATTATTTTCCAACTTCTAATCAAACCAATCAGCAGAGTATGACCAGAGAGTATTAAAAAGGTCCTTAATGCCACATACGGTCTGAATGCAGACAGTCCTACCACGTTTCCTGCGAGCTGAAGCATACTGGTCCAGCGATAACACAAGCTACATGGGAAGAGCGCCCACTCCTTCCATCATCGTGGCCGACACATTGAGTGTTCAAATGACAGGAAACCTCATCACGTGGGAACCGGTCCTTCGCAGCTTGTTACAGTTGTAAGTCTTTCAATTATTGTTCCTCTGTGTTTTTTTAGGTTATTTTAGGTTTTTTAGGTTACTATAATTCCACCAAAAATGCATCTAAGAAATCATTTTGGGGTCAGAATACCAATAATGGATGTTCCTAAGTATGATGGCAACAAAAAGATATGTTCATAACTTTTTTTTTAAAATCTGCTTGTTTGTCAATCTAAGTTTCACTGGACCAGTTCTTTGTCACGTAGCCCACACCTACCCACCATTTCTCAGCTCATTAAGGCTGGAAATAGGCAACCACAGCTCTATTCCCAGGCTACCTCCTCACCCGGCTCCCTTAGTTAGTAGTCATAGGCTGCAAGGATAGGAGAACGCAAGGCTAGGGGATGAGAGAAGTCCTTGTCCGCTCCCCCTCCCCCCCTCCCTCTCTCTTCCCCTCCCTGTCTCCTCTCTCTCTCTCTCTCTCATCCTCTCTCCTGGCAGGGTCTCTGGAAGTTGCTGGATTCCCCTCTCTAGTGCCAGCCCAGTTTATAAAGCTCCTCATCCCTAGGCCCGGCACTGGCTAGGGAGCCCCTTTTCCATGCTTTCTCCGTCCCAAGTGAATGCTCTTCCCCAATCCCAGCCATGCTCAGGGCAGCCCGCTCACAGATCTCGACACGCCATGTGCCATGCCTCCTAGAACCCAGGACTTGTGCTTTGGATTCTGATAACGCCATTTCCTCCCTTTCTTCTCAGAAATCTGTGCTCACAGCCAACGCTTAATGCTACCAAGTTCTAGATTATCTTGCCACCCCTGTTCTGTCCTTTCTGCTCTTCCAATATCTTCTAAAACTATTCCTCTGATTCAGTGCTCTCTTTGTGGAATGTCTAGGTGTCTATTTCGCTGAAAGGACTCTGGCTGATGCAGCACTCGGTACCAGAGATCCCAGGAAACACTCGTTCTAAGCTGGGATTCTGGTATTGATCTGCTGCCCTGCTTGAGTTTAAATGCCAATACTACTACTTCTAAGTCTTTATGGTATTTTTATGGTATGACTAAATTAACAAGTTTCCTTATTAATATATAAGGTGTAATATTGCTTTTGTTTTACTATTTAGTAGCAGAGGGTGTGGTGGTACCTCAGTGACATCCATTTGGCCCTTCAGCAGTAGAAATGGTTACCCCGCTAACCGTGGCTTGAAATGGCATTATAATTAGTTAATCATCTGTGGTATCTTGAGATAAAGACTTTGGGAAACCCAGGTGGCTACCTCATTTAACTGTAACTTCCAGCAATGATGATTTAGAGGACTATAGGGCAGGCACTTGCTTCTGAATACATGGGAGATATAGAATAAAAGGCTATCTCTGGGGTTTAAACTCTCAGTTCAAGGTATGGCCAGAGAACCAAAGAACGTCTATGGAAGGGTAGCTGAAAAAAAAAAAACCCTCATCCCTCTCACAACAACAAAAACTCACTCCTTACAGCCACGACGCATGTAGAACTAAAGATTATGCCAACAGTGAAAGAGCAAGTTGCAGCACAGATTTGAAAGGTAGACCCAGTCACCATGGTGGGCAGCAGGGCCAGAAGGGTGATCAGAATGCTTCCACCTGCAAGGAGCCTTGGTGGTGGCCAATCCATTGGAAAAAGAGAGAGGAGCAGCTCATTAATTCACCAGGTCTATATAATGGGATCATCTCAAGGGCTGGTGAGCAGACACTGATTTGACTTACCACAACTGGAGAAGCACACCCTCCTACCCAGATCAGAAGGAAGGCTTTTCCCAGGTCAGAGCCCCTTCACTGGAGAGAAGGCTGATTCCCCTTAAGGTTAGATCCTACCACATTCACTGCTATGTATTATCAGTCCTTCCCCCAGGCCCTCCTCAAAGGGACCTGTGGCCATTTCCTTGGGTGGCTCTACTTGGGAGACAGAAAACCTCGATCATTGGGATTTACCAAACAGTTGATCTGTATTGACACTAATCTCTAGGGAAAGTCACTGTGGTCTCCTGTCACAAGGGAGACTGTGCAGTTTACACAGTAACAGAATTTTGACCCCCATCCCTCTCACAGTGGGTCCTAGAACCAGCTTGTGGGAATGTCTCCACTTCCTGAAGGCGTAATTGGATGATAAATTCTCAACAACTTAGCAAAGTCCTCACCTTGGCTACCTGACCTGAAGTAAGAAGGGCCAAACGGATGTCACTGAGGTACCACCATACTCTCTGCTACTAAATAGTAAAACAAAAGGAATATTATACCTTATGTATTAATAAGGAAACTTGTTAATTTAGTCATACCATAAAAATACCATAAAAGACTTAGAAGTAGTAGTATTGGCAACTAATACCACATCCCTATTTAATTCACCTATTTGGTCCAGGCAGAAGGAGGATCATTTTTATAAAGGATAGTTGTAGCTTCCTAGGAGGACTGATTTTTTTTTTTTTCTTTTTGTATGGTATAGAGCTTACTCATGGACAGAAAGCCTGGACTTCCTGTGAATTGAATACACAGTATTTCTGCCATAACTGTACCTTTCCCAAGTCATTTTGATATATACATTTAATACATCAGTCAGTGTTCTTATGCTTAAAGTAGAGACAGGTTTCCATGGTCAGAAAGCACAAAAAAAGACAGGATCACGTTAGTGGTGTTTCAAAGATTTTATGAAACTTCCTTTTGAAGCAAAACTGGTATTTCACTTTAAGAATCTAATAAATATTTTAGAATGGCATTTCATTTGTTTTACAATGACATTTGGTATTAGAATGAAAGAGCTGAAAAAAGAAATATAAAAACGTTCCCTCCACTACCCCCTGGAATCCTTGTATTTAGAGATGGAACTGATTTATAATGTTCCTGAGAGTCACTTTAAATCATTACCGACTATAGAAGGATCTCAACCAGCGGTGCAGAGGTGAAGTCCACGGTTTTTCTACTAAATACACAAATCTACATTGACTCTAAATGGTTTTCTAATTTATTTATTTAACATGTTGTATTGAATCCTATGTCTACCTATGCTACGTATTATCATCCCATGGGACGCCGCTGGGAGAGGTGCCATTTCACATATGAATAAGAAATCAAGAAAAATTACATTATTTTTAATTAAGTTCTATTTTTTGAGAGTCATCTGCCTTAAGTCCTTAAATGCCCATGATATTCAACCTAAGGTCATTCTCAGCACAATACCGTCCTCACAGAGGACCAGGTGGAAATTAGAGGTCTACAGGATCCCAAGGAAGCAGCTGTGCAGAATCTTCAGATAGAGGTTCTTAATTCCATTAGTATGATCTGGGTGGATACCTCCCCATTATTTAAGGCATTAGTATTTATTAAGAGTACAATCAGAGTAGTACAATGACCTGTGTTGGTGCAGGTAAAAACTAGACGCTTCTTCTACTTCCCATTCTCCATTCAAACCCTGAGGGCTAGTGAAGTAAGGATTGGCTCTGTTTTCTCCATTTGGAGGTCTCCAACATCCTATTTCTAAAGCTCTTCCCTACTTCCAAAGTTCTTTGGAGCTGACATAAACTGGGGTTCAGTCACAAAACAAAATAACATAACATTCGAAGAACACAACCTTTTCTGAAGAAAACAACGTACCAGAAGTGCAAATTCTTGTAGGAATTTTTACAACATTATAATAGATGATCCAAGAACTTTAAATTAGCATATAAATATATGCTAATATATTTATATACATATACAATGGATGTGAAATGATAGTAGCAATATAAAAGAAGAAGAAAGGGGTGCCTCGGTGGCTCAGTCGGTTAAGCGGCTGCCTTCGGCTCAGGTCATGATCCCAGGGTCGTAGGATCGAGCCCCACATCGGGCTCCATGCTCAGTGGGAAGCCTGCTTCTCCCTCTCCCCTACTTGTGTTCCCTCTCTCCTGTCTCTCTCTCTCTGTCAAATAAATAAATAAAATCTTTAAAAATAAATAAATAAATAAAAATAAAAGAAGAAGAAAGATAAAAGAGTAAAACAGAAGTATTATGTATGAAAAAATACAATAGTTGAGATAAGGGACACAATAGATGGGCATGGTAGATTAGGTTATTGTTTAAAAGTGCACACTCCCTTCCCCCACACCTTCACAGGAAGTGTATTTTCCCCACTCCGTGTCTTTTGGTTCCACACGGGACTTATTTTGGCCAGTGTGATGTTTTAGACATGACACAAGGCTTAAAACATGTTTGCGTGGTCAAGTTTATACTCTTGCCCTTCTGTTATCAACATGAAAAAGATTATGCCTCAGGTAGGTCACTAGCCCCAAGAGAAGATAAGAGGCACATTTTTTTTTGAGTGCACAATATAGTAGAGACAATATATTGTACAGCAGACCTCTGAAGCTTATTCATCTTACATAACTAAAACTTTATACCCATTGAACAACACTTTCCCCTGACCCCCAGCTCCTCCGAACCACCACTGTATTTTCTACTCTGTGTGTTGGACTATTTCAGGTATCTCACACAAATGGAATCATGCAGTCCTTCTATGACTGGCTTATTTCACTTAGCATAAATGTCCTCCAGGTTCATCATCCAATAACAAATACTTCGGTTGTTTCCATATCATGGCTATTGTGAATAATGTTGCAATGAGCATGGCAGTGCAGTTATCTCTTCAAGATCTCGATTTCAGTTCTTTTGGCCAGGTACCCAGAAGTGGGTAATACGGTAGGTTCTACATTCTCGAGGAGTCTCCATACTGTTTTCCATAGCAGCTGCACTTTCTACATCCCACCAACAGTGAATAAGGCTTCCAGTTTCTCCACATCCTCGCCAACACTTGTGATCTTTTGTTTTGCTTTGTTTTTTATAATAACCATCCCAACAGGTGTGAGGTCATATCTCATCATGGTTTTCATTTGTATTTCCCTGATAATTAGTGATGTTGAGGAAGAGTTGAAACAGAACATATTAATCATGATCACTTTTTTGAACAGTGTTACAGAAAGATAATAAAGTCTGTATCTTTGTGAGGGAGGTCCTCAAGTTGTTCCCACACTAGTTTAGATCTTTCTGTCTGACCTGCATTTGAAGAGAGCCCCACATTTCAGTTAAGAACAGACCACTGGGCTGCTCCACCACTGTGTAGCCATGTGATCTCTCTGGGCCTCATTCCTTTATCTGAAAGTCATGGCAACTGTTACTACTTCATTCTGAAGAAGTCACTGAAGAGTAAGGTACCCCAATTGATAAGACAGTTTTCCTGATAGGTAAACAAACATCACCTTCAAACTATCAGATTGGATAAGTTTCACACTTCACAGTTGCCCACAGTTTCTGACTCTGACTGAAGACAACAAAATAAATCTGTAGAGATAGAGATGGAACGGCCCATGTCGATTGAGCCACCTGGGTGATGGACTGTACGACACTGTCAATCCAAGCCCACGTCTTAGGTGGGACTTTTAGATCACCTGAAAACACCAAATCAAATGTGCCAAATAGAGGGATACACACACACCAACTTGTGTGTGTATCCAATACTCCACACAAAATGAAGACTGTGTCTTCTATTTGGTTTTCATTCACGCACGGCAACTATTTGAGTGCTTTATTCACACCAGACATCCAAGGTCACCATTAACTCTGTTTCATAGCAAAGGTCCTTCTCTTAGGAAATTTCCTACCCACCCTAATTCTTGTGGAAAAAACACACTCCTTTAAAAGTTTCTAACAAACTTTTATCCAAATGCCCCAGCTTTTTTTATAGGTCTCACATTCCTGCTGTTAGGAATTCTTCAGTGACATTTGAAGATGGTTTCCTGTCCTTCTACTTAGTCAAGTCATAATGATAAACATTTTACCTAAACAGACTGAAAATTTCTCAGGACACAAGGATATTAACTAGAACATCAGTTTTAAAAAACAGTCATACGGTCATGCTTTATAACATCCTAAAATAATGTTTCTAAACATTAAATAAGTGTGGTTATACAAAATGGAATGATCTGGCACAACTCCTCATCTCCACTTCAGGAAGATATCTATATAATAACCTTCAAATATTCAAACAGCTCATTTGAAAATTATGGCTGCTCTTTATTCATGTTGGAGGAAATTTCCAGTTAGATTTCTGCATCGTCCTTAATTAACACTCAGGTGACTTCAGATAAATGTCAATCAAAGTTCTTTCCTTTTCCATCAAATATTGTCATGTAGGCCTAAGCAAGGAAAGGGAGGTTGAGATTTTCTGTGACCTTCTCAGCAGCTGGGCTAGCTTTCATCAGATAGCTCATTAGTGCAAACAGGCTGATTGACAAGGTTACCCTAAACCGAGAAGAGGAGCCAAACAGATCATTTGCATATTATATTAATGACATTCAGAGTAGCATTTGGTGTTCCTAGGGGGATAGAAGAAGAATAAACTGTAATTTTCACAATCATTAATTGTTTAAAGGAAACTGCAGATTCTTGTAACACTTAGGATGGTTAAGGAATTTCAATTTCATGCAGAAGAGGAGGAAAGCTGTTAATTGTGAACAGGGGCTTGTAGTTACTGATTTTCTTGAGGTTAACTCTTCCCAGTGCCAAGGATTTTCTACTGGAAGGTGACACTGTTGACTGAGACACACTGCAGAGCCTCTTGGCCTGATGAGGGACAGGAGGGATTGAGAGCAGAAGTGTGGGTAGTTAAGTAGTGACGATCATTTGTGCATTTTGCTCCTGGAGGGATCAATGTGTGTGCAAGCAAGAGTGTCAGCGCAGAACTCGTCTGATTCCTTCACCCCAAACTGCTGCAGCTTCCATGGCTGGGTCGACTTAGCCTTCTGTTTCATTCCTACTGTAGATTCTGGGACTGACTTGTCCCCCTGGCAGGGGAAATCCATGGGTTGGCATGGTGTCCTGTGAATCTGGGAATCAGGCTGGATTAGTTTCCTAAAGCTATCATAACAAAATACCACGAACTAGGTGGCTAAACATGACACATTTATTCTCTCTCAGTTCTAAAGACTAGAAGCCCAAAATCTAGGTGTGGGCAGGGCCATGCTTCCCGAAGCCTCTTCCAGCCTCTTCCAGCTTCTCGTGGCTGCCTATGATCATAGGCGTTCCTTGGCTTGTAGGTGCATCACTCCAACCTCTGCCTCTATCTTCCCTTCCCTTCGTTCTTCCCTGTGTCATCACATGGCCTTCAGTCATTGTATTTAGGGCCAGCCCCAACCTGGTATGAAATCATCCTAACTAATTATATCTGCAAAGATCTTATTTCCAAATAAGATCACATTCTGAAGGGGCACCTGGGTGGCTCAGATGGTTAAGATCACATTCTGAGGTCTCTACCTTCATGCTGGTGATCCAGAGCTGCTTGGTCACCTGCTCTACTAATATGTTCCCTGTCTCATTTCTTTGTATCCTAATTTCTAGTCTTGTTTCTTTGGACAACTTTGGCTTTGCCTCCCTAATTCTTTGAGAAACTGAAGAAGAGTTCCTGAACCTCAGTACCTGGGACCAAGAGCAGGTACTGATAGGCTATCTCTGATATTGACCACCCCTCTGCTTCCAATGTCTCATGTAAGATTCTCTGCATGAGCTCCCTCTGGTGCAGTAGAACCCCTTGGAGTTTGCTGACATCCTTGACATCAACTGCCTGCCCGTCAGACTTTTTTATGTGGTCGTATGCTGAGCTCAGCTCCACCACGATACATACCAGAATGGCCTGCTGCCTCCTGGCCACTGTCCAAATAGAAGGCTGCCCAGAAAGACAAAATCCCCCAAGACCCCATTCAACACTTCTATATGAATTTTCTTTAAGTTTTAAATTTTATTTAATTATGAAACATCTGAAACATTGAGAAAAGTTCACAAAGGTAATAAACCCCAAATCTTGAGCAGAACTCGGCTCCTTGCAATTGTAGGGCTGAGATCCCTGTTCTCTCCCTAGTTGTCAGAGAGGGGATGGTATGTGCTCCTAGAGCCTGCCCATATTTCTGCCAGTGCTTCCATATGGTCCTCCTACAATAAGAGTGGACCAAGGCCTCTCACACTTCAAATCTCTCTGAATTTTTCTACACCATCTCTCTGACTCTGGCCAGAGAACGTCTTCTGCCAGTTTTAAGGACTCATGTGATTAGATTGGACCCATCCAGGTAAGAGTGGATAATCTCCCTATATTAAGGTTTGTAACCTTATTACATCAGCAAAGTCCCCATTGCTGTGTATGGTAACATTTTCCAGGGATTAGGGCATGGACATCTTTGGAGGGCTATGCTGCCTACCACACTCTCCAATATTTTATCTTCTCTTTCTGTTAATTTCTGTTCTAACATTTCTTCTTTTCTTCTTCTTTTGTTCTATTACATAGACATATTTTAAACATTCAATATGTACTGGAAAACTATATATTCACATGCCCTATTGTACGCCTCCTCACATTTTTACATTGTGATACATAGAGAAAGAGGAGATATTTATTTCATACACTAAAGTAAACCATACCCATTCAGGGGCATATATATGGAGCCTGTTGGGAAAACTTTGTTATATTTCTTTAATATGATATAATTATAATAGGAAAAATAAGTACTGGTAAAGTATTGAGGAACATGTTAAATATGGAGTATGCATAAAATTTCCAAATATTTTTCAAATATACAAATGAGAATCTTGAGACTACTTTGGATGTGTATACCACTCTAATACCAGGTTTGATGTTTGGAATGCCTGTATGCAATTCCTGAACAAGACGTTTTAATGATGAGCTCTTCAAATTTTGATAATCACCTTGGACAAGAAAGTTTATTCACAAAAAAGCAGGTGGTAAAAATGTAAAAAACTTCAAAAATGTACAATAGTTGAAATTATATTTCAAGAACCGGGCTTCTGTTTCTTCCCCTGACAAACGTCATGTAGGAATTTCTTAAAATACCAAAGGGTTTTAAACTTAATTGAACTCTTCCACTTCGGGTATTTCAAAATAACAACGAAGATCTAATTTTCAAGATCGGCACATATTATCAGAGCAGTTAGTTCGTTATTAACGTAGATACTACTAATAAAAGTACTTCTGCCACAAACGGGGAACATTCTAGTATGTGTGAAAAGAGATGTTAGGAGTTGCCTCTAGAAGTTGGAGCCATTAAGATCCCCTCCCCGCCCACCCCATCCCTGCTCACTGCACGCAGCCGCATAACCAGGTGCATGACCAGGGGCACGACCAAGTGCATGACCAGGTGCGCCTCCGGCTGTGCGCACCGCTAGGACGACTGAACGCCAAGTTCTGCCCCAGCTCCAGGTAACAGCGCCACCACTGCACGGCAGTGAGCTCTACAGCTGATGCAAAAGTCATGTCCGCAGCCCGGAGCTCGTCCTGGGGTGATTTGACTGGTAGGGACCAGGGTGCCCAGTAGGAACCTGTTCCATTCACACACTCTTAAGGAACCCACGAGAGGCTTCTTATGGCTATATGCCATTCATTCCTGATGGGTTTCATTACTTTTAGAATTCTCTTCACTGAGGGCAGTTTATTAGAAAGCATTCTGAAATTGTTCTGAAAAAACATCTCTGCCCTCATTTTGAATGTTACTCCAGTTACTCCAAAAATAAAATTCTAGTTGACTTCTATTCTCTGCTGTCAGTCTAATCATTTTCCTCCATGGGCAATCTGCCTTTTCTCTGGTTTCTATGAGATTTTTCTCTTTGTCTTTAATACTCTGCAATTTTCCTTTGCTTCACCGAATGTGAATTAATTTTTAGTACATGTTGCTCTGGATTCAGAATCCAATTTGTTAACTTTCTAAATAATGGCATACACAAGCCTTATGAACTTTGCTGAGTTCTGGCAGGTGGAAAATCCACAATCTCATCATGATATAGGACGATTCTATCAGCATGGAAATGCCTTTGTACTCTCAAGTCAGACTGTGCCTTCATTGTCAAATACCATTACAGTGTCAGTCACCACAGATGAGTGCTGCCTGTCACATAAGTATCTATAAATGGAATCATAAAGTTTGTACACCTTTGTGCCTGACTGTACTTGCTCAAAATAATTGTCTGGAGATTGACCCTTGCTTTATGTTCATCAGGAGTTTACTGCTTTTTATTGCTCAATACTCATCAGTAATATAAATACGCTATAATCTGTTACCCAGGTTGATGGATACTTGAGATGTTTTCATTTTCTGGCTATTATAAATCCAGCTGCTATAAATATCCTCTTGTTTCATGGACCTATACCTTGTGTAATACCTAGAAGTGGAATTGCAAGATGGTAGGAATGTGTAAATTTTTAAGAAACTCTCAGGCAGTATTTTTTTTAAAAGATGTACCATTTTATACTATCACCTGCAAAATATGACATTCTTGTCAGTATGTGATCTTGTCAGTCTTTTTAATTTTAGCCATTTCTCATGGGAATGTAAAGATACCTTGTGGTTTAAATTTGCAGTTCAGTGGTGACTAATGATGTTGAGCATCTTTTATGTATTTATTGGCCATTGGTAAAACTTTCTGTGGGGTATGATTTTTAATTAAGTTCCTATTTTTTTCACTTTTTCTTCTTTGTACATTTTTGACAAGATTACTTGGTCAGATACATACACTGCAAATATCCTCTCCTAGCCTATAATTTGTACATCAATTTTTTAATCATAATTTTTAGTGAACAGAAATTGTTCAATTTTTATGAAGTCTAATTTACCTTTTTTTTCTTTTATGGTTCTTGCATTTTTTGACATCTGAAAGGCATAAATATCTTATGTTTATATTTGAAGATTTAAGTTTTATATTTACATTTCAGTTTACATTTTAAGTTTGGCCTAAAACCAACCTCAAATAATTTTAGAGTACAGTGCAAGGGTCATTTTCTTTCATACAATTTTCTAGTTGTTTCAGCACTGTTCATGGGAAACAATTCTTATCCCACTGCATTTCTTTGGTGACTCTGCCAACATTAATTGGTCATATCAGTGGGAGTCTATTTCTGGACTCTATTCGGTTTCATGAATCTATTTTTCTGCCCTTATACTGATATTACATTGTCAATCAAACTGCAGTTTGATAGAAAATCATGAAATTAGGTATTATAATTCTTCCAACTTTGTAGTTTTTCAAAATCATTTTGTCTCTTCTAGCTCTTTTGTATTTCTATAAATATTTTAGAATCAGCTTCTCAAGTTCTGCCCCCAAAACAAAAGCTTGCTGTGATTCTGACTGGGATTACACTGTATCTGTAGACCAATTTAGAGAGAACATACATCCTAACAATATATTAAAGGTTTTGACCCATGAACACATATGTATCTATTTACTTAGGTTTTCTTTAATTTTTCCTTGCAGTATGTTATGGTCCTTATTGCAAAGTTCAGCCACATATTTTAGATCTATTCTTGAGTGCACTTGGGTTTTTTTTATTCTAATATAATAGCATTTTAACATTTTGTTTCCTTTATATAGAGAAACCAAATTGATCTTGTATATTGACCTTCTATTCTCAACCTTGTTAAATTCACTTTTTAGTTCTAGTAAGATATTTTAAATTTTCTTTGGATTTCTTGGGATACAATAATGTCATCTGCAAATAAAAATATTTTCACTTCTTCCTTTCTGATCTTAATGTCTTTTATTTCTTTTTCTTTCTTATTTGCACTGGCTAGGACCTCCAGTGCAACATTGAATAAAAGTGGTAAGAGTACCCAATTTTATTTGAAAGTGAGCAGCACTTCAACATCAATTATGATGTTCACTGTCATTTTTTTATAGCAGCCCTTCATCTGATTGAAGAAATTCCATTTTAGTCCCACTATGCTGATTGTTTTTATCATTAAAAAGTGTTTGGTTTTTGTCAAATCCTTCTTATGAATTTATTGAAAAATATTATTTTTCTCCTTTATCCTGCTAATGAAGTATAAGCTGTTGCCTATTTCTAAGTGGCTCTTCTGAAATTCAGGTTTTGATGGGGAGGGGGTATTATTCTTTGTTTTTTGTTTTTTTTTTTTGGCATGGCTATTTAGTTTTTGAATCAGCTTTATTTATTTACATATATTATCGAATATTTACATGCTGTGTGGTGGGGATGAGTGTGTATCATCTTAGTTCACTCTACTATAGGAGTTGGATTTGTCTTTACAAGTTTACCTTTTGTGATGTAAATAATTCCTGGGAATAATAAGACTTAAGTCAGTGAATTGTTTTAACTGTTTTTGTCAGGTTATTCAATAATAAAGCAAATCCATAAAAAGATGATTCCATGTGTCCCACAGTCGTGGTTCAGAAGCTCGGAGAAAACAGTGGAATTTTCCAGGGTCTTATCAAGTCTAGTTGGTGTAAGAAGAAGACAAGCAACCTCTAATGTGTCTTTTCTCCAGAGGTCAAAACCATTTAAAAGCCACATTCCACTAATGTAGGGGTATTTTCCCATTTTCCATTAATTAAATTTCATTATTCTAGGAGTCAGTGGAACAGTAACATTTACAGAGCACTAAGTGGGTGCAGCAGGAACCTGGAGTCCTTAGGGCTATAACTCACATCCCTCAGGACCTTCATCTTACATACAAAGATAGGGTTGACACACAAACAATAGCAAATACATGAGATATATGAGCTAGTGCAAAGGTACACGGTAAATCTGATTCAAAATAATGAGGGACTGGGAAGTTTTTCTTCTATCAGAGCAGAAGCAATAATAGTGGGGAAAAAATGTTCCTGTTTTGTATTTTAAATAAATATGGTAATTAGATTAAATACTTATATAGGTGACTTATAGTTCTAATAGTCTGTTATTCTAGAAGATTATCCAAACAAATTCAAAATTAAATATTAGTTAAGGGAAAAACGAAGGAAAATGTAAAGAGAACATCTGTACTGATAGAGTCAGATGTTAGGCTTCGGTGACTCGGATTCTTGATTCCTCCAAACTCTCCACTATCTTTGCAACGGATATTTGAGAAAAATTTTAGGAGTCTCTGTACCTGATTTCCTACAAATTCACTGCATAATGTGTTGAAACAAAAGTCATTTTTATCTCTACTGCTAAAGAAGACACACTGTAACAATATTTTTTAAAAATTAGGTAAACTTAATATCTCTCAGATCGGGCTGTATTTTCCCCAGTACTGGTTGGCTACTAGCTATTCACACATCCATTTATTCCTAGTAGTCAGCCAGAATTTGGGCATGTGTGCAGAAACAACAAATGTAAAGACCAACCTGAAGACTTCTAAGCTCTCTGCTCACTCACTATTCCATGCCCCTTGACCCAGAGTAGTATTTTAGAAGCACAGTTGGAAACAATAGTCACGAACTAAAATCTGTATTATAGTCATTGGATGGGAAGAACTGTAGATATTAACATTTTCTTTTCACATAGGAAGAGTCTCATGATCTATTGCTGAAGAAAATAAAGTCAAAATGCTTAACTTCTTTCCATTAGATCATACCTTATGTAAATAATCATTTTTTTTAAATTTTTACTCAAAATCCCAGTGACATTTTTTTTTGCAGAAATAGAAACATCCACCCTAAAATTCATAAAGAATCTCAAGAGACACTCAGTGGCCAAAACAATCTTGAAAAAGAACAAAGTTGGGGAGGGGGTCTCATGTTTGCTGATTTCAAAACTTACTACAAAGTTCCAGTAATAAAAGCAGTGTAGTACTGGTGTAAAGACAGACCTAAAGACCAGTGGAATAAGATACAGAAATAAACCCTCACATACACAGGCAAATGATGGTAGTCAAGGGTGTCAGAACCATTCAATAGGGAGAGGACAGTCTTTTCAACAAATAGTGTTGTGGAAACTGAATATTCACAAGCAAAATAATGAACTCTTACCACCCACCCTATACAAAAATTAACTCAAATGGATCAAAGACCTAAAGATAAAAGTTTTAACCACAAAACTCTTGGAAGAAAGCATAGGAGAAAAGTTTCATGACACTGGATTTGGCAATGATTTATTCGCTATGATACCAAAAGCAGAGAAAACAAATGAAAAAAATAGATAAATTAGATTTCATCAAAATTTAAAATGTTGGTGTATCAAAGGACACTATCAACAGAGTAAAAACACAACCCAAGGAATAGGAGAAAATATTTGCAAATTTTAATCTGAAAACAGATTAATATCCAGATTATATAAAGAACTCCTATAACCCAACAACAAAAAAACGAACACCCTGATTAAAAAGTGGGCAAAGGACTTGAACAGATGTTTCTCCAAAGAAGACATATGCATGACCAATAAACACATGAAATGATGTCCAACATCACTCATCATAAGAGAAATGCACACCAAAAATACAATATCACCTCAACCAGTCAGAATGACTATTATTAAAAAAATAATAAAATTTTAAAAATTAAAAAAATAACAAGTGTTGGCAAGGATGTGGAGAAATTAGAACCCTTGTGCATTGCTGGTGGGAATGTAAAATGTGCAGCCTCTGTGGAAAAGAGTATGGTGTTTCCTCAAAAAACTAAATATAGAGGGGCCGCTGGGTGGCTCAGTCCATTGAGTGACTCTTGGTTTGGGCTCAGGTTATGATCTCTGGGTCCTGAGATTGAGCCTCGTGTCGGGCTCTATGCTCAGCATGGAGTCTGCTTGAGATTCCCTCTGCCCCTCCCCCTGCTTGCACATGCTCTATCTCTTTCTCTCTAAAATAAATAAATAAATAAATAAATAAATAAATAAATAAATAAAATCTTTAAAAAAATTAAACATAGACTTACCATAAGATCCAGCAATTTGATTTCTGCATATATACCCAAATATATTAACTTCCTAAAGGTATAGTTAAAAATATTAAGATTTGAGAGGCATATGGAATTGGGTAGTCAGTCCGTTATCATCAGTGGAGATCTTAACCCTCAAGTTTGACAGAATAGCTACCTGACATTACAAAGTGATTCTTCCTAGTTGTACTTCCTAGTTCATGACTAAAGTATTTTTTTGAAGAGGGAACTTATCTAACTCTTGCTTGCATCCCATTAATTTTTTTTTCTTTATATGATTGTCCATTATTTTCCAGATAAAAAGCTGTACAAACAAAAAGACCAAAACATTTTTGAGAAGTTATAATTAATTACTTGTGACTCTTCTGTCACCACAGCCAATGTGTTTTGTATCCCAAAGTAAATATGTATTTTCAAAGAGAAGTTTGAAAACTACCTGTCGCTTTTTCAATGTGCCTATATCCAATATCCAAGGTAGATTTTAGCCTATTTCAGCCAAAAACATTTTCTAAACAGAAAATCTGATAATACTTTGTGACACAAGAACTGGGTGCATGAAAAGCTTATGACATTTTTCACAATTGCAGGATCTTCAGTGCAGACATCTTCTCAAAATGTCAGTAATAATAAAAATCTACATTTGTCAAGCAGTCACTACTTTTCAAAGAACAATGCATACTTATAAAATTTCAAATTTTCTGTTAAATTGCCTTTTCTAAAAAATCCTGAAATTCCAATTTTTATGCCTATATCTTTTGAAATTAACATACCTAAATTTTCTTTGCTATACTGTTGATAACTTCACTGGATGCATGTTTAAACTTCATTAACATTTCAGAGAGTAATGTCAGCACCAGAAAACAAAAATTCAGCATCTATCCTTGGACAAATAGATGCATTTGGGGGATCTTTGCAATTCAGAACCATACTCATAGGGGCCCAGGATGAATCTTAACCACCCATGTGCCTGGAAACAGGTAGACAGAGCTCAGTTTGGCTGTGGGCCCTGCAGTGGCCGATGAGCTATCTCCAGGCCCTCTTGGCTATGGTCCAGGAACCCCTGGAGAATACAAACTTAGAATCACCCCTGTGTGAGAGACTCTTTCAGCGGTTCAGGTTTCTAGAAGTTCCAGCACCCCATTGGAGCAAAAAAATAGGTGTTTAGACACACTGAGGTGGGTCTAAGAGGAACAGATTGACCTTTACCATGTCCCCCATCCCTGAAGGCAGCACAGATTAGGGGCAAGAATCTTTCTACATCTGTGATTTCTCATATGGGGGGAAGGAGAGGGTATGAGTGAGCATCCAGCTTCCCCAGCGGTGGGAGATGTTGCCAAAGTTCTCCACTCTCTCACCATATCAAAAGAACTAAATCGGGTGCCTGGGTGGCTCAGTTGGTTAAGCGACTGCCTTTGGCTCAGGTCATGATCCTGGAGTCCCAGGATCGAGTCCCGCATCGGGCTCCCTGCTCAGCAGGGAGTCTGCTTCTCCCTCTGACCCTCCCCCCTCTCGTGTGCTCTCTCTCTCTCTCATTCTCTCTCTCAAATAAATAAAATCTTTAAAACAAACAAACAAACAAACAAAAACAAAAGAACTGAATCATGAGGAGTTGGTGAGAAACAGGGAGAATAGCAGGACTCTCATAGGACATTAAAAGGGCATATCCTATTATCTGCATCAGATTTTCCACTAAGAAGCCCACCCAGGAGCCACTGGAAACATATCACTCATGACTCCCCCCATCTGGCACATGGGCACCTCCATTGCTCCATATGCCTCACCCACACAGCCTTTGGCAGAGGGCTAGTGAGCAAGTACAGAAAGCCATCTGAATCTGGAGGCCAGGGAGAGACCACAAATTTGAGATTAGTGCCTCCTTTGGGAAAACAGAGAGAAGTCGTCAGCACTCAGCCCGGTGTGTTACAAGACTGAGCAGATATACACACTTAAGAATTCTGCCACAAGAGGAAGCAAGAAGATGGAGTAGGTTTACCCAGAGAAAGTCTGAGACAGCCTCAGAATCTCCAGCAGGACCGGGACCTCCATCCATCTCCAGCAGGATGCAAAGAGAGTAATGCAAAACTTCAAAGAACATAAAAAAACAAGGAAATATGATACCACAATCTCATAGAAGGATCAAAATAATCTCCCGGTAACTAAACCCAAGAACATAGAGATTTGTAATTTACCCAAAAAAGAACTCTAAATAGCTTTTTAAAAAGATTTTATTTATTTATTTGAGAGAGAGAGAGAAGAATCTGAAGTAGACTCTGTGCTCCCTGAGCACGGAGGCTGATGTGGCCCCAATCCAACAAGCCTAAGATCATGACTTTAGCCAAAATCAAGAGTTGGACACTTAACCAAATGAGACACCCAGACACCCCTCAAAATAGCTTTTTTAAGGAAACTCAATGAGCTAAAAGAAAACATAGAAAGACCATTTGATGAAATCACAAAAACCAGTACACAAACAAAATGAGAAGTTTAACAAAGAGACAGAAAACACATACACACAAAGAACCAAACAGAAATTCAAAGATGAAGAATATAGTGAACGAAATGAAAATTGTAATAAAGAGTACTCACAGCAGGCTTCATTCAGCAGAAGTAAGAATCTGTGAGACTGAAGACAGGAACTTGAAATTATCCATAATTTCAGAGGTGAAGGAAACTTACATGATCTATGGTACACAATCAAAAGAAACACTCTGTGAGTTACCTGAATTGCCAAAGGAGAAGAGAAAGAATAGGAGCAGAGAGATTATTTAAAGAAATAATAGCAGGGCACCTGGGTGACTTGGTTAGGTAAAGCAACCAACTCTTGATTTTGGCTCAGGTCATGACCTCAGGGTCCTGGGATTGAGCCCTGCATCAGGCTCCATGCTCGGTGGGGAGTCTGTGTGAGTTTCTCTACCTCTTCCCCTGCCCCTCCCCACAACTCACGTGCACCCGCACACTCGTGCTCTCTCTCTCTCTGTCTCTCTCAAATAAATAAAAATAAATGTTTAAAAAAAAGAAAGAATGGCTATAAACTTCCCAAATCTGGGGAGAAATGCATATCTAAATTCATGAAGATCATAGGTCACCAAAGAAAATCAACTTGAGATCCTCTCTAAGACGCATTACAGTAAAACTGTCAAAAAACAGACAAAGGGAGAATCTTAAAAGCAGCATGAGAAAAAAAGCTTGTAACTTAGAAGAAAACTCCGATGAGGCTATCAGTGATTTCTAGCAGAAACCTTATAGACCAGGAGAAAGTGGGATAAACATATTCAAAGCGCTGGGGAAAAAAAGAAAAAAACCTGCAAACCAAAAATGAAGGAGAGATAAAGAGGTTCCCAGAGAAACAAAAATTGAGGGAGTTCACCACAAGAAAAACAAATGCCTTAAAAGAAATGCTGAGTTGGCGGAGCAAGATGGCGGAGGAGTAGGAGACCTGGATTTCGTCTGGTCTCAGGAATTCAGCTGGATAGGGATCAAACCATTCTGAACACCTACGAACTCAACAGGAGATCGAAGAAAAGAATAGTAACAACACTCTGAACAGAAAAGCGACCACTTTCTGGAGGGTAGGACGTGTGGAGACGTGAATCCGAGGCGATATTCGGGAGGATAGATGGCGGGGGAGGGGGCCTCTGGCAGCCGCTTCTGGCAAGTGATAGAGCTGCAGAGCACAAAATCGGAACATTTAGAAGTCGGCTCCGCTGAGGGATGTAGCTCCAGTGGCTAAGCAGGGGGTGGAACCCTTGCATGATAGTGTGGTCTCAGGACCCTCGGGGTCACAGGAAGACCCGGGGTGAACCATCCCTACAAGAAATATTGAAAGGGGTCCTCTAAGCAAAGAGAGAGCCTAAAAGCAACATAGACCAAAAAGGAACACAGACAATATACAGTAACAGTCACCTTACAGGCAAAGCAATGGCACTAAATTCATAACTTTCAATAGTTACCCTGAATGTAAATGAGCTAAATGCCCCAATCAAAAGACACAGGCTATCAGATTGGATTAAAAAACAAGACCATCAATATGCTGTTTGCAAGAGATTCATTTTAGACCCAAAGACACCCCCAGATGTAAGTGAGGGGGTGGAAAGCCATTTACCATGCTACTGGAGACCAAAAGAAAGCTGGGGTGGCAATCCTTATATCAGACAGATTAGATTTTTAACCAAAGACTGTAATAAGAGATGAGGAAGGACACTATATCCTACTTAAAGGGTCTATCCAACAAGAAGATTTAACAATTGTAAATATCTAGGCCCCTAACATGGGAGCAGCCAATTATATAAGGCGATTAATAACAAAAGCAAAGTGGGCACCTGGGTGACTCAGATGATTAAGTGCCTGCCTTCGGCTCGGGTCATGATCCCGGGGTCCTGGGATCGAGTCCCGCATCGGGCTCCCTGCTCCTTGGGAGCCTGCTTCTCCCTCTGCCTCTCTCTCTCTCTCATGAATAAATAAATAAATAAAATAAAATCTTTAAAAAGGAAAAGAAAAGAAACACATTGACAACAATACAATAATAGTGGGGGACTTTAACATCCCCTCACTGAAATGGACAGATCATCTAAGCAAAAGATCAACAAGGAAATAAAGACTTTAAATGACACACTGGACCAAATGGACATCACAGACATATTCAGAACATTCCATCCCAAAGCAACGGAATACACATTCTTCTCTAGTGCCCATGGAACATTCTCCAGAACAGATCACATCCTAGGCCACAAATCAGGTCTCAACCAGTACCAAAAGACTGGGATCATTCCCTGCATATTTTCAGACCACAATGCTTTGAAACTAGAACTGAATCACAAGAGGAAAGTCAGAAAGAACTCAAATACATGGAAGCTAAAGAGCATCCTACTAAAGAATGAATGGGTCAACCAGGAAATTAAAGAAGAATTTAAAAAATTCATGGAAACAAATGAAAATGAAAACACAACTATTCAAAATCTTTGAGATGCAGCAAAGCCAGTCCTAAGAGGAAAGTATATAGTAATACAAGCCTTTCTCAAGAAACAAGAAAGGTCTCAAATATACAAACTAACCCTACACCTAAAGGAGCTAGAGAAAAAACAGCAAATAAAGCCTAAACCGAGCAGGAGAAGAGAAATAATAAAGATCAGAGCAGAAATCAATGAAATAGATACCAAAAGAACAGTAGAACACATCAACGAACCTAGGAGCTGGTTCTTTGAAAGAATTAACAAGATTGATAAAACCCTCGCCAGACTTATCAAAAAGAAAAGAGAAAGGACCCAAATCAACAAAATCATGAATGAAAGAGGAGAGATCACAACCAACACCAAAGAAATACAAACAATTATAAGAACATATTATGAGCAACTGTATGCCAGCAAATTAGATAACCTGGAAGAAATGGATGCATTCCTAGAGATGTATCCACTACCAATACTGGACCAGGAAGAAATAGAAAATCTGAACAGACCTATAACCACTAAGGAAATTGAAGCCGTCATCAAAAACCAGACAAAGTCCCCATCAAAAGAATTACAGACCAATTTCCTTGATGAACATGGATGCAAAAATTCTCACCAAAATACTAGCCAATACAGTACATTAAAAGGATTGTTCACCATGACCAAGTGGGATTTATCCATGGGCTGCAAGGTGGGTTCAACATCCGCAAATCAATCAATGTGATACAATACATTAACAAAAGAAAGAACAAGAATCATATGATTCTCTCAATAGATGCAGAAAAAACATTTGACAAAGTACAGCATCCTTTCTTGATCAAAACTCTTCAGAGTATAGGGATAGAGGGTACATACCTCAATATCATAAAAGGCATCTATGAAAAATGAACAGCAAATATCATTCTGAATGGGGAAAAACTGAGCTTTCCCCCTAAGGTCCGGAACACAGCAGGGATGTCCACTATCACCACTGCTATTCAACATAGTATTAGAAGTCTAGCCACAGCAATCAGACAACAAAAAGAAATCAAAGGCATCCAAATCAGCAAAGAAGAAGTCAAACTTTCACTCTTTGCAGATGATATGATACTGTATGTGGAAAACCCAAAAGACTCCACCCCAAAACTGCTAGAACTCATACAGGAATTCAGTAAAGTGGCAGGATATAAAATCAATGCACAGAAATCAGTGGCATTCCTATACACCAACAACAAGACAGAAGAAAGAGAATTTAAGGAGTTGATCCCATTTACAATAGCATCCCAAACCATAAGATACCTAGGAATAAATCTAACCAAAGAGGCAAAGGATCTGTACTCAGAAAACTATAAAATATTCATGAAAGAAATTGAGGAAGACACAAAGAAATGGAAAAACGTTCCATGCTCATGGATTGGAAGAACAAACATTGTGAAGATGTCAGTGCTACCTAGAGCAATCTACACATTCAATGCATTCCCCATCAAAATACCATCCACTTTTTTCAAAGAAATGGAACAAATAATCCTAAAATTTGTATGGAACCAGAAAAGACCCCGAATAGACAGAGGAATGTTGAAAAAGAAAAGCAAAGCTGACGGCATCACAATTCCAGACTTCCAGCTCTATTACAAAGCTGTCATCATCAAGACAGTATGGTACTGGCACAAAAACAGACACATAGATCAATGGAACAGGATAGAGAGCCCAGAAATGGACCCTCAACTCTATGGTCAACTCATCTTTGACAAAGCAGGAAAGAATGTCCAATGGAAAAAAGACAGTCTCTTCAACAAATGGTGTTGGGAAAATTGGACAGCCACATGCAGAAGAATGAAACTGGACCATTTCCTTACACCACACACAAAAATAGACTCAAAATGGTTGAAAGACCTGAATATGAGACAGGAGTCCATCAAAATCCTAAAGAAGAACACAGGCAGCAACCTCTTTGACCTCAGCCACAGCAACTTCTTTCTAGAAACATCACCAAAGGCAAGGGAAGCAAGGTCAAAAATGAACTATTGGGACATCATCAAGATAAAAAGTTTTTGCACAGCGAAAAAAACAGTCAACAAAACCAAAAGACAACCGACAGGATGAAAGAAGATATTTGCAAATGACATATCAGATGAAGGGCTAGTATCCAAAATCTATAAAGAACTTCTCAAACTCAACACCCAAAGAACAAATAATCCAATCAAGAAATGGGCAGAAGACATGAACAGACATTTCTCCAAGGAAGACATCCAAATGGCCAACAGGCACATGAAAAAGTGCTCAACATCGCTTGGCATCAGGGAAATCCAAATCAAAACCTCAATGAGATACCACCTCACACCCGTCAGAATGGCTAAAATTAACAAGTCAGGGAACGACAGATGTTGGCGGGGATGTGGAGAAAGGGGAACCCTCCTACACTGTTGGTGGGAATGCAAGCTGGTGCAACCCCTCTGGAAAACAGTATGGAGGTTCCTCAAACAGTTGAAATTAGAGCTACCGTTCGATCCAGCAATTGCACTACTGGGTATTTACCACAAAGATACAAATGTAGGGACCCGAAGGGGTACGTGTACCCCAATGTTTATAGCAGCAATGTCCACCATAGCCAAACTGTGGAAAGAGCCAAGATGCCCATCGACAGACGAATGGATAAAGAAGATGTGGTATATATACACAATGGAATATTATGCAGCCATCAAAAGGAATGAGATCTTGCCATTTGCAACGACGTGGATGGAACTGGAGGGTGTTATGCTGAGTGAAATAAGTCAATCAGAGAAAGACATGTATCACATGACCTCACTGATATGAGGAATTCTTAATTTCAGGAAAGAAACTGAGTGTTACTGGAGTGGTTGGGGGTGGGAGGGATGGGGTGGCTGGGTGATAGATATTGGGGAGGGTATGTGCTACGGTGAGCGCTGTGAATTGTGCAAGACTGTTGAATCACAGATCTGTACTTCTGAAACAAATAATGCAACATATTTTGAGAAAAAAGAAAAAGAAGAAGATAACAGGAGAGGAAGAAAAGGGGAGTATGTCAGAGGGGGAGACGAACCATGAGAGATGATGGACTCTGAAAAACAAACTGAGGGTTCTAGAGGGGAGGGGGGTAGGGGGATGGGTTAGCCTGGTGATGGGCATTGAGGAGGGCACGTTCTGCATGGAGCACTGGGTGTTATGAACAAACAATGAATCATGGAACACTGCACCAAAAACTAATGATGTAATATATGGTGATTAACATAACAATAAAAAAATTAAAAAAAAAAAGAAAAAAAAAAAAAAGAAATGGGCAGAAGACATGAACAGACATTTTTCCAAAGAAGACATCCAAATGGCCAACAGACACATCAAAAAGTGTTCAACATCGCTTGGCATCAGGGAAATCCAAATCAAAACCTCAATAAGATACCACCTTACATCAGTCAGAATGGCTAAAATTAACAAGTCAGGAAATGACAGATGTTGGCAGGGATGTGGAGAAAGGGGAACTCTCCTATACTGTTGGTGGGAATGCAGGCTGGTGCAACCACTCTGGAAAACAGTATGGAGGTTCCTCAAAAAGATGAAAATAGAGCTACCATACGATCCAGTAATTGCACTACTGGGTATTTACCCCAAAGATACAAATATAGGGATCTGAAGGGGTACGTGCACCCCGATGTTTATAGCAGCAATGTCCACAATAGCCAAACTTTGGAAAGAGCCAAGATGTCCATCAAGAGATGAATGGATAAAAATGTGGTTATATATACAGACAATGGAATATTACGTAGCCATGAAAAGGAATGAGATCTTGCCATTTGCAACAACGTGGATGGAACTGGAGGGTGTTATGCTGAGCGTAATAAGTCAATCAGAGAAAGACATGTATCATATGACCTCACTGATATGAGGAATTCTTAATCTCAGGAAACCAACGGAGGGCGCTGGAGTGGTGGGGGGTGGGAGGGATGGGGTGGCTGGGTGATAGACATTGGGGAAGGTATGTGCTATGGTGAGCACTGTGAATTGTGCAAGACTGTTGAACCACAGATCTGTACCTCTGAAACAAATAATGCAATATGTATTAAGAAAATAAAAAAGAAGAGGATAGCAGAAGGGGAAGAATGAAGGGGGGGGAATTGGAGGGGGAGACAAACCATGAGAGACGATGGACTCTGAAAAACAAACTGAGGGTTCTAGAGGGGAGGGGGGTTGGAGGATGGGTTAGCCTGGTGATGGGTATTAAAGAGGGCACGTTCTGCATGGAGCACTGGGTGTTTTGCACAAACAATGAATCATGGAACACTACATCAAAAACTAATGATGTAATGTATCGTGATTAACATAACAATAAAAAATAAAAAAGAATAATAATAAATTTAAAAAAATGCTGAAAGGTGTTTTTCAAGCTGAAATGAAAGGATGCTAACTAGTAAGATGAAAACATGTGACACTACACAACACACTGATAAAGGTAAGTATATGGTCGAATTCATAATACTCTACTACTGCAATATGGTGAAATGTTAACCACTTACCTCTAGTTAACCTTTTGTAAAGGTTAAAGGACAAGAGTATTAAAAACAACTGTAGCTATAATAATTTGTTGATGAGCACAATATAAAAAGAACTGAACTGTGACATCAAAAATATAAAAGGATGGAAGTAAAAGGGTAGAGTTGTTGTATGCAATTGAAGGAAAGTTATCATCATAAAATAGACTATTATAAGTATAAAATATTTTATGCAATCCTCATGGTAATCAGAAAACAAAAAGCTATAAGACATCCAAAAAAAATAAAGAGAAGAGAATCAAAGAAAACCACTATATAAAATCATTAATCCACATAGGAAGCATCAAGACAGAAAGAAAGGAACAAGGGAACTATAAAATTGCCAGAAAACAATAATATGGCATTAGTAAGTCATCACATATCAATAGTTAGTCTAAATATAAATGGATTGAATTCTCCAATCAAAAGGCACAGAATGGCTGAATGATTTTTGAAAAAACAAAACATGACTACATGCTGCCTACAGGGTTTCACTTCAGGTTCAAGAACCCACATAGGCTCACAGTGAAGGCTTGGGAAATGATATTCCCTGCGAAGGGAAGACAAAATAAAGTAGGGATAGCTCTACTTACATCAAACAAAGTAGACTTTAAGTCAAAAAACAGCAACAAGAGATACACAAGGTCACTATATAATCATAAAGGGACCAATTCATCAAGAAGATCTAACAATCATAAACACACATGCACCCAACATCAGAGCACCTAATTATATTAAGCAAAGGTATCAGGTCTGAAGGGAGAAAGAGACAACACTGTGATAATATTAGGGGACTACAGCAGTTCACTTCAGCAATGGATAGATCATCCAGACAAAAAATCAACAAGGAAACAATGAACCCTTCTGCACTTTGGTGAATGATCCAGCAATCCCACTTCTGGGTATTTATCCAAAGGCAATGAAAACAGGATCTCAAAGAGATGTTTGTACTCTCATGTTCATGGCAGCATTATTTACTATAGCGAGGATATGGAAGTAACCTGTGCCCACCCAAGGATGAATGGATAAAGAAGATACATATATCATAAAAAAAGAAGGAAATTCTGCCACTTGTGACAACATAGGTGGACCTTGAGGGCACTATGCTAAGTGAAAAAGTCAGAAAAGGAAAGACCAATGCTGTATGATATCACTTATATGTGGAATATAAAAAACCCAAATGCACAGAAACAGAGTAGAATGGTGGCTACCAGAGGCTGTGGGGTAGGGGAAACAGGGCGAGGCTGGTCAAACTTCCACTTACAAGACCAGTAAGTTCAGGTGATCTAATAGATAGCATGGTGATTGTAACTAAAAATACTGTAGTTTATCTTTGAAAGATGGTAAAAGAGTAGATCTTAATTGTTCTCACCACAAAAAAGAAACGGTAATTGTATGATATGAGGAAGTGTTAGCTAATACTATGTTGGAAATTATTTTGCAATACATAAGTGTAGCAAATTAAATTCTACACCTTAAATTTACACAACGTTGTAAGTCGATTGTATCTCAATAAAGCTGGGAAGAAATAAAACATTTCATATGTTGCTTCTCCTTTGGTAATCATAAAACATTTTAACAAAAGTTGGTGATTTTAATAATCTTATTCAGAATATATAATTAGGTATCCATTGTGATTCAGATACTAATCTTAGATGCAAATTATACAAAAAACTGAATGACATAATCCATTGTGTATTGATTACAAGCAGGATGTTTTTTACAAATCCATGAAATTAAAGAGAAATATAATTAAGTGACTTTTGCTGTACCAGATAAGTGAAAGATGAAAGTAATTGAGAGGCCTCATTGTCAATTTCAGCACTAGATGCCATTAAAACTGTTTTAGCTGAAAAGCTAAATTAATTGCTTTGTGTTTTGCCCTCTTGGATTCTCTCTGACCACTCTCTGATACATACGCTGAAGAACTAAAAAAACAGCCAAAAGATTAGCAGCCTGGAGCATAAGAAGGAAAACAAAACAAAATAAAGAATCTCTACAATGACTTTTAAGTTAGAATGAAGAATATCTCTAAACTTGTTCATGGAGACACTTTTATAAGCATTGAGTCACACTGCAACATAGTTTTATTAATAATGTAGAAACTTTAGAACAGCAAATGTTTCTGACAGAGCAATACTTTAACTTGAAAGCACAAGCTCTCCTTTATAAACAAAAATGTTTCTTTCACACTGCTCTGGAAGCACAAAATTTGGTTAGCAATTTCTGAAAAACATCATTAGCTCTTCAGCACACCATTCCTTTCCTGCATGTACAACTCCTCCCAGAAAGGATTTAAATAACAGTGCTCATTTTGAAGTGCACACATTTCATTGACAGCAAAGGCCACATGAGGCAATGAGGTTGCTATAGCATTCTTGTCGAATGGTGTTGGAATATGGACCTTGAGAAAAAAGGACAAATTCAAGCTCTAAAGTTCAACTTTTCACTCACCTTAAAATTAGCATCCTAAATGTTTATAAATACTATACTTTACTCCTAAATGGGTTTAATGCATGTTCATTGATCTGCAATATCCTCTTTGTCTCCACACCAGAATAGTCTACCTTATATTTGAATCTGCTAATATATGATACCCTTGTGGAATAGGTAGAAACAAAGTAATTATTTTCAACAATGGTAATCAGAATTTACAGATTTTTTTTTTAGAATTTACATGTATTTGGACACAAAGCAATAAACGTGTGTCTGAAAAGAAGATGAATAAATTCTCTCTTTTTTCAAATATTAGCTCTTTGACCTAATGTTCAGACTCAGTTATATTAACTAGAATGATCTAATAAAGGTAAGAGAAAGATCGCCTTGGGAGATATTCTTAGTATCGCCTTCTGCTTTTTGACTTGTTTCTTCCTATCAAGTGATATTTAAGGAACCAATCTTGCTTATTGCTACCCAAAAAATTACTCCTATAACTTATTCGCTTAAGCCCACCCATTTGATTTGTTAAATCTCATTTTAGGGTTCAGGTGGGTGATTGTTACTTTTTCTAAAGATTTTATTTATTTATTTGAGAGAGAGAGAAAGGGAGAGTGAGAGAGAGAGAGATCATGAGCAGAGGGGAAGGGTAGAGGGAGAAGCCAACTCCCTGTTGAGCAGGGAGCCCGATGTGGGACTCAATCCCAGGACCCCAGGATCATGACCTGAGCTGAAGGCAGCTGAGCCACCCAGGCACTCCTGGTGGGTGACTGTTATGTTCCACATGACACTGATGCCTGAGGTCACTCGGTGGGACACATAACTTCATTCACATGCGTGAACCTTGGAAGCGATGGCGGGGATGGTTAGAAGTCTGGGCTCAGCTATGACTGTCCGTTGAAGGACCTACAGATGATTGCACCCTTCTGGCAGTGTCTGAATATTTGTCCTTGTTACACAGTGGCTCAGGGATCCCAGAAAGACTGTTCGAAGAAACAGAAGGGGAAGCTGACATTTTCTTAAGAACTGGTCAAAACAATGACGGAGCCTAGCTCAGTTCGAGGGAAGCAGACAGAGACCCCCACCTCTCAAGAGAAATGTCAAAGAAATTGCAGCTGTCTTGAATGTGTCCCATCAGCAAGCTTTCTTGAGTACGTGCTCCATATCCCTGCAGATACAGATCACACTCTTTCACCCATAGATACCCTACTTTCTGATTTATCTAACCCTTATTAAATCATTTGGCTACTACCTTTAGTTAAAAAAATTACCTCAGTCTTCTGTGAGTTTCTTCTAATCACAAAAGCAGAGAATATAAAAAACAGAATTTTTACATGCATTTATTCAATTTCAGAATGCCTATTTTTAATAATAAAACAAGCATATTTGCTACCATGCCTTGATATTATCAAGAATTAATGTATTAATGAAATAACACATAAAAATCATTTTACAGGGGCGCCTGGGTGGCTCAGTCAGTTAAGCTTCTGCCTTCAGCTCAAGTCATGATCCCAGGGTCCTGGGGTCGAGCCCCACATCGGGCTCCCTGCTCCGCGGGAAGCCTGCTTCTCCCTCTCCCTCTGCTGCTCCCCTGCTTGTGCTCTCTCTCTCTCTTTTTGTCAAATAAATTTAAAAAATCTTAAAAAGGGTCAAAAGATTAAAAATCATTTTACAGATAAAGGAATAAAAACCTGTTTCAGATGTAATAAATAATCACTTGGTTATGAGCCAGCATCTCTCCCATTTCATGGATTGCAGTCTGAGGCATGTAACAATTAACTTTCTTAGGGTCACTCAGCTGGTAGATGTCAGAGCTGAGCAAGCTGCCTCCCTTGTGACAGAGTACATACAATGCTTCTGTTCTACTGACTTATATCAATTTTTAACATAAAATTCTACAATGAAGTTCAATGCTATTTATCCTCATTTTCTGTGAAACCTCAACATTCAATATTCAGAAGTTCTTATGGCCATGTATGCACAGTACCTTTTAAAAATCTCAAGGCATTTATATTCAAAACCTCCCACCAGAGTGCTAACGATATAATAATTTCTATTTATAATCTATACAGCTTGGAGATAATTACATGGCAGTTGGGCTGTTTTTTTCTAACTACCATACTAATGTTGGTACTAACAGTACTTTTAACAATCCACTGGCATTTAAGTAGCAGAAAAAACATCTTGGTAAATGTAAGCATCACGCTCATTTGACAGACCTGAGATAGGCCACTGAAGAAGAGGAAAGAATTAATTGACACTCAGGTAACTACACTGGTGTTGGTCTTAATATGGTAATTAAGCACAATGATCTCATTTTTTAAAATCTACAAAATGATTTTTATCATGTAATGAGAACCACATTGTAATTAAATATTTAAATAAGGGCCCTTACACAGCATATTTTCCATATCACCAGTATGCGCAATTTTTGAACACTGTTGTCCATGAGATTAATATAAGATTCAATGGATTTAGGGTATAAATTACACATATTTCTGGCCTATATCTAATAAAGAAAATAAAGAGAAACATGAATCTATAAATTATATTAAATGTGCATTTATATGTGCATTTAAATAAATCATCTAAAGGGAATAAAATTACGACTGGCATGAATCAAAGAATTTCTGAAGTTAGTTCTTGAATGGACCAATAAGAAATATTTAGTAATTTTGCCTGCTAGATCTTTACTTAATAAATAAAATCTCCCAATACTCATCAAAGCTTTTTTGAAAATGTTTTCAAATTAACATGACAATGTCTCTTAGGCAGTTTTTTTTGGGGGGGTGACAAAATTTGAGTAAACAATTTTTATGTTTTTAAAGTATTTAGGAAATGTAAAACGAAAACAAATATAGAGAGAACAGTAGAGCGAATTCCCTGTTCTGCATCACCCAGTCTCCACATTGCCGTTAATCTTCGTCCCCTGCTTTTACCAACTCCTTATCTCTCTGGTTTGATGCAAATCCCAGGCACTGTATCATTTCATTCGTAAACACGAAAAGCATTAAAATCTTCAAATTGTGCTAAGTTATTTTACAAAATCAATAAATACTGAGTTCAAAATTTAATTATTTTTTGGAAACTGAATAAGAAATGAGTATTTGAAGTAAAGTTGAAATGTCATTATCTACCCTACAGGAGAGGCTACTATTTTGAAGAAGTTAGGGAGTTATCACTTGGAAATCAATAATGCTTAAGGCAAAATCATCACTATTAATTCATCAGTGACTCAATATTATTAACCTGGTATACGCCACTGGTTTAAGTATTTTTTTTATTGTTTATACCACAACTAATTTCAATACACTGAAATAGTCTTGTACATATTTAAAATAACAATGTGTGATTTAATTTTTTAAATTTATTTGCTAATTCAAACTGGTCCCTATCCATTAGTCAAAACTAGCAATGTTTTATAGTAACTACAGGCAAAATCTTTGACAAAATACAAAATATATGATAAATCACATTCCCATTCAGTGGATTCATTCATTCCACAACTATTTATCAACCACTTATTTTATCAGGCTGTTCTATGTATTAAAGATAAAATAGCAAACAAGACAGATAAGGCTCCTGTCCTCAGAGAGCTTAGAGTCTAGCGGGAAAACAGACAATGAAGAAACAGCATTATCAGTATGTCACAGAACACCATATAGCGGTAAGTACTATGCAGAAAAATCAAGCCAAGTGAGGTGGTAGTCAGTGACTTGAGGGGAGAGGCAGTTTGATTGATTCCTGAAGAGGAGACCTATGTGTAATATCTCCAATGAAGTACAGAAGTAAGCCCAGCAAGGACTTACAGAAGAAGAGCAAGAGGAAAAGCTCTGAAAGGGAAATAGAATTCATGTCTAACAGGAACTGCAGGAGAACTGTGGAGCTCACACAGAGGGAGAAAGGTGTAAAAGTTCCAGGAGATGAGGTCTGCCACATCGTCAGAAACCATATCATGGAAGAACTTCTAAGCTAAAGTAATGACTATGGGTTTTGTTCTGTGATGTGATGATAACCCACTGAAGGATTTTGAACAGGGAAGGAAAGTAATCTAATCTTTAGTTTTAAAAGAGCACTCTGGCTTTTGTATGAAGAACCAACTACAGAGCCACCAATATGGAAGCAAGGGGATAAGTTAAAATTCAACTAAAGGAGGCCCGACACAGGGCTTCATCTCAGGACCCTGAGATCATGACCCGAGCTGAAACCAAGAGTCCAATGTTCAACCAACAGTGCCACCCAGGCGCACCATGTTTAGAATATATTTTGAAAGTAGAGCTATAGAGCTTGGTGGATTGGATGTGGAATGAATGGAAAAAACAGTCAAGGAAGACTTCTGTGATTTTCACCTGAGCACAAAGTAGATGGGGATGCTCTTAATAAATAACTAATAGGAGGAAAGCAGGTTTGTAGGAAGTAAATCAAGAGTTCTGCCCTGGTCAGGTTAAGTTTGAGATGCCTGTTAGACATCTGTAAATGATTAGGTAGAATACTGAATACATGAGTCTGATGCTTGCCAGGGGGTTTGGGGCTGAGATATATGTGTTTGGGATTCATGAGTGTCTGAATCAGACTGAATGGCATGGGAATAAATGAGATCATTCGAGGGATGAGTGTAGATAGAGAAGGAAATCAGGCTGAGAACTAATCCCTGGGAAGATGAGGAGCTGCCAGGTCCTCAAGCAGAGAAGGAACAGCCAGAGAAAGAAGAAAGTCAGAAGAGCATGCTCTTTGGAAGCCAGATGATGTAGGTACTTCCAGAATGACAGCATGATCAGCTGTACCCAGTGCTTCTGCAAGGGCAAGCAGATGAGGAATGAATGTTGATTACAGAATTTGTCATAAGGGGGAGGTTACCAGTGAACTGAGAGTGGTCATTTCAGTGGAGTGGCAGAAATGAAAAATTTATTGAAAAAAAGTTACAAAATAGATAAAGAAGTAGAGAAAGTTAACATCAAATTTTCAGAGTTGTGGTATGAATGGTACCAAAGAAATGGCTTATTATTTGGAGAGTCGCTGGGTTTATGGACGATTGTTCCTTTTTCTTTTTTTTTTTTATTAATTTTCTTATTTGAGAGAGAGAGAATGCACGTGAGCAGGGGGAGAGGCAGCGGGGAAGGGAGAAAGAATCCTCAAGCAAACTCCCATGCTGAGCGTAGAGCCCAATGCAGGGCTCCATCCTAAGACCCCAAGATCATGACCTGAGCCAAAATCAAGAGTTGGATGCTTAACCAACTGAGCCACCCAGGCGCTCTTGTTCCTTTTTTTTAAGATGGAAGAAAACAGAAAAAAAAAGAGTTGGTTGCTAAGGACCTTCCAAAAAAAAAAAAAAAGATGGAAGAAAACAGAGCATGTTGGAAGGCTACTCGGAATGATGGTGTAGAAAGGAAGAACGTGATGATGCAGGAAAGAATGAAGATAATTTCAGAGAAAAAAAGTCCTTGAGTAAGCTAAAAGATGTGGACTCCAGTAGCCTTGGGGAGGCTACAACTGTCCACCACAGATGTATGAGGTGAGTACCTATGCACTCATGCTCAGAATGAACAGGAGGACATGGACTGGATGCAAGAGCAGATTGTCTGTCTACTGCCATGATTCTTGACCAACCGATCATGAACACCAGAGCTGCCCCTTCTCCCAATCTTACTACCGTGCTGGAGAGTTCAGGCATGTCAGCTGCCCCACGGCTCTAGAGAACTTGTTCTCAAAGTAGGGTCCCTAGAGCAAATGCAACAGGATCACATGGGTACTTTTAGAAAAATAACTTCTCAGACCCCAAGCCAGACTAAGTGAATCAGAAACTCTGGGGGAGGAGCCTGGTAATCTGTGTCTGAACAAACGCCCCCAGTATTCTGATGCATGCTAAAGCCTGAAAATTGCTCTTCTAGAGGGTGAGGGAAAAGCTGTACAGGCAGCTCATAAAACTACCCCAGCCCCATGGCTTCCAAGCAACCACATCCCTCAGACTCCCAGGCTTACTGTCAGCACCCAACCCACGTCCCTGACCGTCTTCAACGGTCTTCAGCCTCAACAAATAGTATTCTTTCCCAATCTACATTCTTGCAGTGACCAAATATTCATGGCCTCTAAACACTGTTTTTATACTAAAAAGCAAAGTTTCTCATTTTTATGAAACCCCAATTGTACTTGAGCCAAGAGCTATTTGCAAATGGTTTATTTTTTGTTAGCAAGTCAGTTCCACTCATTTGTATACTTCACATGTCAGGAAAATATAATATCTTTATGTTTCTGGATATGAAATGTTTCTGAATATTATGATTACGTCTAAAATATCACCACAAGACCAGAATTTTCTCTTCATACCGCTCTTAGAGGGGGCAACACCAATATCAGTTCTTTGGGTAAGTCACGGAAAACTAATGACTCTCTTCTCATGACGTGGTGTAGGAAGTTTGGATCTTGTTTTCCTAGGACTTCAGCAACTAAAATCTTCTGGAGGCTACACAAACTGTGTAAATAGGTGAGTACAGTACACATCTGAAATATAAGCTTATGCTACCAAGATGGCATTTAAATTTTATTCTGGTTATCACTTAGATTGATCAAATGTTTAATGTAAAGAATAGCTTTTTTCTCATTTTAAATGCTAAAGCTCATCTCAGTGGGAAATATAAACTCTGTTTAATGTGCTTCCTTTACTATGTGAGCATCACCTTTGTCATATTAAAATCCATTCATTTTTAGTAAGATAAAATTAAAAAGAACTCCAGCCGAATATAATTAAAAACTTGGACTATATGTCTTCCAAAGAACCAAGTGATTTCTGCACTGCGGGGAGTCCTATATGCTTTCCCACTGTGGCTAAGTTCGTAAGTGCAGTTGAAAGGATCCATGCTGATTATAATTACATTCTAAATTAGCCAATATTAGCACTGTGCCAAATAACTCACATAGCATGGTTTCCATGTTAGACAATCAATTACAGTTCAGATGAATCCATGCAAAAATCCATAATTTTTACTTAGGATCACAGTTTTCATAATTTAACATATTATTACAGCAGAGCCTTCAAAAGGTCAGGCAGAACAATGGAGAGCAATTTCCAGTTAGTAAATGTTCCTTTATTGTCACAAGAGGGTAAGAAAGCTGAGTATATCTGCATGCTTGGTAGGATCAAACTTTTAATTTATTCTGACATTCGCCTTACAGAGTACTTTAAAATAGAGAACAATTCTATCTAAAACCTATTAAAAATTCACAGTAGTGTACCATGATGATATGTGTCTCGTTAGAATCTTCTGTGTTGGCCATTTCACTGGGAGATGGCAGAGGTAAGAAGAAATACCACGGGAGACCACACCAGGTAGGAGCACCTGCCTAGATGCCCAGCAGAGAAGTTTTATTTTTCCAAATTTAGGGATTTAGCAGCATCCTGCTGCCCCCAAGAGTTCTACCTGTTACAATGGCATAACAGAATCATTCCAGAAAATTCTGTGGTTTATCTTCTCCATACTAATGTATTAGACCTGGAGAAAAACCTCTTATTTTTCTTTCAGTATATAGAGTATGCTTCCCAGAGCCAAACTAACAGGTTAAATTTTGTCCCTAAATGTCTCTAATACAGTGGTGGAAAAAAGCAAACATGTTTTCAAACGTAAAGATTAGATCTTGTGTTTATTATCACTAAGAGTAATATTCACAAGTTTTCTCTGAGAATTTAAAATTAACCATCATCAGAATCTTTATACTACTGAGTCACTGAAAATACACCTCACCAAAACCATTTGCCTGTCCACAACGAGGACGACACAAAAACATCCACAGTCTATGGATGGTGAAGAGAATTAATTGGCCAATGCAAGCTGAACCTGGACATTTAGACCAGGTTCTATATTAAGTATATCTGGTTCGAAATCAGCAAAATCAACAGACACCCAACTACCCCAGCCTCACTCCTCAACCCTGGCTCAACGGAACCCCTCTCCCGAATGAAGGTACTGTCTGGAAAAGGACATGAAAGCGAGTCCTTCACTGACATCTACGTTAGCTGGTGTTTTCGTACTGTGAGGTCTGAAAACCAGATCCGGAAAGAAAAGGATGAATGTTAAAACACGATGAACAACCGTGAGACCCAACTTGAGGACAAGCTCTTAGAAACGCTCTGCCAGAGGTGTGGACAGCGCAGAAGAAGCGGGCACGGCCAGGCAAGAGAGAGGAAAGCGTTCTCCCTTAGGACACCACATGCTCTGAGGCCCAAAGCCCAGGACGCTAGGGCTGGACTGCCAGAGTTCAAACCCCACCTCTGCCGATTAGTCGAAGCAGAAACAAGAGCAAGTCTCTTAACCTCTCTGTGCCTCTGCTTCCCTCATCTGTAAAATGGGAATAAGAACAGCACTCCCCTATGATAAGAAAACAGCTATCCTAAGTGGCTGTTTAGGCCTTTTACAGTATGACAACCCTGCTCACACCCAGAGTGTGATCCAGAGTTTGGGGTTTTCACTTTCCCCCAAGTGGGAGTGCAGGTGCTGAGGGAACTACCCGCCAACCCCGCACAGGTGACCAGTGCCTCCTCACTCAGCAAGTCATCACTGGCGTGTTCTTAATTTAATAAAGCAGCTAGAGGCCCCCCTAAACACCTCCTACAAACACACACTGGTTGTCCTGAGGATCCAACCTGTAAAGCTTTCGATCAAGACGTTGCACGTGGTAACCACCACAGACACACTTGCTCTCATTCCCATTAGTATCACCTGAAGTTGTCACACTGCTCTATTTTTCTATCGCTGCTGTGGTTGGTTGGTTTGCTTGCTTGTGTGGAATCACCTCAGCAATGTTAACTCCACCACATGGGCTCGCGAGGAAAGAAATGAGCCGGGTGGAAGGTGGTTTGGGTTGTGTTTGTGTTACTTGAGTAACACAGACAAATGCTCCTGTTCTCTGTTTTCCTCTGGAAGCACGCCTGCTGCTTTGCACAGAGAAGTGTTCTCGGCACTTGGCCAAGCTGATGTACATGCGTCCCTCGGGGGCAGAGAGGAATTCGGGTCCCAGGACACACGAGGCTCATTAATTGCCCAGGATTACTAACTAAGTGCTTTCCTACTCCTGGCTCATCTCTTCTGTTTGTGTTGTGTTTTTATTGTTGTTGCTTCTTTGGGAATTTGTATTTTGCAGGGAATAAAACCCGTCCAAAATGCTTAGGAAATATTTCAAGAAAAATGCAAACATTTTCAGGTTATGAATATGCACTAAATAATAAAATATAAAATAAATAATATGTAATAAATAAATTTCCCTTGATTTTACTGAAAGGATTCCTGAGTCTGTCTTTGAGGAACAATGGAAAAGGGGTAAGTTATTCACAGCTATGAAACACAAACAGAAAATATGTAAAATGTACCAAATACATAACTGGGGAAAGTGGGAAAAAAGCAGGTGACTGTGTAATTCTCTGAATCAACAAACCTTGATCAAGTGCCTTCTGTGTGTGCGGTAACTTCTGTAGGTGCTGTGATAGGAGCGTGACCAGAACGAACAGAACGTCTGCCTTTGGCAGCTTACGTTCCAGGGCCAGTAGCTGCGTGGAGGGATGGAGGCTGGAATCCGAGAAACAAAGGAAAATACCTAACATGGCAGATGGTGACCTTGGCTATGGAATGAACTTAGGCAAGAGAGGGAACCAAGAGTTCTATGAAGTGGGAGGAGGTTGCAATTTTAAATAAGGTGACGTAACATCAGTCTTAGTGAGAAGGTGGCATTTGAACAATAGTCGAGGAATTGCAGGGAGTGGGGGGGTCATTCAAGGCCGAGAGCACCATGAACACACACACCTTGAAAGTGGCACAGGTTTGGCATGTTCAACACTCAGTCGGGAAGATGCTCACCGGAGCAAGGGCACGAGGGGTTGAGTAGCTAGGGATGAGGCCGTGGAATGGGGGGCACGTGCCCCCCACATTGCTCTGCGGGAGGGTAGGAGCCAGTGAGGGGATGTGGAAGAGAAGGGGAGCCGCTGGGCTGGCGTCCTCAAGCACAGGCCATGGGAACTCGTGTGTGGTGCTTGAGCTGGAAACCGAGGGGGCTCAGCACAGTTAAAGGGGAAGGCCTGGTCTGTGGGGGCCACGCTGGTCAGCGGGTAAACGGGAGGAGAGAACCTGTGGAAATTCCCTTCTGACTGCTCTTATTCTCTCAGGGAAACAGTAAAGAAGGTCAGCGATGGGAAGTAACATCTCTACGCAAACATGCTCAATCGCTCACACATGTGTATAGATATTCTAGGTGCTCCTATATATCTTAGAGAAAACAGGAAGGTGAAGGGTCACCATCACCACAATGAAAGTTAACCTGTCCAACAGCCCAATCAGCAGAAACAAAAAAGGCAAACAGCAAGGCATCCACTACACAGAGGAAAGATTGATGTTCCAGGAAATGTGCCAACAGTGCCGAGCATGGGTGATTAGGATGGTGCGACCCAGGCCTCCGCAACACAGTTCTGATGTGTGTTCATGACCTCAGTACCCTTCCCGAGGTCTCTGCCTTGTAGCAGAACATACAACACTGGTCTTAACTACACAAGATGTAAAACAATGGTCTACACTCTGTAATTTTTACAAAAAGAAAAAAATGCTAAAAAAATGCTAAATAATCAGTAGTTCCTCTTCATATAGTAATTAAGGGAAATACTTTAAAAATTATTCCATTTTCAATAAAAATTATTCAAAAATTATTCACCAGGGTCTCTTGCTTCAAGGTCTCCAATTCCGCACACACACAGCACTGCACGAACCCATATGAACCCATATGCAAGCAAATGTACCCAGTTAGGGGCACCTGGGTGGCTCAGATGGTTAAGCCTCTGCCTTCGGCTCAGGTCATGATATCCAGGTTCTGGGATCGAGCCCCATGTCGGGCTCCCAGCTCAGCAGAGAGTCTGCTTCTCCCTCTCCCTCTGCCTCATCCCCTGCTTGTGCTCTCTCTCTCTCTCTCTCTCTCTCCCTCTCTCTCTGTTTCTGTCTCTCTCCCTCTCAAATGAATAAATAAAATCTTAACAAAAAAATCTACCCAGTTCTCTTTGCCAGGCTCCTCACTTACTTATGCTCAATTTTTTTATGAAGAGAAATTTCTAACCCTCATAAAAGTACAAGTATGGTTTTGTTTTCTCCCTTATTTATTTTCCTTATTTCTTGCAAATTAGGCAGAACGGCAGAGCATGCTATTTCTTTCAAAGGCCTTCCACACATGAATTAATCACATGTATCTTTAGAAATCAACCTACCGTCATTTTCTTGTCAGCCTATAGTTAAGACTCAGCATCTCCCAAATTTTCTAGATGGGGCCTCCCTACCTCCCATATTAATCAAGAAGCTCATGTACGGGGCACCTGGGTGGCTCAGTTGGTTAAGCGACTGCCTTTGGCTCAGGTCATGATCCTGGAGTCCCGGGATCGAGTCCCGCATCGGGCTCCCTGCTCAGTGGGGGGTCTGCTTCTCCCTCTGACCCTCTTCCCTCTCACGCTCTCTTGTCTCTCATTCTCTCCCTCTCAAATAAATAAATAAAATCTTAAAAAAAAAAAAAAGAAGCTCATGTAGCACTTTGTAGGAACTATACCAACAATTCCTATTTTTAGCATCTTCAAATGGAGCAAGAATGTTTCTAAGTATTACCAAGGGTCTCCACATATAATTACATATACCATAATTGATACTGTGAACCATATACAGTTTCACTGTATGATCTAACCCAGTCCTTAAATGTTTGCCTCAAAAAATTTAATTGGGCCATTGTAAGACAAAATATAGAAGTTGTAGTTAACTCACCAAAACCAGTCCTTATAATCCATTTACCAAAAAATTTGTAATTTATATTTATATCACAAAGTGATGGGCTTTTTAAAAGTCATTTTATTTTCAGTGTTGTATTTTATTAACTTCTCCCATTTCCATCCCTGGCATATATTTATAAATCAGTTACAAAGTACCTGGTCCTCATAAGTTCATTTATGGACCATCAAGCTTACCTTTAAAGGATAAAGTTATTAGACTTTTCTATGAGGCTCCAGAAAAAATAGGATTTGAAAATAGATAATTAGGTAACTAGCTAAATCATAGTTATGATTTCAATTTTTCGTTAGCCATTAATTAGACTAGAAATAATTGCCTTCCTGGCTTTTGTCCACATGATTAGGAACTTTTTCCAGGCGAAAGTCAAATTTACTCAGCAACATTCGGGTCCAATAAAGACAGAACTTTCGCATTTTTAGGGTCAGAATCAATGAACACATGAAAACAAAGTCGAGTCAAAGGCTTGTTTCAGGGGTTTCAATCTGTCAGTCTTTTAGATACGATATTTTAGAACACCAAACACACATTTGTGCCAGCAGAGATTTTTAATTAGCTTTCCGACCTCACAGCAATAATGGAGGGAGCACAACTTGGGTCACCACTTAGTGTGTTTTGGAGCCTTTGAAAACTGACTTTTGTTCTCTTTTGAGCCGTGGCACCAACTGCCCTGCATCCCTCCATAGGAGTTTTGCAGAGTGACAAATCAGCTATAGCACAAATGGTTTCTAATTAACAGTGACAGGATATTGACTGGGTAACAATTGCTTGCTGAAAGCCAAAGAAAAGTTTTAGGGCCATGTATTTTCCATTACATGCAGAAGGGATTATTCTCTCAAGATTTTAGCTGGATCATTATCTTTCCACCAGAGATATTGGAAAATCCCCCTTTGAAAAAAATGTTACTGTTGTAGCTCAGTTGGAGGAAATAGATGAAAGACCACTAATCAATGATCATTCTTACCATGAATCAGCTCTTCTTCTTGTAGGTGAATCTTACAAAATGCATTAATTACAAAATATGGGAAAAACCAACAACTGGACAGCTCTGACGCCTGTTTTTTTGCCCCCTAAGGGTAGTATCATATTCTGAATTCTTCTGCACAGAATTTTTCCTACTCTTTCTGACATTACTCTCTATATGACATAACGCTGCTATTTCAGCGTTGTTTATTTTTTATGCTATTATTTATTATTTATGCTAGTTCATAAAGCTGAACTATTTTCCTGCTCCCCCAAATAACTACATTGTACCAGGTTCCTCAGAGCCAGCTACCCTAAAATGGTAGCTTCACTTCACAAACCCCAAAGCACTCCATGGGTCACGGCCAAAGCATTTAACAATGGGTTCTTAAAGGTACTCCCCAGTGGACACCTCCCTTTCTTATAGGGGTTATGGAGAGACAGGTGTTTGTCAGCCTATTATGAGCCCTAAGCAGATCCACTTGTATTGACATTATGTACTGGAGATGAACCTCCAAGTAAAGTTAGTTATTAAAAAGTATTCACTGTTGGGCACCTGGGTGGCTCAGTTGGTTAAGCGACTGCCTTTGGCTCAGGTCATGATCCTGGAGTCCCGGGATCGAGTCCCGCATCGGGCTCCCTGCTCGGCGGGGAGTCTGCTTCTCCCTCTGACCCTCTTCCCTCTCGTGTTCTCTATCTCTCATTCTCTCTCTCTCAAATAAATAAATAAAATCTTAAAAAAAATAAAAAATAAAAATATTCACTGTTAAAAGAACAAGTTTAAAAACTACTTGTACACAAGGAAAAATGTTTCCATTTTAATCAGGCACATTTGAGCTGTTCATTATCTAGTGTAAACTCAGTAATTGTTACATAGTATACAATCAATTTCTTCCACTAATTAATAAAGTTGTAGTCTCAAAAGCAGAAAGGGCCTTATATATTCAATTTGTTCAAGTATCCCTAGAGTCGAATCCCCTCCAACATATCTCTGCTACGTCACCACAAAGTCTACAGACAACGTCATGGATGGAGGTATTCTAGGAGTAAGGAGTAGCAAAGGAAAAGATCCTAATGTAGAAGCATGTGTGGAATGCTTGAGGAAGAACAAGAGTGGAGAGTATAAGACAGGGAAATAAAAGGAGATAAGCTCGAGAGGTCACCAGCAAGGGGTGAGCAGGCTGCTGTGTAAGGAGTAGGGCAGTTATTCTGGATGAAATGGAAGGAGAGAGTTTGGGGCAGATAAGTAACATAAACTGACACGTTTCCACCGGGTCACCCTAGCTGTTGTGTTGAATGCGGCCTGAAGAAGAGGCAAGGCCAGAAGCAGAAAAACCAGTTAGGAGACTATTTCAATAATAACAGGCAACGTTGGCGGAAGGATTTGACCAGGGTGATAGCACAGCAGATGATGAGAAGTAGTTCGATTCAGAAGATATTCTTAAGGTAGAGCCAACAGAACTTCCTGATGGATGATAGAACATGGTCCCTGAAAGACAGAGAACAGGATGAACCCAAAGCTTTTATTTCAAACAGCTGGAGAGATGGAGTTGCCGTTTACTGACCTGAGGAAGACTAAAGAAAGAGTAGACTCGGTGGGGGTTATATAAAAGCTCCACTTTGGACACATTAAGTTTCGGGTGCTTATCTAAGTGGAAATTCCAAAAGAGAAGTGGGATATGCAATCTGCCAGGAGAGAGGCGAGGTTGGAGATTTAAATTTAGGGTCATCTGCACATTAAATTTAGGGTGTGTAAAACTTCGAGACTGATGAGATCAGACAAAGCCCTGAATGCTCCACCATCTAGGAGTGAGGGAAGCGAGGAGAAACCACAGAGCAGCCTGAGGCAGAAAGGCCCAGAAGCCAGGAGGTAAAACCAGTGTTTAAAGTCAGATGAAGACTGTGTTTCAGTAGAGAATGATCAGCTGTGCTGAATGCTGCCCAAGCTCAGGAGCCTGAGCACTGGCATGGGATGTAACCATGTGGAACTTGTACCATGTGGACAATGTAACCACGGGGCCTTGACAAGAGCAGTGGGGGCAACCTTAGTGGATCTGGAAGGAAGAAATGGCAAGATGGTGAATACAGATGGCTTTGTATTGGCTGGACCATGAAGGAAATCTCTCTCACTCATAATGACAACTTTACAGCTACGTATACCCATGAGGCTCTAAAGAGTTAGTGAGCATCCTAAGGCAATGGAACCAAAGCTTCCACCTTAATATGTCCATCTTTGGTGTCTTTGTGGCCATCAAAACTGCTGGTTACATGCATATATTGGAGCAGCTCTGACACCAATAACACCATCATAAATCCTGTTCATCTCTACTGGTAATTCTTCCCTCCCTCATCTTGTACATACTTTTCTCCGAATCAGTTCTCATTCTGTTAGAGCCATTGTGTCACTCCTGCCTTGTGAGTTCATTTTTAGGAACCTGATTCAGTCATTATGCCATTTGCTATTTTCCCCTATTTTAGGTAATCCAAATATGTGAAATTTCAGGATGCAATTGTTTCTGTTTATGTTTTCCCAAGGATTACTTATATTTCATTCTCAATTTTTCTTCATCAGTATGTAAATGCCTGGAGCTTTTCCGTCTGACTTACCCAAAACACTTCCATTGAAATTTAAGTGCCATTCTTACCTAGACAATACTTTTAAGAATTCTGGTCTTTTCCATAGATTATGAAATATTACTGTGGAAAATTTCAAGTTTAGGCGTTACCATTCATTATTCTTTCTAATTTTAAAAAAAGCGAGAAAAGAAACTTTTCTTCATATTTGATGAAATATATTTATTTTTAAGTTGCCTTACCTCTTAGTGGCCTCATAAACTTCATACCGTACTTCCAGGAAACAAACCAACTGACCAGCTTTGGGTTGATAGGAAAGTGTGCACCAAGAACAAAGATGTGTTTGTGCCAAGAACAAAAATGGTATAATTTCAAGTAATATTGAGATGCTTATTCTGCCCATAACTAAGAACAGAATTCTTTGCTTTCTGAAGCTCTTGCAGATAAATGACAGTAAAATCTACCTCAGAGGGGGCTGCATGCAAGCCACCCCTCAGTCTGTCCATCTACAATGGCAGAAATATATGCATAGAGCTTCTTTAAAATATACAGAGAGAGAGATTCTGACAAGCTCATGACTCTTTCAGGTCTCTGACAAAGTGACTCGGTTATTCAAACACTGAGGGAGACAATGCAACTGAAGGTAGAGGCTGGGAAACCTGATTCCCTACTTGAGTACTTGACTACTTGAGTTGGAGTCATCTTGGAGGAATCACCTTTTGAGCAGTCCTGATGAAAGTTCTAGATCTACATTCAAAATGATCAGGAAATAACTGAGTATACAATAAATGCAACTGGAAAAAAACTGGTTATCCATTTTGAAGGGAAAAAGCCTAAGATCCATACCTCATTCTTCATATAAAAATAAATGTCAAGAAATTTGAAACTCTAAATATTTTTAATCCTCAAAAGGAAAAAGTAAGCAAATAGAAAAGTATATCGAAAAGGTTACAGGACGAGCACTAAATTTTCCTCCTAGTTGGGGTCACATTATTAGAAATAAGCAAAAATATGTGATAATCATCAACACCAGATGATAGAGTTGATTTGGGCCCACCTGCAATCCCAGCAGGATATTTTAGGGTGACTGACATGCTGATTCTAAAACACACCTAGGAGCTAACGTCTGCAAAGTTAGCCAAACATGGGGGATGGTGGGAGGGGGGCAGAGGTAGGGCGGGAACTTTTTAATTTATCTAAAGGTGTAGAGTTTTTAAAGTCTAAAGTCATGGCAGAAATCAGCAAATACATCAATAAAACATACTAAAAATCTAGGAAAAGACCAGGATTGAAGAAGAAACTAAGCATATGATAAAAGTGATCCTTTACCCCAATGAGTAAGTAATTCAATATGTGAGATTAGAACAATAGACTATACATTAGTACAGAGATGAAGTTATTTCAACACCTTATGCCAAACACAAAAATTAATTCCCAACAGTTGGAAGAACTAACCTCTAAAAAGACAGAAGAAAATATAGATAACACATTCATCATTTGTGTTATAAAAATTAATTTTTCAGCAGTGCACAAAGTACAAAGGGGGGGGAAGTGTGATTGCAAAAAAAATTAGGTATCATACATTTAAAAACTTTAGTGTGGGGCGCCTGGGGGGCTCAGTCATTAAGCATCTGCCTTTGGCTCAGGTCATGGTCCCAGGGTCCTGGGATCGAGCCCCACATCGGGCTCCCAGCTCAGCGGGGAGTCTGCTTCTCCCTCTCCCACTCCCCCGGCTTGTGTTCCTTCTCTCGTTGTGTCTCTCTCTGTCAAATAAATAAATAAATAAAATTTTCAAAAACAAAAACAAAAAAACTTTAGTGTAACAATAGCAAAATAAGCAAAGTTAAATAATAAGCAAAAGCATAGGAGAAAATACTTATGACACATATAGAAGACAAAAATTTAATATTCTGAATATCTAAGCAACTACTACCAAAGGGGAAAACAATGAAGTAATAAGCAAAGAATACCCATAGGTAAACCAAAACAGTGAAAATACAAATGACTATTAAAAATTTGAAAAGCTACTCAAACTCACCAGTAATCAGAAAAAAATCCAAACAAAACAACAGAATACAGACTGAATCAAATTTTAGAGATTGATTACAGCTAGTGTTAACAGAAGCGTGGAGCAATGTAAATGTTTGTAGAATGTCTTTGGGAGTACAAATGGTACAATATTTGGGGGCAGATATCTTCATAGCAGCTCTCAAGTTTTGACTGCAAAAGACTTTATGACTTAAAAATCTCACTTCCAAGAATCCAGTCTAACAGAACCACTGGGATAGGTAAGCCACAAAATATCTTTAAAATGATATATAAACAGATAGATAGATGTACAGAGATACATGTAGCATTTTCATAGTATTAAAAATAGAAATAGTGTATATATCTAACAGTAGAGGAACAATTCCTTAAATAAATTAGGGACATCTCTGCAAAAGAATGAAGGCTTTAAAAATTAAGCCATATGTGTATGCTCCAGTTTATAGTGATGGCCTTAATAAATCAGGTCTATATGGTAAGTTGTAATACAAAATATACAGTACAATCCAAGTTTGTAAGTAAATAAAGAAATAAAAAACTTGTATCAAAATATATGTAAACATTTATCTGTGCAAATATATATGCTATCTATAAACACTGAGGTCCATAATTAATATAAGTTTTAGAAAAATTAAGAAACCATTGATGGAAAACTGTCAACAGTGGTTACCTATGGGGAATGTCCTCATGGGGGCAAAAACATGACATGAACAGTCATGATCACATGTGCCACTTAAATATTTAAATAATATTTTTAAATAAAATGTTAACTCCTGACCTATGTTCCAAAGAGCTTTGTTGTGAAGTTAAAATTGCATGTGGTATTTCTCTGCAATATAGTCTCAAGTACTATAAAATTCAGTGACCTATTATTATTCATTTAGCATGAATAAATCATATGTATGAAATCTCTTTAAAAAGAAAGGAGGAAACAAAGAAAGAAACAAAGAAACTAAAGTTGCATAAAAAGAAGAGAGTATAATCAGATCAGAAGACCATCCTAATTGCTCTAATTATTGACACAGTGTTAGCACAAGGGATTTGTTAGAGGAATGAATAACTCAGTGTCATTATAAAGCTCCTTGGGTTTCACTCATACAGTATTTCCAGCCAATGAAACAATGATCAATTACTGAACACTGCAGAAACTCTTTTACTGTTAGTGATGAATTCTCCCTTCCTTTTCACTACTTACTAATCTCCTTTAGTAAGATTTTATTCTATGTTACACATCATTCCCCAACTTGTCACCCAAAGAAGGGCTATCCGATGACTTTATTTTTAGGCTACCTCTCAGACTTCTCTAGAATTTCATGCAAATTTTGTGAAAACAAGTATATAAATAAATTATTCCATATATATGTTCATACACATATACACACACACAGAATACACACACACAAAGATGGTTGACCCTTGTCCTTCTGCAGTTCTGAAGAAAGCAATGTGCTTTAGTAATATGCTCTTGAAAACTGGTTTTATCGAAAGCATAAAATGAAACATAAGAAATCAATACTGAAACAGACTGCATAACTCAACAGCATGGTGCCTCTTGTCATATGTGTGTATAAATTTTGAGAATAACCATTCATCCTACTGGAACTCCTATTAAAATTTAAACCTTACAGTAGAGTCTTTAAACTCATTTTACATTTTAAATCTTTAATTTGACAAGATAGAGTATTAGAGAGGCAGCTGAAGGTACTGTAGCAATCATATTATAATTTTGAAATTGTCAAAAAAAGAGATGTACATAATTTTACTTTTTAATTATAAGAATAAGAAGAAATTTTTGTGATGCAATTTTCAGTTTGCATGACAATTATCAGAAAAATAGAATCTCAGACAGGAAATTCTCTGATAGTTACCAGAACAATTTTTTAAGTTCTAGTTCAATTAATTGATCGTTTTTCCTAACAATTTCCTAAAGAAGTCTTTCAACAAACCTGAAAATTACACTTTCATTTCTTTAATGACATGCTTAAGATTAAATTGAAAAATCAAATCAGTAAAGCATTTTTTAAAAGATAATAATTTTATCATTCATTTTATTCATCTAGAATAAATATATATTTCTTATACTTTGGCCTCTTAGAGAACTGATCATTTTCCAGGTTTTCGTAAGTTTATTATCAATAGGATTCCAGAAGACAAACAAATCAATATGGATTTCCAGTGCTTCCTTCTGTAGAAGTCTTTTTTACATATGAAAGATTCTGACTTATTTGTAAGGTTTAACCCTGAAATGGCAGAAAGTACCTGATCACCAATGAAAGGCTTTTCATCCCCCTGGATCTATATGACAGCCAATAACTAAAATAAGTCTTCCCCCAAGAAAAGAAATGTACAGCTGGTATTTGCATTGTGGAGTTGCCCTTGGGGAAGCAATATTCTTCTTGCTCAAAGAGGGAAAGTGACACATTGTTAATCCCCCTGCCAATTCAAACACTCTGATATCTTACCAAACTGTTATATAATGAGTAAGTAGTGTTTAAAAGATTATCCAAATATGTCCAGATATTCAAGGAGTCAGGAATAATTGAAATATTGAAACAGATTATGATCAGCTTACAGGGAAATCAAGACTATAAGAAGCAGATATTGATCAAAAGAGCCAGGTATCTGGGTATTTGACAAAGTAAAATAACCAGTGACTCTTCTGCTAATTCCCTAATGCTTCCACGGGGTGGAGGGTAGAAAGGCATCAGTCTAAAACCTTGAATATGCTAAGTAAATTTTTGGTTTTGTTTCATTCCATTCTCTGAGTTTCCATTTGGGGACAAGAACTAGCTGTATTCTAGGAAAGAGTATTAATCACTGAAAGACTGAATCTGGAAAATCTATCAGATGTAAAAGAACATCATGGCTGGTCTTGCCACTCAGCATTTTGTCATCTGTCATTTGTCATCATTATATCTGATGGACCAAGTTCACTCACTATAAAATAAGAGATTACCTATCAGACAGCTTAAAATAAGAGAGTCTAGATAGTTCCTAAACCAAATAAAAGTATTAGAGCAGATATCAAAGGCAATTCATGCAGGTGAGAAGTCTCATGGTGTAATGAGGAAATCACTGAGGACACAATGAAGATGCAGGGTCTAGAAAGGGGAAATGTTCCTGTTTTTACGGGAACTCCAATCAGTGAGGATGAAGATTAGAGGAGGAACTTAACCAAGGTCTCTGATTCTCCTTCACTGAGTCCTCAAAGTCAAGCAAACTTGAGAAGAAAACTCAAAGGAACTGTCAAGTTAAAAAAAATTCTTTACGCCCTAAGCTCCTTGTGGTCTGGGTTGCCTGGGGACTTGTATTAAACTTTGCAAAATGGCTTTCTGTGTTTATTCTAGAGAGACCAGTGGAACACAAAAACTCTTTGTCACCTCTCAGATTTCTCAGAAAGACCAATGCCAGAAATCACTTCATGAAAGGAATACTTGTTCTCCTTAGTTTTTTTGAAAAAATTTTGTAATAATCAATGTGATAGTCCTGGATGTCTCTATAGATGGACCCATCCAATAGAGACATGGCTAAAAATCTCTATCAGGAATCATTCCAGTCCTGGCCAGGATTTGTTGGCCCTACAGAACTCCAGGAGGTAGCTAAGAGAAGCTAATGCAGGATGACTTTTTAAGAAGATCTAAAAATGAACATGGATAAAACCACAGCAAGCATCTAAGAGACCACTCACTGTAGAAATACTGCTAGAAGCCTCACACACACACCCTTCTGTGCCATGTGTCTTTTTATTAAGATATTATTTATTTATTTATTTATTTGAGAGACAGAGAGAGTGCACAGAGGGAGAGGGAGAGGCAGACTCGCCACTGAACACAGAACCCTACACGGGGCTCAATCCCAGGACCCTGACATCATGACCTGAGCCGAAGGCAACTTAACCGACTAAGCCACCCAGGCTCCCAATGTTTCTTCTAAGTATACAGTCCATAAAGTCACCACAAATACTGAATAAGTGAATATTGAACTCTTATTACTCCTAAGGGAAAGACAAGGTACGTCCCTTGAGTCTCAGGTATATTTTTCAGGAAACCTAGAGCCTCCTGGTAGTTTTCCAAATTCAACTCAGCCCTTGCAAGAAGGATTTACCCTATTGTCAAGTTTAGATCTTACTTATTTTTCCTTCTTGCCATTGCAAATACTGTCAACAGTTTGCCCCAAATCTAATGTTTATTTTTGTCATAAAACATACTTTTCAGAGGTGCCTGCGTGGCTCAGTCCTTAAGTGTCTGCCTTCAGCTCAGGTCATGATCCCAGGGTCCTGGGATTGAGCCCCACATTGGGTTCCCTGCTCCCTGGGAAGCCTGCTTCTCCCTCTCCCACTCCCCTTGCTTGGGCTTGCTCTCTTGCTGTGTCTCTCTCTGTGTGTCAAATAAATAAATAAAATCTTTAAAAAAATAACATTCTTTTCAAACTATTTTTGTCCCACAAATGGAATCATGCTCAAATTCAAAGAACAACACTACACTGAAAGTTCACATGTGCATACTGTTTGTAAATATCACAAACATCCTAAATAGGATAATAAGCCTAGAAGTATGAGCATCCCAAATATCCAGCACATTGGTATTAGAAAAGAGAGAAGATCTATAAAGGGAACTGGGAGGAATGGCTTTGGGGACAAATAAAGAAGGGAAAAGTCCCCAGCCACCTCCCTTTAAAACGTGAACCCTCTCAAGTGTTACAGGTTTTCTGCAGCCATACTTCCTTACGGCCATTACCTAAAAAATACAATTTTTAGTTAAGGAAAGAAAAAGAAATAGAATTGTTTTAAAATAAGTATAATACTTGAAACAAAAGGGTTGAAAAAATAACCTAAAAAGTTAAGAACATGAATGAAAAATTCTGAAAGCTGAGTATAAAATCGGAAGAGAATCAAAGTAATATGGATGATTCTTTTAAAATAAGAAAGATTAAAATCTCATACAATATAAAGAAAGAAATTAAGAATATGAAAACAAGTCAAACACATTTAAAGAAAGAAACAGAAAAGTTTTGAAATAGAAAATAACTAAACATTCATAGAATACATTAAAAATAAGAAGTGAGAAATATTAAAGGGCCACCATAAACAGTGGATGAGTTAAAAAAAAAAAAAAAAAAGAAAAGCAGTAAGTTATAGAAAAAAAAAACCGGGCGCCTGGGTGGCTCAGTCGTTAAGCATCTGCCTTCGGCTCAGATCATGGTCCCGGGGTCCTGGGATCGAGCCCCGCATCGGGCTCCCTGCTCAATGGGAAGCCTGCTTCTCCTTCTCCCACTCCCCCTGCTTGTGTTTCCTCTCTTGCTGTGTCTCTCTCTGTCAAATAAATAAATAAAATCTTTAAAAAAAAAAAGAAAAAAGAAAAACAGTAGTACAAAAATATCCAAGGGCAGATTCAATAAGGGAAGTACACCCCAAAGAGGTGAATATACAGCAGTGTCAATGAAAAAGCATTTCAAATGCTGAAGTTGCAGACTAATTGAAGTAACCTTTTAATGGAATGAAATAAAGAGATTGTAGCTAAAGAATGGAAGGAGGAGATGCTTCAAAAATGTATAAATGGAACGTGTATCCCACGATTCAGTGGGTTCCAACTCTGTCTTCAGCATGAAATACTTGCTGATGTGTTCGGGTGCAGAGTGCATTGCAAAGCCTTGATCTTCCCTCGCTCCCCTGAGTACAGACTGGGGCACCACGACTTTGGTGGCTCTTCTGGAACACCTGTTTGGATGAGATATGCATAACCCACAGGAAAACCCCAGGCCAAGCAGGAAAGGCAAGCACACAGGACAGAGGGCTCCCCACAGAATAATCCATGGAAACTAAGTGCTAGAAAACCAGAACAGTGAGATTTTCACATAAAACTCTGCTGAAGGGTGGAGGCTTCCATGCTAATCATCCAAACTGAAGAGTTGGCACACACACAACCTTAATAATTTTTTTGGTTTCCATCAAGCAACACCATATGTTATTAAAACAAGAATATAATTTGTTTCAATTACAATTATCAGGAGAATCCCAGAGGGGACCAATTTCAATGATATAAAATGAAATCACTACTGTATGGCACCCCAGAATCAGGGAAGTGTTGAAGTCTTTATGTGAACACACACACACACACACACACACACACACACACACACACACACCCCTTAACTATCCTGGGAACCAAAAAGTAAAGATTCCAGGCCATAATGTGGATGAAACCAAGTCAGACTCAAAGAGCAGACTGTGGGTATAATAAGACAGATAAAGTTTCTCGTTTTCATCCTCTCCGTACACAGAGGATTTAAATATACCCAGAGTCATGAATGAAATACATACACACTCAAAATTAAGGAATAATATATATTACTCAATTATCTATTTAAGGATGCCTGGGTGGCTCAGTTGGTTGAGCGACTGCCTTCGGCTCAGGTCATAGTCCTGGAGTCCCGGGATCGAGTCCCACATCGGGCTCCCTGCTCAGGTGGGGGTCTGCTTCTCCCTCTGACCCTCTTCCCTCTCGTGCTCTCTGTCTCTCAGTCTCTCTCTCTCAAATAAATAAATAAAATCTTTAAAAAAATAAAATAAAACTATATTTCAATTATCTATTTAAGTTTAAGATTTAATAAAATATTTTATTCATTATGAGACACTGGCATAGCCTTAGCTGAAAAATAGGTTTCTTTCTCAATAAATATATATTCCTTGTAATTACCCAATGTAGGAAACTGAGCAAACAGCTACAGTGATTACATTTTTTCCGCATTGAGAGAACACACAGAAGAACGGAATGTAGAGGAACAATCATAAATGTAAGGGCCTATCACACTCTAAAAAGATTTGCCATTTTAATTTTCTGGCACTTTACCAGTTACTTTCAATTTTCTCCCACTTATTGACTTATTTCTTCAATTTTTCCTACTCAAAGGAAAGCTCTTCTTTTTTTTTATTTTATTATGTTATGTTAATCGCCATACATTACATCATTAGTTTTTGATGTAGTGTTTGCGTATAACACCCAGTGCTCCATGCAGTACGTGCCCTCTTTAATACTCATCACCAGGCTAACCCATCCCCCCACCCCCTCCCCTCTAGAACCCTCAGTTTGTTTCTCAGACTCCATTGTCTCTCATGGTTCGTCTCCCCCTCCGGTTCCCCCCCTTCATTTTTCCCTTCCTACTATCTTCTTTTTTTTTTAACATATAATGTATTATTTGTTTCAGAGGTACAGGTCTGTGATTCAACAGTCTTGCACAATTCACAGCACTCACCATAGCACATACCCTCCCCAATGTCTATCACCCAGCCACCCCATCCCTCCCACCCCCCACGACTCCAGCAACCCTCCGTTTGTTTCCTGAGATTAAGAATTCCTCATCTTCTTAGTCTGAAATCATACAATTTTCATTTTGTGCTCGTCCTTTTTTTTCTATGGATTAGCATGAAATTAGCACAATGAGGCAGAATGCACCTGGGATTTGTAGCTAATACCCAAACCTAAGGAACACCCCTGCCATTGACTGCAACACCAGTGGCCCATCCAACCCCAGTTTCAGGTCCTCCACTTGTATGTGGAGTAGTAACACAGTTAGTCTCACAAATTTGCTTTGCAAAGATTTAGTGTGTATGATATCCACTTGTTTTTATATTTTTAATTTTGTTAAATGGATGGGAGGAAATCCATAGCAACACTGTACTGAACGTGCTAAACAACATGGTGGCCTCATTTTCTATTTTATTGTTGTATAGTCAAAAGATAAACATACAATGATAATTATAAAGAGGCAACTACAACTCTCCTCAAGTGGATGCAGAACATGTCATTATGACTTTAGGGGCCCGGTGCTCAGCCAGGAGGTTCAGCCGACTTACAGGAAAGCCCACAGAGGCGGGAAAAGGTGGGATGTGCCAGTTGTTTGTAAATAAGCTGCTTTCTTCATTTGTCCTTGGTGCTATATCCTTTCTTACTTAAAATTAAAGTGTTGGGATAAAGTCAATGCCATTATAACAAGCTGATCATTCTGTCTTCATATTTTTCAAAGCTTCATTCAAGAGCCTTTTGAAAAACACCTTGGTTTTCCATTAAAATTCAATTTGTTGATTTATGTATTTCAAGATGGGACTTCAGAGATCATTTTAAGAAATCAAAAGCTCTATTTTTTGAGACATGGTTCTTTGAAAAGCTTGATCCATTGGGTACATACTGGTTTTCGAGTTTGGTTGCTGTTTCCTTTAAAAAATATAAATTCCCTAAGATAAAAAAGTACTCCTGCATGGGTTCACTTTGAAGACAGATCTTTTCAATATTATATTCTTAAAATGGCAAAATTCATCTTTTAGCTGATCTAAAGAATTCAAAGGAAGTTAACATATGCTTTTTTCAAGATCATAAATGTTTCTTTTTTCACACAAGGATCAGAAGAAAATCTTGATTGCCAAAAATACTTTTAAAATTCTACTATATATGTATAGATTGTGGGAAAAGAAAAGGTCAAAGTCACGAAATTTTTGACAAGATAAAATAGATGAAAGAACACACTTTAGATTCATGGTAGTTGTGACCACTATATAAACGTTAAGCGCCCAAATTAAATGTCATCGGACTCTTGGGTCACCATTTACTTTAGAGAGTTTCATTTCTTTTGTAAGATTCATAAAAGAAAGCCAATGCCTCAAAAGGTTCCTTGGTCTGAATGATTCTTCAGAAGAAAACACCTAAGAGGAGGATTACATTTTCAAGAAAGATAACCAAATCTATAAAGATAAGGAAGGCAGAACCATCAGATGTAACTGCAGAAATGGATTTTGAGGCTCTAAAAGGCATATTCTTTTTAAGAGTTATTGCTACAAAAAAAAAAAAAAATGGGCTCCCCTAGATGTGAATTTGTTTGGTCCTGATTCAAACAAACAAACAAAAAAATCTAAAAAAAAAAAAAAACGTATAGGGCAGTTGGGAAAAATCCAAATGCTGACAAACTATTTTACGACATTAAGGAATAACTGCTATTTTTTAAGTATGATAATATTACAGTAGTTTCATTTCTTAAAAGATGAACTTTCCTTTCAGAGATATGTACTGAAGTATTTAGGAAGTGCTATGATGTCTAAGAGTTGCCTCAAAATAATCCCTTGATGGAGGAAAGTATATTGAAACAAGATTAGCTATATGTCGATAATCACTGAAGATGAGTGACGGCACTCAGGTGTGCGTCATAATATTATCTCTGATTTTATAGATGTTTGCAACTTTTATTAATAAATTTTTTAACAAGTATTATCCCTTCTCAATATTTTTGTTGTGATAAATATTACATTTCGATTTGAAATATCTTAAATAAATTTCATGACTCCAATCCTTTTAATTTTAGACTTGGCATTTTATTAAATAAATCATCCTTCATATGGCATCCTACACCATTCCTAGCAGGTAAACCGCAAAAATACATTCACATTGAAATGTAAAATTAAAAATGAACATATCTTCCCATCATCTACTGTATGATATATTTGCAAGTATATCGTATACTGCAAGGGCTTCATAGATTATAACTCATAAATGATTTGGCTAAAACATATTTATATATAAATAAAGATCCTATAATCTGTAAAGATATATATTCTTATCTTAGGAAATGCAAGGAGACAAAGCCTTAAGGTGGAACTGAAAATCCAAGTATTCCATTGGCAATTTTAATAATTGTACACCACAGTGATACTTCTGGGTTTTGAACTAATTAATTCATTATGCTCTTCTCACATTTATGAACGGGAGAAGGAAACATCATTCATTTAGCTCATCACCTGCTCCATTTTGTGTGCAATGTAGCCTACAGATATGTATGTTATTTTCATCTCTCCCGGTGTTGCAGGCAACTGCGGGAAACAAACCGCTGGGATTCAACATGTAATCAATATCTTGTACATTAAAGCTCAGCATCTCTCTGTACAGCCACAGAACATTTAATCACTGCCAGCCATCCTGTGTGATTCTAGAGTGTACAGCGTACTCCTCGATAAATATTTTATGCTTCTCTTCAGAGGTTTATTTCTATTACCTCTAAAATACCAGGGAAGTAGCCTCTTTATCATTCTCCCCTTTTGTCAACTCTAGCAGTAGCCATTAGGATGGCATTTATCTCCTTCCTCAGAATGAACTTGATTTTGCGATTCTTAGTTTAACATATAAATATAGGGAAGTTTTTATTTTGCCCTGGTACCTGTTTCCAAAGTGCTCCATAGTGGGTTTGTCCTGTGAAAAATTGTTTGAATACTGTTTGCATTCCTAAGAGCTCCTCAGAGGAGTTCCCATAATGGCTTTGTTGTGTAAGAGTGTCTTATCACATTCATTTTTAAACGTGTAGTAATGAATATGGAAAGGGCGAATCTGGTCCTTTCACAGATGTTTTCCTAAATGCCAATCAGACTCAAGTAAATAAATAACCCCGAAAGCACACAAAGTAAAAGTAAGATTAAGTCTAACTTGCCCTTTGATTTTAAATAATGCAATAGGAATAGAAACAAGGAAGTTTTTTTCACTAAAAAAAATCTACTTCCTCAGACCAGAACTCTCTGAGTGGGTTCAGCATGTGGGTAACAATCATTGCCGCAGCACAAAGCAAAACCTAGCTATTTATGATTCATTTTCTATTTTTATTTATAACAAGAAAAAGATCCAAAATATTTGGACTTTACTTCATGATTTTAAAAAATAATCCACTTAATCATTTTACCTGATAACTACTTGAAGGCCAAAAGCCTAAATACTGATGTCCCCCAGTGTTGTTCCTCTTTTTATGGGCCCGTTTGCCCTACACTAAATAGCTGGAGAAAATACAAAGCACCTGATTCATTAAGCTGGAAACATATTGTCCCTACAGCAGGATGGGATGGTAATTTACTACACACAGCCAGAAAAGACACACTTTACAACATAGATTTGCAGCTTTTAACCTGGAAACTTAATAGCCAAGGCAATTCTGCTTATTTTGTTTCCCTTCAAATCCGAAAGAAAGCAATATCTACTTTGTTACAAAACAGAGCAGGCCATATTTTATATTGCCATAGTCAATTATGTGAGGCTGTGTAACCTTTCCCAGCTATTATACTCTTCAAATCTTTCTGTGCTAATGTTGCCAACACAATGCAGAGGCAGCTTCAAAGCATCTTTGCAGTGCTAGAAAGGAAAGAAGCTGGCACTGCTCAGAGACTACGCTGAGATGACCAGATTTCTAATTTATAAAACTGGGACAGCACACGTCAGGGGAACATCATCGGGGGTTTTGTGAAGGTATATCTCCAGCTATTTCCTTTTGTCAAGTAAGGACTTGTTTACTGGGGGGAAAAAAGGGAGAGAAAGAGAAAGAAAAAACCTGAAAGGTTTTGTTGAGAGAAGCAGGCAAAACAAAACAAAACAAAATCCACATTCAATTAAACTGAAAGCTATAAGATTTAATATTCACCTTCAAGACAATGTTGTGCTCCAACGTACAGATCTGAGAGAATCATACTGACAAGGCAGATGGAGAGACCTACACGCACATTCATCAGACTCACCTTCAAGTCCCATTAGACCTTGGTTGTAAAAAAACATTCACTATAGGAAGGAAATGATACAGTTGTAAAAACGATGGACCTCCCATTGTTATAACTACTGAGGATCTCTTGGGTTACTTGGACACTTTTACTCCATCTCATGTATCTTGCAAACTACAACATAACTCCTGATAACACCAGATCACCAACCTCTGGAAGTCAGCAGGTGGGATGATTTGGGCATCAGTCTGCGGAGGAGGGTGGGAGTCCACTACAGGCAAATGACACAACACGTTCAGCTCATTAAATAAAACAATTCACACGACTTCCTAGATTTTCACATCACTTTTTCATTCATTTTGTAGACAGCGGTTTTCAAACACGGTCTCATCGAATATCTTGTTTGATTTCTGCAACTCAGGAAAATGGTGAGCTAATGTTAGTCTGCCCATTTCAAAGAGGAGGCAATGTGGACTCAGAGAAGTTTTGTGGCTTGTCTCAGGTCACACAAACTACAAAGCAGAGGAACAGGGCCCAGAAGTCTGCTCTTCTAACCCACGGATGAATGCACTTTCCTTTAGCTTCTCGCAAATGGATTTTGGGAACAACAAACATTGAGATTACTTATAGGGCATCATTTTTCACATTTTCTCAGGGGAAAGCAGAGAGAAATGCTCAGGTATGTATGAGTTAGACAGAATGGAGCTTTTCCTAGGATGATTTTGAACTGTTTAAACCATATTTTGCTTTGTTCTTGCAGACACATTACTTACAACTTACATAACAATTTGCTGGCTCTTTAGAAAGAGGGAAATGTAAACTATCCATCATGAATCGTACTAAAAGCTATGTTTTAAATGGAAGTGCCTAATGTGGTTGTTTAAATTCAGCAATATATTAACGTTCAGAAGCCTAATTTAGGAGAAAATAATTCTCAAACATAAGATAGATTCACAATGGGGGACCAAAACAAATAAGCTTTTATTTAGCCCTCAATATTAAGGTTTTCACAAGACATAATGAAATAGCCAAGAAGAAATCATGCTTGAGAGAGAGACTTCCATTGTGCAATGAAGGAGACAGATTTCTACTCTCTCCTACACTTGTATTTCTGTTTTTGTAAACAGCTTATGGACACTGCCTCAGCTAACACCTCAAAGCTTCCCTATGCATTGTTCTTTTGACAATGTTATTGTTATTCTGTGAATGTCAAACAACAGAAATAGGAACATAACATTGAAACCGGCTGTGGTCCCACCTACAAATTGCCAGCATCATCTAAAAACAAAGACAGCTCTTAACTTGATAACAAGTGAATCTTTCAAAGAATTGTCTTTGTTCTTCGGTCTTACATTTTTGTGACCTTAAATGAAATGGTATGTCCTTCAAATAAATACCAAACCCAACGTCTAAGGTATGCGATGTCAAAGAGACGATTCATTTACAATGCATCAGAGTATGAAAGCACAACAGCAAGTCTTCACCAAGAACACAGAATAGTGGTTTCATGACATCCTTGACTGTGAGAATAATTGCTACCAAGTCTCATGCTGAACACGAAAGTGATCAGTTTATAAGCCAACTCGCTAAAACAAAATTCATCTGGCTGTGGAATCTGATGATCCTGGCTAGTTCTGTTCATCTGCCTCATCAGATACCTTCTTCCTTCTTCACTGTTCCATGGACATCCCCCTGAATTTGACTTCTTCACTCCACTCGGACGTACGCGTCTTCAAATTAGAATTTGCTGATTTAAGTGTATAAGGTTATATAGCATCCATAAATTCAAAACTACCATAACAAGCGTGATGCTGTCAGGCTATACAGTAGGATCTGAGCATTTCACTTACTTCACAATTGAACTTGGATGCTCCTTGAATCCTCATGGTAATGAACTGACTTAAGGGGATTAGCTAGGATGACATCATCAGAGAGAATTGTCAGATATTTGATCTCCCACCCTTTTAATAAGCACCATTTTATCCCATGTCATTAGACTGCTTATATCCACATTTTGTCATCTTCTTTACTTCATCTAAGCACTCCACACATTTCTAAGTTGAAATTACAATCGCCTCAGTGTCTACCTCAGCCATTTTTACACTCCTGCATCTGTCCGTGGGAGAGTCGGGAATCTTTATGCATCCCTCTTTATCTAAACATAAAAAATGCCTCAATTTCTATTCTTCTGTTAAAGCACAATACTGAAATGACACAGGAAAAAAATTATTGAGCCATACTTACATTTCTGGCAATATCTAACATAATTTTAAGGTAGAGCCAGAGATTCTCCAACCAGGTTAGATCATTGGAGGTCCAGCCCATTTAAAGATGTCTGACCATCTGAATTGAAGTGCAACTTTCTCTCTCTCCCAGATCAGAGAGATTTTAAACCCCTCTTGTGCAGAAATATGAGGCACACAGAATTGCTTGTCACACATGCAAATTCAAGTACATTTTAATTTAGATATCATGGACTTATAATATTATATCAGTTTCAGGTATACAATCAACATTTGCACATATTGCAAAATGATTACCACAATAAGTCTAGTTAACATCTATCACCATAGTTTTAAATTTTTTCTCATGATGAAAACTTTTAAGCCTAGCAACTTTCAAATATGAAGTACAGTTGCTATGTTGTATTTATTTTCTGTTAGAAATTTATTAGAATTTATTATTATAGCGGCACCTGGGTGGCTCAGTCATTAAGCATCTGCCTTCCGCTCAGGTCATGATCCCAGGGTCCTGGGATCGAGCCCCGCATCGGGCTCCCTGCTTGGCAGGAAGCCTGGTTCTCTCTCTCTCTCCCACTCCCCCTGCTTATGTTCCTTCTCTTGCTTTGTCTCTCTCTGTCAAATAAATAAATAAAATCTCTAAAAAAAATTTTTTTAAAGAATTTATCATTATATAGAAATTTAAACCTATTTATTTTATAGTTAGAAGTCTGTACTTTTTAACTTTCTTCCCCCATTTTGCTCCCCCACCCCACCCTAACCCCATCTACCTCTGGCAATCACTAATCTGTTCTCTGTATCCATGAGAAGTACATTATCTCAACCTAAACAAGGAAGGGCTCTGAAAATTCTGTTTTTGGTAATGCCTTGTAATGCCTTTTATCATCTCCCTCCTTTCAAACTAAATCTTAATATCCACTATCCTGGTGAGATGGATACCACAGCCAAAAATGCACAGAGAAAAGACCACATGCTTTTTTGAATTTTGAGTTTTCTGATACTCATTCCCCATAATTAAAAATAAATTTAAGATTTATTTTATTTATTTGAGAGAGGAAAAGAGAGAGAGAGCATGCACACATGAGTGGGGGGTGGGGCAGAAGGAAGAATCTTTGAGCAGACTCGCCATTGAACACAGAGCCCCACATGAGGCTCAATTCACTGACCCATAAGATCATGAGCTGAGGGGCACCTGGGTGGCTCAGTCGTTAAGCGTCTGCCTTCGGCTCAGGTCATGGTCCCAGGGTCCTGGGATTGAGCCCCACATCGGGCTCCCTGCTCCGCGGGAAGCCTGCTTCTCCCTCTCCCGCTCCCCCTGCTTGTGTTCCCTCTCTCACTGTGTCTCTCTCTGTCAAATAAATAAATAAAATCTTAAAAAAAAAAAAAAAAAGATCATGACCTGAGTCAAAACCAAGAGTCGGACACCCAACCGACTGAGCCACACAGGAGACCCCAGAATTAAAACTTTTTTAAGTACAATCTTTATAATACCTGATTTTTCTCTTAATGTGTAACACTGAGTAGATTGCAACTGTATTTCATTCTCCAAAATCTCCGTCCCTCTTGGGTCTCAAAAAGTATTTTCTCACAAGGCTATTACTTCTGCTATGGACTACAAAAGGGTATTTTGAAACTCCCAAAGCTGAGAATTTCTTTCCCTTCACATTTCTGTGGCACCACCATTCAGCAGGCAGTAAATATATAGAGAATGAATTCACGGAGGAGAATAAAGGGTGGTGGGAAATACTGATTTCTTAAAATTGGTTAAGAGTTGGTCATATTTTGCCTTCACATCATCACATTTCCTGACGTAAACCACTCTGTTGAACAATCACAGCCTATGAGACTGGAAGGTCATATTTCACTAAGGAAGATTAATAGATGTGGTTATCTCTCTTTTTTTCCCAAATAAGTCACTTGACCCCCACCACCTCACAAGGAGCATCCTCCTCCTCCTGAGATCACACACACACACACACAAGCACACACACCACTGCCTGAAATCCAGTCTGATGAGGTCTCAGTCTTGTGTCCAAACACCAAAGAGAAGCCTGGCACCTAATGAGGAGGATGCTTCTGCTGCTTCTCTTTACCACCCAGTGGGGCTGCCTTCAGCAATCCTGCACCCTCTGGTGGATAAGGTTTTTCTACTGATGCCAGATACCCTCTCTGGTCCAGGTCCTCAGACAAGCTGCAGTGGAGCGCCATGTCAGAAGTTTATTTAATTCCACCCTCTCATGCTCAGCCAGTGTTCTTCGTAGCACAACCATCGTGCCAAGGTGGCTGAATCGAGAAAACTTTCCAGCATTGGCTGTGTGGACACCATTTCACTCCTTGAACTCAAGGAGTCCATGCCTTGAGTTTGGGTCACCTGCCTAGACTCACACTTTTCTCAAAGAAGTTGTATTTCGAGAGATTTCATCCCCTCTCCTTCCATAAGACCTCAGCCGATGCTGTTATAACCCACACTGAGAGCTCTGTAAGTTGATCTGAGGAGAATTTGGGTACCTTAACTCTCTAAGGATGGTGGGTTCCTGATGTAAATGAATCCACATCACGCCAGTGATCAGCTTCACATATTAGAGGACTCAACAAATGGCAATCCCACAAAGTCACAAGAAATGCTGGTTTTACCAAATCCCAGAAAAATGGCTGCTAACCTGTCAACTTTTGGATCACCTAATGCCTAAGTGTATTTCCAAGTATAAAAGTATTTTCCAACTACATAATCACAAAGTGAAGAAGGTAAGAGTTTGGACATGTTACAAGGTTAAAAAAGAAAAAAACTCTGTGGAAAAGATAAATGAGCCTACTATATGCATATGTACAGTCATGTAAATAGCCACTCATAAACTTTCTCAGGGAGAATAATAACTTATACCAACTGAGTAGCTAACAATTCTGATTTCATTTTTTTGGCTTTCTTGGAAACCCTCTATTTCTAAAATGATTTCTAGCCTCACACGCTGGAGCCCCAGAAGGCTATTTTGTTCAGCCAGAGCTGTTTGTGATTTTTAGTTTAGAAGCAGCAATGTATACACGTGCACTAAAGCTCCTCCTTCTTCTCCCTCACGAAAACCCAAATGCGTGGTACTCTCAGCTGGGCGAGCACATAAGCCATGACCATGAGCAAACCCTTTTTCTAGGAATTACTTTTCCAAGTAGAGGGATTTAGAGGTTTCGGGACAAGTACCACACTAAACACTTACTTGATATGGCAACGCAATATTGCCAGGGTTGGAGCCAACCCAAAGGAGAACCAGTCCAGCAAGACTCAGAAGCACCATTTCTTGGTGGGTGTGCATAAAAGCGTGAGGTGACATCCTAAAGGAATAATGCAAGACAGGCGGTCCTCTCAAGGTCACAAGAGAAAAACACTTGAAGCCTCTAGTTCTCAGAAGAGGACAGGTTGTTTAAAGAAACTGTGTATTGTTCACATGTTCACCACCGTTAGCAGCCCTGTTTCACCTCACCTTCTGCATAATAAGCATCCATATATGTGTATTCCCTGGATTCCTATTACCAGTCACTGTGTAGATCAGGGACAGATCAGCGGTGAAGAAATAGCTTGCTGCAGCCACCTTCTGACCTCCATTATGCATAAAGCCATTTAGCCACAAACAAAACTTTTGTTAAAAAAAAAAAGTGAAGGTCTGAACAGAGCATATATGCAGAAGAGAAAAACAACAGACAAAATAGCTCCCAGCCCCTACAGCCTTGGAGGAAAATATTGTTTGTGCCTCTTAGTATTTCCATACCGTTCATCTCATTGGCAAGAGGCACCCTGTGGGAACAGACTATCTCCGCTCCATGTGTGCTCCAGCCCTCCTCTCTTGGTCTACATTTTGCTGAAGGTTTGGCCTCTGGTTATTTTGGCACAGACTGAGAAATGAAGGGGTAGAATCTGCATTTATGTCACAATTTCAGTAATCTGAGTGCCATTTTCACATTTGAAATATTAAGTATATCAAATGATCTCTGAAAAGGGGAGACAGTCAATGACAGTCTACTTTTTACTTTTTTGGAAGATCTGCAAACCCAATCACTCGCTCATACACACGCGTTCACTGCAAACTTAGGACGCAGAATGAAAGACAGGTGTAAGAAGGCGGGAAATTCTAGAAGTTAAAAACAAAACCTTTGTGTATAACTTTAAACAAGCTACCTTCCCAAAATGAAGCTCAAGTTAAGAGATACAAGTTTGGGAATGTCTCCAAGAAAGTGCCAAGTAAGCTTAGAAACTAAAGCAGGGTGGACTCAAAAGAACTGTTCTCAAAATAAGAATAACAACAACTACTTCGCAAAGCAAAGGTATCCAATTTACCTTCCCAGGTAAGGAATACAGAGGTGATATATGTTATTTTTTCCAAACTTGCACATTTTAGGATTACTTAGTGAAGAAAATAAAATACAAAAACTGGTCTAGGGGCGCCTGGGTGGCTCAGTCAGTTCAGCGTCTGCCTTCGGCTCAGGTCATGATCTCAGGGTCCTGGGATCAAGCCCCACGTGGGGCTCCCTGCTCAGCGGGGAGCCTGCTTCTCCCTCTCCCTCTGTCACCCCCACTCCAGCTCTCTCTCTCTCCTCTCAAATAAATAAATAAAATCTTTAAAAAACCTGATTCTAAAACATGTTAAATGATAAGAAAAAACACTGGAAGAAAATTTAAAACAAAACTTTTTAAATAAGATTTTATTTGAGGGGCGCCTGGGTGGCTCAGTCATTAAGCGTCCGCCTTCGGCTCAGGTCATGATCCCAGGGTCCTGGGATCGAGCCCCACATCGGGCTCCCTGCTCCACAGGAAGCCTGCTTCTCCGGCTCCCACTCCCCCTGCTTGTGTTCCCTCTCTCACTGTGTCTCTCTCTGTCAAATAAATAAATAAAATCTTTAAAAAAAAAAGATTTAATTTGAATGATACAATTTTTCATTAGTATTTTTCTTCTATGTGTCTGTATTTTCCAAATCCCCTTTAACACACATAGTAACAGGAACTTTCCAGAATGCTCCGTGAGGAGCAGAGGAGTAGTGCCTGCCCGAGCTGCCATCAGCAGGGCGCCCCTTCCCGCTCCCCCGCACTGGTCTCAGCCTCCTCACTGGCTAGAGAAAATGGCGAACGAAACCATTGACTATGATGTTGTGGGGGTCAAACCCAACGCCACCCAGGAAGAACTGGAAAAGACTTACAGGAAACTGGCCCTGCAGTACCACCTTGATAAAAATCCAAATGAAGGAGAGAAGTTTAAACAGATTTCTCAGACTTATGAAGTACTCTGACGCAAAGAAAAGGGAATTACAGGGTAAAGGAGGAGAACAGGCAATTAAAGAATTTAAACAATTAAAGAGAACAGGCAAATTAAAGTGGAGCTGGTGGTGGTTTTGCTCCCCCATGGACATCTTTGATATGTTTTTTGGAGAAGGAGGAAGGATGCAGAGAGAAAGGAGAGGTAAAAATGTTGTGCATCAGCTCTCAGTCACCTTAGAAGATTTATATAATAGTACAACCCGAAATCTAGTTGTGCAAAAGAATGTGATTTGTGACAGATGTGAAGGCCAAGGTAGTAAGAAAGGAGCGGTAGAATGTTGTCCCAATTGCCGAGGTACTGGAATGCAAACAAGAATTCATCAGATAGGACCTGGAATGGTTCGGCAAATTCAGTCTGTGTGCATGGAGCACCAGGGCCACGGGGAACGGATCAGTCCTAAGCTGGAATGGAAGGAGACCATTTGAGAGAAGCTGGAATGGAAGGAGATCATTTGAGAGAAGAAGATTCTAGAAGTTCATATGGATAAAGGCATGAAAGACAGCCAGAAGATAACATTCTATGGTGAAGGAGACCAGGAACCAGGACTGGAACCAGGAAATATTATCACTGTTTTAGATCAGAAGGACCATGATGTTTTTACTCATCTAGAAGAAGACCTTTTCATGGGTATGGACATACAGCTGGTTGAAGCACTGTGCAGCTTTCAAAACCCAGTATCTACTCTTGACAACCAAACCATCACATCACCTCTCATCCAGGTCAGATTGTCAAGCATGGAGATCCAAGTGTGTGCTAGATGAAGCATGCTAATTTATCATAGACCATATGAGAAGAGTCCCCTAATCATTGAATTGAAGGTAAACTTTCCTGAGAATGGCTTTCTCGCTCCTGATAAGCTGTCTCTGCCAGAAAAACTCCTACCTGAGACAAAGGAAGTAGAATATACTGATGAAATGGACCAGGTAGAACGGGTGGGCTTTGGTCCAAATCAGGAAAGATGGTGCCATTACAATGGGGAAGCGTATGAGGAGGGTGAACCTCATCCTAGGGGTGGTGTTCAGTGTCAGGCCTCAACACAGCTGACATTTTATATGTCGTAGTGAGTGAAGGAAGGACTATAATCATAGCTCACTACTCGCTATTGTTTTTAATATTCAACTATCGTAGTGTTTTAAAAGTTAAATGAAGAATAAACTCAAATACAGAAGCTCAAAAAAATACACATAGTAACATTTATAAAGAGATTTCCAAATCTCCTTTAACACATATAGTAACATTTATAGTGGAAACAATTTATCATATTTTAATATCTGGGATTTTTCTCTTGCCCAGGTCTTGAAGATGTTTGGAGAGTGTCATGGCCTGAATGTCTGGGTCCCCCTCCAATCCATATGTGACAGTCACCCCCAATGTGACGGTGTTTAGAAACAGGACCTTTAAGAAGTGATGAGGTCGGGGCACCTGGGTGGCTCAGATGGTTAAGCGTCTGCCTTCGGCTCAGGTCATGATCCCAGGGTCCTGGGATCGAGTCCCACATCGGGCTCCCTGCTCCTTGGCAGCCTGCTTCTCCCTCTGCTTCTCTCTCTCTCTCTCTCTCTCTCTCTCCCCCTCTCTCCCTCTGTCTCTCATGAATAAATAAATAAAATCTTAAAAAAAAAAAAGAAGTGATGAGGTCATGAAGGTGGAGCCCTTATGAATGGGATTAGTGCCCTTACAAGAGAGCTCCCTTGTCCTTTCTGACTCACATTGTGAGGACAATGTGAGACGGTTGTCTATGAACCAGGAAGAGAGCTGTCTCCAGACTCAGAATCTGCAGGCACCTGATTTGGACTTCTAACCTTCAAAACTGAAAACAAAAATTCCATTATTTAAGAATTATTTTTTTAATTTCTTAAAATTTATTTGAGAGAGAAAGAATGAGTGAGAAAGCACCAACAGGGAGAGAGAGAGGCAGACTCCCCACTGAGCAGGAAGCCTGACCGGGGGCTCCACCCAGGACCCCAGGATCATGACCTGAGCCAAAGGCAGATGCTCAACCAACTGAGCTACCCAGGTGCCCCAAAATTCCATTTTTCCTAAGCTACCCCCTCTATGGTATCTTTGTTGTAACAGCCAGAACAGACTATAAGAGAGAAGATTTTATAGTAAAAATGAGATTGATTTTGTTATTTATTTATTCATACATCTTACCAAAAATAAAAGTATCCTCTTTGAAAGTAATTCAGTATTGAAATGAAATAAAGTGGATACAAAAATATAGAATCACCAGCCCAATTTTTTTAATCCAGAAACTTCACAAACGCAACAAACAGCCTTATAATGACAATGGCATCTACTGATAAAGCTCAATTTTCTGGATGGAAATTAAAAGCTCCATAAGCCTGGGGAGGTTTATTTTCTATGTCCCTCTTCTATTATATTGGCGTCATTTTGATCATCACTAAACTGGTAGTTGCTTTGCTCCTTCAAAGCTCTCACTAGAAAAAAAAAAAAATTCTCATCTATTTCATAATGAGAAGCCCTCAATCATTAGTCAAATGACCATATTCAAAACCTGTATTTTCCACAAAGCATACTACCATTTTAGCATTTTCCTTGATAAAGGATCTGCTTCATGATATGCCTCAGACTTCAAGCTATTTTCTTGTTATACACTTTTTAATGTGATCAAGGCTTCTCCTTGTAATTATTTCTTATGCTGTTGTAATTTTTCACTGGTCTTTTTAAATTCCAGTTGGTGTGGGGTCTGATCGCACACCTGATCTTCCAGGCACTCATTCATTTTGCAGTAACCCCTGGGCACCTTACTTCTCCTGACTTTCTCTTCCAGGATATTTTTTATTCTTGCTTTTTGCATCGTTCTACATGTTGCTCTGGAATGATTTATCATCCTTGTTGTTCTTAGGAATCACTTTTGTTCTAATTGCAAAGCTAAATAAATTGCACTCCTTCACTGTCACTTTGGAGAATTCTCTTTCAGTTGGACATTTCTAATTATGGCCTGGAGAGCTCCTAAAAATTAATGTCAGAATCACTGCATTTCAAGAGTATTACAAAGCTGTGTGAGCACAAAGATCTTTTTCATATATAAAAGCAAACCTCGGACATACTGCAGGTTCAATTCCAGAACTGGAATTGCAGTAAAACGCCTATCATGATCAAGAAAGTCAAATAAATTTTTGGTTTCCCAGTGCATATAAAAGTTTGCTGTAGTCTAGGAAGTGTGTAACAGCATTTGTCTAAAAATGTACACACCTTAATTTAAAAATATTTTATTGCTAACAAATGCTAAGCATCATCTGAGCTTTCAGTGAATCGTAACAATCACAGGTCACCATAACAAATATAATAATAATGAAAAAGTTTGAAATATTGTGAGAATTACCAAAATGTGACACAGAGACTCAAATAAGCAAATGCTGTTAGAAAAATGGTGTCCCCAGACTCCCTCCGTGCAGAGCTACCACAAACCTCCATCTGTATCTGCCCAGTGCACTAAAATCACGTGCAATAAAATGATAGCTGTAAAAACCAACAACTGGCTAATTTTACTCCTATAATGTAAAGGTTTTTCCATATGGTTCAACTATTTGGACTCTGCACGACTGTCTCATTCTCAACACCATGAAAGAAGTGGACAATGGTCAGACCACACATAAAAATTGAAGTCTAGCCTCCAGCCTACAACAGCTACTCCAAGAAACCAACCCACTCTCTGCAATAACCAATCCTGAAAGCTAGCCTACCATCTGCACATCAGACTTGTAGGAAGCCAGACCATTATCTCGAGCCACAGTCCAGGAAACCAAACAATAACCTACCTGCAGTAACCCACCCTAACTAGACAGGACTTGATTCATGACTGACAGCTACGCCAATTGTTGAGACCAGTCAGAGAAAGCCAAATATGCACATGGAACCAATCACATCAGATGCTTGCTTCCAGCTAGCCCACCTGCAGCTTCCCTGGGGCTGACACCCTCCAAGGAGGGCACACGGGGAGCCTTCCCTTTTTTCCTATAGAGCATCCCCACTCCCCTGCCTGCCTCTGAGTCTCTGCTAAACCCAAGGGATGGTGGCTGATCCCCTTGTTAGAACTGGAGCAAGCTCTGAATAAACAGCCTTTGCTTATTCTCATTCAGGTGGTCTTCATTTATATTCAACCTAACCTTCACAAACCCTGGAAGAGCTTAACTTTTAGATATAATGTAGAGGCTAACATGCCCACTTTATTTACTGTTTTATTATTCCTAGAGGGGTAAGGCTCAAACTTCTAAGTTTTGCTACATATTTTCCATCAAAGTCACACTTATTACAGTGGCTTTGTACTCGACACAAAATAATTATTGCCTTTTTATCTGAGGGCTTATATATTTACAAACTAATCTTTATTGGGTGTTTGCTCTGTGTGAAACACAGATAAACGAGATGTGATTTTAACGTAGATGGTCAGAGTCTGATGCCATCAACTATTTCAGTGAGTGTCACCCTATCACTTTTGCATGTCCAGTTGAGTACGACGCAATAGGAGTGTTATATATCTAACGGGAAAGTGTGGGCTTCGCCTCGGGTTCCCACCAGCTCCCATCTGGAAAAGTGGTTGAGGAAAATCAAAGTAGTGTAGCCCTCCACACTGACTTAGGACTGACACCTCAGGACCCTATCGAGATGGTTCTGGTTTCTAGAAATAGTAGTCTAGAGAGCCAAGTTGAAAAGAATCAGATCACCAGGGGCTTGATGAAAACACAGAACTCTGTGTCCTTAACAGGAAGCTTCATTTTTATCCTAGGCAAATATAGGACTTTCCTTTGGACTACTAGCTAAATCTCTGACGGCAAAGCCTATATCAAAGCTCAGAACTGGCTTAAAAGAACAAGAGGAAAGCCCTTTTGTACCTGTAACTTTTCCCCTCTAACTTCCGCACAATGTTGGTTGTTCCAGAGTGGACCCCGTTCCCTTTGGCGGCTCAGCAGCCCTTCCTCTGCTCACTCAGAAGTCAACGGAAAGCCCCGTGGGGAGTATCGCTGTCCCAGGAATTAACCATGCTGTTTTCACTCCTGCCTGAACACATGCAGATCAACGGTTTCCGATACAGAACCGGCAAGACCTCTTCCGCCATACCCCAGCTTAGTTATTCCACCATTTGTGAGAAAGGACAACTCCTCCATCAACGGACACACACAGTTGAGGAGAATACTAGAGCAGCCTTGCAGCAGAAGCATCAAAGAACAAGCAGCATAACAATGAGGTTGAACCAGTCTTGAAAAAAACAAACATGACAATTAAGAGGAAGAGTTATCTGGCAAACTAGCGTGCAGCTCAATAGCGGGGATCTATAAGGCACAGGAGTTCCGATGGAAGAGAATTACTGATCACCCCATGTGCTTGGCCCACTTATTTGTTTTTGTCTCTTTTTAACCCAACAGGAATGCAAAATCCCTGTGTGGTGTGGCTGCCGAAGAAAACTCTCAGTCCTTCTCATCGTGTGTCATGTAGGATGTTTTCTTTCTTTTTTTCTTTTTCCCCAAAGCTATACTTCCAAGAGCTCCTACTTCTGGCTACCTAGCTGAAAAGGAATATTTGTAAGTTTCAGTTACAAGGCCCAGCATGAGCATTCAAGAATATGCAAATTTCAGGCCCAAACTCCTGTGTGCTTGTCAAGCAAGGGCATCAAATTCACACCAGAGTCTGATTCTAAAATGAAAATATTATACAAAATATTTCGATTACCCACAAACTCATACAACTCTTTTGGAGGTGAATCTATGGAGAATACCTAAGTGATGGGTTTCCTAGTCATTAACACAGAGTTAGAAGATATATCCAGGAGATTTTTATTTCTTTTTTTTTTTTCTCCTTCTAGATGAATGACAGTGTCTCCTATTTTTCAAGACTCCTGGGAAGAATGCAACAGGTACCCTCTGGGACTCTTCCTCCAACCTTTAATGTAACCCACCTCCCTGTGGCCTTGTTATTAGTTTATGCATGTAGTAAGAAAAAAAAACTTCTGAGATATAAAAATCAGGGCATGGACATTGTTTAAGATGATACATTCACATGTACATATGAATCCTAATTTGAAAGACTGAATTTTATATTCCTTATGCCCATGAAGTGAACTAGAATGAGACATTCATGAGCCCTCCAGAAACAAATAAAGAAACTCATCTTAAAGTCACTTCCAATCTCATATGAAGTGTGATTTCTAACCCCATCATTATAATGACGAGAACTTGATTCAAACTTCCCTTCTGCTAAGCCTGCACCAAAGCATTTTATATTCTTCCAGATTCTTTATAGGCTTGTACTTGGTAATTAATCCCCCAAGTGTAATATAAAGGTAGGCTCATACAAATATCCAGTCTCCTAGAAACAGTCAGCTGAGGAGGTGCTCCAGGCAAGCAGATCAGCACGGAGCACTGGACTGGGAAATGGGAGCATGGAGCAGGGCAAAATCAGCCATTCTCTTTCCAGAGAAAGCAGAATCCACTGGCTAGATTTAAAATGGTCAAGAAACTTTATTGCCAGATTATTTCCACAATGTAAACACTATTAAAGGAAAAGAAACAGGAAACAAATTCAGTACCAGTGTGAATGTAAATAAGAGTCATGGGCAAAATCTGACCCCCTAGTCCTGGACTCATAAACCTCCCCTGTTTATGAGGACAAATGCCCCAGGCTGGATGACATCCAGGACCAATGACACCACACAGGCAATTGAACAGCTTCCAATCCATGACTCTTGTTCACTTTTTTGGGATGAGAATGTGTGGTTAAAAAGACGGACTTCTGAAAATTTTGCTCACACCAAAATTCTTCCCATAAAAGCCACTGTGAAGCTGGGGAATGATGATCTTGGGTTATTATCAGTGAATGACTCCTCAAAAGCTGGAAAAAGTAGATTCTTTTAAAAAGCATGTGTTCTTTGTAAATTTTTTTAGAATCCTAAGAACCAAGTAATATAAAAATTAACATGCTAAAATAATAGCAGTTATATGGGTAGAAGAATTGTTAGTAGATCAAGTATTTACTGATAATCACAATCTCACCACTAAATCATGTGTGTAAAGAGAACAGTTTTGAAATGTGGTTGTCATCACGCAGTTTCTCATCCGGAAAGAAAACAAAACATTTATGAAACAGTAAAGATAGCATGAATACCTTAATTGTGTCAATAGACTGGGTCTTTCCAGAGAAAAGGGAAATTGTTAAGGAAAAGGGTTTTCAGGCAAGACATTTGTGAAGGAGGCTAGAATTTCAGCTAACTCTTAAATGGTAAAATATAGAGAAACAGTCTAGCTCTGAAGAATCACGTGAATAACACTGAAACCATAAAAATGGTTGGGTACAACATCAACAAAAGGAAAATTGATACCATTCCTTATACTTGCAATAGCCACATGAACAATCCAACAAAAAGTTCCATTCACAAGAGCCATAGAAATTTTTTAAATTACAAAACACTTATGAATAAATTTCTCAAGAAATGTGCACGATCTTAGAGGGTAGCATTCTGAAATGTTTCTGTGGGACCAGCTGAATAAGTAAAGCAAGAAAGCCATTCCTCTATGAAGTGACTCAATACCAATATTGCTAATCTTTTCTCTTAATTTATATATTCAATGCAAATTCAGTAACTTATCCTAATGCTTCCAGAACTCTTCAAAACTTGACAAGCTGATGCTAAAAGACTTGTAAAAGAAAAATACAACTTGAATGGCATAAAATTTTGACAAAGGAGGGGATTCTTCCTTGATATAAATAAATCTATAGGAAGTTAAACAGCAGGAGTAAAGGTGCCACAAATGATGGATAAATCAATAGAACTAAAGAAAATATTCATAAACAATCCCAGTTATTTAGGGCTGAAAATATTAAAAGGTGGCATTTGTGGGAAAGGACGTACTACTCAATTTGCCCGTGCAGTGTTGGAACAATAGGCTATAAATAAAAAAAATACAAAAACAAAAACTAAATTTAGATCCCTGCATCACATTAGTCACATTTCAATTTTCATCATATTAAAGAGCTAAATGTGAAAAACAAAACTCTGGTAGCAGAGGAGAAAACAGGGGTATTGCTTATAACCTCAGGGAAAACCAGGAACTTGCCTTAAACAGACACAAAGCAGACAAGCAATAAAGGGAAAATGGATAAATCTAACTACATAAAAACTGTAATCTCCACCGCAAAAGAAAAGCCCAGTTGGGGAGAAAAGATTTACAAAATATGACACACACAAAGAACTATACCCCAAATTTTAAAACTCCAGAGGCTTCCCCATCCCCCTACCATCATGCCAGTATGAACACAGCTCATAAATCAGCAAGGATCTTTCCTTCTCCTCCTAGACATCCATTTTCAGGGATACGAGGAGACTCACATAAACTGTAGACCTCAGATGACAGGTAAGCACTGGAAAGAAATCCTGAGATAGGATGGGGGCAATGCAGAAGGCAACACAGCTCAGACACCAGGGACGTTACACTTCCAAAAGCATAAACACACACTCATGGCAAGGGTTAGACCCCATTTTAGCCACCATGGTTGTGAGATGTAGATTGAGCTGAAAAAAAAAAAAAAAAAAAAAAACAGGCCCCACTGGATGCAGTTTTGTTTCAAAACCAGATGAGATATGGCTACACAGGAGTCATATTTTCCAAAGCAGAGGGAAAGAAAAGAAACTAGAATGGAATTCTGCACTCGTTTATCTAATATCCCACAGGAAGCTTGCAAGTAGGTGGTCCAGGAAAGCCCAATTCATTCAAAGGTACATAAAATGCAGGGAACTGGCAGGGATCAATGCAAAGATGCAATAATGGAAAATAAAAGATATATTTAAATTCATTATTAACAAATGAATAACACTCACCAGAAGAAGAAAATATTGCTGCCAAAGAAACAGAAAAATCTGAACCAAACATTGTATGATGAATTTAAAATATAACAACCCCTGAAATGAAACCACAGACATACAAACCTTATACAATTAGAGATGTTATACAACACACACACACACACACACACACACACACACACACACGCACGCATGCATGCATGCACACACACAACAAAAACACAAAGAAGCAGAGACCTCATAGTAAAATACTTTTTAATATCTATAAAGCCAGAAAATATATAATATTGAAAAAACTAAGCCCAAACTTCTCTGTCATATCAATAAGTATAAATGAGCCAAACCCAGCAACTTAAAAAATAATGTTTTTTGGCTCTAAAACAAAAACAGTTATATATGAAAGGAAAATCTAAAGGGAACTGGAAAGACTGAGCATAAAAAAATAAAAACAAAAATGAAACAAAACCAAAGAGACAGAAAGAAAGTGAGAAAGAAACTGTGACCTTATTAAGAGAGCCCATGAAATACAGAGCCAGAAACATAGCAAGATCAAACAAACAAAAAAATAGTAAAGCAAAGACTACTATCAATTCCAAAAGGTACAGTTCAGCATGAAGACAGTTTAGGAATATCTATGCTCCAAATAGCATGGTGCCAATATCTATACAACAAAAAATACAGGAGATACAAGGAGAAATAGGCAGAAATAAGCTAGTACTAGAAGATCCTAAACCAAGTCTAAAGCCTAACATGAGTAGATAAAAACAAGTCAGTTTTTAAATGATTTAAATAACATAATCAGTAAGTTATATCTAACCTATATAGAAAACCCAAAAAACAGCAAAAACACCTTCTAGTCAAATACTTCTGGGCAATTCATAAAAGTTAGCTACATATTTGACCCCAGTGACATTCAGTCAAAAAGCACCAAACTGACATCCATAGTTTGGTAGGCAGAGTTGGGGCCCCGGTGACCGTTGTCATGTCCATGGCCAGAGATGTCATTTAGATTATTAATCAACTGACCTTAAAGTAGGAAGAGCATCTTGGAATATCTGAGTGGGCCCAATGTGATCACAGGAGACCTTGAAAGCAGAGCTTTCTCCCTGCTGGGGAGGCAGAAGTCAGAAACAGGCAGACAACATCCTAAGCTCGAGGAAGACAGGAACCTTGCTGGCTCCAAGATGGAGGGGGGCCACAAGGAAAACCCTAGAAGAAAGTTAATTCTGCCAAGAACCACTGAGGTTGGAAGAGGACCCAAGCTCTCCCCTGGCCCGTATTTTGCTTCCAGCTCTGTGAGACCCTGAGCAGAGAAAGCAGCTGGGCCCCAGCGTGGTTGCCCTTTAGAACCAAGGTCATAAACGAGCACTGCCTGAAGCTGCTGGACTGAAGGTCATTTATGAAACAACAGAAAACCTCAGCTCAAGAAGTAGAGTTAAACCTGAACATCACAGGTGGGCAGAACATGAGAGTACAATAAGAAAAATAATGCTCTCTCAGATTTTAAATAAAAATATTTGAAGATTTGTTTGGTTGTTCAGCTTCATTTATTTTGTCCTAAATCTATCGCCAAATGTATGGGTACTCTATAAATTTGAAAAATGGATTGATCTTTAAATGAGCTAACAAGGTTTTCTCTGAATTTGTATCTGCAAGTACTTGATAGTGTAGGAAATATTTCATCCAAAGAAGTAAAATATCAATAGCAATAAAGAGACTTGTCTTTTTCCCCCAAAGAGTCAATGAAAACTCTAAACAGTGATTCATTTGACCACTTTTTACAGTAAAATGCTGCCAAAGTCAAAACAATTACAGTTGACCAGCATCTTTTACTCCCATTTAAGTAATTGCCCATACACACACGCATCTCAGCAATCCTGAGTAACACCTTCCGAATCTTCATACTTTTCATATTTGAATGAGCCTCGCATTTCAACCAAGCTATTTCAGCCATTCAAAACAGTAGGAGTATTTATAGTCCTGATGCCTTCAAAATTTTTAGCCCACCACACTACAGCATACCCGTTTGGTAGTTTCATGCATCTGTGATATTTTTAGAGAACTCAGACTGAGTTTAGACTTACAGATTTAAAGCATAACTGTACAACAAGTTAATTTAGCTTTTCAAAATATCCACACAAATAGACTCCATCAAAAGACACTTTCCTCCACACTGGATTCTGACTCTTCTCACACATATTTTCTGAAGAGCAGGTGCCCAGGAGATTTCTAACAATGGCTTCCCTTGGATTCGTTTTCATAGCAATGATTCATATTTAATTAATGCAACTCAATCCTTTCTTTTTAAGATTTGTCCTCACATAATGAGCCAATTTGTTACCTACTCATTTGTACAGTGCCTTTTTTTCTTACACAGAAATGCTGACATAGATATTAGATCCCAAGCAGGATAAGAGGGAAAAATACTTCCTTTTGATATGAACATTTCAACTCCATTAAACAATTAACCAGAGCCAACTTAAAAAAAACAGAACAACAACAACAACAACAAAAAATGTGTTTTAAATCATCTGGTAGTGATGACCAAAAAATGGAGGAAAGTTTACAAAAACACAGAAAACAAACAAGAATGACTAAACAATACAAAATAGCAAGTTAATGGAAAATGTACCCTAAGTGTGCATATTTCCTAAGTTGCTGAACGTTAAAGAATACATCCATAGCTCTGAGTGGCTCTCGATTACTGAGCTTACTTGTTGATAAATCATTTCTAGTTGTCCCGTGACTATTTACACAGTTGTGTTCTGGGAGAGCCACAGTTGTACTTTCTTTGAGTATGTTCCCAAGAAATGAAAATCACACTATTCTGTAGACGTATTTTAGATTTTCTTGGTACCCTAGTCTAGATATTTAATTCTTTCTTGAGAAAATCAGGCAGGTAGAGTACTTGGTGTCTAATAAGCACTTTGTAAATGTGTTAAATAGATGAATCTAATAGACATTCTGTGATTCTGACATCCACAGTCACAGAATTTAATATTAATTAAGAATACCTGATCAAGAAATGATGCCATCACCTTTTTTTTTTTTTCACACAGTGGAATCATTCAGGTTGGCAGGGGTGGGCCTGTCTCCGTTCTAGCTGTCTCCTGAATTCCAGAATCCCACAGTTGTGTGTGTTTTGCAAAGCTGTGCCATCCTGGACAAAATGGAAGTAGCTACCATCTTCCTGTGAAGAGCATTGTGCCCGTGACCATCAACAACACGCAGAGTTAGGTGGGTTGAAAGCATTGAGTCTATGGCTTCTTGGAAGGATACAGAATTCCAAGAATAACTTGCAGGTCGATAGAGCAGTCCTCTCAGGATTTCCTGATCCCGCAAGCCAATGGGGCTTACCAGAGTGTAGCATATGCACTAAACCAAAGACGAGTGTATGCTGCTGTGTCCTCAATGGCCGAAACACACCTGAGAGCCAGGTGGTGAAGCCACACTGACCTGCCCAGCAGTCCTCGAGACCCACTTGGGGAATCTGTGCTGTCCAGCCCTCTAATAACCTTCAGGTTCGCTTCACTAGAGGTCTTATTTCCCAGCATGATGACCACTGCCAACTAGAGGACACAGGGAAGCTCTATGATAGCTAAAGCTGCAACTCGCACCTGGCCATTTTATCTCCTCATGCCGGGGGTCAAGACAAAAAGGCCCCTGCGCTGCCCTCGGTGCTCTCAACCCAGTGAACTGTCCCTTGCTGCAGCCAATCCTGGCAAGAGGAAGAAAAGAACACAGCTCCCCTGTCCGAGCCCCCAGGGACAAACCTGGGATCACTCCACCTGTGCAGGGCAGAGCAGCCAAAATTTTGGCCAACAGTGGAGGAAAGGAGAATGGGCACAGAGAGGAAGCTGGTTATGTCCACTACACGGACCCAACAGCAGCTGCAGCAGTGGGTTCTCTCGTGTCTTCTACTGCTGACCCAGCTGTACGGAGGCATTTTGGAGACTGCAGCTGGCCACCACTTTGCAGGGAATGTTGTGACTCTCAGAAGGGTGGATTTCCGTGGTGCACAGGGGCTGTGCTGGGACGCCCCCCAGATACCATGGCGAGTCCTCTCGGCCTACCTCCCGCCTCAGCTTCAGTGGCAGATACTGTTGCATGCAGCCAGCTGTGCGCAGGTACAACCAGCAGTGCCTTGCCCTAAGCCCACGGTGCATGCGCTCCCTCCTGACCAGGGCTTTGAGGGCCCCCAGCAAGGGGCAATAGCTCCAAAAATACCTCTGACTATTTCTACCAAACTCAGAGAGCTAAATATATTTTGCAGTTTCACTCGGTGTCATAGGAGGTAATCAAAAGTTATTGCAAGCCTGCCAAACTCTGCTCAAGATGCTGACCTGACGCGCCCAGACCCATACCAGAGTGCTCTGTCGGCGGGCCAGCCCGGGACATTGCTGGGACAGGAACAGAAGGAAACGGCCTCCCCGCGGCGCAGGACCTGGCAGAGGGAGCACTGTGTGCAGGCTGAAAGGCTTTCATCGGCATCTCATTCTGGCCTTTGCTGACCTTCTCCATTTTTCCGTTAATATGTCCACTCGAGGGAGGGGGTTTGTACTAGATTTGACAGGAGACAGGAAACCTACTAAAACCTTTAGCTAAAGCCATTTTCAGGACCAATGAGAATGCTCCTCCTATGAAGTTCTGGATGAGGGGCCCTCTCAGGATTGCACTGACGGAAACAGCATTAGACAGACTGAGCTTGAGCACCCTACACCACCCAGCTGATGCCCCCATCCCAGGAAGCAAAGGGCACCCGGGCAGCTGGAGACGCGGATAAGGGGCGTGGCCAGCGTTTAACTTTCTCCCCAAGACGGGCTCTCTCTTTCCACAGAGAAGTGGCGGTGAGCTCCCTGGGCAGACCCAACCCTAGGGGGGCGTCAGGGCTTCCGTCCCAGGCCTGAACTCCTTGGTCCTGCACCAGCCATGCCGGTGCTGGTCACTGCGAGGCCATCCTGCAAAACGAGTACAGAAACTACTGATTTCTTCCCTTGGGCACTGCCCCACATTATTGGAATTAATTCAAGCCCCAAGTGGCAGAGGATGTTAAAACTAAATGCAAAAGCTGTGCCTTCTCATCCAAAAGTTCCCAAACAAGGAACTTATTAGAGGCCATTCACCCCTGCACCTGCTGGAGCGTGTGTGTGTCTATTTGCCATCCTTGGCACCAGGCAGGGAGGGCTTTGTCAACACTCTCACCGTGACAGATGGCTTTATTCGCCATGTTCATGGGTATCCCAGCCAAGAGCAAAACGTGTCCACAGCAGGCTGAATCCTCTATGAAAATACCTGTCAGGCTGTGAGTTTCCCACATAAATCCACTCAGCTCAAGGGAGAGACAGGAAGCATTTCATTTGACAGCGTTACCGAAACATCTCTCCCATTTCAGGGGTCAGCAAACTACAACCCATGAGACACATCAGGCCTGTTGCCTCTGAGCAAAGAAAGGTTTTTAAATTTTTAAATGGTTGAAAAAAATGAAAAGATTTTGTGATGTGTGAAAACTGTATGAAATTCAAATTTCAGCGTCCATAAATAAAGTTTTATTGGATCACAGCCGCATTCATTCATTTTCATACTGCCTAAGGCAGCTTTCACACGACCATGACAGAGATGAGGAGCTGCAAAAGCTCGAAATATTTATCATCTATCCTGTTACTGGTTGAACGGTATCCCCCAAAATTCCTATGTTGAAGTCCTAAACCCCCGTACCTCAGAATGTGACTGTATTGGGAGACAGGGCCTTGAAAGAGGTGATTAAGTTAAATGAGACTGTAGGGTAGGCTCCAGTCTAATTGGACTGGTGCTCTTATAAGCAGAGATTTGGGTAGACTGGTGTCCTATTCAGAAAGACTCAGGGGAAATGCAGAGAAAAGCCCCATGTGAGGGCACAGCAGGAAGGTGGCCATCTATAAGCCAAGGAGAGAGGTCTTACGGGTAACTGAACTGACCAGCACTTTGACCTTGAACTTTCAGCCTCTAGAACCGTGAGTAAGTACACCTGTTGTTCAAGTCACCCGGTCTGTGGTATGTTTGTAGCCCCAGCAAACTCATACGTTATCCCTTTGCAGAAAATGTATGCGGACCCCTGTCTAAACCATGATATCTTTCACACGTTCACCTGTGTATTCAACCATACAGTTCAGTATGTCATCGGGGTCCCCAGAGAGGACAGGCCTGATCCACTCCATCTTCTTCCAAGACCAGTGGAGAGGAGGCACGCGTGCTGTTGCATTTTGCAGAGGATCAGGACACACAGTCGCCTAGGGTGGGCATCCAGCTCACCCATCAGGCCAGAAAAGAAGGACCACCTTGCTGGGCTCGGATGACACCTGCAGATTTCTGGGCAGAGGTAGAGGCATCCAGGTCTGCACACCTATCCCTGCATCAGGCATGCACCTGCCCCTAAAACTCTGCCTACCGGCCCCAGGCTGTTTCCTTTCCCGCTGCTTTGGTGGCTCCAGGACATCATAGTTAGCAGCACTTCTCTGGGCCCTGATTGATATTTAGTCCCTTTTACAGCGTTTCTTATGACAATGCCTAGGTTCTGTGTCTTTCTTTCCCTCCGCTCTCCTAGAAGGACATAAAACATCCTGGCTGTTTTGTTATCGGGACCATGTCTCTCCGCATGTCTTATGTTAAAGGAAATACTCGGCTGTTTTTACCTTTCCTGCTCTTACTAAGGGACTGTTTATCAGCATTTGCTTGCTTTGCTGAAGCGTGCTTCACAGACATGCGAACGCCACGGAAGGAGATGGCATCCATCCTAGCACTCTGAAACACAGCACCCCTCAGAACTCCAACAGCCTTTCAAGTTAGCTGCACAATTATCAAGCACAGCCTCTTACCCAGAAACCACATGCATTTAGCATTCTACTCTTGCCTCCAAAAAAAAAAAAGAAAAGAAAAAGTGCCTAGACAAAGTAATGTTGTCTCAATAAAAGCTCTATCTTTTTTGGTTAACTACATGGATGAGGACTAATGCAATTTATTAGTTATGAATTCTTGGCATTTATCCACATTTTTAACTGCACCAAATACATATTTTTAAAAAAAACAAACAAGAAAGGCCCTTTTCCTCAACCTCTGATAACCACATTTAAAATAGGTGAATAGGGGCGCCTGAGTGTCTCAGTCGGTTAAGCAGCTGCCTTCGGCTCAGGTCATGATCCTGGGGTCTTGAGATCGAGTCCCACATCCAGCTGCCTGCTCAGCGGAGAGCCTGCTTCTCCCTCTCCATCTGCCTGCCACTCCGCCTACCTGTGCTCTCTCTCTCTCTCTGTCAAATAAATAAAATCTAAAAAAAATAAAGGAAAATAGGTGAATAGTAACCACAGTCACAAAGACGCTGATATATTAAATATTTACTTTCTGGGCCATGAGTACTACATGCAACAGTACCGTTCAGTGATTAAAATGAACAAGATAGTTGGTCGAATGCCCACCCTTCTCAGGTATGATGCCAGACAGCGGAGCGGAACAGGATTCAGTGTTGCCTTCCCGCGGCTCGCAGGAGTGTGGAGAAGGCGCAGGCAGCAGCGGCAGCAGGGAGAGGGGAACGCTGAGCCATGTGCTAACAACACGTCGGAGAGCAGAGGCGCGGACTCCAGACCCAGGGACGGGAGGCTGCGGTGGGGAGACGTAGGCGAGAACAGTCAAGGATACCTCGGGGAGGACGTGACGCTGGGGCTGAAGCTGAAAGCATGTAGAGATTTAGCTCGGTAACAGGGAGGACGAAGGAAAGGGCAGATGTGCCATCCGGGTAAAAGAAAAGCTACACATGAAGTGTTTCTATGAGCAGCATAAAGACTCACGTTAAATGACATTTTGGAGTGGAAAGAGATGGAACTTTACAACTCAAACCTAGTCTTAAGTCTCCACCTCGATCCGGGCTGATACAACTTGTATCTACGTGCCCACTAAAAATTTTACCTTTCTCCAGTATCTACTCAGTCAAGCAACAAGTGTTTCTGAGCACCTACTGTGTGCCAGGTAAGCACTGAAGATACAAGAGGGACCAATACAGACCATGTTCCTGCCTTTAGGGAACTAATACTCTGATGGGCTCAAAATAAACCCGTGTAAGTATCTCAAGAAAATGAAAACTTCTCATGTTATAGAAAAGGAATCTACTTAAGTAGATCCTCATGACAACTGATAACCCAATGATCTAAAGCAGCCTGTCCAGCCTGGTATCCACTAGCCACATGTAGCTGTTTAAATTTAAATTCACTGAAATGAAATAAAATTGAAAATGTAGTTCCTCAACAGCATTAGCCACATCGCAAGTGCTCCACGCCCCCTGGGGCTGGTGGATACCGTATTAGACACAGCATGGATACGGAGCGTCTCTCTCATTACCGAAGGTTCTATTGGGCAGCCCTAACCTAGCACACGTCCCATGTAAAAACACAGAATGAAAAAAGGATTTTGTCAGAGAGCTACTGACAGAAAATTCATTCTGTACAGTAACTCATGAACAAAATTCTCCCATTACCTTTAAAATTTGGCCCAACACAATTCTTTCTAAATCAAGAAATTTCACCAAGATAAGATACAACATAACTTCGATATACACTTTTATATGTGACATTTTACATTATGGACACAAGGTTGAGAATATGCTTTTGGCCTCCATTCCTGAAATGTCATTAGAATGATAAATAAGATCCATAACAACTGCTTTTTCTTTAATGAGAGAGCGATTTTGCACAGGATTATAAGACTGTCCAGACGCAGAAGATGTGAATGATGAGACGCAGCAGGAAAACTACAACCTAGAAGATGTACAGTGGGGACCCTGGACAAGCCAGTTGCCAATTGAGAAATTCAAGACTCAAAAGTGCCAAGAAAGTAGGGGCCAGAGACATGGAAATAAACATAGCCTGTAAACGCTGGTCTTCACCCAACCTCACCCCACCCCCAACTTCTATGTGGAAAACACTTGGCAGCCTATTTTTGTAAGACAAGCCACAGAAAAAGATGCTCTTCTCCACCACACCCCCAACTGGGCACAATGTTGGGAAGAACCAGGACACCCATTACAGGGGGCGCAGCACTAATGGAGCTATTTCTTAGCATTTTAGAATGGATCAAATGGATCAAAAACTAATCCGTGTAGCCTGGGGCAGTTTGTTAGTGTCTCATTTTTATTTATTTATTTTTTATTTTTTATTGTTATGTTAATCAGCATTAGTTTTTGACATAGTGTTCCATGATTTATTGTTTCTGCATAACACCCAGTGCTCCACGCAGAATGTGCCCTCTTTAATACCCATCACCAGGTCAAACCATCCCCCCATCCCTCTCCCCTCTAGAACCCAGAGTTTGTTAGTGTCTCATTTTTAAACACAAGTAAGCAACCAAGCATCACCAGACATTTGAGGAAATCCTGTAACACGAAAACCAAGATTTAGAAAAAAAAAATGAAAAGACCCCAGGATTGAAACAACAACAACAAAAACAAAAAAAGATAATGCAGGAAAGAGAACTTTTTAAAAGTCTAATTCAAAGACCTCTAAGGGGATATTCCATCCACAAGTAATAATAATTTGCTACAAAAAAAGAAAAATCAGAGAATCAGAAAACACTCTTAGAAATTAAATATATTATTAATAATTATTATTAAATTATTGCCAACAACCTCAATAGGAAGGTAGGAAGAAGATAAAGGACAGCTCACAGGAAAACTGAACAGAAAAGAGATGATAGTTATTAAATAAAATCAGAGAAGACATCCAGTTTGTTTTCCATCAAACTAACAGAGTCTAGAGATAACAGAGAACATGTGAATACAGAGCAGATAGTAAGGGCTTCCACAGAAGATAAAGGAAAACTCACCTAGACAGAAAAGAGAATCAAATTTCTCATCATTAACACTGGATGGTAGATGGTAATATAGCAACATCTTTACATACCTGATGGAAAAATCATTCTCAACAGAAATATCTATATATGTCAACCACTTGGTTGATCCTAAGTGCCAAAGGAAGGCATTTTCAAACACGCCAGGACTCATAGTATTAATTTCCTTCTTAGAAAGTGAAGCAAAGATGTAATTCAGCATAAGAAATGACTAAGCCAAGAAAGAGAATGAGAAAGAGGAAATCAGGGATGCAGGAAAGAGTGGATCCAGCTTAGGAGACCCATCAAAGGGGAGCAGTCCCACAGAACAGTCACCTACACTCAGAGCAAAAATGATAAAGGAGCCCCACACAGGGCTCAATCTCATGGCCCTGAGATCATGACCTGAACCTAAATGAAGAGTCAGATGCTCAACCAATTGAGCCATTCAGGCACCCCTCTTTGTCGAGATTTTGATAAGAGTTTGAAAGTAAAATAGCTGACTCGGTGCATGTATTTGTTGCTTATTAGAGGGCCATGTACAATGACTAAGTACAATGAGGATGTTTTCTTTATTTTTGAACTCTGTTTCACATGGAATTCTATTGTCTTTTTTTTAACTTGACTCTTTGCCTTTACTATAGTGTCATTGTCAAATAAATCAATATAATACCATTTATTTTATTGATTTCTTCTTTGCCCAAAGACCTCTCTCTGAGTCCTTTCTCTCTCCCTCTGCCCCTCCCCCTACTCTTTCTCTCTCTCTCTCATAAAAGAGAGAGAGTGATCAAATAAATCTTTATATTTTAAAAAAGTACTCACTAAACTATGCTTACTTCCCCAGAAAAAATAGAGGCAAAATTTTAGATGGATGTACTCTCTAGACACCATTAAGACAAAAAAACTGAGGCAGAGTTGAACAAAACCGTACCAAAAGTTGAATTAAAATTCTAAATAAGCACATACACAATGACTGAAGTGTTCCCACAACCTCTCTCTAGCATAACAATATTTATGTTTCTGATGCTCCTAAATGCCTTGGCCATGCGAAATGTGCCAGCAAGAAAAGTGTTAATTAACCAAAGCAGATTAAACTTCTTCTTCACGTATATTATTCTAGCTCTGGCAAAAGAGCCCGAATTGTTTTTTAAATATCTTCCCTGTACCGCTAATCATCACTGATTTTCACAAATCAAAGTTTAATATAACATATATAATCACAGATTTTTACTCCAGAGATTCCATCTAACTCAATTCTTCCTGGATCCTACTCTAAAATCAAGAAAGCCTTCAAGTCAGAGAAGTTCTCAGTACTTGAGATAAAAGTTCTCTGTGTATAAAATATTTTAGGAAGAATACAGAAGACACAGCACTGAAAGAACTAACGCAAACCAAAAAGGAGAAAGAGAAGAGAACAGATGAGGAGCATGACTTACTGCGATTCAAGTTCAAATTACAGAATAAAGCAAATACAAAACGAAAAGAATGCGAAAAATAGACGGAGTCCAGGTGCCACCAAAGGAAGCTGATGGTAGAATCATAAAATGAAATGGACCCGGAGATTTAAAAACCATCATTATAGTTGATCTATAGAATCCAGTTTAACGGCCTGTTAGAGAAACATTAGATGCACATCTAGTTGCGATTTTTTTTTAGCTGTTCTCTTTTTAGAAGATTTATTTGCAACAGTGTCATATGGTTAAAATTCCATCACAAAGTGAATGCAGGTATAAATATTTCCCTAGCTTCTTCTAAAAAAAAAAAAAGCCTCTCTCCTCTTTTGGAAGAGCAGAAAGTTGGGGGATTTTTTTTTTAATAATAAAAATAATAAAACATTTATTAAAGCAAATTAAAGCAAATCCACCTTAAATCTTCAATGCCAACCCATGGCATATTAAATGTCTTTTTTTTAATTTATTAAGTTTTTTAAATGTTTATCCCAGTATAGTTAATATACAGTGTGTTATATTAATTTCAGGTGTACAATATAGTAATTAGCAATTCCATACATCACCCAGTGCTCATCACAAGTGCACTCCTTAATCCACATCACCTATTTAACTCACCTGCCACTCCCCTCCCCTCTGGTAACCACAGTTGTTCTCTATAGTTAAGAGTCTTTCTTGCTTTGTCTGTCTTTTTTAGATCACTCCCTTAGGTTGTGAAGAATGCAATATAGTAATTAAAATATATGTGTATTCATAGAAGTGCAAGTCACTATACAATGTACTTTTTTGATTATAAATGAAACAAAATTATAAAACACTAATAGGCAGTCTAATGTATGCTTAGGGTTATATGTATCACAAGATTCCTGGTCTTAATGCAAAGACTATTCTTGTGATCATTCTCGGTATGGAAATGTCAATCCAACGTTCATGTCTATTGCCATTTAAAAACCCTAAAAAGAAATGAGTATTTTATTTTTAAAAATTATAGGTAGACATTATATAAAACTCAAAATGACTTTGATCACTTAATTAAAGTTATCTGTAATTTGTCCATTTTCCCTCCAACTGCCCGACCGACAAGGACATTGTATTCACTCAGGTCAATCCAAGAAGTCCCAGAGCCCGACACACTGACCGCTATACCAAACCATACCCAGACCGATGAACACTATGTTCTTAGTGTTTCTAGAATGTATCTATCTATGTGTTGCTATGGACTGAACAGTTGCATCCCCCCCAAATTCATATGTTAGAATCTAATTCCCAGCATGATGGGATGGTGTCTTCAGTCTTCCGTATTCAGAGACGGGGTCTTTGGGAGGTGATTAGGTCATGAGAATGAAGCTCTCATAAATAGGGTGTGTGCCCTTAACAAAGAAACCTCCTCTCAGAGAGCTCTCTTGCCCCTGCCACCACATGAGGACACAGCCAGAAGATGGCCATCTACCAGGAACCTCACCTGACGCTGAATCTGCCACGACCTTGATCTTGCATCTCCAGACTCCAAAAACTGTGAGAAATAAATGTTTGTCGGTTAAGCCACCCGTCTACATTTTTGTTAGAGCAGCCTAGACAGACGCCATGAGTAAAATGTCATTGACTTTACAGGACCCTTGGGTACTAATCATCAGCATTTATGCTAACACATTTCTCCGTTTTGTAAAAGCGTCAGTGAGTCCCCCGGGCCACCTTTTGGCTTGCCAGCAATGTCCACTCTGCTGGGCCTCGGGCCACAGAAACCCAAGCCCTGAATGCTCACTGCGCATCAGCTGCAGACAGCCCTGCTCCCCTTAGATGTTGGGGTCCCTCGGTGGCCAGGAATGTTGCCAGGGTAGGTCGTATGGAGTGGAAGGTCAGAGGGGTGTCTTGGACACCCAAGAGAAGAAGGCATGCAAGCTCTCGGGGTGGCCCACGGGCAAGGTGCCCTCTAGAGGGGCATGCTCTGTGCCCTGGCTCACCTGTCCTGTCTGCTGCGGATGGCACCTCATGGGCCCCGACAAATCTCAGAACAAGAAAACCCTCCACCGTATAGAACCTCCTCCACGATTCCCTCCCAGCCAGGAAGCAGCTGCACTGAACACTTTGCCGCATCCTCCCCCTTGCCCTCCCCCGCCCCGATCCCGTTGATCTGGAGCGAGGCCCAGCCAAGGGACCAACAGCTCCCCAGGTGGCTACTACACGGCCAGAGCTGGTAACCATGGCTCCAGACCTTTGTTCATCAACCGGCATAAACTGGCCCACACATCATCTTAGGCAGTAAAGCTCACCTGGCTCCCTTGAGCCCAAATCTCTGCAACACCAAAGGCTGTTTACAGATAGTCTTCACACCCAGCCACTCTAGAGGAGAAGAAGGGCTAATGCCTTCCAGGCCTCAGGTCTCAATTAGGAAAGCCTGCCACCCACCCTGAGGAATCTGTGGGGAGATCGGGGCAGCAGGGAGCGAGGGCAATAAGATCAGTTAGGGGCAGCAGGGACAAAGCCTCAACAACCAGGAAGCTGAAAGCTGTGAGAAGCATTGCATAGGGACCCATAAAGGCCATTTTTGTATTTGGGGCACCTACAGCCCACAGTTCCACACCCAATAAGGGGCTCTGTGGGGGGCAGGCACAGCCTCAAAATTCTGCCCTCCTTGATCAGGGGGGATCTCAGACTCCTTCCATTACCACTGGCTGCCATGGAAACCAGCGGGAGTTAGGGATGGGTTACCTTACCTGGAAGGTCAGAAAGAGATGTCAAATTTGCCCTAATTTTCATAACCATAATTAGAAATGTTGTGACCTCTATGTCCATTGACCTGCAGGAAGCTCTCCATCTTTAGCAGGTAGAGCTGCTCTGTAATATTGGGGACATACTTATACCAAAAAATAATAATAAGAATACTATTCTTACAAAACTAAATGTACTTTTATCATACCATCCAGTAATCACACTCATTGACAATTGCCCAAAGGAGTTGAAAACTCATGCCCACACAAAAACTCGGACGTTTAGAGGAGTTTTAGTCATAATTGACAAAACTTGGAAGCAACCACAATGTCCTTTAGTAGGTGAACAGATAAATAAACCATGGTCCAGGGGCCCCTGGGTGGCTCAGATGGTTAAGCATCTGCCTTCGGCTCGGGTCACGTTCCCGGAGTCCTGGGATCAAGCCCCACATCGAGCTCCTGACTCAGCAGGCAGCCTGCTTCTCCCTCTCCCTCTGCCTCTCCCCCTGGTCATGCTCGCTCTCTCTCTGTCTCAAATGAATAAATAAATTTTAAAAATATAAAATAAAATAAAAAATAAACCATGGTCCATCCAGACAATGGAATATTACTCAGTGCTAAGAGAAATGAGTTATCAAGCCATGAAAAGACATGAAAGAACTTTGAATGCATATCACTAAGTGAAAACAGCCAGTCTGAAAGGCTACATACTGTGTGATTCTAACTATGATACATTCTGGAAAAGGTATAACTTTTATAACTTTAATGGAGACAGTAAAAAGATCAGTGGTTACCAGGGGTTGTGGGGGAAGAGGGATGAATAGATAAAGCACAGAGGATTTCTGGGCAGTCAAAGTACTCTGGAAGATACTAACATTGTAGATGCACGTCATTATACATTTGTCAAAACTCAGAGAATGTGTAACACCATGAGTGAACCCTAATGTAAACTATGGACTTTGGGTGATTATATTGATTATAAAAAGGTACCACTCTGGGCAACAATGATCGTGGGGGATGCTGTGCATGATTGCAGATGGAGTTACATGGGAAATCTCTATACTTTATGGTCAATTTTGCTGTGAGCCTAAAACTGTTTTTATGTATTTTTTATTTAAATTTTAGTCAACATACAGTGCAATATTGGTTTCTAGAGTAGAATTCAGTGATTTATCACTTACACACAACACCCAGTGCTCATCACAACAAGTGCCCTCCTTAATACCCACCCCCAACTAACCCGTCCCCCACCAACCTCCATCAACCTTCACTTTGCTCTTTATAATTAAGAGTCTCTTATTATTTATTTCCCCCTCTCCTTTATTTTCCCCTTCCCCATATGTTCATCTGTTTTCTTTGTTAAATTCCACATATGAGTGAGATCATACGGTATTTGTCTTTCTCTGACTGACTTATTTCACCTAGCATAATACACGCTACCTCTAGCCATGTCACAGCAAATGGCAAGATTTCATTCTTTTTGATGGCTAATATTTCTGTGTGTGTGTGTGCGCACGCGCACGCGTACGTACCCACCCCACATCTTCTTTATCCATTCATCAGTCGAGGGACATTTTGGCTCTCTCCATAGTTTGGCAATTGTTGATAATGTTGCTCTAAACATCGGGATATATGTACCACTTCGAATCTTCAGTCTTGTCTCCTTTGGATAAATACTTAGTAGTGTAATTGCTGGATCATAGGGTAGTTCCATTTTTATTTTATTTTTTTAAGATTTTTTTATGTATTTATTTTAGAGAGATTGTGTGAGTGCACATGAGTGTGGAGTGGGGGGGGTGGGGAAGAGGGAGAGAGAGAATCCCAAGTAGACACTGCACTGAGCACAGAGCCCAACTTGGGGCTTGATCCCACGACCTACAGATCATGACCTGAGCCAAAACCAAGAGCCTGATGCTCAACTGACTGCACCACCCAGGCAGCCTGGTAGTTCTATTTTTAACTTTTTGAGGAACCTCCATACTGTTCTCCAAAGTGGCTGCCCCAGTTTGCATTCCCACCAACAGTGCAAGAGAGTTCCTTCTCCACAGCTTCACCAACACCTGTTGTTTCTGGTGTTGCTAATTTTAGCCATTCTGACAGGTGTATGGTGGTATCTCATCATGGTTTTGATTTGTATTTCCCTGATGATGAGTGATGTTGAGCATCTTTTCATGTGTCCATTAGCCATCTGGATGTCTTCTTTGGAAAAGTGTCTATTCATGGCTTCTGCCCATTTCATAACTGGATTATTTGTTTTTTGGGTGTTGAGTTTGATAAGTTCTTTATAGACCTCAGATACTAACCCTTTATCAGATACATCATTTGCAAATATCTTCTCCCGTTCCGTAGGCTTTAGTTTTGCTGATTGTTTCCTTCAGTGTGCAGAAGGTTTTTATCTTATCCAAGGCCCAATAGTTCATTTTTCCTTTTGTTTCCTTTGCCTCTGAAAACATGTCTAGTAAGAAGTTGTTACAGCCAAGGTCAAAGAGGTTTCTGCCTGAGTTCTCCTCTAGGATTTTGGTGGATTCCTGTCTCACATTTAGGTCTTTCATCCATTTTGAATTTATTTTATGTATGGTGTAAGAAAGACTGTCTTTCTTCCATTGGATATTCTTTCCTGCTTTGTCACAGATGAGTTGACCATAGAGTTGAGGGTCCATTTCTGGGCTCTCGATTCTGTTCCATTGATCTATGTGTCTGCTTTTGTGCCAGTACCATATTGTCTTGATGATCAGCTTTGTGATATAGCTTGAAATCCAGAATTGTTATGCCTCTGATTTTGTTTTTCGTTTTTAAGGCTGCTTTAGCTATTTGGGATCTATTATGGTTCATACAAATGTTAGGATTATTCTAGTTCTGTGAAAAATGCTGGTGGTATTTTGATAGGGATTGCATTGAATGTGTAGGTTGCTTTGGGTAATACAGACATTTTAACATGTTTGTTCTTCCAATACATGAGCATGTCATGCTTTTCCATTTCTTTATGTTCTCCTCAATTTCTTTCATAAATGTTCTATAGTTATTAGAGTACAGATCTTTTACCTCTTTAGTTAGGTTTATTCCTAGGTATCTTATTGTTTCTGATGCAATTGCAAATGGGATTGATTCCTTGATTTATTTTCCTTAATTATCTTTCATTATTGGTGTATAGAAATGCAACAGATTTCTGTACATTGATTTTCTATTCTGCAACTTTGCTGAAATCATGTATTAGTTCCAGCAATTTTTTGGTGGAGCCTTTTGGGTTTTCTACATAGAGTATCATGTCACCTGCAGATAGTGAAAGTTTGAGTTCTTCCTTGCCAATCTGGATTCCTTTTATTTCTTTTTGTTGTCTAATTGCTGATGCTAAGACTTCCAGTACTATGTTAAATAATAATGGTGAGAGTGTCTTGTTCCTGACCCTAAGGAAAGGCTCTCAGTTTTTCCCCATTGAGGATGATATCAGCTGTGGGTCTTTCATATGTGGCCTTTACGATGTTGAGGTATGTTCCTTCTATCCTTACTTTGTTGAGGGTTTTTAATCAAGAATGGATGCTGTATTTTGTCAAATGCTTTTCTGCATCTATTGAGGGAATGATAAGGTTCTTATCCTTTATTTTATTAATGTGATGTATCACGTTGATTGATTTGCAAATATTGAACCATCCCTGCAGCCCAGGAGCAAATCCCCCTTGATCATGGTGAATAATTCTTTTAAGGTACTGTGGAATTCAATTTGCTAGTGTTTTATTAGGAATTTTTGCATTCATGTTCATCAGAGATATTGGCCTGTAATTCTCCTTTTTAGTGGGGTCTTTGTCTGGTTTTGGAATCAATGTAATGCTGGCTTCAGAGAATTAGTTTGGAAGTTTCCTTCCATTTGTTTTTTGGAACAGTTTAAGAAGAATAAGTATTAATCTTCTTTAAATGTCTAGTAGAATTCCCCAGGGAAGCCATCTAGCCCAGGACTTCTGTTCCTTGGGAGATCTTTGATTACTGATTCAATTTATTTGCTAGTTATGAATACTTTGCAAGGTGTTCAAATTTTCTATTTCTTCCTGTTTCAGTTTAGGTAGTTTGTAAGTTTCTAGGAATTTGTTTTCTTCTTCCAGATTGCCCAGTTAGTTGGCAGATAATTTTTCATAGTATTCCCTTATAATTGTATTTCTGTAGTGTTGGTTGTGATTTCTAATCTTTCATTCGTAATTTTATCTATTTGGGTCTCTTTTCTTTTTGATAAATCTGGCTAGGGGTTTATCAATTTTATCAATTCTCTCAGGGAACCAGCTCTTAGTTTTACTGATCTTTTCTCCTGGGGTTTTTTGTTCGCTTGTTTCTATATTGTTTATTTCTGCTCTAATCTTTATTATTTCCCTTCTGCTGGCTTTAGGCTTTATCTGCTGTTCCTTTTCTAGCTCCTTTAGGTGTAAGGTTAGGTAGTGCTTTTGAGAATTTTCTTGCTTCTTGAGGTAGGCCTGTATTGCTATATAGGACTGCCTTTGCTGTATCTCAAAAGGTTTTGGACTGTCGTGTTTTCATTTTCATTTGCTTCCATGTATTTTTTTATTTCTTATTTAATTTTCTGGTTAACCCATTCATTCTTTAGTAGGATGTTCTCTAAAACTGCTTTAAAAAAATTAGTCTAAGGGCACCTGAGTGGCTTGAATGGTTAAGCGTCTGCTTTCAGCTCAGGTCATGATCTCTAGGTCCTGGGATAGAGCCCCGCATCTGGCTCCCTGCTCAGCGGAGAGCCTGCTTCCCCCTCTCCCACTGCCTCTCCCCCTGCTTGTACTCTCTCTCTCTCTCTCCCTCTCAAATGAATAAATAAAATCTTTTTTAAAAATTAGTCTATTAAAGTGAAAAAAAAGTATTCATTTTTAATCAGAAATTCAGTTTTAATACGTGTCTTGTTTTTGCATTTGCTAAGCCTAGCAATTCTGTTGGAAGAGCATGGGAATTTCAAATTTTAAACATCATAATGAATCTTTTAATATATTGGGCATATTTTGAACCTCCTCCCCCCCCCCTTGGCAGGAGTTCCCCCACTTTCTATCCAGTGGACAGGCCACAGCTGAGTAGAGGAAGAGGTTTGGATGGGCTGGATACTCCCCACACTGGGTTAGTTAATTTGCCACAGTTTGGTGCTCCCTCTAATGAACCCCAGGATGTTATGGACTTTTTTTAGGGCGGTACAGAGGGAGAGAAGAATCTTAAGCAGGCTCTACACCCAGCACAGAGCCCAACATGGGGCTCCATCTCACAGCCCCGAGATCATAACCTGAGCCGAAATCAAGAGTCGGACACTTAACCGACTGAACCATCCACATGCTCATGAACCCCAGGATCTTAAATAATTTTTGTATTAATCCTTAGTCTTCTAAACAAACACTCTATTTACATCAGGTTTACATTTGATCACAGGCTGTTTTGTTTACATGTGTTCTGTTTCAATAATTTCGTTAAAGTCTGTGAAATCAGAAACTGAGATTTCAGTGATTTCAGTGCTCACCAGTAACCTCACGAGAGAGCCAAAAAATGCTCTTAGTAAATGCCTGTTAAATTATTCTTCTCTTGTCTTAGATATTTTAAAAGTAATACATCTGATCTTTAAGGCAGCATGCTTTCTTTCCATTAATAGGGCTATTTCTCACAAGATCATTTACATTACTTCAGGGTAAATTTAATATTTTATTTATTCAGGCAGCCATCCCCACCAAACTTTGCAGAACCAGGATTAGAATCTCTATATTTCTGAAGTCACCTGTCGACACAACTGTGGTTGAATAATTACATTTAGCAATCTATAACCTCAGGCAATTCCAGTTGCTACAGCTATGCCTCAGCTGAGATTTCTGGTATCAGCACATCACCAAGATAACAATAAAGCTCATAAAACTGAACCTATTATCTGCCAAACACATCTCTGGGTACTTGCATCTTGGAGAGAAGTCTATTATAGAGATACTGACACACATCACACCCCCCGCCATCCAACTACATACTCACAATATTATTATTGACGGTAAGCGCCAACTAAGGCTTGTCATCAACCAGAATCGGCTGATCTGTCTGGGACAGATTTAATTTACTGACATAAAGCGTTCTCATTTTCTGTTTTCCCAGGTTAGGCATATGCCTGAGAGGTCACAGGGAGTAATAATTCCCACCCCAGGGGGCTGACGATAGGTCACTGATTATGACCAGGCATTAGAAATTCTTTGCTACAAAAAAACCTTTATGAATATGAAGGGACTTTCAAGCTATTCAGAGATTTTCTTAGAGGCTTTTCCCAAATCCAAAGCCAAGACAGAAGAGCACAGAATAGCATTCATTTTTAACGACTCTCAAGCTAGAATGTAAATCCATGTTCAGTGTACATTAAATCTCATCAGGATTTTAACAACTGGCCTAGATCTTGCCTTTGCCCACACTGGGTGAAAATCCTCAGCAGACTCATGATGCCAAGGCAGGCAGGGGCTGAGAGCTACAGAATTCCTAGCAGCTGAGTGGAAACAGGGAAGAGCACAAGCAATGTGAGTACAGTGAATCCAGCCTTTCCTTCATTTGTGGAGTCCTGTATTGAAGCTCACCGCTCAGTAACCCCACAAGCAAGAAAGAGACAAATTAGGGGCTTTATTATTTATTCTCAGTGAACAGAGAAGCCCTTAGGGGTGTAAATGAGCTGTCAAACATTAAGAACAAGTAACCCAATTAGGAACCAGAGTTTTGGCCTTAAGTGCTTCTGTAAAGAAAATCTAGAAAATACTTAATACTCTTTGGCAAAATCTGAGAATTCAGACCCAGCAACGTCACCCAAATCTCATCAGGTGCATCCTTGAAATAACATGTAGCAATTCCTAGGAAGAAAAATTAAAGATGACATCACAATATATATGTTGGCAATCCCGTGCTGGTCTAAAACACATTCAAACGCAATAAATGACACATTCAAACATAATAAATGACACTCCTCATAAATAGTGCCCTTTGACACGATAGAACAAATTAGCAATGCCGTAGACAATGAAGGAAATGATCAACCCTCTCTACCTGCGCAATGATGTAAAAGCTGTTCTATGCATATGCCTTTGGAGAATACCTATTAATATATGAAAAATCCCAACAGATGTTATTTAAAATAAATGAAAATTATCCCCTCTACAGAAAGAAATCATTCTGTGCTTTGAGGCCCATGTGCACCAACTTGCTTCTAGAGGCAGGTGTCCAGTACCCTTGTATAAAACTGAACTTCAGATTTCATGTCTGGTACACTGAATGCTCACTGCTCATGAATCATCTGCTGTGGGTGTGAAGTGTCTCTTTGGGACTTTTCATTTGCTCTAATAAGTGAGGTGTGTGCTTTTTATGAATTCTCTCTGATGAAGCTCAGAGAACAGGATGAAACTGTCCCTGAAACATGGGCTACCCATGTCTCAGGGAAAAAAGGTAAGCTGGTGATGCCGGCTGCTGATTCTGTTATTTGTAATTCATTATCATCAGCCTGTCATGCTCCCCTCATCACCCCTAACCTACACACATGCAGTATAAGACCTAAAATTAAGATTCAATATTACTTGCTGTCTTCACATCGGGTGAAACCAAGAGGACCTTGCATAGGCAAAGCTCAAGCTCTCCCCACCCCACACTCTGCTCCTGCAGGAAAGATCCCCCCAGCCAAATGGCCCTTATCGTGGGGAGCAGGCTTATCCATGAGCAGTGGGTTCAATTCCCAGCCAGCCCATGAATATTCAGACAAGACCATCCCATGCTACCATGGGAACCAGGGGCACCTCACCCTCTTGCTACTACAAAGCCTGCCTCCTGCAGCCCCTGCGGGTTCCCCTGGCTCCTGAGTGCAGCTTCATGTGGCCCAGCCTGGCAGGCAGTTTCTCCTCTGGGCTGTGACTAATAAGCTGCTGCTCATTTCATCTGTCCCGTGACCTATGCTCTGCGTGTGGCCATCCCTGTTCCCTAGGATGGGATGCTCTCCCTCACCAGCAGGATGAATAGGAGGTGATTAAACAACATATTTCAGAATCAGCTAATTCCCCCCAAAATCCCTCACACTCTCACTATGCAGAATCGGAGCTGTTGGGGTTCCTCAGTTAGGTCGGGGGTAATTCAGGGGCAGGCCTCCCCTCACACCATGCTACAGGACGAGTCTCTGATCCTCTGTAATTGAGTAAAAAACAATATTAAGAATGATCCTGTATCGAATCTTTTCCTCTTCTTGAATAATCAACAATTTCGCTATACATACAAGTTCACAGAAAAAATACTTTTCCTTTGTTAAAAAAAGTTCCAGGCAAAGGTTTCTTTCAGGTTAGTTCTACAGCAAACAGTGATTTAGGCTTCCTTCCTCTTCGTTCATGCTTATAATGTTGATTGTAAGAATAACCCCCACCTACAGCATGAATTATGTCCTCCTTACCTTGCCTATCAAAATTCTAAAACTTCTTCTGCAGCATCCAACAAATAATAAATACATTACAGCTCTACTTTTAGCCATAGACACCCCAGGGTTTAAAGGTATGTTCGTAGGGACCCCCAGAGAACTACAATGCATCCTATCGTATGTCAGTTTGTTTCCATAGCCCCTGACTACACTCATTCTTCTCAGAGCAGACATGTGACAGTCCCACCAAGCCATCTTCCAGGGACCACAGAGGTCCTCCCCATAGCAGTATTCACTAGAGTGGCTGGAAATCTGTGTCCAGCAGAGATGCCCACTGAGCCATGTCTGGGGGCTCGCATGGGCCCTCAGGATGCATGATGCTGCAATGCACGCTCAGCAGCTGGAATTCCACTCCCAAGACCACCAACCCCTCCAGGGTCCCAAGACCACAATAAGCTAATGACTGAATTCATTTACAACAGCCCTTTGAAAAATCTGGCACTTAGCAGTTACCTACCAAAATGAATGCGCTTGCCACCAATCTGATTGTTTTGTTCTTTCTACCGCTCTTATTTAAACAAACACTTATTGCAGACCTACTATTCAGTGAGTGTTGTCCCAGGTTCTGACGTTAGGGTGATGTGAATTTCAGCTTTCCTCCTCCATTGGCTCACAGGGAAGGAAGCCATGAAAACAGTATAGGAAACCAGGAGAATGGATCACCTTGGGTCCACCCAGACAAGGGAATATTATTCAGCACTAAAAAGAAATGAGCTATCAAGCCATAAAATTCTGGCGGGGGGGACCCTAAATGCATATTACTAGGTGAAAGAAGCCAGTCCAAAAAGGCTACATACTGTATGATTCTAACTATATGACAGTCTAGAAAAGGTAAAACTGGCTACAGTAAAAAGATAAGTGGTTGCCAGGGGCTTGCGGGGGAGCAGGAGAGGGATAAGGAAGAGGAACACAGGAGATTTTGGAGTGTGAAACTGTTTCCTATGATGCCAAAGCAGTAGATAGGTGACATTTGCGCATTCATCAAAACTCACCGAATGTACAACACAGAGTAAACCTCACTGTGAAGGACAGATTTTAGTTCACAATAACATCAATATTGGTTCATTAGTTGTAACAAATGGACCACACTAATGGAAGATGTGCAGGGGAGGAGAGTATCTGGGAAATCCCTGTACTATTTGCTCCATTTTTCTGTAAACCTAAAGCTGTTCTAAAGAAATAATATTAATTTAAGATAAAAAAAAATCGGATAGGAAAGGCCAGTTTTAGCAGCCAACTGTAGCACCAATTTGACCTTTAACAATAAGAACTATTCAATGTTTTACAGACATAGTAGCACTTAATCTTCCGCAAGAATCCACTACTATCCCTACTTTGCAGGTGATAAAACTGAGGCAATAAACTTGACTTGTTTACCTAACTTTACACAGTTTTTTATTGGCTGGCCCAAGTCTGTTTGACTCCAGCACTTAGGTCTTGCCCACATCAATCTTCACATTGCCTCTTCCCTGGAGGATGCGACAGGAATGCTTGTGAGACCAGGGAACAATGAGCCCTTCCTTGGGTGGAATGGGGGACCAGTGGGGTAAAGTCCTTGAGTTCTTACTGTGCTAGAGACACTAATATTGTTTAGACAACGGAGGTCTGGATTGCTAGCTAGACAAATGGAGTCCACACACACCATACCCCAGGATAAAACAGATCAGGCCTGAGCAAAACATTTACAGGTAATTAGAAAGCAATGAGTCTTCGATACTGAATCCGTTATAGTCATCGTTGATCTGGGCCAAGAGAGAAAGGGCATTCCTAAGATAATAATTTATAAGCAATAACCACTTTAAATAAATGACTGCACAAATTTAATGACTCAAAGCTAATCTTTAGACCATAAAGCCATGACACCCTCAAAGCTATCATTACTCATCCCAGCGCAGTCTATACCACAAATATCCCACTGGTATATAACAAAGCAGTCCCAAGTAATTCCTATTCCAGTAGACCTGCCAATCCAAAATGAAATGTAAGACACCAAACACCACTTTCTGTGGGACAGAAGGATTCTATCCAAAGAAAGATGCATGGCCCCAAAGATGCCCCAGAGTCACCCAGGTGGTCACTCACTGCAAAGGGGTTAAAGTTACTTTGCTTTCTAATTTTATTTTATTTTTTTAAAGACCTTATTTATTTATTAGAGAAACAGATAGAGAGCACAAGCAGGGGGAGTGGCAGGCAGAGGGAGAGGGAGAAGCAGGCTTCCCACTGAGCAGGGAGCCCGAAATGGGACTCGATCCCAGCACCCTGCGATCATGACCTGAGCCAAAGGCAGATGCTTCACCAACCGAGCCACTCAGGCACCCCATGCTTTCCAATTTTAAAAGATATCACAATTTAATCTTAAGTAGTAATGTAACCTAAATCTAAGCCTCAACACACTGTGCAACTACTATTTGATATCATTCAAAATTAGAACTGTTTCCCTTACAATCTCCCCAGCAATATTTAATAGTCTGAGTTAAGCCCTATCTTATTTATGTAACTAAGCTTATATGAAGCCCAGCAATAAAACTAATTAAAATTACCAGTTAAACCGAGCACAGATTAAAGCATCAGAGACAATCTTTTTTATACCACCCAACACCTATCAAAGTAGGAACTGGTTACATACTGTCGTGAATCAGATCTGATAAACTAGTAAGAAATCCTCAGAACACAGCTTACAGCTTTTGGGACATAGGACACCGTCAACAAAAGCCTTCTCGAATGTTTTCCTACTCTGAAAAATTTTAGGTAGGTTATCAACAGTCTTGGTATGATTTGGGCCGTGGGCCTGGGAGGCTGTCTTCACCCGGCAAATGTGATGGAATCCATATTTACAAGAAATGGATGAGCCAATGGCAGATCAAGACAGTGGCATTTCATGGGTCCAGTTCAGATTGCTCCTTGAACAAAAAACACAAAGGCTGTGCTTTAGCTTCAGGTAGCATCCACGCTGACTAGCAAAGGACTTTCCACGTTGCCAAGTTTAACTACATAGCGATGTAGTTTATATATTGTATATATTGTATATATATTATATATATACATAGCAATGTAGTATATTATATTTATTTAAAAACATGGTATCTTTAAAACATTTTAACAGGAAGTTGGAGGGCAGAGAATTATGTTCTTGAAAATGTTTTGGAATCCTCAAATCCACAGGGGTAAAACATAAGTTAAAATACCTTTGTAAACAGACATGAAAAGAATTTGTGCAGAACCACAGCATTATGATACTATTCGAACAATAATAACCTACTTCAATGTTTAAAAGAATGTCACACATTAGGAAGCGGGTTTTTATCCTTGGTTTAAGATTGAGAATTAAACCACATAATGAAACCAAAAACATTCTGAAGGAGAATTTAGAAGGAATGCTGATTTATACAGGAAATGAATGTTATCATACTACCTTCTCAATTAGTATGGCTGCATTCATAACCATGTAGACATGGACACACATACATTTTTTCTAGAAATTATGCCACTTACTTTCCTTCTTCACAGTCTTCTTTTAATTTCCAACATATACTTTCGTCTGAAACAGTAGCAGATCACTTGCAAACACACCTGAGTTACACTGTGATACTTCTGGAACACTTGAGGTTTTGAGTGGCCGGTGTGGAGACAATGCCAGTATGCAGTGCCCTCTGCTGGCCACTTTATTAAACACTGCAATAAAATTCTGGAGTGGTACTAATGCTATTTACCATGCAAAGAAAAAAAGATACTAAGATTTTTGGAGGGGATTTAGAGATATAATTCCAGATAGTCACTATTCACCACGATAATGCCTTTATTAAGCAAATGTTCATCTTTACCAAACCAAATGGAAAGCCACCTTGCACAAAGAAATATCCATTGCAAAAAAATAGAGCATATTTAAAGAATGAGACTTCGAGGGCCTGCTTCCAGTCACAGGTCAAACGTTACCCCATCTGTGACCTCTGTCTCACTTTATCTGTGCTTCCTCAGTGTTCTCAGGGCCTCTCCACTGTTGCATTAGCCTTGTTCCTTGCAATCTTTCAGCTTGTATCTTCTCCACTGGAACTGTGTAACTATGTGAGGGATGGACCTTAACTAGGATGTCTTTGGCCACATTTCCCAATATATACACATATCAAATCATTACACTCTACACCTGAAACTTATGTAATAGTATATGTCAATGATAGTGCAATAAAAATAAATAAGTACCAAAAATTGAATTTGGCAAATTAAAAAAAAAATGTGTTAGTCAAAAAGGAATAATGCTTGAGAGAGAAAACTTTAAAAATAAATATTATTTAAAAATATAAAAATAAATAAATCCTTGAGACTCACACCCCGCAAGGTGCTAGAGAAGCACTGGGAAGACAGGAAGGTGAACCAAATCTTGGCTAGTGACAATTTCAACAATATGCCAGGAGGTCTTTCAAGGAAGAAACAAAACCCAGACACTATAAAGATAAAATTGTGCAATTTGACTACATAAGATAGCAAGTTTTCACTGTGCAAAACAATATTACCTAAATGTCAAAACACAAGTGACAACCTGGGAATGTTTTTGCAACATATATAAAAAGACTAAAGTCCTCACTATTTAAAAAGTGTTTATGCAAATCAGTAAGAAAAATACCAGCCACCTAATTAGACACACATGGGCAATTTTCAGACAAAAAGGAAATGCAGACTGTCTTTGAGCTTCTGTAAATATGCTCAACCTCACTAATGATTAATGACATGCAAATAAGATATATTTTTAATCTAACAACTATCAAACTGATAAAAATAAAAATATTTCATAACCTTTCTGTATTAAAGCAGGTCTGGGCAAACAAACCCTCTAAATATATTGTTGGCAAGAAAATAAACTACAACTTCTACAGAAGATAGTTTGGCAATATTTACCATACTCAAACTTACAAATATACCCACCCTTATCTAGGCATTTATCCTACACATCTAGCTCATGCTGGTACAAAGATATTTATGGTATGAACTGTAATAGCAAAAAAAAAAAAACTGGAAACCTAAATGTCCATCAGAGGAGGGTGAATTAATAAATCTTGGTATATCCATACAATAGAATGCCGATATTTGGACTGAGAATAGAATTACTTATACCAACATGGACAGATTTTTCAGACATGGTTCATTGGGAAAATGTGCAGAATAAAGAATACCATACATGCCCATTTTGTGTTTAAAAAACAGATGCACCTGTGGGTTTATAACAGCATGGCTCTGGAAGAGTACAGAATGACCTCTGGCAGCAGGACTGGGGAGCAAGGAAAGGGGGTCTTAGGTTCCACTGTACAGTACAAATACTCTGGGGCACTGCCTGGGTATTTTCTTTTTTTTTTTTTTTTTTAAGATTTCTATTTATTTATTTAATTGACAGAGAGAGAGAGAGAGAGATAGCGTGAGAGGGAACACAAGCAGGGGGAGTGGGAGAGGGAGAAGCAGGCTTCTGGCTGAGCAGGGAGCCTGATGAGGGGCTCGATCCCAGGACCCTGGGATCATGACCTGAGCCGAAGGCAGTTGCTTAACCAACTGAGCCACCCAGGCGCCCCTGCCTGGGTATTTTCTACTGCATTCTTACACTATTCAAAAACTAAATTTTAGAGGTACCTTGGGTGGCTCAGTCAGTTAAGCAACCGATTCTTGATTTCAGCTCAGGTCATGATCTCAGGATCATGAGATCCAGCCCCACATGTGGCTCTGCACTGGGCGTGGAGCCTGCTTAAGATTCTCTCTCTCCCTCTCCCCTCCCCAGTGCTTGCTCTCTCTCTCTCAAAAAAAAAAAAAAAAAAAATTAGAAATTTGTAAATAAAAAATAACATTAAAAAACTCAATTTTAAAAACAATATTTTAAAAACCATCTCCAGCAATCCCACACCCACAATATGAACGGCATAGGCACGGTAACCCTGAAGTCACTCTACTGTAACTTCTAGACCGTGATGGGCAGGCAACGGGGGGCAAGGGCGGCGAGACGGGGAAGACTAGCACACAGCCTCCGGGGAAGGGCCTCGTGCTCGTGGCGAGACTGAGGACGGCAGGTGGGAACCGAGGCAGCCTGCTCAGCCCTTCCCGGCCCCTGTCTGGGAGGACAACCCCAGGAGAAGTGCTGGCCCAGGGAGCAGGGGGCCCAGTGGTGCGGAAGGGTCCTTAAGTGTCCCACAGAGAGCTACTCCAGGCCTGCACGACAGCACGCAACAGATTCCCTGGTCTCCTGGAGGCAGAGGACCGCGTGGCGGCAGCACAGGGGAGGGAAGGCAGCCTGGAGGCTGAGACAGCCCCGCGTGGCCCTGCTCGGCCCCGGCGGGATGGTGAGAAGCAGCCTCAAGTTGATGGATGCCTTTGACCATCAGCGTGTGAGTTTTTTCTCCAAGTCCCTCTAGCTGGGCAAAACACAAATATGATGGGCTTCCAAGTTTAAGCAATTTAGACATGACTTTTAAATGACTTAAAAGAAGCATGGGGTGCCTGGGTGACTCAGTCAGTTAAGCATCTGCCTTTGGCTCAGGTCATGATCCCAGGGTCCTGGGATCGAGCCCCGCATCGGGCTCCCTGCTCTGTGGGAAGCCTGCCTCTCCCTCCCACTCCCCCTGCTTGTGTTCCCTCTCTCGCTGTGTCTCTGTCAAATAAATAGAAACTTAAAAAAAAAAAGAAGCGAACAGTGCTGACTTTATAGGAATAAATGTACACAATTTCTAAAGAGTTTTTCAACTATCTTCAAACTTTTTGATCGTGGATTCCCTACCCATAAAAATGTTTGAGTATATACCTGCATTCTATGGATATTCACATAAGTATACATATCACTTTACTCAGTATTATGCACATTATACAACAGATGCAAAGGAGATTTTTGAAGTTTAAGATGAACTATAAAGATAAATAGCAGTTCTACTATTTTCATGCCCACCGTTTGGAAAACATATACAGAAGCTATAAACAATGCTCCCCACACTTTTGGCATCTACACACCATTAATGGGTTTTGGGTGCATACAGGGACCACCAGATTTAGTGAAATTTTTTAAGAGAAGATAACAATTAAAAAAAAAGCAATGTTAAATGTGAAATAATTTATTTTGGCTGTCATTAAGAAAGAAGATATCCAGCTCAGTAGAGCGCCAGATTCACAGAACAGTTGGTTTGTCTACTTCTAGTAAAAGGAACATGCAAGGTCCTCTGGAAAGACAGCAACTGTTTGGTGACTATCAGCTAGGTTTATACAGTTTAGCTTGATCATGAATTCAGAAATTGTGATGAAAGTCTTACTATGCAACTAATGAATCATTGAACACTAACTACATCAAAAACTAATGATGTACTACAGAGTGGCTAACTGAACATAATAAAAAAATTTTTTTAATAAAAAAAAGAAATTCTTACTACAAATTCTTATAGGGCTGGAGAGATGTTGAATTGAAGGCCTCTCAGACTCTAAAACCAGAAGTTTTAATCACATAAATTTAGGAAATCACAGAAAATAGATTCCTAATCCTCTCTTTGATTGATTTGGCTCTGGAAAGTATTTCTTCATGTTCTATGGCAGGATTAGGATGTGGTTTATAAATATTCCCAATAAGACCTCATTGATTTCTTTCTCTGAGTAGTGGGGAAAATCATCAAGGACTGGGAAAGAGTCAAGTTCTCAGGGGCCAAGTTATTTGTGTACAAGAGTTTGGTCTCTGTAATAAATCCTAGTGTTATATTCTCAACAGTAAAAACTGTGATCAGTCAGTCAAAGGTGATAGATTCAGGCCAGCCCAGAAATTAATATATCCTTAAACCACCTGGTATCACAGAATCATCTTTACTGGCTTCATCAATAACACAGAGAAAAGTTTTTGCCTCAGTGAGAATTTATGTGAATCACTTTCTTGTCAGCAGACAACGTATTTTGATGTTTAAAAAAATCGGTTTCATAGCCTGTTTCTTCACACAAAATATTGTAAAGAAAAACAGTGAATGGCTATGATTTCAACTTATTCACAATTTTCACTATTTCCTTCTGTAAATCAAATTCGAAAGTCGTGTTGTTAACCACTAACTTTTCTCTTTGAATAAAGACTGCCCTATGGGTATCGTCTCTCTCTCTCTCTCTCTCTTTAATTTTATTCATTTATTTGACAGAGAGACAGTGAGAGAGGGAACACAAGCAGGGGGAGTGGGAGAGGGAGAAGCAGGCTTCCGGCCGGGCAGGGAGCCCGATGCGGGGCTCGATCCCAGGACCGTGGGATCATGACCTGAGCCAAAGGCAGACGCTTAACGACTAAGCCAACCAGGTGCCCTCTTTTTTTTATATATCAGAACGCTATTCACCGACCACATGTCTTCTGCCTTAAAAATACTACTCCTGCTGATGCTGATCCAGACTCCACCATAGCTCACAAAGTGATTGTGAACTAAACAAGCAAAAGCTCTTGTACTATGTATTTTCAGAAAAAAGAAAAGAAAAAAAATTATTCAGTGCCCTCCCTTCTTCTCCATCTATGCAACACATACGTCAAGACCTGTCACAAACAGCTTCATGTCAAGAGTTCTGCCTACAAATATACAAACACAAGGGTCTTTGAGTTTCTACGGTGTTGGCCCCTGGTGTTATGCAACCTCCAACAATGGTTTGAATGCTTGATAACGGAATCTTGCCAACAGCCAGATTTTCTTCTTCCCTGGAGAAAGTGTGTCAATTTGTACAGTAAGTTTTACAAGCATCTTGGTGATCAAATGTATAAATTGTATCCATTTTTCTTTAAGGAATTCATCTTTCCATGATCCCTCTGTCATTTTGGTCACTTCTCCACCATTAACAAAACAAAACAGAAAGTCCATTTCTAAAACTGAAAATCTTTAACTTGTAGTTATTCCAAAAATCTTCAGTTAGTTTCAGAAAAGGTGATGGTGCATTATTTTAAAATGACTCAAAGCTTTGATGGGTGATGCCACCATTGTTATTTACATATATGTCTTATCATATTTATTACATGACGGTATCATCTTACTTATCCTTGTAACACATAAACATGGGTCACATTTATCACCAATAAATTGACTGGTTATGACTGTAAATTAATTAGGGATTGCAAAAATTTATTTTTGGTATTGGGAAAAGTGAAAGGGAAAAAGTTAACAAGAAGTATCCTGGGGTGAAAGAAGGCTCTATGGGCATAATTAGGATGTATTTATTCATTCGTCCACACCTGACGTAAGACATGTACTGAGTACCCCCACTCCTGACCCACCACTCACTGGTTGTGAGCTTGGGTAGACCATGCCACATTTTGGCTCATACTCTTCTCTCTACCAGGAATGCTCACACTACCCCTACCTCCACTTTTAACAAAATCCTCTAATCTGCCTAGAGAAAAACCTAAATGAAAACAGCTGAAACTTGAGGGACAGTCAGTGCCAAAAATACAAGACAGAAACAAATTTTCATGAGTATTACACAGATATAGGACTTTAGGACGTGTTGTAGCATTTCTCAGCAAACAAATCTGACTCAATCCATAACTTATGCCTTGCTATCCTTAGACAATAAAACTCATTTCCTCCTTAGCCCCATATGGTACATCTCTGGGACAGGTTCCTCCTGAATCCTCTTTAAAATTATCTTGGAGGTAGCAAGGGCTGTAAGTTTTAGTCACTGCCAAAAATCGATGGTCTCCTACCTGGTGCGTGCTTCATCTGACCCATCATTTTGACCCCAACAATGGCTAAAACAGTTGCATGCATGCATTTACTGAGAATGTACTACATGCCAGGAGCATTAAAAGTTAATCCTCAGAGTAATCCTATAACCTGGGCCTCTTCATTGTTCCTATTTTATGGAATAGGAAACTGACATTTAGTGAAGTTGGGTGGTTCACCCAAGACTCATAGCCAGCACACTGCAGCATCGGAATTTGAAATGAAATCTATCTGGTTCCAGAGTCTGAAGTTCTGCACGTTCACTCATATGGCCTGTGGTTCCATATAACTCCACTCAGAAGTGCTTTCCTTGGTTTGTTCCCACATATGCATTCTGTCTCCCTTATTGCCTTCAATTATTACTGACCCTGTATGTCAAGATTCGGGGTCCTGAATATCTATAGTTAGAATCTTCATCAAGAATGGCCCCTAAATTGATAATATCCTCTTTTTCATGCAGAGGCTTATTTCAAAAATAATAGAGTTTATGGACAACAGCATTCTTTCCCCTTTCTCTCTCTCTAGAGATTAACACCTTAAATGTCAATGATGATTGCACGCTGAGGTGGAGACAAGCATAGACACAAAGTGCCCCAAAACTTCTGCCTGAGGTGAAATGCACAAGCTGAATGATGATTAGTAAATAAGAAAGTCACATTAAAGAAAATAGGCTTAATAAAATGATGATGAGTTCTCTTTCTCCAAAGGTTAATAACCAGTGTTAATAACACTTCCAAGCTGGTATTTCATTGGTACCTCTGAGTTGTAAACATGAAACTTACTTCCCAAACTCTGATTCAGTTCATCAACCAGAATTCAGCACTCCTTAAATGGGTGCTGTCTTGTTGCCATGAATGGCAATAAAAAACCTTCACATGAATCAGGAACATAAGCTGATCAGGAAATGAATTTCTCCTAAATCATCTTGCTCACAAAAGATGATCTCCTTATGAAAATTACAATTCTATAGAATTAGTCGCTGTATTTTTTTAAGAGAACATCAACTCCTCCTTTAGGACATTTGTGTCTTTGGTATTGAAGAAAGAGCTAGGTTAATCCTATATTAATCCTAAGAGTTGCAATCCTGACTTTACTTTCCCATCCATATCAGAGTAATGTGAGCAGCATCTAAACGATCATCCTTTCCTCTACTTGCCAGTGTTTCACTTGCCATTTCCCAGAGGACTCCTACCATCTTAAGATCACGCTTACCCAGACCCCGGGAGTCTTCTGAATCAGTCCAAAAAGAGAGAACATGGGATTTCAGAGAAGCTCCCAGCCCTGATCATCGTCAGCTCCTGCCGGATAACCTCCGGCACTTGGCGATAGCTTGGGAGCCCCACTGCCCGGGACGGGTCTCAGCAGAAGCCTCCGCTCCCTCCAGAGCAGGACACTCCTCCTTGGTTTGTCAGCTGGAACTCCGGCAGGCGTTTGCTGTAGGTAGAGAGTCTCAAAAGCAGCCTCGCAGGACCAGACCGGGCCGAGGCCTCCCCTCCATCATGGAATCGGAGCGTGTGGGAATTCACTACTTTGACTCCAGACTTCAGGCAAGCGTGACCCTCTCATTCATTCAGGCCTGTGACTGAATCAAGTCTTGTAATTGTACCTGGAGTCATGCCAAACCCTATCTGTATCTTACAACCCGGACGCAGATTCCTTCTCATCCACAGGACCTCTCACCGACTGGCCAGTCCTTCACTGCCACCAACTCTCGTGATATTATAATTATCATCGATAACAAACTATTTCAGAGAACCTTTTCTACGGAGGGTGGTATTCGACGATTTCCCACAGACCAAAGTTCAGCAAACCTTGTATGAGTCTCAGGGGAATTCTCGGTCAGGAATGCACACAGAGGCACCTCCAGGAACCCTCCGGAGAGGGCAGGAAAGTCACTGTCTCATTCTACATCATTCAGACAACATTTCAATAAATATTCTTAAGGAAAATTGGAGAAAATGTCTCCACCTGTAAAACAGATTTTACAAATGTATTATCCATGCACATAGTATGCACGATCATGTACACAAACATAATCCTAGTTGTTAATCTCCATTGTTTTACTTTAATCTGACTCTTGTAAAGAACAAACAGACATTCTTTGAACTACCAGGGAATGATTCACGATGAAAGGCTTCTGCCCATTTTGAGAGCTTTCAGGGAAGCAGGCCATTCCGCAGCGTATCCAGGAGGAAATGTCAGCTATCAACGGTATTTTGTGCACACTGCATTAGGAAGGAGCGCATTCACGCTCTCCCTGTCTAAACCCCCAACAGACAACAGTAAATGTACGGCTAGGTGCTTGATCATTTACACAAAGCTGTACCTCTTACCCACTGAGGGTACAACTCAGTGTCTTTACAAGTTTGGGCTGAATGTATAATCAGTTGCTTTTGAGCTGCACCTAAGGAAAACTGGACTGAACCACCTGAGCTCTTCCGAGGGCTGCCCTACCTGGGGAACCTGGAAGTCCCTCTTTTGTCTACCCACCCCCACTGTTGGAGCGTGAAGGGAGTCCCCCCATCTGTGGGGGAGCCTGCCTGCCTGGCAATTAGCTCAGGCCTCTCCAGATTTGGGAGAGAAGGTGGTGCGACTGGACCATAACGTGGCCCAGTAGAGATGACCTCAGCAAGATCTTGAATTAGAATCTGGGATTGGCACCATCTGTGACTGTGTGCCTGGAGGGACATAACAGCCACCCCAGCAACCTCTTCCCATCACCATCCCTAATTCTTCTCCTTATCTATGACCTACACCAGGCGCCATTTGACCTTAACAATGGATAAGCCATTCTCTGCCTTCCGCTTGCTCCTCGCAGCCCAGGCTCAGCACCCTCCCTCACCTTCAGTTTATGGCCCTTGGAAAGGGGGCAGGGCCACGCACCATCCTGACAAGGCCCAAGAAGCAGAAAAGGCAGAGACAGTGACTTCCTGCTCGGCCACCAGCTGACACGATGCCCCCGAAAGACTGAGCGGTAGGGTGCTTGTTTGTGTTCTAAGAAAACCCCATAGTAATGGAAGTCATGTGAATATCAAGTTTTAATTAAGAATGGGTGTTGTTCTCCAAAGGGATGCTCCTAATCATATTTTGCATTTTAACACTGATGATCCTTAATCTTTGTTTAGAACAGAGGTTTTCAGTCTTGGCTGTGCAACAGAATTAACCTGGGAAGTGTTTAAAACTCCTGATCCCCTGGCCACACGCCAGATCGATTAAGTCAGCATCACTGAAGGTGAGACCCAGGCACGAATAGTTTCCAAAGCTCCCAGGTGATCTCAGTATGCAGCCAAGGTTAAGAACCACTAGTTCAGGGCGCCTGGGTGACTCAGTTGGTTAAGCGACTGCCTTCGGCTCAGGTCACGATCCTGGAGTCCCGGGATCGAGTCCCACATCGGGCTCCCCACTCAGCGGGGAGTCTGCTTCTCCCTCTGACCCTCCCCCCTCTCATGCTCTCTCTCTCTCTCAAATAAATAAATAAATAAAATCTTTAAAAAAAAAAAGAGCCACTAGTTTAGAAGAACCTTCCTTAACTAGTTTTTAACCCTTTGGATTTTGGCAGTTTTACATATGCTGCAATACCTTTTCTTCACCTAAAAATTATAATGATGATAACTCGTACCCTTTATTAAGAGTTTGCTCTGCCAGAAGCATTAGATAAAAATTTAATAGGACTATTTCAATCAAAATGAAGTAAAATACATGCATTAGAAAAACTGATGGGATTTCATGTTTGTAAATATCTATAAACTGACATATTTCTTTTTTCTTTTTTTTAAATTTCATTTTATTATGTTATGTTAATCACCATACATTACATCATTAGTTTTCAATGTAGTGATAGGCAGCTCTCCTCTGGACACGGAACCCCTGTCATGGGACAAGCCTGGACGCTCAGAGAAGAAGCATGAAAGAATAAAGTTCCCCTTCTTTTTAAATCTTACTGCACTTTGTAATAAAAACTGTATTTACTTGAGGTATACAGCAAGTTTCCAGGATAAAATACAGTATTACTAACTATAGTCACCATGCTGGACATTTGTGACAACATGGATGAACCTGAAGAACATTATGCTAAGGGAAATGAGCCAGACACAGAAAGACAAATACCTCATGATCTCACTTGTATGGGGACTCTTAAGAAGCTGAATTCATAGATACAGAGAACTGAACCATAATTACCAAGGGCAGGGAGGTGAGGGAAACTGGAAAATGTTGGTCGCACGGTACAAAGTTGCAGGGAAGCAGGATGAGAATGTACTCACTCTTCATGACTAGGGTTTGGACGACGGCTTGAAGGACCTGGGGTAGTCATAGTACAATCTGGCAGGATCTGGGGGAACAGAGAAGCCAGAAGCTCTAACTGTGAAGGCTGAGCTACAAAACAGAAGGACCACAGAACCTTATAACCACCCCAAGAGGCCTGACTGCCAGAAAGGAGACTCAAGGACCAAAGCAGGGAAGCAAACTATCATGGTGGGTCTTCAAATCCTGAATGTGATCTAACATTTCCTAGGTTTCCAAAAGCCAAGGCAGAAGCCACTGATGTGTTTCTTGCTTTATGTAGCTCAGGACTATGCAAGTCTAGAAAGGGGTGAAGGGCATTAGTGGACCCAGCCCCCAGAAGCTTGGGGGAGGGGGTGGCTGAAGTCTAAGATTCAGAGCAATATGGCAGAGCACAGGGCAGTGTTTCTCAAAGGGAAGTGCACTGTCTACCTGCCTCGGTAACACCTAGGATACTCATTAAAAACACCAAATCCTGGACTTCTTTCCAATCCTACTGAAACAGAATGCCAAGGGATCGGGGCCAGGAATCTGAATGATTCACAAGCATCTAGGTGACATGATCACCCTTCATGTATGTGGCTGAAATGCAGGTAGCTCGAAAGAGCTGCGGTCAGATAAACCTGAGACATGCCTCCGCCTCTCAGTGCTCATGTGACTCAGGCAAGTCACCTAACATTTCCGGGTCTAGTCATACTAGTGTAAAGAACCAACAAAGATTTTCCTAATAAGGGACAAGATGAAAGCAACAGAAAACACCCTATTTTCTGCCTCATCTCAATCAAAGAAATAGTTCCTTGTTTCTTTCTAAAGTGAGTAATAATTGAGACCTTCAATAATACCTGCACCATCTTCCGCATCGTAGTCACAGATTAAACAGTGCACTGATAAGAAATCTTAATTTCAGTAATGAACCACTTACTTTTATTGGGGAGAAAAATCTAATTTGTAGTTAAAGTACTCTTCTAAATATGTAGATTAAATAGCTTCTTTCTACACATTTGAGGAAAATTATATGACACTGCAGAAATTTGTTAGAAATTATTTGAGGGCGCCTGGGTGGCTCAGATGGTTGAGCGTCTGCCTCCGGCTCAGGTCGTGATCCCAGGGTCCTGGGATCGAGTACCGCATCGGGCTCCCTGCTAGGCAGGGAGCCTGCTTCTCCCTCTGCCTCTGCCTCTCTCTCTCTGACTCTCATGAATAAATAAATTAAAAAACTTTTAAAAAAAAGGAAATTATTTGAATATGCATAAACTAGGACGAATTAGATGCATGAGAATTATAATAGTAAAGATGTAGGAGATATAAGTTTTCTACTTGCATTGATCTGAGGGCGTGAGGGTGCAGAGGGCAAGCACGGGGGACTGGAAATTTGGGGGCCGGGTCCTCAAAGCTCTGACCTGGCTCACTTGGGACTGTGCACAAATCACCTCCATGAGTCTGACGATCGATTTTGTATGTCATCTTACCTGGGCCAGGGGGGGTGCCCAGGTATTTGGTTAAACATTATTTCTGCCTATGTCTGGAAGGGTGTTTTGAGATGAGGTTAGCAGTCGAGTCTGTAGACTCAGTAAAGCAGATTGCTCTCCCTCAACGTGGGCAGGCCTGATCCTGTCCATTGAGGGCCTGAACAGAACAACAAGGCTGAGTGAGGGAGAATTCACTCTCTCTGCCTGTTTTGGAGCTGGAACATTGGTCATTTCCTGCCTTAGGACTCAGACTCAGCCTGCAATTATCCCATCCATTCTCCTTGGTCTCCAGCTTAACAATTCCTTATAATAAATTTATGTATTATACTATATTGTAATAAATAATTCATTATTATAAAACAATAAATATAGGTGTATTATATATAGATATCCTGTTGATTCTGTTTCTCTGGAGACTGCAACTAATAAACTAAAGGTGTGTCCTAATCTATAAATGAGGAAATTGCTTCTGTTGGTCTTCAAGATCTCCTTTATTTGCATATTCAGTGGGATTTGAATACTGACTACTCCTGCAACTCAAACTTCTTTGGAACTAAGGGTTCAATGTCTTAGTGAAAGCAGTTAACAATGATGTGAAACCATCAGACCTCGTTGATGCTTATCGACAGACATACTTGCATGGTTAGAGCATGCCCGCAACATCCCCTTTTGGTATGGAGAACTACTTTGCATTTGCCACTTTTGGGGACCTTTCCTTAAATTAGTTAAAGCCTACAGATTTTAAATATAGACTTGGCAAACTGCCTTTCATTAGAGCACAGTGGTTTGAAAATAAGGACAAATGCCATGTTTAAAATTAATATTGTGACTGAGTTTTAGCAACTGGCTTTAAAAGGATGGATGGATTACATCTGCTTGGATCCCATGCTTCAGCTCAACATGGCTGCAAACTCTTAAAAAAGCAAACACTCGGAGCTGCTCACCAAATGATGGAGTTGCTCAGGTCTTGTTCACAGGCTGTGTTGTTACAAATGAACTAGAAGACTCACAGTTCAGAGAAACGCTTCTCTCTGAACCAGTGCAGGAAAGACCCAGGCTCATCAGAGATCTGTGGCCTGCAGGAACACTAGCCTTGCTGCCACCATCTTGCCTTCAGCAATAAGAAGTCACAGCTGTCTCCTTCCCTTTTGGGCTAAGAATCTTTCCTTTTCTTTCACATTCGGCTTTTATTCAATCATGAATTGAGTGCCGTGTACCAGAGACAGCTTCAGACACATCAGTGAATAAAACAAAGCAAGACTTTTGCCCTCTCCATGCTAGTGGGGGAGAGACAGAGAACAAACAAAACAAATCAGTAAATGAAGTAGAATACTAAGAAAGTGAGTGCTACAGAGGAAGGAAAAGGAGAAGAAGGGGGAGGGCTGGAGGTGCAGGGAGGGAGCTGCTTGGGTGAGAAAGGGGTGGGGCTTTCACAGGGTGTGACTTACTGCCAGGTCGTCCTGTGCTTTCATCAGGAAGTGACCACTCTGGCCCACCCTCTAACCTTATAACATCAGCAGCGAGAGCCATAAACCCCACCGTGTACCATTTGATCCGGAAGAAGCCAGAGAGTTGATTCCCATGCTGTGTGTTTTTAAACTGTAAAGTGTTATAAAAATAAAAATAGCCATTATAATAACCATCAACACCTAACTTAAATATAGGCACAAAGAATAACTGGAGATCTCTCGTCTCTCTCTCTCTCTCTCTCTCTCTCTCTCACACACACACACACACACACCCACCCCTCAGGTCCATTCCAATTACCAGAATTCTTTACCCTCACTATTATTTGAAGTCACACGTCACCTCTGAGGAAGGAATTCTTCTGTGAGTGTTCTGTTTCCTATATTCAAGATAGCCTGGAACTCTCATCTTATCCCCATCGCTTTTGAGGTCGACATCTCTGTGGTGAGTGACCGGTGATCAAGAATGCAAAATCACTTCCAGGTTGTATACCACACCAATATAACGGGGAAGTTGTTAGAGTCCCCCAAAGCCAAGTGATGCTCCCTTTTATAACCTGCTCTTTCATATAAGCTTCAGTAGGACTTCTGCTCAGTCTAGATGGGTAATTGGGAACTGGAAATATTTAGGATGGTTTGTATTTTTTTTTCATAACACACAGGGAAAAATAATCATTTTTCCATCCCTAAGCTAATGATGATTTTTGCCTTAAGCATTGTGCTTCTCCTGTGTGATTTAGCTGATTTCTTCAATAATGTTTCCTTTACCTGCTAGGTTGGCTGCACTGTCATTTCCCAGAACACTTGATTGCTTGGCTTACATTTCAGGCATGTCTCCCTTGAACTTGCTGATTGCTCAGATCCCTGATTCTCCCAGCTTCTTTCCTTTTTGGTGCATTTTAAACTTCAGAGACTCTGAACTTTCCTCTCCTTCTGAAGTGGCCATAACCTGTTCTATGAAACAGCATTACTGCTGACATGGATAAAGAATTAGCCCTGAGGCTGGCAAAAGTCCCGTAGTTCCAAAATCCCCACTAATAAGACTGCCCTGCAGTTAAACTGCTATAACAAACAGTAATAGCCTACCCACATCCATTATACAGCAGGATGCCCGCTGCTTTATTGAGTGGCAGAAAACAATTCCCATTTCATGAAACAATAAAAATTAAATTGAGTGTAAACTCTCCCAAGGTCACTGCCTCTAACCTTATAGCATCAACAGCGAGCGCCGTAAACCCCACCATGTACCATTTGATCCGGAAGAAGCCAGAGAGTCGATTCCCATGCTGTGTGTGCAGCATCCCATGGGCGCTTGGCTGGGTGCTGCTTCCCACAGACCTTGCTGTGAGGAAGTGGCAGGAACGCTCTTTCTCACCCCGAGTGAGGCAGATGCCTTCCTGACAGCACTTGGTGCCCGGCCAGCCCGAGTAATGCGGCACGTGTGTGTCATCTTGAGAGTCATCTTCGGCAGCCTACACTCTTGCTGGCACATGGACGGATTGCTCCAGTACCAGGGCTGCCCCAGCTACTCATCTTCCCCCAGTTACCCGAGGACCTGCCAGGGAGAATTCGGTAAGACACTGACAACTGACCAATCAACAGCCCCCAGTTTCACAATCGTAAAGACCACCGCAAATACGTGTGGTATGGGGCAAACATTTAGTAAATTCCAAGATGAAAAGAAAATATAAAAGTAATCTAGCCCAGCTCCCTTCTTTCCACCAGACATGCCTCTGAAAGGATCCCAGCTAAGAGTATCAGAATAATCAAAGCACAGGGAAATGCTCTGATAAAATAAATAAGTACATGCAGTGAAACCCCAGATGAAAATCAAAGCATGCTCTTTTTTTGCTTTTTTTATTTTATTTTATTTTATTATGTTATGTTAATCACCATACATTACATCATTAGTTTTTGATGTAGTGTTCCATGATTCATTGTTTGCGTGTAACACCCAGTGTTCCATTTAGTACGTGCCCTCTTTAATACCCATCACCAGGCTAACCCATCCCCCCACCCCCTCCCCTCTAGAACCCTCAGTTTGTTTCTCAGAGTCCATAGTCTCTTCCCCTCTGGTTCCCCCCCCTTCATTCTTCCCCTCTTGCTATCTTCTTTTTTTTTTTTTAACATATAATGTATTATTTGTTTCAGAGGTACAGGTCTGTGATTCAACAGTCTTACACAATTCACAGCGCTCACCATAGCACATACCCTCCCCAATGTCTATCACCCAGCCACCCCGTCCCTCCCACCCCCCACCACTCCAGCAACCCTCAGTTTGTTTCCTGAGATTAAGAATTCCTCGTATCAGTGAAGTCATATGATACATGTCTCTCTCTGATTGACTTATTTTGCTCAGCATAACACTCTCCAGTTCCATCCACAAAGCATGCCTTTTTGCAGAAATTCACAAGCTGATCCTAAAATGTATGTTTTTATAATGCAAAGGACCTAAAACAGCTGAAACAATTCTGAAAAAGAAGAACAGTTGGAAGACTTCCACTTCCTAATTCCACAATGATTATCAAGTCATAGTAAAGAAGACAAGTGATACCAACATAAGGACAGGCCCACAGATCAGTGCAAGAGAACTGAGAAATCCTAAAGAGAAAAAAAAAAAGAACTGAGAAATCCTTTTATATTAGAGGTCAACTGGTGCTGGGAAAACTGAACGGCCATATGCAAACAAACAAAACAAAATAAAACAAAAACACCCTGAAACCCTTATCACACACCATATATAAAAATTAACTCAAAATGGATACATCTAACTATGAGAGATAAAACTATAAAACCTCTACAAGAAACGTAAGAAAAAACTGTAGTGATCCTGGGTTGAGCAAAAAGTTTACAAATACAACACCAAAAGCACGATTCGTAAAAGAAAAAAAATAATAAATTGTTCTTTATCAAAATCAAAAACTCTTGCACTTGAACAGACATTACTAAGAAAGTGAAAGGCAAGCCACATATTTGTAAACCATACGCCTGACAAAGGAACTGCATTCAAAACAGGTCGAGAACTCATAATTCAATGGTAAGACAATTTAACTGTCTGGGCGCCTGGGTGGCTCAGTCGGTTAAGCGTCTGCCTTCAGCTCAGGTCACGATCCCAGGGTCCTGGGATCGAGCCCCTCATCGGGCTCCCTGCTCCGTGGAGAGCCTGCTTCTCCCTCTCCCTCTGCCTGCCACTCCCCCTGTTCGTGTGTGTGCCCTCCCTCTGTGTCAAATAAATACATAAATACATAAATAAATAAAATTTTTAAAACCAAAAAGAAGACAATTCATCTTTTTAAATGGGCAAAAGATTTCACAAGAGAGGCATAAGATTTACATTGACTAAAAATAATTTAAGTGTACATTTACAATAGGTGATTATGGTATACAAGTTACATCTCAATGAAGCTGCTTGATGCAAAACAAAATCTAAAATCTCTATATGTGGCATGTCACAAATATGATATTACATATGAACGGGTGTTTCAAAAACAACAAAAGACAGTATTTCCAAAATATTAGCGGTGGTTACCTCTTTTTTGTGGAATTACGGGGGCTTATTGTTTTCTTTGTTACATGTATCTGTATTTTTCAAGTACTCAGTAAAAAAGCATCTACTCCTTTTATAATTAGAAAAACAGAATGTTCTTTTTACAGAAAATATGACCCCCACTAAAAGTATCAAGAAATAAGAGCGTAACAATTTCTCTTAAAGTATGTTCTATTATGTCATAACACTGATTTTGGTAATTAATCCCATGTGTTAGTATACTATCAGTCCCTAAAAATATACTAAGAACCCATTTGCCAGTAGCGCCTCTTGCCCTCACTACAAAATAAAATAAAACCTATGCGTGCGGCACCCGCCATCCGCCATCCAGCCTGCCCTCCTCATGCATCTCCAGACTCTGCCCTTACTACCGGATCCCGCCCACATCCCCAGCCCTTGGGAGTTCATCCCCTTGGTCACTTCCACACAGATCCCTCCGGACTTTGTCACAGAGGCAAAGAGGTACTCCAGAGACAGCGGGGAGCAGAGCACAGACCGCGGCATCTGGCAGCCTGTTGTTAACAACAGTGCACTCAGCTATTGAGAGAAGGGAGTCAGGAGGCCATCCATCCGGCTGCTGGGGGCGGACAGGGAAGAGACAACGAGGCACAGCTGTGCCCACGACCGCTGCCCTCACCCCCCTCCGGGCCCTGCCTCTTCCCCCTCCCCCCCGCAGGGCCTTGGGCCTGAGCCCCCAAATCCTGAGACAGGACGCTCCCCCCTGGCACGGAAGGAGGCCAAACTGAGTGCAGAGTGTGCTAATCTCTCATGTGAACGAAGGAGCTTAGGACGTGCCCCCTCACCATACCCAACTTTGGGATGGCGATTCTTTGGAGCTACAGGTCCTTAAGGAAAAGTTAATGCAGAGCGAGACTCTTGGAACTCTCCTTCTCTGCCTAAAGACAGATGCCCCAAAGGAACCCAGTTATCAACAATCCCCTCCCGAGCAGGATGGGCCCGTTCACCTTCCCTAAAAATCATTTTCTCTCCCCTAGGTTAACTACATCCCCTCCCCTTCCCTCATTAGAGGGCATATAAGCTCTTAAATGTCAATGCTTTTGGGGGGGTATCCACTTTTTCCCCCTGTGATTTCCCATGCATATTAACATTAAAAATTAATAAATCTGTATACCCTTTCTCGTGCTAATTTGCCTTTCCTAGTTTATTTCACAGACCCAGCCGGCAAACCGAGAAGGGTGAAGGGAAAGCGCTTCCTCCCCCACATGAGCCACAGCAGAAAGGAAGGGACAAGCACAGCCTCCTGCCTACCCTGTGCTTCTCCCCCCTGCACCGGGCAAGTGCACTGTTCCGTCTCTTATGCTGCTCTTCACAGTCTCAGTCCTGCCCCGGGGCCAAGTAACAGAAGTGTATGCATGCTGCTGACACCTCTGACTTCATTAGCTAAACAAATTATCATCAGAGCAGAATGTCAAAGACCCAGACTCTATGTCAAGCCAAGTAACAATTTTAATGCCTTGGGAGAACATTGTTCCTTTGGCTGATCTTACTTTAGTTTACGGTGTGATTGGAAGGTAAATTGCCCTTGCCCGGTGTGAGGCTTGGCCAGATCCAGAAGAGTCCTCAGCCTCGGGAGCCTGTTTTCCTGTTTCCTTAGAAGCGTCTTGGCACGCTTCTAGCCAAAGAACTGAACACCAGTCCCCAAATCCAGGGCTCAAACAATCAGACGCAGGCTGTTTTCAAAGGGAAAGACGAAAACTGAAGGCATACAAACTACTCATTCCTAGGGGCGCCTGGGTGGCTCAGTCGGTTAGGCGTCTGCCTTCAGCTCAGGTCCTGATCCCAGGGTCCTGGGATCGAGCCCCGTGTCGGGCTCCCTGCTCGGCGGGGGGGCCTGCTTCTCCCTCTCCTCCCCCTGCCCATCCGCCTACTTGTGCATGTACACTCTCTCACTCTCTCTCAAATAAATAAATAAAATCTTAAAGAAATAAATAAAATCTTAAAGAAAAAAGAAAACAAAGTGCAATTTTTGCATTTTTGCAGCAGCCTTGTAGCTGAAATGAAACTTGACCAGCCTATAACATTGTTTTTACCATTTCACTTTCTTCACAGACTCACAGTACTATGAAAACATGCTAGGTAAGATCAGCGTCACTATTAATCTGCAGTGACTGACTACCGCCGAGCATAGGGAGAGGGACAAGGGAACGATGCACGGGGTCTCTTGTTCAGCATTTCACAGGGTCACAGTCCCAACATAAGCAGCAACATGTATCCCCAGCAGCGATGGCCATCCCAACACTATGAATATTTTGTAATAAGTAAACAGATAGATAGACAGATAGATAGATAAAAAGAGTTTATAATTAAAAGTGGAAAGGCATCACCCTAATGTTATAGAGAGGATGCTGAACCATGGTCTATAAAAACCTTGATGCCAATCTGAATTTTCACCTACTGCCCGGGTGCTTAAGCTAGTGAATCCACATTTCCTCATCTATAAAATGCTACCGACTCTCCTCCTCCAAAACACACGGCGTTGTCATAAGGATTAAGGGAAGTAATACGATACAAATATTGGGTTACTAAAAAGTGCCACACACACACATAACATTTTATGTTGAGTATATTTTCATAAGAGTTTTCGGAAAGGATGAAAAGAAGAAAACTCTTGGATCTCTTATTTGCTGCATTTCTTCAATACCTTCCCTAGTATGAATATACCTGGTGATTTATTAATGCTGATGAAGATTTAATGTGGAATTTTCATATTAAAACATTAAACTTCTGCAAATGATGCCATTTTCAAAAAAAAAAAAAAACCTGGCAGTGTTTGTATGCTAATAATAGACATTCTGAGCTGTGTCTATTCATTAAAGTAAAATTTTCCAAGACAACAAGCTGAGAATTCTTTATTCATTTGTAAGTTCTTAGTACCATTTGGCAACTACCTGAAAATTCATTAGGATAAAGTTCAGGTGTTAATATGTTCAGGATCTCCTAATTTGTTAACCAGGAATAATATACTAAAAACAAGCTGCCCTAATCCTTCAATTTATTAAATGGATAGCTCACACAACCATAGCAAGGAGCTGTCATTTTAAATTAAGAATAGATTGAAAAAGATTGAAATTAATCTTCCTCATCCAGTCACATTTTTAACTTTCCTGAGAACAAAAAAAAATAATAATTATTATGTCTAGCTTTTTCCTTCATGAGAAATTTTGACACTTTAAACATAATTTGTCACATAAATCAATAGTGCATGACCTATGTATTGTCAAAACTATCAACTGTAGCATTTAGTTTTTGTAATCTCAATTTTAAAACTGTCCTCCCCCTTTTTCATATCAAGCCGCTACCCACGGCTACGGCCGGCATTTTCTCGCCATCTTGGTCTCATCAACTCATTGACACAAACCCCCTGAAAATGCTGTTGGGCATCCCAGTTGCTGTGTTTTAAAAGAAGAGGCCAAGTGAGGGCCCTAATTAGCATGAAGAATGATGACAGGAGCAGCTCCTGTCATGAGCAGAAGACTAAGAGTGTGTCAGTTGGATTCTCCGGAGAAACTGAACCAATATGTGTGTGCGTGTGCGTATATATATATATAAAGGAGAGTTACAGAAATTAGTGAGGGGGTGAAGGAAGCTGAGAAGTCCCACAGTCCGCTGTCTGGAAGCTGAAGACCTAAGAAAGCCAGCGGTGCAATTCAGCCTGAGTCCGAAGCCAGAGAACCAGGGGGGAACCAATGGTATAGCTCCCAGTCGGAGTCCGAAGGCCTGAGAACCAAGAGGGGCTGACGTCCCAGTTTGGGTCAAGAGAGGGAATGTGCCCTTCCTCCACCTTTTGTATGGTCATTGAAGGATGCTCACCTGCATCCCTCAGTTACTGATTCAAATGCTAATCTCTTGTAGAGACAGTCTCACAAAAACGCCCAGAAGTAATGTTTTACCAGCTACCTGGGCATCCCTTAGCCCAGGAAAAGGTGGACACATAAAACAGTCATTCCAGTCAGCTGTAGGGAGAGGTACAATGTTCTGATGGCAATGAGACCATGGAGCCCACATGCCTGAGGTCACTCTAAATGGCCACTAACCCGGTGACAGTAAATAAAGCTTTCCAGGTCTTAGTTTATCTGAGCATACTTACCTCTTGGATGCAGTTATGTGACTTATTATTTCACAAAGAACTAAAAGTACGACCAAAGCAGAATTTCAGCCAATGTCTGTTGAGTTCTTCCATACTGAGCAAATCCACACTTGATCTGTTCAATTTCTGTCAAATACTTCCTCAATTTTTTGTTTGATCTTTAATTCATGTGGTATATTACTCCTATTTTTATTTTATTTCTAATTCAAATCATCCTTGAATTTATGAAAAAAAAAAACGAATTCAGGAAGAGTAACTAAATTGCTCAGTATTCTTACAGATTTTCTTCTACAAGGAATAGCTCTGTTCTTGACACTTTATCCTGAACTCCTTTACCCAGAACTCCTTGAAACAGGACCAATGGCATTCATTTCTCAGCCATGACATAAATAGAACGTTATGATGAAAGTTTCGGGAAACAGTGGGCAGAGTAAAGTAACTTTCATTCCAAAATGAAACAGCCCAAACCCTTAAAGAAAATGAGCAATTGCAATAGGAAGCTGGCAAAGTTTAAAAAAGGGGGGGGGGGGAGGAGTTATAAATTTGATCTCTTCACAAAAGGCTATATTCTTTCCTTTTCAGCTTTTTTGCATGGCTTAAAATATTCTCCAGAATAGGGGCGCCTGGGTGGCTCAGTCGGTTAAGCGGCTGCCTTCGGCTCAGGTCATGATCCCAGGGTCCTGGTCCTGGGATCGAGCCCCATGTCAGGCTCCCTGCTCAGCAGAGAGCCTGCTTCTCCCTCTCCCTCTGCCTGCCACTCTGCCTACTTGTGCTATCTCTCTGTCAAATCAATAAATAAAATCTTTAAAAAAAAAATATTCTCCAGAATAACAGAACAATGTGACTAACAGAGGGCTGCTTCTCTTTTCCTAAAACAAGTAAAAAAGTTCATGGCCTTTAAATTCATATGCTTACACAGGTAAACGGAAAGAATCAAGGGCTGCGTCCTGCCGATGCCTCACACTCCCGAGAAACTCAAGAAGGCAAAATGCCGCGGCCTTCTCCTTCCCACAAACCACCCGCCTTCCAACCGGCGCGCACCCCTGCAGATGCGCACAGCGCGCGCTCCCCTACCTTGGACAAGGACCGGCATTTTCCAAGACGACGGATCAGTATGAGCTCCACCGGCCACGTCCTGGGCTTGGAATGGCCTTCATTAAGTGAAGCCTCTGCCAAAGAAGTCCCACGAATTTAAAATGTCTCGAATGCTTTTAAAACCAAACGTGGTGTGGACCTGCGCAGGAGGCTCCTCCTGGCTGCCCAGGCCCGGGACCCCGCCACGGTCGCTCAGGGAGGCTACCGGGCCAAGACGCCGTGACGGTGCTCGGACACGGACCCCGGGGCCTCGTCCCACGAGAACCCCGAGTGGCGAGACCGTGGAGCTCAAGTTGGTGGACTTGAGCTCGGCGTGGACTCCGGCCAGCTCCTCCCAGACTCGCGAACTCCGCCGCGCCCTGCCTGAGGCCTCGCACCTGGCGGGACAGGCGACTTCCTTCGCCGCGGCCCTGCAGCACCCGCGGCCCCCAGTGCTCGGCGCTTCGCGCAAACGCAGGGGACGGGGGTGGTGGCCTCGGGTGCACGCCAACCCTCCCAGGACCGGGCACGGGGTGCAGGGCCCCGGACGCAGCCCAGCCCGCCCGGCACGCCCGCAACGCTGCAGCGCTGCGCTCCCGGCGCGCCTCCCCGCGGGCGGAGCAGAAGCGCGCGGGGCTGCCGGAGGCGCCTGCCGGTGGCCACCGGGTGCCTCGAGCCCCGAGCCCCGCGCCACGCTGCTCCTGGTCCCTCCACCTCTGCCCGGGCTGCCTGGCCTGCGCCCTCCAGGCCCCGACGGGCTGCGCCTACCACTGCCAATCGCTGGGCGGCCCGCGCCTCCTCTCTGGCCCGGCAGCGCGACAACGCACTCGGACGCTGGCCAGAAGGGAATGGGCTTCCCCGGATGGGATGGGGCCTCCAGGACGGTGTGGGGGACGGCACCAGACCCGGGCAGCCTGTGCCAGGGGGCCCAGAACGGCCGCAGAGCTAGGCCTTCCACTGAGCGGACCAGACCACCTCCCACCCCGGCCCAGTGAGGCCATGTGGCAGGTGGACGGTCCCGTTACTGCACCCCATGATTGTGGGGGGCAGGGGCTGTTTGGCGTGGTGGACAATTGCCTTCAGGAGACAGAGCATGTGTGGTCGGGGTAGTAACATCAAAGTCCACCATTTGGGGTTGATTTCTGAGACCTACAAGGGTTTGGTTTGGGTTTGGGTTTGTTCTGGGTTTGGTTTGGTTTTTGGCTAGGGCCAGCTCCAGTGATCCCAGCAGGTTCTGAAGGCCGGCAGCCTACACAGTAGCTAAACTAGAGTATGTTGTGGGAACTACTCACTTTGGGTCGGGCTAGGTCACTAACAGGGCCTGGTGGTCCAGCCTGACTAATCACTGTTAGGAGCTAAAGGAGGTATGAGGTAGATACCTGGGCTCGGAGAGGTGTAGGTTTAGCCCAGGTCCCAGCCCAGACTGAGATTGCACCTCCAGAGGGTGTTCCAGGTCTGAATGTTACCGAGACACCAGAATGCTTGCAGGCCCCTGATACCCTTACCCCGAGCTGTGGAGGTGTACAGGTGGGCAGGAGCCAAACGGCCTGAACACAGGCCCTGCGCCTCCCAGGGTCTTGCTCCCTTCTCTCCTGTTAAGGAGCCCGTCTGCCTGGGGGCTTGTTCTTCAGATGGCCCTGGGCCCAAAATGGCCACAGCCAAGTGTTCTGGCCTGACTGCCCTGGTTGCAGGCCCCTTACTTAGGGCAGGAGAGTCTCCTCTTTCGTACATCTGGATTTGTGAACTATTTTGCACTGCCAATAAAGATTGTACACTGGACGGAAAATCAAACTTTTGGAATTTTTAAATTGCCCTCCTTTGGTACATCCTTAGACTAACAGTAAATCAGAATAATTTCTTGCAATAATATGGCAAACTAAATAACTGTGATACCATCACATATCTTTGCACACAGGCCAGGGCAGCCTTTAAACATAGGAGCAAACGTGAGGGCAAACATGGTTAAAGACCTGAAGACAAATGCTGTCAACAAGGACCAAGGGAGAAAGGCCTGTGGCCTCCGCATCAGGAGTCTGACTTTTCAACACTACGAAAGGTAATTGGATAACCAGTCTGACATTTTTGTGTCGATTCAACAAGATAAGCTTTTCCAGAATTGCAGCAGGAGGGACGGAGATTGCACCTCCAGAGGCCGTTCGGGGTGTGAAAGTTACCGAGACACCAGAATGCTTGCACAAAGTGTCTCTGGGAGATGACCCTGCACTGCAGACGTGTATGGACTGATCACAGAATTTGCTGATAGTTTCATTATCATCACTCAGAGGAATAAACAAATGGTTCTTCTTTTGTAATGAAAAGCGAAAATATCAGCAGAGAATAAAAATCTGTTTTTTCTCTCCTTACATAGGTTTCATTTACCGAGAGTATTTCTTACAGGACAACTGTAGCTGGCTCAGATACAACTGTTCATGACATCAAGTCAGCTCATACAAATGAAAATTAAAAAAACAAAATGGTTTTTTTTCATCAGGTCAAGTCAAAAGTTAGGAACCAGCTGGAAAAGAATGTCATCCTACACTTGAGATTAGGGATTGGGACAGACATGTTTGTCCTTCTGTCTTGTTTTATATTCACAGCGGAAACATCAGAGAGGCTTCTGTGAGTGACTGATTTGACAGGTAGCTTACCAGTGCAGCCCAAATTCAAAAACCTTCCAGCCTCCACAAAAGCGAGCTCTTCTTTCTCATCTTTTCTTGACATTTTGCTCCTAAAATTAGCTTTTTGATGAGAAAATTGCAGTGAGTCATACCAAAGCTAGTTAAAGGTGAGGCAAATGCCTGAGATTGAAATTGAGTTGATTCTACTTTGCTTGCTGATGGTGCCTGGTAATTGGACATTGGAATTAGAACCTCCGTGACCTTTCACAATAATAAGAAAAAAAGCTCTATTCAATTTGCTGGAATTTTTTTTTTCTATATGTAAAGCATTTTTTTTGAATGAAGTAATTTACCCTTCTTTTTAAATTAACAATACCAAGCAGCCTGTTTTTCATGTTGTTCTGTGCATTTATTCAATAATTCTAGTTCTCAAATCAATGAAAACCAATCTGTTTCTCACTTTCTTATCACTTCTTGCTCCAATCCCGACTTCCTCCCTGCCCCCACTGTCCGTGGAAGTTACCAGAGTGACTTACCTTTCCTTCGTTGCTCTTCCTGCCGCCCTGATTCCAGAGGTGCTCCTCTCCAGACACACTCATTCTGTTCCTCCCCCGCCGAGTGTGGTGTCTGCGCTGGCTTATTAGCATGTATTGTTTAGAGTTACTGTTTGAAAGTGGGGTGACAGACAAGACATAGAGTGCCTGGTCCCAGTTACGTTCCAAAAGCTGGAACAAGATTGCATTTCTTTCTCCGTAGCACTTCCCTAATGTTGTATAGCTCCTTTCAGTTTATTTATTTCCATCACTTAACATTTATTGACTGACGTTCTATGTTCACCCATATTCAAGTACCTTAATAAGATTCAATATTGCTCAAAGCAGGAAAAAATAAATGCCCGACCTCATGGATCTTGTACTCTAGAAGGCAGGCACAGACAATAGCAAAACTAAGGAAAATACAGAAATAAGGGAAAACAAGTTAAATATGTAAAACATGAGAAGGTGCCAAGAACTGTGAAGAAAAAAAGGAATCTGGACTTGGAATTAACTGTAAGCTTCTAGAAGGAAGATCAAGAGTTCATTTTGAACATGATAAGATTTAGTAATGCTAGACAAGCAGAGGTCACCTACACAGAGACACAAGTGCGCAGTTGGATAAGCAAGTCTGAGAATCAGGAGACAGAGCTGGACAAAAAATACAAATTTGGGAGTCACCTCCATAAAAATACGTAAAGCCATGAGACTGGCTGATAGTAGCAAGAAAGACTACAGATAAAAAGGGGGAAAAGTACAGAATTGAAATGAAGGCACTTCAACTGTTCCAGGCCAAAGAAATGAAAGTAGTAGGAAAGCCAATTTAGGAAATGATCCCAGTGTTTCCCAGCATAGGGAATGATCAATTGCATCAAATGATACTAAGAAACCAAACTAAATGAACAATGAGAGTTGGCCAATGGGTTTATCAACACAGAAGTCATTAACGAGCAATAATCAAGGAGGAACACGACACTGAGTACCTGTTACACATCTGGAAATGGAACCACATCCAGGCCTCCATTGTGGTCAGGATAAACCAGTAGACAGCCCTGGGTTCATATCTCAGCAGCCCCACCTCTTCTGGGTTGTAGGACTTCTGATAAGTCCCAAAAATTCAGTGGATATTGGTTTCTACCTTTACAAATGGGGATGCTGCTAACACCTCATTGGGCCCTAATCACATGCCAGGTATAGTTCTAAGTGTCTTATTAACTTATTTAATCCACACAACAGCCTTCTAAAATAAGAATCATTATTTTAACTCTTTGATGCCTGAGAATGCCAATCCCAAATATGTTAGTGATAGAGACCAAGAGACTACTTGCCTACTGACCGCATGGTAGGAGCATCTGAGACAACCCCTAGTGACCTCAGCCTTCTGCTATTCATGCCTCCTGTTGGCAAACTGGATCAAATAACTCACTTTTTACAGATGAAATATGGAAAAGTGATAGGATGTCACTTCCAAGATTGGGTTACAAAAAGATTCTGGCTTCTACCCTACCAGCCCTTTCTTTTCTTCCTATCTTTTTCACTCGTATGGAGAAAGCCAGCTACTGTGTTGTGAGCTGCTCACCGGGAGGCCCCCGCGTGGCCAGGAACTGATGTCTCTAGCCAGTAGCCGTCAAGGACCTGAGGCCTGCTCACTGCAAAAGTAGATTCTCCCCAGCTGAGCCTTCAGGTAAGACCACAGCCCACACTGCCTCTTTATTGCAGGCACATACGATGCCCTGAGCCCGAGCACCCAACAAAACTGTGTCTGGATTCCTGACCCCCAGAAGTTGTGAAATAACAAATGAATATTGTTTTTAGCTGCCAAGTCTGAGGGTTATTTGTCACACAGCAGGGTAACTAATACAGGTGGTAAATGGCCGAGATGGAGTTAAAATCCAGACATGTTGTTGCAAAAGCCTACTTAAAAAGGATATGGAGAAAGGGCTCTTAGGATCTGTACAGGATTACAGAGTACCATCGTCCTCAACTGGCCCCTCTGCCGCCTTCACCAAGTCCCCAAATTCAGATAGAACTCTGGAGGGAAGGGACTGCCTATTACACTTGCCATCAAGACTCTGACCTCCAGAGTGATCCTACTAATGAAGGAGTAGCCTCCTTCCCCTCAGAAATGTCCATGGATAAACAGAGAAACATTCCCTCACACCATTCTCTTCTATGTACTTAAAAATACCTAACTTCATTTCATCAGGCACCAGGATTTCATATATACATATATATTTTTAATACTTCTTAGAAGGCCTTTTATATATAGGATTTAAGTTTGAAAAAATCAAAGCTGTCTAGCACAAATCACACTGCAGATCCTTCCCCCATACATGAAATTGGATTTTTAAAAATCAACAAAATTGGCCTGGAGGGAAAATAAGGAAAGGGGAATTCATAAAGATAGTTGATATATTAATCAGTGGGATGAGATTAATTTGCTTTGCATAGAGAATGGTTGGTGCAATAGACTGATTATAATGTAAATTAGCATTTTTTTTTTTTTTTTGGCACCACCTGAATCCCTTCCTTCCTCCCAGCAGCTGCCCTACTCCTCATCCCTGGTCCTCGCAGTATCTGAAGTTCATAAAGAACAGGTCCCTGATGGGTCAGAGGGAAAAGGGAAAGGACTGTAATAGGCAGTCCCTTCCCTCCAGAGTTCTATCTTAATTTGGGGACTTGGTGAAGGCCGCAGAGGCATAGAGTTTCGGTTTTGTAAGAGAAAGAAGTCCTTGTCATCTGTTGCACAAAAATGTGAATACAGTTAACACCACTGAACTGTATACTTAAAAATGGCTTAGGAGGAAAGTTTTTTATTATGTGAATTTTACCACAGTTGAAATAAATAAGTGAATACATAAAGGAGACCTTTATTAGGAGACTCAAAAGTTCTCATAAAGTCCTAGAAATCTCCTTAAAAGATTTTTCTTCATAAAAGAAGAGAGTCACCGCAGACTGCACATCAGGGAGGCATAATCTTAGAGTTCAAGTCGGCAGCTCACAGGTAGCACGCTGAGTCTTCTGTTGGAGCTACAGGTTGCTATAGGAGTTGTACTTACTTGTACCAAAGCAAATTTCATGGGCAAACCCAAAGCACTTCTTGGAGTAACTAATTAGGTAATACAAGGTGAAGTGTCCCTTAGAAAACTAAAGGCAGACGTGTAAGTAAAGGAATCTGACACCAATTGCTTCTAGAAGGAATTCTATTTTTCCTAAGAATATACATGGAAAACACATGTAAACCCAACATGACTTTTAAAAAATGCATAAATATGCTTATTAACACATACACTCTCTCTCACACACACCCACACACACAAATGAGGCCTGAATCTCTAAACTAATTGCCCTAGATCTGGTTATTTTTCCAACTAAGCATTTATTTAGTACCCTCAAACATAATATATAATATAGTCTGAGCAAAATTGTGTGTTGCATGATCTCTGAGTGACCTCCTAATCTAAACTGCTCAAACAACACAAAACTTGAAGGACAGATTGAAAAGTGGATACAGCATTAGAAAACTATGATGACCAAAGAAAAAGTTGTCAAGTTGTCAAGCATTTTTAACGTAGGCTAGCTCTTATTTGCCCAGAGTCTATACCTCTAACATATGAAAATTTTCAAACGACTTAATTTCCAAATAATTTCACACAAATTTAAGTTGCGTATGAGCTTAGAAGGTGTTGCACAAGATAGACATTTTAGTAGTTAAGGAAAAAGTCTTCAGAATTTCTATCCTGAATTCAGATAAAGAAAAAGGGAATACGATGAAATAGCAATAACCAATTAAAAACACTTCAGTCTTGAGAAATAGGTATTTTAGAATTAAAATATTCAAGTGTTTAAAAGCAAGTCAATTGCAAGGATTAGGCACACATTTTTGGCACTGATTTGGTTTCATTGCTACTGAAATGTCTTCAAACCTTACATGATCTCTAGGCTTGGTCCCTTCCAAGCCACAGGGTTCACCCCTAAATTGAATAATGGTAGACCAGTTCTCCATGCCTTAAGAATGGCTTTTAAGCTGAACTAACAAGTGCAGCAACGGAGGGGACAAGTAATTATATTAACAACTTGTAAAAAAGAAAAAAACTATAAATCAAATGTAGCCCTCGAAAAATTTTAACTATTGAGAATTATGAAATGCATAGAAATGACACCAGGGGGTGCTGTGGATAAACCAACAAGAGCCCTTCCTTGGCCTCAGTGAAATAATCTTCCAATTTCCACGAGGTAAAGTCGGACAGTGCACAAAAGGAGAGGACAGATCTTAAAATAGGAATATATCAAGGACATATACCCAGAAGGAGAGCCTCATGATGAAAATAGGTATCAAAAGACAAACAGAAGAGACTAGCAGGCCTTACTTTCTCTTATTTTCTCATTACAGATCAGTCATTTTAGACAAGCAGTCTTTGTCTCTTTTCAACAGGACGCTAAACTTGAGATATATTTTCTCATCATTCTCTTTGGAGAGCAATCCACTTTAAAAAAAGAAAAAAGCAGCTCCAAAGCTGAGTTTCCCGCAGGGAGCCTGGACCCCCCCCACCCCCCACCAGCCAGCCTCCAATTACACAGCACGTCATTTCAGCTCGAAGTGCTGTCTTACCGTTAGATTCTCAAGGGCTAAGTAAAAAAACAAGAGCAAACAAACAAAAACCCTTACTCCTGAAGGTTTAAAATGCAAATCGAGTTCTGAAATTCTGAGTCAGGCTTTGTTGTGCTCAGAATTAATTCCACTATTTTTAACTTCCCAGAAGTCAAGTCACTGAAGAAATGATCATTGAAACCTGAAGACTAAAAGTTATGAGTAGTTTTATTATTTAGCTTTAAAAGCTTTCCCATGAGTGACAATACAAAAAGGAAGCTCCTCGCACAGTACTGGGTGGTTGTCTTTCATAAAAGCATTTATGTGATTGATGAGATCTGTGATACCTTGAGGTTCAATTATTTTTTAAGAATTGTTTTCAAAATGCATCACAAAAGTGCTTTTCTTCAACCTTGTTAGCCTAAGCCATTATCCCCACATCAACTGCAATTTAGCTATTTTAGATCCTTTTTTTCCCCCCCTGCTGCTCTGAATTTTAGTGGACAAAGCGTGAATAATAAGAAAGTAGGATGGGGGGCAGGGCCAAGTACCCAGTAGAAGCTTTACTATTTATTAGTTCCTTCCCCAGTGCTTCCAATTGGCTTCCTCTCATGTTTCATCCTTCACCGTCCCCTTCACTTACACACAAGGATGGTTTTATCCACAGCTGTCAACTAACTTTCCACGTGCTGTGACCTTGAATTCTAAGGCAAGCTCTCCCATCCAAGGAGGTCTCACCCTACTGACACTCGCCATTCCCTTGTGAGCACTTTGTTCTTGGCAGTGCACTTGGGAGCCACGGAGGGGTCGCAGGGAATGGGTAAAGCATGGCCCGCAAGTTCCAACATCTGGAATAAAACTAAACCTTGGGAAACGCTGAGCTACAAGTCTGGAGGGTATGTCCTCGGATACTGAATTGCAAGGGACAGAGTGATTGGCAGGAAGCAGCAAGATATGAAAAGAAGGTGGATTGTGTAGACCACCCCCATACTGGGTTGCATAGTGTCCTCCAAAAAGATATGTTCCTGTCCTAATCTCGGGTCCCTGTAAATGTAACCTTATTTGGAAATAGTGTCTTTGCAGATATTATTAATTACATATCCTGAGAGGAGGTCATCCTGGATGAGCAAGGAACACCAAGGAACGCCAAGCATGGCTGGCAAATATCAGAAGCAGGAAGCGAGAGAAAACAGACTCTCCTTCAGTCTCCAGAAACAGTCACGCCTGCCAACACCTCGATTTCAGACCCGTGGCCTTCAACACCGTGAGATACACCTATCTCCTGTGTTAGGCCAGCCAGGGTATAATAATTTCTTACGGCAACCCAAGGAAGCTAATAAAACGACATGGGCTCAAATCGGTTCCGCACCAGCTCTGTGGCTCAGGACACCAAACATCACTGTCTTCATCTAGAGTTCATAATGTGTATCTTACAGAGAAACCAAAACCCAATTTAGACTGCCTGTTATCCACTCTACAACCTACGTGACCATGGGCATGAGACTTCACACGTTGTGTCTCAGCTTCCTCATCCATAAAATGGGGATGAACATAGTAACTAGCTGGTAAGGCTGGGGTGAGAATGGGGGGGGGCAGTACACAGAAATCGCAGGTGCAGAGAGCCGTGCCCGCACAGACAAAGCCCTAGGCAAGTGGGAGCCGCAGGAACTGAGTAGGAGAAAAACCAGGAATGTTTCGGGACAACCAGAAGATTCTAACTGGAGAGTAAACGTGAGGTGGACCCTGAAGCAATGGTCCCATTTGGAGGGGTCACAGAGAAGGAGAAGGCGTCTCGGCCAGACCCCGGGACGGGGCGGGGGGAGGGTCAGCTCAGGAATATAAGCAAAGAGAGAACGGCGTTGAAGGAATATGTGTGCAGAAGTCTTGGGAGCCGGCGGGATGGGACAAGACGGAGGACGTTGAACAGCGAGCCGGGAGTTAAAATGCACTAGAAATCCCATGGATAGTTTAGATATGATACACCGTGACGCAAGAAGACATTGCAGTCTTTGACTAAGGAAATGACACCCCCAAAGAGCATGTCTAGGACAGATGAGTCCAGCGGGAAAGAGCCGAGCAGCGCCGCTCGGCCCGGAGGCGGCGCAGGGCCCCGCCCTTCCAGCCCCAGCAGCGCGGCTGTGAAACCCTGCGGCGGACGGCAAAGAGATTTCCACAGCGTGCAGGGGGGAAAAGACGATGACTACCCAAGACCCGCTTGTTTTATTATTAGATTCGAACATACACACAAGTACTCTGTCAAATTGTTTGTAAACATTTTTAAACTCTCAGCACCTGCGGGCCTTTGACCCCAGACCCACAAGGGCCAGCTGGTTCTCAGACAACCCTGGCGCAGGGCTTCCGAGGATGGCTGGATGCTCTGGGACGGAGAGCCAACGAGGCGGACCGGACGGAGAACAGCCCAGTGGGTAGACGGGAGGGAGAGGCCTGAAGGGCGCGAGAGCTCCAGATCTGCAGGCAGAAAGTCAGTCAGTCATGGGAGGTCGTGAGAAGCGTGATGACTAGAGCTGATGATCTTATACTGTATATTTGAAAATTGCTGAGAGAGTAGATCTTAAAAGTTTTCATCACAAGGAAAAAAAAGTTCTGTAACTACGGATGGTGAGGATGTTAATTAGACATTGGTGGTGATCATTTCACAGTATAGACAAATATCCAATCATTATGTGGTACACCCAAAACTAATATAATGTTGTATGGCCATCATACCTTAATCTTCTTGTTTTTTGTTTTTTTTTGTTTTTTTTAAAAAAGGAGCAAAATCAGAGAAGGTGCCCAGAGAGCTGCTGTTATCTTTAGGGAAGCTTAAGACAACGGTGGTGAAAATGGAAATAAGAAAGCGAATCAGACACAGGTACTTTGGAAAGTAAATTGTTGGAGTGAGAACAATGAGCTATAAAGAAATAAGGAGGAGTTGACTCCGGGGCCTTCCTGAGATAAATAAAACTGACTCATATATAGAAATGGAAGGAACAGGAGAAAAGTGAAGTAAATGTTGGAGGTAACCACAAGCTCAGAGTGACCACCTCTTACACTTTGAGGCCCGGCCGCATTGCAGAGGGGGTTCCCCACAGTGACAACGAACAACAGGGTCCTTAAATGTTGCCTCGGTGAGAGAGAATTAGAGATTGACTATATCAACACGGTTAAGTTAAAAGAAATTGTGTGGACTGAAAAACAAACATTGCCTTGAGAGATAAATTATTAGAAGGAAAACTTAGTAAAAAGAAAAAAAAAAACTTTTTTTTCTAAGATTCTCCTGGCCACAGGGGGTCAGTGTTGCTTCGAAGCAAAATGACCCTAAGTCCCTTAGAGGGTATAAAGGTCTTAAGAAATTATTACATTTTCTTCAAAAAAAAGTTAGTTTTGATACATCTGATTTTTAGACTTACTGAATGACAGATGGGTACAGCACGTTAAAAAATTTCAACTTGTTAAAAAAATAAACTTGTTAAAAATATATATTTCCTGTAAAAATGAACTTGGATTCTCACCATTCAAAAGCAATGAGATATTTAGAGAGGGGAGACATATATATGTGTAAAAAAAAACACATGCATCCTCTTTGATGTGTATACATGTTCAATATGAGTGTGCAATTTAACTCAGAGCTCAGTGCCAAGGAAAAATAAAACCATGTCTTTACTCTCTGACTGAAGAGGTCAGACACATGCTCAGGTGCATATTTAAATTGAGATTTTAAAAATTTAACAATCTTTGTAAATTAGCAAGGTAAGAGATGCAAATAATTAGCCAATTAAGCCAACCTTTATGTGGATTTTTTAAAAGCAGTAGTATATAGACTATTTCTCGGCTTCTCCTGCCACTCATTACCACATTTACCACTTGGTAAAGATACAAAAAGAAAAAATAAAAGCTCTATGGACCCTACATATGAGAAAAAAAAGAAAAGAAATTTAATATATATGTGCAATGGAATATTACTCAGAAATAAAAAAGAATGAAATCTTGCTATTTGCAATGACATGGATGGACCTAGAGGGTATAATGCTAAGCAAGATAAGTCAGTCACAGAAAGACAAATACCATATGGTTTCACTCATATGTGGAATTTAAGAAACAAATGAGCAAAGGTTAAAAAAAAAAACAAAACAGATGCAAACCTAGAAGCAGACTCTCAATTCTAGAGAACAAACAGGAGTACCGGAGGGGAGTTGGGGTGGGGGGGGTGCGGAATGGGTGAAACAGGTGATGGGGATGAGGAGGGCACCTCCAATGAGCACCGGGTGATGTGTGGAAGTGTTGAGTCACTATATTGTACACGTGAAACTAATATTACACTGTTAACTGGATTTCAATAAAAATGCACAAAAAAGAAAAATAAATAAAATAAAATCTCTATTGTAGACAATGAAAGCAGAGATTAATATTGGCCGAATCTTCATTCAAAGAGTAGAATTGAGGGGGCAGAGATGTGGCGGAGAGAAGGAGAGCTAGATCAACTTAAACACAGGGCAAACATCATGACTATCCTGTTGAGAAAACCCCGTAGACCCACGGGGGCCAGTTTTCGGATGTGTTGTGTCATTCTGATTCACCCATGTTGCCCCAGTTCCACTCTTACCCGAACATCCGGATGTTCATTCGTGCATTGCTCTGGACAGAGAAATGGACAGAAACAGAAGGATTGCAACTCTTGTGGAGCAGTGCTAAGTGAGTAACCAGATCGGGGGATATACAATCACACATCGCGATAAAGGCTCTGAAAGAGAAGAGCACAGTGACCAGCCAGGACCTTCCAGAGGAAGTGACGTTCAAGCATTGAGGACCATCCAGACCGTGAGCTGTGCGTCGTCGGTACTTCGGGTCACAGATGGTGCACGGTGAGTGCGAAGGAAAGAAAATCATCCTAGGTCTGAAGAAGGTCAGAGGTTATCCCAACTGCAGCGGGAAACCAAAAGAATGGAGGGAATCATGATCCAATCTGCATTTAAAGGGGAAAAAAGTATTTTGGCTACTGTGGAAAGGAGTGGGGTGGGGGCTCAGCAAGAATAGAAGTAGGGAGATCCACATGTGATCAGGAAGTGGTACGGGGCTCCAGAAGGGTGGCCCTAAAAAGGTGGAGAGGTAAACAGATACAAGACATTTAGTGGTAGAATCAGGAGGATCAGATGGGGAAGCAGGGAGGCAGTGCTTATGTTTACTGTGTGTATACGTGTGTGGTGTGTGTGCGTGCGTGTGTGTGTGTACTTATGCCTCCACTGCTGAAGCTTAACTGTATTGTTTCTACACCAACATACTAACCTTTCCTCTTTTTTTTTTTTAAAGATTTCATTTATTCATTTGAGACACAGAGATACAGAGAGAGAGCATGAGCAGGGAGAGAGGCAGAGGCAGAAGGAGAAGCAGGCTCCCCGCTGAGCCGGGAGCCCGATGTGGTGCTTGATCCCAGGACCCTGGGATCGTGACCTGAGCCGAAGGCAGATGCTTAACCATCTGAGCCACCCAGGCACCCCTAACCTTTCCTCTTAAAAGTAGAATTACTAAATTTGTACCGGGTGACACAGAGAAGTACCAAGTAATATATCATCGGTTGTGTTGATTTGTGTACATAAAATAACACCAACTGAGTGTCATGACTTTACTGATAATGGAAGCAAAACTATATTTGGCCAAATGCTTTTAAATTTTAAAAAGAAAAGATTAAACGATGATTATCCCCTTGCAATTCTGATTGTATGTCCAAAGTCTGTTGATTTTTCCCTTGGGAATATTCACAGGAAATGAACAAGTTGAATCCAAAAATATTCATCTCCAAATCTATAAATTATAGTCCAATTCATTTCCATTCTAGGGGAGCATTTTCAACAACATGCAAAGTCTGTGATAAGAGTATCTGTCTCAGCCAAGCAACTCCCAGGAGGAAGAATGGAACTGCAGATACTTCTAAATCTTATTAAAAATACAAGGACTAAAATACTCTAAATGGGCAGAGCTGCTATCCTCAATTAGTTCTGGACTTTCTGATGAACATGGAGGTCACCTGGGCAAGCTGGTTTCCATCTGGCGGACCCGGATTACCAACTTTTGTGGGCAGATTCTTAAGTGAATTGATTTCAAAAGGTGTTAATTGCAAGGTGGAAATTATAGGAGACTGCAGGTGTAGGGGTTTGGGAAATACTTTTAAATTATAGAACACAAGAATAAAAAGGCTATAACTATAATGACTATAACTTTCCCATAAAAGAGTTTGACACAAGCAGGTCGCTAATCGGGGACAATCTCTACTAAAAGCCAGGTGAATGCCCAGAACCACACGACCTTTAAGCACAGCCCACAATCCACGTATTTACCTGGATCTGTTCCCATAAGACTGTCCCTAGGCCTGTACCTTGCATAAAGCTTTATCTTATCCCCATGATGTCTCTCTTCTAAGGAACAGCCCAAGGATTTTTGACTCCTCTCATCGGGAATTGTTGTAGGAACAAACCAGGGTAATGGTTGTAAACGGCTTTGAAAAATTTCAAAGTGCAAAGCAAATACAAGACAATGTTATAATTACTTATGATTTCCTTTTATGATTCATCTGTTACATTTTATTATAACTATAGACTTGAAGGAAAGCACAAATATACAATTATAATAATAAATGTCATATTATATAATAGGATTATATTGCTTATTGTTAATCCTCAACAAAGAGATAAATACTAAGATCTCCTTAAAATATTTTAACTATAACTATTTTGATTTCACCCCAAGTCCTGAAAGCTGGCTTTCAAAGGATGGGATCATGGCATATGTATTTTCACAACTCTCTAGGTGATTTTGATGTACACCCAAATTGTTAAGTTAAATTGAGATTTTAAAAATACAACCATCCTTATAAATTAGCAAGGTAAAAAACTCAAGTAATCTTCCAATTAATCCACAACTTTATGTACACTGTCAAAAAACGAAGTAATACAGAGACCATTTCTCGGCTTCTCCCACCACTCATTACTGCCGTATCTCAGTCCCCCTGAAAACTGGAAATCTCCCGAAGGCATCTGTCGCACAGATAATCAAGTACATACCCCTGAGCCATCCTCCTGTCTGGCTCCTCTCCCAAGCTCAGGTGCTGTATAAAGTCTCTTTGCTGCCATGGTGCTCCCTCCAGCGAGGTCAGCTGGGCTCCCGGAAGGCCCGTGTCCAGGGCACTTGTCCTCCACTGAGCCAGTCCTGCACGGCCGCGACCTCAGAGGGCCCACCCTCCGTGCACATGCTCTGTGAGACGCTCTGCTATCCGATGATGGGGGAGCACGTACGTGCGTGCACGCACACCTACACCCCCACGCACCCCACACGCGCACCCACACTTACACGCATGCATTCCTAACCCACACACCCTGCACACACAACCCACACACCTACACCCTCACCCACCCGTCGAAGTCACACTTCTGAGATGGTTCCTCAAAATTGCTTCCTTTTGCTTCCAGTGTCACTCCCAGATTTGTAAAATTAGTGGTTTCTGTGTTTAGTCCCCAGACGTGAGGCCCTCACCTGGAAGGTAGATGCATGCAAAAGGCCAGTGAGCTTCTGAGATGTTAACAGGATGAGGGCTGAGCTGGAGGCTGAGTGATAGCCAGCGACTCGAGTCAAAATCCTTTCTCTATGAATCTACAATCTAGGACGTTTCTATCACACCAAGTTTGGCCCAACTCTCTTCTCCCTTATTTTCTGGAGCTACTCAGGAGAAAAGGTTTCCCCGAGGGGTCTGGCAGAAATGCTTGACTTTTAGCTTGATTACAGCTTAGGTTCAGGCTGTGAGCTGTTAATGTCATTCCCTGAGTCCTTGGTCTGCTGTGGGAGAAAAATCTGACAGACCAGTAATATCACAAGGATAATCATGGAAAAGCCAATTTTATTGATTAAACACACAATTTAGAACACATTTAGAAAGAGCTGTTCCAATGTTTATCTTCTATTTTCCATGAAAGTGTGATCAATCCGTTGTGATATTCCTTACCCTCCTTACTCCATCCAAGAACGATTTTGTTACAGAGTCAAAAACTCCTGACCACTGCTCTGGAAAATGACCCAGCCCTGCGCTGGTCCATTAAGCAAGCATGTCATTAAAGCCTTGTCAAAGCTGGTCTTTCCCAAGGTGACTGTGTCTCCTGACTGTGAACGCACCCATGTCAGACATCGCTGGTCAGGCAAAGCCTTGGTACTTATCCCTGATTGATGAAGAAGAGGGAACTCCTGGACGGCATCTATTAATGTGGAATCTGGGAGGGTGAGCTCCAATTCCAGAGAAGCATCAGAAATGCCTGCTACCTTACAGATCTGTCTCCGTAGTTCTGAATCAGGCTTCCCGATGACATAATTAGCATCATTTACCAGGCTGTGAAATTCATACAAGCATACATTTTCATTTAGAGGAGAAACAGAACTATATTTTGGTCTGGTAACTCCCTCTTCTGGCTCTAAGTCAGGAGGATGCAAACATGTGATCTCAAAAAGCTTTTTTTTTTAAGGTTTTATTTATTTATTTGAGAGAGAGAGAGCACAAGAGCACAAGCAGGGGGAGGAGCAGAGGCAGAGGGAGAAGCAGGCTCCCCGCGGAGCAGGGAGCCCGATGCGGGGCTCTATCTCAGGGCCCTGGGATCATGACCTGAGCCGAAGGCAGACACAATGGACTGAGCCTCCCAGCTGCCCCTCAAAGAGCTTTAAAAAAAAAAATCTTCTTTTGAAATAATTTCGGACTTACAGAAAAGTTGCAATAATAGTACAAGGGATACCCATATAGCCGTCAAGTGGATCCCCCAATATTGAAATTTTATCACATCTGCCCTATCATTCTCTCTGTCTTAGTATGTATAGCACATTTTTTTCTGAACAGTTGGAAAGTAAGTTGCAGACATAATGACTCCCTACTCCTAAATATTTTAGTCTTAACTAACCACATTGCAATTATCAAAAGCAGGGAAGGAGGATTGAGAGAGTACTATCATCCATCCTAGAGAAGCTTGGAATAGTTTTGCCAGTTGTCACACTAATGTCCTATGTAGCAAAAGAAAAGGAAACAGAATTTTAATGCTTTTGGTGTAGGGCCACAATGATGCTGAGATTCTTTCCAGTAACGGGGTAACATGAGAACTGTTAGGACTCAGTACACCATAGTCCTGGTTGAAAACATCTCTTCTCTTGGTATTTAGGCCTTGAGAACTGCTGAATCAACATTATTATTTTTTCTTTTTGAGAGAGAGAGAGAGAGAGAGAGTGTGTGTGTGTGTGTTTGTGTGTGTGTGTGTGTGTAGGGTGGGGGGAGGGGCAGAGGGAGAGGGAGAGAATCCTTTTTTTTTAAGATTTTATTTATTTACTTGACAGAGAGACACAGTGAGAGAGGGAACACAAGCAGTGGGAGTGGGAGAGGGAGAAGCAGGCTTCCCGCTGAGCAGGGAGCCCGACGCGGGGCTCGATCCCAGGACCCTGGGACCATGACCTGAGCCGAAGGCAGACGCTTAATGACTAAGGCACCCAGGCGCCCTAGAGGGAGAGACTCTTAAGCACAATTCCCGCTGAGCGTGGAGCCCCACTTGGGGCTCAGTCTTACAACCCTGAGATCATGACCTGAGCTGACATCACGAGTCAGACGCTTAACCGACTGAGCCACCCAGGCGCCCCTGAATCAACGTTCTTAATTGCAGAGTGAGAAATGGACACAGAGACTGTTGATTATGTGCCTTTTATTTCTTCTCTGTTTCTCTTTTGACCAACTCAACTGATCTCAACAATACCTTATGATGCCTGGTACACCCAAGGCACTATCTTTGGTTCAGGGAAATTCAAGGTTAATTTAAAGTGCAGTCTCAACACCTCCGTGAATCAAAATGTTATTAAATAAACAGCAGCTAAATTAAAACAGTGGTAAAAAGGAGAGATGTGATAGATTACTGAGTCCCTATTGTTTGGTAGATGCCATATCAAATGATTTATATACATATCTCATTTAATTTTGACACACATGGTGAGATTGGTATTATCTTTCCTGTTTCATAGATGAGGAAATTGAGGCTCCTAAAATAAGGAAATCTGCCCAGCATCTCGACTGAGTGAGACTCAGAGCCGTAACCTGAACCTGCCTCCCAAGCCTATGAGCTGCTCCAGGCAAGTAAGAGGTGGGGACAGATTATGTGGAGCAACAAGGAGGGAGAGAAAGAGGGAAGTAGCGAACGAGTTAGTGGAGGGCAGGAAGTCTTCCATGTGAGCACAGACTGAAGAATGGGTAGGATTTTGAGAGCAAAGATGAAAGCACAATCCAGGAACGCCTAGCTGGCTCTGTCAGTGGAGCGTGCTACTCTTGATCTCGGGGTTGTGCATTCGAGCCCCATGTTAGGTGTGGAGATGACTTAAAAAAATAAAATCTTAACAACAACAACAAATGAAAACACAATCCAGACAGAAGGGAAAGCCAGTGGCTGTGGGGTCCTACACTTTGACTCCACAAAACAGCCAATTTAGGTTCCCATGACAGAACAGAGGAGACAGCTTCTCAAAAGTTTGAGTCTGCCCAAGGGCCACTGCAGGGACATCGGGGAGCTTGAACAGGTAATTCAAACCATTAGGCAGGAAACAGCTTCTCCCTGGACACAGCGGTTGGTAAGCTCTCTTTTCTCCACAAAGTGCTTCCCGATTTCTTGTTTTTTATAAGAAAGACTCACCCATTTAAGAGAAAGAGTATAAGATAATACTGGGAGGACTTCTTAAAATTCAGTATTTCTTCAGGGTGCCAGTCTGTTGAGTGTAGACAGAAGCAAAGGGTCAAGACTCACCGGCCTCCTGCGCACTGGTCAAGCCACGGCGGCACAGCTCCCAGGGAGGCCATCTGGTTGGGTTGACATCTACATTTCACTTCCCTCCCTCCAAGTTCATGAGCTCTGTCTACCATTTTTTCTGCATAGAGTGCTCACTTACGAAGTTGATAAAATTATGAAAGAGCGACTAGTGAGTATTTATAAGTCATGTGCTATCTTATAGAGGTAGCACAAGAACCCCAGTTTGGTAGTGCCCAAAACCATTTTGCTATAAGCACTCCTTGCAGAGAGTTGTAGGGTTACTTATCTGGTTCAGCTACAAAAATAACATAATCGTTAAAAAAGAATAATGAGAATGATCATGATTAACAGTATAGGCTTTAGAATCAGAAGACTTGAATTTGGTTTAATTTGCTTCTCCAGTGATCAACTGTGTGACATTGAACAAGTTACTTCTATAGGGCTCAGCTGAAAATGTTGGAATAATAATGGCACCTGCCATGAATATAGCCCTTAAAAGTAATAATTATTCAATATATCCTAGCTGATATTAATATTAGACCCTCAACGTCAACCACTAGTATTGTTCTTAGGCATTTTTATTGTTTTTATTGGCCTTCCAGAGAAAACCATGGTCCCTATGCTGTGGCCTGCAGTGCCTGGAAATTTTACTGACAGGTGTAATGAAAATAAAGATAATCTTGCAATGTTTCTTTTTATAAATGTGTAATTAGAGGTACATGGACTTTTCTGTTCTGCTTTTTCATGGAACAGAGGATAATCATTGTTTTCAATTCTCCTACAAAGTATAATCATCACTGTCATGTGGCTATGCAATATTTCAACAAGCAGACTCTGTGCTCAGTACACAAGAAGAATTCAATAAACATTTAAAGACTGAGTTGGAACATTATCAAAATATGGGACTACACTTGGAATAGTAAAAAGTATTTCCCAGCAACGTACTGAAAAATCTGGTGATTACCGTTTAGTGAAAGGTATTTATCTGGGCTTCTACATGACCATCAATGACCAGTTGTCTATAATTTGGGAAAAATATTATCCTACAAGAAAAAAGATCCCCAAAGCACCATCTCCATCTTAAAATGAATGACAAACAAAAGCTTCTCTGTAAAGGATTCATACCTCAAATTTACAATAGAGCTTGCAGCAACATGAACTGAATGATCTCTACAACATTTTTAAACAACATTTTTTTCTTGTAACGAAGTATTACATTTATACTGCAGAAAATACAGACAATAAAATATACAAAAATAATATGTCAATTGTAACATTACCACATCCTGGATAGAACCATGGTTAATTTAGCTATTTTGTATAACATTTCAGTCTCTTCTGCCCTGTGTGTGTGTGTGTAAGATTTTATTTATTTGACAGAGAGAGAGAGAGAGAGAGCACAAGCAGGGGGAGCGGCAGAGGGAGAGGGAGGGAGAAGCAGGCTCCTCACTCAGCAGGAGCCCAATGCGGGGCTCCATCCCAGGACCCCGAGATCATGACCTGAGCCAAAGGCAGATACTTAACCAACTGAGCCACCCAGGCGCCCCTGTGTGTGTGTGTGTGTTTAACTCATCTTTCAGTGCACATGTTACAAAACTAGACATTTTTCACTTAACAATGTTGTATTAATGTCCTATTGTTGCCATAACAAATTACCATCCACTTGATGACACGACACAAATTTATTCTGTTAACAGTTCTAGAGGCCAAAAGTCAGAAACGGATCTCACTGGCCTGAAACCAAGGTGTCAGCAGAGCCCTGTTCCTTTCTGGAGACTCTAAGAGAGAATCCATTTTCTCGCCTTTTCCAGGTTCTGTAAGCAGCTGCAGTCCTCAGCTTGTGGCCCCTTCCATCTTTGCAGCCTGCACCGGTCAGCGGAGCTGTTCTCACCCTGAATCACCCTGACTTGGACTCTCCTGCCTCCCTCTTTCACTTATAAAGACCCTTGTGATTCCATGGGGCCCAAGATAATCCCCCCAACTCCTGTTCAACTAATTAGCCACCATAGTTCCATCTGAAACCTTAATTCCCCTTTACCATGCAACAGAACAGGTGCCCAGGTTCCAGAAACAGACACAGACGCCTTCTGGGGGAACATTATTCTTCCCACCACAAATACACTCTGAGCATCCTTATTAGGCCTTGACTGTTCTTCTAACTGTACTCTCATTGGTAATCTCTACAGTGCATTTTATTGTAGGGACATACCATAAACCATTATACCATTTTCCTACTATGAGGATATATAAGCTCCTATCATTTGTAGTTCCTGGGCAATAAAAATAATAAATTATAGCTTTAACTAATACTGCTATATATATATATATTTATATATTAATATTTCTGAGAAGGCAGTAGATGAGTTTCTTATCAGTTCATACATGCACCACACATGTGTGAGCTGATATTTCCTGATGCCCTCACAGACACTAACCATTATCGTCCCTTTTCAATCTCTGCCAGATGGAAAATTACTTTCCATTTTTATTTGCTTTTTTTTTTTTTGGATTCTATTGAGATCGACTATTGTTTCAGACTTATGTTGGCCACCCAAGGTTCTTCATTTGTACAGTGCATGTCAATCATTAGTGAACTCTTGTTAAGCATGTAATCATGTCAGCAACCTTGACAAGGAGACTTTGTGGGAGGTATTTTCACCCTTACTGAAACCCCTCCACTCATGATATTATTAAATGCCCACACTGGTCCTGCATTTCTGCATCCTAAGAAAGCTCCACTTGTACTCTCTGGGTATGACACAATTTCCATGCCCTCTGCCACTGATGGAGTGAATCATTTAATACCAAGTGGCAAGCTGGCTGTCGCTGTGCCTGAGCTCCACGCCAATCAGTGTTGAAAGCAAACCCTCTCAAGATGACTCTTCCTCCTTCTTCAAGTGAACTTTGCCTCAGTGTGTTACTGGGTAACCTCCCATGATGCGATGAACCATCAGGACTGTATTTCTAAACTGATAGAAAATTCCTGCTGCCAGCTGTTTAGATTTGCTGGAACTCTCATCCAGGATATTATAACCAACCCGGATTTTAGAAACTGTTCTTATGTTTATATTAATCATTATTATTTAGTACCCTTTGTTTTTGGTTCCTACATGCATTCCAGAAAAATAAACAATTCCTATGCAGCGAACTGCACCGCACGAATACAACCTAGCCCAGTGAGACTGACACTTCAAGATGCTTCATGAGTTAATTTAGGCGTGGCTAATACATCCATGTCATTTTTCTATATTTTATATCCTCATATCTTTCTTTTCATATTTATTCATCCAAACTTGGAGGGTGGGAGAAGATACAGAAACTTAAAAACAAAACAAAAAAAAACACGATGAGTCTTCTCATATGAAACACATCCCAGTGTTAAAAGAACTGAAAGAATATTGTGCAATTTCCAGGAAAATGTCAATAATGCCTGGCTGAATTGGAACAAATACCAAAAGGCTCAGAAATGCTTTCATCCCAAGGCAAATACTCCACTGTAAGTCAAGGAGTATTTGTAAGCGGAGGGAGAAAATCAAGCTACAGCCAGGGATCAGGGGCAGTCTGGGTCCCCCAACCCTCCACATCACCAAGGTTTGTTTGTCCTGAGTTTGTGATGAATCCTGTTTCTCTGGTTTAGGAGTTTTGCTTCAGAAGCCACCCTGCATTTTGACCATTCCTATATGCAGATTTCAAACAATGAAGTAAGCACAGCATGTCCCAATTTTGTGTTTGTGGATGATATGCTATCAACATGTGACTGGCATCTAACACTGATTTTCAGAATTTCCCTGAAAGAACATATCTTGATAGACCAGATGTGAACTCCAGCCAGGGACCCGAGTGCACCGCAGGCTACTGAGCTCAGGGGTTGGGGCCAGCTGGCTGCCACATGGTCGCAATGTGATCATGCCCCTGCACTTCCACTTTTCTCTCCTAAAATCAGAAAATGGTGCTGACTTCCTCACAGTGTTTCCGGAATTAAATATGTGAATACATGTTGAGTATTTCATCTGTCAGTTAAAAAAAAAAAAAAAGCAGCAGTGAAAATCAGCAGCTTCCCCTACAATTCAGGAACTAATTGGCTGCCGGCAAGAGTGTTCCACTTTGGCGTTCAGACATCACCCACACACAAGATAAAGGCTCTAAAGGTGTAAAGGTGGTAAAATATTTCCTCCATCTACTGACCTTGGGCCATAATCATGTATGTAAAACTCTGAATTAGAATTCAGGAAATTGTCTAAGTCTGTGAATTCATCCCTATTTGTATGAGTGTTGAAAACTTATTGAGATGATTTGACACTTTGATTGTTCTGATTAGAATTAAAACCGTGGCTTTATCATGATTCGATCTCATGATTATTCCCCGCGGTACCTACCATCAGACTCTTCTTAACGACATTGACTCAATCCCGAATCCACAGCCTTAGTCCCAGCTCCTAGATGGAGGTTGTCATTATCCTAAGTAACAGTCTTTAAATGAAAAGTGGGATTATATATTTTCATTATCTCAAAACGTAAATCATTCCATTGTAATGGTACCCAAAATCCATAAAATAGGTACTCACCACAGAAGTGACTTTCTCTTAGAAAATGAGTCTCATTTCTTTTCTTTTCTTTTCTTTTTTTTTTGGATTCTCAGTACTTGCTGCACATCCGAATCTTCTTCTCATATAAATCAGAAACACTCTTCCATTATTGGGCCCTACACCTGGGACAACCATTTCCGATCCTTGTTTCTAGTAGCTTTAAGTACTAAGAAGTTAATTTCTCCAACCATTCCATCCAAACCTACTGCAGTAGATCCACAAATTGACTGATTCAGCCAGCATTGGCTGAGCACCTGCCATGTCAGATCAGGTCATGATCTTGAACCTCCCTCTAGGAAGGGCAGAGATCCCAAGGGAGCAGATGTAAGTGGTCACACCTGAGAGCTTCACGGTCTCTCAAGTGATGCTGAAATGTGAGTCAGGAAGGGCACCTGTAGCGGAAGGGGACCCACCATGTAGGCTCCACGTACACAGTGAACAGCTCTGAGGTGGGAGATCTTCTTCAAGACTTTGTAACGTAAGACAAACTCTTCCTCCGTGTGGGACAACAGCATATACCAGATGGCCGTGGACAGTTTCTGGAGGTGATCCTCCTTATCACTCACCATACCACACCCCTCCCCTCTGGTGCCTCCAGCCAGCTCAGAGCACTTCTACAAAGAGATTCCTCTGGTAATGCAGCAAGCCCTTGCCTTCTGTTTACAGGCAGCGACTTCCACTTTGTTCCGCAGAAGAAAAGTTGCTGCACTCTTCTAAAAGCAAATGAGGAAAATGTCACTGCTGACAAATGAATCTTATTTTCCTGCCATTGCCAAGAGTGCCAGGGGAAAAGAATTTGGGAAGAAAATCAGCGTTTTTCCTGACCGACCCACCTGGAATTCTGTCTTGGTGCCTACTGAGAAAGGAGAGCACGTTTAGTGTTCAGTAAGAGCCAGTTTTATCCACAGCCAGGCAGGTGAGGGCCTAGACATCTGGAGCATCATCGCATCATTAATTCTGGAGCCAAAACTGGAGAAGGCACCCTTTCTCTGCCTCTTAGTATCTTCCTCCATAACAAGATGATAATAAAACACGTGTTTACGTCAAAAGGAAGCTACTTAGAAAAACTGGCTTCATGCCTAGACAGGTCTTTGAACAGACTCAGTCTCATACTCAGTTAAAGTCTCCTCCCTCGGACAGGCCACCCACCTGGCCTGGCAGCAAAATTACAGGAAATTTTCAAATTCCAGCACAGCGGACCACGCCAGTCTCTAGAGCCTCGGAAGGATAACTCCTGGAAAACAAGACTTGGAAAATGGTACGGCTTGCATTTGACAGGAATCAATAAATGTGCCAATTTTTTAAATTTTTCTGAATGTAACATCAGAGCCTCTGGATGGCTCCTGCAGAAAACCTCTGTCACTCAAGGGCAGAAGACCTCAACCAGAGGGAAACGAGGACAGTAGCAGCACTACAGGAGGGCATGGCTCTGCGTGTGCGCTCGCTCACACCCGCCCGGTGACCCCTCTGACTCTCTCAGTCCTCCAATCAGCCCGAGGAGGCTGGACCTGTAAGGATTCCCTTTTCCCTGTAAGGTCACTGAGGCTCAGTGTTAATAGAAATTAGCGATACTTACGCCCGGACCATGAAGAGAGAGAGGCCTGAGCAGAAAAGGATCAGAAGATGACAGAAAAGCAGTGTCACATGCCTCAGGCCAACTGATGGGAAGCTCATTTAAATGATTAAAACCTCTTATGTATTCTATAGGATATTTCTAAAGAAACTACTTATTCTTTTCAAATACAAATAGGAACATAAAAGAAACAACATGGTGCTTACCAAAGGTTCTTGTGATGGACAGTCCTTCGATGTGTGAACCTGGTAAGGCTATGGTTCTAGTTATCTGATCAAACACCAGTCTAGGGGTGACGGGGTGGCTCAGTTGGTTAAGCAGCTGACTGTTGCTTTCAGCTCAGGTCACGATCTCAGGATCGTGAGACTGAGCCCGGTGTTGGATTCCAGACGCAGCGTGGAGTCGGCTTGGGATTCTCTCCCACTGCCCTTCTGTCCTGCTCTCTCTCTCTCAAATGGTAAATAAATAAAAATCTTATATAAACAGCTGTTCAGAGGTTGCTGTGAAGGTGTTTTGTAGATGTGAATCAAATCCATAATCAGTTGACCTTATTCAGGGTGGTTCTCCCAGGCAATCTGGATGAGCCCGATTCAGTTGGTTGAAAGACCTTAAGAACAGGACTGAGGCTTCCTTGAAGAAGACATTCTGGCTGGCAACAGTGCCTTCAGAATGTTCCGGAATTCCCAGCTTGCCCTGTGGATTTCAGATGTGACCAGCTGGCCCCACGATCGCATAACCCAATTCCTTGCAATAAATCTCTTAGTATCTATCTCCTACTGGTCCTGTTTTCCTGGTTGAACCCTTATTGTGAGACAGTTCTGAAAATGTTCACCATAATTAGTATATAAGACTGAGTTAGTAGTACGATATTGTGCATGTATAAAAGCTAGTATTACAAAGTGCGTTTTTAAGTGGTTTTAAAATTTTCCCTGCATTCCTATTTACTGGTGAACTGATACTCTCTCAGAGGAAGGACTCAGAAAATCAACTTGCTAAGCCAAAGTAAGCTGTAAATTAAAATTCCTTTTAAATGATTCTGAACAAATTCTGAATGAACAGTCTAAATAAAGTTCCAGAATGTTAAAAGAGAGAGACTCCTTCCCTCTGGTTTAAAGTACACATTAACGTACACACGTCTATCAGAGGGTACCCACCTAATCCCCAAAGAAATTTCAAACAGCATTAATCAATTAATAGCACAGAATATTCAAATAGCATTAAGGCAATGCCAATGACATCCTGAATAGCCTTAGGTTTGTGACCTTGGACAAGTCTCTCAACATCTCTGCATCTCCAGTTCTTCATCCATAAAATAGGGATACAAGTAGTGCCTGTCTTCCCGGACTATCACGATGACTAAGTAAGTTAATATGTTGAAGTGCTTAGAAGAGTGCCCAGCACATGGTCTGCAGCATTTATTTGTGGGTTTGGGAAGCTTGGCAAGGACTTCACAGAGAAGCTGGTGCTCGAAAGCCTCGCATTAGGGGCAGAGCACGAGGTACACTCCTGAGTAAGGGGGAAACCGGTTTGTGCAGAGCTTAGAGGCAGGAAAGAGGAAAGCTCGTTATGTTGACCCTAATTAAACCAGCCTGGATGGTTCTTACTAGAAACCCCATGAGAGAAGATGAGTGCCAGATTGTGGCCAAAGCAAAGTCCAGATTCTACGTCTATAAGGCCATATTCGAGATACCTTTAAAACTGTATGTTATATTTTTCAAAAGAATGTTATGGCTAAACAAGCTTACAAAACTGTTAAATGAAGACTAACAGGTTTCTTTAAAGCAGGATTCCCCTCATTTAGTAGATTAAGGCTCAGTCTACTCACGTGCTGCCCACGGGGTGCCACACATGGGCACCAGCACCCTCTTGCTCCAGAGCACCTGCCCCTTCCTGTAAACACCAGCTATATCAACTCTATTTTCTGAATTCTTGATGCTCTGGCACCTAAGTCCTGCTGACTGACACAAGCTCACCTTTCCCACACAAACCAACAAGCCGAGCACCCCCACCCACCACCTGCTCTCTGTGGCTCCTACAGCCCAGGCTATATGACTCTGCCCTCATGACCCGAAGGGCAGGTACCAACGACGAGACATAGCCTCTGCACCCCAGAGCCCACTGAAATTATTCAAACAAGCCAATTCTAAGCCTGCTACCCTGCCTGGCCTGGCCTTTCCTGAGGAAACCACCATAAAAGCTCCTGCCCACCCACCACCATGGCTCCCACTCGCTCCGGACCCACATGCCCTGCATGGCGAGGCAGGCCTCTCCTCTTGAGAACTGTGAGTTCAATAGCAATTGCTGATCTGTTGGCCTCACCATACCCAAATAATCATAAGACCTACATTTTAAAACACTGGTGTTGGGGAGCCTGGCTGGCTCAGTTGGTTGAGCGTCTGACTCTTGGTTTCGGCTGAGGTCATGATCTCGCGGTTGTAGGATCGAGCCCCGGGTCAGGGTCTGTCCTCAGCGGGGAATCTGCTTCAGGTTCTTTCTCCCTCTCGCTCTGCCCCTTTCCCATTCCTGCTTGCATGCGCACACGCTCTCTCTCTCTCTCTCCCTAAAATGAATAAATACAATCTTTTTAAAAATTAAAAAAAAATAAAACATCAGTGTTGGCAAGGAAGAGCTTTTAAAGACTTTTAAGCAGAAGAGTCACATTATTATGTTTTACAAGTATTTGTCTTAAGAATTACCTCCATACCTCTGTACCACATTCCAAATCTCCAGAGCATCTCGAACCCTGGGAAGCTCAAAACCAACCTGAACATTTGAGAGATGCAGAAGGGTCTGGAGAGCCCAAACTCCCACCTATCTAGAAGTCCTGATAACCTTGATGCCTCTTTGGGAGCACAGAGGACCATGAGGAGAGCTGTCCTTTAACCCAGCCCAGATACCCGGAGTGTGGGCAAACCCCAGCAGTCTTAGGAAAGGTGCAGCTTCTTCTCTGTTTGTAGATCATTCTAGAGGCTATGGCAATCAAGATTTGTGATTCACCCAAACTTTTCAATCACAGATACACAAAAGGAATTGAGAAACTTATCCTGTCTCAATACTTTGACCTCATTTTTTTTTTCATCTACAATATGGGAGGGGGTTGAATCTTATTTTGTAAATTACCTTCTAGCTCTGAAATTCTGTGATTCAAAATTACTCTACTAAGCTACTAATTCCAGCAAATTTTATAATCCTATAAAATTGCTCTAAGTCATAAAAAAGATTGATGTAAAATTTTTCCATCTCTATGCACTTTTTTCCCCTTTGTTCTACTATGCCTGTTCTCCAAAGTGCACTTCTCTTTTGTTAGTTACAATCACCCTACTATTTATTGTGAGCCAATTAAAATAAATATTTTACTTTGGAAAAGGAAATGTACTTCTTTCCCCTAGACTAGTGCCAACCTGCATTCCACACCTTGTCCCATCACTTAACCAACTGTAAGCTTTATCTGCACTTGGAAAAGGCATTAGGGGATTAATGACTCATTGCCCCACCAAAGCTCTTTTAGGTTGAGAGGACACAGGCTGCACCCCCTCCCCCCAGGGGCAGCACTTGGCAGACCTCTGAATGGGTACCGCAATGACCTTGCTTGAAAGTAAGGAAATGAATCATAGGGCTTGACCAAAACTTAATAGTTCTGTCTCCAAATGAAGAAACAATGATAAAACCGATGGTTGCCTGATAAGCAAATTGGAGTAAAGAGTGGAAGACGGAAGTACATTAGCTTGATATCTTCTGAAGGGAGAACTCTGCAACTCAATAGAAGCTGCTTTGCTGGCCTGCCTATCGTTTCTTCTCAGGTGGGATCTCAGATTTCTTGTAGGTCAAACATCAGGTTTGAAACAGGTGATATTTCAAATTAGGATCCTTAGTCATTGAATATGGAGTCAGTGCTGAATCCATTGGCCATGCTGTTTTTCCAATAAGGAAAATAGATACCCGGGTGTTACTGAACTGTAATAAAGCTACCAAAGAAGTATGATCCTTGCTTAAAAAGGTATCTGTGCAAAGGAGAAAAAAGGCCCTACAGTTGGGAGCATGAATCTTAATAGGCAGGCCAAAATCGGAGTGCGTGATGGCACAATTGGAAGAAGAAAGCAAACAGCAAATGAAAAGACAATGGACATTTAGCTTGGCCAATGGATTATCAGTCATGAGGAAGAAAGGTAAAAGCGGTAATAAAGTAGAAAAGATTTGCTCCATGACTCAGCAGTGTGGAGAAGCAGGTATAAATGATAGCAGGGACACCAAGAAATGTGGACCGTGGATTTCCTATTTTCTGGACACTAGTGCCAGAAAAATTGTCTCTGTGGACGCGTGCAACTATTGCAGTCAATGTAATTATTCTTTTTTTTTAAGTCAAAGTAATTATTCTTATTCTCTGTGGAAACTGCTAGATGTATTCATTCAATATGTATTTATTGAACTTCTTCCTATCCGTAACTGAACTAATAACCATGTAGTATCTATAGAGATAAATAATTTTTGCTTTTAAGAAGTTTCCTCTTAAGGGTAGAAATGGGTAAATTAACAATTTACTGTAGTCACAGTGCTGCCACAAGTGTATAAACAAAAAGAACAAGGGAAAAATTATTATTACCAACGACTCTATGCCGAAGACAAGACCGAAGCTCAGGTTTAAAGAACGGATAAGATTTTGATGGGCAAACAGAGGAAAAGCATTCTAGAAAGATGGAACAGAGAGAATAAAGGCATTCCTTAAGATGGTTTACAAAACTATTCCAAATATGATCTCTGTTTAAATGTCCTGCTCGTCATTATTTAGGTGGTATCTTCAGTGGGGGAAGTTCCGAACCCACCCGGCACATCTGTACATCCTTCTCAGCTGGCTCTGTGGATAAGGGAACCTCTTGCCCCTTCAGATCAATGTGTTGCCACTCAGAGTCCAGCATTGCTAGCGTCTCTAAGACTTCAGGAAACTAGATGCCATCACGTCCAGTGTTTGCTTTATTGGTCAAGGGAAATCAGCTCTTTGATTTCAAGCTTGAGGGTGCTGTGCAGACTTGTGTTTTAGAAGGTCTCTTGCAGCGTGTGGCATGACCTGAGTGAGCAATCACAGAGCAGAATGATTCAGACACAGCCTCATGGACTCAGCTCGGAGAGCACACTCCAACCCAGCAGGACTGTGGGTAACGTGCCTGACCTCTCAAGAGCTGCTCTTGATACACATCTCACATATGAGTTAACCAATAATCATTTCTAGTGAAATATTAAAATAAAATCTGGGGAGGTTTTTAAGATTATTTTCTTTAACTGGAATGACAATGCTTTCCCGTCCTCTGAATGTTTAACATTTTCTGTTTTCAGAAAGCTCCCAAATTGTTGTTCCAAAGTATATTAGTTTTTTTTTTTTTTTTTTAAGATTTTGTTGATTTATTTGTCAGAGAGAGAGAGCACAAGTAGGCGGAGTGACAGGCAGGGGCAGAGGGAGAAGCAGGCTCCCCGCCGAGCAGAGTGCCTGATACGGGGCTCGATCCCAGGACCCCAGGATCATGACCTGAGCCAAAAGCAGACACTTAACCAATTGAGCCACCCAGGCGCCCCCAAAATAGGTTTTAAAGATATACTCTGTAACTGTGGCTATACCTGGAGGGAGGCATTATGGGGTAGTTCCCTTTTTTATTTTCCACATTTTGAGTTGTTTGAATTTCTCACAGAGTGAATACATTTTTCATACTATACATATATACTTTCCACATTCAGAAAAAGTAATCTTCACAGGTTGAGAACTTCCTGATTTGTTGTTCTATGTAAAGCAACCTCTTTTAATGTCTCTCAGTGCAGGTGAACTGCATGTATCTTTTGCCTACGTCGTAAGGCCATGCACTAATACATGCTCATAAAACGTTCATGAAATAAAATAATCAAGACGTAAGCAAGCAACATTCGTCTTTCGGCACCAGGAACACGGAGAGAGGCCTGCCCCTCAGTGTCTTGTCATTGCTACACAGCTGAATTCTGGGGTAAAAGAGGGAAGGAGAAACAACGGAATGGGAGTCGAGGGCCACCTCGGGGTCCTCTGGAAGGCGGGGCCTCTAATCGCCTAGTGGTTACTGTTGGGTTTCAGACCAGCCGCTGGTGTACACCTGTGCCTTCCTGCCTGCCTTGGCTGCAGTCCTCGGGCTGCCTTGTCCTTATCACCCCCAGGGCGGTGTGTGGGGCTGAGCGACCCTGATGCTAAACCAGGATCACAGCCCTGCTTGCTGCTGTGCCTAGGGAAGGGCGGCCACGTCTGGAGGGCCACGAAGCACAATCAAATGTCACAATGCGGCCACACCGTGCTGGTCGCCGCTCAACAGCCTGCCCTGCCTTGTGGGGAGCTAGTTTCCTAGGCACGGGCTCTGCCAGCTGAGGCTCCTCAGCCTGGTGGCTTTTTTACTCACAACTTGGGCTCAAAACTAAGAGAAAGCTGATTCGGAAATGATGTCAAGAGAAAAAGCAATGCTGAATTTACTTCCTGGTGAGTCTGAGAGCAAGAGCTGTCACCTCCCTACCCTGGGAATGGGAGGGCCACACCGGGTGGCGCCATCAGTAGAGCCCAGCTAGTACCCCTGTGGGAAAATCAGCCTGGAATGGCTCTGGAATGTTCCTTGGCTCCCACATCACTAAGTCAATCTGCTGCCTCATCCAGGACAAGCTCACGATGAGTAACTCGAGTCCCCAGTGGGGTTTGAGTATAAAAAACCAGAAACCACCCTAAGAGCCTAGGGGTCTTGGGAAAGAGGTATAATTAATTCTTCCCCAGTGGACTTCTACAGTATCCGCAGGTCCTCCTTATCCAGCCTTCCTTCTTCAACCGTGTCTTCAGGACCCAGCCCATGTCTGCATCTGTCCAGGTGGTGGTTTAAGGTTCTTAAATCTGAGCTCACAGACCAGCCTAACGTCGAGTTTGGGTACAGGGACTGAGGGTGGTGGTGAGAACACTCTGAAACGCTGAATCGGGGTACAGGTCTGGGGACGCCACTGACCAAGTCAGGGAGACCGTGCAGGAAGAATGAAATTTTTTTTCTCCCACCTCATTACTACAGTCCTTGCTAAGGTTCATATGTGACCAAGAAGGATAGAAAATACTTATTATACCATTTTTGTTTGTTTGCATTCCCGTGAACTTCAGTGTACAGGATGGGACAACGTCGAAGCAGGGAGGGTCTGCAGCCTGACACTCTCCCCTCCAGCAGCTGGCCTTCACTTTCTGTTCCTATTTCCAGTTTACTCTACCAACTCCATCTTCACCAGAGACTTCCTGTTTTCTCAGTCCTTCCCCAGATAAAAACAGATAGATTTTATATTCTTTTTTTTATTAAGATTTTATTTATTTATTTGAGAGAGAGAGAGAGTACAAGCAGGGGGAGTGGGAGAGGGAGAAGCAGGCTCCCCACGGAGCAGGGAGCCCGATGTGGGGCTCGATCCCAGGACCCTGGGATCATGACCTGAGCCGAAGGCAGACGCTTAACGACTGAGCCACCCAGGCGCCCCACATTCAATTTTTTATAGTGTCTTTTTTTAAAAAATGTTTTTTTTAAAGACTTGTTTTTTTTGGATGTGAGGGCGATCTGGCTGCGACATCTGTCACCCCATTGATCGCCAGGGTTGATTCGGCTGATCTGGCTGGCTAGGCGGGTGTCCCCTTCCTCCCTCACCGCTCCATGTGCGTCCCTCCCGAAGCTGCGCGCTCGGTCGAAGAGGACGACCTTCCCCGATAGAGGAGAGGACCGTTTTTCGGTCAAGGGTATACGAGTAGCTGCGCTCCCCTGCTAGAACCTCCAAACAAGCTCTCAAGACTTTTTTTTTTAAGATTTTATTTATTTATTTGTTTGAGAGAGAAACAGATATCATGAGCAGGACGGGAGAGGTAGAGAGAGAAGCAGACTTCCCACGGAGCAGGGAGACCCACGCGGGGCTCGATCCCAGGACTCTGGGATCATGACCTGAGCCAAAGGCAGCGCCTAACGACTGAGCCACCCAGGCGCCCCCCTAGATTTTATATTCTTGAATGAAACTTATTTGTATGAAAAACTTTCCCTTTGCCTCTAAGGTGTAATATTATAAGCAAATACTATTAAGGAAAGGTTACTCCTGATATTGTCTTTGGCTTAAGACTGGTTCAAAACACAGCCCTGACCTGGGGTTCTAGAAGGAGAAAGGGGGAAGTGCTGGGTTCCTGATCCTCCCAGCAACGCGAGTGTCTTGGTCTGCTTAGGCTGTCCTCGTATTACAGACTAGGGGTGCTTAAACAACTAACATCTATTTTTTCACCATTCTGGGGGCTAGAAGTCCCAGATCAAGGTGCGGGGTTGGTTTCTGGGGAGAGCTCTCTTCCTGGCTTGGGGATGGCCCCTTCTCCCTGTGTTCTCACATGGCCTTTCTTCTCCATGAAGAGAGTAAGCTCTGTGTCTCCTCCTCTTCTTATAAGGACACAGGTCCTACCAGATTAGGGCCCCACCCTATGACCTTGTTTAACCTTCCTTACCTCCTTAAAGGCCCTCTCCAAATATAGTCACACTGGGGGTTAGGGCAGCAACATATGAATTTGGGAGGAGGTGGGACACAATTCCGTCCATAACAGTGAATGAACTGGTAAGGTTGCAAGGATTCTAGAGTCAAACACTAAACCTTTACCTTTAATACATGATGGCTGCCCGATAAGGATGATGTAGAGAGCAGTGGGCATGATGGGTGTGGTAAAACTTTACAGACATTAGATAAGAAAGAAAACTAAGAGAAAAAAATGGCTTTGATCTAAGTATATGAGATTAAGACCAGTATTAATTATAATCATTTACTTACAATTTGCAAGCAGTTTGAAACTGAAGGGTATAAAGTGTCCTTACCCCGTTGAACTATGCTACGAACCCTGCTCTTCATTTTACCCTTACATCCACAACATCATTTGATGGATTGAATGAACTATTGAAAAAATTAATAGTTTGGAAGAAGGAAGTGTTAGCAAAAGAAGCTGGAAAAAATGAGATGGAGAGTCTAATGGGGTAGGGTTCATCTAAGTACTACGTAATGGAGAAGAGACTATGGCCAATGAAGTCTTATAGCTAATTCACTCATCCATTCATCCCATAATTATTGACTCGTTGTCTGTTGGTGCTTGATGAATCAGACAGATGAAATCAAATTGGCATTTTAGCACGATGACGGGCTGCCCCATGGACAAAGGATGGGAAGGGGTAAGGTTGGAAGCAGAGGCCACTGCAGTGATCCTGGTCAGAAATAACAGAAGCCTGAGCAACCTGATGACTTAGAAGGAAATAGGCAAATTCAAGGGACAGGTATTTGGGAGGCAGAATTTCAAGAAACACTTCTTAAGCTCAAGGTTATAATAATGGTAGTTAAAATTAATGAGTATTTACTATATGTCTTTACACTCTACATCTAAGGGGAATTAGAACACAGAAGTATGCATTCAGATCTTAGCTCCCCCTCACTAGCACTGTGACCTTGAAAAGTTCTTAACCTCTCTGCACCTCAGTTTCCTTGAGAGCTTAATAAGGATTAAATGAATTCATATATGACCCTGTCCTCATGCACTTTGGTGTCTAGTCATCTAGTACATTCTTTCTCTGACCTTAAGATCAACTAATGCACCTTCTCAGGAAGCAGATATGTTAGACCATCAATACTCCATTACACTGTAACTGGCCACTTCTAATCTATGTTTTCCCCAGGGCATAGGCCAGATCCTGGCACATCCTAAGAAATTAATAGTGACATGGTGCCAGATCCTTTAAATGACTTCTCTAACCACACCCAGAACCCTTCCATCACTTAGGGGAACACTTCTCATGTATTCCTAACAACCTCGTGGGATGAGCAAATTTAGAATATTACTACATAGATACTAGTGTAACTTTTTAAAGATTATTTAATTACGTTGGTAGTATTTGCTTAGTATTTATACTTTGTATAGTATTTTAGCAGCAGGGTTCACCTCTCGATAATTTTCCAATATTAGGAAGAAAATTGTTCCCAGGCTCAGCCCTACTGTCGGTATTCCATTTCTAAACAGGTCAGGAGACACGGAAAATTCTGGAAGTCTGGGATGCCCTTTGCCCTGCACAAGTCCCATCGGAGCCTTGCTACTCCACTGACACTCGCAAGCATCCTCTTGCACAGTTAATAAATGGGGATGTTTCAGGTATTTCCCTGGAGATTACTGATATAAAGCATAATTAATAACATTTTAAATTTGATTTTTAGTATATTTTGTATGATCACAAAACTAAATTTGTCCTATTAATTTTTACTGAATTCAATGACATTGAGTAAGTTGCTTTGGGTTATTTCCTCACTGGGACTTTCCACATTTTCCTAATAAATGGGCGCCTTTCTGAGCCTGGGCTGGGACCTGTCTCACAGGGACTTAGCAGTGAAATCTACCAGTGGTTTTTCACTAATAGCTTTTGTTACTTTTAGAGAAAACTGATTTTCTTCACAATTTGTTACCTGCAATTTTCTCCAGTGACTAAAACTCCAGAAAAAAGTAAAGAATATGGAAATGATTGCATAACCAAGACCAAAGGCTAAATTAAAGAATTAAATAGGTTTAAGTTAGGTAAATATTAACGAAGTAGGATAGGCATCTGCAGTAGAGATAAATATTTAAGGGATGAAGTCCAGGATAAAGGAATTATAAGTGTAGATCACCAGAAACAAAGTAAAATTAAGATTCTAATACAGATCAGTATTGTAATAATGAAGCTTATAGCATTATCAGACAGAATCTAGAAACGCATTGAAAGAATAATACAATCTTAATCAAGTAAATTTCATAACTAAAATGAAGAAATATTTACTATTCAGATATTAATGCAACCAATTGCGTTAAGAGAAAAATCATATAATTATCTCTGTAGATGCTAAAGGCTTTTGATACAATTCAACATTCTTTTTTAAAAAGTCTCAAAATGTAAGTCTAAAATATAAAACTAAACATGTCAGTGCACATACATTATGCTTAGTGAAGGAATATTAGATGCATTCCTACTAAATTGAAAATATTTCAGTAGTCCAATTATTATTAAAATTGTTCTGTAGTTATTAGCCAATGAAAGTAGGCTAGTAAAGGGAATACAAAATATAAAAATTAAAATAACAAACTATATTTAGAATTTTTCTTTCTTTCTTTCTTTTTTTTTAAGATTTTAACTTTAAGTGATCTCTATACCCAACATGGGGCTTGAACCCACAGCCCTGAGATCAAGAGTCACACGCTCTACCAACTGAGCCAGCCAGGCGGCCCTTGGAATTAATTTCTGATGATAGACTTGTAAACAGAGAAAACAAAGGAATGGGCTAAAAAATTTTAGAAGCAATAAGAAAATACATAGAATTAATAAACAAAAGCCAATTACCAAGTAAGTAAAGAACATCAAGTTAGAAAATCTGATGGAAGGGAGAGCCATTTCTGCAATGATAAGATACGTAGTGATAAACATAAGCAGCCGAGTTGTGTTTAATGCAAATGCTACCGAGGGACTGGAATGAACACCACTTGCCCTGTTTTTCCCACTTTCTCCTGAGATGTTAGCTGGGCACACAACCAGCCAGAATAAAGATTGTTTTCAATCTTGCTTGCAGTAAGCAAGACCATTTGGCTAAGTGCGAGCCCGCCCGTGGGGGTAAACGTAAGTGGGGTGTGCCAATTCAGGGTGAGGAGGTCCCTGGAGAGGAGACAGCCTGTCCCCCTCTCTCTGCAGGAGGGGCTGGACCAGCCATCTTGTCCAAGAGGCAGAGCCTCTGCTGAGGGCAGGAGAGTAATAAAGCAGGAGGCTGGGTCTCCGATGACAAACCCATCTGTGTTCATGGGAAAGGATTCTCATTTAAGGAAGTGTTATTTGGTGTTTGCAATCAGTCACAGCCGAACTTAAAAGAAGAATAGAACCACTGCATGGCTGGGGAGTTGGCCCTCGGGAAGCACTCAGTGATGTTAACCATCTTCTCCATCTTACTAAGCCATCCCTGACTTCCCAAAGGATTGCCCCCAGGACCAAATACCCTATGAGGAATTTTTGTTCCAGATCCAGGCCAAGTGAACCTTGGACCCGAACCCTCCAAAGCCCCAACAGCTTCAGGTTACCTGGAGTAGTTGTACATCACAACCCAACTCTAAGCTGTCTGAAATTTAAATGGGAAACTTGAAAGCCTCACAGAACATGAGAAACCTCTGGGACAGAGAGAAGGGAGAGCCAAGGCCAAAAAGTTTTTTTTCCCATAACAATGGAATGCCCCTTAAGATCCAGGCTCCCCTTGAGACTCTGCCGGCCCCCTGGCCAGCACCTGTTTAGGCCACGCCTATGGGAATGAATCACTAAGGCTGCGATAAGGCAAGGAAAAGCAAAATGGTTTCCTAAAAGAATCACTGAAAAAAGGGTTCAAGGTCAGCACCGGCCTATTTGGGAAAAAGGAACCTGAGAAGTGTGAAGGAATATTTTGATAGTTCACATGCAATTAAATCACAACATGCTTCAAAAGATGAATGCATGTTTAACATATTTTATACATTCAAATAATTTTTGCAAACAAAATTAGTCCTAAAATTGCATGCCATTTTGAGAAGCCATGTGATAAAATACAGTCTCTTCTTTATATTTAACTCTGTCAGTGTGGCCAGGTAATGAGCTTTCGTTCTGTACTACTTCTAAAATGATGTCTTAAAATAGGACACACAGCTGTACACCGGGGGAAGCCAGTAGGATGCTGAGGTGTTCCATAGGTCTTTACATTTTAAAAAAAAGTTAACAGAATAAAGAGTCCAGAAATAGACCCACGCAGATACGGTCAATTAAAACCGTGAGCTGCCTTAACAAATTACCACAAGCTGGGTAGCTAGAACAACAGAAACTTTTCCACTCACACCTCTGGAGGCAAGGAGTCCACAATCAAGGTGTCAGCAGGGCTGGTTCCTTCTGGAGGCTCTGAGGGAGAATCTGTTGTTAGTTGCCTTTCTCCTGGCCTCTGGAGTTCTTGGTATTCCTTGGGTTATAGACTCATCATTCCAATCTCTTCTTCTCTATCACATCCCTTATTTCCAAATTCCCTCTTATTTCTATAAGGACACGAGTCATTGGGTTAGGGCTCAGCTTAATCCAGTAGGACCTCATTTAACTTGATTGCATCTGCAAAGACCCTACTTCTAAATCAGGTCACATTTACAGGTATAGGGAGTAAAGACTTGAACATATTCTTTTGGGAAACACAATAAACCCACGACACAAGCAGAACAATCTGCAAGCCCAATACAGCCCAGGCCACCGGTTTGTCTTACCTGTTTGCTGGTAAAATAAATTCTAGATGGTTTAAAATATTTGTAAACTAAAAATGCATCAGGAAAATATTGGAGTGTTTGCACACTCAAGGCATAGAGAAAGACTTTATAAGTATAACTCCAAGTGCAACATTTATATAGAAAAAAAGACTGAAACAGTTGACCTATTTAACCACAAAAAGAGAAATATCTCTCTACAATAAAAAAAAAAAAACCCTAACATAGTGGGGTGCCCAGGTGGCTCAGTCAGTTAAGTGTCTGACTCTGGATTTCAGCTCAGGTCATGGTCTCAGGGTGTTGAGATAGAGCCCCGCTTTGGGCTCTGTGCTCAGCTAAGTCTGCTTAAGATCTCTCTCTCCCTCTCTCTCTGCCCCCACCTCCCCCCCTCTCTCTCTTTCAGTAAATAAATAAATAAAATCTTTAAAAAATTAACATAGTAAAAATACAGATCAGGAATAACAATGTTATAGAAGACTGAAAACAGCCCATATAAATATGATTAGGATTTCATTTTATTGATTTATAACCCTCAAAAGAAAAAAAATTTTTTAAAGATTTTATTTACTTATTTATTTATTTGACAGAGAGAGAGAGAGAGAGAGAGAGCGAGAGAGGGAACACAAGCAGGGGGAGTGGCAGAGGGTGAAGCAGGCTTCCCGCGGAGCAGGGAGCCTGATGCAGGGCTCCATCCCAGGACCCTGGGATCATGACCTGAGCTGAAGGCAGCTGTTTAATGACTGAGCCACCCAGGTGCCCCCTTCAAAAGAAAAATTTGTATAGGACCATAACAGAAAATTAACAAAAGGGGAAACACAAATGTTCCATAGATATATGAAAACGTGTTGAACGTTACTAGCGATCAATGCACTGTAAATACAAAGCAATGACAAAGCTTTTTCTCCCCATTAAATAAATCAAAATTAAAATCCAACCAACAAACCAATGAATCCCCTGTGGTGACAAGAGGGGGTGGGGGTACGGGCACCATCTCACACCGCCAGGAAAACTGTAAATTCTCCAACCCTTCTGGAGTCAGTTTGCCATCTGGTAGCGAAAGCCTTAAAAATGTTCATCCTTTCTAATCAACAAAATTTTTCTTCTGGGAAATATACCCTCAATCAGTAAGTGAGGACGACAAATGTTTGAACAAGGCTATTCATCACAGCAATCTTTAGAGCTGCAGAAACGTGGAAGCAGCCTAAATGTCAAATAGGTGGGGTTTCCTGGGAAATAGGGTCTGAGACAGAGCTTTCAGGTGGTTACTGGGGGCTGCTCACAGGAGCAAGTGGGGAAGGAAGGCTGGGAGCAAGACAAGTGGAAAGGGAGGGTACATCGTGTTGCACTGGCCAGGAAGCCTCAGCCAGGATCCCAGGACGGGCTCTCAGCCGGGGATGGGCCTTCAGAATGGAACTGAATTGAGACAAAGGTGGGGCTGAGACCTGTGTCCCCTTATTTATCAGTCACTGAGTGTGGCTGCCCCAGATGGAGGTGTCATGTGGGCGAGGCACTCTCTGGCTAAGGAAGGGCAATCCCAGGAGCTCTCAGCAGGCAAAATCTCCCATCGGCCATGCTTTATCAGCACCTCCTGTGGTTGCCCCAAAGGTATATCTATTGCCAATTCATAGGGTAAATCATACCTCTCTTTTCTCCCCAGCATTACTGGGATACAAGTGACAGATAAATTTGCATATATTTAAGATGGTGCCACATGATGGTTTAATACGCCTACTGAGTATGAAATGATTACCACAACCAAGTGTGTGTCATAAGAACACTTAATATCTACTCTCTCAGCAAATTTCAAGTATCCAATACAGTGGTATGAACTAAAGTCACTATGCTGTACATTAGGTCCCCAAAACTTATTCATCTTATAACTGAAAGTGGTGTCACATTTTTCGACATTCCTCAGTAAGATTAGGCTAAATTCATTTTCCCACAATCTGCATTAATTACTGTGGGAAAGGCTTACAGCAAAGTGTGCAGTGATAAAAAAAAAAGCAGTTAATAAACAACCGTTTACTTATTGAGAACCTACTGTATGCCAGATGCTATTCTAAAAATTAGAGCTGATAATAAGGAAGACAGTCACCCGAAGGTGACTTCACTCTGGTGAGGGGGACAGGTTGTGCACATGATGACGTTTTTGTTATTTTAAAATAAAAGGACATACACAAGGAGAAGCTTATATATAATAAACACAGTCATGTCATATTTATAGTTTACATAAATATTGGAAAGAATAACCACTAAAATGCTGTCACCCCAGCTGGGGTGAGATTATAGATAATTTTTTTTTTGAAATCTGTATTTTCGTGGATTACTTTTGAAAAAATGAAGGAGAATGAAATAATGCTTTTAAAAAGGAGAAATATTTATATTTTAACCACCTTTTTTACACTGGAGGAAACCACAGTCCTAGTACTTACTCCAACTATATCTCAAAATTGTAGTGCCACTAGAAATGTTGGAATTATTGGCCAATGAAGCTTTAGGCTCTGATCCTATTGCTCAGCTTTAACTCCTACAAAGTCACTGCACGCAGACAGGCATCACTAGAAGCGGATCCCAGGGAACAGGTAAATCTTTCTTCCAAAGAACAGAAGTCAATTTGCTGAAATGACGGTGTATTTTCACTGGGTCCACAAAATGCCATAAGGTTACCTTCAGTGCTCGAGGCCTTTGATTTAGAGGCTGTTCTATGTCTACTTTCCTAAAGAGACAGGGAATGTTACTTTGGCAAGGATTATAGGAGTAAAGAATGTTGACTGTTAGGAGCATAAAAACCAATGAAAAAAATAATACAAGAGAGTTAAGAGTACACAGTAAAGAAAACGCTATTAACAAAAAGTATCAAGACTAAAAGTATATGGTAAGTGAACCATCTTTGTTGGCCAATCGATTTTAATGGATGATCTGACAGTGAGTCAAAGGTTGATTTTATTTCACTCTTTTGTGCCCAGATGAGCAAATTAAACAGAAAATAGTGACAAAGGAAGAAGAGCAACAAAAGTAGCAGGTATTTCCCCCAGAACATTGTTTGCATATTCTGTCAAATTCACAAAATAATGCAATAACTATGTTTGACTTCAACCAAAACTCAGATGGATTACTTGTATGGATGCAGACATTGGTGTAATACAGTGGAAAGTCACATAACTAAGGATAACTGGTTCACCTTCATGATCATGCAGAATCCCAATGCTTCATTGTTTCTAGAACCAAAGTTTTCCCGGGAAAATAATGTCCAATTTCCTTTCGCATTTGAAGTAAAATCCTAGTTATGTATATTAAGAAACTTCACGGACCTTCATTCTCCTTTTAAAAGACCTGGAAATAATTTTTATTACTATTTTCATGTTTCTGCATTTCTTGTGTGAATTTCTGCTTAATGGAATGAAACAAATCATTTATTTCTCAAAGCATGTGAGATGACAAATTGTTATATAGAAGGAAAGACAAATACAAATTTTGAAACCAAAGACAATTGGGTTGTGGAAGGCATTTGTATGAATTAAAAAAAAAAAGACAAAACAGGAAACTGTGACAAAATAAATAAGATCCCTCCAGTTCCATCCCCTAATCATTTAACAAGAATCTATTTCACACCAGTCACTGTCCTGCATTCAGGAAATTCACAGATGAATAAGATATATTCCTAAGAAGCATATGTATCAGTGTGGTAGACAGATACATAAATAAATAGATCATTTTGATAAAATGCTCAAGTGCCATGTTCAAGGTATCCATTGCATTGTAAGTATTCAAACAAGATAATTTTTTAAATCCACACAGAACATCTTTCTAATCAAGTAAGAAACAGGAAGATAGATGTTATATAATATGTGTGGAGGCAGAATCATGGCCCCCAAAGACGTGCAGGTCCTAATCCCCAGAGCCGTGGATCTGTTAGGTTGCACGGCAAAGGGGAATTAAGGTTGCAGATGGAAATCAGAAATGTCCAGTGGCTGACCTTAAAACAGGGAGGCTACCCCAGATTATCCTGCCAGGCCTGAGATAATCATCCTAAAATCTTTACAAATGGAATTGGGAGATGGAAGCAGGGTACAGAGAGTCGGCCAGAAGGGGGGGCATGTACCCCAAAGAAAGGCACAAAGAGATGGATCCAACGCAGCAGACTTGGCAGCAGAGGAAGGGGCCAGGAGCCAAGGAGGGCAGGCAGGAGACAGACCCCATTGGAGCCCTCAGATTAAAGCATGCCCACACCGGGACTTTAGCCCGGAGACACTTGTGTCAAACTCTGTTCCCCAGAACTGTTAGAGAAGAAATGTGCGCTGGAGCAAGACACACCTTTTGCGGTGACTTCCTGCACCAAATAAAATATGCAAGAGTACTGAGCCCTAAAGCATTCTATTTAGGATCTAAAGACGTAAGTTTTCAACGTGTAAATTGTCTGAGGTCATGATTTAGTCTAAGTTATTTTCTACTTCTCCATTGTGAGCTTCCCGGGAGAGGCGAGGGGGAGGAGTACAGGAAAGGGAAGAAGAAACTCCCAGGGGCCAGGCTCCGAGCGGGGTGCGTCACTGAGGTCACTGGGCCCTCACAAAAGCCCTATATTGTTATTCCACGTTTACAGAGAAGGAAACCAAGATTCTGAGAACCGAAGGTAGAATGCTGCCCCGAATCTGTCAGATTGCACAACCCGTGCTCAATCTCCACACCACACCCTTCAGAATAAACCCCAGGCTCCAGCGCACCGCAGGCTTAGGGCTGGGGAAGGTGGGTATCCCGCCCAAAGGCCGGCTCGCTCTTTCCTTGGCACAGACAAAAAAGAGACTGTGTTCTGTTTCAACACCGTATTTCATCAATTCTAAGAGTCACCTTTTTTCTTTCACTTTTTTAACATCTGCAATTACGATGCATCTTATATCCATAAAGCCTTACCATGGCATTTGGCAGGCGTGTGTCTTTCTCCATGACACATAAAGGAATGGGGTGTCTTAGAATGGAGGTTTCTCTGGTTTGGTGAGTTAGGACAGCACACTTCCCTGAGCTCCACACTGGACTGCACCTCCCAGGGACAGCAATCCCCACCCTTCCTCAGGAATACACGCCAGTGTTCATTATTTTCAATGTCAGGAAACGGTGCGTTTCACCGAAACCCCTCACGCTACAGCTGAAGTTTTCATGCTGCTGGATGAGAGAATGGTCATCATTTGCTCTTCCTTCATGCCTACTCTGTGAGGTGGGAACCTTGGAAGGACACAAACGAGGTGGAAGATGGGGCCTCTACCCTCAAAAACCATACTAGAGGTAAAACTAAATGGGAAGCCGTATAAGATAGTATATAATTAAGAACCTAATTGCACTAGCAACCACATATGGAGATCCGATCAACAAAAAACAAATGATTTTTCATTTTGTTTTGTTTCTGTTTTTGTTTCTTAATATGGTCGCATCATCAAGTTTGACTCATTAAGCTCATTAGAAGTTTATATAAACACATTTTTTCCTGAAGGGTTCACCTGGGGCATCAAGTAACCTAGTGTGGTGGGTTCAGCTGTGCACCCTCAAAAGCTGTGCTCAAATCCTCACCCAACACCCACAAAAGTGTCCTAATTTGGAAACAGAGTCTTTGCAGATGTGATCAAATTAAAATGTGGTCAGACTTGATGAGGGTGGGCATTACAGCCAATGGCTGTTGTCTTGACAAGAAAAAGGAAAGGGAGATTTGGGTATGGAGACTCAGAGGAGGCACAGAGAAGAGGCATCTCGGTAGAGATCCCAGGACACCCCCCCTCCAAGGCAAAATGACTTCTAAAGGACCACTCAGGGAGTTGACAGCCCCCCTGCATCTAGAGGGGTCCACTACACAGTGTCTGACTCCAATCTGCTAGGTAGGAAATACCCAACAGGCTAGCTAGGTGCTTTGGGGATTCTAACAGACTAAATGTTGCTGTTTCCCCCCAATTTTTCTGTTGAAATCTAACCCCCAAGGTGATGGTATTAGGAGGTGGGACCTTTGGGAGGCAATTAAGTAATGGGGGCAGAGTCCTCATGAATGGAATTCGTGCCCTTATACAAGAGACCCCAAACAGCTCTTTTGTCTTTTCTGCCATGTGAGGTTACAGAAGGAGTCAGCCTTCTAGGAGGAAGCAGAGCCCTATCAGACACTGAATCTGCTGGTGCCTTGATCTTGGACTTCCCAGCCTCTAGAACTGTGAGAAGCGTGTTTTATAAGCCACCTAGTTTATGGTATTTTTGTTATAACAGCCCAGACAAAGACAGAAATTGGTACTGAAAAGTGGGGGTGCGGTTGTAACAAATACTTAACACTGTGTAGCAGTGGGAGACTTGACAGTGGGTAGGGCTGGGGGCGTTCGAAGATGCATGCCAGGAGAAGCCCAAATTGCCATAAATGGATGTAAAGGGTGATTCTGGTGACAGCTCAGAAAGAAAAGGGGAAGGCTGTAGAGAAAGCCTCAGTCTCCTCAGAGAAAACCGAGGCATTCTGGAAATCCTCCGGGCTTCCTCTCCTATCATAGGCTTAGAGGGAAAGGGCCTGGGGGTGCAGAATGATTTCAAAGGAGGGGCACCAGCCCGAATGGACTAAGGCAGTCATCAGAGTGGTCTATCTCACAGAGATGATCAAGCACAGGATGCATGAGCGTCTGGTATGGACTGGATGTGGGCCACATGGGAGGAAGGACCCATTGAGCCTTCTGATCCTTACAGGAGGACCATCTCCTAGAGCAAGAGCACTGCAATGGGAGACAGTCCATAAGGAACAGACTGTGCAAAAGAAGGAGGGAGCAGAGGGGCAGTGGATAGCTCGATGATCCAGACCAGATGTGCAAGGAAAATGCAAGCGAGAGGTGCCCAGAAGTACCTGTCATGTGAGACCGCTCTGATTGGCAGTGTATATACATTTACAACAAAGTAAAGAAAAAATTTAGAAATAACATCGTGTGTTAAGAAAGTCCATAAAGAACAAGATTCTAGGGGCGCCTGGGTGGCTCAGTCATTAAGCATCTGCCTTTAGCTCAGGTCATGATCTCAGGGTCCTGGGATCGGGCCCCGCATTGGGCTCCCTGCTCAGTGGGAAGCCTGCTTCTCCCTCTCCCACTCCCCCTGCTTGTGTTCCCTCTCTCGCTGTGTCTCTCTCTGTCAAATAAATAAATAAAATCTTAAAAAAAAAAGGGTGCCTGGGTGGCTCAGTCGTTAAGCATCTGCCTTCGGTTCAGGTCATGATCCCAGGGTCCTCGGATCGAGTTCCACATTGGGCTCCCTGCTCAGCAGGAAGCCTGCTTCTCCCTCTCCAACTCCCCCTGCTTGTGTTCCTGCTCTTGCTCTCTCTCTCTCTCTGTCAAATAAATAAATAAAATCTTAAATAAATAAATAAATAAATAAATAAATAAAACAAGATTCTAATGTGAGGATGCAAAAATGATGGGGCATATTGGACTGGAGCCAAAGAGAGGAAGGAGTGGTATTGGGGAAGCAATGTGGGACAGACCATCTCATTGTCATGAACGTGTGACAAAGTTTTTCCTGTGAAGAAAACTGGCTCAGGTGCCAAGATACAATCCATGGAAACAAAAGGATTTAACCTAAGTCTAAACCCATTTTTCTCAAAGCAAAGCTCTGATAAATTCTTGACTTCCCTTAAATAACTCCTTGAGGATAATTCATCAATTAAATGTTTGAAAACACAGTAAAGCCATTATCAGTGTGGAATTAGGACTGACTCAGACTTGGTTGGGGCTATGAACATGAGGGAATACTAAGCTGAAGGTGACAAAGTAATCTCGAAGTATTTATCATTATTAAACTAGAGTTATTGAAGTCTTACTTATGTCTCCTTAGGCCGTATCAGCCTGGACATTCATGGGGGTCACAGGAATAATAAAATTCCCATTGGCCCTGCATTTTATCCCAACACCCTTGCCGTTATGGGTCCTTTACTTCTTCAAGATGTTCAGTGGAGAGCTCCATTTATACCCCCAAACATCTATGATTGCAGTTTCACATTTGTTGGCCAATTTTGTCGCTAAGTATTTGTTGATAATTTCAAGTTATCCAAACTCTGGAATTAGATAGGCAATGACTGGCTCTGGCTTGACGCATAGAGTCTAATCACCCTGGCTTCCAGGTACAGAACAATTTGATCCCAGGACCCAAAAGATGCAACTTTAAACCATGCTTAGGAAACAATGAGAAATTTGGAACATGGAAGGAAATGGGTCTAAAAGATAGAGATGACAACTTTTGGTCTTATTTGGATTAAGTGGTAAACATGGCTCTCAGGAACTACAGGACTGGGTTTGAAATGAACTCCTAGCGAAATATTAAAACAGGTTGTAAAACAGATGCTTTATGACAAAAGGGAGAGCAGAGGTCATGAGGAGCCTATCCAAATGCACTAAAAACAAATCCTTCAGTGCTCACATTATTGCTCGTGGAGACTGAAAAGATAAACAGGCAGGATCCAGAGGATGCTGAGTCTAGGAAATGTTAATTTCAGAAAGGCCTTTCACAGAGTAATGCAGTAAGGTGCATGGACACAGTCACCCAGACTTAGGGTTAATCAACCAGAGCAGTGACCCAGGATTCTCTACTCAAGCCCATCCTGTTCCCCTTTCCAGTTAATGACTTAGGTGAAGGTTCAGAAAATGGTTACACCAAATTTGCAAAGGAAATGAAAATGCCAGTTATAGAGGAAAGCACCAGAACCAACAATATCTGGAGAAACTAAAGTGAAAGACAAAACTAGTAAGTGAAATGTATTATTATCAGTGGTTAGCAGCAGTAGTAGTTACAATACCAATATTAATAATAAAATATTAGAATAAAAGTAAAGAGCAAATTTAAGGGTAAAAATAACTGTACAAGGATAGGACTGGAAGAAAACTGAAAGTTCACATTTTCTTAAATTTGGATTTAAAACTAACTATATATTTAATTTTTACCATCTCTACATCGTACCTGATTTTTTTTTAAATAAGAGCTTTAGTAGTCTCATTGTATTCTATATTGCTCAGAACACATTTTTTGTTGTAATCCCCTGTTGAAGAAGAACATTACCAAACTGTAATGATTCTAGAAGCATATAAACAGGATGGTAGAATATAGAAATGTATAGCCAGTAAGAACCTTGAAGACCATAATCCCAACATGAACAAATTGAGAATATCAAGATCCTAGAAGACTGAGATAATGCCACCATATTATCAAAGCTCACCTAGAACCCAATCTATGCATAGATCACATAAAGAACATTTACAGGATTTAAGACTGTATTACCTGGAAAAAGGAAAACATAATGGTTGGGTGGTAAGAAGGGTGGTTACCTAACAGAAAAGCCATCAAGTGAATCTAGAGGGAAGATTCAAGATCAGGGGTATGAGTTACAGCAGGGAGGTGAGTTAGAACCTTAATCTAGCGAGAACTATAAACAGTGAGAGTGTCTCATCTCTCCATGATGAGAGGCCCAAGGTCACCAGGAATGTTCAAAGAATGAGTGATCACTTAGTGGGAATGCTGCAGAAGAACTTACAACACTTAACAGAAAGGTGGAGGCCATCAAAGGGCCAGATTCTGATTTTTCACAAAAACTTGGAGCCTGGCCTAAAGTCACCAGCTTTTTATTGTGCACAGTAAGGATATTAAGAAAAACAATCACCAACTACAATAATTGCACTTCATTCAATACAGGACATTTCAACCCCAAAACTTAATTAAGCTCAGAATCAAGGACTTTCCTCTAAATTGAAGCAATTTGGCTTTATTTTCCTCATTCCACCACGGATGGGTGAACATTTACTCATTGTGGAAGATTGTATTTTCCAAAGAAGGCCATCAAATTATATCCCACTCCTACAATGTGACATTAACTCTCCTCCTATTGAGTGTGAATTCTGTGTCCTTCCCCTCGGGCCTGGGTGGACCTTCATGGCAGCCTTACCAGTGAAGTATGGCAAAAGTGAGGCTCTATGACTTCCACCACTAGGTCATTAAAAAATGGCACGGTCTTTCACCTTGTTTTCTCACTTGGGGCACTTGCCCTGGGAATCCAGCCGCCACGCTACGAGGAAGCTGACCACACGGAAAGGCCAGGCATGTATAGGTTTTCCAAACAATGCCCAGCTGAGGTCCCAGACAAGGAAGGATGGGAGAAAAATAGGTTTGAGGTATCTGATGCATGACAGATAGAGATTGCAAGAGAAATGGCTCTACATTTGTCAGAGAATAAATTCCATTTTAAAATAGCCACTGTGTGTGACAGCCAATTAGACAGCTCGGTGGTGGCACAGATGACTCAACATGAATTCCACCCTCCTAGAGCGACACTCAAGGCCATGAATGGCCATGCATGGATTGTATAAACAATTTCACATAGTTATAAAAACATCCACGCTCATTATTGTCTAAGATTCATAATGTAAATATGTGCTCATTTTTATAGAGAAAGATCCTGAGGCTCAAAGACTGTGCATGACCTGTCACTTTTCACACAGGGAGTCAGTTTTGGCCACACCCAGGGTGAGCAGTCCGGACAGTGGTCACATTCCAATCATGTCACAAGGCTTGCCAACGCATGAGGGCCACCACCTCCATTCCACTGAGCAAGGCCACACAGCTGATACAGATTTGTTCCAGTAGCTTACCCAGGGGAAGAAATGGCAGACAGGCATAACAAATAAACCTCAGGCTTGATGTCCTGTCTTTATCCAAAACCAAAAGATTCTTCTTTCTTCCTTCCTTCCTTCCTTCCTTCCTTCCTTCCTTCCTTCCTTCCTCCCTCCCTCCCTCTCCCTCTCCCTCTCCCTCTCTCTCTCTCTCTCTCTCTTTCTTTCTTTCTTTCTTTCTTTCTTTCTTTCTTTCTTTCTTTCTTTCTTTCTCTCTCTCTTTCTTTCTTTCTTCTTTCCTTCCTTCCTTCCTTCCTTCTCTGGGGCCATCTTAGTGCCAGCCCACCCTCTGGGCATAGGCCTACCCTTCTGGTTCCTGTATGGTTGACCCACTGTGACACGAAGAGTCCATGTTCCTTTCCCATTGGATCTGTTAACCCCAGTTGCTAAGCTGCCTTGTCTGATTTTTCATTGTCCTTGCATGTTGGGTCCTACTTCCTGGCAGGGGCCTGTTTATCTTTGCTTATATCTACATTTTTCTAGAGTACTCTTCCACTTAGGCAAACTTCTTTATTTTTTCTTTCCCGTGTGTAAATAGCAGAACCTGGACAAGAACTCAAAGTTTTCTAATTTCTGATTACATTCTCTTTCTACTTTATTACAAAGTTTCATGATACATCGCATGGATTTTGTAAGAAATAGAATTCACTGAGTACCAGGCTCTCTGCTAGGTGGCAGGGAAACTGACATAGTTAGCTCAAGGATCAAATATTCACTGAGTACCAGGCTCTCTGCTAGGAGGCAGGGAAACTGACATAGTTAGCTCAAGGATCTTTTGGTCCAGAGGGTAAAGCCGCTGCCCAGGCAATCACAATAGTGTGTGTTAAATCATGTGTTAGGCAAATACAGACTACTAGAGCAACACCCAGGGGTGTGCTCCCAACAAATCTTGAGACTCAGGAAGAGCTCCCCCAGCGCAGGGGATGGGTGGTTTGATACTTGGGGAGATATCTCTTGGCAGAAGGGACAATGCCCATGGAGAGAGGGAGAGAAACCTCTACGTGCTGGAGAGCTGGGTTTCTTCACTCTGACAGGCTTGAGGCACTTAGGGGTGAAGTTTGGAGTTTAGGCTGATGGCAATAGGAATCAGAAAGGAGTCCAGAAAGATGTGAAAATAGATCAAAGGTTTATTCCGCAGAAGGAGGTGGTTATATGAAAATGATGAGGACATAGTCCCTGGTTACAAGGAGCTCATCACCTCCTGGGAGAGACAGATACATAAACAAATCATTACAGAACAATTCATTCAGTTCTAAATATAGGGTGCACAAAGGCTGGGGGACCCAGAAGAGGAAGCCATTAGCACCCCCTGGGAAGGGAAAGATAGGCTTTGTGTAGGGGACAGTTGAGCAAGATGACAGATGAGTGCGTGGCCAGCAGAGGGGGTGGACCTTCGGGTGGGACCAGGAAAGGCACCTCCAATTCATTACCCAATATTAAGTGAATGAAATGTTTGCCATTCTCTTTACATTTCAAAGCCTCAGGAATTTGTCTCCTCCTGTTAAAGAGAGCAAACATTACACTGTAACTGACTGCTCTCTTCTCAAGGATTTTGAAGGTTTGTTTGCAGAGGACACTCTATCTGGTGCATTCCAGAAACAAAAGAAGCTCTTCAGAAGTACTTGCAGAACCAGGAAGCTCTGCTCATTTCTAGAGGCTTTGTCTTTCGAAGCTTTGTGGCATAATCACAAAATCAGGAGCAAGTAGGACTAGTGTGGGCTGTACCAGGGTAGGGCACATCTGTACCCACCCTGGCTCCCCAACAAACTGACTCAGAAACCAAGTGCCCAAGTCACAGGCTTAGAAAGAATCTTCCTTCTCTTTAGCAACATCAAATTTTGCAAAGAATTGAAATGAGAAGAATACGACACTGGGTTCTTCATACACTCCAGCAAATACGTTGCTTAAGCACAGAAAATCGTGGGATACGGGATTCTCTCTCTCTCTTTCTTTTTAAACACAGCTCAATCTTGGTACACAGAAAGGTGAGGATAAAAGAGTTTCTCTCTCTACTGACAGCACAACACCCCCTTTGCTTTGGATAGAAGTGCGATCAGAACAGACTCAGGTTGACTAGATGAGTGGGTTGCTAAGGTGTGTGGTGGTAGTTGTAGAAATGTTGCAATAGGAATGATATAAATAACTTGAAAGGATGGGTAGTCATTTACCAGGGAATTACAAACAAAAGACGCAAGAATAGTAATATTAATAAAAAAATAATATGAAATTTCACTTTAAAAAGTCAAGAGAGTTATTTGGCAATGATAGAAAAAGATAGTATAATCATGAATCTTCTGGTACTAAATAACACAGCAGTAAATACATATGAGAATAAGTCTTTTTTTTTAAGATTTTATTTATTTATTTAACAGAGAGAGACACAGTGAGAGAGGGAACACAAGCAGGGGGAGTGGGAGAGGGAGAAGCAGGCTTCCCGCCGAGCAGGGAGCCCAACGCGGGGCTCGATCCCAGGACCCTGGGATCGTGACCTGAGTCGAAGGCAGACGCTTAACACCTGAGCCACCCAGGCGCCCTGAGAATAAGTCTTAAAATGTACATGGGAATTTGGTAACACCACAATCACTGTGACACAATGGTTCTTAACCCCCAGGCGATTCTGTCCCCTCTGGGACATTTGGCGATGTCTGAGACATCTGTGGTCATCACAGCAGGTGGTGGAAGGTTATAGGCAGTAGTAGAGGCCAGGGAGGCTGCAGTAGAGGCCAGGGAGGCTGCAGTAGAGGCCAGGGAGGCTGCTAGGCACCTGCAAAGCACAGGACAGTCCCACAGCCAAGAGCTGTCTGTGCAAAATGTCCACGGTGCCAAAGAGCACAGATGCTGTGGACGGAGAAGGAGAACGTGCAGCTGCAAATACAGACAGGGGTGGAGACTGCCACGTCCTAGGTGGAGCTGTGTCCCCCAAAAAGTTACGTTCAAGTCCTAACTGCAGTGAACGTGACCTTATTTGGAAATAGGGTCATTACAGATATAATCAAATTCAGATGATGTCTTACTGGAGTCTAGAGGACCCTCATCCAATAACTGGGGCCTTTACAAGAAGAGGGAAATTTGTACACAGACATACAGAGAAGAGAGTTCCATGGGACGACGGAAGCAGAAATTGGAGGGATGTGTCCACAAGCCAAGGACTGCTGACTTGGACGACCAGCAGAATCTCGAGAGAGGCATGGAACAGACTCTCAGAGCCTCCAGAGAGAACCAATCCTTCCAAACCACTTTGATCTTGGACTTGTGGCTTCCGGAATGGCAAGAGAATAAGTTTCAGCTGTCTGAAGCCCCCCAGTGTATGGTGCTTTGTTACGGTGGCCCCCAGACACTTCCACACACACGGAAATTGCTCACCCCCAAGATGCCCGGGCCTGTTGCTTCCTTATCATTAATGGCATCTCTGGTTTCCTCCACTTGTATTTAAGACCATGCTCACTCAGAGAAGCCTTTCATTAGGATACCTTCCAGACTCTAAGTTATTTGATACACATAGATATATTTCTACTACCAAACTTAGTGCCTGGGGTGGGGAAGCTACAGCCACTGTAAGCCCCATGTTTTTATCAAACAGATTGTGTGCAAGACGTGCTCCCCAATTAGAGACGATGGACTCTGAAAAACAAACTGAGGGTTCTAGAGGGGAGGGGGGTGGGGGGATGGGTTAGCCTGGTGACGGGTATTAAGGTGGGCACATTCTGCGTGGAGCACTGGGTGTTATGCACAAACAATGAATCATGGAACACTACATCAAAAACTAATGATGTAATGTAGGGTGATTAACATAACAATAAAAATTATTTAAAAAATAAAGCAGCAAAAAAAAAAAAGACGTGCTCCCCAAACACACTTGAAGGGCGAGAGAACCAGGGAAGGTGGGTAGCAGAAGACAAGCAAAAAGTGACTGCAGAGCATGACACCCTGAGGCTCATGAACTTCATGCACATCATCCCTGCACCTCTGCAATCTGGACAGCCGTTGAGAACTCCATGGGACGGGGAGGACATTTGCAGCAGTAACTTTTTAAAAACTCTTCTGCCATGAGGACCTTGTTCCTGGCTGCCTCATCTGCACGATATTTAACAGGATAAGACCTGAAGCAACAGAGAGGATTTACAGGGAGAAAGGGGTCTCAGCAGCACCCGGCAGTGTCATTATAGGAAACATCCCAAATAGAAAGCCTACAAGCTGCAAAATAAAGAAACAAATCAAAAGAAGCAGGTGTGTGTGTGTGTGTGTGTGTGTGTGTGTGTGTGCGTGTGTGTGTGGCGGTGAGGGGGTAAGAGAAGGAGGCACGGAGGGCATGGATAAAATACTAAAGCATTTGAGATGAGAAGGTAAGAAAGAAGGAATGAGTTTCCTTTTTTCGATGAAACCTAAATGACAGGTTCCAGACCTTAGCAGCCAAAGTGGGTTTCCTGCAAATACACGAATGGTCACATATCAACGAGAGCCCATGTCTGTTTAGCTGGGGGTGTTCTGTCCCTTGATCTAGCAGTGCTGCAGCTTCGGTACAAATGCCCACAATCTCGGCAGAGATTCAGGCGAGAAGGACACTCATCTAGGAAAACAGGGTCACTTGGCACAACTTCACATGCACCCACCTTTTGGCTCAGATATCTGGGTAGTCTGATGGGTGGTTTCCCTTGCATTGTCCTAAATTCCTAATTCATTTTCTCTTTAAAGAACAGATTCATATTGTTAAGGCTACTTGATTGCTGCTTTTTAATTAAAAAGTCTTGATTAAAATGTTTTCATTAAATACATACTGGCAAACTCTCACATTATTTCAAAACATTTCATTCTTTGCTTTTCCATTCCCAGTGCTGTCCCAGTCACCCTGTGGGGGATTCAGTTGTGGCTTCAGATCTGTCAGGCAGACATAGCCACCAGCCAACAACAGATGGAGGAACACTGTCAGTCACTGCTGATCTCGGCCAAATCCTGAAGAGCCACCATTTCAAAAAGCTGGTCACCTTCCAAAGTAACCCAAACAAAAAGAAACCAGGAATACCTACTAGAGTGACAACTTGCAACAAGATGAAGGCAAAGTTTAACAACAACAACAACAACAAAAATCAAAATTATTTATTAAATTTTACCTTATCTTGGGGCGCCTAGGTGGCTCAGGTGGTTGAGCGTCTGCTTTCAGCTCAGGTCATGATCCCAGGGTCCTGGGATCGAGCCCCACATCGGGCTCCTGGCTCAGCGGGGAGCCTGCCTCTCCCTCTCTCCCTGCTCATGCTTTCTCTCTATCTCTGTGTCTCAAATGAATAAATAAAATCTTTAAAAAAAAAAAAAAGTTTACCTTATCTTACCATAAAAATTAGGAGCGCTTTTCTTTCATCTCATTATCAGAGAGCCAAGAGGGCTTTAATAAAATTGTGCTAAATTATTCCAAGGGGAAAAAGTAAGAAATTATATAGTCTGTCTGATACAACTCTCCTCCCAGATCCTGAGGTTTACAGCCCATTTCGAGTAAAACTAAAAAATACTTGCCTTTTATTTGATTCAGCATCTAAATAGACTGTATTTACTATTTAAGAAATAGCAGATCAGGGGCGCTTGGTGGCTTAGTCCTTAAGCATCTGCCTTCAGCTCAGGTCATGATCCCAGGGTCCTGGAATTGAGCCCCGCATCGGGCTCCCTGCTCCGCGGGAAGCCTGCTTCTCCCTCTCCCACTCCCCCTGCTTGTGTTCCTTCTCTCACTGTGTCTCTCTCTGACAAATAAATAAATAAAATCTTAAGAAAAAAGAAATAGCAGATCATATGAACGTCTGATATATTAAAAGAGGAAAACAATATTCCCCCTCTAAATTAGGGTTTTTCTTTTGTTCTCAAAATACCAATAGAATATGTGAGTTTTGCTTACTACACTAATGGATAATTTCCATCTAGTTTTAAAAACTTTAATGTTAGTTTTCATAAATTATCAAAGAAGTTGAAATTAAAGATATCTAATCGAGTCATTCCACACTGACAGCAATATTGTTCTTCAGGTTATTTCAAATTGAGTTTGCTGTGGTTGACCTTTTGTTTCCAAGAAATTTAGACTCTCCTCTCTTTGAAAATCTGCATCTAAGATAAAAGACATTATTCTTTATGAACTGCTGTAATGCACCAGCACCAATTACACTATTAAATGACTTGGGCAGATAATAAGAACAAAATGCTGAACCTGTCAGCCCTCTGGTTTTATGGGTCTCCAGACAATAGAAGGCACAACAATGAAAGATCATGTGTCCCTGCATCCAAACACTAAACTGCAGAAATCCAAGTAAGAAAGATATATTAAAATAAGCCAAAGGGAAACTCTTTCGGCCAATAAGCTATATGGTGCAGTGTGAGACAGAAGATTTTTTTTTTCCCTTGGGATATAAGTGAAAATGTAATTAGGTTTGTCCTAAGAATTGGCTAACATTTTTCTCTTGTGCTGTGGTTTCTCTTAAAACTGTTCCTTTTTAATGATCCCCTGGCTCATACTAAATTACAAACATAAATTCAACAAATGGCTACGATGGTTTTAAAAAGGATAGAAGGTATGGAATATTTGCTTGCTTCACCAAATGAACTTTATATATACATTTTTTGATCATTGCCTCTGACTCCCAGAGAATGCTATTGCAAATTTCTACCTCCACAACAAAATGTTATCCCCCTTTTTACTTTATCTGTTTTTAAGCAGAAAAAAAAGGGTAAAACCATCCTTTTACTTTTATTGGTTTGACTTAAGAACACTGAATAAGCAAAATTATAGAAAATTTATAAATGTTTAAAAGAAAAGAAAAATTACCCTCATAACTCAAGCAAAAAGATTGTTTCTATTCTGCATATCTTCCATCTTCCTGTCCACAGTTAGTTTTAAGCATAAAATATATACAAGTTTATATTCTGCTTTTCTATTTAAAATCATAACAAAACATTTCCCCAGATGTCCACAGATATAATTTTCACTTGTATAATAGTGACTTATTGCTGTGTGAGATATTTTGGTTCCTCCAATGTTTTACTATTGTAGATAGGGTTGCAATTAATATCTTCATGCTTCTAGAACAGGAATGTTTAACTAGAGACTGATAACCTTTCAACAGCAGGTTTGTCATTCCAGCAACTGGGCAGGGGGCGGGGGGTGGGGGGGAGGCTTGGAGGTGGGAGGGGGTGGGGGGGTTGGAGGGAGGGATGGCACACCGGGAAAACTTCAATGTCTCTTCCATCCTTAAATTCTATGACCCCCTCCACCACCACGATATGTGGAATTTTCCTTGGCACTGTCCTCCAGCCTTTTTCTAATTGTCACAAATTAATTATCGTAAGGTGATTTCAAATACCTTTTGGGAAATCCCAGCCAGCATGAAATGAGGCAGTGAAGATAAAGGTCAGCTGCATTTTGTTTGTTGTGCATTCAAGGCCTGCATTGCCATTATGACTGTTCATACAGCACCACAGATAAGCTAACATACTTTAGCGATTGCAGTAAAATAATTTTTAAAAAGCAAATGCACTTTGTACTAAGTATGCTTTCTTCACCTTCTTGTTTTGTATTCTTCTTGAGCAGTAATTGTCATCTCATGGATTTTATTTCCACTTATGGCTAATTATATTTTCTCAATCCCATAACCCAAATAATGCTGCTAATATCTTTTTTTTAAAGATTTTATTTATTTATTCATGAAAGACAGAGAGAGAGAGAGAGAGGAGAGGGAGAAGCAGGCTCCCAAGGAGCAGGGAGCCCGACGCGGGACTCGATCCCAGGACCCTGGGATCATGACCTGAGCCGAAGGTAGACGGTTAACCATCTGAGCCACCCAGGCACCCTATCTTTTGTTTTTGATTCTCTGAACATTTTTAAAGAATTTCAAAGCTTTTTATTGACCTAACAGTTCCTTGGTGTCCCACTGTAATAATAAATCCTCAGTCAGATGCTTAGCAGGATTTATAAATGTCTAACTTCTTAGTTGTGATGGACTAGAAACACCCGATTTAAAGGCTTTTAGTGTCACAGTGGAAAAAGCACACCACACATCATTATTTACGAAGGGGCAGCTAGGGGGACCAAATTTCTGTTTTAAAGTAAGGATTTCAGAGGAAGTTTTTGTTGTATTAAAGGCTACCATGTACAAGATGCTGTGAGATTTCTCTCTGGTCTAGTTTTTTTCAAAGTTGCAATCTATTATAACATTAGAACCTATAAACTCCATGAGAACAGAAGTCTTATTTCCTTGTTCAGTGTAACCACCAGGGAAAACAGCCTAGTAGTTACTCAAAAAGTTAAACATAAAGTTACCATATGACCCAACAGTTCCACTCATAGACATAAACCTAAGAGAAATGAAAATATGTATCCACACAAAAATCTGTACATGAATGTTCACAGCAGGAGTATTCATAATAGACAAAGAGTGGAAATAACCCAAATGTCCATCAACTGATGAATCAGTAGAAAAAGTATTGTATATCCAGGCAATGGAATGTTATTCAGCCACAAGAAAAGGAATGAAGGACTTATAGAGGCAATACACGGATGAACCTTGAAAATGCTATGCTAAGTAAAAGTAGTAAGTCACAAACCACAACATATTGTATGACTTCACAATATGGAGTGTCCAGAACAGGCAAATCCCTACAGAGAGAAAGTTGATTAGTGGTCCCCAGGGGTTGGGGAGGGAAGGTGGAATGGGGAGTGACTACTCATGGATATGGGTTGTTTTTGGCGGGGGTGGGGGGGTGTGGAGAAGGAATGAAAAGGTTCTGAAGTTAGTGCTGGTTGCACAACCTGGTGAACATACTAAAACCACTGAATTGCTCACCTTAAAAGGGTGAGTATTATAGCATATGAACTATATCTCAATTCAAAATACATATTAAAAATTTTTAATGACATCATAAAAAATAATCCTGCCTGGGCGCCTGGGTGGCTCAGGTGGTTAAGCGTCTGCCTTTGGCTCAGGTCAGGATCCTGGAGTCCCGGGATCGAGTCCGGCATCGGGCTCCTTGCTCAGCAGGGAGTCTGCTTCTCCCTCTGACCCTACCCCCTCTCATGTGCTCTCTCTATCAAATAAATAAAATCTTTAGAAAAAAAAAAAATCATCCTGCCCAGGGGCGCCTGGGTGGCTCAGTTAGTTAAGCATCTGCCTTCAGCTCAGGTCATGATCCCAGGGTCCTGGGACTGAGCCCCACATCGAGCTCCTTGCTCAGCGGGGAGTCTGCTTCTCCCTCTCCCTCTGCTGCTCCCCTGCTTCTCCTCTCTCTCCCTTTCTCTCTGTCAAATAAATAAATAAAATATTTAAAAAATAATAATAATAATCCTGCCCATTGCCTTGCAAGAAAAATCACATTACATGGGGAAAAGAAGATTCTTAAATTATAAACTCCTATATTTTGAGGGCAAATGTGTCTTATTCACCTTTCTAAGCCCAGGAGCTATTATGCTCCCCCTAGCCTGTAGATTATACCCTCTGCATCAGTTAAGATGCTTCCATTATTGGTCAAGGAAAATGCAACTCAAACTCACCTAAATAAGAGAGGAATTATGGGTCCATTTGACTTAAAAAGTCCAGATTTAGGTTTCAGATAAGGCTGAATCATCAAGGGCCCAATTTCTTTCTTTATCTCAATTCTGCTCTTCTTTAACAATTTTAACCCCTAACAATTCCTTCTTGCTCTTAAGACGGTGTCCAGTAGTTTCTAAAGCTACAAGCTTCCTTATTTAAGTCCCTAGTAACTTAGTCCAAGTCCAGGAAGTGATTAACTCTTGGTCTTTATTGGGCTGAGTTAGGTCTTGCACCAAAACAAAATGAATCGCTGAATCCAGCAGGATGGTGTCAAAGAATAAAGCAGATAGGCCCAGAGCTAAGAAGCAAAGCTGAGGTAGTTTTCTTTGTGGGGAAAAAGAGAGCCACTCATTCAAAACACAACTAGAAGAGAAAGGGAGAGAGATACAAGAACAAAGGGGTATTGATTCCAGTTAGGAGGGCTTCTAGGCTCTAAGTGCTGATTATTTGGTGGTTGGGGGGGTGGGTTGAAAATTCCTCCTTTTGCTGTGTTTTTCTTTAAATTTATGTGACAAAGTGCAGGTGAGGTTTTCTGAAAGATCTCAAGTAAGAGACTTCAGACTCTGTAGCAGGAGCTTTTAGGTGCAAGAGTAGAGCTTGACAATTATATGTATATTTTAAAAGACAATGGTAAGCACTTGTAGTTTGAAGCCAATCAGTCTCACCAATGTGGCTCTTCCATCAGAAAGAATGAAGAAATGGTGAAGAAATGGTTGTTGGAGAGGGAACAGTGCATTGGACTCGGAACTCAATCACTGAATGAATCAGAAAGACTAAGACAATAGGATGACCTGACAGCAGTGCAGGAAGGAAGACTGGCCTGGGGTGTGTGGGAAGCCCCAAATCTCCTGGAGACAGTTTTCTAGGCAGGTGACAACTAAAAAATATGCCAGTTTTACCTCAAAATATTCATCCACAGATATTCCCGTCCTTTTTACATTTACAGATTTGTAGCTTAAAAAAAGACTGGACACTGTCAAGTAGCAAGATAATTCTTTACATGTTAACCAGGGTAACGAGGACTACATTTTCATAGAAGAGATTCTTTGTGTTGGTAAGAACATTAGAAACCCTAGAGCGAGAGACTTTTTCAAGAAAAACTGTCCAGAGCAAATTCCAAATGACTGAAGTCTCTCCATCAAAAGGGGCATAAATGACCAAAATCTTCTCTCTTCATTTTACAACAGCCATCTTGCTTCCTGTTTCCAAGATTTTTCCAAGTGTAAAACTGATTTCTCAATGATTGAGTTTTTTCCAGCATATGGGCAAACACACTAAGAATTAACGAGTCTATTGTCATGCTTTTCCACCCTCTTCAGAACACAAGCTCCAGAGAACAAAGCCTGCCTCTGGGGCTCACTGGCTAAGTGACCCGGAGCCTGAACCCTCCATCCTCTCCCCTTCAAAGAGCAGTGACAATACCCTCCCTCGCAATAGGGTTACAATGAACATCAACTGAATTAATGCCTATAAACCACTTGGTCCGGTGCCTGGAAACACCACCCAATAAATACTGTTGTTATGTTATGATTATGATAGTTCAGAGGAAACGCATTCCAAACACTTGAAATGCAATCATTTATTTAAACATTATTTAATAACCCCCATGGGGAACATTATTTAATATCCCCCATGTGGCTCTAAGATGTGTACATCTGAGAAATGAGGCAGAACTTTCCTCATCGATCAGATGCAGAAACTAAGGATAGAAGGGCCACAGATCCCACAAAGATAGATGCACAGCTAGACCAAAGACCTACCAGTTGTTTATAGAGGCTAACGCTGTCAGCTCGCAGGAACGTCAATTCTTGAGCCACAGACTGTACTCACTAACTAGTAGAATGATAGAGGCCTGGAAAGTCCAAAGAGGGCAAAAATCAGGCCAAGCAATTATTTAATGATCTAGTCAGTTAAGACAGATCTCACAGCCTCCTTATAAAAGTAATAATGATAAGAGCCCACACACAGATTTTTTTTCCAGCCACTGGAATGATTCATTACCATGTCTCGATGCATTCCATATATTGACTCAGTAGACTTCCCACATATTGACCCTGTATATTGACTCATGGTCTTTACAACAGCCCTTCCAGATGCAGACCCCATGGAACTGAGCAGTCGGGAGATTGCAAAAGGCAAGTTTGGGATGCAAACCCTGGCCACGTGCCTCAGTGTCCACCATTACCCTCTTACCCTCCATGTTCTTCATGGCCCATGATGGTAGCCACCAATCACCGGTAGCCATATTTAAAATTTAAACGAACTCACTTAAAACCAAATAAAATTACAAATTTAGTTCTTCAATTGTCCTAGCCACAATTTAAGTGCTATCAATAGCCACACGTGGCCCAGGACTTCCACTGGACACTGCAGACAGAACCTTTCCATCATCACAGACACCCCTCCTGCTGCCCTATGCTCTGGACCCTCACACTTCACTGTCCCAGGGACTCTAGGGGTCTGTCTGCTTTGCCTGTCTATTATCATAGTTTCACTTGAATTAAAAAAAAATTAGGTTATTCCATTCTCTTTGAACAGGCAGCTTATTCAGGGCCTACAGTTTACACAGGTAACATAGCAAAGGTTGCAAAGCAATTAGAAAACATATTCCCTGCCCCAAAAAACTTAGAATCTACTTGACTAATGAGTTCTCTGAGGCCTATCACAATTGGGCAATGTTGTCTTCTGGTGGAAAAAAAACGTAAAGTATAGTAGAAAGGCAGCACATTAAATAAGCAAATCCAACTCATAATGCAAAATTATTTGCCAGATGCTTTCTTGCACTCTTGTTGCCTAGAACCGTAAATGCATTCTCCCACGGAATCACTGACACACGTGGTGGCTGGGTCCTCATCTTGCCTGAGCCAGCTTACCCTGGGATTCCCCTGAAGCATGGTATCATTTGTTCTTACAGGACCTTTCATCAGCTGTACAATGAGAACATGGATACGCTGTGGCTCAAAAATCCTTTGTAATAGTGGTCCTTCTGAGACCAGGATGTTGCATCTAAGTAACCCCAAAACTGAACTCAGGCAGGAATGCTGAGAACACGACAGGCATAGCGACGAAGTGGAGGGTCGCTTGTGCAGATCCCATAGAGGAATCGAGCTGCATCCTGTCTGGGATCTTCAATCCTTAAGCAAAGTCAAACCCCCCGGGTGACAGGAGTGCTGCATGCTGGCCATGTGTTTCCTGTCGGCATCTATTCCCTCTGCTCTTCTTTTCACCTTCCGTTCTACTCTGCTCCTTCCTTTCCTCCACCTCCATCTGAAAGTGGTGCCACAGACTTTGCAGGATGCAAGTTTTTCATGATCTATTATGAGAATCAGGGACTGTGTGTCTTCCTTCACAACCCCTCCTCCTTTTCTTCCCCCACCGCCTTTTCCCGGTCCTCCAGCTACCATCATGGGGAATTTTTTTTTATATGTCAAAGCATCCTGCGATGTGTTTCATTCCTATCACCTCATTTAACCTCAGAGCAGCCCCATCTGACAAAAGCCACTTACAGAGAGAAAAACCAAGGTCTAATTCACCCAGGCCACATAATAAGAGGTGGATTCAAGTCCGAGTGTCTCCAAGGACACTGCTTTGTCACTGTGGTGGGCCCCCTGCAGTATCCTCAAACCAGGATCGCCCGGGATGGTGGGAAGAGACCTCCTAAGGAAATTTAAGAACTTGGTTTTCATCCTATTCCAGGATAACTTCAGCTATTATTTGGGGGAAATTATTTAATGTCCCTGGATTTCAGGTCTCTTATTTGTAAAATGAGGAGTTGGGGTAGAGGATTTTTGAGGTCACTTCCGGCTCCAAACAAGGATTCTATGATACCCCCACATGCATAACTTTCCCCCAAGTACATTACTTCTGCCACATTTTAACAGATGACAACTAGTATTCACTGATTTACTGATTGTCACTATGAGTCAGGCATTTTACATGCAGTATCTCATTCAGTCTTTATCACAACCTTATAAAGTAAATACCAATATGGAGTAAATTCCTTCTATGATTCTGAAACCAAAGCCCCAACTCTGAAGGACAGGGACCAGACCCAAACTCAAGACATCTGCCTCTCTACTGAAAGGCCATGCACTGGTTCCCAGTGTTGTCCAAAACTCATACCCACTAACCCCGTGGTCAGAGGCCAGATACTGCACTTCCCATAGTACAAAAATATCTAGCACTCAAGAGGCATAATGCATAAGTAGATTAACTCTCAAGGGGGAAAAAAAAAGTAGAACAGAGAAAAAACAAATATACTCTGATGACTAGACTCCTAATAGACTTTGATGTAGCAGGCATACTCAACTTTTACCTGTCTCATTTAACCTACAGAATTAACTTTTATTTATGAATTAAGCTGACTTCTGTGAATCTTTAAAAAAAATTGTATGACAAATACTGATTGTAGTAGCTCCATTAAGCTTAAAGTCCCTACTATAGTTTTTTTTTTTTTAAACCGGCATTTCTCCCTACCAGTTTAATATATTTTTTTAAAGGTGAAGGCAAATCCTGGCTCAATAACACTATCCACGAATGAACCTTTAGCCTATCCACACCTTAACTGACTAAAGTCCTTGAACATTAACAGCCCCATGTGGGACCTGAGCCCCACCCATATTTGGCAAACAATAGTGGTATATAAGGGTAGTTAAGACATTTCTGCAACTATCACTCATTATTCTCTTGGACTATATCTCTCCTCATGAAATCAGTAAGACTACAAACTGTTTTCTTATTAGCTTAATTAAATGTGTCATATGAAAATTCCTCTTGTCAAGTGAAGACATGGATAGATATTTGATAAAGCAAATATAGTAATATTTTAATGATAGAACCAAGGCCGTGAATATGGATGTTCACTGTACAATCCTTTTTTTATATTTGAAAGTTTTAAAAATATTTGTTATGCATTCTACAAATATTACTGACTCCTTACTATATACCAGGCACTGGTATATGGTGAAAGGGGACTTTCCAGTTTAATGCAACAATTCTGCAGAACTGGCTTCTACTAGACTCGGAACCCAAAGTAGAGAACCAGATACTCTTTCAGTCGAAACAGGAAAACCCCCATGAGCCTACCTAGCCTGGAAAGGACCCAGTTATATGCCTGGGGATTAAACCAATCAAAGACGGCCAAATGAATCTGAAAGCCAATCAGGAAGCACCCTGCCCACTGCCCATTTCCCGCACCTCCATATCACTTCCAAAAACCCCACCCTGAGTGAAAGTCCCTCCCAAATAGGACATTGACCAATCAAAGACTGTCTTGAGACTTCCTCCTTTCTCTTTGTAAAACCCATTGTCCTTTCAAATCCTTGTGAGTCTCTAGCGGAAGGAATGCAAGAGTAGCTAACTCCCTTACTGTAGTCAACTCTGGATAAACAGACTTGGATGAACTCTATCGTGGCCTTCAACCCTCCGATAATCCTCAACTACCATCATCTACATGGTTAGTTAAAATCAGTTGTGACAATTCTTAAATAACAAATATCATACCTATATTTGTTTTCTCTCATAATTCCCCTCTTCTTTGTATAGTTTTTAAGAGAGAAGAGGATAAAGTTACCAGCAGCTTGACCAGAATGGGCAAGGTACCTCCTTCAGAGCATCTTGCTTGGGAAGGTCATCTGTAATGTCTGTCTCTGGGGGAAAATGCTGAGAATCACTGAGAATTCAACTTTAACTCTGCATCAGTGTGTTAGTAAATGCTTTGCCCTCCCCATAGTAAAGGACAAGGAAGTGTGAACAGTAATGGTTGTCTGTGGGCTGCATATTTATGAAATAGTAGCCTGAATAATCATGACTGAGTCACTCCAGCAGACTCAATAAAAATTATTGCAATGGTCCATATGTCTTTATTCAATCTTTCCCCTCCCATCTGACCAAACACTGAAATATTCATCCTGCAAGAGTAATTCAAGCCTCACCTCATACATGATGCCTTCTCTCGTCATGCCAAATCAGATGGATTAACCTCACCATAAAACACTCATAGTTATAAGCCTTAGAAAGAAGGAAAGAAAGGGAGAAGAGGGAAAGAGAGAGAAAGAGAGACATGGAGGGAGGGACAAAGGGAGGAAGAAGATAAACCTGTTTTATAGTCTTGTGGAAAATTGAGAAGATCCAGGATTCTTGCAAGGACATAACCTTAACATTTTGCACTTTTTAAAAAGATTTTATTTAGGGGCGCCTGGGTGGCTCAGTTGTTAAGCGTCTGCCTTCGGCTCAGGTCATGATCCCAGGGTCCTAGGATTGAGCCCCGCATCGGGCTCCCTGCTCAGCGGGAAGCCTGCTTCTCCCTCTCCCACTCCCCCTGCTTGTGTTCCCTCTCTCGCTGTGTCTCTCTCTGTCAAATAAATAAATAAAATCTTTAAAAAAATAAATAAAAATAAATAAAAATAAAAGATTTTATTTATTAGAGAGAGAGAGAGAGAGGAACAGAGGGAGAGGGACAAGCAGACTCCACACTGAAGCTGATGCATGGCTCGATCTCAGGACCCCAAGATCATGACCTGAGCCAAAACCAAGAGCCAGACACTTAACTGACTGAGCCATCCAGGCACCCCTCAACATTTTACTTGCAAAGGTGACAGTCAGAATGACAAATAACACTGTTCTGTTTCTTTCTCCTTCATAGCCATCACATTTCTCAGCTATTACCCAGAACTGTTGCTGCTTTTTATATATACTTTCCCTACAATTTCCTCAAAGAGACTCATGAACTATCAGTCAATTCTGAATCAACAAAGCTTCTACAAAAGGGAAGCCCTAGCAATGTAATGCAATAGCCCTTTCTGTCATTTGTCAAAGGGGACGTTGGAGTTTCACTACTGGTATGAGATTTTAAAATCTAATAGGAGAGGTCAGCCTAATACAAGCCAACAGCTTTCTGACACGTTATTCAGAACTGGCTGATGTGTGAGATCGTGAGTGCCTCATCTCTGGATGTCTACATGCAGAACCCAGATAAGGTCATCTAGGGATCCTCCAGATGGGAAGTTAGGAAAGGTGACTCCTTTAAGTCTTGTTAACTTGAAAATTCAAATAAGATTTCTAAGACAAAACTTAAATAGGGTCGGGAGAGGGTGGAAGGAAAGAATAAGGAGGGAAAAAGGAGGAAAAGAATGTTCCAATTTGTATTATGCTTGGAAAAGTCTGAATCCGTACTGGGTCCGTTGGCATGGAATGCATGTTACACTTTGGGCGCCTGGGATTTGTGATGCGGTCAGCCTGGGCCACAGCATTTCTCTGGCTCTGTTAAGTACATTGCTGAGCTGCTGTCTCTGACACCATTCAGAGAGTGTTCCTACAGGGGCGCCTGGGTGGCTCAGTTGTTAAGAGTTTGCCTTCGGCTTGGGTCATGGTCCCAGGGTCCTGGGATCGAGTCCTACATTGGGCTCCCTGCTCTGCAAGAAGCCTGCTTCTCCCTCTCCCACTACCCCCCTGCTTGTGTTCCCTCTTTTACTGTGTCTCTCTCTGTCAAATAAATAAATAAAATCTTAAAAAAAAAAAGAGTGTTCCTACAGACCCAGATAGATGGTTGGGTTGGGCACAGCAGAAAAGGGGCCACTGATGACTCAGAAGCTACTCCTCAGCCTGAGGCTCAAAACACCTCCAGGTCTACTCAGCATTGAGGGGCTGGTTCCAAAGGGGAAGCTAGGATGCTGGGACCGTGCAGGGAGCACAGCAGTCCTGAAATGAGTCCTAGACCCCTCTAACAATCGAATGAATTTGGCCTTTGCAGAACTCACTTCATCATCCCAATGAACCTTCATTTCCTCATCAAGAAACAAATATATGTAAAATTGTGCACATAAGTTAGAAAACAGAGCAAACACAAATGAGAAGACTACTATCGCTTACTTGCAAAAGAAAAGAAAATGGTGAATTCTTTTTTGATATCTGATCACATTCACCTGCACTTACGATGGCAACAGACATTGAAAGCAATGTCTAACAGGTAGAATCACAGACTCCATCGTTTGCCAATGATGACGGGTGTGGCATAGGTTGCTAGTTGCTTAGATAATATCACTTCCTTATTTCATCCTCCTTAAGAGAATGTCCACTTTTCCAGCAATATCAGTGTGTTTGGCTAAGAAACTCTAGTCACCAGACTCCCTTGCAGCTAACAGTGGCTGTGGGACACAGTTCATGGCAACAAGACGCACATTTCCTGAGATTTCTGGGAATGTCCCAAGTCCTGATAATAGTCATTTATCCCTCCTTCCTTGTCTTTCTTTGTGTTCCTGGAATGCTGACCTCATTCTTAGATGCTCGGCAGTTCTGCTTGAAGGACAGCAGAGCAGAAAGGCAACATGAGCCTGACCCTGGAGGAGCACCCTGTACCCCAAAAGGACGGCCCCCAAACTCTTTGCTAGAAAAAGTAAACCCTTTATTTCTTTCAACAGTATCAGGGCTTCTCAGCTAAATCCATCCCAAGGAGACAGTATCAATCAAGAAACACCAAAGTTTTCCAAAGTTCTTTGGGCTTTATCTATATCAAGTTGTTCCCTGTGTTTTCAGATCAAGGAGATCATGCTCAGAACAATGTGCTGGTCACCTTCACACATCATTACAACAACCTGACCACACTCAAGGTTTGGGGTCCTGTCATCTTGGTGATAAATTTGACTGTAAAGACAGTCAAACTTTATCTCACTTCTCTTCCAAGGTAAACTGCTGAATTGCACATCTTATTGAATACAATAAAAACAAAGAGACATGTCCATGAAAATGATGCCAGTAGATGTTTTCTATATTCCTGCCAATGAGAAACTCTTCTAGAAATAGTACATAGAGTTGCCTGTATTACACATTGCCTTACTACACAGTCATCTCATGCCATTCTCCAACTATTTAGAGCCAAAAACAGACAAATTTTAATATAAATTCTAGGAAATGAAAAAAATAATTTAAAAGGAGAGATCCATCTATTTCAGATGATAAACTCCAACTATCAATGGACGTATGCCAACTGTGTTGTGAACAGAAAACTTACAGTCTAGGCACCTTTGGTCATTCAGAGCCTGGAAATAAAATTGTTCACACCCAGCTCCTAGAATTAGAACTGCTACCCCTTTAACTGTTCATCCTGTATTTATAAAATCAGCAGTATTAATGACTGCATGCTGCCTTCACAAGGCAGTTGTAAGAAACAGACCAACACTCATGCAGTCTTTCTCCTTGATTCCTCAGCTTGCACAAGTCACGGTGCTTTACTGGGTAAACTTCAAAGCAACGTAAACAGACCTATTCCATCCACTCATGCACAGAAGCTGATTACCTTTCAAGAATAGTGTAACAAAGTTTGGAGCTCCATCCTTCCATCCTCGATGGGATACAACAGCTGTCATGATGGTAAGTTTGTCAGAGTTCATTCCCAAGACTGGTAGGCTGTTGGCAGGCAATGACTTCTATGAGCAGAATAGAAGGGAAAGAAAGAAAAAGAACTTGTTAGTGGTGACAAACACTTTGGTTGGTCACTCCTCATCCCTTCTCCTTGCCCACCTCCCAATGTAGATATTGAAAAAGCAAAATACACCCTTTCCCAGCCACCCTTGCTGCTCAGAGAGGCTATGAGACCCACTTCTGCCCAAATAGATGTGAGATTGAGGGACTTGGGACAGATTTTTCTTCCTGCATAAAAAGAGACAGGTATATGAGAACACCTTTCTCTTGCCATCTTGATAGACCCCCTACTTCTGCACTCATACAACGCCTTGTGAAGACTTGCTGTCAGTATGGCAACCATTTGGTGACCAGGAAGCATCAAACCTAAGGATAAAAACTAAACATGCTAGAGGTTGGAGCAGAAGGAAAGAAAGAGCATGGGACCCACATCATATTGTCCCTAGCCACTCTCAAAACACCTTCCTCTAAACATCTTATTAAATTTACAGTAAAGTCCTTTCTTAAAAGGTAGATTGCTCCACTCTGCTCTAGTATTCTACATCTAAAAGAACACATATGGACTCAGATTAAGCATCAGGACCTATAAAATTATAGGGGTTCTAAAAATATAACACAAAAGTAACTTAAGAACAATGCAATAGTAACAGCCAAGTCTATGAATAACCAGTCTACCACAGCTTGTTAGTTCATGGAAATATTTACCTGGCAGAGTTTGAACCAGCTGGAACAACTCCAGGGCTCCTTAGCCTCCAGGTCAATTTAGAATGAATGCCAGACTTCTTTGGAAGGAATTTCAAAACGCCCCCTTCATTGAGAAAGTGCTTACTTACCCTACAGGCACAGCCAGAAAGGCCAAGGAAATCATGAGAATTGTTCTCTGTATATATGTGGCAAACACCTCTGGATAGAATGACAATTTCATTTTGTTTTTAATAATAATGAAGTTTTGCCATTTCCTGGTGGGGGGTGGAGGGATAAAGGATAATTATTGCCGTTTTTTGAAAGGAAAAGCTACAAACAACATGAAATTAAGTGATTACCTATAAACCACAGTCAAAATGTAGCCCCATGTAGAGATAGCCAGGGAGCCGGCAGAGGTCAGAATCCAGAAACTTCAAATCTCAGTCTAGCTTCTGTCCCTCCGGCATCCTCTTTCCTGATGACACAGCAGATGCCGTGGTGAGTCACTCCGTTCCTTGCACCTTCCAGAAGCTGGGCCAGGATACAGAGAGAACACAGATTAAAAAGGCAAATCAAACCAGCCCATTCAAATCATTGTAATTAAAGTACCCTAGTGATTTTTTACTCTCATTTAGAATAAAAAGGACCTGAGGAAAAAATATAAAGAAGGCACCAGTATAAAAGAATATATGAGAACATTAAAAGTCAGGGTGATTTCCAAATAGTGTCTACAAAGTAAGCAAAAATGGAGTAACTAGCAGTAGCAGAGGGAGAAGAAATATTCTAGAAATACATCTATTATTCAAGAGTTAACTGGGGCTAAGTCAGCATTTTATTTTCATTTGCTAATAAGGCATGCTATGACTTTTTCAAAATAATGTGAGGTGGCTTGAAATAGTCTGCATAAAGTATAGGGTCTTTAGAATATAAATAATACTGCTTGAGTGCAAACCCTTGCTCAGCCTCATGCTAGCTTTGTGATTTAACCTCTCATTGTCTTGGCCTTGCTGATCAAGTTTACTATGGGAGCAATAACGGCACCAACCTCAAAGCATTCTTACTTCATTTAAGTGGGGAAGCTGAGAGAACACCAAGCAGGATAAATGCCCAAAAAACTACGTTTCATATATCGTTTTCAGATGACAGAAAATCACAAATTAAAAAAAAAAAAGACTGAAAGAAATTAGAGAAAAAAAACACATTACCTATAGAGGAACAAAGATAAAAATCACATCCATCGTGCCCTCAGAAATCGTGCAAGCAAGAATAGAGTGAAATGAAATATTTAAAGTGCTGAAAGAAAAAAAAACACCAAACTAGAATTCTGTACCTTGAGAAATTATCCTTCAAAAGTAAAGAACAAATAAAGACTTTCTCAGACAAACAAAAACTGAGGGCATTTGTTGCCAGCAGATCAGCCTTGCAAGAAATGTTAAAATAAGTTCTTTAGAAAGAAGGAAAATGATGTAGGTCAGAAACTCAGATCTATTGAAGAAAGGAAGAGCATCAAAGGAGGAATAAGTGAGGGTAAAATAAAAATTTTCCCTAATTGACCTAACAGATAAAAGTTTGCTCAAAAACACAGCAACGATGTGTTTGACTCTGTGTGCTCTTGTCAATACCTTGTGTACATACGTATGCCTGTATATGCTGAATGAACGACAGCGATGGTTCAAGGGTTAGGAGGGAGGATTAGCATTATTTTGTTGCATAAGGCACTCACACTGCCCAGAAAGCAATAAGCAATTCCGGGTTATTTAAAGGCGAACTTGAGTTGGTTGTAAGAGTACATGGCAAACTCTAGGGCAACCGCTAAAAAAAAGAACAATAAAAATAAAAGTAAAACCACAACTGATGTGTTAAGAATGAAGAGAAAATGGAATTACAGAAAATGCTCAACCAAAACCACAGAAGACAGAAAAAAGAATGGAAGATACTCTTTCCACCATCTTTCCGTGCGGCCATAATGGTGCGCATGAGTGTCCCGACAGATGCTCTCAAGAGCATTAACAATGCTGAAAAGAGAGGCAAACACCAGGTTCTTATCAGGCCGTGCTCCAAAGTCATCGTCCGGTTTCTCACTGTGAGGAAGCATGATTACATTGGCGAATTTGAAATCATTGATGATCACAGAGCAGGGAAAATTGTTGTGAACCTCACAGGCAGGTTAAACAAGTGTGGCATGATCAGTCCCAGATTTGATGTACAACTGAAAGATCTAGAAAAATAGCAGAATAAACTGCTCCTATCCCGTCAGTTTGGTTTCATTGCACTGACAATCTCAGCTGGCATCATGGACCATGAAGAAGCAAGACGAAAACACACAGGAGGGAAAATCCTGGGATTCTTTTTCTGGGGATGTAATACATACGTGCAAATAAAATGCCTCAGTGGAAAAAAAGAAAAAAAGAATGGAGGACAAAAATAGGTATAAAAAAGGGATAACAAATAGAAAACAATAATATGGTAGATATTAATCCAACTATATCAATAATCACTTTGAATGTCAATGGTTTAAACACACCAGTTAAAAAACAAGATTGTCGGGGCGCCTGGGTGGCTCAGTCGGTTAAGTGTCTGACTTTGGCTCAGGTCATGATCCCGGGGTCCTGGGATCGAGCCCCGCATCGGGCTCCCTGCTCGGCAGGAAGCCTGCTTCTCCCTCTCCCACTCCCCCTGCCTGTGCTTTCTCTCTCGCTGTGTCTGTGACAAATAAATAAATAAATATTTAAAAAAATAAAAAACAGATTATCAGAGTAGATCAAAAACAAGACCTAACTATATGTTGTCTACAAGAAACCCACTTTAAATATAAAGATACAGGGGCGCCTGGGTGGCTCAGTTGGTTGGGCGACTGCCTTCGGCTCAGGTCATGATCCTGGAGTCCCAGGATCGAGTCCCACATCGGACTCCCTGCTCAGCAGGGAGTCCGCTTCTCCCTCTGACCCTCTTTCCTCTCGTGCTCTCTATCTCTCAAATAAATAAAAATAAATAAATAAATAAATAAATAAATATAAAGATACATACAGATTAAAAGTAAATGGATGGGGGCGCCTGGGTGGCTCAGTTGGTTAAGCTTCTGCCTTTGGCTTAGGTCATAGTCCCAGAGTCCTGGGATCAAGCCCCACATAGGGTTCCCTGCTGTGCAGAGAGCCTGCTTCTCCCTCTCCCTCTGCCTGCAGCTCCCCCTTCTTGCTCTCTCTCTCTGTCAAGTAAATGAATAAAAACCTTAAAAAAAAAGTAAATGGATGAAGAGTTAATTTATCTAAAGTTTCTAGGGCAATGCCTCACCCTGAGTAAATGCTATATAATTATTTATTATTATTGAAAGAATTAAATAATATAATTAACAGATTTTTAAAAAATATATTCAATATATATTTATTGAATATAAACATTTGTAAGAGTTAAAGAATTGGTCATATCTTAAGACATTAAGTACATCTCAATAGATTCTAAAAATTATACAATGTAAAACATTCTCTGGCTACAGTGCAATAAGTAACCAATAATTTTTTTTTAATTGGTAAAATTTAAACATCCTCTCCCCACCACCTAACCCTAATTCTAACCCTAGACATCTTATTTTATGAAGGTGGAGAGCTGGTTGATTATCGGTGATGGTGTTTCTCTTGCCGTGGAAACATGAGAAATTTTCCCTGTTTCTTTTTTAAGCAAGATAGTTGGTCTTAAAGTCCTTGAGTTCTGGGTTTCCCTGATTAGAAATAAGGCTAACTTTGTTTTGTGAGATGCATTCAGGGAAATGAGTTCTGCTTGGAGAGTAATAGAAGAAGGTGACCCTTCTTGGAAAGACTATTTGATTCTATAAATTAAGGCTTGGGGGCTTCTGTAGGACTTGGTTGTGGGCAGGCTCCTTGGCCCTCAGTTAGGAACCAAGCACCATGGGTTTTGGAGTTTCAACCAGGATCTGCAAGACCAAATATAATGTTGAGGGTGTGGAAGCTACCATTAGAAGTTGCCTTCTAATAAAATATTTTACAGTCATCTATTATTACATAATAAACTATCCCCAAACTTTAAATTGTTGTTGACTTAAGACAAAAATCATTTTATTATATTGCACAATTCTGTGGATCTGGAATGTGAGTAGGGATCAGCTAGGTGATTCTTCTGTTCCATATGGGTTTGACAAAAATGACTCTGGAATTCAGCTGGCAGATGGGCTGGCCTGGAGGGTCCCAGGATGGCTTCATGTGCATGAAGACTCATGCACACATGCCTGGACAAGGATGGCTAAAGAACCAGTATAGCTAGGTGTATTAAGTACAGCACCACGCATGACCTCCCAGCATGTGATGTCAGTGTAACCAGACATCGTACCTGATCATTCAGGACTCCAGGAGTGAATAAGACAAAAGCAGCATGGTCTTTTATAATCAAAGCCCACATGTCACCTCATGTCACTTCTACTATTGACTGGTAAAAACCATCATAAGCCAGCCCAGATAAAAGCAAAGGGCACATACCCCCATCTCTGACTAGTGCCAACAACTTAACAGCCACTATTTGAAACCACCACAACTACATAGACATGGCCTTAGACCACTGGGAACATCCAAAATGGACTGAAAATCAGGGGCCCTTCTCCAATTTCAGGAACTGCGTAAGCCACCAGAATTCATATATAACATGCCTAATGGAAACAGAGCCAGAAGGAGGCTGACTGTGGCTTAGCTATATGTTTTTAATTACATTAAGAAAATATCAACTCTTATTTTACTAAAGCTTTAAAAATGTTACATATTTAAAACAGATTTATTCACTTAAAAAGTAAAACGTTCTACAAAGCTGAAAAAAAATCTCTTGCTCACTGTATTAGTTTTCTATTGGCTTCTATAACACATACCACAAATTCAGTGGCTTCAAACAACAGGTATTTATTATATTACAGTTCTGTAGGTCAGAGTCTGGCATAGGCCTTGCTAAGCTATCATCTTAATGTCCACAGGGCACTTCCTTTCTGGAGGCTCTAGGGGAGAATCTGTTTCCTTGTTTTTCAGGTTGTTGGCAACATTTAGTCCTTCAGTTTGTAGAACTGAGGTCTCTGTTTCTTTGATGAGGGTTGTTCCTGACTCTTAGAGGCCACCCATGTTCCTAGGGTCATGACCACTCCTGTGGTCACATCTCTCTCTCTCTCCTCTCTGCCCTCAAATGTTCATGTGATTGGATTCACTTAAATAATCCAGGATAATCTTCCAATCTCAAAATCCTTAATTAAATCACATCTGCAAAGTCCCTTTTGCCATGCTACTTAACATAGTCATGTTTTCTGGGGATCAGGACAGGAGCATCTTTGGGAGGTTCTGCCTACCACAATCCCTACTCCCCATCCAATTCCAAAGTCTTTTTTTGTTATATTACCAGCATATAGCATGATTTCTGGATTTTCCTTTTTAATTTAAACCTTAACATTAATATAATGATTTAACTCTTTTATGTGCCCACACATTCACACACACATACATATTCTCCTTCCCTCATTCTCCCCCCCCAAAAAAAGAGTTTTACCACAATTATTGGTTAAATCATTATCCCCCTGTTTACAGTATTATAAGTAAATTTTTTTTAAGATTTTTTTTTTTTTTGAGAGAGAGAGAACACAAGCCTGGGGAGATTCAGAGGGAAGAGAAGCAGACTCCCTGCTGAGCAGGGAGCCCAATGTGGGGCTTGATCCCAGGACCCCAAGATCATGACCTAAGCCGAAGGCAGACACTTAAACAACTGAGCCACCCAGGTGCCCCTAAGCAAAGTAAATATTTTTATAACGAAAAACGTGCTATGCTATGATTATTTATTTCCTGCATAATTGCAATGACTATTTGTCACCTTTCTTTCAGTCACTTAATTTTCTATATATTGATCATCTTGGAAGTTTTCATCAGAATTGGAAATCATTTCTCAATACATTTGAACGCAGCAAGAAATCTATCAATTGTTCTCCTTGCTTGAAAACATTCCTCCTTGGCCTATTCCCTTTCGCTGGAACTTGGATTGATTGCTGTCCCATCTATTATAGCTATTGAACTGGAAATATTCTTTTAGTATCCTTCCTTCCCAGGATTGCCTTTTCTTTTCTCCTATGTTGAGGATCACCTGTCTCTTGGTCTCTTCCCTCTTTTTGCTGGAGCGCATGCTCCAGTAACTCTCTGAGAAAAGGTGCATGATTTTTTTTTTTTTTTTTTTTTTTTTAGTTTGCATGTCTTAAAATCTTTTTTTATTCTACCCTCACATTTGCTTAATGCTTAGGCTTTGTATAGTATGCTGGGTTGGAAATCTTCCTCCCCCAACTCCAAAATGATGTCAAGATTTGAGTGAGGATGGTGTGGGGAGTGGCCTGTATGGTATCTTATAGCAATGGAATAACAGAGAAGGTCAATTGTGAAGGGGGAGTTAACCAGAATGACATCTCCACCACAAGTATGTTCTCAGGCACATCATTTTTTAAGTGCAGATGATATTTGAGGATCTAAGAAATGGTTCCTTTAATCTACTATGCTTGCATATTTTAGAAAAGTTTTCATGTACTTAACCTCTAGCCTTTCATATACTTAACCAATTTGAACATTTCATATACTTAACCAATTTGAACACTGCTGTTCTAAAGCATCAACTCTTCCTGGAAGAGGGGTACCTAAGGGGTAGAGAGACAAAAAAACACTGGTTGTCTTACTCTCTCCTTCTTTTTCACTTACCATCCCTCAAGACCAGAAACAAAAGCTTTAGAAAAGTTATTTCTTTCTACTGTATCACATCCTCCTTCCACCCTATAAAAGTGGTTCAATGGCCTCTTTGTGATTCTGATGCTCAATAACCTAAATTTCTCTAGAGTCAAGAATACTCAAATAAAATCACCAATAATGACAATTTTCATTTATTTTTCCTTTTAAAATTTATATCAGAAATTTATATGGTCTGCTTTGCAAGATATGAAGAATTTAAGAAACATACACATTATAAATGTTTTTAAAAGACTCATGAGTTTTAAAGATTCAAGACAAGAGAAAAAAGAAGGACTTCGATGATTTTCTAATCACATTTATCATGAACAATTTTGGCCTATGTTTCTACTAATGACAATTGTTATTAATTTTAGTCAAGTTTTAAAGAAAGTAACCAAGTCCCAGACACTGGATATTATGGCAATGTTATAACCTTATTTTCCAGGCTTGTGGAAACCAGAGAGTTTTACAGTGAACAGTTAAGCAGTCTATGATTAATTGCTAAAATGAGAGCTATAAGCATATATCTGACTCAGTATCATGAAAGACCTAGGCTATTAGCAAATGTGCTCCAGAACTTTATCCTGTAATCTACTTAAATAAAAAATAAAAGTTACTAAGCTGTCAGTTGGTGAGAAATGCAATTGAAAAATTCATAGTAAAACTCAAACAGATTATCTTAATATATATTCAACCTCAGGGTCCAAGCATATTCATTTCTACCACAAGTTCTGAATAGAAACAAACATGATGATATTAAAATTGAATTTTTACCCTAAAACTAACATGGAAATGAAAACTGAAAAAAATAAGTACATTTATTTCTTTTACCCAGAGTTTTACTAAGAGTTTTAAGTTATTTGTACATTTAGACCTCTTGCATTTTAACTTCCTCTGAGAACAATAGAAATATATTCCCACCCTGTTACAGCCTTATCACCTAGTTCTATTGAGAAATCCTTTCAACTAAAACAGTTAACAAGGTTAAAATCCAGATTCTATCAATTAATGATGAAGGTTAGCAATTTAGTAGTTGATCAATGTTACATGTTTAATGAACTTAGATGAACACTTTCATGCCTTTGAACTAACAACTCATATTAATTAGTTAAATGCAGAATTCACATTTGATCTCCCTATCACACAGCAAATGTAGACAGCTTGAAAAGCCATAAATGACTAGAAACAATGTAAATGTGCAGGAATTTCAGTATAGAAAAGCAGAAAGGAAAAAAATTCAAGATCTGGTCCAAATTGTTCTAAAAACTAAAGTTCAGATTTCCCTTTCTATTTGGCATTTGCTGAATTTCTGGATTCCACCAATTGTCTTTAAATTCTAAACAGTGAAAAACTGCTTCCTCAGTAGTAGTAGGAAAAAAAAAAGGAAACTAAATCGCTTTTTAAAGCATTCAAAACCAACCATCAAACATCATTGCTGGGGAAATAAGCAGCCAGTATTTGAGTGAGACCTCAAACTATAAATATGAACTTCTGTAGTCCGTCCATGCCTTGGCTCTACTTCCCAGCTGAAGACTCCTAAAATTACATGGTTTCTAGTAAGTGAATTACATTTATATTTGTCCCATAATCAAAGGATGCAGATCAAAGTTTGATTTCACAATCTTGTTGCTTCCTGAAGAGGTATTCTCTCATGAAAATGAGGCCATTGCCTGGGTAAATTGAGAGACCAGCTCAGAAAGTGATCAAAGCCATGAAAAAACTCATTTTGTAAATTATTTAAGGATGTGCAAGCACATTTTATCGAGAGCCCCAAGGTCACAGCAAAGTACTGATGTATATTTTTGCCTCATGCTTTGCCATATTTTTTTTTTCATTACAATGGTTTCATTTGGAGATCCATAAGGAAGAGCAATGCTGTACCAAAGGAAGGAAAAAGGGGTTGTGCGTTTTAACCTTTAATGGAATAATTTCAGCAACTTAAATTTCCTTTTAGCTTTAATCTATTCATATGCTAAGACTGGAGGACATATTTTGGGATTGAATCTCTACCCCCAAAATATCAATTATTGTTTTTGAAAAGGGACTTTTGTTAGATACTGGAAGATCATGTACAAGTGCAAACAGAATTAGTAAAAATGCTATCTCTGGAATAAAAACAAAGGCTAGGTTGGGGTTGAAAGACTTCTGGGAGGGAGTCCACCAGAGCACAGTAAAAGCAAATTAACTACAGGATGTTTTCCATCCAGAGTGGATTCATCTGCTGACAATGAAAGGGGAAAAAGTTCTCTTGGTTATGGATTGGGTTTTTCTAGAATTTTTAAACAACCAAAATACCACTGTAGGGTCATATGCCCGTGAGAAGTATCATTACAACTAAACATTTAAGTAAAGGAGGAAAAAAATTGATTGAAAAAAAAATTGCCCATTAGGCAATACTAAGTTCTTAAAATTGTTATTATAAAAGTTGCTTGTTTAAATAATCCAGTAAGACAATACTTTTCTTTATTTCCATGAATGGGTCAAAAGGTACAAGCAATACCTGATATTGTTCTATAGAGTTAATTATGGGCACAGCAGAATCTTTATATCACTGCAGACAATTTTTTTAGGAAAACAATGAAAATGGGCAATGCAGATGCTATAGGAAATTTTATGTCTAGGGAATCTTGTATCTATTCTGCAATTCATACATCTGAAAATTGCTAGCTATCTAAAGATTGTTAATCAGAGTTGTTCTTAATTAAAATACTTTTGAAGTTTTAAATATGTTTTAATTTAGACAATATTTATTAAAATTTTAATGTAAAAACAGTAACAAAGTTAAGATAATCTCCCCTCTCTCTGTTCCTCATCTTTATGCTCCTTAAAAATCATTGAATTTTTAAATTAAGAATTCCCAATAAGTGTGTTCCCTTTTCTTCTCACTCCCTTGGCCCAAAGAATTAGAAAAGGCTTTATTTTGACATGATTTTTACATTTTCTTTTTTCTCTATCAAACTCATGTGCACTGAGTGATATAATCAACAGATTTACAAAGTTAATAAATGGTAGTTGGAGTTATAACACAACAATTTCTGACTGGAGGGGAGCTCTTCTCAAAATGAGCACAGAAAGGAAACTTCAAATCAGTACATTTTTCAGCCATTAATGAATCAATAGAGTTTAAAAAATCACATGACACTTAAAAGATTTCAAATGTTTTCACATAATTTTCCAAGAAACAGTCAACAGTGGTATATTTTCTCACATCTCTACATTCCAGGTACTTTATTCCTTGACAAGCCAGATAATTTCACTATTCTACAAAAAAAAACTAATTATGCCTGTAAGTAGGTATCCTTACTCTATTACCTCAGAAAAAAAGAATGTGAAACATACCACAATATTTAAATATGTCTCATATAAAGTGGTCATATTTAATATGAAACCATTAGGGGTAAAGTACCTACATTTTTATACATATGTAAATGTTTTTGTTTTATTAGATTTTCTTTATTCATGAACATATCTACCTAGACTGAAACATTCAGATACCACCTTCCCCACTCTGCATAAGGAGGGAGCAATTCTCGGAACAGACTCCTATTTCCTGACCACAGGAATAACTGTATGACCCATCATTCTGGCCATAGTGAAGCATGAACATGTGATCCAGTTTAAGCAATTTAGAGTCTTGGCTAGGATCTCTCTGCTGGACCTTAGTGGAAAGAAATTCCAGTTCTCTGCTGATGACAAAACTCTAACAACGTGACCCCAGGGCTGCCAGCCACTAGGTTCCCCACCTCATCGAAAAGCTTGAGAGAATAAAGTTGATGTGCAGACTATAGGCTCGGGACAGCACAAACTTCCAGGTTAGAGTTCCTGAGACCCATCCACCAAGCCACAAAATTAAAATCTATAGTTTGGGAAAGTAAGGGCATTCCTTCTTTAAAGATGGAGTAAACGACATTCTGCTTCCTGATAACCACCACCCCCAACAAAATCAAGTGAGGTCTTGCCGAACCCTATCTTTCCTTGACACTCATCTCCCTTACAATTACTTCTACAGTCCTGGCACATAATAGGAGCTCAATAAATACTTTGAGTGAATGAATGAATGAATGAATCAATGAATTCATTAACACTGAACTGTACCATACAGTTAGTGAAGGTGAATTAGTAAACAGAGGAACACAGTAATTTAGAGCTCATATTGAGAGGTGTCTTTAAATGGCTCTATAAGCATATAGTCTTTTCTGGATACTATATTCAGCTTAAGCACACAACACCCAAAGAAAGTGAGAGTCCCATGGAGAGAGGAGTCTGAGGCTACCCAAATGGGGCAAGAGACTTTGAGTTAAAAAGCTGGAGAAATGGGTCTCCCAGCTACCAAAGGGGATCTGAGCCACCCCAACTGTTATGGACTGAATGTCTGTGTCCCCCTAAAACTCATACGTTGAAACCTTAACCTTACCCAGTGTGAGAGTATTTGGAGGTGAGAATTTGGGGAGGTAAATAGATTTAGATGAGGTCATGAGGGTGGGGCTCCCGTGATGGGATTAGTGTCCTTAAAAGACCCCAAATAACTTGCTTCCTCTCTCTCTACCTGCACATATGGAAGAAAGGCCATGTGAGGACATAGCAAGAAGGTGCTGTGAGCAACCCAACAAGAGAGGCCTTACCAGACATGGATCCTGCTGGCACCTTGATTTTGAACTGTTAGTCTCCAGAACTGTGACAAATAAATGCCTGTTGTTTAAGCCACCCAGTCTATGGTATTTGGTTATAGCAGCCCAAACTAAGACAGATGTTCTTATCAGGATCAGGCCCTGTGTCTCAGAGTCGGCCTCATTATGGAATGTAATGGCTAATTTCAGCTCCCCGCAGAAGACTTAATTTTATTTGAGGCAAGTTTTACTGTGTTTATTGAGGCTATACAAAGCATAATAAAATTTACATTTTTGGGGTGCCTGGGTGGCTCAGTCGGTTAAGCGTTTGCCTTCGGCTTAGGTCATGACCCCAGAGTCCTGGGATTGAGCCCCACATTGGGCTTCCTGCTCAGTGGAGAGCCTGCTTCTCCCTCTCCCTCTGCTGCTCCCTCTACTTGTGTTCTCTCTCTCTCTCTGTCAAATAAATAAGTAAAACCTTTTAAAAAAATTTACATTTTATAAAGTGACTACCATTTGTTCACTCTGAATTTTATTTGGCTGCTATTTCTCTGTTAGGTCGAGTTCCATGATTGACTGTTGAATACAGTAAATATTCATTATGTAACTTTTACAATTGGATTCATTCTGGATCAGGGGATATTGGACAAAATGCCTGTCCTCATACAGTTTACATTCTAGTAGGAGGGATGGGGTGGGGGGAAACAGGATAGACAGATAACAAACATGTAAACAAATGAACATGCAGTATGTCAGAGAGTGACCTCCAGTTCTGGCCATGACAAACCATTTCCTATCTGATTAACTATCTCATCAAAAACAACTACAGGAAAACATGAAGAAGGCACTGGAGAACATCCAAGTTTGACAGATTACAATACTCAAAGCAGGAGAACACAGGCGGTCCACATTTACACTGTCACTTTCCCTAAGCACATTTTCCAAAAGGCAGCACATAGGAAAAGTGTCCAAGCTGAATGGCAGTCTCAACCAGGTAAAGAGACAACAGTCAGTATTTGGGGCTGTCAAAGCATTTTGGACTTGAAGGGCAAAAGCAAAGAAAGAAGAAAATCACAGAGAAAAAGCCTAAAGATCTTCATACAAATTCCCCCCAAGTCATTGTTTTCACGGACAGTGTAAGAGAAGAAGAAAAAAGAAGAAGAAAGAAGAAAGAAGAAAGAAGAAGAAGAAGAAGAAAAAGAAGAAGAAAAAAGAAGAAGAAGAAGAAGAAGAAGAAGAAGAAGAAGAAGAAGAAGAAGAAGAAGAAGAAGAAAGAAAAAGAAAGAAAGAAAGAAAGAAAGAAAGAAAGAAAGAAAGAAAGAAAGAAAAGAGAAGGAAGAAAGAGGAAAGAAGAAAAAGAAGAAAGAAAGAAAGAAAGAAAGAAAGAAAGAAAGAAAGAAAGAAAGAAAGAAAGAAAGAAAGAAAGAAAGAAAGAAAAAGGAAGGAAGGAAGGAAGGAAGGAAGGAAGGAAGGAAGGAAGGAAGGAAGAAAGGAAGGAAGGAAGAAAGAAAAGAAAAAAGAAAAGAAAAGAAAAGAAAAGAAAAGAAAAGAAAAGAAAAGAAAAAAGAAAAGAAAAGAAAAGAACGAACGAACCCTGGGGAAAAAACAGCAACAGGATGGCTAAAGAGCCACACAGAGCCTTTAGCAGCTAACAGTTACTGGGGAAACAGGTTGGAGTTCAAGAGGGAGTGATCTTGGTAAACATTCAAGCTTGAAGTTGAGATCCTAGAGTGGCTGAGGAGCAGTAGCTATGTCAGAAAACTAAGGAGACAAGCTTCAACAGACCAGACTTAACAATGCTCACAATCAAGTTTCAAAAGAACCAAGACAATATGCCAATTTTCTAGCTGACTTCCAGAAGAAAATTAGCCCTCTTCAGAGGAAGATAGTAACAGTCCAGAGTTCTTAAAATGTTTCATCTACGATGTTCATCATCCAATCAAAAAATTATCAGAAATGCTTAAAAACAACAACAAAAACAGGGCCAAAGGACCCCAAATCAGGCAATATGGAAAAAACAGACAATAGAAATGGACCTGGATAAAAAATCTCAGCTGAAAATGGAATCTACCAAAGGGAACCAAGTCGAGAGTGGAATCAAAATGAATACCATTAAAAATTTACTAGGTAGGCCTAACCACAAACTGGAAATTGCAGATGGGAGGACTAGGTAATTCAAAGATAGATCAATAAAAATGATACAATCTGAAAAGGTGAGAAAATGGTTGAAAAAAGACTTACAGATCCATAAAGTACAGTAAATCCCAAGTAGGATAAATACAAAGAGAACCACACCTCAGCGCATCATTAATTGGACTACTGAAAAATAAAGACACAGAGAAAAACTAAAATATAAAATGAAATAATAAAGAGAAAGGGGAAAATCTTTTTTTTCCCAGAGGATTACACATAATTTACAGAGAAAGGACAGTGCAAATGGCAGCTGATTTCTCATCCACAACAGGGTCCAGAAGACAATGACATGACATTTTAAAAGCAGTTACAGAGCAAAAGAAAAAGTCAACCTAGAATTTTATACCCAGTGAAAATATCTTTCAAAAATCAGGATAAAATAAAGATAATTCGGTTAAACAAAAGGTGAGAGAATTCATTGGAATTCCACTGGAAACAGTGGAAAATACCATTGGAAACATTGAAATGTGTTTTTGTTTTTTTTTTTTTTTTGAGAGAGAGAGAGAGAGAAAGAGTGTATGAGTGGTGGGAGGGGCAAAAGGAGAGAATCTTCAAGCAGACTCCCCACTGAGCACAGAGGTGGATGCCAGGCTCGATCTCAGGACCCTGAGATCATGACCTGAGCCAAAACCAAGAATCTACACTTAATCATCCGAGCCACCCAGGTGCCCCTGAAATGTGCTTTAAATAGGATTTAGCTACTTTCAATTTCAGTTAATTGTCCTAATTCTCTAAATTTTCCAAGCTAGTCATATGTGCTGATAGGGTTTAGGACAACTATTCAAAGTTTATAACAAAGAGATTATGTTTTAATGATACTGGGCTAGGTAAAATATAAATGGCTATTTCCCAGAAGTGGGGAAGGGAATTTACCTTGAATTCATCCTAACAATTACCATAGGAACAGAGGTAGTGATTTTTTTCTATCCATTTAGGTGCAGGCAAAGAAGCTAGAATGTAGAGTGTAAGTATAGTTAGAACTACTTCCAGAAGGAAGTTCTTGTTCAGGTTGGGCTTACTACAAAATGACAGGAAGTTTAAGAGAACTGGCTGAGCATGGGTATAGGAAATGAGAAGGAAAGGGGGGATGGAGTCTTTTGTCTGCTATAAAGCATGAAAATGTGGCTCCTAGCACAACAGGGCACAATGAATGTCTCAGGCAATCTGATCGAACACATTAGCAATAAAGCAGAAGTAACATTTTCCTTTATGCACCAAACATGTGGAGAAGCCCTCCCAAGAGTTACAATTCAACTCCACCTAATCGTGTTCCCATATTAGTTTATCAGGCACTTTTCTTTTAAGTGAGCCTTTCCAAGGCCACGCAAGGGGAAGCCATGTTCCCTTCCTCAGGATTAAAAGATGAAGCCCATAAGACACACTACAAGTCAGGCCCCATAAATGGTTACCTGCCAGTGCCTAGACAGAACATCTTTTGTTTAAGCTAGAGTAGTACCCTGGAGGAAAAGCAAAAAGCAATTCATTTGCTTAGGCTAAAGTTTCCTCCTGATAATCAGAAATAAAAACTCTAAATAGAAAACACCAAGTAGAGGAAGTATATCATATTGGATGACAGCATGGATTTTGGAACCAAACTACATGAGTGTGTAAGTTGGTTCTGTCACTTATTATCTTTGTGACCTTACAACGTTCACCTTTGCATCTGTTTCCTTTTTATGATGCTCAGGTGCCTGCCTCACAGTGGGCCGTTTTGAGGATATAAAATATATGTTAAGTAAGAGTTAGTGGTATATAGATTAGCAAAATTTAGGTTTGCTATGATTATTAAGAGATGAATGATGTAAAATCCAGCTCTTCAGTTTCACCTCTTGATTCCAGAAGAACCCATGTATTGCAGAGCAATGGATTCTTCTGTATTAAGAGATATACATCCCTTGGTTTTCTAGGCAATTGTTACACCCCACAGCCACTATAAGGATGGTAATTCTCTGGGGCAAATGGTGCTCACCCCTTGCCAGCCACAAGAAAACAAGAATGCCAAGGACCACAGTGAGGAGAGGCAAATGGGCTGTGGCAAAGGCAGTAGGTAAACAGATGGCTTCAGAATGAGTTCTCAGTGGAAGGGGGCAGAGATGCCATCTCAAAATTGTTAGGGGTGGGGCACCTGGATGGCTCAGGCAGTTAAGTGTCTGACTCTTGATCTCAGCTCAGGATTTGATCTGAGGGTTGTGAATTCTAGCCCTGCTAGAACTGTGGAGCCTACTTAAAAATTGTTAGGGGTAAGGCAGGGCCAGAGAGCAGAATATTTGCACAAGGGAAAAGACTTTCTCTAATAGGATCCTTGGGTAGAATTCCATATATATATATATATATATATATATGTAAATTCCATATATATGTGTGTGTGTATATCCCATATATATATTCCATACATATATATTCCATATATACATATTTTTTTTAAGAGAGAGTGCGCATGTGCAAGTGGGAGAGCAGGGGGAGGGGCAGAGGAAGAGAGATCTTAAGCAGACTCCACATTCAGCACAGAGCCCATGGGCTCGATCTCCCAACCCTGACATCATGACCTAAGCTAAAATCAAATCGGTTGCTTAACCCAAGCCACCCAGGCACCCTGAACTCCATGTAATTTAAGAGAACATTTTATAAAACTTGTGACCTAGGCCGGGTTTGATGGCCTGAAGTGAACTCTAGGCAAGGCAACTGGCCCTGTTCATAAACCGTATAGAAATAACCCCTGCTCTGGCCAACCTCTCTGGCTTTTACAATCTAAGGGAGTCTTTCCCAAGAGGACTCTCTTCTAACTCCTTAGAGGAGGTGGCAAAGCTGCCTGGTACTAAGTAGGGAAACTGCAGTTGAAGACAAAAAGTATAACCCCAGAAGTTTGGGTGCAAAGTCAAACATGCTCAGAAACAGATACTTACTCAGATGCCACTAGGACTGGGTTCTCTGCCAGTGTCAGGCCCAGGCGTTACCAGGCATGGGCTTTGGGGAGAAGGCTTCAGGGGAGGGACTGTGGGAAGAGAGCAACTGGTGCACATCACCCATTAGCAAGACAAGTCATGCAAAAGAAGAAAACAAGAGTCAAATTTTTTTAAAAGATATTTCAGCAAAACCCTCTTCCAGTGAAGTTTTATTACCATGCTCATTTCTAGTAGTCTTGGTCTAGTAGATGTTCTGCCAGCTCACTCCCACCTCTATGCTGAGAGCGTTTAGGACAGTAGAAACATTAGCTGATTCCTAATTCATTTCATGTCTAACATGAGTAACATAATTTCACTTTTTCCTAACTTTTACTAAATTTGGTGGTTCCTACCCTCTGCCCAGTTTATGGGGCATCCAGAAACTATCTAGTTAACCTGATTTAATTAAAATCAGACTCTGTATCCAGTTTATTAAATAGACTAAAAGGCAGATCTTGTGAACGAAATTTTTATTTACACACTGTATCTAGAAGCAGATACATAAATTCTTATACAATTAATTTCCAAAAATGTGCAAGAAATTACTATAATTTGTTTACAAACCAAAACACATATTAAAATCAATGGACTTTGGATAATTCATTCTGTGGTGTTCTCAGTACAAATGGTACACACCTGATTTGAAACATACAGAAAAAGTGTAAACTACAGCAATCTGGATTGCAATTATTAATTTCATGGCACTCCAACGACTATAAAATTTCTTTAACCCAACATGTATACTTATTACAAAATTCTATAAGAATTCTTCATCATCTCTGGATGTAGAGTTTGGATCTTTTCAGAAACAGCAACTAACACATTTACCATGTTATGACTGATCGATAAAAAGAATGCTTATTAAAAAAACCCTTCTTAAAAGGATTTTAAAAAGTTGTAAAAGGAGCCAAATTTGTGATTACTAACGTACCAATACTTTATTTTGGAATTTATAGTTATTTATGGAACTGGCAACTGTTTCTTATTAGGGTTTTCAGCAAAATGGTCTATTGCTGGTAGTGTGATTTCATTTTCAAATTAAGACTTTACATTTGATGACAAGCCATTAAAATTTAATATATATTATTTTGAATCATTCATGAAGCAAATTATCTCATATAGAATGTGAAATGCACAATGATTAAAAGTGGCGTTTCTGAAAGCATTGTTAAGATATTTAGATTTATAGCACTAGCAGGAACACTGCATATAACCTATTTAAGATTTTAGTAATTTTTATCCTGTTTCATTAATACTGGCTCAGAAATAATGTATATTTTATGTTTATTTCCTATATGCCAATGATTTAGCCTTTTGGCACATGATTTTCTTCAACAGCAAGATGGTTGCCCTTGTAGCCGGTTTCCTTAAAAGCTATTTTTAGTTCTATGATCATTTCCTGTGATATGTTTTGACCTTCTAGATTTTCAGATTATTGCACCAAGTAGAAAGAGAACAGTTTTCCTTAGAAAGAATGAGATATTTTTCAAGTACTTTCTATGCTTTCTTATTATTTATAAAAATGCCTAATAGTGTCCTAGTAAGCCTAGAATTAGCTTCTGGCCTCTATCGTGTTTTGTGATGAAATGCTTGATTTAAAAAAAACGACTCTGATTCATTTACTGTGGCAAAAGGATACAGCTTTCCTGTTTTCTCTTTCTTGCCTTGAGCTCAGATTTTTTAGAAGCACATATTTAAAAATCACTTACAGGTTGTGCCCACGCCATCTAAACTGCCATTCAGTAGAATCCAGAAATTCACCCAAATGGTATCTGCACCAAACTACAGGATGGAGACTTATCTCTTTTCTCCTTTCCATTTTTAAAAAGACTACTTTATTTTAGGATCCTATAAAGCCAGTCTTTCACATTATGTTGTGCTGCCTACACCAAATGGTTCTCTTTACACAAAAGCAGAAAATATTGCAATACTCCTTTGTTTGTAAATAATTTCTTGGCAAATACTTTTATTTTATCGACACACTATCAGGCCCTAGCAATTTCAAACTGGATTAGAATAGGGCATTTCACCTTAAAGTATTAAAGCACACAAAAAACTGGCTTTCTGAATTAGAACAGCATCAAGACTTGCCCTCCATAAAACACAAAACACAATTTTAAAAACATAGATGAAAATCAAAATAATCTTAACTTGAAACTAAATAGCTAGATCTTGAACACATGGTATCATGAGGAACACGTGGGGAGCAGGCTATGCCCACATGGTAAGACAGGGTTCAGGGCAGTCCAAAGACCTCTGTGCACCATGATCTCACAAAGAGTACATGTAAATGCTTCTAGAAACACAGAGAAGCCATCCCAACATTTATTATTAATACACAGTGACTCTGTGACAATACCTGCCATCTAATATAGATGCACAGGGGCTTTTAACTCACCCTAGATATATTTTAAATTGTTTAAAAATAAATAGTTTTGCAAAAAAATAGTTTAAATGTCTTGCATTAATTTGATAAGTTTACAACTCTGTAATAGTTCTTAATCCAAATAGCTTATAGTGAACACTTAAATTATATTATTACAGTATACTCCATATTCCATCTTATTAGGTGAAAACATATTAGAAAATGAAAGAGGAGTCTTTGTGACAAGGTACAATCAACATTCCACCAAAATTAAGTACCTTTTCCCCTTTAAGTCAAAATACCATAACACGATATTATTGTGCCTTTTCTTGGTATTTCTCAGTTCTGACCCTAAAAAACGGAAACAACAGCAACAGAAAACAGGGATACTGGTGTGTCTGAATGACACAGCCATTAAGGGTGACCTAAGACCTTTACTCTTACTTTTAATTGAGGAGTAAGAGATAGAAAAACTGAGTGGCAAAGGAAGAAATGTCTTAAATTGTATGTTTCATCTGAGATGGAAACATTTTCTAGATGGGGTGCTTCCAAAACACTCACTGAAGCAAATAAACACTGAATTTCAAAAGAACAAAAGTACTGGGGATAATACACTCCTCTCTGTCCCCCAACCCAAGCAACTGAATCAGAGATAAAACGACTAACGATGCTTGCCAATTTACTTAACACTTAGCTAAATTTAAAACAAAACAAAACACCTATTTTTAAATGGCAGTATGTATGGTAGGCAACAAGACTTCCATATATCTGATATGGTTTTAATATTCTTCTGACAGGATGCTCCACAAGTCCCACAATTTTTCAACTAAAGTCATCAGTTTTTTTGTTTTTTTGGTGGAGAGAAGGAAGGGTCAAATCTAGCACATCTTCATAGTGACTACGTAAAAGAAGAATATAAATCCAACTCTAAAACAAGGTTTTCTACTCAAATCAATTTAAAATTTTATATAAACTTAAATGTTGCAAGAGAATCTAGTCCTTTTATGAAAATCAGTTCTACATTAAGTTCACCCAAAGAAAATGGTGGCTAAGCTAAAGAAATCACAGATAAAACACTTTACCGAAGGAAAGTATAATTAACACAACAAAATTTCTATCACAGGAAACTATGATCATCTAGAATCTTTTCAATAATAGTTCTAGTCCCATAGGTCTTTTTATGTTATTCCAATTTGTACCAGAGCTTAATGACAGAAAAGGCAACAATTTCTAAATTGGTGGTATACACTGTTTTATGATTTTTTTTTCATGTAAGGCCATTTATTAAAATAGACAAACCACAAGATGAAAATGAAGGCAACAGAAAAATTCAACTTTTCACAACCAGAAAAAGCACAACCTCAAAAACAATTTAGAAATAAGTGTTGTAAAAGATATGTTGCAGATCTGCATTCCAATACCCAAGATTATGTCAAATCATAGTTCTAAATAAATCTTTCTGAAGTATGAGATTAAAAATCATTTTCAGTGTATGTGTAAATTCTGCGTTTTATCATACGGGTATGTTTATTCAACACGATCTTTGAAAACGGGCCATTTAAAGAGACATAACAATATTCATTCTGTAAGTTTCATTCAACTTTACTTAGGGTTGAATACACATGAAATGTGCTTTTAATGCATAAAAATCACAGTGGATAGCAGCAAAGGACTTGGGGGGGGTGGTTAAGGAGAATCTGATAATTCACATTGTGATTATTCTGCACATTTATGAAAGATAATTCACACTTCCAAAACCTCAAGACTTCCCTTTTTAAAGAACCAAAATAAGCCCAAGACACCTTGCTGACACTTCCCCACCCCGAAACAAATTGATTACTTTTACACATAAAACTGAAATAGTATGGCAGCAAAAGATTTTGATAGCAATGAAAGTTTGTAAACTGTATTTCAATCTCTTTTTCTTATTCCCAAAGTGCAAGATGCAGGGTTCTCATAATCTTTCAGTAGTGCTTCTCCTGTAAGTAATCCTTCATTTTGTTTGGCAAAGGCAGTTTCTGAATCAAGTCTATTCTGGTATACTGACGTATAACAAAGCGACACAGGTACTGCAAAGAACGCACCTGCATGAACCGTGATACGGGATTGGTCAGTCTGACCGGGTAAGTTGCAGATCCAGGCAACCGAGATCTTGAATAACAAAAAGCTCCATTTTCAGAGTCCCTGATTGAATGCTCAATTAGATCAACTATAGATGTATGTCCTTCCACATCCGGCTGTTCATAAAAGCTAAACCTACCATTGGAGTGTTCAATTCTCGTGTGAAGTGTTTTGCCATGGGAGCGAAAGCTCAAGCTCAAAAGGTAACGGTCATCAGAACTATCCCGAACAAGAAAAGAGCCATCTGGCACATTTGCTAGCTTCCCTTCTGCCTCCCAGCGTGTGATGGGTCCCCAGTACCATCCTTGTTTCGCGAGTTTTTTCAGCTCCTCTGTAAGGCTTGTCACCACCATGGGACCACTACTCTGCACGGAGTCATATACTCTTGCAACCCCAGGGGCAGAGTTAGGATCAAAATTCAAATGACAGCGCATACTTTCAGCCACGTGGGCATCTGTGCCGGTGAGCCCACTGAAGTTCCTTTGGATTTGATTGGTCTGCATTGGAGGTAGCAACGGTGAGAGTGGGGGTGCGTCGTCATGACTCGCTCTGGGGCTCTGCAACATGACTCCCGTGGTGCCAATCAACAAGCCATTCACCGCCTGATCCACAAAGATCTCCGGGGCCACCACTAGGTCCTGGTCTACCTGATTCTCATCTTCGGTGAAGGAGCTCCCTCCCACTGGCGGAGGGACCGCAGAGACTTCCATGGGAGAAGAATTGTCCAGACAATAGCTACGTGATCCTTCCAAAGGGTACATCCCCTCATCTAAAGGCACAGTATACTGAATGTAGTCCTGAGGCATAAGTCCGATAACTACAGGCACATGTTCATCAAGGTGAAGATGCAAGTCTCCATTCTGAGATTCCGAACTTTTGAGGGAATTACTCTGGTCCTGGCACACGGTTTCAGACTGCAGGTCGTGAAAATCCTTCCGAACACCATTCAGGGCCGGGCTCGGACTGGAAGAGTGAACCAAGGCTTTGACTCTCACCTCCATTTTGATGCACGTCTCCTCCGAGTTTGTAGGGCGCAGGGGCCACGGCGTGGGGCTGTAGTGATGGCTGCGGAGCGACGTGGACCTGATGGGCCGCTGAGCGCGCACATCCTTGAAGACCAGGGGCGCCGAGGACGAGGAAAAGGTGTCCTCGTCGGCAGAGCCCCCGGAGGCCGCGCCGCCCTTGCCCTTCTGCTTCTGTTTCGCAGACAGCCGCCGTTTCAACGTACCCATGAGGCTTTCACTTTTTGATCGGCTTTTTCCACCTTTCTCGTCTTCGTTGTTGATATCACAGCTGGCCATATCTTTTCCATAGCAGCTACCAAATAAGGAATCGTCTTTTCCAAAATCGCTGGTGAGTGACGGTTGCTGGACTACCATGAAATCCGTTTCTTCTTTACTTTTATTCAAGTTGAAAGATTTTCGGAAGGTTTTAAGACTGATTTTCTTCATTATGACTAGTTACCTACTCTAAGAGGATCACGTTCTCTCTGGAATACTCCCCTCACACACCTGGTGAGGCTGCAATGCTGCATCTACGTACTGTTCCAGCTTCATACAACCTTTGGAGCCATTCTCTAAAAAATAAAACATAAAATTAAAAAAAAAGTCACATTACAAAATACTTCCACAGCAGTTTTATTTTATTTATTTGTTTTTAAAGATTTTATTTATTTATTTGAGAGAGCGAGAATGAGAGAGAGAGAGCACATGAGAGGGGGGAGGGTCAGAGGGAGCAGCAGACTCCCCGCTGAGCAGGAAGCCCGATGTGGGACTCAATCCCGGGACTCCAGGATCATGACCTGAGCCGAAGGCAGTCGCTTAACCAACTGAGCCACTCAGGCGCCCTAGCAATTTTATTTTAATCAGTTTCAATCCTTTAGCTTCTGAACAAGGCCACGTGAGTGTGCCCGCAACAAGGTCAGCTCTGTTAGCGCAGGGGCGCGTCCATCCCCCACCCCCCCTACCCCCCGGCACAGGAAGAGCTCACAGTCCACTATGTGGTCAGCGTCTGACAAACATCTCATAATGCCTAAAGAACAAACCCTAATCCTCCTCTTTCCTTTTTGCACCTTGCTTTTGAGCAAGAGTCCTGTTCTTGTCCTTCCTAACACAACTCCGCTAGACCGCCGCTCGGCTTCTGCACGAACTCGCGCTGTCCCTGGCCTGTCCCCAGCCGCCAGCCTGCATCACCAACAGCACACACCCAGTGAAGGTGACACCGATTCCAACTGGCAGAATAACCAGTCTGGCTGATGCCTCAACAGTTTATGCACACTTGCAAATATTTAAACATCTGTAAAAATCCATAAGAATCCCATCATCTGGGATAACCCGGAGAAAGTCCAGGGATGGCCTTTTATGCCTGTGAGTTCTGAGAGGAAGACTCCGGCTTCGCCCTCCCGGTGCCCGGCACAGCCTGAGACACACTCACCCCAGGGGCACACCCAGTGAAAGCCGGATTCGTCTAAGTGTCGGTCTCTTTTGAAGATGAGGATGAAGCAGATTTCCAGAATGATTATTTCTTCTTTTTTTTTTGTAGTTTCCCCTGGCAAATTTTTACTTCTGTATCTAAGAATGTATCTTCTAAACTATCTTGTACAACATTCCATCATTGAAAAGATAGGATTTTAATTCTGCAAAGACTTTCTGAATGTCATTTTATAGGGAAAAATTTTGGCCCCAGAAGTAATACTGACAACAGCTGTAACTGCTTTGCAAAGATCTTCTGTTTAAACTACACATAATGTTTTATTTCCTCTCTGTCCAAGCTCTGCAGTTTCTACAACCATCAAAGTATAATGCCCTAACAGGATGATTAGCTTGACTTGAGCAAAATGCTAATAAAACTAAGAGCAAGCTTCCAATCTCCCCACCCATCAGTTTAGCACCACTCTGTTTCTTGGCAAAAGACTATGGCTGTAAGCTTGATGACGCTCACGAATTCACTACGCATTTCCTAAGTCCCTGCTACATACCCAGCACTGTATGGTCATATGCAGATTAATAAATCGTTTATGGCCTCATAATTGAGTAGCACAGAGAGATGTATGAATGGATAAATTATAAGACAAACCAATTAGTAATATACTGATGATAACACAGTGGGAACTGAGGGGAGAGATATCTTACAAACATTTACTTTACAGATAGATAGGATTTGGTTACTGTGCACATAAAATCTGCATGAATCATTTTTAATAAAAACCACTCACATCAGACAATCTATCAGGGGATCAGCAATAGCATCTCCATAAAGGAAAAAGGAATTTTAAAAAGTCTTACTGTCATGTACCATGTTTTCGAGCAAGTTGTAAAAAATAAAATGCATATAAGTACTTGGAGCGCCAGTTACTTTTAAACATATTAAGTTGTATATTAGATGAACTCACTATCCAAGTACCATTTTCTTCCACCTAAGCATAAACATGTAATATTTAAGTTATTAACAATTTTAATTTGTTTGACAAAAATATGGCCATTCATAAACATGAAATGGAGAATATAATGACAATACACTTTAGTTGGCAAGTCACCCCTTTTGGCAGACAGTATAGGTTTTGTAGCCAAAGAGAGATTCCAATATGGAATCTCTTCTGATAAGAATAACAATCCACACACTGGGGCTGTGATAGGTACATAAGTATAAAACCACCACGCAGAGGACTTTAGAGATTTTGTTAATATATGATTAAGATGAATTACGACCTGTCATTAGAAAGAGGCTGATATGAAATGCAAGTAAAGTAAAATAAGCTGTTCACTCGGGAATAACAATATGTGTAAAATTATGTTGAAATTTTAAAAGGTCAACAAGAGAAAAAAATCAATAGAAAGGAGCCAATATCCTGCGTGTCATGGAAATAATAAGTAAAAATGAACAAAATGGCTTTCTGGTAAAAATCAGCATAACGTGTTTGCATCACATGAGCCAAATCCATGGGCTTGTGGATGAGCAAGCCCTGGGCCCTGACCATGGCACCCCACACCTCCAACTATGTGACTGCTCCAACTACCACACTTAGCATTTCCATACTAATTATCATATCAACTTGCCTTTCTACAGAAATATTTTAAGGAAGGCAAACGTATGTATCTTCATGAAAATCTGTACATTTCATGTGCACATCCTTATGACAGTGTGAAGTTTTTTAAAAATGCCTTGAAGTCGGGCACCTGGGTGGCTCAGTTGGTTAAGCGACTGCCTTTGGCTCAGGTCATGATCCTGGAGTCCAGGGATCGAATCCCGCATCGGGCTCCCTGCTCGGCGGGGAGTCTGCTTCTCCTTCTGACCGCCCCCCCCTCTCATGTGCTCTCTCTCTCTCATTTTCTCTCTCTCAAATAAATAAATAAAATCTTTAAAAGAAAAATGCCTTGTCAGTTATACATTCTGCTGCAACTAAATACTACTCCAGAGTAACATAAAATAATTCTGTAATACTACATATGTGAGTGCCATGGAAATATCTCCAGAAACCTTTGCAAAGAAACACTATCACACACAGAAGCAGGTCCGTGCATACATGGAAACCTGACACGTGACAGAAAGCAAACCGATGGCAAAGGACACAATTTAGTCCTCAGCATGAAGACAACTGGTCATACATCTGGAAAAATGAGAAAACTGGATGCCATACCTCACCCCAGCAGTGAAAATAAATTTATAAGTAGATTAAAATCTAACAGCGAAAATCTCATTTTAGTTAGAACAAAATATAAAGTATCTTTAAGACTTTGAGATAGGAATAAAAGGTCTTAATCAAGGCACAAAAAGGATAAAGAATAAAATCAGGGGTGCCTGGCTGGCTCAGTATGAAGAGCATGTGACTCTTGATCTTGGGGTTGTAAGTTTGAGCCCCATGTTGGGTGTAGAGATTACTTTAAAAAATAAAAACTTAAAAAAAAAAACAATAAAACTTCAGTTCAAAAGATACCACAAAGGGACTGAGATGTCATCTGTCAAATTCTTTTGTGAAGCTAAGAAAAACAGGACAACCTAAGTATATTGAAAGGTCTATTAACTTCACTGAATCAAAGAGAACTTTTTTTTTTTTAAGATTTTATTTATCTACCTGACAGAAAGAGCAAGCGGGGGGAGATGCAGGCAGAGGGAGAGGGAGAAGCAGGCTCCCCGCTGAGCAGGTAGACAGATGTGGGGTTCGATCCCAGGATCCCAGGATCCCAGGATCATGACCCCAGCAGAAAGCAGACACCTAATGACTAAGCCACCCAGGTGCCCCCAGAGAGAACTTTTAAGTACAATTCTTCATAGCAGTAGAAATTGCATTTATTTGTCTTAACAGGCTGAAATGGTGACCTGAAGACTAATAAAACCTCCCGTGTTAGTGATAATTTTCTGGCTCACTAGCACAATGAATCCAATTTTGTTCATAAAAGAACTGGGCATCAATTCACACAGAGATTAAGAAAACTTAATTACCAATAGCTATAAAACATAAAACTAAAGGATGCAAACATGAGACAAAACAAACATGTTCAGCCCCAGTAACAGGCATGTTGCAAAGAAAGTACTGTTTGCAATAATTAGGGAAAATCAGCAAATTCTTGACAAACTAGGTCAATGGATCAACATCCAGAATGGCTTATATATGGTCTGTCTGGAGTGTCACTCCAATGTCTCTCAAACCCAAAAATGTAAATCACCCTAAAGCCTGACCCATAGGCTCAAGCCCAGTTAATTTTCTAAGAATGGTGTAAAGTGTTAGTTCAGTTTTGATCTTAATAACAAAGGCTTTTGTTTTCCTGCTTCTGTGCCTGCTTACGCTATTCCCTCCTCCTGATAAATGTTCTCTTTCTTTTTCCTAATCCACCTTTCAGATAATTCCTTAAGAAAATATTCTTCCTGAAATCTGTTCTGATCACCCAGCCAGAGGGGAGTTCTCTCTCCCTTCTCTGAACTCCAAATACTCAACCTGCACTTATTTAATAGTATGTCACATAGTGACGTAGAATTGCTTTTGCATATTCTATTCATATCTTATTCCCCAGATTGTAGTGCTTAAAGATAGAGACCATGTCTCATTCATTTTTATATTCCTAACCAGGAACTACCATGACATATTTAATGTATACTGCTTAAATTCTTTGATGCCAAATAAATATTCCTTGACTATTAAGTAAATGATAGGAATGACGGGATAGGGAAATCACACTGTACAAAACTGGCTAAATCTCCTCTTATCAAAATGGAGCAACTGACCTACAAAATCAAAAGTCATTATTACAAATGATGCAGGACTGGCAATTCCATCTAAAAAGGCCACATGGAAAAACACCTGCCGATCAGTGACAAGTTCTACCACACAGAATCTATGCCCACACTTTCACATGGCACGTGTCCCGTGTCCAGGCATGTAAAGGCTACTGAAGAAATTCTACCAAATAAATACTAGTCAAGAGAAAGAAGTAAAAATACTAAATGCCACCCCCCCATTACTTACTTCCACATAGTTACAGAAGTACATCTAAAAATAAAAAAGTTTTGCTTTCTCAAAGTTCAGCATGGGTGAAAAACAGAGCATCCATGGCATTATCAATATATGAATCATGCTATCATCAGGAAACAAAAGTTGTACAAAGTATCTGAATCTTACAGTAGGTACTACAGACTTCCTTTCTGTTGTAAGCTACTTTTCATAAAGCTCTCTACAATCTTTCCCCCCCTCCATGTGTAAGATACTCTATCAGATCCAAGAGAACTTAAGCTGTTTGATACAAAACTAAGAAATGGTATCTGTGAGCTCCAAGAGAGGTCAAGGAAATGATAGGACAAAGCTGGACAGAGACAGTCCGATACAGTACCCTTTAGCAGTGAACTTTGAACATGACCAACAATTAAAAGCTGTCAGTCAGACTAGACTGTCAACAAAGAGACAGGGGAGGGTATATGGTGACTCCTAACTTAGCTTCCCAGCTGCACCCTAACTGCCTGATGTTAGGGTGTGGGTAAAATCCACAAGCAGGTCTTAGTGGCTCTGAGAAGCCCCTCAACTCAGACCAAACATTTTGTCCTTGTTCTTTTCATCACTGTCATCAGATCCTCAAAGGAGTCTTGACCCACAAAAGTCTGTCTTCAAAGAAAACCTTGTAAGTGGAAAGAACAGCCCCTGGTAGTAACATAGCCCAGTGGCTCATGCCACCACCGTGGTCACTATTTTGGGAGAGGCTGTCTGGGCAGCACAGACAGGAAACAAGTAAACCAAGGAAGACTTGATAATTAGTAACTGTGATAGACACCATGAAGGAAGCAAGCAGAGAATACCGGAGGTTCCTACTCTACATTCCAGAAACACTGAAGACCCCTCCAAGGCCTCTCTGACAAGCCAATATTTAGGCCAAGGCCAGTCATGCAAAGGAAGGCTGAGGGGAAAAGAACAATTTTCCTGGACTGAGGGAAGGGCAAGCTCTGGGCCGAGGTGGGAAGTGCAGATGCAAACAGAGAAGCCAGTTGTGCCCCAAGCGTATGGTGTGAAGAGGAGTGGGGCATAAGACCGCACATCAAGGTATCTGGGTCTAAGCGCGTTCAGAGGGATGAAAAGGTTTTTGGGGCGCCTGGGTGGCTCAGTCAGTTAAGGGCCTGACTCTTGATTCTGGTTCAGGTCACGATCTCAGGGTTGTGAGACTGAGCCCCAAAGTGCGGCTCCATGCTCAGCAGGAAGTCTGCTTAAGATTCTCTCTCTCCCTCTTTGCCCTCCCCCCCACTATGTGTACGTGCATGCACTCTTTCTAAAATGAAAGAAATCTTTTTAAAAAAGAATAAAAAGGTTTCAAATTATCAACATGTTCTAGTTAAAATATGCATTTCCCAGTTTTGAGACCACATATCATCCTCTTCAACATACATACACATACAAGCCCAGCAGGGCTGTAACTTGGATGGCAAAAACAAAGTCAAAAACAAAACCCAGGGGTCTCCAATTTCCTTACCCAAAAATAGATGAGTAGTTTCTTCATAAAATGTAAGATATTAAAACAATCACTTAGAACTACTTGTAGCTCTAGGAGAGGACTATCCAAGTTTCCCCGGTAGACTACACACCTCTTCAATTTTTCAACAATGGTTGGGTTGAGAGAATTTCAGGTTCAACATATGAACACTAGAGAGAGTCAAACATAAATCAACTGCATGCAAAGGTTTTATTAATATCTAATTTCCATTTACAAGTCATTCTTGATAATGTCCCACTTTATGATGTAGTTTTAGTGACAGTAACATTCAACCTCATTAAAAATTGTTAATTGGTTGAAATATGATCTCTGACAGGAAACACTTAGAGCTGCAAACGCTGCTGGGTGCTCAGTTACGAATATACTAGTCATTATGTTAGAAACCTGTGTACGTGCATGCGTGAAGGTGTACAGACACAGATAATACAGTAGAAATACATATAGATTCATCTTGGGGTTGGGTGGAAAACATCGGGAGGACATGCCACATACTGTAAGCCTAAGCTTTAAAGACCCATAATAAGCTAAGTTTTGAAAAGTAGGTACAGAAGCTGAAGAAAGCTCCAGAACATGATGTGGAAAGCAGGCCTGAATAAGAAAGAGCACGGTGGAGGATCAGGGCAGCCTGTATGGAGGCAATATACTTTAATCTGTCCACAGACACTCTGCTCTTTCTGGAATCCAACTGACAAACTACGAGAAGAGTAAAACCCCAAATGTTTTCCACTTGCCTCCATAAAATGCACAAGTCTTTACAGTGGTAAGGCCCGACATAATGCGACTCTCCCATTCTTACACTTGCCTCTCCTCCACCTGATGCTCTGAGAATACCCCCAATGTGCTGCCATTTAGGGCATTGGTGCTTCTGCAAATACCACACAGCTAACCCCTCACTTCCGTCAAGTCTTTGCTCAGCTGTCACCTTCTCTGAGAGACCTGCCCTGACCAGGCCTGTGAACTGCCATGCAAACCTTCTTGCTGTGTCGTGTTACTTTTTTTTCTAGCATACGATAACATTTCTCATTTATTATGCTGTCTTTCTCCCCCTCCAGGAGTTAAAGAACATAAGCTTCACAAAAGTAGGGATTTTAACTCTGCATTATCCACTGATGCCTCCCAAGAGTCTAGGACCATACCAAGGGTGTAGGAGGTGCTCACTAATTATGAGTAAATCAACTTTAGGCACGCAAACCTCATCAGGTATGGTTATCAGATACCCTGCCCACCTTCACCTCCCACACTCCCTACCTCAAGCCGTAATTTGCCATTATTTACGATAAAGTTACTAAACTCCTGAACATGGTATGGCTGTTCTTTACTTGATTTCTGCTCCAGTCACACTGAAAGCGTTCGTATTCATCGTATTCCTCACTCAACACAGAACTTTTAACATACTGCCCCTGTGATTTGAAATTTTTTTTTTCATTTTCCTCTCAACTAATTCCCTTCACACCTCAGCTTATCCATCAATTCCTCAAGGAACCACATTCTGCTCAGGACCTCAGAATACTGCATACCTCTCCTGCCTAGAATTTTCATCTGGGATGTGTAATCAGATCTGTCTGTATTAACTGTGTGATTAATGACTCTCACCCCAGCAGACTATCTACACTGTACATCAAAGTACATGTCAATTTTTTTTTTGGACATTTTTATTCCCAGCACCTAGTACATACCTGGCCCAAAAAAGGCACTCAATAAAAATGTGCTGAGGGAACACAACAGTGAAATGAAAGAGAAGGCTGCTCCACGGTGAGAGGCAACATGATGTATACAACTGCCTCAGCAGCAGAAACTGGTAACTGATTCTGAGGAGATACGTATTCACATTTAAATCAACCTCACTAAACTTAGGGTTCAAATGGCTCTGCCTTCCCATTACTGCATCCCTTTTGTAGAAAAAATGAGACTGACAACCAGAACAAAAGTACTTGGTAATTATCTACTTGATAATTATTCCATTTTCAACTACCAATCCATATGCAACTCAACATTAACATTAAATAAACAAAAACCAATCCTAGACATTAAAAAACTATAAAAAGTTCTATTAGGCCATATGGCCTTTTATCTCTTCCCTTCATCTTCTAGGAAAAGATCACTCTGGAAGCTTTAAGAGTATCTGTTTTTCTGTTTGCAACTTCCAAAAATATATGCCATCTTTTTATAGGATTACCATCTGTCTCATCATGCCTAAGTAAATGTTCTGAATTAGTTTTACTGCTTTTCTAATTGTAAAATTTTAAGTTTATACGTATACTTGAAAATGTGTATAAAGGTTCAAGGGAAAAGGTTTTAGTCATGAACACTTTATTCATATGAAGATAACATCTTCAAACAATTTCCCAGCCTCTTTTTTAAGGAATGATTGGAGACAGTCATGCCTGACATTAAAACACCTAATGAAAACATCCAAAATACAACATCAACTACTTAACATTCAACAAGGTCAAACAGCTTTATTATTGCCAGTTTACAAGGGAGGAAACCAGGTCTCAGAGAAATTAAAACTTGCCCAACAAAGTTAAGTAATTTGTCGCAAGGAGAGCACAGATGTGGAATCTGAACGTGGATGCTACACCAAAGCCTCATTTCTTCCCCGGTCACCGGCTGCCATGCAGTCATCCTGCTGCTAAATCAGTGGTTCCCCACTTTCTGGTCTGGGGACCTCTTCATCCTCTTACAAATTACTTAAGACAACCCAAACCTCTGTCTATGTGGGTTTTATCTACCGAAACGTACCCTGCTAGAAATTAAAACTGAGACTTTAAAATATTTCTTTTTTTTAAGACTTTATTTATTTGACACAGAGAGAGAGAGAGAGCGAGGAGAGGGAACACAAGCAGCGGGAGTGGAGAGGGAGAGGCAGGCTTCCCGCTGAGCAGGGAGCCCGATGATGCGGGGCTCCATCCCAGGACACTGGGATCATGACCTGAGCCGAAGACAGACGCTTAACAACTGAGCCACCCAGGCGCCCCTATTTATTCATTTTTCAATGACAATATACTCATTACATGTTAAACATAAATAACATTTCCTGAAAAATAAATATATTTACCCAAACAATAAAAATTCAGTGAGACAAGTGGCACGGTTTTACTTTACTGTAAATCGTTTTTCTGACTAAAGACAGCTGAACTCTCATGTTTCCATCTGCATTCAATCTGTTACAATATGTTTTTTCAGTTAAAGTGTAATGAGAAAATCCAACCTCCTACAGATATATAGCTGGGAAAGGGAGAAATATTTTCTTTAATAATCTTTTCATATAACCGTGGATATTCTTTCCTGTGATACTATACCAAAAATCAACAAGTGATAGTTTCTTAACAAGCTAGTTGCACTGGGAAATCTGAAATCCTTTCGGGAACTTCTTTACTCTATTACATTGAAATCTATTGGTCTAGGGGCGCCTGGGTGGCTCAGACGGTTAAGCAGCTGCCTTCGGCTCAGGTCATGATCCCAGGGTCCTGGGATCGAGCCCCGCATCAGGCTCCCTGCTCAGCGGGGAGCCTGCTTCTCCCTCTCCCTCTGCCTGCTGCTTCCCCTGCTTGTACACTCTCTCTCTGTCAAAAATAAATAAAATCTTTAAAAAAAAAAAAGAAATCTATTGGTCTAAGTTTGCATTTTGAATCAATCTTCTAGGTATGTATAATTTTAAAACATCATGTATTAGTGATTTCATTACACAATATCAAAAAATCCCATTTGTTAACATCACCACTGACTGATCCCATCAGGAAAGTCTAAGCACTGGGAGGCAGTAAACTAACAGTGGGAGACACAAATTTTCCACAATTCTAACTTTTGCTTGAAAGCCTGGATTTATCATTGACACCAACGCTGTCAGTGAATTTATGAGATGGTATCTACTGAAAACCAGAAGCTGAAAAACCATAGTTTGTCAATGGTTCTTTTATTTGTTAAATTTATTTTTTTTTTAAAGTAAGTTCTTTGCCCAATGTGGGGCTTGAACTCAAGGCCCCAAGATCAAGAGTTGCATGCTCTACCGACTGAGCCAGCCAGGCGCCCCTGTCAACAGTTCTTTGAGGTAAAAGTGGTGTTTCATGAAGAGTAGCTACATTTCAGCATCTCCAACAATAGCACAAGCGCTTCCCCTGAGACACCCTTCTTCATTAGGCTGTGGTAGAAAGCATGCTCTAAACATTTGAATTTCATCACAAGGATTTTTGAAAAGATGTGTACTCAGGGTCAAGCTTTAATAAATGTAACAATTTTAACAGCTTCCTCAGTGACATTCTTTTTTATTTTTAATTTTTTTAAATTTATTCATGAGAGTCAGAGAGAGAGAGAGAGAGAGGCAGAGGAGAAAGCAGGCTCCTCACTGAGCAGGGGGCCTGATGCAGGGCTTGATCCCAGGATCCTGGGATCATGACCTGAGCCAAAGGGCAGATGCTTAACCATCTGAGCCACTCAGGTGCCCCCAGTGACATTCTTAACATAACTGTGATTTTCTTTTTACTACAAGTGCTTAGAGGTGAAGAAGAGGAGACTGCTATGAAAGTTCAAACCATCACAGCTGGTGCCATGGCCGTGGCCATGGGAGGGCACCACCAATTTTATCCGCCATTGCTTCTGTACCCTCAAAGAATGGGCAAATTACATTTTAGCCTCATTATCAAAGGGGATCCACAGACCATATTTAGAACTACCAGCTTAAACTATCTGTGAAGACAGTTTAAAAGAACAAAGAGAAAGACTTTAAGGCAAAAAAGACATCCACATAAGTTAGCAAGCTAAGGAGTTTCACTATTGTCTCTCTACCCTAAAGATTGCCAGTTTCTTAGCAAGCCACGGTTCATGCCGTTCCATTTCAGTTCCCTAGATTCTATTCCATTGTTCTGAATCTGCCAGTACACTACTTGCCATTAACTTTATAAAAAAGGAAAAATAAAGAACAGATAATAAAATCCTTCCAGAAAGGGAGGAGAGAGGAGGGAAAGTAGATGATATAATACCAAAAAAAATAAGGGCAATGGCCAATATTACATGAAATATGACAGAATTTAGGTCCCAATGTTTGTTATGCCAATAAATATGACTGGGATAAACTCAACTATTAGAAAAAAGATTTTCAGGTCTGGTTTTAAAAATCCCGTCATATATGAAACACACTAAAACCAATGGTCTCAGAATACTTCAAAACACCATAAAATCTCTACTAGCCACTATCGAACTATCTTTTTCTTCAGCATTCCTGTGATAATCCTATTCTATCTAGTGAATCATATTTACTTGAATTCTACTTGAGATCGGGAATGTTATCAGTCTTTGTCGCTGGTTATATCCCCATTACATAAAATATGTCCTGGGTATGACTGATGCTCATCCAAACTTTTCTGAATTTAAATTCACTGCATGTTTTAAGCATGCAAACAAATAAATATTTTTTTAAGTTCTTCCTACAAAAATAATTGATTTGCAAACACTAAATAAATGCAAATGGCTAAAAAAATTTTCTGTGGAATTAAGTGTAAACAAAACCAAAGTCTATGAAAACAGTACTTTAAAAAAAAAATGTAGGCCTTTGTACAAAGATTGCTTTGTATTAACTTCTTTGTATTAACTTCTACTTTAAAGAGTGCCAAATTGGAAATCATATATAAATTATTATTTAAGGACAGACTTCACATAATTCAGACTGATAGAATTCAGTCAATAGATATTTAAAGAAAAGACACTGGTCCTACATATGTTAATTAATGAAAGAGTGCATATTTACTTGTTTCAATTAAAAATGAAATGTTTAAAAATACACGAGTCCATACTTAAGTGAAGTTTTTCAATAACTACAAACACCAACCTTAATTGCTTCAGGAAAAATCCTCTAACAGAAATGAATGAAAAAAGTAGTATGATTACTTAACAAGAAAGCTACTGTAAACAATAACAAGATAGTGATACATTTAAGAAAAATGGTCATACAAATAAAAAAGGGCACATTACATAAGGTATAATCCACAAAGAAAATAAAAATGGCAAAAATCTTTACACGCAGGGATGCCTGGATGGCACAGTCTTAGGTTAAGCGTCCAATTCTTGGTTTTGGCTGAGGTCATGATCTCAGGGTCATGAGATTGAGCCGCCCCGAGACAGGCTCCACACACTAAGCGCAGAGTCCCTTGAAATTCTTTCTTTCTCTCCCTCTGCCTCTCCCACTCATGCTCTCTCCCTCTCTTTCTCTCTCTAAAATAAAATCTTTAAAAAAAAAAAAATCTTTACACATAAATGGAACATTAAAGTATCTCTTTCAGCCCAAGAAAATAAATGAAAATGAAAAATATAGCAGATTTAAATTACATAATTACTTTATCTATTAATACATGGATTCTGTACTCTAAAAAGTGAAGATACATCTGCTTTTCAAGACTCATGGTATAGTTACCAACGTGACAATATATTAGGCCACAATGAAAATATCAGTAAATCAAAAAATCAAAATATCTCATTAGGGGCACCTGGGTGGCTCAGTCGGTTAGGCGTCAGACTCTTCATTCCAGCTTAGGTTCTGATCTCAGGATGATGAGACTGAGCCCCACATTGGGCTCCACTGGGTGAGGAGCCTGCTTGGGATTCTCTCTCTCTCCCCCTGTCCCCTCCCCCACTTCTAAAAAAAAAAAAAAAGAAATATCTCCTCAAATGGCCACAAGACAATAAAAACTGAGAAGGAAAACAGAAAAGTAAAAATTACCAAACATCCTCTTGAATCAAAGAGGAAATCTCAAAGAGAACAAAAATGGTATACTCTTTATAAACTAACATAATGGAAATGCGACCAATCAAAAACTATGCGATTCTCCAAGACCCTGTAAGTGTGCTCCCAGAAAACTTCAAAACCTTAAAGGTTTACAAAACTAAACAGTAAGGAATTTAAACATAAATAAATAAAAATAAACAGTAAGGAATTAAAAGAAACTAAGTATGCATTCAATTCCAGAAGTCAGCAATGAGAACCCCCCCAAAAAAGGTGAAAACACAAATTAACGAATCAGAAAATAAAAAAAGAGCAGTAGTAAGCATTATTAAGAGTTGATTCTTTGGGGCGCCTGGGTGGCTCAGTTGGTTAAGCGACTGCCTTCGGCTCAGGTCATGATCCTGGGAGTCCCGGGATCGAGTCCCACATCGGGCTTCCTGCTCAGCAGGGAGTCTGCTTCTCCCTCTGACCCTCTTCCCTCTCGTGCTTTCTATCTCTCATTCTCTCTCTCTCTCAAATAAATAAATAAAATCTTTAAAAAAAAAAAAAAAGAGTTGATTCTTTGGTCAAACCACAAAAAACTTAATTGATGAACAAATGGCTGTCATAATCAAGAAAAAAGGAAAACCGTATTTATATGAATTAGAAATGAAGTAACTATAGATCCACAAGAAATCAAAATATGTAAGGTACTCTGAAACTCAATAAAAACTTGAAATTTAGATGAAATGGGTAATTTTATGGCAAAAATATATTACCAAAATTTGCCTCATAAGAGGCAGGAATCCAAAAGAGACTAAAAGTTGTCAAAGAACTTGGGAAAGTTCTCAAAGAACTACCATGGCCCTCTCTTCCTTCAGGGAGAAAAAGGGACAAGTCACTAAAAACATGAAATACAATACTCACTCAACTACTTCAGGGCATAGAAAAAGAAACCTCCCAAATTTATTTCTGAAGCCAAAGAACATTGATACCACCAGTGGACAAAGACAACACATTAAAAACAAAACAACAAAACCCCCACTGATCTTACTAATACTGAAATACAAATCTTAAATATCAGTAAACACCAGAGTGGTGAGGGGAAAACAATTCAACTAGGTAAGGGTACATCCCAGGATTGCCAGCAGAGCTGATTATTTGTAAGTTTATTATAATTTACCATAGAGCAAAGGGAGCAAAATCATATGATCACAGCTATAAATGACAAAAAAGAAATCAGAAAAAAATTAATAACATCAATCCTAACCCTAACCCCCTCAAAAAACTTTGCAAAATAGAAGTAGATGGACATTTCACATGCGATATATAACAAAATTAAGAACCATATGAATAATAAAGAAATGTTGAAAGCCAGCAACAAAGATGCCAATCAAGTATTAATTAGCATTATTTTCAACATAGTAGCTAATTAATTAGACAAGAGTAAGAAGTAAGTATAAATATTGGAAAGAGGGAGACAAACTGTCATTATTTACAGATGACATGAGGGAGTACCTAGAATACAACAGATGCAGCTGAACAACTATTAGGGGAAAAACAAAACAAAACAAAAAACAAAATTCACTCTAGTGACTGCTTACAAAATTTATATGTAAAAATCACTAGTAATTATTTTTTTAAAAGCTGGTAGGCAAATAAAAGACTAGATTCAATTTATAATAGTTTCAAAAAAGGTGAAATAATTTTTTTTAAAGACTTTATTTATTTGAACGGGCGGGGGTGGAGAGAGCACAAGCAGGGGGAGCGGCAGGCAGAAGGAGAAGCAAGCTTCCCGCTGAGCAAGGAGCCCCAACTGGTGCTTGATCCCAGGACCCTGGGATCATGACCTGAGTCAAAGGCAGATGCTTAACGGACTGAGCGACCCAGGTGCCCCAGATGAAATTAATCTTTATAAAATGTCCAGAACTATATGAAAAACTTTAAAACTCCTCAGAAGAGTTAAATAACAGATTTAAATATATAAAAAGACACATCTTTTTTTTTTTTAAGATTTTATTTATTTGACAGAGAGAGACACAGTGAGAGAGGGAACACAGGCAGGGGGAGTGGGAGAGGGAGAAGCAGGCTTCCCACGGAGCAGGGAGCCCAATGCGGGGCTCGATCCCAGGACCCTGGGACCATGACCTGAGCCGAAGGCAGACGCTTAACGACTGAGCCACCCAGGCGCCCCAAGACACATCTTATTCTTGATAAAACAATTAAATCCTGTCAAAACATTACTCAAGATCTCAAGAAAATATCAATGATATTGGCAAGAAACCAGATAAAATGATATTGAAATTAACTTGGACATCTAAACAAGGAAAAGAGTAAGAAAAAACCTAAAGGACAACTGAGGGAGAATGAGCTGCACAGGATATTAAAACATGTAGCTTAAAACTGGAGGGGAAAAAAAAGACGGGTTATTCAAGAAATGATGATGAGCGGGTTGGATAACCATTTGGGAGTGGTGGAGAAAGCAAAGCTTTTACTTTCTTATATAAAAATACTGGGCAGAAGGATCAAATATGCAAACATAAAAAAATAAAAGGAGAAAAATCTTTAAAAAATCTTCACACTGCAGAAAGCTTTTCTATACATAACATAAAACCGTGAAGCCACAGAGGAAAAGAATGACAATCTAACAATGCAAAATTTATAAATTTCTGGATAGCCAAAAGAATGGCATAACTAAAGCCAAAAGATAAACTGGAGAAAACTGCACAAACACATGACAAAGGATTAATTTCTATCAACACAGACCGTGCTCTTAGAAATCAGTATGAGAAAGGCACACAATCCTATAAGCAAATGGGCACAATATACAAAAGAACAGTTCACACAGAAAGAATAACGGAAGAAGAGAAAGAAGAAAGAAAGATAAGAAAACAGGAGAAACCAAGCAAGCGAGAGAGGGAGAGAACAAATTCAAGTAGCCAATCATCACCCTCAAAGATTTTCAATTCACTCATAACAAAGAAATTAAAAGGAATCCAGGGTGCCGGGAACTGTTCTATAGCTTGATGGTGGTAGTAGTGACATGACTGAATATATTTGTTAAAACTCAACAGACTGTACACTATAAAGGCTGACTTTCACTGCAGGTATATTCTAAAGATTTGTATTTATTTACTTGAGAGCACGCGCAGGCACGACACCCGCGGGGAGTGGGGAGAGCAGGGGGAGAGGGACAGGCCGACTCCACACTGAGCGCGAGCCCAACACAAAACTCAGTTTCATGACCCTGAGATCATGACCTGAGCCGAAATCAGGGAGTCAGATGCTTAACTGACTGAGCCACCCAGGCGCCCCTCACTGTAGGGTATATTCTATCTCAACTTTAAAAATGCACTAAAAGGCGCCTGGGTGGCTCAGTTGGTTAAACAACTGCCTTCAGCTCAGGTCATGATCCTGGAATCCCGGGATCGACTCCCACATCGGGCTCCCCGCTCAGCAGGGAGTCTGCTTCTCCCTCTGACCCTCTTCCCTCCCATGCTTTCTATCTCTCATTCTCTCTCTCTCTCAAATAAATAAAATCTTTAAAAAAAAAATGCACTAAAAAAGGAAAACAAAACGAAAGTATCTCTCACCTATGAGTTTGTAAAAGTTAAATCAATTAACAATGCTGGCAAGGGTATGAAAAACTGAGCACTCATAACTCACTGCTGAAGTATAAACTGGTAAAATTTGTGGAGAATTATTTGAAAATATTTATCAAAATTTTAAATTTACATATGCTTTAACGAAGTAATTATGCGATCAGGAATTTGTATTTTGGATATATACTCATGCGTATGGAAAATTATGTTCCCTACGGCATTAAAAATTTTTAAAGCTACTATTATGTGATCATTTACCTAGTACTGGTACATACAGACCACGCATTAGCCTAATACATGCCAGGCTTTGGTTTAAGCCTTCTGAATATACTGCATCTCATTTAATCCTTAGAACCCTGTGGGTTCAGTACTGCGCAGAAAGCAGTCTAACACAGTGGGAAGCACTCTGGAACCACCAAGCATGAGTTCATGTATTTCCTGGGTCCACAATTTAACAGTTGTGTGATCTTCAAAATAACGGTACCTACCACTCAGGTCAGTTGTGAGGTTTAAATGTGTTAATATATGTGGTGTCCTCACAACATCACAGTGTAGCATGTATTAGGCTGTATGTGTTTGCAGCTAATAGTGGTAGTGAAAACAGTAATATTCCCACTGTATAGATGGGAAAGCTGAGGCAGAGATTAAGGGTGTGCTTAAGATCAAAGAACTGATTCTACAGAATGAGCCCACTTACTCACTACACAGACATTTACTGAATAGTCTATTTTGGCAAAAATGCGGAGTTAACCTAAATATCAGGAAACAAGAATAATATACAACAAAAATCAGTGGACAAGTTTAATAAATTATAATCCACCAATATAATGGGAATATTATGCAGATAAAGAGATTCAAATACATTGTCGGTAAAGGGCAAGCTACAAAACAAAATGCAAGCACGATCCCATTTGTATACGTATTTATATACCTACACATATATAGTAAACGTCTCAAAGAATATCCATTATCGATGATTGCAACTCTAGTGACTAGGGCAAGGAGTCAGGAACCCCAACAGCCTGCTATTTTCTATACAAGTATTGTCTGCTTTTTGAACTGCGCCTTACGCCATGTTACTTTTACAAAAAGACCTATATCAGTACCTGTTTGTGCTGACCAAAAGAAATCCACAGAGGATTTTTGGCTTTTATGGCAAAGGCAAAAGACAGAAACAGCATTCAGTGTTTGTCTGGCAGTGAGCAGGGTGGGAGGCCGCACTCACTCAAACAGCGAGCGCGGCGCCCCCCAGCGCCTTCCCCGGGAACTGCACTCAGCATCTCAGCATCCGGCCCCCAGAGCTTTGAACTGTGTCTGTGAGCATGCGTGCTTTCTCTTGGTTTGTTCTGTGCATCCGTAGGCAAGATGTGTTTTAAGGTATCAGAAAAGCCTAAAATAGGTTATTTTGGGGAGTCTGGAAATACTCAAAACATTTCCCATATAAATTAATGATAACTGCTTCTTCACTTTACATACCATTTTGGCTCATAAAAGGTTTCACAGGAACACCCGGCTTTCCGATAGTGGGGGAATCCTGTGTTAGATCTTCCTGTAACCCGTGAGCACATTTCACTTTACTACAAAACCACCACCCCACCGCACCCTGAGGAAAGAAAACAGGCAGTCTAGGTAAAACATATCTTTGTGTGTTTCAGTCACCTCTTATCCAGAAAAGCAGGACTCTGATACCCTCAGGGTCAAAGGTCTCAAGAAGTTTTCCTAAATCCGTCTCTCCCTAAACCTTCTCCAACTGTTCCCAATTCTCCCTCGCATCGTCTCAGGATGATGAGTGCGCCCCATCTCAGGATGCAAACTTTTCTCCTTCGTGCCCTGTGCCATTCCAGGCACTTCACTCTCATACTTCAGTCTCCTGCTTCCCTGTTCACAAGGGGGACTCTTCTGGTGGCTCTGTTCCTTATGTGCACCAGGAATGAACACCTTATCCAACCCAAATCCCTGACCTCGCCAACCTGGGCTCCCTAGGGTTTGCCCCATATAGCAAGTGCTTCTCATCATTCACTATGATTTCTCTAGGTTTCCTTAACCACTCTGTGGCCCCCTCTCCTGCCTTATTTATCATTCCAGGTGACATCCTTGTCCTGACACTGGTAAGACACTGTACTTCCTTGAAAAGTAGGAGATGCTTCCAGCCCTGCACAGAGATGAAAAAGACCTTACCCTCAAGGACCTTAGATTCCAGTACAGACTATAAGCAAGCAGACATTTCCAGAAGACTGAGGGAAGGGCTGCAAAGGCACAGAGTTTGGATGCTATCCCCAGAGGAGAGATACCCAGGAGGAAGAAGGAGGGGTCCTGCCACCACTGTTACTACCTCTGCCCCCCATGCGACTTCTATTACCAACACCAGCACAACCAGTGCCCATTGAGAGGTGACTACATCCTGAAAAATGTACATTAATCTTAATCCTCGTAAGAACGCTACTGGAAGGTACTATCTTTATATCTTTATCTCCATTTAATAGAAGAGGAAGCTAAACCTTAGAAAGCTTATCAATCTGGGACACCTGGGGGCTCAGCCGGTTAAGTGTCTGACTCTTGGTTTCGGCTCAGATCATGATCTCAGGGTCCTGAGTTCGAGCCCCACATCAGGCTCTGTGCTCAGGGCAGAGTCGGCTTGAGATCCTTTCGCTCTCCCTCTCCCCTTCCCCAATCAAGTGCATGCTCTTTCTCTTTCTCTCTCTAAAATAAATAAATAAATAAAATCTTTTTTTAAAAAAAAAGGAAAGAAAGTTTAACAGTCTGCCCAAAGTCACAAGGGAAGGGGCCAAGTAACAGACACAAGTGCTGACCCGTGGTGCATGATCTAGAAACTACCACCTTTTCCGACTGTATTAGAATGGGAAAGCAGAGCCTAGTGACTAAGATCACAGATCCTAGAACCACGCTACCTGAGTTCAAATCACAGCCAGCATTTCCTAATGACTGTGCACATCCATGCCTCAGTTTTGTCATCTAAAAATAGACATCAAACAAGTATCTGCCCAGGGGAACTCACTTCTGGCACGGTGGCCTGAGAAGGCTGATAAATCCCCTCTGCAAAAGGCAACCATAAAGTTGGGTCAAACTGTAGAAAGCAACCATTTCAGCACTTTGGAGATAAACTTAACAGCACGCAAGAACTGAGGAACTTGGGCGCCTGGGTGGCTCAGTCGTTAGGCGTCTGCCTTCGGCTCGGGTCATGATCCCAGGATCCTGGGATCGAGCCCCACATCGGGCTCCCTGCTCCGCGGGAAGCCCGCTTCTCCCTCTCCCACTCCCCCTGCTTGTGTTCCCTCTCTCGCTGTCTCTCTCTCTGTCAAACAAATAAATAAATAAATCTTAAAAAAAAAAAAGAACTGAGGAACTTATTCGTGAAAACCACTCAACTTTAGGACTTCATTAAAATTACAAACTTTATGCTCCAAAACACGTCAAGAGAGAGCAAGTCACAGACTAGGAAAAAATATTTGTATATCACATATCTGATATAACACCTTTAAGCAGAACAAATAAAAACTCTTACAACTGAATTAAGACAACATAATTTTTTTAAATGGGCAAAGGACATGGGTAGATCTTTTACCAAAGACGACAGAATGCGTGCAAATGGCTAACAAGCACATGAAAAGGTGCTTAATGTTACTGGTCATTAAGAAAATATAAATTAGGGGCACCTGGGTGTCTCAGTCATTAAGCGCCTGCCTTTGGCTAAGGTCATGATCCCAGGGTCCTAGGATCGAGCCCCGCATGGGGCTCCCTGCTCAGCAGGAAGCCTGCTTCTCCCTCTCCCACTTCCCCCTGCTTGTGTTCCCTCTCTCGCTGTATCTCTTTGCCAAATAAATAAATAAAATCTTTAAAAAAAAAAGAAAATATAAATTAAAGCCACAATGATACACCACTACACACCCATCTGAATGACCAGACCCAGTGTTAACAAGTACGTAGAGAAACTAGAACCTTCCTATGTTGCCGGTGGGAATGCAGAACAGCCTGACTTTTAAACATTTCTCTGCTATCCTTACTGTGAGAAAAATGTTAAAATGCGTGGCTAAATATATAGAACAAAAAGATTTAAGATAGAGCAGGTACACTTTAGACTCCTAGAACTCAGTGCATATCAGTTCATATGGATCATCTACTTTCTTTTTCCTACAGCTGTAGAGTACTTGTATATTGACTTTTTTTGTGGCACCTTGAGGAAGTTTCTCATTTTATTTTAGTTGACTTTGTCAGTCTTCTTTTATTGTTTGCTCCTTTTGTTGTCTTAAGAAATCCTGCCGATACTGAAGTCACATACTCTTCCATATTTCCTATAAAACTATTGAAGTTTTTCTTCTCACGTGTAAGTCCTTGATTAACCTAGTATTGATTTATAGAAGGTAAGGATTAATTTACATTCTTCCACATGGACAACCAACTGGCTCAACACATTCACGAAAAAAAATACTGACCCTGAGGCTCCTGGGTGGCTCAGTCGGTTAAGCCTCCAACTCTTCGTTTGGTTTCAGTTCAGGTCATGATCTCATGGGCCAGAAGAACTATGGGCCAGAAGATCTAGTCCTACATGAGGCTCTCCAGCTCAGTGGGGAGCCTGCTTGAAAGATTCTTGCCCTCTGCCCCTCCCCTGACTCATGGGAGCACTCTCCTCTCCCTCTCCCCAGTCTCTAAAATAAATAAATAAATCTAAAAAAAATACTGACCCTGATAAGAATCAAAGAAACGAAATTAAAATAGAAATGACTTTTCACAACTCAAATTAGCAAAGATTTTTCTGAATGATGATATTCATTACTTGAAAATGTCTTAATATAGTTGTTAAAAAAAAAGCTTAGTTCTATGCAACTGTTCACAAAACTTGGTTCTATGCAACTCTTAAAAAAATATTCATACTCTCTGACCCAATAATGCTGTTTTTAATAACTCTTAAAGAAATAACATGAAACCAAAGCATAACAATGTCCCCTACATTATTACATATGATAAAAAATAGATTTTAAGAATCAGAAACATTCTAATTTCCAACAGTCTGAGAATTGTAAACAAAATTCTAGAACATCTACACAATGGAACTTTAGGGAACCACTAAAATTGATATTTATACAGGGTTATAAATAACATGAGGGAAAAGTTCATATTGTTCATTTGTTAAGTGCAAAAACACAGGAAACAAAATTATATGTACAGTGTGGTCTTGATTATGTAGAAAGAATAGGGAGGCACACCAGACCAGAAAGAAATACAGCAGAACTGCCATCTGGACCACAGAATGCTCTGTAAATACTGTTTTCAATACTTTATTTTCTAAATATTCTATAAATATGGAGTTTTTATAAGAAAAAGGTCTGTGAGTTTGTTTGTTAAGTTACTTTTCTAAAGGGAATGGCTGAGTAAATCCCTCAAGTTAAAGCAAAATACAAGGCCTTTTCTTGGCTTTCAGTTTTACCACGACTGAACAAAAATATATATCAATAGATAAGGACATTGTATTTTTTTTAATGAGAACCGAGGCAGCCTTCTCTTTCTCTTCAACCCACCCAAAACAAGTTTTTGCCACTGTGACATTTAATTTTGATTTATGTATATATAGTCAGGTCTGACCTGAAATATTCAGTCTGAGTATTATATCAATACAGAGTTAATTAATATAGACTTAATATATAAATATCAACTCTAAAATAAACTCGCCAGTTTTTCAGTGATCCTCTTAAGTCCTTACTCAGTTTACATTCCACACTCAATCATAATCATTCCCTAGCATGTACCCTCAATTCCCTTTCCCCCTTTACTCTGAAACACTCTCTTGGCAAAGCGACAACATTGCTTCAATCCACTCTGCCCACGCCATGCCTGCACCCTTACCGGAAAATGTGGCTGGAGAAACACATAACCACTCTGCCTGGTCTCACTTAACGTCATGACCGTGAACCTCTGCTGGAACCTTAATGCTCCCTGACCCATTCAGTCTCTCCCCTTGCTTGTCAACCAACCCACATCTTTCTTTGCACCTGTTAACACTTGCTCCCCCATCTTTAATCTCAGCTGATGGCCCGGCTCCCTATTCCACTGAGATAATTAGGACATGAGAAGAAAATTTCGGACAAAACCATCCTGTTACTTTACCGATCCACGCACCTCTCTAAAGGCCCTCCCATCCCAACAAGTTCCCCCTGTACTGGATCGCTCCTAAAAACATCATTTCTCATATAGACAAACTTGCCTTTATCCTGTCTTCCCCGCCAACTATGGTTCCAGCTCTTTAATCCCCTTCGCAACAAAACACCTTGGGAAAAGCATCCATACCAGAGGCCTACGAACCCTTTTCTCCCGTTTTCCCTCCACCCACACCAGAGACCCTCTCTATCCCATCAAACAGAAACTGCTCTGGTCAAGGTCACCAGTGATGTCCCCACTGCAGATCCAGCATCAGTGCTCAGTTCTTACCCGAGATGCTCTGTCCACAGCACCTGACACGGCTGCTCCGTCATTCTCAGACTACTGTGCCTCCAATCTCTTCACGCTGGATACCCCAGCACTCACGTTGCGTCACTCTTTCTCCATCTACACTCACGCCCCAGGGACTTCACTCACTCTCACGCCTGAAATAGCACTGATGTGTCCTCCACTCCCAAATCCACATCTTTAATTAGCCTAGTTTCAGTCAACTCCCTTCTTGACACCGCCATTCACTGTCTTAGGGATATCCGAGACTGCACATGTTCAAAACTAAACCCTGGATCTTTCCCATCCCAGCCCCACACCTACTCTACTCGCAGCCTTTCCCACTTCGGTCTATGGTTACTCCATTCTTCCAACTGTTCAGATCAATACCTCCACAATCACCCGTGGTTCCCCTTTCTCTCACTTACCACATCCAGGGTCATGGCTCAACTACTTTCAAAGTAGATGCAGAATCCAATCACTTGCTGCCACCACTGCCCCACGCTACTGTGCTTGCTATCTTGGCCACGTTACTTAACTGCCTCCTAATTTGTCTCCTCGCTTTCTCCTCCGGCCCCTACGTTCTCTCCTCAACACGGACTGTGTTCGGGGAACTGGCACAAATGCTCACAGTGCCCTGAGTAATGAAGTCCTTTACCTCTGACCCAGGAGCCTCATGTCTTCTGGCAGCAACCAGGAAACTGCCAGGCCTAGGCGACAGCTTGAGCAGAGGGTGTGACCTCCTACTCCTCCCAGTTCTTGACAACTACATCCAAATAAAAATAAATGGAAAATAGTCAATGTAATAGAATCACTTTGACTTCTTTTAGGGCCTTCAGATCTTACACAATAAGCTTTATTTTTAAAAAAGTAGTGTGAGGGGCACCTGGGTGGCTCAGTCGTTAAGCGTCTGCCTTCGGCTCAGGTCATGATCCCAGGGTCCTGGGATCAAACCCCACATCAGGCTCCTGGCTCAGCAGGGAGCCTGCTTCTCCCTCTCCCTCTGCCTCTCGCCTTCCTCATGCTCTCTCCCTCTCTCTGTATCTCTGTCTCAAATGAATAAATAAAATCTTTAAAAAAAAAAAAAAAAGAATAAATTTAGGGGCACCGGAGTGGTTCAGTTGGTTAAACATCTGCCTTCGGCTCAGACCATGATCCCGGGGTCCTGGGATCGAGTCCCGCATCGGGCTCCCTGCTCAGCGGGGAGTCTGCTTCCCCCTCTCCCTCCCCCCCCACCCCCCGCCCAAGTTCTCGCTCTCTCTAATAAATAAATAAGTAAAATCTTAAAAAAAAGAATAAATTTATAATTACAGAAAAAGCCCTAATAAATTTTCAACAGATTCTCTCCCACTCTGTAGGCTACTGACACAAAAATATAGGGTAGCACTAGTTTGCTGTGTGACACTAAGTGAATCTCTCCTTGGTGAGTCTGTTTCCCACATAAAATAAAGAGGCTGATCTCTAAAGCATGTCCAATTCTGAAAGAATCCGATTCAGGGGAAATAAAAATATGCAGACTTAGAAATTTAACAGGCAGAGAACAAAATTTTACATGAGCATTTCTAAGCATCTTTTTAACTGTGTTCAATACATCTCAACATATTAAGTTAAATATGAAAATGTTCACAAATCCAATTATTTAAAATGTTAAGGGAGCTGGCTTAAATAAGAATTGATTAATGAAATAAATTCACTCAATTTTTTAATTCAGACTTTAACATTTAAAAATTTAAAAAGTAGGGTGCCTGGGTGGCTCAGTTGGTTAAGCGACTGCCTTCGGCTCAGGTCATGATCCTGGAGTCCCGGGATCGAGTCCCGCATCGGGCTCCCTGCTCAGCGGGGAGTCTGCTTCTCCCTCTGACCCTCTTCCCTCTCGTGCTATCTCTCATTCTCTCTCTCAAATAAATAAATTCTTTAAAAAAAAATAAAAATAAAAATTTAAAAAGTAGATTTAGAAAGTAGAACACTTGGGGTGACTAGCTGGCTCAGTCGGTGGAGCATGCAACTCTTGATCTTAGGTCGTGAGGTCAAGCCCCACACTGGGTGTAGACGTTACTTAAAAAATAAAATATTTAAAGAAAAAAAGGGTAGCACATCTATACACCAGTACATCACTATCTATGAGGTGTATACATATTAAATGCTTAATGTATACATTTTTATACCTGTCTAGACACTTACCAATGTACTACATCAGCAAGTTCCCTAAACAATTTCACCGCTTTCACTGCCCATGACAAACTATAGCCTCACTGGTTAAAGTACCCAGTAGATAAGACCCTTAGAGAATTTTTTTTACAACCTAGTAACAATTAAGTAAGACCCAAAGATCTATGTTTGTTGCTTTTCTTTTTATTCTGGCTTTAAAAGTTTCAGGAAAAACTAAAAAAAATTAAGATACTGATCCACAAGGTCCAACATCTGAAGAAGAGCTCCAGTCAAGAAAAGAAAATGAAAGGGAAGAAATTACAAAGCAAACTCTGAAAATTTTCCTGTAACTGAACAACATAAGCTTACAGACTGAAAGGATCCATGGAATGCTCAGTGCAAAGAAGAAAAATAAGCAGGCACACCATGATGAAATTCTTAGGAGATAATAAAACAAAACTAAAAGCCTCCCCAAAAAAGAGGGGGAAAGAAAGACATACAAATGACTGGGAAACAGACAGCAACTAACTTAGTAATGCTGGAAGTTGGTGGTGCAACATCTTCAAATTTCTAAGAGAAAGCCACCACTTCTGGTAAATGGACTGTGAGGAAAGTGACAGGTGTCACTTCGGGGTCAAATATTTCAGTGCCCGTGTATGGCCCGTCAGCTCTCCCTTGCACCTGCTGTGGTAGCCCAGAGCCATGGGGTGATATGACGGGGAACTTCAGGGGAAAGCACACTGCATCCAGGGGAAGACACAAGAAGAGCCCCAGGCCCAGCGCAGACTTGGGGAAAGCAAGAAATAACCTCTATTTACACACTGAAATTTATCTGTCACTGCAACATCACCTCTTCCATCCTGACTAAAACAATAACTTAGGGGCGCCTGGGTGGCTCAGTCATTAAGCATCTGCCTTCGGCTCAGGTCATGATCCCAGGGTCCTGGGACTGAGCCCCACATCGGGCTCCTTGCTCAGCAGGGAGCCTGCTTCTCCCTCTGCCTGCCATTCCTCTAGCTTGTGTGTGCACGCGTGCTCTCTGTGACAGATAATACAACCTTTAAAAAAATAAATAAAACAATAACCTAGAATACTATACACAGCCAGACTGTAAATTAGATATTTGGAATATATATGTTTTCTGACAAGGTCTAAACAAAACAAAACAAAAAACACAACAACCCCACCACCTTTCTCAGGAAGTTACTAGGAGAATGAGCTCCACTAAATCAAGGAAGTAAAGTTAGAAACAGAATACATGTAACCTCACTTAGGAAAGAGAAAAGAATCTCTAGGCTAGGGGTGGCTGGGTGGCTCAGTTGTTAAGCGTCTGCCTTCGGATCGGGTCGTGGTCCTAGGGTTCTGGGATTGAGCCCCGTGTCAGGCTCCCTGTTCGGCAGGAAGCCTGCTTGTGTTCCCTCTCTCACTGTGCCTCTCTCTGTCAGATAAACAAAATCTTTAAAAAAGAAAGAAAAAAAAAGAATCTCTAGGTTAATATTATAGCTCCTGCTGTTTGGCCTGTTTGAGATACTGTCCCTGCTGCTTATGGCTCTTCCCAAACACAAGTCACCCTCCAAGAGCCAGCTCAACTGTGACCTCCTCCATGAAGACACAAATCGAAATTCCCCACCTCCCAGGAGTAAATGAAAACATCCTGCATCCACAAGAAGAGTTGCACACATCAGACTCCACTCTAAAATCTGCTAGTACTGTGGTATATGACTTTGGGCCGATTACTTAACCACCCTTAGTCTCACTTTCCCCATTATCTATGTAAGGATGAAGCTGGTCAATAATCAGAAGCTTCCTTCTAATTCTAAAATGCAGTAATTCTCTAAACGCACAAAACTACTAAAATCCTAAAATAATTCTATGTGTGTTACATGTTTACATATTCCAACAGTCTGTGACATTTGGTAATAATAATATTCCCTAAGTATATTTTTTTCACTTTTTCAAAAGCAATTACCAACAGATAAAAATGACTATTGTCATAGGGATGATATTTCCTTTAAAACCAAAATTAAGCTCTAATGAGAAAGATCTCATTACTATAAACACCAAAACAAAATTCACAAAAGGAAAATCATACAAAGTTAACAGCATACAAGTGAGAATTCATCTTACTTTACTGGTGTATTAACCCTGTTGCTTCAACCATCCAGTGTTACTGGGGTACTCAAAATAACACCTATCACTATAAGAACAACCATTAGCAGCTCCAAATAATAGGCTATCTAGAGCACGTGAATACACCTTTTCTAAATCGTTCTAAAGAATAACATCTCAAATTCTTAAAATTGTTTTTGATGAACATCTTTCCCACTGGGAGCCATATATTCCTCTGTTCTCTTAAAAGGGAAACCTTAAACACAAACGTGTATATCAAATATAATCTCATGCTGTCACTGAAGTGCTATATATAGATAGATGCCTCTTGAGACGACCACATTTACCTGTTGGAAAACTTCAGGATGGCATAGTGACATCTTCAGGTTCACTGACGCTCAGATAATGGTTTGTGTCCCAGGCCTTCAGAGATCCGCCGTCTTCTCTTTCTTTCTTCTCTATTACTCAACAGTCTGCTCCCAAGGACAATGAGACAGCCACTGCTCCCCAAACATAGTTGCCTCCAAGTGTGATGCCCTTTTAATAATTTTAAGAAAACATTTCAGTGTGATGGCTGTTAACAGTGATTAAAAATATATATATTACAACAGTATGAAAACAAGAGCCTGGAGCTTTGCAGAAGCCCAAGTGCAGTACCTTTTTTCTTCTACATCTCCCACCAACTGACTGCAGTGACCCAGTGCCAAGCAACTCAATAGCTGCTCACATCTGTAACCCTCACGATCCTAGTAGCTGGCACCATTAATACTTCTGTGAGCTCCCACTGTCTTTCCTCTTTTATTTTCATTTTTCTTGTCCCTTTGGTCTTACACCCTTTCCCCACACAGGGCTTCCTTAAGAAAAACCAAGTCTTGGGGCGCCTGGGTGGCTCAGTCGTTAAGCATCTGCCTTCGGCTCAGGTCATGGTCCCAGGGTCCTGGGATCGAGCCCCCGCATCGGGCTCCCTGCTCCGCGGGAAGCCTGCTTCTCCCTCCCCTACTCCCCCTGCTTGTGTTCCCTCTCTCACTGTGTCTCTCTCTGTCAAATAAATAAAATCTTAAAAAAAAAAAAAAAGAAAGAAAGAAAAACCAAGTCTTGGGGCGCCTGGGTGGCTCAGTTGGTTAAGTGTCTGCCTTCGGCTCAGGTCATGATCTCACAGTCCTGGGATGGAGCCCTGCATCGGGCTCCCTGCTCAGCAGGGAGCCTGCTTCTCCCTCTCCTTCTGCAGCTCCACCTGCTTGTGCTCTCTCTCTCTCACACACACACTCTCTCAAATAAATAAAATCTTAAAAAAAAAAAGAAAGAAAAACCAAGTCTTACATACATGTTACTGATTACCCAGAATGCTCTTTTTAACCAATCACAGTATATTTTAAACTGATTATATTTTTTCAAGATTTTATTTATTTATTTGACAGAGAGAGAAGCACAAGAAGGGGGAGCAGCAGAGGGAGAAGCAGGCTCCCCAATGAGCAGGGAGCCTGACACAGGTTCAATCCCAGGACCCTGGGATCATGACCTGAGCTGAGGGCAGAAGCTTAACCAACTGAGCCACCCAGATGCCCCTAAACTGAGTATTAATATTAGCATTTGTTATATTCCAGGCACTGAATCCACACATTTATGTACATTTTCTTGTTTAATTTCCACAACAATGCTGAGAAAGCCACTATTACATTTTACAGATAAAGCAAATAAGACAGAATTTATTTTAAAAACCTACCCTATAAAGTCACAGAGCTGAAATTCAAACCTAGATCCGCATCCCTATGAAAGCCCGCCTTCATCAGCCAGTTAGCTAATCTAGGCCTCCCACCTGTCTGATTCCAAATGAGGTTTTTCCCTCCTGCTGAATTCCACATCACATAACTTGAGAATGCCAGGGCTTACAGATAACGAAGGGTTTCCCTTATCAAGCTATGTGAGCTAACATCAAGGAAGTGTGCTTTGGAGTTGTTACTCTCCACACACTATAGATAACTACACTTCCAGAAGTGATGAAGGCCTGTGCATCTTTGTGACTGGACAGTTGGACACCTGAATGAACTCAGACCCACATTATGGCTCTACAGGTAAAGACAGTTCCTGGGGTACCTGCCTGGCTCAGTCAGTAGAGCATGTAACTCTTGATCTTGGGGTCATGAGTTTGGGACCCATGTTGGGAGTAGAGCTGACTTAAAAAAAACAAAACAAAACAGCTCTCCCTGTGTAGGGTGACTTGGGCCCTAAAGTTACAAGAATGTTGGCCTTATTAGGGCTATGACTTATTCAGCTGAAGAGATCAGCTCAGATGGGAATAAGCAACACAAAAAAACCAACAGATTTCTACCATCTACACAGCACATCCTTGCCTTTAGTGTGTACATAACCATGTAAAAACTACAAGCACTTTCTGTACGCCATGTCCCCACGGGATGTGTTAGGGAGACACAGAACCACAGACCACATTCTGCCCACATGGGACTTGGAAGAGGAGAAAGACCAAAAGAAATAAACAAAATGGTTATACGCTGCAATAAACGTTATGATGAAAACATACAAACTGATAAGATGGGGCTCCTGAAGGAGCTATAGGAGTAGTCAGGAAAGCCTTTCCTGATGCAGTGAACCTGGCATTAAGATGGGACAATGAACTAAGCATAAGAAAAAAACTCTAGGCAAACATCGACATGTCAAAGGTGAGGAGGTCAGAAGCAGCCTGGAATGTGAGTGAATAGAAAGGCTAGAGGGTAACTCTGTGGTGAGGAAGACAGGGCTGTTCAAGATGAATGGAAGAACTGGGCAGAAATCTTGTAGCCCAGGGTGGAGAGTTTGGATTTTACTTTAAACAAAACATATATTCACAATAAATCGGTCAGGTGGATTTATTAACCTCACTTGAGCCCCAAAGAAGGAGTAAGACTCGGAGGGAATATAAAATGTGTTCAAGGAGCACCTGGGTGGCTCAGTCGTTAAGCATCTGCCTTCGGCTCGGGTCATGATCCCAGGGTCCTGGGTTCGAGCCCTGCATCGGGCTCCCTGCTCAGCGGGAAGCCTGCTTCTCCCTCTCCCACTCCCCCTGCTTGGGTTCCCTCTCTGTGTCTCTCTCTGTCAAATAAATAAAATCTTAAAAAAAAAAAAGGGTTCAAGGTCACAAAGCTAGCAATGTATACTAAAGATCAAACACCTCCAAAAGGTCCTCAGTATGCAACACGAGAATCCAAATCTTAAACGACTTTATCTGAGTACATCCATTCTTGAAACATCAATGAGACCAACGGCCACCTAAAAATAATTGCCCCATTCAGTAAAATTTAATGTTTGTATGCATCATCACAGACCCTGAAGTCAGTTTAAAGTAAAATGTGCCCTTAGTTCCAAAGCCTTCACTACTCATTAGCTAAACCAACCTACTGTACAGAATAACAGATTAACCACAAAAACATTAATGACAATCTCATTGTCAATACAATTTAAAACATGTCCCAATGCTGTTTCGTTTTCACTATCTGAACTACTCTTTTGATCAATCTCGTCATACAAGAAAGTTCCCCTTTTTATGACATACACTAGTTTTTATAAATTTCTCCCTTGTAAGAGGAGTAATTTTACAGAAATACTCAGGCACCACAGATGTGCCATTTCCAAAACTGGAAAAAGATTAGGGATGAGGACCAAGAACTGAAATAATCTTCACTTCCCATAAAAGATGCAACAAACAAAATAGCAAACAGTGATATTAGCTTAGGTCATTTACTTACCTACCTACCGCTACTGAGTATTAAAATGCACACACATTACATTAAAAAACACACACACATAAAATTAAAATGCACACACAACCATTAGTTAAACTATATATAAATAACATGGGGTTATCTGACCTCATAGTCAACACAGTTGTGTATCAACCCATTCCACATGACTGCATATTTTTGAGAGAACAGTAATTGGCACAAATTCAGAAATGTACATATTTCCTTTTTTCAGACTATATTGTGACTCTTAAATAAGATCACACAATTACTTCTACGAGAAAAATAAAAGATACTTGCTTTTTTTTAAGATTTTATTTGTTTATTTGACACACAGAAAGAGAAAGAGTGAGAGAGAGAGAGAGCACAAGCAGGAGAAGCTTTAGGCAGAGGGGAGGGAGAAGCAGGCTCCCCGCTGAGCAAGAAGCCCCATGCGGGGCTCAATCCCAGCACCCCGGGACCATGACCTGAGCCGAAGGCGGCCACCCAACCTACTGGGGCGCCGCCACCCAGGCGCCCCAAAGATACTTGCTGTTAATAACACAGAAGTTTCCTGAAAACTGATGACAACGGAGAACACTACCAGCGTTTTCTCTGGGGAGTGAAGTTACATAACAAGACATAAGCAGACACTTGCTTCTGTTCCCCAAAAAGAGGGCGGTTAAAAGGAATAGTCAATCGGATGGCAAACTGGGTAGGAATCCAGTCAGCACAGCAGAGCTTTTCCTCCCAGGTCATGGCACAGCCCACGTAGGCTACTGACGTCCCAGGTCAAGGTCACCCAAACCCCTTCTCCACCACTGCCTGCAAGGTGCTGCGTTGGTGGGGTGCCAGAGGGTGTGCCCCTGGGTCCTGGGGAGGCTGTTTAAGGCCGGCCCTGGGACAGGGCCAAGTACCTCCCACCAATGTAGAAGGCATTTAAAGATCACAATAAAGGGAAAAAGTATTTCAAAAGAGATGCTGAACAGAGACCTAAAAAGGGTAAAGGCTCATCCTTAACCAGATCAACAGTGCCAAGCACCTGCCGCACTCCAGGTAGTAGTAAGTTCTTCTGAGAATCGTTACCCAGCGGACGGTCGGTGAGCCAGCTTCCGCAACGGCAAGGAGAAACCACCCGGGAAGGTCCCGGCACCAAGGGGTCGCGGTGACACACTGTGTTTAGGGCGGGGGTTCTGAAAGTTACCGCATCCACACAGATGATACAGCAGCGAAGAAAAACCAGAAGGCACACAGGACACGAGAACTCTCGCAGGCTACATTTTCCTGCTTTATCTGCGAAACTTGGGGAACAATACCACTGATGTTTTTAAATAACGACGATTCTCGACAGCACCAAGTATTCGACTTAAAATCCATTCATTCAAATAAGCTAAGTGGATTTCGTGTTGTTATTTGTTGGGGTTTTTAAAAGTCTCAACCACCTCCTTTGGTTGACAACACCGCAGACATTTCGTCTTGAAGTAGATGGCGGCTGACTTTTGTTTGATTACACATGTATCTGTACTCCGAGTAACAGCGGCAATTAAAAACGTCTCGGGGAAACGTGTGGCGTCTCATTCACATTTTTATTGCGACTACCACGTTCTCCGTCCTCACACACAGCCGCCTGTTGCCTCCTCCAGGCTCCACGTCTAGTTCAAGAAACATCTGCTGAACTGAAGTCAACGCTACATATTTCGTTACCGGAAGCCTGAGTTCTATCACATATCCCCACCTGGCCCTTAATTCCAAAAAGCGGGGACGGGAACCCCAAATAGCACATTCCGACTAAAGGTGAAGCTGGCAGCCAGCCTGCTGCACACATTCCAAGTTTTGTGCCAGGACCTGCCACCGAGAAATGTCAATAGTTGTGCTACAAAATGAGCCCCAATGGTGTCCCTGAAGTTGCCAACTCCTGAAGCAAATTGAAAACCAAGGCCTGCCTCGGTTCCAGGGGCAGGGTAAAAGCCCACCGCCCCCACATCCGCGTGAGTAAATCACATCCAGCGGCTCCGTCACGCGCGGCGCACACTGGGGGCCCGGCGCGACCTCCCGGCGGCGGCGGCACCGACGCGGCCTGGGCCCTCCCGAGCCCGCCCGCCCTCTGGCCCCTGGACCGCAGCCCGAGCCCGAGCCCGAGCCCAAGGACCGGCCGACGGGGCCGGGCGGCGGGGTGCGAGCCGCGCAGGCCCCGCGCCGCCGCCCCAGGCCTCGCCGAGCCCCGGCCTCTCCCCGGCGGGGCTGCGGGCAACAAAGGCGGAGGCCTGGCCCGGCGCGCCGCGGCCGGGAGGGCCGAGGGGTCGGGCCGGCGCCCGGCGGAAGCAGGCCGCGGCCCTCCCCGGCGCGGCTCCCCGCCCGGGCCGGCTTCGCGGACGCCGCTCCCCGCCGGCCGGCCCCCGCCCGCGGACCCGCCGAGGCGGCCGGGGCCTCGCGCCGCCGGGACCCCCGGCTGCAGGCGCGCCGGGCGGCCTCGCCAGCCCAGCGCGCGCCGGATCCGCCCCCGCCGCCCCGAGGGGAGCAGCAGCCCCCGCGGCCAGTTTCCCGGGTTACGGAGGAGCGGGAGCAGAAAGCAAAGCCCAGACCCAGCCCCCGGCTCGGCTCCGCAGACGCTCACCCGGCGGCGGCCCGCTCTGCTTCCTCGCCCAGCGCCGGCGCGACTGCCGCGCTCGTCCCTCCTCTCCCGCAACTCCTCCTCCCGCCTCCTTCCTCCTCCTTCCTCCTCCTCCTCCTCCTCCTCCAGGAGGGGCGCGCCGCGGCGCCAGGGCCCGAGCGCCCAGCCGGAGCTGAGGAGCCAGCCGAGCGGGGCCGCCCCGCGGCCTCTACTCGGCCCGCGGCGCAGGCGGGCGTCCCGGCGCGGGGGGCGGGCCGGGCGGGGGGCGTCCGGGGCTGGGGGGCGGGGACGCGCGGGGTCGCGGGCGCCCGGGGCGGGGGAGCCGGGGCGCGCCGAGGGCGCCGGGGGCCGGGGACGTCCGGGCACGCGAGGGGCGCCTGAGGGACCGGGGCGCGCTGGCTCTGAGAGCGAGCCGGAGTCGTGGGGTGGGGCTGGGGGGCTGCGGGTCACGGAGGGGCGCTCGGGGGCTGGAGGCGGGGAGTCCGAGCCGCGGCCGGCCCGGCGTCCCGCTAGCCCGTGCGGGCTGCTGCGGCCGCTCCTCCCGTGCTAGCTCTCCGGGTGGCTAGCGCAGAAAAGAAAATCTTCTTGGCCCTGGGGCGCCGGCCCTCCCTTCGCCCCTGCGGCGGGGTGGCGGCCTCCGCACGGTCGAGGTGCGCCCACCTGGAGCGGCGACCCGGGTCTGGTCTGCGCCGGGAGGGAGGGCCCGAGGGCGGCCGAGCACGCCTGCCGGGGCCGGGCCGCGAGAGGGAAGCCCTGCCCCACCCCTTCTCGGGCTTCGTCGTCAGATTTGTTTCCTAGCGCACCCTTACTGCTTGTTTTAAGCCATCTACTTTCCCACTTAGTACTTTTACTGTTTTATACCATAGTTCACTATTGTTTGGGCCGCTGAATTTCACGGTAGGGTGATATGAGAAGTTGCGTGTTGGTAACTTGACTCATTTCTTTGGAAATCGGCTGAATGTGCCACTAACGTATAGCAATAACAGGAAATTTTATTTTTGTCAATGAGAAGCCACAGGAAAAAAATTCATTTGTTTTTGATGAAAACCTATTAAAGATAGGTGTCATTAAAAGAAGTATTGTTGACTTTAAAAGTTGTGTTTCTTTTTTTTTTAAGATTTTATTTCTTTATTTGACAGAGAGAGACAGCGAGAGAGGGAACACAGCAGGGGGAGCGGGAGAGGGAGAAGCAGGCTTCCCGCCGAGCAGGGAGCCCGATGCGGGGCTCGATCCCAGGACCCGGGGACCATGACCTGAGCCGAAGGCAGACGCTTAACGACTGAGCCACCCAGGTGCCCCAAAAGTTGTGTTTTTTTTAACAGGACCCTTTAAAAAAGAAACATAAGGGAATGCCTGGGTGGGGTGCCCCAAAAATTGTGTTTTTTTAACAGGACCCTTTAAAAAAGAAACATAAGGGAATGCCTGGGTGGGGTGCCCCAAAAGTTGTGTTTTTTTAACAGGACCCTTTAAAAAAGAAACATAAGGGAATGCCTTCTGGACCAGGCATCAAATTAAGTGTTTTTTTTGCATTATTTCATGTAATCTTCACAGCTATCTGACATAGTTCACATCAAACCCCCCCCATCCCCACCTTGCTTCTTTAGAAGTAGAAACAAATTACAATTGAAAACCTTGGTTAAGGTCACACAACTATATGAACTATCAAAACCAAGATGCTGACCAGCTCTGACAGACACAGAAGCCCAGGGTTTGAGCCTATCTGCTGGAGTCAGATGCACTCAAACCCGGATGCATTGCTGGCTCAGTGCTCACCAGGCCCAGCGCAAGGCTCACTGCCACCGTTTTCTTTAGATCAGATGACAGATCACTAACCCAGACCACTCATCCTCTTTCCCAGGGGGCTTAAAATGGAGGGGGTGGGGTTGAAAAGTTTGCTTATTATTTGTTATTACTGTTAACCTCTCTGACCATTCTGTTTAGTTTACATTCACTGCAATTAGATATTTGAGAATTGAGTTGCATTTACATCAGGATAACGGTAACAGTACAGGTTTATTCAGGTAAATACAGGTAAGAACTGAAGAGAACACCGGGTCTGGTGAATCACACACAACAAATGACATCAGCCTTATATATACTATTCTTAGTATAGTATAATATTAGAAATATATATATTACCTTATATATATTACCTTAGTAATATATATTACCTTAGTAATATATATATTATATATTATTATATTATATATAATTATATATATATTATATATAGTATATATATATTATATATAATAATATATATTATATATATATATAATATATATATATTATATATAATAATATATATTACCTTAGTAATATATATTACTAAGGTAATGTATATTTTATGAGCCAGGCATTGCATTAAGTGCTTTTGAATATATTACCTCCTTTAATTTTAACCAGTTCAGTATTATCATTTCCACACTACAGATGAGGAAACTGAGCCTTCTTGTGTATAAGTAGGAAATAACTTTCACACAGCTACTATGGGGCAGAGCTGAAATTCAGACTTAGGTCTCTCTGACTCCAGAATATGAGTTCTTAACCATTAGATTAAAATAATATTAGTAATGGAGCAACAATTTTAGTGTAGAGTTACTAGTGGCTAAATAGACCATTAAAATCTTCAGGCTCGCCTGAATTCCAAACACTTCTTGGCGATAGACGCGGGTTCTCATCCAAGCCTTCCTCTATCAGCAACTCAATCTCCCTTTGGGGGAAATCTTATCTTTGCTTATACTCAGCACAGCTGAGAGGCGTGCCCAGGACTAAGACTTCCGATTAGACTCTTGCCCAGGATTCTAACTCTGGAGCAAGAGATGCAAACAAGGAGCAGGGATGGGAGGGGATGGGGGTGTGACCCACCCTAGTGGGGTCCCTGGACCAGATTGTTCCTGGTGCCAGCCCCTGATAGCCTTCTAATAAACTCCCATTTTGCTCCTGCTGACCAATTTCTGTTTTCTGCAACCCAAAATGCTATCTGATAGATACATGTACTTGCTAAAAGATAATAATGGCAAAGGGTCCTATTGAAACTCTCCTATTCAGGGAGCATAGTTCCACCTCTTCCTCCTAAAGTCATAGCTTCTAGAGCCAGAAGGACCTTTCTTGGTCAACATCAATATCCTCATTTTATGGAGGAGGAAACAGACTCAGATCATACGACTTGTCCAAGATGACAAAGTTAAAAGCAGCTGAGTCATGACTTGAACTGCCATCTCTGGATTTACAGTCTGGTTTGAGTTCTAGCATTAAATAAATGTCTTACCTTCCTCCAGAAGGGGAAAAAAAAAGGAGCCCAGACTTGAGAAAATTGGGTGGAAGCAGGATGGGATACAGTAGCAGCCTTCCACCCCCTGGGCCCCTGGGAAAAGCTGCCCAAGTGAGCAAAATTCCACACCGTTAATTTTCCTTTCTCCCTCCCATTGCCCTTCTGCTGACTCCTGCCTTCCTGTCTTTGAGGATCCTGAGTTATCCCCCACCCATTCAGGTTCCTTGTTTGGTACATATACTGTGTTGAAGAGTGTCCTCCAAAGATTCATGTCCTTCCCAGAACCTCAGAATGTGATTTGGTTAGGAAGTGGCATCTGTGCAGATGTAGTTGAGTTGGTATGAGGTCCTACTGGAGAGGGATGAGGTCCTTGTCCAACATAATTGGTGTCTTTATGAGAGAAGAGACACAGAGGCAGATATGCTAGGAAGGCAGAGATTGTGGTGATACAACCAAGGAAGCTAAGGAATCCCAAGGGTAACTGGCAGCCAGCAGAAGCTAGGAAGAGGCCAGAGAAGATCCTCCTCTAGAGCCTTCAGAGCCAGCATGGCCCTAACCAGAACCTTGATCTTATACTTCAAGCTCTCAGAATCATGAAAGAATATATGTCCATGGTGTTTAACACCCAGTTTGTGGTACTTTGGGGTGGTACATGGGGAATGAATCCAGGACTCCTAAGCCCACCCGCCCCATGTAGCTGTTCTCTGGAAGTCTCCTCCCAACTCAAGCTTCTCTTTGTAGAGTCTCCCAGTTACCAGTGTGACCATAGGTCCCAGTTTGCCCAGACCAGTACCACGTTATAACTGCTGTTTTGGCACAAATGTTCACAGTGCCATTTGTCATCTCAAAATTGTTCCAGCTCAGATAATAAATTCCTTGTTCGCCCTGCCTTCCTCCTAAGGTGTAAAATAGTGACTCAGTTACCCAACATCAAAGCTCTCTTTTTTTTAAGATTTTATTTATTTTCTTGAGAGCAAGAGAGCGAGAGAGAGAGAGAGAGAAACAGCATGAGAGGGGATAGGGTCAGAGGGAGAAGCAGGCTCCCCACTGAGCAGGGAGCCAGATGCGGGACTCGATCCCAGGACTCCGGGATCATGACCCGAGCCGGAGGCAGTAGCTTAACCAACTGAGCCACCCAGGCACCCCAACATCAAAGCTCTTTGAGAATTGGACCCAACCTACCTCTCCAGCCTCACAGTCCACTTCTTTTTTTTTTTTAATTTTATTTATTTATTTGAGAGAGAGAGAGAGAATGAGAGATAGAAAGCACTAGAGGGAAGAGGGTCAGAGGGAGAAGCAGACTCCCTGCTGAGCAGGAAGCCCGATGTGGGACTCGATCCCGGGACTCCAGAATCATGACCTGAGCCAAAGGCAGTCGCTTAACCAACTGAGCCACCCAGGCACCCACAGTCCACTTCTTTATATCACACTTTGCTAGGTCGCAATGGGTAACTCCATCTCCAGATAGGTCCAGTCCTGTGCCTTAACTCATGCTCTTCTCTCTGCCAAGAATGTTCTTCCATTTCACCTGCCCCTACCTTCTGATTATTTCTGTTTATTGAAAATCTTACTCATCATCAGTCAAGGTTCAGATCTGCCCAGTCAGAAGTGATGTCATCCTATTTAGAAACCCCGCCTTGGGTTCAGAGCACAAGCAGGGGGGAGCGGCAGGCAGAGGGAAGGGGAGAAGCAGGCTCACTGCTGAGCAGAGCGCCTGATGCAGGATTCAGTTCCAAAACCCTGGGATCATAACCTGAGCCCAAGGCAGATGCTTAACAGACTGAGCCGCCCAGGCACCTCTTGTCTTTTTTTTTTTTTTTTAAGATTTTATTTATTTATTTGAGAGAGAGAGAACACGAGCTGGAGGAGCAGCAGAAGGAGAGGGAGAAGCAGGCTCTCCACTGAGCAGGGCACCTGATGCGGGGCTCCATCCCAGGACCTGGGGATCATGACCTGAGCCAAGGCAGACACTTAACTGACTGAGCCACCCAGGAGCCCCCAAAGATGCTTTGTCTTTTCATCATTGCATTATGCTACTAGTTAGTGCCTTGAGTAAAGATTTTTCACACAATAGAGACTCAAGAAATGTTTGATAAATAAATATGAATATTCCATTCCTCTCTCCATCTATTTGAGAATAGCCCAGTGATAAATGGGCTTTCAAAACCTTTCTAAAGATCCACTTCAAGATATAGGGTGGCTGGTTTGTCCTTTGGGAAGTGACAAATACCTGCTTTCTGGGAAAATGTCTGTGCTATTTTAATCAGCAGCTAGGTTCTGCTAGCTGCGAATGAGCTGAAGTCAAAGGAATGATGCCTACCTCCCAGAACAATGAGCTCTGAGGATTTTTAAGACCTGGCAGAAGGTATGTGGGTACCTGTTGAGTCAGAAAAGCAGCACTGCAACAAAACACTGTTCCTATATAATGAGTCCACAGCACATCAGGCTTAGCTTCACATGATTCTCTATTTCAGATCAAAGATTCCTATCTGTAGACAGTTTAAAGAAATACCTCACTCTTTCCTCCCTCTCCACTTCCAGGATGCAGGGCCCCTCTGACCACTTAGGAATCTTTCACTGTGTAAGGTAATCCTGTTGATTTAATGCGAAAAAATTTAGCAAATACTCATTATCATGAGGAGTTGACGGAATGAATTTGCCTCTCCTAGAAATTTAGGAGGTATATCCAATACAGAGAATCACCCGGTATACACCCCTGCCCGCATTAAGCCAACAATGGAAGAATGTACTAGAATTCTTCCCTACAGTAGGCAGAGAGCCATAACTCCTATGGCTTGCTCAGGGTAGTCTGGAACTGCCATCACTCCTCGGGTGACATGCTAGCTGTGCAGAATCCCATCTCTTAGAGAATCCCCTTTCTATGGCAAGACAAAGTGAGTTGTTGGCTCATTGGATTCAAAAGCTAGGGCCAACATTTACAGAAAAATAAACTTCTACCTATGTTTGTGATTCTAAAGCATTAGAAATTCCTGGCAAACCATAAAAAAGAAAAAAAAATACTGTGCCTCCTATGGCATTGACTAATATTCTATATTAGAACTTCGTTCCTTTAGATTTGGAGTTATTAAAGTACAAATACCTTTCTAGGAGCAATAGCACTTTTAGGTGTCATTACCCTGTGATCTATATATTACTATCATATTGTTATTTGATTATTGCATCATTTTTAAATTTTTATATCTAGGTGTTCCCCAATTTACCCATGAAATTCCATTCTAAGAGCTTTTTTGTAATTTATAAATTCAATTTTCAATTCAGTGTTTCTAAGGAAAAATGCGATGTTATAAATGGTCATTAGATTCCCAGATTATCTCCTCTACCCAACAAAAAAGCTTGTAATACAATTAAATTATATAACTAGAATGAATATTAAATCTTTCTAGTGCTCCAGTATGCTATATGTCAGGTGAAAGCTATCCTAGTCTGTTAGTGGTAGGCTCCTGAGGAATGAGTAGAAACTGGGAACCACAGTGTTCAATGAGCACATCAGGATTCAGCCCTCAGGAGGAAGGGCTTTGGAAGACCCACATGATACCAGAGCCTTGGATAAGTGAAATGCCTAGACTCAGGGCTGGCTTCCAGTCTAAGCAGCAAACTAAAGTAGGGGTCTGAGAAAAGTCAAAGTTGAAAAGAAAATTTCCCCAGTATAAGTATTGTGTTAGGTACTGGTATAGTGTTAGGTACTGGGAATGTGTTAGGTACTGGTGTGGGTTGAATTATACCCCCCAAAAGGTATGTTGAAGTCCTAACCCCCACACCTGTGAATGTGACTTTATTTGGAAATGGGGTCTTTGCCAATGTAATCAATTTAAAATGAGATCATACGGGATTCCGGTGGGCCCTATTCCACTGACAGATTCTTGCATGAGGGAAATCAGGGTATAAACACACAGTCTCATTCAAGAAGGCAGAGACCCAATCATGGGAGACTGGTGAGCTGTGCGGAGCAAGATGGCAGCTTCCACTCATTCAATATCCAACAAGTATTTGTTGAACATCTATGTCCCAGGACATATACTATGTTCCAGTTGTAGCTCTTGGTACAGGGGGTATTTCAGCAAACATTAATTGAGCATCCACTCTATTCTAGGCATAGTTCTTGGTGTGGTGGATAAGGAATAAGGAGTTAAAAGTGCCCTTAAATGGTTTAATTTAGTGGGAATGGGGGAAGTGAGGGGAGGGAAGAGTTGACACTAAATAAGCAAATGAACAGAAAAGTCTAGATTACACATGTGCTACAAAGGAAATAAAATGGGTGATGAGGTAGACAGTAACTGGGGGAGGGTTGGAGGCACTTATATAAGAGTCAATCCAGGGGGGGCGCCTGGGTGGCTCAGTCATTAAGCATCTGCCTTTGGCTCAGATCATGATCCCAGGGTCCTAGGATCGAGCCCCGCATCGGGCTCCCTGCTCCGCGGGAAGCCTGCTTCTCCCTCTCCCGCTCCCCCTGCTTGTGTTCCCTCTCTCGCTGTCTCTCTCTGTCAAATAAATAAATAAAGTCTTTAAAAAAAAAAAGAGAGAGTCAATGCAGGAGGACCCCTCTGAGGAAGTCATCCTTGCTCTGAAACTTGAAGGATGGGGATGAGAAAAAATGTGAAGGTCTAGGCAGGGAAGCCTTCTGGGAAAATCTCTGAGGTGTGACTAAATTTGTCATATTTGAGGAAGAAAGAAGACTGGTGTGGGTAGGTAGAAGATGAAGGTGGAAGCGGGGGGGGGGTGCAAATTATTTCAGCCCTATAGGTAGGGAGCTTTAGTTTTTTTTTTTTTTTTAAGATTTTATTTACTTATTAGAGAGAGAGAAACAGCATGAGAGGGGAGAAGGTCAGAGGGAGAAGCAGGCTTCTGCTTCTGCTTAATCCCAGGACCCTGGGATCATGACCCGAGCCGAAGGCAGTCGCTTAAGGACTGAGCCAACCAGGCGTCCCGGGAGCTTTAGTTTTATTCTAAGAGCGATAGGAAGTAATATGGGGGGATTTAATCAGGGTTTGGTGCAAACTGTCTCCGTGCTGCACAGAGAACGGATTTTCTCTGGACAAGGTGAGAAGCAAGAAGAGTAGGAGCCCAGGTGAAGGGTGACGGCAGTTTGGACTGGGGTGGAGGTCATGGAAGTAAATGGAATTGATGTGACCGGCCTTAGGAGTTTAACGGAGAGTACAACTAAGTTAAGAGCAAGATGAAGGAGTTTTGGTGATTACGAGGGATAGTGAAAAGTCATGGCAAGATACCAGAGGACGAAGAGTTTGAATGTAGCCAACTGGAGGAAACTCAGCAAGGTGTTCAGACTCCTTTCAGTGTCCCATAACCAGGGAGGACACCTCTGGCCTGCTTCACATGTAGGTCAGAAAGTCTTTCCTGTGTTTTATGACCCGCTTGGGGCGAAGCTCAGAAACTCCTTCCTGCACATGCCTTTTCTCAAATTCCTTCAGCTTCAAATATTCAGTATGTCAAGGTGCCATATTTTGGGGTAGGATGTCCTGAACCCCATCAATAAAAGCCTAATTCCTTACCAGAACTTTTGTGTTTCTGCTATTTCTTCAAAGGATATAAACCCAAAGGGTAAAAGAAGAAAAACTTCTCTTCTGACCTCTTAAATTATAATCCTGCAAATTAAACTGACAGAAGACAGAACAACAGGCAAAAAGGCATTTTTTTTTTTAATTGATGTTAGTATCTTTAAGGGTATAGGAGCTTGGTGGAAAAGAAGTAAAAACCCAGGGGCACCTGGGTGGCTCAGTTGGCTAAGCAGCCGACTGTTGATTTCTTCTCAGGTCATGATGTCAGGGTCATGAGATGAAGCCCTGTGTCGGGCTCTGCGCTGGGCGTGGGGCGGGCTTGGGTTCCTCCCTATCTCTCTTCTCCTTCTCCCCCTCCACCTTCCTCCCCACTCAAGTGCGCCTGTGCTCTCTCACTCTCTCTCTCTCTCTCAAAAAAAGTAAAAACCCAAAGAAGCATTTAGAGTTGGGCTATAAATATATAATTTTAAGAAAGGGCAATAAATTGTGGTGAAGCAACTAGGCAGAGGAAGAGGGCCTGGGTTCGAGGGCAATAATAAATTGTGGGAAGGGGACTAGGAAATGCACAGTAATTGAGAGTAAGGTTTGGTACACAGACTCACTCTCCTATCCTCTCATCTCAGTGCCTCTCTGATCCCCCTGGGAGGAGCAGCCTACAAATGGAAATGTATATCACCTTCACAGAGGGAACATGTGCCCTGCTTTGAGGCAGAAAAGAGGAGGGCAAAGAGCTCTTCCTTGCCCGCCCTTTCCAATTACCTTCAGCTCAAAAGCATCTAGCAATGCGCCAGAATGGCGTATCTTGGGGTGAAATATACTGACCACCTACAAAGGTTAAAAATCGCTGTATTGGCAACAATTTTAGCATAGCTGTCTTAGAATTTACTATTCAGCTACATTCTTGAGAATGAAACTAGGCACAGGTTACAGAATACCTTAAATGTGCAGAAAGTTGGATTTATCTCAGAGAAAATACTGCAAGGGGAAGACACCGGAACCATTAAAAAAAAAAAAAAATAGTGTTGTATCTCCTAGCAAGCAACCCACGGCAAATATTTAGAATGTCAGTAGTAATACAAAAGGCCACTAGTGAATGGTTAGTAAAGCATTTACACTAATAATAATTTACGCAGAAGTAATTTTGCTCTTTTCAATTAACAGCAGACTTATTTGAAAAGGAGATGTCTGCACAGGCAAGGGAAAATATTGGTCATGCAAACATCTTGTTGCAGAACAATAACGAACATACCTTTGGTATTGGTATGTGTAAAATTTCCTATCCTGAGTCACATCTCCGCAGTGGCCGGTCAAAGGACTTGAGATCAAAAGGCACTCTCTTTGAAGGAAGTGTAAAAATGTTTTCAGTGAACAGTTTCCCCGCCAGGATCCATTTTCATGTCCCTTTGGTTCCTTTTGAGTTTTGGTAGAGGTTGGGAACAATGGGTGCTAAGTACCCCTCACATTAGGTGCTAATCTATGCCAGACTTGCAAAGGAGTGGCTCCAAACCTGTTTTGCCTGAATTAACCAACCTACCCAGTTTCAGGGTACAAAAGAAAAGAGGCAGTGTGACCTGTACTTCAATGAGGGAAAAAAGGAGTTGTTTCCTCCCCATTTAAAGCCAAATGATGACAAGCTTCAAGAAAACCAGAGAGCCTGATCTATGGTCTTGGTAGGGGTTGTTGAGGGCCTGATGTCAGGTTCACACATGAAAATGCTGAAGAATATAGACATGCTAGAGCTGTCAGACCCAGCAGCAAAACAGAACAAAAGACCCACAGCACCCCTGGAGTGTGGCCGGCCAAGGGTATGGGAGCCACCTGCGGGTCTGTGGGCCTGTAGACAGAGCTGGAACCAGATAACTTACAAAGGACCCTGCCCTAGAGGGTGTTAAAGAAAAAAATTATTCTGATGCTTGTTAAGACAGTAAGGGAGACTTTCTTGTGATCCATGTCAAGACTGTTGTAACAGCGGAGAGAAACTGGCTTCCCTCTGAACACAGTAAAGGCAGCTGAGGATTTACAGCCCACAAGCAAAGTGAAGGGAGCCAGGAGATGGAAAATTACTAAGTGGAGTCAGGCAGGGTGGGGAGAGTCTTGCTAAATCATCACCATCTTGTGAGGAGATCCAAGCTGCACACCAAGTAGCCCACGTGGGCAAGAACTGAGGCCTCCTGCCGACAGCAAGCACCACACGAGTGAACCATTTTGGAAACCCTAGCCCCACATCACCCTTCAAAGTACCTGCAGCCCAGCCCATGTCTTGCCTTCAAAATCAGAAGAGACCCCACACCAGATCCACCCAACCAAACTATTTCTGAGTTCTTGGCCCAAAGAAACTGAAATAATATGATGTGTTTATTGTTTTAAATCACTAAATTTTGGGGTGATTTGTTATATAGTAGTAGAAAACTAATATAGCCCATTTTACAAATGAGGAAAATAAGGCACAGAGAGGTTAAATAACTTGCTGGTGTCATGCAGCTATAAGTGACAAAATCAGGATTTGAACTCACATCATCTGTGTTGGCATGCCCCCTTAACCATGACACACTATGCCTCTACCACTTAGAGAAAGTGACTTGTGATGCTCAGCATGGGGTTGAATGGGACCTCTAGGCGACCAACAGGTACGTGAGTATGCCCATGTATTTTTGCCCACGTTTTTAGTCTTTTATTTTATTTTTCAGAATTTTGAATAGACTTTATTTTTAGAGCAGTTTTAGGTTCACAGCAACATTGAGCAGAGAATACTGATCATTATTTTTTTAACCATCAAACCTTTGCGTGTATTTGAACTTAATCAGAAGCTGATAATAATCGAATATTTTAGGGATGCCTGGGTGGCTCAGTTGGTGAAGCGACTGCCTTCGGCTCAGGTCATGATCCTGGAGTCCCGGGATCGAGTCCCACATCGGACTCCCTGCTCAGCAGGGAGTCTGCTTCTCCCTCTGACCCTCTTCCCTCTCATGCTTTCTATCTCTCATTCTCTCTCTCTCAAATAAATAAATAAAATCTTTAAAAAAAAGAATCGAATATTTTATAATAAAGATTCGTCAGTGCTCTGTTCACTAAAAATTTTTTTGTGAAGGAAACGTTTTCTTTTATCCTGATTTACCTCTCTCCTTCATTCATTTTAACCTGGCTTATTATGATTTAATTTGTAATAGACTGGAGGTTTGATTTAAATAACCTAATGAAGTACTAACGTTTTAAGAAAATAACATTCGGGGCTCCTGGGTGGCTCAGTTGTTAAGCCTCTGCCTTCGGCTCAGGTCATGATCCCAGGGTCCTGGGATCGAGCCCCGCATCCGGCTCCCTGCTCCACGGGAAGCCTGCTTCTCCCTCTCCCACTCCCCCTGCTTGTGTTACCTCTCTCCCTCTCTCTCTCTCTGTCAAATAGATAAATAAAATCTTAAAAAAAAAAGAAAATAACATTCAACTTCCACTTGTGAGTGTTCAAAATATATAAACTGCTTAATCTCTTAACCTTATGTCCTCATAAAAAGAAGCTGCATGCCCTGAGCATGTTCTTGGTCTCATCTGTCTTCCCCGTTCTCTCTTTACTGTTGATACCAGGATAATCACCTTGCCATGTCCATGGTAACCATATTTTGCAAAGAAGCTATGTAATATTTACACGATAAAAGGAGTGCAGGGAGCAAACCAGTTTTCAATGGTATCTCATTCCTAAACTTTTCATCAAGAGGAGCTGGGAAGGTAGAGTTAACTTTTAACTATCTATTAATAAGTATCACAAGATAAATGCTAAGTCAGCCAACTGTGCACATCTTTCCCATCTCCCTTCATTACCCCTAGGTTGTCATCTTGAAAAAGTATGACTTCAAATGAGACCCAGAAATAGAAGAGGCTGTGCACCAGCTTAGGAAAAGCACTTGGCAAAAGACAAGTCTTCATTATATAAGGAAATAAATGAGCGCCTATCATGAAACACCAATTTAAATATTACCTTTCCGTCGGAACATAGGGTATAATTCATTCCAAGAGCAAACCAACATCTATTAAAAATAAGTAATTTGGGGGCGCTTGGGTGGCTCAGTCGTTAAGCGTCTGCCTTCGGCTCAGGTCATGATCCCAGGGTCCTGGGATCGAGCCCCGCATCGGGCTCCCTGCTCAGCGGGAAGCCTGCTTCTCCCTCTCCCTCTCCCCCTGCTTGTGTTCCCTCTCTCACTGTGTCTCTCTCTGTCAAATAAATAAATAAAATCTTTTAAAAAAAAGATAAGTAATTTTGACTGAGAGCTTTGGAAATGGTTTTCTAACAGATCCTTCCTCTACAATGTTGCCGAGTGTGCGTAAACTCAGGAAAGATCTGGCAACTCCAGGATTTAACTTGGAAAGAGAAAGCAACGGAAGACCTAGGGAGCTATTAAGGAAACATCAGTGTGATTCAGATTGCCTTCTGTCATTGATCGTTTTCAGGTTCAGTTGTGTTTGAAAACAGTTCTACAGGGATGGTGGAGTAAACAATAGCAGTCCAAGCACTTAGCTCTCCTTGCCACAGGACTCAGTGGGTTCCTGACATGTTCCCCACTGTAAATAGAGTATCTCTTGGCTGAGTCTCTGCTAAATATTGAGTGGAAGCAAGATAAACATTTTACTCCCAACAGATGTCTGGGGGGTACTTAAGTCTTTATTTCTAGGTGGTACAGAGAAGTAGGCTTAACTTTTAGATAGGTTGAGGACAGGCCAGCCACATACACACATGAAAGTTGAAGAAGCAGAAAAGGAGAGATCTAAATAGAAGGTTCTTCCTACATTGGCCCACGGGTTGTCCCAGGGCATTCCTGAGGAAATGGCCAAAGTGCCCCTTAACAATTGACTTTCACTCTGTCAAACCTCCCTGGTTTGGGAGGAAGCTGCAACATCCTTGCATAGGAGCAGCGGGCCCGTGCGCAGGAGAGATGCTGCATCTACTTCTCTGCAGTGCATGTGAGGCTTGCTGGCTTGATGCTGGGGGTGGACAGCTTTGGGGAAGGAAGAGGGGATCCAGCAGTTGGTGAGATGTACATACACCAAGTGGAGTGGGAGGCACCTGTCGGGGTCTGCCCTTGTTCCCCAAGTGTCCTGGTGCCTTAGGGAGCATGACATTAAACGGCAAATAAAACACACCACAATAGGTAGAAAGACCCTGAGGGACATCTACCTTTTGAGTTATTTAGCATTTCCCCGAAATGTGTCACCCTTAGTAATATTTACACGATTTTATTATTGGCTGGTAACGTCTTCGGTAGGGTCCGCAAAAGTCATTTAAAAACATCTAATGCTTGTGAAGAGGCTCATACTGGTTTAGAATGATGGCCTGCTGCTGACTCTGTTTTCCCGGAAATCTATCCTCCAGCCTTCTGTGTTCTGTGCCGTGTGCTAAGAGGCTGCCCGCTGTGAGCATCGCTCTGGCTTCCTTGCCCACTGGGGTCCTGGCAGGTCCAGCCCCGTTTGGAAAAAGCCTTTGAGTGGAGACCCAGAGCAGAGAGTAGCCAGGATGCTTGTCCCCGGCTCTCTCCTCCCAGTGCTACAGTTTAGACAGAGATTGCCTTCCTTGGCGCACGGATCCAGGAGATGCTCCTAGCCCCCTCCCTCTCCTACTGGGGCTGTTCCCTCCTCTTGCCTCTCTGGGCAACTCTGGGTGGTAATGGCTCTGCGGCTGCTGCGTCCTGGGTGTCATCCTCCCTTGTGAGTCCTTAGCTCTGCTCACCACTCTGTGTACCCTCTCTTGTTCAAGCTTTTTTTTTTTTTTTTTTTTGGTTAAACCCTTTGGGTCTGCCTTCTGTTTCTGCCAACACTCTGAGGTAGCACCTCTTTTTTGCACAGCATGCAAATGGATGCAATTCAGGTTTGTAGCTTGGAGAAGTTTTGCTGGAGCATACATTTTAGAACCAGGCTGTCATTTCATTTTCTGGATAATCCCTAAGCATACTCTGGTGGCCTGGCAGTATGCTCACTTGGCTAGGCTGGACAACATTTCTCAGAATTCTGGTCCCTGTATATTTCCAGTCGGGGAGGGGGAGTGGGGGGGGAGCTACAAAGACATTTGAAAAAAGGAAGTGAAGTTGCAGTTATATTTTTCTGATGCTCAGGAGATCAGTGGAGAAGCACAGGTGTTGGGACAGCTCACCCATTTTGTTTCATTTACCTGCTGGCTCACCCTGTTGGTACAGGCCTTATTGCACACCCTCTTTTCGCTTCTCTGATGCCTGGCCCAGGTGTGTGTTGAGCTCAAAAGTGAAAAGCTCCAGCTTCCCCTGAAGGGCATGGCATCACCAGCAGAGAGAGATAAGCACTTCCCAGGTTCCAGTGTGTCCTTGTGGGCTCCAGCTCACGCTCCTGAGTTCCAGCTTCCCTGACACTTTTTGCAGACTGAAGACCAAACAGCAGATAGAATGACCTTACAGAGACCACCTAACCAGCTCCTGCGACTGTGCAAGGTCAATCCTTATAATATGTCCGTATTTCTATAACAAAGAATATAAGTAGTGGTTCTGCATCTCTAGTAAAATCCCCACATATTTATGCCACCATTCTTTTATCTGTCCTATTTAGCTTCCCTTTTGTCTCCCCTACATGTTAAAATACTTTCTTACTTTCTTCTTTATTAATGCCATTTCAACTATGATTTCAGAGCCTCATTACCTCCTAAAATATCTTAGAAATAACACTGTGGAATGGTATTCTCTTTGAGAACATAATTAACTAATTAATGTCAATCTGGATGCCTGCTTTGAGGCCATTAGCATCCTCACAGAGGCTAAGATTTGGAAATTGAAACAGAATTCAAATTAACTATTTTTGTTATTTCTCAAGTTATTTTATGATAGTTATTAGGTTTTGTGAAAATATTAAAAAATCTTTAACTTATAAATTTTAAATGACCTGTGCATTTTGCTTATCCATATTAATGCCATTCTTTCTCACTCTCCCTCTCTCTTTCTCTTTAGTTTTTTATGAATGTCTGTATTGGTCAGAAAATAGGTGTTATCTATTCTTCTATTAAACTACTTCTAGTAGGCACTGTTATCCAGTGTTTTATCAGTGAAAGGTAAAGAGTTTTTATTGGGCCAGTGAAAACTCTTCCTTATGAGCTCATTTCTGATTGTGACATTCATTGCAAACACAGACAAGTTTCCATTTCTCCTTATAGAATCTTTTTTACGTATTTGAAACTCATTATTATGTCACACATGTCCTTTATGTGTGTGTGTGAAACAAAGGGTCCTAATTAGTCTCCTTTTTTTTTAGTGTTTTAGAAGTGGCTACATTCCTATTTTCTTTCTTATTTTGGAATTTATTCTTCGAAGTTCCAACTCTAGTGCATAGAGTATATTCATTGTTTGATATCCATCTCAGAAAGAAAATGTGATATGACATTGGGTAATAACATTCAGAACAAATTATGTCAGAATTTTCTCTTCTGTGAATGCCTTTGCTTTTATGGACCATGTGATATTGTGGATTGTACCTGAATGTTTTTATATTAGAAAATAAAAAAAGTTTATTTTTGAACATATAAGTATGATAAACATGAACAATATATATAAGAATCACAAGACATTTCATTTATGTCAAAAAGGAATAGAAGAAAAAAAACATTGAATCTTAATATATCAGTTTGTGAAACGAACTGTGTATAACACAATAAATATTTGGAAACCAGTTATACTTCAGCTTTTTATATTCCCTAACCTGAAAAATATTGTTTAATGTAACCGTTAAAATGTGACTTTCTTTACTATGCGAACTCCCTCTGAAGAGATAAATAAGAACATTCATATTAATGAGATATGCATTATCTTATTTAATTAAATGTCATCCACAATGGAACTCATCAATCTGAAGAGGATAATGGACTTGGGTAATGTTAGACCATTATAGAAACTAAGCCAAGACTTTCTTCTAATTTTAAAAATCATTTTCTAAATCATATACATACATCGGCACAATGCTCATTTTAGTTCAAAGATGTTTATTTTAAAAGTAATTGGCACAGAACCAGGACAATGTCCTATCCCACTAATTTCATAGCCCTGGGGAACTCACTACAAACAGATGAAAAGTATGGTCAGTAATTTCCTGAGCCAGAGCTAAATTTGTGATTAATAGAATTTGTTTAGATGGGATGAGAGAAAGGGAGAGAAATAAATAAATTCATAAGAAAGCCATCTGAACTTAACATCGAACCTTCCATAGTAAGATGTAATTTGTTTAATTTACTATTAACGAGTTGATTTCATTTGTATGATACATATTCTTTAATTCCCTAAAATATGGGCTAGCATAATAAGCACTAACACTAATAATCATAGTGATTGCCAAGATTTTTAAAAATCACTGAAAAAAGCAGACAATTTCTGGTTTCAGTGTGGAAAGAAAGGAAGGAATCATTTGTCTTATGAATTTTATTCCTTGCCTAATGTGACAATTACTGGATATTTCAAGGAAAAAAATCAGTATTTCAATAGAAGATGAAAACTACCAAATAATATTTAGATCCGTAATTCCTAGTGAAATTCAAATTAATTAAAGGCAAAGTATTAATTATCTTTTCAGGAAAACAAAGTAATTAAATTATCCTTTTAAAAATAGGATTATTGGGCACCTGGGTGGCTCAGATGGTTAAGCGTCTGCCTTCGGCTCAGGTCATGATCCCAGGGTCCTGGGATCAAGTCCCGCATTGGGCTCCCTGCTCCTTGGGAGCCTGCTTCTCCCTCTGCCTCTCTCTCTCTCTCTCTCTCATGAATAAATAAATAAAATCTTTAAAAAAATTAAAAAATAAAAATAGGATTATTTTTCTATTCCATTTGAAATGGACTTCAGTATTTTTTATTTTTTTTAAGTTTTGTTTATTTATTTTAGAGAGAGAGTGGGGGGGTTATGGGGGCAGAGGGAGAGGGAGAGAGAGTCTTAAGCAGTCTCTGTGCCCAGCCCAAAGCCTGTCACAGGGCTTGATCTCATGACCCTGAGATCACAACCTGAGCCAAAATCAAGAGTCGGATGCTTGACCAACTGAGCCACCCAGGGGCGCTGGTATTTTCTATTTTTTAACACTGAAATGAGCCTTTCACATACTGTGATAATATTAAACATATTAGTTTTCTTGGATGAGATGCCTAGCGTTGGAGTCCAACTTTAATATAAAGTTAAAGTTATTTATATATTCACTTTCAATTCCCGGTAACTTAAGCATGCATATTAGCTCTTTAACTGTCTTAATATCTTTTTTTTTAACTGTTTTATTTATTTATTCATGAGAGTCAGAGAGAGAGAGCGAGAGAGAGAGAGGCAGAGGAAGAAGCAGGCTTCCCGCGGAGCAGGCAGCCCGATGCGGGACTCGATCCCAGGACCCTGGGATCATGAACTGAGCTGAAGGCAGACGCTTAACCATCTGAGCCACCCAGGTGCCCCTAACTGTCTTAATATCTTAAAATAAAGAGAACACACATTTAAGTGCATCAGTTCGAGTATGTTTATATTTCTCTACAATTTCAACCTTATACCTCACTCTGTTAGTTTTCAGCAGCGCTAACTTACAAGAGAAATTTTGGGTGTTGCACTAAGTGATTTTCCTACTTGAATTCAAAGACAATGATGGTGTTGTTCTAGGTCTAGGAAAATTTATTGCCAGAAACACATCTTTAGTATTCTAAGTCTATACAAAAAAAGTCATTGGACTTCTTCTCACTCGTGTTGTTTTTTTTTTTTTAAAGAGTTTATTTATTTATTTGAGAGAGAGAGAGAACGAGAGAGAGAGAAAGCACATGAGACGGGGGGAGGGTCAGAGGGAGAAACAATCTCCCTGCCGAGCAGGGAGCCCGATGCAGGACTCAATCCAGGGACTCCAGGATCATGACCTGATCCGAAGGCAGTCGCTTAACCAACTGAGCCACCCAGGCGCCCTCACTCGTGTTTAATTTTATGAAGTAACATTATGTCAATTTTACTGCATGAATTTTCACTCCAGAATACAGCAGTAATGCTAAAGTTTTAACACACATCAATTTATTTTCAGGACTGTCTGCCACAAAATTACTGATTGATCCCTTTGGTTGGACCCCTGTTAACTGATTCCTTCTCTCTCTGGATAGATTTATAGACCTATCAAACATTGCATAAAGCTGTTAATGTGGGAATGTTATTTAATGAGGCTACACAGGCGGTGTTACAAGCTAATGATGTTAAAATTTTAAAAGCAGGTTTCACGAATAGGACTAACTTCAACATTTTTTTTTATTTAGAATATTGCAAACCCTTGAAAATAATGACATGTTAAAAATATATAAAAATTAAACTTATTACAATGCATCAAAAATATGCACTGTATTATGCACTAAATATGCACTAAATATGAAAGTCTTTCTTTTAAAATTAATTACACTTTTTGCCATGTATCATATCTTCATGCTTCTACAAAATTAATTCATGGTCAGAAAGCACGAAAGAAACTTTAAGAATTTTAAATAAGCAAGTATTATAACTTAATATTTTATCTGAATTTCAAGATAATACTCCCTAAATGTATTCCATATTTACTTTTTAAAAACATCTTCTTTTGTTACTTTGATGAATGAGTTGCTTGATATGCAGTAGTTTATGAGCCCCTTGGAAAGGAAACCAGCATCATGAGGCTATGGCATGGTTTCACTAATGACAAGTGATGTCACACTAACCTTATTTCTTTCTTAAAAAGTGTGACTAAAGGGGTCATTAAGGGCCACCCTGCAGACCCAGAGTATTTGGACTTCAGCAAAGCATTTGACAAGGTCCTCATGTGATATCTTTGAAGATTCGATGGAGAAATGTTAGCTCGAGGCAAGGAGAGTTTGATATATTGAACTCTGGATGAATGATTATCATCAAGAAATGTCAGATGATCGCAATCAAGGGCAAGCTTTGTCCTCAGCCCTTTGCCGATCAAATTCGTTAATGACTTGGATAAAAATATAGAAGCCCTTAGATTTATGGCTAGTATATAAAACTGAATAGAAAATTTGGACAATTGGGTTGAATTTACTAAAAATGGCATTGAACACAGTAAGTTCTTGATCCTAGTTAAAAAAAAAAAAATCAGACAAGTGTGGTTGGAGGAAATTTAGCTCAGCAATTTTAGTGAAAATATGAGCCAACAGTAAGATGTGACCTTAGCAAAGCTATGTTGACCTTCAGCTGCATCACTAGCACCATAACGTCCAGAGTGAAGAAGGCAATTGTCTCAATCCACTCAATAAGACCCCACTTGGAAAATTATATTTACTGGATGCAAATTGGAGCTTATTCAAAAGATAGTGACCAGCATGGTAAAGGAATTTCAAAGCATGTGATATGAGAAATAAAGAAATGGGGATTTGTACCTGGGAGACAGGAAGACTGAGGAAATCTAAAGTCATGGTTTCAAAACATTGGAAGGATAGAGAGGAAAAGAAGAATTAGACTCGTGTGTAGCGCAAAGAGCTAACACAGATCACCCTCTGTATAGAAGTGGAAGAGCTCTTTGCATAGACTGTGAGCTTATAAATGTAGAAGGATTGATGGAATTGGAAAATCACTGCTTTGCAACTGTCGTTGAAATCACTGACTCAGGCAGGAATGACCATTGGATGCTGTGACCAGAAAGAGAAGGATTGGCAAGAATCAGGATATTCATATGGTGTCCAAGCACGGACCCACAGGCTGCCTTCTGCTGTAGTGCTTGTTTTGAAGCCACAGTTTAGTTCCAATGTGACTGATGTATTAGGGAACAGTTTGAGTGAAACTCAAATTGGGCATAACACTTGCTTATGCATGATTTCATTTACCAGACCCATCCTCCTGGCACCCACAGGCAAACTGCAGTCTTTTGGGGGAGAAAATGCCATATTTGTATAGTATTTATGTATTTCTGAACCATTTAGCATGTGTAAAACTGATTTGCTGCCATTTTTTTTTTAATGTGTCACTGATGCGGTTTTTGCGATTTGTTCCTCTGACCCCGGTTCCCCATAAACCCTGTGGTATTTTATTTTGTGATTTTGCATAGCTGATGATTTTTAGGAGAATTTCCTGAGTTATAAATGACTCATTGTACTTCCTAATCACAAAGTTTAAAAGGACCCACCGTGGAATGATCTGGCTGTCTCTGCCTCACATGAAGGAAATGTGAAATGCCTTAGAATGATCTAAGGTTATCTACTTCTTGGCGGGATGCGATACGAAGTATACCCATCACCTATAAAATAGCCAGAAATATGTAAATGGAATCTCGCCAAGCCTTTCCACTTAAATAAAATGGAATCTATTTTTACCTATTCACATTCAAGATCAGCACATCATTTTCAAGTAGCACAAATATTACATTTTATTTGAAAACACAACCTAAAATAAAGCCAGCTATAAAAAACACTGGCCGAAAATTGGGGAAACGTGAAAGTAGACTGGGTATTAAATTTTTATTTTATTTTTATTTTACTTATTTTTTTATTATTATGTTATGTTAATCACCATACATTACATCATTAGTTTTTTTTTTTAAGATTTTATTTATTCATTTGACAGGGAAAGAGACAGAGACAGCGAGAGAGGGAACACAAGCAGGAGGAGTGGGAGAGGGAGAAGCAGGCTTCCCGCAGAGCCGGGAGCCCGATGCGGGGCTCGATCCCAGGACCCTGGGACCATGTCCTGAGCTGAAGGCAGACGCTCAACAACTGAGCCACCCAGGCGCCCCTACATCATTAGTTTTTGGTGTAGTGTTCCATGATTCATTGTTTGCGTATAACACCCAGTGCTCCATTAAGCACATGCCCTCTTTAATACCCATCACCAGGCTAACCCATCCCTCCACCCCTCCCCTCTAGAACCCTCAATTTGTTTTTCAGGGTCCATCGTCTCTCATGATTCGTCTTCCTCTCCGATTTCCCCTCCTTCATTCTTCCCCTCCTATCTTCTTCTTCTTCTTTTTTTTTTTTTAACATATAATGTATTATTTGTTTCAGAGGTACAGGTCTGTGATTCAACAGTCTTACACAATTCACAGTGCTCACCATAGCACATACCCTCCCCAATGTCCATCACCCAGCCACCCCATCCCTCCCACCCCCCACCACTCCAGCAGCCCTCAGTTTCCTGAGATTAAGAATTCCTCATATCAGTGAGGTCATATGATACATGTCTTTCTCTGATTGACTTATTTCACTCAGCATAACACCCTCCAGTTCCATCCACGTCGTTGCAAATGGCAAGATCTCATTCCTTTTGATGGCTGCATAATATTCCATTGTGTATATATACCACATCTTCTTTATCCATTCATCTGTCGATGGACATCTTGGCTCTTTCCACAGTTTGGCTATTGTGGACATTGCTGCTATAAACATTGGGGTGCACGTACCCCTTCGGATCCCTACATTTGTATCTTTGGGCTAAATACCCAGTAGTGCAATTCCTGGGTCATAGGGTAGCTCTATTTTCAATTTTTTGAGTTATTTTCCAGAGTGGCTGCCCCAGCTTGCGTTCCCACCAACAGTGTGGGAGGGTTCAGACTGGGTATTAAGTTATTGTTCATTTTCCTAGGTATGATAATGGTATATCATGATTGTACAGGAGCATATCCTTTTTTGGAGATGCATGCTGAAATGGAACTAAAATGTTATAATGGGTGCAGTGTGGTTGTTCATCATACTGTTCTTTCAAATTTATGTTTAAAAATGTTAACAGTAGTTAAAAAATTAATAAAATAACATGGGAAGCAAATGAGAGCATTGGAAAGGGACTGTTATTGAACTCGGGATTTCAGGTTAAATACAGTTTTTATGGTCTACTCCCATTTGAAAGTTCCATGTAAATTTTGTATGTTAGATACATCCAATTTTGTTTACCAAGGAAAAAACAAAGACTAATTACTTCAAGTCAATATTAAAGTGCCTGGTATTAAAAAATATAGCCCCCTCCATCGAATAATGAGCTTCAGGAAATTGTATTGGAAGGCAATGGAGTGAAGAAATGATTTATGTATGTGCAACGGGCAATGATAAAACAACGTGTAAAGTTGAGACCGATATTCTGAGAAATACAGTGTTAGTGTGAAAAAATGAGCAAACAGTTTTGGAAATGATTTTTTTAAGCAAAACAAACACAAAATCTATGTGTACAAAATGCAAAATCTGAGCTCTCAGAGAAGAATTGGGAAGTGTCTGTGCCTGTTCTTGGTCTTCTTGGGCAACAACGGATCAGTCTTGCCTCCACAGCTAGGCTCCTGGTTGCCTCCCCTTCCAATGAGATTATGTTAGAGAAACTACGGTCAGAGAAGTTGATTTGAAGTAAAAACAATTTCAATAAGACCATTTTAACAAGACAGATTCTTCTTGTACTGGCAAAAAAAAGACAATGTCATTAGGGGAATGTATCAGTTATGTGGCATGTATTACATAAATCTGATTTTACTCTTGCTTGAGTTTTAGAACCAAGTGTGATAAACGATAATCATAGCCCAGTCACCCATGATTTCATTACAGTTTGTCACCACTCAGAGAGTATTGCTTTTTCTATATTTTGGCTTGCCTTCAAATTGTTAAATCTTTTTTCTCCGTTGATGGGAAGAAAGTGGTTATTATTTACATAAACCCATGACCTTTATTTTATTTTTTAAAAAATGAATTTATTTATTTATTTATTTGAGAGAGAGAGAGAAAAAGAGGGAGAGAAAGCAAGCGAGCACGAGTCAGAGGAGGGGCAGAGGAAGAGAGCGAGAGAGAATCTCAAGCAGACTCCACATTGAGCTCGGAGCCCGATGCAGGACTCTATCCCACAACCCTGAGATCATGACCTGAGCTGAAACCAGAAGGCTTAACCGATTTAACCGACTGAGCCATCCAGGCACCCCATAAACCCATGACGTTTAAATGTAAGATTATCTCCCCAACTTGGAAATTGATGACCAATATGTCAAAATTAGGAGACAGATTGTTACATTTTAATTTTTACTCAGAACAAAACTTTCACATAATTCACTTGAGTCCCATAGAGCTACAGGCCAGAGCCAAATGAACAGAGAAGAGTGAAAAACCAGGAATGAGGGCTGCTCTAGGTTTTCAATGGCGTTGGTGGTGAATTAGAAGGGAGGTGTGGGAAGTGTATCTGGGCTCATAAGGACGGGCCCCAGCTAAGGGCTGCCCTGTGCGGGCCACATCTGAGGGCAGGGTGTCAGAGTGAAGGGGGAGGTGATTAGGAGACAACATTAAAAAGCCACAGAACAGGTGCCTTTCACAAATGGATGCATGGAAACATCTTGAGATGATTCTTAATGCACATTGTTTATAGTCAAGATATCTCTGTAATTTTTTTAAGTACCAAATGACCTCCCCCTTGCTCCCTAAAATCTATACCTCCTGAAATTTGGACATCTCAGTTCTAAGTGATAGCTGTCCATAAGAGTTTCTTCGTTTTATGCTTGAAGCCATCCTTAGGCCATAGATGTCATTGCTCCTTTGTCTCGAGGGGCTCACTGTGGGACAAGTACAGGAGAAAATAAAGAGGTTTATTCCACCCCCCCACCCCCGCCACCTCTTCTCCCCATTGGTTATTGCTAAATTGATAGGCATACACACGCTACACTCTCTCTCCAAATTTCTGAAGCAAAAGCGGAAACTGCTCTGCCTCTGCATTTTTGGGGCTTTTCTTTTTCCTCAAGGGAGACTTGGAAATTTATTTAACTAGATCTCAGCTGGACAAAATTGCTGGTTAGGTAGAGAAGGAAGCATGTAATGTGATTATGCGTGCCCCGCTACTTCCTCGAAATAGTCCTGTGTACCAGATTCCCTTAAGGAGACGTCTTGCTGTTGTATAATCCATAGAGCATCTTATAATTATATAGCCATTTGTTCCTTTTCCTGTTTCCAATTCCACTGATTAACTTATCTAACAGTGCCCTTAAAACCTGTATAACATTTTTCACCATTAATCAGTTATTCATGAGTTTTATTCATCTCTGAAGTATGTTCATCAGGAAAAGTAGCCTCAATTTGCATTTTAATTGACCAGTGTACAGTGGTATCTGATAATACAAATGGTGATCTCTGTTTAAGTAGAAGCTTATGGTTAGCAAGATTGAAATGATCTTTATTTTACAGTTCTCTGATGTGATTTTCATAAATGCACTAAAGTAAAAAGTAGCCATTGCTTGGATGTTAACTGATTTTACCAGCAGGCTTGCAACCAGGTTGCCAGATAAAATATAAGAGGCACCGTTACATTTGAATTTCAGGAAAACATGAAATAATAATTAAATACGCAGGAACATACACAATATTTCAGACACATTTATACTAAAAATATTCATTTGTTTATCTGAAATTCAAATTTAATCGTGTGCTCTACATTGTTTGCTAAATCTGGCAACCCTGAATATACGCATATACAACTACATACAAAGTGAAAACAACTACACAATTCTCTATTTTGTTTTTTTTTGGTAAAGATTTTATTTATTTATTTGACAGAGAGAGAAACAGTGAGAGAGGGAACACAAGCAGGGGGAGTGGGAGAGGGAGAAGCAGGCCTCCCTCGGAGCAGGGAGCCTGATGCAGGGGCCTGATCCGAGGACCCTGGGATCATTTCTGATCCAAGGACCCTGGGATCATTTCCTGAGCCAAAGGCAGATGCTTAACAACTGAGCCACCCAGGCGCCCCACAATTCTCTATTGTTAACAAAGCTTTCCTTCATTACCACGAGTATGGTTTTAAATGTTTTTGATAACTGTGAAAGTGATTATTCAAATTAGTTGAGTTTTGCCAAATTTCTTCATCTATAAAATATAAATAGCCTTGTCTCTATATAATCTTGAGTAACTGTATTAGTAGTCCTAGGGAACTATTGATTTTTACCCTTGCTGTTGAGACCATCGGTTATGTCTTTTCCGACTTTTCATTGTGTAAAACCATGGTGTATTTAACGGCTAGTATCAAGACTCTGTCTGAGATGCTTTGGTTGTATTAGGAATCTGTGGTCTGGAACCCCTCAGTGTCTTTACTGAATAAACCTCTAGTCTCTGCCACAGATTAAGTGAGGAAACAAATGTTGAAAAAAAAAAAGAGCTGCAGAACAGTGATATGCATAATAAGATTAGAGTTATCTAAAAATGAGTGTGCATACATTCTATTTCCACATACCTCCTACGTGCTTCTATAGGCGCACACGATATCTGGAAAGATTTACATTGGACTGTTGACAGTGCTTATCTCTAGGAAATGGTTTGTGGGGAAAAGGAAAGAAACGGGGACTTATTTTCGATTCTTACAATTCTATACTTTTCTTGGCTTTATAATGATTTTCAAAAAACAGCTCTCAAGGTGGTTTACATGTCCAGCTAGCCTTGGAACCACTCACCATTATCTGATTTCTGTGTTCCACTCTCATCAGAATACTGGACCATTGGCTATGATACCGATTATAGCAATGGTTGCATGTCCCGATGAAAAGAATTCTGTAGCAGTCTTCCTGTGTGACGTTCTGGTAAGGCGGGTGCTGCGAAAAGGAAATGGTAAACTAGGAATTCATGTGGGTGTTTTTATTTTCATTGAATGCTTTTTTGGGATAAAAATGTCTGAGTACTTGTTTTATAAAGTGCCATGGACATTTGATAGATATTGATCATCATGTCAGCAATCCACCTGTGATCCTAAGCAATGCAGTCCAGATGATGCCTTACAGCTTTAAGTTGAGTAACTGATTCTGTTTTAAATGTTTTCCCATACTGAAAAGATAGATATAGAAAACCATTGATATAAATTGGGTTTTTTTGGTATCTATTTTTTTTACATTAGAGTTTTAAATCCATTCTCCATGTAAATAAAATTCCTGAAGTTTTTGTCTGAATTTTATGATTCTGAAACCTAGCAAATGATTTCACTTTTCTACTAACTGATTTTTTTCTATAGGTAAACTGCAATACATTTGAAAAGTATTTTTCCATTAAATGAAAAAAAAAGTATTATGTTTCTGAGTGTCTGCTGTTACTGTTTCCACCCACTAAAAAAACATTCCATTGCTACTCAAAAAATGTCACACTTTTTTTCCCAAAACATTGTCAGAAATTCCTGTGATAGTCTTTTTTTTTGTTGTTAATTCTTTGCTAGGGTAAAAGGGAGTGAATATTATGCTGTAGACTTTGCCTTATGCACCACTGTAATTACATTTTGAGAAAACTAATTTTGCATAAACAAAGAAATAAAGCACCAAGTATTTTATTTGTAACCACAGTTAAATCAAGGGTAGATCTTTTGTTTCTGAATATGGGAAAGGTAAATAGGGCAGCCCCTCTTACAATTCTGAGCCAGAGTGCATTAAGTTTTCCTGTGTGCCCAAGCTAGCAATGTCATTTGTTGATATTCACTGTTAATTACTAGTCTTCACACAAATCCAGCAATAGTATTATTTGGAATTCCATATTCCTTCAAGCCCAACCAATGTTTTGCCTTGCATTGCAATGCTCTACAAATTTGTGTAAAGAAATATATCATTGTTAAACAGAAAAAAAAAAGGCTTTTAAAAAAGAATTACTTCAAAATTCTCAGTAAGACTATTTTTTGTTTGTTTCCGGCTCTAATCTGAACATCAGAGTAAGTACCGCACGAATTTGTGAGTTTTCCATTGTTTGTGAATGAAGCGTGAATGAAGCGTACTCTAACGCTTTTATTTTTATAAGCCTGTAACTTCACACGGACTGTTGGCTCTACCACACCCTAGCTAGTTTTTACTAACAAAGGCACACCTTTGGAAAGTATGCAGTGTGCACTGCCACCCTTCCCTTGTAATAAAGTCTTACCACTGAGTAGTGATGCTTCTGTTGTTGACATAATAAAGCTGTAATGAATAAAAAAATAATTTCTTGCTTATTCTAATGAAAGTGCAGTCATTGAAAATGGCTCTAGATGTTCAAATAGGAATGGTACTATGCCTTCATTCATTTATTGAACACACTCTTCAAAGAGATTTTTATCCCAGATTCCATTTTATTTCCTAGTAAGTTGGAGTTCTTTAAGATGGCCAAGTGGACTGGTTTACAAACTGAATCTACAGAGTTTTACTTTCTCTTTTCAGACTTTGCTAACTGCCCTACCCAATTGCTCCTTTAACCCAGAGAGAGAAAGCAGGATGGACGCTGTGCCCTTGGGGAGATGACCCCAGGATTCAGGTGGTTCCCGAGCCAGCACTACACCCTAAAGCCTCTGCTTTGGGCAGGAAGCCAGGCCCCTCCTTCCCTGCTACCGTTTTACTATTATATTAAATCCTTCCAACCCCCCCCACACACATACAGCAGCAAAAGAAAGATAAAGATATCCCTAAAATATATTTCTCCATATTTGAGATATATCCATGGACTTCTACTGACTCCTGATGAATCTGCTGGGAGTTTCACCAGGATTTGCTTATTAACTAAACGGCCAACTCTTGTCATGAGGTCACACATTTTGATCATTGCAGATGTGATTAACCTTTTTCTTTCAAACTCTTTCTTCTACTCACTTTTTATGGACAATGGGAATGGAAGATTCTGTGATTTGGTTTACTCTGCCTATATTTCCTTTCCATTGCCACCTGACTTAAATGGGATTGTGGTTGAAAGACATTAAGTGGTTTTGCCCATTACTTGCTGCTAGTGTGCTTTGGAGCTAGTATTTGACTCAGGTCTTTTTTTTTTTTTTTTAAAGATTTAATTTATTTATTTGATGGTGAGAGACATAGCGAGAGAGGGAACACAAGCAGGGGAAATGGGAGAGGGAGAAGCAGGCTTCCCGCCGAGCAGAGAGCCCGATGCAGGGGCTCGATCCCAGGACGCTGGGATCATGACCTGAGCTGAAGGCAGACACTTAATGACTGAGCCACCCAGGAGCCCCAGGAATAAGTCTTAAAATGTACATGGGAATTTGTTGTCAGAGCACTCCAGGTACCCAAGGTGTCTATAAAGGCCTGAAGAGTTTGGAGGAGGCAGGGGACTGGCAGACTAGAGAAGGAAAAATCTATTCTACTTCTCCATATCTTTTTGGTGAAGGCTCTTGTTATGTCTGTCTACACTGGATTGAGGGGGAAAAAAATCACACCCATTAATATTAGTTTGATGTCCTGTTAGAACTAAGACCAGGACAGGGTAATGATTTAAAGTTAAGCTCTGAGCATTCTGGTATTCAACTCTAAAAAATAATCAATTAAGTAATCAATTGTTGGGGTGCCTGGGTGGTACAGGCTATTAAGTGTCAAACTCTTGGTTTTGGCTCAGGTTGTCATTTCGTGGTCGTGATCTCACGGTCATGGGATCAAGCCCCACATCAGGCTCCATGCTCAGCGAAGAGTCTGCTTGAGAGTCTGTCTTCCCCCTGCCCCTCCTCCCTACCCTGAGATCTCACTCTCTCTCTCAAATAAATAAACAAGTCTTTAAAAAAAATTAACTAATGGATTGTTAGTTATATAAATTGTCAGTGTGATAGTGTTGTCTGATAGTAACAGAACACTCAGCTCAAAAGTTAAGGGGAAAGTTCCATAGCAAGCGGTCTGGAGGGAGGGTATTCCCCTGGGTCATTAAGTCAGAGGCTTAAGACATCGTGGAGGGAAATTATTTCATCTTTCTGCTGTCTTCCTCACAGCTTTGGGCCACCTCCTGCCATTCCCCATGGTCACAGGGTAGCTGCAGCAGTTATAAACATCATGTGCTCGCACAAAAGCATCCAGAGGCTGGATGAGCAGCGAAGAGCACATTCCTTCTGGCCTCCTACTTTATAATGAGTCCCCCATAGATCTCTCCTTTCCTGTCACTGGCTGATGTTTGACCAAGCCCTGGTGGAGTGACCAGTGGAGGTTCAGCCTCCATCCCCACCCCAACCCAGGACTGAGGAAGGCTTATCTCCCGATGACTGAATGCAACCCAAGAAGGGTAGCAGGGACACAGATGGGGAAAGGCACCTCCCACAGCATTTGTCACCATGGTTTATGCAATTCTTCCATTTGGTAAAAAAAAAAAAAAAAAAACTTTTTTTTTTTTTTTTAAACAGAGACTGGTCAGCATTGATATTCATTAAAATTTAGATGGGATACTTCTCAGCTAGGCATTTTGGCAGGTAAGTCCCAGAGCGGAAAAAAATAAGGACAGGCCATTAAAATGCACAATGATTAAAGTCTTATTAGACAGCATCTGTACACCTGAAGCTCCACATAATGAACTTACTTTATTTTTACCACGTGTTACCGAATTCAGCTCGCTTCAGGAAAAAGGTGAACACTTTCCAAGTGAAAGATGTCTTTTTCTGCAGTAAAATAAACACCCTCGCACAATAGGATCCCCTGCCCAAACTGAGACATACTTCCAAGTGGAAAATCTAGTTCCATGGAACGAGTATTGTGACTGAAACTTTGAGAAGATCATTGTCCTTCTTCAAATACTCAATAGCCATTGAATTCAATATTGTTTTGAGAGCCAACTCTTCAATTAAAAATAATACTCGTTCACGACCTTATTACCCTGTGTGAAGAAATGTGAATAAGCCATGAAAAGCTGATCTGCAAACAGCCACAGAATTATAGTGGCTGAGATGGGGAAATCCAGGGGTTTCGGCTCTTTCACGTAAGTGACAATGAGTCCAGGGGAGAGGAGATCACAGAGGAACCTGAGCCATAGCCTACACATATTTATGCAGCCTTATGTAGATTTTCTTCACTGTTTTCTCTGACTTTTTTAAACCCAAAAGCATAATAATTGTGGAGAAAGTAATAAATTGACCACATCGTTAAAAACAATGCCATTTCTCATAAGTCTATTTTTGTAGGACTTTTGTGAAATTTTAAAACTTCCGAGGTAGTTACTATTTGCCTGAATTTGGCAAATGGAGAGTGAACTGATCTAAAGGTGATCTTCAGTTCAGACAGGTACATGGTATCTTCCCTTTCTTCTCTGTAATCAATTCTCAAAATTGGAAAGTAGAGTATTTCACAAGCCAAAAATCAACAAAACAATCTTGACTTGTTCTCTAAAGGCTAGTCTTTTTTAAACACATTACTTTTCCTCTCTGGAAGACATATTGGCAAATAATAATGCAGTGTATTTACTTATTTTTTTCTCGTGCATCAGCACTTTTGATTTCCATAATACTGAAAAGTAAGGAATATTCATATCTTTTCCACTCTACAGATGGATATGGAGGTCCAGAGATGTCAAGTGTCTCAGCCCAGAGAAGGCAGAGCTAGATCTTGAATTCAGATCTCTTGACTTCAGGAATCTGTTCTTTTTGAATAACTGGATGTGCTTTTGACCAGAAGGAATGTTGACAGAGAAAGCAAAAGTGAGTACCTGGGTTTCTTTCCTAAATCTGTAAATGACTGCCAGGGAAGAGAACTTTTGGAACTCTCCTAGCTACTTTGATAGGTAGATTCTGACCCTTTCTTTCTCTGGTAAAGGCATAAAAACTGCCTTAGAGTCTTGAAAAATATCATGGTGGTGGGGGGAGGGGCTTATCCTTAGATTACTTAACGTCAAGGAAGCTCTAGCTCCTAGTGTTACCAGATACTGGCAGATTTTGATTCCTTTTCCATCGTGGCAATTGATTTTCATCTCTGACCTAGTATTTACTTTAATTAGAAGAATAATGATAAGCATGCTACCTGATGGGATGGAATTAGAATGTTCTCCAAAGTGATGAGATTGAGTCACCTCAATATTATGTTATTTATGAGGGAGAGAAGTGCTAAATAAGTGAAAATAATAAAGTGAACACACTAGTTTTCTTTTTTTGATATGCTGTGGAAAGATGAGCAGTATCCGTGGACCAATGTGTCGGAATCACCCAAAGGGTGAGGAGTGTGTCATCTGGTTTCTGGTCTCTGCAACCTTAAGGAGATGCTTCTGGCTGGAATTCAGGTATTCCTTGTAAAACAGAGAAAGCATTGGATTAGATAAGTTAGAAAGATCTTTTAATTCTACAATTTTAGGCTCTTAAATTGTCTTGGGTGTCTACAGCAGTCTGTACCGTGTCTTGTTATGCTTTTTGCTACCTTCCCTACAGCCCCCAGCAGTTGTTCAGCATTTTCCGGCCCACCCCTGATTAGAAGAGGTATGCTGATCTAATTGAGTGTCCCCATCTTATTAGAGTTCCAGCAGAAAAAAATCAGCAAACGACCAGAAGAGATGGAGAGCAACAGTGCAGTAGAGATGGTGCTTCTCTCTCTAGGCTTGGTCGCCATGCTAAACTGAGAGTGAATCCCAAATATTTTCCCTTGTCCTTGTGACAAACTTTCATTCATTCACCTATTTGTTCCTTTATTTATCCATTCAATTCATTCTACTATGGGTCCGGTACAGTGGTTGACATTGGAGATGCATCAAAAGCTTATCTAGTTTCTGGACCTTCTGGATGCATGAATGAACTCGTGAGCTAATAATAACCAGCACCTCACAATATCAGCTGAAACCTTAGCAGAGATTAAGTTGACAGCTAAAGAGGGAATCGGGCATAGGAGGATTAGCTTTGGAATTTAAGCAGCACAGAGGGAACATCTGTGGAAAGATCTCTAGCGTGTGGCTGGATTGCATACTGTTAGGGCATTTCAGGTAGAGGTGAATGGGGCTCCTGCTGCTGGAGATGCCAGATATAAAGCCATGAGTTATTTTCATCTTAGGCTCTCAGCATTAGGCTCAACATCAGGCTTTGAACCAAGAGATTCTCTAGCTCCTGGAGCTTCCAGATTTTTACTGTTTTAACTTTGTGTAATGGCCCCTTGAAACTGTGGGAAAATAATTGTTTTAAGAAAATCCAGCTCTTAGGTGCTCCTGTGGGAAGAATGACACTGTGTCATTTACTGGTTGTGTGATCCTAGACAAATGTCATTAGCTTTTTAACTAATTCTCATGTGTGAACAACCTCCTCATAAAATCGTGGAGATTAATTAGAGATTAAATTGTGGAACTGGCACATAGAGTCACTTTAAGTCACAGTTACTAGTAAAAACAAGCATTTTCAAAATGGAAAGTCCTACTGTGAATTTAAAAATCATTCCATAAGCATCTGGAAATCCTAGTACCTCACTCCTGAACTGAATGTGTTTTATCTACTCACTGTGCTGTTATGGTTTGGCAACCTGCATATTAATCAGTCATCTAAAAATTGCAAGAAGGGCGCCTGGGTGGCTCAGTTGGTTAAGCGACTGCCTTCGGCTCAGGTCATGATCCTGGAGTCCCAGGATTGAGTCCCACATCGGGCTCCCTGCTCAGAAAGGTGTCTGCTTCTCCCTCTGACCTTCCCCCCTCTCATGTGCTCTCTCTCTCTCTCATTCTCTCTCTCAAATAAATAAATAAAATCTTTAAAAAAAATTGCAAGAAATTTCTGATTGTACAGTCTTTAAGGTATGCAAAATAAACCTTTCCCCCCTGTTGGCACAATCACTGTGTATGTTTGTGTCTTTAAAACTTAATTAGCAATAACAAGTTCTTAAAACTTTCTATAGCAACACAATAACCAAAAAATAATTAAAACGAATAGATACAAACAGAAGAAAAGTCTTTTCTTTCTTTCTGTGCTTGTCTTATCATCAAGTCAATTATCTGTTGACTGTGATCTGGTGAATTCGATCAAGGATACAATCTGACCTAGAAATTCTTGTTTGGCTTTTCTTACCTGGAAAAGTGCTTTAACCTTTCCTATAACCCTGTGTGTATTCTATGAACAGTGGTTGAACATGTTATTTAAATAGATAACATATCATAGGCACTTGCTCACTAAGGTGAGATGGCAGAGACTAAGCCAGATGTTGCCATTGTGACAAAACTTGTAAATATTACATCTCAATCCCAAATCAGGACTTTCTCAGGCCAGTAACTGTTCCAAGATTGCATGAAAAAGGATGAATGCCCATGATGGATAGAGTTAAAATTCTAGAATTACTGAATCCAAATTCCACTGGGGCAGGGGCAATAACTAGTTTTTATATTTCTTGAAAAAGAATGTTGAATGAATGGAGAAATATATAATACAAAATGGTTAATATCTGGACATGTATCTTTCAAAAAATATTTTGATAAATGAAACTACTCGTGTCATTGTTAAAACTACATTCTTCACAAAAACAGTATCTTTTGCTATAGTAAACAGTTCTTGCATATTCTTCTATTACTGTAGGAGTTTGAAAATTATTTTATTTATTTATTATTTTTAAAGGTTTTATTTATTTATTTAACAGAGAGAGAGAGAGAGAGAGAGCACAAGCAGGGGGAGCAGCAGGCAGAGGGAGAGGGAGAAGCAGGCTCCCCGCGGAGCAGGGAGCCCGATGCGGGGCTTGATCCCAGGAACCCAGGATCATGACCTGAGCCCAAAGGCGGACGCTTAAGGACTGAGCCACCCAGGGGCCACTAAAATTATTATTTTAGATAACAGATATATAAAATTGAAGAATATCATCATTAATAAGATTACTTTGAAAACATTTTCTAGTAAGTAGAGTATGCCGTTAACACTTCTTTGTGACCCATTCTAGTGTTTAGTTTTACTTTGCTTTCAGTAATATGATGCAAACCCAGTTAAAATTAAAATGGGGAAGGTGTTACCTCAACAAGTACTGGGTTTTTTCCCAACTCTATGGTCTCATTTACATAGTGTGATGTGTGCTTTTCTATGCCCCTGCTGTGTATTACAAGTCATACCGAATATACTGGGATTCATTAACATTGCATATTTCTGATTAATTATTAAAACTTCAATATAGTCTTGAATTTCTACTGATATTCAAAAACTATTCAAAATGTGCATCTGTGGTTAATGGATATTGGTATAAATCCCTTGATAGTTAAACTGAGTTTTGCTCTTTGGAAATAACTATACATAACCAGTATTATAATATACCTTGAATGGAGCTAGTTTTTGCTTTTTTCTTCTTAATTCTTACAATTTTTTTAGTTGAAGGATAGTTGACTTACAATATTATATTCGTTTCCAGTTATAACATAGTGACTCAACATTTATATACCTTACAAAATGATCACCATGATAGATCTAGTTGCCATCTCTTTTAGGGTTCCTGGACTCAATTCTAACTTTGTGGGAATGTTCCCCCCACACACATAATACCAAACAATTCTTGGACACCAGCAGTATGTCCATGAATTCAACTCAACTCTGACACTCCTACCTGGAGATAGCATCAGATTCAATCCTACAAGACTGCCCCCTCCCACCTCCCCCCACTTTAGATGCCAGTCTCAAACCTCAGGCTGTTACTTATGCTTCTGACCAACCAGCTTCAGATTTGAGGTTGTAACAACCTTCTCCTTAGGTTCTTGTCATTTGCTAGAGAAGCTCACAGGACTCAGGGAAACACTTAAGTTTACCAGTTTCTTAAAGGATATGATAAAATACATGAATCAACAGTCCGATGAAGAGATACACAGGGCAAGGTATGGGGAATGGGTGCGAAGCTTCCCTGACTTCTCCAAATGTTCACCAGCCTGGAAGGTCTCCACATCTAGTCGTCTTGGGTCTTTACAGAGCCTTCACTGCAGAATCATGATTGTTATTAGCCATTGGCTGATTCAATCTCCAGCCCCCTCCCCACCCTGGAGGTCAGGGGATGAGACTGGAAGTTCCAACCCTCTAATCTCAGGGTTGGTCCTCCTGGCAACTAGCCTTCACACCTGGGTAGGGTCCAAAAGTTGCCTTCATTAATAATAAGATACCCATTTCACCTTTATGCTTTGGGGCATTTTCAGTAACTATGAATGAAGATCAAATATATCTGAGAAATATATTTTGGTCATCTGACTAAATACGTATTTCTTTTTTTTTTTTAAGATTTTACTTATTATTTTAGAGAAAGAGAGAGCACAAGCAGGGAGAGGAGCAGAGGGAGATGGACAAGCAGACTCCATGCTGAACGTGGAGCCTGTCGTGTTGCCAGGCTCAATCTCACGACCCCGAGATCATGATCTGAGCTGAAATCAAGGATCGGACGCTTAACCGACTGAGCCATCCAGGCGCCCCAGTATAACATCATCTGTTACCATATGAAATTATTGCAATATTATTGACTATATTTCCTATGTTATACTTTTCATCCCCATGACTTATTTATTTTATAACTAGAAGTTTGTATTTTCACGTATTTCACCCATCAGCCCACCTTCTCCTCTCTGACAACCACCAGTTTGTTCTCTGTATCTTTGAGTCTATTTCTGCTTTGTTTTGTTTGTTCATTCGTCTTGCTTTTTAGATTCCAGACATAAGTAAAATCATATGGTATTTGTCTTTTTCTGACCTATTTCACTTAGCATAATACCTCTAGGTGAATGGAGCTTATTTTGAATCATTGTTTAAGTATTTCAGTAGAAAGAATTTTTTGGCCACACTTATACCCAATGGGATAGAGATAAAAATTCACATGGCAATTCAGAGTGACCCTCTATAGAACTGTAGAAAATGGGGACAGTTACTAGAGTTTTAACACTTTGGAATATCTTATCATTATATCCTAGCACGAACTACCAAATAGACCTTTCTGAAGTCTGAAAGAAACATGGGTCATAAATTAAATACTCAGGAGGATAAAGTATTGACCATTAACTGATAATTTAGGATAGGTCCCCCATTCAAAGAGGAAATGTACGTTACTCCTTTCGGGATCGACTCTAAGGCTTCACCTGGAATAGAATACCAGTTTGTCACATGTAGAAATAAAAATTGGCCCTTGTGTCTTCAGCTCATATGTAGCTCTGATGTCAGTAAGGAATTGCCACCCGTTTTTTAGTAATAATGACACATAACAAATTATCTAGCTACATTGGACAGGGTTGTTGTGCCAGTTACCAAGTCATTGGCCCTTCGCTCCAAACCACCCTCTCTGCTAGGCTTTGTGACGGGGGGCTGGTCTCTGCACACCACATATCTGTTTTGCCAACTGGTTTCCTGTGGGTTCTGCTAGAGGGAGGATGCAGGACTAGGGAGGAGGGCTTCTCCTTCCTGGGGACTTCCTTGACAGGAAGCTGTGTGCAACCCCCAAGCAGTATTTCCTCACTCCAGCTGATTTCTGGGGCAGAAGGTGAATCCACTTTGCAGGTTTTCTAACCCTTGAAGAGCTAAAATCAAAGTATCACCTTGGAGTGCCTGGCTGGCTCAGTCAGTAGAGCACATGACTCTTGATCTCAGGGTCATGAGTTCAAACCCCACGTTGGGTATAGAGCTTACTTAAAAAAAAAAAAAGTACCACCTTAACACCAGCATCAGTGGCTCACAAAAGTTGGGATTCCAGGGCCATGGGGCACCCCCTTCTCAGAGGTCTGGGATTCAATTCTGTGGGACTCTTTCTCCAAGCTTCTCTTTAGTCCCCCAAAAAGGAAGGGACCATCTGCTTCCCGAAGTCTTGTTACCTCCATGGTGGTTTAATGTTCCCTGTTTTACCTTTTCAGAGCTCCAAAGCATAGTTAATAATTCTTTATATCTAGTTATTGATCCTTTATGTTAAATTGTCTATATTAAAATAAATTGTCAATTCTCTCTTGGCTGATACAGTTGTGTCAGGAGACAAGGGATGAAAACAACCCAACTCTAACAATCAGTCAAAAAACAGGGCTAGTACTTTACAAAGGTTCACATTTGCTTGGAAGGTCAAATGGCTAAAATTTATAATATTTTATGAAGAGAGAGGAATATGAAAGTACCCTAAAAATTGACTAAATCCAGTAATTTTTCTCAATCCTTATAATGTGAGTTTGCTATTTTATTTATGAAATATTTAATTCCGTAACAGAAGACAAGAGAGACAAATGGGGTATTACTCAAGGGTTTTCCAGAGAGAGAGCCAATAGGGATTGGCTCATGCAGTTATGGAGGCCAAGAAGTCCTGTGAACTGCTATCTGCAAGCTGGAGAACTGGGAAAGTCACCGATGCAATTCAGTCTGAACCCAAAGGTCTGAGAATGAGGGGTGGAAGTCCCAGTCTGAGTCTGAAAGACCAAGAATCAGGAGCACAGGTATTGATGTCTGGAGGCAGAAGAAGATGGATGTCCTAGCTAACCAGAGATAGCAAATCCACTCTTCCTCCACCTTTTCTATGCCATTTCATTTCTATTCTGGCCCTCAAGGAATTGGATGATGCCACCTCATTGATGACGGTGGATCTTTTTTTACTGAGTCTACTGATTCAAATGTTAATCTTTTCTAGAGACAGCCTTGCAGACACATCCAGGTATAATGTTTTACCAGCTATCAGGGCATTCTTTAGCCCAGTTATGTTGACACATAAAATTAACCACCACAGACGGGATGGATGAAACCCGTAAGTGTTAAGCAAAGTTAATACCTAAGCTAATAGCTTATGAGTGGTAGGTAAAACTCATAAGATGTGTTAAAGATAGAAAATGAATAAAGAAGTAGCGTGAACAACATGAGCAGAATTCACAAAATATGTTAAATATAGATGATACATTAGTAACATTCAAGACATATTACATATATGATAAATAGGATGAAAGAAGCAAAAGTATTTCTTTACGGAAAGAAAATATGAGACAGCCAAGTCATAAGGTACAGATCCTGTCACTTCTCGGTTGACAGCTAATCATCCCTAGGTTGGCTACTCATATGGACCCATCCTGGCCCCATGGTGCTTGGGTTAAGAAATGCAGACAAAACCATGGCTGTTCAGCAGGCTAGTTGGCAAGCTATAGCTGACGTCAGAAGTACTTGCTCCTGTGTTTTCCAAAGGAGGTAGTGCATATTATTGATCCCAGGAATTTCTAGCTTAACCTCTCAACCTCAACTCCGGTACTTGTGACAGAATGAGGAGGGTGGTGGGGAGAGGGACGAAGGAAGAGAGGGAGGGGGGAGGAGGAGGAGAAGGAGAAGGAGCGGGGGGAGAGAGAGAGAGAGGAGAGAGAGAGAGAGAAGGGAATCCCAAGAATCAAGATTCAGGGAGGATCATCTTTCACCTCACTTGGACTCTATGCTATGTTGAACTATTCTATCTCCCCCAATAGAGTGTCTCATTGTGGGTTTTGAATTAATTATTTTTTAAGATTTTATTTATTTATTTGACACACAGAGAGAGACAATTAGAGAGGGAACACAAGCAGGGGGAGTGGGAGAGGGAGAAGCAGGCTCCTGGCTGAGCAGGGAGCCCGATGCGCGGCTCGATCCCAGGAAAAGGCAGATGCTTAATAACTGAGCCACGCAGGAGCCCCGGGTTTTGAATTAATTAATAAACCATCTGATTTAACATCTTAATTGAGCCTCTCTGTTCAGTGAACTTTAGGATCAACCTTGTCCATTCCTGTGGAAAGGGCAGTTGGAATTTCGTGAGGGACTACATTGCATCTATAGATCAATTTGGGAGTATTGCCATCTTAATGATACTGAGTCTTCCGGTGCATGACACAGGATGTCTTCCCATTTACCTAGGTCTTAAAAAATATTTTTTCAATTGTATTTTGTAATTTTCAGTGTACAAGTCTTACATTTATTTTATTAAATTGATTCCTAAGTATTTTTTGATGCTATTATAAATAATAAACAATTAATGGAATGTTGTACATCTATTAAAATACAATTTAGAAAGTATGGTATGTATAATAATAGAAGTTATTGTTGTAAGTAGGGTATAATAGCATTGGAAGATGATTTTTATTTAAGGAAAAAAATAAGAACACCAAATCATTTGCATTATAAAACTGACTATGTGCCCCAAATAAGCAAAGAAACCTGTATATACAAATCCTAAAGTAAAAGTAAAATGTAATTTTTCTCTTTTTCTACCTTTTTGTAATTTCAAACGTCTTTAATGACAATGATTACTTTTATGGTGAAAACTCTGAATATATAATTTAAAAAAATCCAATAACCTTGAATTATTTGGTTGGTTAAAATAGCCAGACTGGACTATTTATGATACATCCTCTTTGAGAGCTAATTACATGTTTATTCTTACAGTGCTAAAAATAAAACTGTTGCATTTGATGTCAAATTAACACGAGTTAATCGCAGATTTTTTGCAATTTCTCATGCTAAGCAGCTTGTGTAACATTCATTTATATGACGTTTAGATGTTAATCATATCTATATTCTACTTATCAGTTTTTTATTTAAATGATTTTTTCAAAGATTTTATTCATTTATTTGGGAGAGAGAGTGAGAGAGAGAGAGAGAGAGAGCATGAGTTGGGCGGGGAAGGGCAGAGGGAGAAGCAGACTTCCTGCTGAGCAGGGAGTCAGACATGGGGCTCTATCCCAGAGCCCTGGGATCAGGAGCTAGATGCTCAACTGACTGAGCCACCCACGTGCCCCTCTACTTACCAGTTTTTTTGCCATATAGATTTTAATTTCTTTTTAATTCCCTATTGCAATTTATTCATGCTATACGTTATTATAGCTAGTCCTTAGATAGCTCAATAGTCAGTATATGATTAAAAAAATTATAATTGCCCAAAACTGTATGTTTGACAGCATAGGAAAACAATTTTTATTTCTCACTGGGTAATCATTCAAATTCTGGCTGCAGCATCCGGGTGATTGTCAGGACAGTCTAATTCTTGTGCCTCAGACTTTCTGAGGTTCATTTCATGGATATAAGAAAAAACAAACCAGCATCTCTTATATGTGCTGTCCACATTGGCTGAAAGACACAGATTTATAGTTGCGTATAGGAAAAGGAGCAATTGCTGGACTCTTCCACATTTGTAAAACATGTCTCTCCCCATTACTGAGTGGATCCTCTGAGCTGATACTGTGGAGAGTATGGGAGCATACGGGAGGCTGTTTGAGCTGCTACCCTCCTTCTTCCATGAGAGCCATTTCTCCCTAGCTACGTGGAATAGGTTCTGCTGCTGACTACTGCTGAATACTAGAAAGACTGTGCCCCACAATTTAATTAGTTGGTAATTCTAATCTATTAATTTCACTAACACTTCTTTTGAGCACTGTGTCACCTGGCACAACAATTTTGAGACTTAATAGAAGAGCGCAGTTTCCGGGCAGCGTGCCTCCATTTACTGCACCGTTACGGCATCTTCATTATTTGATTTAACTGTTCTATTCTCTGGTATTGGGAGGTTTTCAGCCAAACCTATTGATGTGTGCTCATTAAGACCAGTTGTCTACAAAGCACCTGCTTCCCTGAGAAAGGATCTTATTACTCACACATAGCTAGTTCCCGCCAAGAAGAGGGCTTACATTTCTTTGGCTGGCTTGATGCTTTACCAGACTGCCTGTTTGGTCTTTGTAGTCATTGTGCTAAGCCCAAATTTCTTCCTTCTCCTTTTGTTCTGGGCAGATCCTGCTACGAATCACTCTCCATCCTCCCTGGGGAAGCCGGACTGTGCTGTGCCCAGCCCTGCAGCTAGATCCTTCTGTGATATGAGTACAATGGTTCTAGTTCCTGTCACCTTCTCGGGGGAGTCATTTAAACCCAAGGACATCCAAATAGTTACAGTCAGCACCTGCCCCCCAGGCCCCCAGGGCTTCCAGCAGATACAGTACCCTTCCTCTGCTTCTACCCTGGTCGCCCTCGTCCCTCCCTTGGCAAAGGACTCCCACTGGAATCAGTGAAGGCAGGACCAGCAGAGGCAACTGTGCTACAGTTCAGAGGACAGCGAGTTCCAAGCAGCCCTCTCTCTTTTTTTTTTTTTAATAATTTTTATTGTTATGTTAATCACCATACATCATTAGTTCTTGATGTAGTGTTCCATGATTCATTGTTTGTTCATAACACCCAGTGCTCCACGCAGAACGTGCCCTCTTTAATACCCATCACCAGGCTAACCCATCCCCCCACCCCAAGCAGCCCTCTCTTAAAAATGGAAAGACTATCAAGGGGGAAGTCACCTGAAACTCAAAATCCTCTGTGAAACGGAGAAACAGGACCTACCGTAACTATCTCTGGGACCTTGGGCTTGAAGCCATGTTTCTTCTAGTGTCAGTTTCCTCAACTGAGAAAGGTGAGTGTGGACTGGATCCATTTCTTTAGTTTCTTTGGGTTGAGAGAATGCTTTGGGATCCGATGAAAGCCATGGACTTTCTCCTTAGAATAGTACACCTGTGAGAATTTAAAAAAAAAAATTTTTTTTGAAAAAGCTCGGGAGGGCCTGGCACCCTGGAAACCCATGGCCACTGGGTTAAAATAAAACACAAAGGAGCCAACAAATGAAACCCCAAACACAATCTGTAAATTCATTTTGAAATCTTATATTCTGCAATTCCAACCTCCCCATCCAGGTTCCTGGCATGACTTGGATGTCCTCTGCCCTGATCTGTCCCCTCATGCCTCATTTCTGTGTGATGTTGTCACCTGTTTATTACCTAACTGTAAAGGGTCACCTTTGAACAAAATCATGAAACTGTGATGAGACATTACAGGACCCTATCATTGGCCATTTCTTCTTGCTTTTCAAACTTCTCTTTTTCTAAATTTATGTTTTAAATTATGGCAAAATATACATTAAATAAAGTTTACCAAGTTAATGATTTTTAAGTGTATAGCTCAGTGGCATAAGCACATTCACATTGTTGTCCAATCATCACACTAACCAGCTCCAGAACTTTCCATCTTCCCAAATTGAAACTCCGGTAACCCATTTCATGGTATCAATTAAATTTTAACGGATATTTGGATCATTGATTAATAAATTAATTTCTTCCAAAAAATTACACCATGACACAACATTGAAACCGAAACGCAAAAATTTCATAGATGATTCTAGGACAGGCAGTATAATGAAAAACAGGATAAACTGCTAAATCTGCCAAGTGTTAGTAGAAATCTCCCAGCAAGTTATAAGATACTCAGGAATAAATGACAGTGAAGGCACTTAAAGCCAAAAAACTTGGAGACAAATCTTTAGATGGTCTTATAATCTTCTGCTTTAGCAGAACATAATGTGAGATTCTATCTTTGGATACATTTATCAGAAAGCAAGTGAGAACGAAAACATTCCCTGTCTTTTGAGATAAAACAGCTGCTTGGACTCTGAAATGGAAGGTACATGTTGAGGTCCTACACATCTGGATTGCCCGCTGACAGCTTGACCTTTAGTGAGAGAGAAATAAATTTCCATCTTTCTTAAGCCACAGATGGTTTGGACCCCATTAAAGTAGCTGAGCCAGTATCCTAACCAATAGAGAGCTACTTTACACCACATGAAAGATAAGGTTCTCTGTGAACTAGGAACCCAAATGGAAAAGGTTAAGCCATAACGCTAACAAAAGAAGGAAAAGAAAATGTCTTTGGAACTTGAGGGAGAGAAAGGGCTTTAAGATTTTATTTATTTATTTGGGTGGGGCCAGAGGGAGAGAGGGAGAGAGAGAATCTCAAGCAGACTCCTTGCTAAGTGCGGAGCCCAACGCAGGGCTCGATCTCATGACCCTGAGATCATGACCTGAGCTGAAATCAAGAGTCGGACACTTAACTGACTGAGCCACCCAGGTGCCCCGAGAGAAAGGGATTTAAATAAAATACTGAAAAATACAATCCGTGAAAGAAAAAAATGAGAGATTTGACTTAACAAAAATTAAGTAAGGATTTGTACTGAATGAAGGACACCATAGAAAAAATGACAGATTAGGAGGTAAGGAGAAACTTTTAATATGGAAAAGTAGAACATGGGTCAGGATCTAGAATGTACAAGGAACTCTAGTGAGTCAACAAGAAAAAAGGGAACTTCATTTTCTGTGTGCTGCTGTAATGACCACAGACCTGCTGGCCTGAAACAACAAAAATTCATTATTTTACAGTTTTGCAGAGCCGAAGTCTGACAAGGGCTGGGCTAAAATCAAGGTGTCTGCAGGGTTGTGTCCTCTCTGCAGATTCTAGGGAAAACCCGTTTCTTGCCTTTTCTGGCTTCTGGAGCTGGCAGCATTGCTCGGCCCCTTCCTCTGTCTTCAAAGCCAGTCACAGCAAGTGACTCTCACATGCCTCACCGTGACCTCCTTTTTTCTTTTTTTTACCTTTACCTTTTGTTTTTTAACCTTGTGATTACACTGAACTCACTCAGAAAATCTAGGATACTCTCACTATTTTATTATTTTTTAAAGATTTCTCTTATTTATTTTTTTAACAGAGAGAGAGAGAGAGAGAGAGAGAGGGTTCACAAGCAGAGGGAGAGGGAGAAGCAGACTCCCTGCCGAGCAGGGAGCCCGATGTGGGACTCGATCCCAGGACCCTGGGATCATGACCTGAGCCGAAGGCAGACGCTTAACCGACTGAGCCACCCAGGTGCCCCAATCTCGCTATTTTAAACTCGGCTGATTAGCAACCTTAATTCCATCAGCAACCTTAATTCTCCTTTGCCATGAAAGTAAGAGAATCATAGGTTCCAGGGATTAGGCTGTGGACATCTTTGGAAAGCTCTTAGTCTGCCTACTAGGTACACATCAGAACAAAACACGAAGCATATGAATTCCCCAAGGGGGAAACACTTATGATGAACAAATTATGATCAGAAACTACGAGTACAATGATCTTAAGCTTCATCTGGGAAAGTACATTCATTTATCTTTTTTTTTAAAGATTTTATTTATTTATTTGACAGAGAGAGACACAGCGAGAGAAGGAACACAAGCAGGGGGAGTGGGAGAGGGAGAAGCAGGCCTCCCGCAGAGCAGGGAGCCCGATGTGGGGCTCCATCCCAGGACCCTGGGATCATGACCTGAGCTGAAGGCAGATGCTTAACGACTGAGCTACCCAGGCGCCCCAAGTACATTCATTTTTCAATCAGAATGTTTATTAAGCAGATAACATGGGCCAAATTCCCATTGAAAAGCAAAGATGGAGAAATCTTTAGTGGTCAGCCAAAGTCCCTTTGAGACCCAGTCTGTCCTAGACCATCTCAGGTGTCCTAAAATACTACCAGTAAAGAGTGTATTGATTGTAGAGACCTGATGTATGATAAGATGTTCTTTAGAGTTCCAAGGCTTTTGTCTTCGTTTCAGTCAAAATGACAGTGTTTAATCTATCTGATTGCTGTGCAAGGTTACCTTCACAAATTAGGAGGGCTCAAAGCACTTTTTTAAAGAAATTACCAATGTTAGCCATGTTCTGCCTTTTTGCCTTACCTGATATCCTACTTTCCCTTAGAGATACCTAACTTAATTGAGCCAGCACTGAAAAAATCTGCAGTATCAAAATACATTCTGCAGAAGTGACTAGAATCAGTATTTTATTTACAGATCCAAGACACATTCAGCACAGCTGTACCACTGGCCAAGGCAGGGCTGAAAGTCAGGGTCATTTTCGGAACTTCAATGAAATAGATTACATTTAGCGAGGCACAAATGGAGGCCGTTATCATTAAAGTTGAGTTGAGAGAGGTTGCAAATGTGGGCATCACCTGGAGATCACAGAAAAATATGTCTTTGTGCTAGATCTCTAAACAGTTGGCTTTTATGTTTTCTCCCTGGAAGTAACGCTTGCCCAGAATCATATATCTGACTGTAATAACAAGGTTATATGACTTTACATATTGAAAATATATTTAAACATATAACAATATTACTTTGAACTTCCACTGCACTCTTCACCCAAGGACTTCTCCATCATTAGCTAATTAAATCTCACAGTGTGCAAATGAAGTATATACTTACCTCATTTTACCAAAGGGAACATTTTTGAGTGGTTAAATGACAGAGTGAACAGTTACCCCAATGGGAAGGTAGTAGGGGGGTGGGGGTGGAAACATTTTGCTGAATAATGTAGGTATCTGGGAATGAAGCTCAAAGGTTCATCTTATCTGTCACTGTAGAAGGCTGAATCTAAATGTCACGAAATACATGTAAAATACTGCTCTCAGATTCTCAGGAAAGGACACCGTGATTCTCCTTACCAAAGTATCTTGCTGTCTTTACAAATTAAGTTCTTTATAAAATAAATAAAGCATTGTTTGTAAAAGCAAAACACTAGAAACAACACCAACATCCTTTGATAAAGAGGATGGCAAAATAGTGGTACATTCAAGCATGCAATATTGAATACTATGCAAGTATTAAAAAGAGCAAAACTGGGGCGCCTGGGTGCTCAGTTGGTTAAGCGTCTGCTTTTGGTCAGGGAGTTTTTTGATCCGGGAGTCCCAGGATTGAGGCCACAGCTGGCTCCCTGCTCAGTGGGGAGTCTGCCCCATCCCCACCCTTTCCCCTCCCCCTCCATTGCCCCATCCCTACTCCTGCTCTCTCTCTCTAGTGCGCGCGCGCTCTCCCTCTTTCAAATAAATACATTTTTTAAAAAAATCTTTAAAAAAATAAATAAAAAGAGCAGAATTAACAGAGGTCTATCTATTGGCCCAATGACAATGATGTAATGTTGAACAAAGGTAAGTTACTTAGCAATTTTATAAAAACATGTGAAAATAGAAACTACTGAGTAATTTTATTAAATATAAAATAAATTCTTGTTTTCAACTTAATGTCTTATTGTTTTTCTTTTTGCAACACCTTATTGAAATATAATTCCTGTGCCATGTAATTCACAAATTTAAAGTGTATATTTCAATGGATTTTAATATACTTACAGATATGTGCAACTGTCACCACAGGTAATTTTAGAACATTTTCATCATCTCAATGAGAAACCCCTCACCTCTTAGCTATTACTGCTCTGTTCCCCCAACGACCACCAAATCTAAGTAAACACTAAATGATTTTGCTTCCGTAGATGTGCCTGTTCTAGATATTTCATATACATGAGATCATGTAGTATGTGGTCTTCTGTGTCTGGCTTCTTTCACTTGGCATAATGTTTTCAAGGTTCATCCATGTTATAGGGTGTATCAGTATTTCTTACCTTTTTTTAGCTACATAATGTTGCATTGTATAGATATGATTTATCCATTCCACACACTCATGTCTATCCACTAATGAATTATGGACATTTGGGTTGCCTCTACCTTTCAGCTCTTACGAAGGAGGCTGCTATGAACATTCACGTACAAGTTGTGGGTACATATTTTCATCTTGGGGGCATGTACCTAGAAGAATTGCCGGGTCACATAGTAACTCTATGTTTACCTTTTTGAGGAACTTTGACTCTTTCAGTCCTTTGGGGTATATATCCAGGAGCAGAATTGCTAGGTCATATGTTAATTCTATGTTTAATTTTTTGAGGAACTGACAGACTGTTTTCCACAGTGGCTGCACCATTTTATACCCCCAGCAGCGGAGTGTGAGGGTTCCAATTTCCCCACATCCTGGCCAACAGTGCTATTTCCTATTTTTGATTAGAGCCAACCTGGAGAGGGTGAAAACGTATCTCATTTTGGTTTTTTGACTTGCATTTCCTTGGTAACTAATGATGTTCCAGACCTTATCATGTGTTTTTGTTTCTGTTTTTGGGGGGTATGGAAAGAGTATGTTGCAGTTAAGAATAAAATATAAAACTTTCTTGGCAAAGGAAGTTCTTTTGATCTCCTTGAATGCAGCACACACAAAAAGTGACAGTTCCCCTATGCTCCCTCAGGAATGGAGGAACAAGCAGAGGGCAGGAGTGCAGAGATTTCTTTTTCCATGCCCAGGCCTGTGAAAAATGATGACCAAGTGTTAGTCCTGAGCAGGGCCCATGGATGGTGTGTATTCCTGGTTAGCCCTCCGGAGTCTGGGAGCATCAGCATCTCCAATAATTTATTTGTATAGGCATACCTCAGAGATACTGCGGGTTCGGGTCCTGGGAGAAGGCACGGGGGATATCATGGGAGATGTGAGCTCCTTGTGTAGTGGCAGCCATAGGCCTGATAAGTGTCATTGCTGCTGAGGAAGAGGTGGCCCACCTGCTGGGTAAGAGGTCCCATCATGGAGGCAGGCTGGAGAGAAATGGCATGATCCATCTCTGGTGGCAGAACTGAAGCTGAAGGCTGCATGAGGTATGATTGGTGGTGCATCTAGGATGGGTTAGGTGCTTGTAGAGGAGATGTCTGAGTCATTCTGTGATCCAAAGACACAGGAGATAGAAGACGTGGGGAGAGTGCAGACCAAGCAAGCATCCTGCTGGGGGTGATATATTATAAGGAGCTGGGGAAAACCCATTCTGAAGAGCTGTGGTGGGGTCATAGGTCAAGACTATACCACCCATATCTGCATTCCTTGGCCAGGCCCATCCATTTTGCACAGATTTTCCTTGGTTCTGTCATTTCTTTGGACCATCATCAGCAAATTTGCAAAGCAAGGGATCAGATGGAGCTGGTATTCCAGCAGGTGCCTTAATATTTTTTCCATTAAAGTGGGTGATGATGGCTTCACACTTTTCTGTGGACTCCATTCTTGCAAAGCCAACCCTCTGCTGGTTCCACCGGTGTCAGAGGATTTGAGTGGAGATAACTTGGCCAAAGGGCTTCAGCATCCCCTCCAGTTCTTGCTTAACCATTGCTAGTGGAAGGTTTGATAGGTATAAATTTGTGGGGTCCCGCTCCTGTTGCTTTGTCATCTGTGCCTGTATGCCAATGGCTTTCAGTGCTGTTATATCTTTCTGTGCTGCTGAAGGACTGTCAAAGTCCACAAAACCATAGCCTCTGCATTTGTTTGTGCTCTTGTCCAGTATCACCTCGGTGGAGACAATCCTGCTGTAAGACTGGTACAATTTGACAGGGTCCTGGTCAGTAAGTGCCTGGTTGCAACCCCTGGATATAGAGGTTGGTTTTGTTTAGCTGGTCATTTCCATTGCTCCCACTGCTGCTGCTAGGGGTACTGTTGCTTGGACTAGGTGATGCCATCTGCTGAGGCAATGACATGTACAGCTTCTTGTTTTTGTTATAGCTGAAAGTCGAAATCCCAGGCCTGGAAACCACTGAGAGCAGCATTTCCTCTTGAATGTAAGGTGGCTGAGCCTTTTCATGTGTTTATTGGCCATTTAGATATCTTCTTTGAAGAACTGTCTATTCAGATTTTTTGCCCATTTTTAAATTGGGTTGTCTTTTTATTGTTGAGTTGTAAAGATTTTTGTTGTTGTTTTTTAACATATTTTGGATAAAGGATATTTATTAGATATATGGTTTGCAAATGTTTTCTCCTACTCCTGGCTTCACTTTTCACTTTTTTGATAGTAACCTTAGAAGCACAAAATTTTAAATTGTGATGATGTCCAATTTACCTTTTTAAATTTTTGCTTGTGTTTTTGCTGCCATGTCTAAGAAAACACTGCCTAATTTACACTCATGAAAATTTATGCCTATTTTTTTCCCAAGAATTTTATAGTTTTAAGTGCTTGCATTTAGGACCTTGATCCATTTTAAATTCATTTTGTGATGGTGCGAGGTATGGATCCAAATTGATTCTTTTGCATGTGGATATCCAGTTGTCCCATTTGCCGAAAAAAATATTCTTTCCTTGTTAAATTGTTGTGGCACATTTGTTGATAAGCAACTGACCACAAATGTGAATGATTATTTCTGGACTTTCAGTTGTATTCCATTGGTGAGTGTGTATGTCTGTCCTTATGTCAGTACCACACACTCTTGAATACTGTAGCTTTGTAATAAGTTTTGAAATTGGGAAGAAGTCCTTCAATTTTGTACTTTTTTGAGATTGTTTTGGCCAGTCTGGTTCCCTTAATTTCCGCATGAACATAAGCCAGTAGTATCCACATTGTTTCCATATGGATAAGCTTGTTAATTTTATGAGAAAGGTAGCTGGGTATTTGATAAGAGATTGCTTTAAATCTGTAGTGCAATTTGGGGAGTACTGCCATTTTAACAATACAAAATCTTCCAATCAATGACAAGGATGTCTTTCTATTTATTTAGGTCTTTTAAAATGTCTTTCAATGGGGCTCCTAAGTGGCTTAGTTGGTTAAGCATCTGCCTTAGGCTCAGCTCATGATCCCAGGATCCTGGGATTGAGTTCTGCATGGAGCTCCCTGCTCAGTGGGAAGCCTGCTTCTCCCTCTTCCACTCTCCCTGCTTGTGTTCCCTCTTTCGCTGTCTTTCTCTCTGTCAAATAAACAAATAAAATCTTTATTTTTTATTTTTTTATTTTTAAAGATTTTGTTTATTTGACAGAGAGAGACACAGCGAGAGAGGGAACACAAGCAGGGGGAGTGGGAAAGGGAGAAGCAAGCTTCTCACTGAGAGGGAGCCCGATGTGGGGCTCGATCCCAGGACCCTGGGATCATGACCTTAGCTGAAGGCAGACGCTTAATGACTGAGCCACCCAGGCGCCCCATAAATAAAATCTTTAAAAAAAATGTCTTTCAATGATATTTTGTAGTTTTCCATGTAGATGTCTTGTATTTATGTTAAATTTGTTCCCAAGTATTTTATTCTTTTTAATGTTATTATTTAAATTTTTTAAATTTAATTTTTGGATTGTTTATTTCTTGTGTAGAGAAATAGAATTTGATTTTGTATATTGATTTTGTATTTTGTAACCCTGCTAAAGTCTTTCCTTTGGTCTAATAGTTTCCTTGTGGATTCCTTAGAATTTTCTACTTGTAAGGTCATGTCAACTACAAATAGAAATAGATTTACGTTTCCTTACAAATCTGGAATGTCTTTTATTTCTTTTTCTTGCCAATTACTCTCAATAATACTTCCAGCACAATGTTGAACAGCAATGGTGATAGCAGACATCCTTGTCTGCTTCTCCACATCTATAATTAAGACCCCTATTTATTAAATAGTGCGAAGAAAGCAGAGTTCAAATCCGTGTTGTTTTGCTATTTGAAGTGGAACATGAATATATCTTGTTTCAATTCTTCTACTTTAAAATGGCATAAAGCATTTATTACTTTTCTATTTTGGTATTGGAAAGATGAATTAGAATTGATAATCCCCTTAAAAATTAAATATTATGTAAATTCATAGGACAAAATTATGGAGCATGATTAGGACAATTCGTAAGTAGGGGATGAAACCTTTAGCCAAAACCATTTTACCTTCTTAAAGATCAGAATTATTGGGGTGCCTGGGTGGCTCAGGTGGTTAAGCAACTGACATTTGATCTCAGCTCAGGTGTTGATCTCAGGGTCGTGAGTTCAAGCCCCACATTGGGTTCCATGATGGGTGTGGCACCTACTTAAAAAAAAAAACAAATAAAGATCAGAATTATTAATGAATCATGATCTTTTTTAAAAACTTTTTTAAGATTTATTTATTTTGAGAGAGAGACAGAGAGTATGAGCATGGGGTGGGGGGAGGGGCAGAGGGAGAGAGAGGATCTCAAGTGGACTCCCTGCTGAGGATGCAGAGCTCAACATGGGGCTCAATCCACCACCCTAAGATCATGACCCCAGCTGAAATCAAGAGTTTGATGCCCAACTGACCAAGCCACCCAGGCACCCTGAATCATGATCTTTATTCTTGAGTAAGGCAGGCTGGGGTCCAGGTGACTTTCTGGAAGACACACAGAATGTTTGCCTGCCCTGGGGGAACATGAATAACTTGAATAACCATGAATAACCCACATCTATTGGTTAGAGTCTTTTTGTTTATGAATCCTGCTTGTTTGCTCTTTATATATGTTGTTTTGATAAATAAATTAATATCCTAATTCATGTAAAGGTGGCTTGTAAAAGGATTTCTCCCTTTGGGCCAATAATTTCTTTCCTCTGAAAAATGAGGAAAAGAAGGTCAGAGAACTCCCTTTCTCCGGGAAATTGTGCCTGGGTTTGGCTGCATCAATAGCTGGAAGGTCTTGAGCACCTCTGCCTGTGAGGTCTCCCACAATAAGCAGAAAGACTGCTTTTTGGGGCACCTGGGTGGCTCAGTCATTAAGCGTCTGCCTTCAGGTCAGGTCATGATCCCAGAGTCCTGGGATCGAGCCCCGCATTGGGCTCCCTGCTTGGCGGGAAGCCTGCTTCTCCCTCTCTCACTTCCCCTGCTTGTGTTCCCTCTCTCACGTTCTCTTTCTCTGTCAAAAAAAAAAAAAAAGAAAGAAAGAAAGAAAGAAAGAAAGACCGCTTCTTGGGCCAGGTTCCTCTGAGCTCTTTCTGCTGAACAGAGCTACCTTGTGGTTATACTTGCAGGTAGTACTGACATAGGCTATAACATTGCATTTGCTCCCTAGAGAGACAATTATTTCAGTCCATTCAGGCTACTATAACAAAATACCATAGACTGGATGGGGATGGCTTATAAACAACAGAAATTTATTTCTCACCGCTCTAGAGGCCGGAAAGCCCAAGATCAAAGGGCTAACAAATTTCAGCATCTGGTGGGGACCAGCTTCCTGGTTCATAGATAACTCTTTTTTCTGTGTCTTCACATGGCAGAGAGGGGAGGGACCTATTTGGAACATCTTTTAAAAAAGCATGCGTCCCATTCATGAGGCTTCCCCTTTATGACCTAGTAACTTCTCAAAAGTCCCACCTCCTAGTATCATCACAATGGGGATTATATTTTAACATATGAATTTTGGGGAGAGGGGGACACCAAACGTTCAATGTGGCAAAGAGGCATCCTCAAGTTTGACAGCCACTAAAATCGCTATTATTTGTAGCAACTACCTATTATGGAGGTTTTGGGGTAAGTGCTTTCCTTGATTTATCTCCTTTGGTCCTCACACATGTCCTACCAGTGCGTTCTATCTTTAACCCCAATTTCTACTTGTAGAGGCTGAGGATTAGGGGTTAGAGAGGCATCAGGGTTTTTCCCCCTTCCCAATATTCTTTCCCCCCATTTTCTGTTCATCCCACCCCTTTCCTTACTGGAAGTCTTCTGCCCAACTACTTCTAACTCCAGTACAATTGTAATACCCTGCCCTGCACTTCAGGGGGTAAGTAAGTAACTTGGGATCAGGCAATCTCATAATGACTATCCTGAAGGGGTTTCCCACGATGGATTTTATATCTGGATGTTGGCAGAAAGGTTTCTTCTTTCTTCTTGGGTCACTATATGGGAAGATGGAAGTCTGGACCATACTCCTCTCTTGCCCTATATATTCTGGGAGAATCCTGCTTATACAAAAGAATGGGACAAACACACTTGAGGGAAGCAAGGCTAAGATGTTGAGAAAAGGAATATTAATATTTGTTGAGTCTCTGAGGCCAGATCCTTTTCTAGAGCGAGGTAATAAATCTCATTTTTGCTTACTCCTTTGAGTGAAATTTTTGTCATTTGCAACCAAGAAAGTTAATTACCTTACCCATAATTATGCAATTAAGAAGGTTGCAAACTTGGTTTTAAACCTATGTCTGGCTCCAAGGTTTGTAGTCTATGTAATAGTTTGCTTAGTTTATATAACTATGAGGCAGAGATTTTAAGTTAGTCAAGTAACAGAAATAAAGGGTAGGAAATGCATATGATCCCAACTGACAGACCTACTGGATATAACCCCAAGTATTAGAATTCATGTTCAAGTTATGAGGAAGGGAAAAATTGCACGACTTTTCCAGGAGAAAAAAAAAAATAAAGCATTTCTTTTTCTCCTAGAATAAATCACCACAGATAGTAGTATGAGTTCTTAGGAGAGTCACTGAATATTTCCTGTGACTTTTGATATAAATATCTTCATCTAAGCCAAAGGATCCAGTATAGCAGACTGAGGCAATGCCAGCGATTTTGTGGGTATGACTGAAAGGTCGAAGGATGGTTGAAAATTAAGCGGAGTTCAATAATTAGAATTTGACCTGTGCTCCTGGAGCCACATGTTTTTCTCTATAATGTTGCATGGTTTTTTGATAAGCAGATCCCAACATATAAGGTCTCTACTCTTCATTCTGTTCCCGATCCATACATACACTGCTGCCTGAATGACTATCATTTACCATCAGGTAAAATTCAACATGTTTTTATTATAAGTTAGCATTTAAAGAAATATAACAAAAACTACTGTAAGTACAAGTAGAAAATTACAAATATACATACATACAGTTCTCCATACATCTACACAGATATCTATTGCCCGTTTTTTTTAAAGTACTTGGGGGGGCATCATTTAAAAAAACCTACATTGAAGTTCAAAATGATTAAAAGCCCCCGTTGCTGGTTGGGATGTAGTAACAGAAAATTAATAACTAAAAGATATGCAGGACAGACTTGATGATTAAAAACCTCCTCCTAAATAGATCTTGGGTGAAATTGAAAGTATCAAAATAGTTTCAGAATGGTTGAGAGTTCTAACCATAGTTAGAACATTATAAATCTAAATTCATGATATATGGTTAAAACTTTTGTTAGATGTGGGTTCATGGAATTCTCTATAACTAAATGAGAAAGAATGAAGACAAACAACAAAACCTTTAGCTCAAGAAGTGAGAAAAGGAACTGTAAAACAAACCTAAGGAAGGAACGAGAAAGTTACCGATAATAAAAAAAAAGTACAGTAAATACATTAGAGTATGACTATTCTTTTTAGCAGAATTAATAAGTTGAAGATTGATTCTTTAAGGAAAAATTGGCAAATCAATACTTAGTCTAATAGAAAAGTGATACACAATTGCTTTGAATGTAATAAGCAGGACTTAATGATTTTTTTCTAATTATAAAAACAATATATGCTCAACAATAACAATAAAAATTAGAAAATAAAAGCAACATAAAACCATTTTTCATGGATGGCTACTAGACATACTGTGGTGGGTCATTTCGCAGTGTATACAAATATCAAATCATGCCGTACACCTGAAGCTGATATAATGTTATATGCCCATCATATCTCATTAAAAAAAGGGACCATTTCATTTTTGGCCCCCCTTTTTGCTCGCAACATACTTGTTTTAAATTATAGTTGACCCCTGAACAACAGGGTTTGGGGGCATTGAGCCTTGTGCTGTCAAAAATCCACGTCTGACTTTTGATTCCCCAAAAACGTAACTACCGATCGTCCACTGTTGACATGAACCCTACCGGTAACAGATAGTCGATTAACACATATTTTGTATGTTATATGTAGTACACACTGTATTTGTAGAATATAGCAAGCTACAGAAAAGAAAATGTTAAGAAAATCATAAGGAAGAGAAAACACATCTATAGTGCAGGCATACTATAGTATATTTATTGAAAAAAATTTGTGCATCAGTGGACCCGGGCAGTTCAAACCCATGTTGATCAAGAGTCAACTGTAATTTATTTTTCTCCCACAGTATTATCATCCCTTCCCCACTGACATCCTCAGTGTCTCAACATCTAAGACTTTCATCTTACAATTATCTTTGAAAAGTTATTTCCATTACTCGTTTGTACCATCACGTGTATTTTGATCCTGATACTTCAAATCCACGACTACAGCCTTCATGCTTCAGTAACTACAGAAACTTCTCAGCTGGTACAACTGTTTCCACTTTTTGGTCCATTTGGCACAGTCTCTATCAGGAGCTCTTCTCTTCCCTGAGCCTTGAGAAATGCAGCCCGATACCGACTCGGCCAGTGAGGCTTAGGTATGGGCTAGTGGAACATTGGTTAAATATCCACACTTCTTTTTCTTCCCACTCTCCAATTTCCTCCTGCTGTCTCCTCTTCACCACAGAGGGGCAAGTGGAGAATAACTAGCATGCTAGCAGCCCCTTCACTTCCCTTTCTTCCTCCCAGGGGTAATTTGGCCGCATAGAATGGCTCTTTCCCTGACCTTGACAGACCCATTCGGCATCTTTGCTTTGCATGCACTGTTTTCTCTGGCAGGAATTCCCTTACCCCATTTCTTTGCCTGGCAGACAAATTCCTACTTACCCTTCAAGATCCAGCTCAAACATCACCACTTTCTAGCCTACGCACCTCGCAGAAGCAGCAAGGTCCTACGAATGTTAAAAGAAAAATGAAGGTCAGGCCCTCAGTCGGCTACTTAACTAGTTGGTATGACTGTGGGTGAGGAACTTCTCTGATTTTACGCTCCCTTTTACTGCAAAATAGGAATGGATGTTATACCTGCCTTGACATCCCTTTCCAAGGGAAACTGAAAACATCCGTGAGAGAAAATGTTCTCTAAAATGCAAATCATTTTACAAATTTAATTTTGTTGTTGCTCTTAGCACTGCTTAGAAATTTTTTTCTTGTTTGTTCAGCGCAAAAGCCAACTATGGGGGCATTCAAATACTAATTCATACCCTTACCCTGCCCCCCATTTTTTTTTTTGCTTCTACAGCCCCCTTTTTTCTCTTCTGTTCGCTTATTTCCTCCCCGACCCCCTTTCCTTTTGTGACTTGCCTGTTTACACCGAACTTCAGTATCCGAGGACACTGCTTGCCTTTGCCGGTACATTTTACAGATAAAGTAAGTGATTTTAGTAACGAACGGGGGTGGGGCGGTTGAGGATGTGCGGAAATCCAAACCCAACCAAACTCTGCACTGTAAATTGGAAAGTTCGGGGAGCCGGGAATTCTGATGGGCAGGGCCAGAGCGACTTCGCAGGGCCAGGTTCGGCTTTGCCGGGACTTCTGCAAGCCCGCGCTGGAGCCCGCGCCGGAGCCCGCGCTGGGATCCCGGAACCTCAGGAAGGTGGGTGCAGTGGCGGGTCCGGAATTCCGGGAGGGGAGCACAAGTGGGCGAAGACCACAACTCCCGACGTGCACCGCGGCCGGGGCGGGTTCTACTCCCAGCTTGTCTCCTCATTCTTTCCGGTTCTTAACGGCAAAGACTACTGTCTAGGAACTGCGTAGTAGTAATTACAGAGAGACTGTAAGCTTCTGTGGAGTCGCGGGGCCCTGCAGCAGCTCGTGGGGTGCTTCCCGTTCGTCTGGTGGTTCTCTGCTGCATTGCGGAACTCAACAGCCCGACCGGCCGGGTTTCCATGGGGACACTAATTGGACACGGACGCTGTGGCGCGGCAGTTTAATTCTCCGGCGGCGGCTGATTGAGCGGGACGAAATGGTCTTGACGGGGCTCCTCAGGAAACTCGGTAACAGGCTGAGTTGCCCCTCGCTGCAGTCACCCTTCTGTCGTGGCCACTTGCTAAGAATGGCCGTGTAACGTTTTCGCGGCCGGTCCACCCCGAGAGGGCTCCCGCTGATCCTGGCCTCGCCGGGGCAGCCCCCGGGAACCCATCTCGGACTTGGTGTAAACTCCGCGGTTCGCGTCCCGAAAAGAGCAGAGGCCCGCCTGTGAACAAAATTTGCTTTATTTCCCTCTTCACCCTGCCCTCGTCCCCAGCGTACATGAGCGGAAGGGTAAATGCCGGGTGGGCGTCTCCCTGGAGTTGGGCAACAGCTCAGTGTGCTGTACTTTGACAGGTCATCAGCTGGCCGAGATCAGGGAACGCGCGCTCAGGAGTGTTCTCTGCAAGGTTGAGCACAACTTGGTCTGTTGCGACGACCTAGTTCAGGAGAGGCTCCTTTTTCTCCATTTGCTGGAATGGTTCAATTTCCCGTCTGTTCCAATGAAAGAAGAGGTTCTCGGCCTTTTGAACAGATTGGTTAAGGTAGGATCATTTTGAAATAAACTCCGAAGAGCGAGTGTGTCGTAGCCATTTAATTGTAGCATTTTTTTGAAAGTTAAATAATTACAACTTTTTCCCTAACCAACGAGAGATGTTGAGTTTTCGTTCCTCAGGGTATATAATGCTCAACTTCCTTTTCTCTTATTTGTAATGTTGAATCTCACATTATCTCTACTGTGCTCTCTGAAATAACAGAACTTCTGAGTTTTGGCGTGTTCTGATTTTTTGGAACCATCTTTGGAAGTTGATATTTGTCATTCTGTTTTTCTCTTTGTTCTGTTATTTGCATATTAATAATTAGATGTGTCTGTATGAAAGAGAACATGTTTAAAGTTAATGGTACAGACCGTGATTAATAAATACCTCAAGTATGTGAAATGGCGTTTTCCATATCTGTTTTTCAGATTTATGTTCCTCAGCCTGTCTTGAGAGTAGTTGTCAGGGCTAAATGTCAAGAGTGCAAGTGTAACCTTTCAAAACTAAGTCACTATGCAGTCATAGGAGATTATTACCTTGGCATCCTTCGACTGGAGAGGATAGGGTGAGAGTCGGAGGAGAGAGGTAATCCATTTAATAAGTAAAAACAGGCGTTTATAGTGTGCATTTCTAGTGCTTAATGTCTGGGCTTTTCTGTCATAAGTGTTATCACGTGGTTTATGTACGTCTGTAAATCTATGTGCTATACATGGAAGTTATTTACTTTTACATATATCAATGCGAGATTTATTTTTTAAAAAAGGGATATCTAGAATCCTAAAAATAATTTCATGTTTTTGTTGCTGTAAGACAGAGTGTAGAAATTTTGATATATATGGTTATTCTCAAGACTCTCCTCTTCTTATTTCAGTATCCCCCAGCCGTCCAGCATTTGGTTGATCTTGGTGCAGTTGAATTCTTATCTAAACTTCGTTCTAATGTGGAGCCGAATCTGCAGGCTGAAATTGATGGCATTCTGGATGGACTTTTTATTCTTCCTTCAGGAGATGCTGCATTATATTCTGCATCTTACCAAACCAAACAAACTGGTAACTCTTTGGAATCAATGTGATGCATTCTGTTAAAATAGAAATATATTGGTTTTAGTGGTTAATTCTAAGGAAAGGGACCTTAGGTTTAAAAAAAAAAAAAAGATCATTTTCTCGCATTAACTTACATGAGCTTGACCTTTTCCCCGCCTTCTACAGTTATTCAGAGGAGGATACATTTGTATCCGTTGCTTTTTTGATCAAGGGGCCTAAAAGATGCCAGAGATTTTCTTTTTTGAGACTACTTTGCCAGATTACTTCTACAATAATAACACATTTTCAACAATAACAATAATGACAACATTGTGTTCCCGTTCTTATTGCAACTGAACTGCTGAATATGTAATCACATGTGACAGAGAATTGTCAAAGATACTGAAAGATAGTGCTTGATTCCTGAAGGTTGAAGTGGTCAGGAACTACATAACTGGAGTAAGAGAGAGAAGGGAGATGGGCTAAGAAGCAGAGATGAGCCCTTGAATAAATACTTTGTAACAGATTCTTTATGTACATTATGGATGTTTTTATTCCAACAAATAGTTGGATTTGCTGAATCTTAAAAGGGAGGGGACCCCCCCATTAAAAACTGGCTCAGCATTTATATTTTTTTCCTCTATAAGAAGACTGCAGGTAAAAAAACTACTGTTATTTTTCTAGTTTTAAAAATGATTGTAAAACTTAAGAGAAAACATTAATATTTGAAAAGAGTAAATTTCACTTTTAGTAAATAAAGAACCAATAATACAGTAATATATATTTTCTTTCCAGAATTGCCACAACAACCTGAAATCTTAATAGGATATTTTCCTCCATACAAAAGTAATTTCCAGCACATGGAAGCGTCTCCACGACCAGTGGGTGTGTGTATATATATATATATATATATATATGTATATGTATAGAGAGAGAGAGAGAGAGATTGAGAGAGAGAGAGAGAAGTAGATCCTGTTGACTTGGTAAATCAGAAATTAATGTACTTTTCTTCGTTGTTGTAGACATATTGTGGTCCAACTTGAATGTTTCAGCACTGAACTGAATGTTTCAGTTTCCTCAAATTAGTTTAGGATGTAGAGTCTAAATGGTCTAACTGCATTTGAGCAACTCTGGAGGTGGGTGGTGAGGGTGGCAGTAGTACTCAGGGCCTACTGAACACAGATTTGTCAGGAACGGTGCCATGCACTATATAGATGTCATGGTATTTATTCTCCAGCTCACTAAGTGGTACTGTTCATCCAGTTACTCAAGCCAAAGACTCAGGATCATTTGGGTTTCTTCACTTATCTTTATCCCAGCATCCAGTTGATTGAAGAGTTCTGATTTAGACCTCTCTCTCTCTCCCTGGAATCTCTTCCAGGTCTTTTCATGTCTGGCTGTGTCTCTGCTCACATGTTACCTCCTCAGAGAGACTTTCCTGAGGTCTCTAGCCAGTGATCACTTTCTGTCTATGTCTAGTTTTCTTCCTAACATACATTATAATCTGAAATTACGTATTTATTTACCACTTTTTGTCTCCCGGGTTATAAGCTTAATAATAGCTGTGAATAGTGCTTTATCCCCAGTGAGCAGAACAATGCCAAAAACTTACTAGGCACTCAGTGTGTATTCTCTGAATGAATCTTCACTGGAGTTCCAGTGAAATTGATATTGTTACTATCTCCATTTTACTGATGAAGGCACTGAGGCTTAGAAGGATAAAACCATCACCCAGAGGTGATGCAGTTAGGGAATAATCAAGTAAACATGTACCTAACAGTTTATTGCCTGCACAGTTGAAATGAAAAGGTTGTGTCCAAGGGTATAACTGCTTATGTCAAGTATTCAGTTTAACTCCGTTTGGAAGCCCTCCATTATTAAAATGCTTCCTTAGAAACCCTCTGGTTGAATAACAGCCTAAGAAAGAACTGAAAACTTGTTTAGCTGTTGAAATACTTTACCTTTTCTTTCTGTAAAAATTTTGTTACACTTGTTAGGGAGCCTCTGTTTTTGAGATGGTAGTTTCTTTGTGTTTATGATTAAGAGGCTTCATTGAGTGACAGTGAGAGACATCTGAAGGGAGAGAATATGTCCAGGGCTGGGAAGGTGGGCACTTGAGTGCAGCTGTGGAAAACATTAGGGGCCATTGAGATGGTAATATTTTTTTATGTGAGTTGCAGTTTGTGGATTGACAATATGGCTTATTTTGGACACATCTTTTTGAGTGTGGTATAAGTCTGTCCTACACACCTTTTACTTTTCTGTTAGAAAGTAAATCCTGTTTGGGTTTTAGCACTTTTGTTTTTTTTCTTTTAAAGATTTTATTTATTTATTTGACAGAGAGAGAGACAGCGAGAGCAGGAACACAAGCAGGGGGAGTGGGAGAGGGAGAAGCAGGCTTCCCGCTGAGCAGGGAGCCCGATGCAGGGCTCGATCCCAGGACTCTGGGATCATGACCTGAGCCGAAGGCAGATGCTTAACCAACTGAGCCACCCAGGTGCCCCGGGTCTTAGCACTTTTGAAAGAAACAACTGTGCTGTATTTGGTAATTTAATAATGCTGTTATCTATATACAACGATTTCATGCTCTTTTCAAAGCATTTGGCAGAAAGAATATTTGCCACTTGGAAGGGTTTATGGAGATACTAGATACTGTTTCTCAGCATTGCCACCTTAACTTGTACAATATGAGATCTGTTAAAAAATAATTGGAACGGGGTAGTTTAAAACTGTTGGTTTCTCAGATTTCTTTTAATCTTGAGTGCTGATATTTGATCTTCAACCTTATGGTCTTCAGGTCATCTTCAAAGAGGTTTAAACATCTAACACCATTTAGGTGTTAAATTAAATTAATTAAATATAGTATATGATTATGTTTGTCATTTTTAATTTCTACAATTAAAGATCTTCAAATGCCAGTTCCTTTTATGTTAAATTTAAGCTTTGTGTTCTGGTTAGCAACAGGGTAAAATAGAAAATGTAATTGAAGCTTTAAATGTCATTCAATATTAGTTTGTATTTAATGCCCTTCTAATAATAATATATGGTTCTGTGTAAATTATGAAAACAGCGCTCTGTTATGTTAGGGAACAAATTTGCAGCTGACCTTGTTTGGTCAAAGTTATACTGTAAGATATTACTTTGAGGACCTGTTTTAAGGGTGAAGCCTTACTCTTAACATTGTGAGTCTGTCAGCATTGCCTTTGATCCCTTAAATTTTGCTGTTCCATTAACAGTAAATCAGACTGTGAAGTGTTTGAAGTTTTCTACATTTCCTTGGCTACCTCTGACTACAACGGATAGACATGTTCTCTCCTCTAATGAAAGGTATGCTACCTGATGTGTGTCAGGTATTTTGGTTCATTTATAGCCGTTAAATCTGGTTGCTATTACTGCACATTTTCACCAGGAAAAAAGATACTAAGTGGCTGTGAAAGGTAGTAATGGGAATATATGAATGATTTTCAGTTTCAAAAAGCAAGTCAGAAAATTCCTATTTGCCATTATCTGGCTACACATCAAGGTTTTGTTTTGTTTTGTTTTTGTGGTTGGAATCTTGTATACTTCTTGGTGGCATGAGTCATCTCTTATTGACCAGATTCTCCGATTGGCCATTGCTTATGCCCTTAGTTAATAAAAATGGAAAAAATTAAGCATAAATGCAGTCTTTTTTAGTGGACAGTATATTCAGTTGACAATATAAAGACCAACTTGCTAGAGTTAGGACTAGATAAACAGCTGGATGCTGTTAAATGGTTTTTGATGCTGGCACTTCAATGGCATCAGTAAATTCTCTTGGAACAACATATTGGAGAGGTAGAGTCCGCCTGGGAAAGGGGCAGGGGTGGTTTTGATGTCAGCTCTGAGTCAGGTCTCAGGGAAGAGATATGATTTCTAGGACACACCTCTGGATGGTGGGTGGTGGACTGGAGCTGGGGTGAGAGAGGGGCTATGGATTCTTGGGGTGGGAGGTAAACAGTTGCTGAATCCCTAGGAGGGCATATATTGCCTGAGAAGGTGAGGGGTGTGCTCCGTTCGGAATAAGAGGAGAATCCCAGCTTGATTCACTAGAAGGAACTTAATTTCTAGAATTTAACTCTGTATTTGCTATTACATTTTCTGTCTTCCTAATTCATTTAGCAGATTTCATTGCATTCTGTGCCCTTTGACTTCATTGATTTCATTTTGTAGCTTTGTGATAGTCTTGGCATAAATTGGTGGATACTGTGTAGTGCCTGCCTTTGAGGAGGGTCTAGTGGGGAATAGAAAGTCAACGTGCAGTTGCCTTAGTACCAAATGTAGGCATATGGAGGTAGGACCTACCCCAGAGTTCTTGATTAGGGAAAAGATCTGGGAAGGCTTCCCAGGGGAAGTGAAATCTCAGCTGAGACCTGAAGAACTGTTGATAGAGTCATTATGCCACTAGATTACTTACAATCCTGTATAGATAAACTCTATTTAAAAATAAATAATGCTATTTATCTATTTATGTATGTATTTTTTGGTAGCTCTTTAAGAAGTAGTAACCACACTTTAATTTGGAACACCTGTGAACTATTGAAGGATGTAATCATGCAAGATTTTCCTGCTGAAATTTTCCTTCAAAGGCCAAAAATTGTTCAGGTATGTATCCTCTGTAATTGTTTTAGATTTTGAAATAGAGAACTTTTTATAGTGAAACAAATTCTGCAAAGTAGGAGTCCTTGGGAAGGAATTTACCGTATTTAAAAAAATGAACTATTTGGTTCCTGAAACCACTTCTGTCTTACTTCTTTGGATAGTGGTAGTTCCTCAGCTAGGAGGTAGTCTCATTTGACACATACAGGTCCAGTTTGGCCACCTTGAATTTACCTTTTATGGGTCACGTAAAGAGAAGAATAAACTTTGGAAATTGAGGTTGGGCAGCAGTAACTCTTCTTAATAGTGAGAATAGCATTGCTTTTTGAGTGTCTAGGATGTGTAAGGCACAGTGCTAGATGCTGTGGAAATAGGTGGTAGTGAGCAGTTTAGATGGATTCTTTGCAATCTAGTCTATTAGATTATACAGTAGAGCTTGGGATCCCGGGTCTGGGGTCTTGGCATATCCACAGCCTCACTCATCAATCCCAGGGCTGGAATGGATGCCTCTGAATGGAAACTATTAATACATACTGTTGCAGTTGTCCAAAGATAGCAGAGGAAAAGCTGTTAGGTGCCAAAAGGTGTCAAAATGATTTAGCTGTTTGAGATGCCGAAGGTTCGCTGTGATTTTTAAAAAGTATTGTGTAACTTAATGTTCTGAATGGGGAATAATTCATGTGTTCTCTCGGAATAGGTACTCAGCCATCAGATTTTAGATATAACAAACACTGACTAGTCTAGTTAAATTTTATTTTCTTGTTTTGTCCCGTCTTCTTGCATTATGCTAAGTCATTTTTGCCTATTTCTTGTTTCTTGGTTTTACAAATACCTTTCAAGTTATTTTATTTCCTTCGGTTATTTATTTGACCTTACTTAAACTCCACATCCACCTTCCCTGGATCATTTTCATTGCTCTCTTCTTTATTTCAGAGCCTTTTATCTCTGTTGAAACTGGCCTTTGGAGGAGACGGAAAACATCGCCTGGCTTTACAGTCAGTGTCTTGCTTGCAGCAGCTGTGCACATCCTTAAGAAACAGACTTAACTTTCACCGAGATCCGGGTTTTTTCTCTAGTAAACAAGGTATTTATGTTTATTTATTCATTAGTCACTGGTGGTATTTACAGATTCTTCTGAGTATTCCCTGTTACACTTTATAAATTTTCACAACATAAACTCCTCATTCCTAAATGTAATTAAATGATCATCTTTGAAAACTAAGTGCGTGAATGACAGAACCACTCCTGATCCTGTCCCCTTTTTATTTATTTATTTTTTATTATGTTAATCACCATACATTACATCATTAGTTTTTGATGTAATGTTGCATGATTCATTGTTTGCGTATGACACCCAGTGCTCCGTTCAATCCGTCCTCTTTTTTTTTGATAAGAGCCATTTGCAAGATGTCTTTCTTTTCTCTTATGCATACAGTGTTGGAAGTTAGGGACCAGAATTCTGAGTTCAGCTATTCACGTGGGACCATGGGCATTATGAAGTTACTTGTATTTTTTTTTTTTTAAAGATTTTATTTATTTATTTGAGAGAGAGAATGAGATAGAGAGAGAGAGCATGAGAGGGGGGAGGGTCCGAGGGAGAAGCAGACTCACTGCTGAGCAGGGAGCCCGATGCGGGACTCGATCCCGGGACTCCAGGATCATGACCTGAGCCGAAGGCAGTCGCTCAACCAACTGAGCCACCCAGGCGCCCCTGAAGTTACTTGTATTAATAGATTGTTTTGTTTGAAAAATAATTTGTATTTTTTTAATAAATACATTTTTTTAAACTTTTGGTATATTTTATTTATTTATTTATTTTAAAATAATCTCTGCACCCAACATGGGGCTTGAACTCATGACCCCAAGATCAAGAGTTGCATGCCCTACCGACTGAGCCAGCCAGGTGTCCCCGATTTGTATTTTATGAAAACTATTTTTATGCAACTTCTGATGTAGTTATTTATCATATGATAGCAGTGCCAGACTTTTAAGGGAAAAAGCACCACCTAATGGCCAAATAGAGCACTAGACTGGCTTCGTCAAAACAGTATTTATAACTTAGGAATTCTGTGCACTTAATGCATTGAAAGTTGAATATTAAATTACAGTGATTTGTCATCATGCTTCACAGTTAATCCCCATTCTGTTCAGAGTTTCAATGATCCTGTACTACTTGAATACTTATGCTGTACATTAACTTTATTATAGATCTCAGAGGGTATAGGGTTTCTCATTAACATTCTTGAGCTAGAGCATTTGGCAAATGACTGAAGACAGAGAGCTGTAGGTACCCCATATTTCATCAGAATAAGAGTCACAATGTTGATAAAAATAGTATCTTTCAAGACTTATTCATGTATTAAATGTTTATTTATCACCAACTATATGCCAACTGATGTTCTAGTCTCTAAGGGGTATAACACTGAACACTGGTTAAGGTCCCCACCCTTCTGAGCTTATCTGAGACAAGGTTGGGGACAGGTAGTAGACGAGTAAACAAGTTTGTTTCAGATCAGAAGTGCTCAAAGGAAATAGGAAGGGTGATGTGACCGAAGGTCACCAGGAAGTGCGGCTTACCTGGATAGGATGGGCAGGGAGAGCTTCTCAGAGGAGGTGACCTGAAGGGTGAGAAGGAACCATCCACTTGAAGAGCTGCAGAAACAGTATTCCTGGAGGGTCGGGGGCCTTGGAAATGAGGTGACATGCCTGAGGAACGAAAGCCAGGCTGGCGTGTGAGTGGAGTGCAGTAATCGGGAAATGGGGAGCAGAGAGGGGGAGGGAATGGGGTGAGATCAGAGAGGTAGCCAGGGGCCAAAGTGTATAGGGATTTATAGATCTTGGGAAGCGTTTCATATTTTCTTTGCAGTGCAGTGAGAAGCTCTTGGAGAGCTTTCTTTTTCCCTCTGCAGATGCCTTTATTTTACTTAATTCTTTAAAAAAATTATGGTAAAATATGTATAGCATAAAATCTGCCATCATAACCATTTAGAAATGTGCAATTTTGTTGGCATTAATTGCTTTCACACTCTTGTGCAACCATCACCATTATCTGTTCTCAAATGTTTTCCATCACCCTAAATAGAAGATCTGTGACTGTGTCGCCATGCTCTCCATGTCGCCTTCCCTCTGCAGCCCCTGGTAACCTCTCCTCTACATTCTGTCTCTAAATTTGTCTGTTCTTGGGACCTCATACAAGTGGAGTCATACAATATTTGTCCTTTTGTGTCTGGCTCCTTTCACTGAGTATCATGTTCTCAAGGTTCATCCATGTTTCAGGTGTGTTAGGACTTCATTCCTTTTTATGGATAAATAATATTCCACTGTATGGCATATTCATTTATCTGTTGATGGACACATGAGTTGTTCTCACCTTTTGGCTCTTGTGAATAATGTTTTGGTGAATATCGCATATCTGTTTGAGCCCCTGTTTTTAGTTCTATTGGGTATATACCTAAGAGTGGAATTGCTGGGTCATATGTCAATTCTACATTTAGCTGTCTGAGGAACCACCAAACTGTTTGCCACAGTGGCTGTCCACACTGGCAACCTATGAGGCTTCCATTTTCTCCACATGCCGTCAACACTTGTTATTTTCCCTTTTTATTTAATTTAATTTACTTAATCTTTAAAAGATTTTATTTATTTATTTGAGAGAGAGCATGCAAGAGAGAGCACGAGCAGGGGGGAGGGGTAGAAGGAGGGAGAGAAGCAGGCTCCCTGCGGAGCTCTATCCTAGGACCCTGAGATCATGACCTGAGCTGGAGGTAGATGCTTAACTGAGCCACCCAGGTGCCCCTATTTTCCCTTTTTAAAATCATAGTCATCTTAGTAGGTGTGAGGTGGTATTTCATTGTGGTTCTGATTTGTATTTCCTTAAAGACTACTGGTTAATGACTAGTGATTTCGTAGTGACTTTTTATGTGCAGACTGGCCATTTGTATATCTTCTTTGGAAAAATGTCTTTTTTTTTTTTAAAGATTTTATTTATTTGACAGAGAGATAGAGTACAAGTAGGCAGAGAGGCAGGCAGAGGGAGGGGGAGAAGCAGGCTCCCTGCTGAGCAGGGAACCTGAAAACGCGGGGCTCGATCCCAGGACCCTGGGATCATGACCCGAGCTGAAGGCAGACGCTTAACCAACTGAGCCACCCAGGCGCCCCTGGAAAAATGTCTTTTAAAGTCCTTTGCCCATTTTTAAATTGGGTGGTTTTTTTTTTTTAAGATTTTATTTACTTATTTTAGAGAGAGGGAGAGCGTGTGGCTGCGCGGGGGGGGGGGGTTGGGGAGGAAGGAGGCAGGGGGAGAGAGAGAGAGTCTCAAACAGACTCCCTGCTGAGCACGGAGCCTGAGGTGGGACTTGATCTCATGACCCTGACATCATGACCTGAGCCAAAATCAAGAGTTGGAAGCTCAACTGACTGAGCCACCCAGGTGCTCATGGTTTTTTGTTTTTTGTGTTTTTTTTTGTTTGTTTGTTTTTTCTTGTTGAGTTTTAGTTCTTTATATACCCTGGTTATAAAGTCCTCTTTAGATACATGATCTGCAAATATTTTTTCTCAGTCTGTAGGTTGTCAGTTTCTGTAGTTGTCAGATAATGTCTAACGCACAAAAGTTTTTGATTTCGATGAAGTCCAGTTTATCTTTGTTTTCTTTGTTCCTGGTTTGGGTTTCATGTCTGAGGATGTCTTGCCAATCCAAGAGCCTGAAGACTGACCTCTGTATTTTCTGCTAAGAGCTTTGTGGTTTTAACTTGTATGTAGGTTTACTTTTTGAGTTCTTTTCACATGTAGTTTGAGGTAGGGTTCTCGTAGAGTTTTGGGCGGGGCAGTGGCCCGTTACTCTGCCTCGGCAGTCCTGAACGTGGTGAGTCGATAATGCTGGCTAGAAGGCGCACGTGGTCAGGGTAGGCAGTTAGCAGTGTAGACGTGCTGCGGGGGTGCTCGCGGAAGGGGCTGGCCTTACTTTCACCCCAGTATATGTGCTTCCACTGCCTTACCTTCACCCCGGTAGACGTGCTTCCACGGCCTTACCTTCACCCCGGTAGACGTGCTTCCACGGCCTTACCTTCACCCCGGTAGACGTGCTTCCACGGCCTTACCTTCACCCCGGTAGACGTGCTTCCACGGCCTTACCTTCACCCCGGTAGACGTGCTTCCACGGCCTTACCTTCACCCCGGTAGACGTGCTTCCACGGCCTTACCTTCACCCCGGTAGACGTGCTTCCACGGCCTTACCTTCACCCCGGTAGACGTGCTTCCACGGCCTTACCTTCACCCCGGTAGACGTGCTTCCACGGCCTTACCTTCACCCCGGTAGACGTGCTTCCACGGCCTTACCTTCACCCCGGTAGACGTGCTTCCACTGTCTTACCTTCACCCCGGTAGACGTGCTTCCACTGCCTTCCTTTCACCCCGGTAGACGTGCTTCCACTGCCTTGCTTTCACCCCGGTAGACGTGCTTCCACTGTCTTACTTCATTGAGGTCTTTGGGAAGGATGACAGGAAAGCTGTATCATCGTCATTTGTCACTAGTGCGGGCTAATTTCGTTCTTTTCCCCCAGACGCAGTTTCCCCCAATTCTTCTTTGTCCTACTGTCATGAAGTCAGAGTCGGCGACCCCGCGCGGAACCCTTCTCCGGGAGGCAGCAGCCCGCGGCCCTCGGTGGCTGGGCGCACGGGCCCGCGGCCCAGAGGCGACGGCCAGGACTGGGACGCCACGGCCTCCAGGTGAGCGCGGCAGCCGGCGACCGTGCGTGCGCGCCGTTCAGCGCAGGGGGCCGGCTGCTGGTCGCGTCTGTCTCGCCTTTCGGAACATCACCACGAGTGCTGGCCTCGGGTCGAACCGGCGCGTGTCACACTTGTGGGACCACGATCTGCAGTAAGAAATATGCTACATTCAGTGCAACGCTCTGGGCACAGCTCTTATGTGTGCGTGTGCGCGCGCACACCTGTGTGCACGTGCGTGTACACCTGTGTGTGCGTGCGCGTGTGCACCTGTGTGCGTGCGTGCGCGTGTGCACCTGTGTGCGTGTGTGCGTGCGTGCGTGCTCGTGCGTACACCTGTGTGTGCGTACACCTGTGTGTGCGTGTGTGTGCGTGCACCTGTGTGTGTGCGTACACCTGTGTGTGCGTGTACACCTGTGTGTGTACACCTGTGTGTGTGTGCGTGTGTGTACAGCTGTGTGTGTGTCCCTGCCAAAACAAGATGTCCACAAAATAGTACTTTGATTCCATATGCTACATAGTGAACTATATTTTCCGTTTTCTATTTCGTTAAAAAAAGAATGAAAATTCTGATCTCTTAAATTGTTTTCATCAGCCACAAATGAAATGCGATCTAGTTTAAAAGCGTAGCTTTAAATGATAGATACATTTTGATGATATTTTAAACCCACATTTGTAAGTCTAATCATAACTTAAATGCATCAGTATTTATTAAAGACAATGATTCACGACTATAAAACAAAGATTCCTTTAAGATGCACAATTTACGATATTTTACTTGTGTAAATACAGATTTTTTATATATTAACTTTGCTTAAGGGGATTGGCGTGGTGTTTGTGTGTTACCTCATCCTTAGGCTACAGGCATCTTATGAACATACTAATTTCTCCTTTGGTGGTGTTTTAATAAATGCTCAGTGAAATGAACACTCGTTTTTGGCTTGATTTTCACTCGTGACACTGCTGCTGCTACAGGCTCTCACTGATTCGTGCTGGCTGCATGCTTGGTGTTACGCCAAGTGCCGTACATGCTTTATCTCCTTTAGCTGTCCTCCTGACAGTCCTGTAATAGCAGTGGTATTCCCATCATCGTCATTTCACAGACAAACCTGGTTTGGAAAGGCAGTGAGTCTTACCCCAGTTTATACAGTTGGTAAAGAGGAGGGCAGAGGTGTGGACAGTATGATCTGAGAGCCTGTGCCCCTAATCCTTCTGTAGGAGCTGGTGTCGGGCAGACACAGCCTTTCTCTTTACTCTTAGAAAGCCTTTCTGTCTCACTCTCTAAGTGGTATCTAGAGTGCTGCCTGTGTATGCTTTTTCACTCCTCACTGAGCACGTTCCTCACGGAGCCTTTTAGAGTTTGAGAGAAGCCCACCTCATTTTCATATTTTGGGATGTTGAAATTGAAGAAATGACAAAACATATATTTAATTTTTGGAGTTTTACCTGTTCAATAGCATTAGTGTATCTGTGATTCAGCTTCAATTATGGATAATATTAAAAGTCAAAAATTTGTAAATGTGAGGTTCAGCCCTTTCTCTAACACTTTATCCTCACCCCATCACTTGACACCTGAGGTAAGAATTTTTTATGAAGAAAGCCAAGAAAGACGGGATGTTCCACTTTTTGGTATATTTTCAAAATCATGATGTGATGTTGAATGTACTAAATGAAGTAATGCATTTCTCCTCATGTTTTTCTGGCATTTTCTAGCATTCTTCGGTTGCTAACATTGGCTTACTTAGAACATTTGGTGAAAATCTAGGGACTAAACGATTTAGTTTTGCCTCTATAAGTTGATTACAGAAGACCTTTGTTATGAATTGGCTTGCTCTTCTCTAGAAATGAATGAGTTATTAGTGCTAATGTTGATTGCTCTTACAGGAATTTCAGGAACGTCATTTTGAAAAGCAATATATAAATGCATTTTTGGTTTCATTTACAATTTCGAGTCATCTTTATGAAATTTAATCTTATAAATTTGTGTTTCTCAAATCTGACCAGGATTGTTGCATGAAGCTATGTAGTTGTGCCTAATGTGAAGCTTCTAATATGCCAGACAGCAGAGAGGCAGGAAACCTATTTGTGGGCTGTTTCCACATTCAAGGATTATCCTTTATTTTACAGTGGAAGTAGTAGTCATGCTCCTGTGAACTCTCGGATATCTGTGCATTCGCCTTTGGATGTGGTTCACATAGATCTGCCAGAGCTAGAGACTGAAGACACTCTGGAACTACAGTTCCAGCAGCTCAGTCTTCCCCAGTTCTGTGTCTCTATTCTGGAATCAGCAGTTCCTCTCTTAAGAACAGGTTAGTTTTTGAAGTTGTGGTTCTTTTTATGTAATTTGTCTTTGTTTTGTCTGTTTTCAGGGACTTTTATTTTTCTTTTTTTCGCCTATGTTATGACATTTAGAATCTGTATTTACTTACCGTTTGGGATACAAATTCTTCTTGTTCTTTTTTTTTTTTTAAGATTTTATTTATTTATTTGAAAGAGAGAGAGAGTGCGTGCACAAGCAGGGGGAGGGGCAGAAGGAGAAGCACACTCACCTCTTGAGCAGGGAGCCCAATATGAGGGGCTCAATTCCAGGACCCTGGGGTCATAACCTGAGCCGAAGGCAGATGCTTGTGCCCCTGGGATACAAATTTTTAAGCACTTAATATAGTCTTATTATCTCCTAAGTAAATGTGGGTGCCATGAGCATTGTTTGGATAGAGTATCCCCTTCCATTCATGGCTTTTAACTGCACAGGAGTCCACTTCTGTATGGCTAAATGTAAGCACTGAAGAAACAATGCCGCCGGAGTAAGTTAGAGAAGGTGGGCCAGCATGAATAGACCAGGGTAAAAAATCTTTGGCTTTTGCCCTTCGGAAACTTTTTGAGTTGCTCTCAGTTGTTCAGTCCCCAGAAACTTTTTGAGTTGCTCTCATTTGTTCAGTCTCCCCACTGTTTGTAGTTAAGCTATGAAACATGTGAAAAACAAATAAACCCCAAATTGGATTCCTACCTTTGCAGTAATTTCTTTTTCTAAAAAAAACCCCAAACTCAAAACAACCTCCCAACATTCTGGAGTTGCTGCTTCTCTCAAATGTGCTGGGTAAATCTGCAAAGATGTATTTAAGTATACATTGTAATGCAGTTGTAATTTTAGTAAAGTGTGATAGGAACAATAAAAATATGGCCAATATCTGACAGAGTCTAGGACTAGAACAGCAGTTCTGGCTTTGTGTGCGTGATTTCACGCATTCCTCTCACTATCCATTTTATCTTTCCATAAGTGGTAGTTACTACTTTGATCCCCATTTTACAAATGAGAAAACTGAGGTTTAGAGTGGTTTAGAAGCTTATCCAAAGTCAAACAGCTAAAACAGAGGCTTGAACCAAGGTTCTTCTGAAGCCAGTAGGCTTCAGAAGCCTTCTGAAGGTTTGGAAGCAGTAATGATTTTTTATTCTCTAACTCTGTACATTTTCAGTAGTTGATAAACTTGTCAAGATATAAATACAAGATAAACAAGATATGTGTTTTATGGTTTATACTGGCTCAATAAAGAATCTGTCCTATTTGAGTGGTTCTTCAAGCACTCTGTCTTATTTTTGCCTGCTTGGAGGTGGTGGGGAGGGAAGCAGGATGGGGGTCTATATTTGGGAAGTGTTAAAAATGTTTTTATCCTGAGGAAAACCAAATAACCCTAACTTATAACTGACTGAATAACTCTGCTTCCAGGAGTTAGAAGCACATATTAATTCATGTACTAGTAATGTGAAATAAAAGAAAGGCTGAACTTTGACATCATAAAGTATATATGTTTGCATGGTATACTGAGAAGAACAGTTTTAGATATAATGATTTCTCTTTTAACCTTTCTTAATTTGCTGTAAAAAGTCAGATTGATAATTATAAAGTTATATCTTGGTACATAAAATTTTCTAAATGTTCTCTTGCCCTTTTGTGATAAATTATTGCATAATTTGTAATTGTTCAATATCATAAGAGATTTCTAAGAGAACTTGCTCCAGCTGTTCTAATGGAACAGTTAATCTAGACTTTTATGATCTGGTAGTTTGTTTTACTTTTATTCATTGGAAATTGACCTTTGGTATGTGGGACAGGGAAGTCTTGATTGAATGTTCACCTTACAGATAGTAGAGTTCCTTTGTTATTCTGTCTCTCTGGAGAAGAGATTGCTTTGGTGGGTGTGACAGAACAGTTTCTTTTGGAATTTTTTTTTTAAGATTTATTTATTTTAGAGAGAGAGAGAGAGCGCGCACGTGCATATGAGCAGGGGGCGGGTCGGGGGGGGGCGTTGGAGAGAGAGAGGGAATCCTCAAGCATACTTCCTGATGAGCAGGGAGCCCAATGTGGGGCTCAGTCCCAGGACCCTGACATCATGACCTGAACCTAAATCAAGAGTCAGATACTCAACTGACTGAGCCACCCAGGCGCCCCTCTTTTGGAATTTTTATAGACTTTTAAGTTAATAGAGGCTTGAGAACCTGTTTCAGGTGGATTTTCTTGAAGGTTCTTCAGCAAACGCCATCATGCACGTTTATTACTTTAGTTGGTTCAGTGGAATTTCAGCTTCCCTGGCCGCTCAGGTGTGGTGTAATACTTCTGACGAGGGTTAAGCCTTCTAGCACTAAATAGGAGATTCACAGAATGCATTTTCTAAACCTAACCTGGTGCTTTGTCACATATTACATGTAATACAGAAGGTCTCTGAATTAGAAGAATCTTAATCAACCTCACAGCGTTTTTAGTTAGATTTCGCTACTTTCTTTTTGAGTATCTTTCTCACTAATGAGCACATTGGATTTGTTGTGGTTAAATAGTACTGTGATTGGAACAGAGGTGTTAATGGTGGTTATAGAGCATGACTTCCCTAGTCGTCTCTCTCAGTGATTCTAAAGACATCAAAAAAATAAAAAGAGAAATAGGAGTTTGGGGGCATGACTGACTATAGAGGATTGAGCAGTATGATATCTAGCTGTTCGTTTAAAGTTAACATTTTTTCTTATCTCCTGTTTATATTCCTAGGTAGTAGACAAATGATAATAAGAGTTCTGGAATTGCTTGCAGAGGATATGATACTTATTGGTGAAGCAATTTCAGAAGATGTCTGGGATGACAGCAGTCTTTTTGCTATAGATATGGTGAGAATCAGTGTTTTCCTTGGGATATGGTAAATAGTATTTTATTTTGATCCTTTTAAGGTGGTTTCATCATCTCATTAGTCTTTGAAAGCTTTCTTTCCACCCACTATGTCCCAGGCTTATTTTGTGCATTCTGGAATAGGCCATTTCTCTAGAAATTCTGGTTACTTTAATTAATTAATTAATTAATTAATTTTTGATTCTGGTTACTTGTAATGGGGGATATATATTGAAACTAAGAACAGGCCAAAGGGGTCCTTTATAGCTACTGTCATATCATTTTTTTTTTGTTTTAGTAATTGAACTGGGAAATACGTATTTTAAAAAAAGAGTTCAGATTGCTATTTTTCTGATTTTAAACTTGTATTTCCATGCTCATATTTTGTACTGTTGCTCATAGAAAATCTTGTTTTTTAGCACTATCAACATAATTGCTCATTAGCTTTAACCTTCAGCACATACTAAGTAATTTCAGAATAGTAGTGTTTGTATCCCTGTGGTCAATAACCGATAAAGTTCAAGATTTCTCAAGAAGTAGAGTCTTCTTGAGATTCTCTCTCTCCCTCTGCCCCTACCCCCACTCAAGCTCTCTCGCATGTACTTTCTCTCTCTCTCTCAAATAAATAAATAAAATCCTAAAAGAGAAAAGAATATACAGTCAAAAAACTGTGCCTCAAAGTCACTTGAAAGAATTCTTTTCTCTGTTAATAGTTTATTATACAGTTATATTTGTTTTTACTTTTGGGAATTATTTTCTCCTCGTGAACATATAATTCAGAGACGTTCCCCTGTCATCCTGTTCTCTGGTTTATTTTTTCCATTTTTATTTTAGTTTTTGCAAACATAAGCGGGTAAGCATGTAGATTCTCATTGCTCTTCCCACGTCTTACATAGGTGGTAGTATGTCACATGCGGTTTTACATCTTGTTTTTATAACTTAAAAATATATCCCATGTGCATGGAATAATGGGTATGGAGATTTTTTCATGTCCATATGTGGAGGTGTTCATCCTTCTCTTTTATAGGCTACGAGTGTCTCAGTGTGTGTTTATTCGCCAGTCTCCTATTGTTGGACTCAATTGCTAATATGAATTATGTGATATGAATAATATGCATATGTCATTTCATACATGTGTAAGTGTGTGTCTAGGGTAGATTTCTTTAAGTAGGATTCCTGTATCAAAAAGGTTGTCAGAGGGAGGGTGGATGTGGGGACCGGCAAAATGGATGAAGGGGAGTGAGAGGTACAGGCTTCTAGTTATGGAATGTCTTAAATCATGGGGATGAAAGGTACAGCAGTACAGCATAGGGAATATAATCAATGGTATTGTAATAGCATCATATGGTGAGAGATGGTAGCTACACTTTTGAGCATAGCATAAAGTTTAGAGTTGTGGAATCCCTGTATTGTACACCTGAAACTAAATGTAACATTGTGTGTCAACTATACTTAAATTGAAAAAGTAAATGCATTTTATTTTATTTATTATTATTATTTTTTTAAATATTTTATTTATCTGAGAGAGAGAATGAGATAGAGAAAGCATGAGAGGGGGTAGGGTCAGAGGGAGAAGCAGACTCCCTGCTGAGCAGGGAGCCCGATGCGGGACTCAATCCCAGGAGCCTGGGATCATGACCTGAGCCGAAGGCAGTTGCTTAACCAACTGAGCCACCCAGGCGCCCAGTAAATGCATTTTAAATCATAGATATTGTTGCATTCTCCTTTATGGCTATACCATTTCATTCACTCCCCAGCAGTTTATTAGAATGTGTTTTCTCCTACACACTCAGCAGTAGGGTTTATAGTCAAACCTCACATTTTTTGCCATTCTGATAAGTGAGATATGATATATCAATGTAGTATTAATTTGTTTTTCTGTATGCGTAAAGCTGAGCATCTTTTTGTAACTTTTTTCACTTAAAATTTTTTTTATGTTAATCACCATACATTAACATCATTCGTTTTTTTTTTTTTTAACATCATTAGTTTTTGATGTAGTGTTCCATGATTCATTGTTTGTGCATAACACCCAGTGCTCCACACAGAACGTGCCCTCTTTAATACCCATCACCAGGTTAACCCATCCCTCCACCCCCCTCCCCTCTAGAACCCTCAGTTTCTTTTTCAGAGTCCATCCTCGCTCATGGTTCGTCTCGCCCCCGATTTACTCCCCTTAATTCTTCCCCTCCTGCTATCTTCTTCTTTTTTGTTTTTTTCTTAACATAAATTGCATTATTTGTATCAGTGGTACCGATCTGTGATTCAACAGTCTTGCACAATTCACAGCGCTCACCATAGCACATACCCTCCCCAGTATCTATCACCCAGCGACCCCATCCCTCCCACCCCCCACCACTCCAGCAACCCTCAGTTTGTTTCCTGAGATTAAGAATTCCTCATATCAGTGAAATCATATGATACATGTCTTTCTCTGATTGACTTATTTCACTCAGCATACCACTGTCCAGTTCTATCCATGTCATTGCAAATGGCAAGATCTCATTCCTTTTGATGGCTGCATAATATTCCATTGTGTATATATACCACATCTTTATCCATTCATCTGTCGATGGACATCTGGGCTCTCTCCACAGTTTGGCTATTGTGGACATTGCTGCTATAAACATTGGGGTGCACGTACCCCTTCAGATCTCTACATTTGTATCTTTGGGGTAAATACCCAGTAGTGCAATTGCTGGATCGTATGGTAGCTCTATTTTCAACTTTTTGAGGAACCTCCATACTGTTTTCCAGGGTGGTTGCACCAACTTGCATTCCCACCAACAGTGTAGGAGGGTTCCCCTTTCGCCGCATCCCCGCCAACATCTGTCATTTCCTGACTTGTTTAATTTTAGCCATTCTGACTGGTGGGAGGTGGTAGCTCATTGAGGTTTTGATTTGGATTTCCCTGATGCCGAGCGATGTTGAGCACTTTTTCATGTGTCTGTTGGCCATTTGGATGTCTTCTTTAGAAAAATGTCTGTTCATGTCTTCTGCCCATTTCTTGATTGGATTATTTGTTCTTTGGGTGTTGAGTTTGATAAGTTCTTTATAGATTTTCGGTATTAGCCCTTTATCTGATATGTCATTTGCAAATATTTTCTCCCATTCTGTCGGTTGTCTTTTGGTTTTGTGGACTGTTTCTTTTGCTGTGCAAAAGCTTTTTATCTTGATGAAATCCCAATAGTTCATTATTGACCTTGCTTCCCCTGCCTTTGGCGATGTTTCTAGGAAGAAGTTGCTGCGGCTGAGGTCGAAGAGGTTGCTCCCTGTGTTCTTCTTTAGGATTTTGATGGACTCCTGTCTCATGTTTAGGTCTTTCAACCATTTGGAGTCTATTTTTGTGTGTGGTGTAAGGAAATGGTCCAGTTTGATTCTTCTGCATGTGGCTGTCCAGTTTTCCCAACACCATTTGTTGAAGAGACTGTCTTTTTGCCATTGGACATTCTTTCCTGCTTTGTCAAAGATAGGTTGACCATAGAGTTGAGGGTCCATTTCTGGGCTCTCGATTCTGTTCCATTGATCTATGTGTCTCTTTTTGTGCCAGTACCATACTGTCTTGATGATGACAGCTTTGTAATAGAGCTGGAAGTCCGGAATTGTGCTGCCACCAGCTTTGCTTTTCTTTTTCAATATCCCTCTAGCTATTTGGGGTCTCTTCTGGTTCCATACATATTTTAGGATTATTTGTTCCATTTCTTTGAAAAAGGTGGATGGTATTTTGATGAGGATTGCATTGAATGTGTAGATTGCTCTAGGTAGCATTGACATATTCACAATGTTTGTTCTTCCGATGCATGAGCATGGAACGTTTTTCCATTTCTTTGTGTCTTTTTCAATTTCTTTCATGAGTATTTTATAGTTTTCTGAGTACAGATCCTTTGCCTCTTTGGTTAAATTTATTCCTAGTTATCTTATGGTTTTGGGTGCAGTTGTAAATGGGATCAGCTCCTTAATTTGTCTCTCTTCTGTCTTGTTGTTGGTGTATAGGAATGCCACTGATTTCTTTGCATTCATTTTATATCCTGCTCCTTTACTGAATTCCTGTATGAGTTCTAGCAGTTTTGGGGTGGAGTCTTTTGGGTTTTCCACATTCAGTATCATATCATCTGCAAAGAGTGAGAGTTTGACTTCCTCCTTGCTGTTGTGGATGCCTTTGATTTCTTTTTGTTGTCTGAGTGCTGTGGCTAGGACTTCTAATACTATGTTGAATAGCAGTGGTGATACTGGACATCCCTGCCACGTTCCTGACCTTAGGGGAAAAGAGCTTTTCCCCATTGAGAATGATATTGGCTGTAGGTTTTTCATAGATGGCTTTTATGATATTGAGGTATGTACCCTCTATCCCTATACTCTGAAGAGTTTTGATCAAGAAACAATGCTGTACTTTGTCAAATGCTTTTTCTGCATCTATTCAGAGGATCATATGATTCTTGTTCTTTCTATTGTTAATATATTGTATCACGTTGATTGATTTGTGGATGTTGAACCAACCTTGCAGCCCAGGGATAAATCCCACTTGGTCGTGGTGAGTAGTTCTTTTAATGTACTGTTGGATCCTATTGGCTAGTATTTTGGTGAGAATTTTTGCATCCATGTTCATCAAGGATATTGATCTGTAATTCTCCTTTTTGGTGGGGTCTTTGTCTGGTTTTGGGATCAAGGTAATGGTGGCCTCATAAAACGAGTTTGGAAGTTTTCCTTCCATTTCTATTTTTTGGAACGGTTTCAGGAGAATAGTTATTAATTCTTCTTTAAATGTGTGGTAGAATTCCCCTGGGAAGCCATCTGGCCCCGGGCTTTTGTTTGTTGGGAGATTTGTGATGATTGCTCCAATTTCCTTAGTGGTTATAGGTCTGTTCAGGTTTTCTATTTCTTCCTGGTTCAGTTTTGGTAGTTGACACATCTCTAGGAATGCGTCCATTTCTTCCAGGTTATCTAATTTGCTGGCATATAGTTGCTCATAATATGTTCTTATAATTGTATTCCTTTGGTGTTGGTTGTGATCTCTCTTCTTTCATTCATGATTTTGTTGATTTGTGTCATTTGTCTTTTCTTTTTGGTAAGTCTGGCCAGGGGTTTATCAATCTTGTTAATTCTTTCAAAGAACCAGCTCTTAGTTTCGTTGATCGGTTCTACTGTTCTTTTGGTTTCTATTTCATTGATTTCTGCTCTGATCTTTATTATTTCTCTTCTCCTGCTGGGTTTAGGCTTTATTTGTTTTTTCTCTAGCTCCTTTAGGCGTAGGGTTAGGTTGTGTATTTGAGACCTTTCTTGTTTCTTGAGAAAGGCTTGTATTGCTATATACTTTCCTCTTAGGACTGCCTTTGCTGCATCCCAACGATTTTGAGCAGTTGTGTTTTCATTTTCATTGGTTTCCGTGAATTTTTTTAATTGTTCTTTAATTTCCTGGTTGACCCATTCATTCTTTAGTAGGATGCTCTTTAGTCTCCATGTATTTGAGTTCTTTCCGACTTTCCTCTTGTGCTTGAGTTCTAGTTTCAAAGCATTGTGGTCTGAAAATATGCAGGGAATGATCCCAATCTTTTGGTACCGGTTGAGACCTGATTTGTGACCTAGGATGTGATCAATTCTGGAGAATGTTCCATGGGCACTACAGAAGAATGTGTATTCCGTTGCTTTGGAATGGAATGTTCTGAATATATCTTGAAGTCCATTTGGTCCAGTGTGTCATTTAAAGTCTTGATTTCCTTGTTGATCTTTTGCCTAGATGATCTGTCCATTTCAGTCAGGGGGGTTTTAAAGTCCCCCACTATTATTGTATTGTTGTCAATGTGTTTCTTTGCTTTTGTTGTTAATTGCCTTACATAATTGGCTGCTCCCATGTTAGGCGCCTAGATATTTACAATTGTTAGATCTTCTTGTTGGATAGACCCTTTAAGTAGGATACAGTGTCCTTCCTCATCTCTTATTACAGTCTTTGGTTTAAAATCTAATTTGTCTGATAAATGGATTGCCACCCCAGCTTTCTTTTGGTGTCCATTAGCATCGTAAATGGTTTTCCACCCCCTCACTTTCAATGTGGGGGTGTCTTTGGGTCTAAAGTGAGTCTCTTGTGGACAGCATATCGATGGGTCTTGTTTTTTAATCCAATCTGATAACCTGTGTCTTTTGATTGGGCCATTTAGCCCATTTCCATTCAGGGTAACTATTGAAAGATATGAATTTAGTGCCATTGTATTGCCTGTAAGGTGACTGTTACTGTATATTGTTTGTGTTCCTTTTTGGTCTGTGCTGCTTTTAGGCTCTCCCTTTGTTTAGAGGACCTCTTTCAATATTTCTTGTAGGGCTGGTTTTGTGTTTGCAAATTCCTTTAGTTTTTGTTTGTCCTGGAAGCTTTTTACCTCTCCTTCTATTTGCAATGACAGCCTAGCTGGATACAGTATTCTTGGCTGCATATTTTTCTTGTTTAGTGCTCTGACTATATCATGCCAGTCCTTTCTGGCCTGCCAGGTCTCTGTGGATAGGTCTGTTGCCAATCTACTGTTTCTACCATTATAGGTTACAGATCTCTTCTCCCGAGCTGCTTTCAGGATTTTCTCTTTGTCTCTGAGACTCGTAAGTTTTAGTATTAGGTGTCGGGGTGTTGACCTATTTTTATTGATTTTGAGAGGGGTTCTCTGTGCCTCCTGGATTTTGATGCCTGTTTCCTTCCCCACGTTAGGGAAGTTCTCTGCTATAATTTACTCCAATATACCTTCTGCCCCTCTCTCTCTTTCTTCTTCTGCTGGGATCCCAATTTTTCTAATGTTGTTTTGTCTCTTCGTATCGCTTATCTTTCGAATTCTGCCCTCGTGATCCAGTAGTCGTTTATCTCTCTTTTTTTCAGCTTCTTTATTTTCCATCATTTGGTCTTCTATATCGCTAATTCTCTCTTCTGCCTCATTTATCCTAGCACTTAGTGCCCCCATTTTTGATTGCACCTCATTAATAGCCTTTTTTGATTTCGACTTGGTTAGATTTTAGTTCTTTTATTTCTCCAGAAAGAAAGGGTTTCTCTAATAACTTCCACGCTTTTTTCAAGCCCAGCTAGTATCTTTAAAATCATGATTCTGAACTCTAGGTCTGACATCTTACTAATGTCTGTATTGAGTATGTCCCTGGCAGAGGGTACTACCTCTTGTTCTTTTTGTTGAGGTGATTTTTTTCGTCTTGTCATTTTGTCCAGAGGAGAATGGATGAATGAGAGTAGAAAATGCTATCAGGTTAACAATGTCCCCAGAAAATATACTCTAAACAAATCAGAAAACACCTGTAACCAGGGGAAAAGAAAGGGAAAGAAAGAAAAAAGAGGAAAAAAAAGGAAAAAGAAAAAGATAAAAACAATCAAAAACAGAACAAAACAAAAAAAACAGAATGTGATTGAATATGATCAGCCTGGTGCATAGATTAGTGCCACACACTAGATTTTGTGTGTATTTTGGTCTGTTAGAAGAAAGTGCCTCCTAAAATTTTAAAGAAAGAAAGACTTATATATGTACAAAATAAGGGTTGATACAATGAAGGGATGGAAAATGACTGTAAAGATGAAAATTATAGAAAAATTTAAAAAAGGAATTGATAAGGTGTTTGAAAAAAGAAGAGGATTAAAAAAAAGAAAGAAAAAAGGGAGAGAATGTGATCAGGCAGGAGACTAGAACAAAGCCATACAGTAGAGATTTAGGGTGTATTTTGATATTTTAGGAGAAACTATCTCAAAATTTTAAAGAGAGAAAAACTTATATATATGTGCCAAAAGTAAGGGTAACTACTATGAAGGGATAGAATATGACTCTAAAAATGAAAAATAAAAATGTATTTTTAAAAAAGGGATTGATAAGATTTTGGTTGAAAAAGGGAAAAAGAAAAATTAAAAAAACAGTTAAAAAAATTAACTTTGAAAGACTAATGAATCATGGTAAAAAACTATGTGCAGTATTCCCCTAGCCCTGGAGTTTTCCCGTTCTCATTGATGGGTAAACAGTCTTGGCTGGCTGTTCTTGCTGATCTTCTTGGGGATGGGTCTGTTGCCGTGGTTTCTAAATGTCTTTGCCGGAGGCAGAATTGCCCCACCCTTGTCGTGCGGGCTAAGTAATCTACTCAGGTTTGCTCTAGGGAGCTTTTGTTCTCTGCAAGCTTTCCCTACAGCTTTGGAGGACGAGAGTGAAAATGGCGGCCTCCCAATCTCCGACCGGGAGGAGTCGAGAACTCGGGGCCCCCGCTCCTCAGTGCGCCCCCTGAGAAAAGCAGTCAGTCACTCCCGTCTCCCTGGCCTCCGGCCGCATTCCGTGCTCACCTGGCCTGTGACCGAGCGTTTCTGTCTCTGGCACCCGACCCCGTGTGGAGTCTCCAAACCCAGCAGATCCCTGCGGTGTGCTCCCGCGCTGCTCCTCCCGGGGGAGGAAGGGGTGTCTCCCCAGATCTGCCGCTTGTTTGGTCCCTGCTCGTGGATCAGTGGCCCAACTGTCACCAATCACAGTTTATGGCAACCCCAAGCTGAGAGCCCGCGCCTCGGCTCCGTCTCTGCAGCTGGCTTCCCCGCTCCGATACCTGGGAGCTCTGCCGCACTCAGGCACCCCCGGTCTTTCTGTGACCCCGAGGGTCCTGAGACCACACTGTCCCGTGAGGAATCCACCCCTCGCTTAGCCACTGGAGCGATGTCCCTTAGCGGAGCTGATTTCTAAAAGTTCCGATTTTGTGCTCGGCAGCTCTTACCACTTGCCAGAAGCGGCCTACGGAGGCCCCCTCCCCCGCCGTCTATCCGCCCGGATATCGCCTCGGATTCACTTCTCCGCATGTCCTACCTTCCAGGAGGTGGTCCCTTTTCTGTTCAGAGAGTTGTTGCTATTCTTTTCTTCGATCTGTTGAGTTCGTAGGTGTTCAGAATGGTTTGATCCCTATTCAGCTGAATTCCTGAGACCAGAAGAAATCCAGGTCTCCTACTCCTCCGCCATCTTGCTCCGCCCCCCCATCTTTTTGTAACTTTAAAGGTCATTTTTATTTCTTTTTCTATAAACAGTCCAGGCATTTATCCATTTATAATCCATTTATCTCTTGGGTCATTGATCTTTTATTCTTTTAACTGATTTCTACGAGCTTTTATATATTAAGGACATTGACTTTCCAAGATAAGTTGCAATTTTATTCCCTCAGGTTTTTTTCTTCCTAATGATGCTTTTGACTATGCAAAATCTTTTATTCATTTGTTTGTTTTTTTAAAGAGATTTATTTATTTGAGAGAGAGAGGGAGAGAGTGTGAGCACAGATGGGACGGGCCGAGGGAAAGGGAGAGAGAATCTTCAGCAGGCTCCCCACTGAGCCAGGATCCCAGTGCGGGGCTCCATCCCATGACCCTGAGATCATGACCTGAGCCGAAATCAAGAGTTGGACGCTAACCGACTGAGCCACAGGAACCCCTTCATTTGTTTATTTTTGTTTAGCTGGCTTTATCATTTTCTTTTTAAAAAATTGGTTCTGGATTTTGAATCAGAAAGATTTTCTTCACACCTTGGGAATAACATGCTCTGTTTTTCCATTTCTTGAGGTCTACATTTTCGTCTTTTAAGAGTCTTTTTCTCATATAGATTTTGTACATTTCTTATTGTTTATTCACATGTGTGTGAATGTATATTTGTGTGGGTGTTTAACAGCTTTATTGAAGTATAATTGACATAAGTTGCACATGTTTTAAAAAGTTTTTTGATACATTTTGACATATGAATATGCATGATATAGTTTACATTTTCTAGAGTTTGGTATCTATGAACTCATATGCTTTTTTGTCTGCTATCTTTCAGTAGGATTACTCTGAGATATTGCCATATTGATGTGTGTATCAGTAGTTCATTTTACTACTAGATGCCGTGTTCTTTGCTATTTGTATTTCAGTAGGGAAGATAATTTTGGAGAGTATGGCTTTATTTATTTATGTTTTTGAAGGAAGTGTTTTGATAAGTAATATTTCACATGCATGATCAACATGTGTACAGGAACCTCAGGAATGTTAGATTACAACCTATTATTTTCTTAAATGTGTAAACTAGCAGTATGTCTCCATATACTTAGAAACCATATCCTTTTTTACATCTCAATATATCATAAATCATTTGTCATTTTATACCTTCTGTCTTCAAATTATCATGTGATTTCTTTGAAGTACTGATATTCTATCTTTTCTATTAATGTAAACTGGTAACTTATGTCTTTCTTTTTTTGTTTATGCTTGCCTTGTCAGAGAAGCAAAAGCAAAATTTATTAGTCACAGAAATATATATTGATTCCCATAGTTGTCAGTTTTTCTTCTCTTTATGTTATTTTGACCTAGGTCTGTCTTTGTTTTATTAAACTTTGTTATGGACTGCCTGATCCTTGTGAATAGAGGTTAGAACCTAAAAAACAAACAAAATACGCCTCTTGAAAAGAAAAACACATTATTTTACAATAGGGATAATATATTGTTTTAAGTTCTTCAATTTCTTTATCCGTAAAATAGGGACAATAGTTCTTAATCTTAGTTTTTCTTTAGTCCTTAAGGTTATCATACTATTTGGTAGTACTTTTAGATGATTTTCACATATTGAAGCTTTTCAACAAGTGATTTTTTTTCTTAGAAGTGTGAAGAATGTTTTATCAGTTGCTTCTTAAATTAACTTAAATTTTCTTGGCCAGAACATTTATCTGTAAAAGTTAGTCATTCACTTTTAACTTTTGGCTGCTGATCTTTTATGATTCAATGAATTATTTTTACTTTAAAGGTTAAATCTGTTGTAGAAGTGCCAATTGGTATGATAGAAATGTTAAATAAAACAGTACTGCTTAAAATTATATTTGATTTACTTTTACTTGTTTAAAAGAATGAATGCCTCCTAAGAAAAAAATCTCATTCCTTTGGGTATATATTAATAGAAGTTAACAGTAGAATTTCTTAATATCCCTACTTTTATCAAGCTTAAAAGGGAAGACAGAAGCAGCATTTTTGTTGAGTCATTTAAGGTAAATAATGTGTTGCTACCAATTCAGAAAGTAGATACCTGAGGATATGTAATCAAATCTCTAGACTTTTCCCAATAGTGTTAATAACAGTCATGTCTGGAGCTCCATAGTTCAGTTTGTGTAAGCATAGTCAAAAGCACCCTCCATCTCCATTGAATGTTTTTATTTCCCTTGAAGTAAATAAAAGAAAAAACATATTTTTACTGAACTTATGTTTTGTTAAGATAAAAAATTTGCTAAGCACTTATAAAAGTTAGGTTGACCTAAAGTATGTCATCCCTTCTTTGCTTCCCTTTGAAATCAAGTGTGTTTTATCTTCATTCACATGGTAAGTTAGGTTTGAGGAGTGAGGATCTTTACTTCATGCCAGATAACCCCAGGCCCCTGGGGGCTGTCTGCCGATCATGTTTTGCCCTTCTCCTGTCTGTTGCTCCAGTCATTGCAGTGTCATGAGAAACAGTCTTTTCTCCTCCTTTATGACTCGTTGCTTCCACGTTCGCATCTGACCTGCTGTGAATGGGTAACTTAGCTATTCAGGCGTGTTGAAGAATTGCTGGTTGGAGTTCAAGTGGAGCTGAGAGCATTGTGAACAGATCTAGAGAGAAGGGCTTTGTACCCAGTAAGGGCTCAGTCAGGGTAAGTGAAGCCGACTGTGAATTTATAACTGGGTGAGTGGAATCTCTAATTAGCATAGGCCTCCCCTGCTGCTGCCACCAGTCCAGAGACAGTTATTTTAGTTCACCAAACATTTCTTGATTGCCCATTATATGCTAGGCACTGGGGGTGCAAGATGAATAAGAGGCAGTTCTTTTCACTCTTGTGGAGGATAGATATGTCTGCTGTAACACCAGTAGAACAGAGGTGAGCATAGAGGAATAATAGTTTGTTTACTTTTTTAACGTTTTTTTAAAAGATTTTATTTATTTATTTGAGAGAGAGAGAGAATGAGAGAGAGAGAGTACGAGAGGGGAGAGGGTCAGAGGGAGAAGCAGACTCCCTGCTGAGCAGGGAGCCCGATGCGGGACTCGATCCCGGGACTCCAGGATCATGACCTGAGCCGAAGGCAGGCGCTTAACCAACTGAGCCACCCAGGCGCCCGAGGAATAATAGTTTAAAAAGATAGTCTAAGGATAGTACTTACTCTGTTGTAGTCCCTGTTTAAGCACTCTGTGTTTATGAAGTTACTTAATCATCACGACCCTATAAGGCAGATAACACATGTTATAGATGAGGAAATGGAGGCTCAGTTTCTTTTTCAAGGTCACTTAAGAGTCTAGGTTTTCAATCATGTTTTATTGCCAAGGATGCCTTGACAACCCTTCCATCTTAGAATCCCGGGGTGGGGTGGGGGAGGAACTGTTTGTAAATCATGACTGAGTCTTAAATTATAAGTATGATGTGGCTAAGCAGTAAAGGTAGGGTTTTTATCTGGCAGAGGGGAAGGGAATGACAGGGAGGAATGCATAGTGCTGACTGGTGGTGAAGGGGAGGGCTGGTCGGGGCATGCAAGCAGTACAGCACAAAACTCAAGGTGGAAGATGTGGGAGAGAGCCCTGGTGGGCCATAGGGTGTGCTCCCTGGTGCTGAGTAGTTTGGTCTCCATTCTGAAGGCAGGGTGGGCTTGCTCTTCCACAGGAGAAGGCCTGGGGAGGTTGGCACAGGCTGCAGCAGAAGGGAAGTATGGAGTATGAGGCTGGAAGCACGGGGGGTGGGGGCAGAGCCCAGTCCAGTTGCTCATTTCAGAGGCTTCACGGTATCTACTACCTATTTTGTAATGTGCAGATAGTGTTGAAATTGTGTTTTTACTGTAAATTCTGTTTTATTGAGAATATTTGGAATATTTTGCTAATCTGATTTAATTCTGTACCTTCTTTTGTAAAAGCTATAAATATCCTCTGAAAACTGGCCTTCCTCACCCTCTCCATCAACTACTTCACAGCATTTTGAACATTTCTAGCTCAGCGAATTAAAACTGTGGACCAGTTTCTGTTGTTTTTCAATCCTTTCTTTTCTTAAAACATTGAAACAAATCTTTTTTTTTTTTTTGCTTAGAAGAAATGCTGGAAATGGTGAAAATTGCAAGCCTGATTCTACATAGTACTTTCTTTTTATACTATTTTGAGAAGCACTCAACATATTGGAATTATTAAGGTTATTTGAAACAGTTTCACAAATAAATAGACCTTTAGAAAAAGCTCTATAATACTGAGATTTTAAATTAATGTTCATTAAATTGTGTCAGAGTTAATGTTGAATAACATATGTTGTTTGTAGGTTTATAAAAGTATTGTTTTAATGGAGAGGTGCTGTGTGGAAGAATTGCATGTCAAAATAGTAAGATTGTCTCTGTGTTTCTAGTTTGTTTTCTTTAGACTGGTAGTTATTAATATAATGGCTTCTGGTTTAATTTTTTTTTTTTTAAAGATTTTATTTATTTATTTGACAGAGAGAGAGAGACAGCGAGAGAGGGAACACAAGCAGGGGGAGTGGGAGAGGGAGAAGCAGTCTTCCCACTGAGCAGGGAGCCCGATGTGGGGCTTGATCCCAGCACCCTGGGATCATGACCTGAGCCGAAGGCAGACGCTTAACCGACTGAGCCACCCAGGCGCCCTTCTGGTTTAAATTTTATTAATTTTTAGTTTTATTTTCTTTGGATTAGAGAAGATACCTTTAAATACCTTTAAATTAGAGAAGATACCTTCATTTAAAAATGAAGTTTTCTTTTTGGTTAAGTAAATGGTTAGTTTTTGTCAGTGTTTCTTGGACATTTGAGGAGTTGTATTCTTTGAAATGTTCAAAGTTTATATCAACTTATTTATGAATTAAGTTAAAAATGACTGGGTTAAAAGCTGTATGACCATCTTTGTTTCAATAACAGGTTTTGCTTGATACTGTATGTTATTCAGACCACACAGACTCAATTCATACTGTGTCTTTACTCTTTTTTTTTTTAATTTTTTTTAAAGATTTTATTTATTTGACAGAGAGTGACAGTGAGAGAGGGAACACAAGCAGGGGGAGTGGGAGAGGGAGAAGCAGGCTTCCCGCAGAGCAGGGAGCCCGATATGGGACTCGATCCCAGGACCCTGGGATCATGACCTGAGCTGAAGGCAGACGCTTAACAAGTGGGCCACCCAGGTGCCCCTGGGTCTTTACTCTTGATTATGCGTTTCATCAAGAGAAAATGACCCCCTTTATCCAATTTTTTTTGCCCTGAATTATTCATTATTCCTATTTCATAGATTTTTTATTCATATTTCACTACACATTTAATTTTTAACCTTTTATGCACAAAGATAAAGGTATCTTTTTATATGTCAATTATTAATTTTGTTTTTTACTTTAACATGAAAGCATATTTGACTTATAGGAAAATTTAAACTTTTTGTAGCACATTTATGCTTGGTCTTCTCTCAAAATTTTTTGCTATTTCTTTTGTTTTCTTTTTTATTTTATTTTTTTACTGCATAGAATATTTTGTCCTCTTTTTTACTTTGCTAATGATTTCGAAAGTATCATAGTTTTAATTTTGTGTTTGTTTTAAAACTCAACACTATCAAATCATCCATGTAAATAACAAGTGTTTTCTCATCTGTGTAATTTGTGTGTGTGTGGTAAAATATACATAACATAAAATTAACCATTTTGACCTTTTTTTAAAAATTATATTTTATTATGTTATGTTAGTCACCATACATTACATCATTAGTTTTTGATGTAGTGTTCCATGATTCATTGTTTGTGCATAACACCCAGTGCTCCATGCAATACATGCCCTCTTTAATACCCATCACCAGGCTAACCCATCCCCCCCGCCCCCCTCCCCTCTAGAACCATCAGTTTGTTTCTCAGAGTCCATAGTCTCTCATGGTTCGTCTACCCCTCCGATTCCCCCCACTTCATTTTTCCCTTCCTACTGTCTTCTTTTTTAACATATAATGTATTATTTGTTTCAGAGGTACAGGTCTGTGATTCATTAGTCTTACACAATTCACAGTGCTCACCATAGCACATACCCTCCCCAGTATCCATCACCCAGCCACCCCATCCCCACCACCCCCCACCACTCCAGCAACCCTCAGTTTGTTTCCTGAGATTATGAGTCTCTTATGGTTTATGTCCCTCTCTGGTTTCATCTGGTTTCATTTTTTCTTCCCTTCCCTTATGATCCTCTGTCTTGTTTCTCAAATTCCTCGTATCAATGAGATCATATGCTACTTGTCTTTCTTTGATTGACTTATTTCGCTTAGCATAATACCCTCTAGTTCCATCCACGTCGTTGCAAATGGCAAGATTTCATTTTTTGATGGCTGCATAATATTCCATTGTGTGTGTGTGTGTGTATACACACCACATCTTCTTTATCCATTCATCTGTTGATGGACATCTTGGCTCTTTCCATAGTTTGGCTATTGTGGACATTGCTGCTATAAACTTTGGGGTACATATACCCCTTCGGATCACCACATATGTATCTTTGGGGTAAATACCCGGTTGTGCAATTGCTGGGTCATAGGGTAGCTCCATTTTGACCCTTTGTGAGTATATAATTTAGTGTCATTAAGTACACATTGTTGTACAATCACACTGTTTATCTCCAAAACTTTTCCATCATCTCAAACTGAAACTCTGTACCCTAAACAGTAACTCTCCTTTCCCCTTTTCCCCAGCCCCTGGCAGCTATTATCCTATGTTTTTCTTTATGAATTTACCATTGTAGGTACCTCATGTAAGTGCAATGAATCGTACAATATCAGTCTTTCTGTATCTGGCTTATTTTACTTAGCATGTTTTCTAGGCTCATCCATATTATGTCATGTGTCAGAATTTCATTCCTTTTTAAGGCTGAATCATGTTTCACTGTACGTATATATGACATACCACATTTTGTTTATCTGTTCATCTGTTGATAGACACGTTTCCACCTTTTGGCTCTTGTGAATACTTTTTCTGTGAACAATGATGTACAAGTATGTGTTTGACTCGCTGCTTTCAATTCTCATAGATACATTACCCAAAAGTGAATCTGCTGGATCATACAGTATTTTTATGTTTAAATTTTTGAGGAACTGCCGTACTGTTTACATAGTGACCTGACCATTTTACATATTCACCAGTAATGCACAAAGGTTCTAGTTTCTATGCATCTTTACCAACACTTGTTCTTTTCCATTATTTTTGATAATAGCCATCCTAATGGATGTGAAGCCATATCTCATTGTGACTTTGATCCGTTATATAATTTTTTGGGGGCCTCATACCTTTTAGTGTTGCTTCCAGTACATTTATCCTTGAACAAAAAAATCTGGTGTACATTTTTATCCTTAGTTTACAAGTTATTTCCTATTTTTATTTTCCTATATTCTCAATGGAAAGGTGAGAATAAGATCTCCAGTGCTTGTTTGTTCTGCTCTCTTACTGATGCTGTCCTTTTACCAGCTTGTTTGTGGGCCATGTCAGCATGTGTAAGATGTATTTTGGTCTATATTGTTAGGATTTGCAAGTTAGCCGACTGAGTTGTAGCTTTCTCTTTGTATTTTATGTATGCCTTGTATTTTATGTATGCCAACTTAAAGGATATAACTTCTAGTTAAGTACTAAATTATCTAAAAATTTATGATGGCAGAACATTTGCCTTGAAATAACCTTATTACATGGAGAGTTCATACAATTTTATATTTAATTGTTTTTTTAATGATCTGACTTTCCCTGTTTCATTTCTTTAGTAACTTTAGGATCAGTTTGAGGGCAGGGACGTCTCTTTTACTAATGCATTTTCCCCCGTTATACCTGCCACTGTGTTAAGCATATAGTAACCTAATAAATACTTAATGAGAGGTTTGCATGCCGATTTTTGAAGTTAGAATAATTAAGCACTAGAAACTAGGAGGAATTTATGTTTCATTAAGCTTTTGTATTTTGTTTATTTTTATTCATTATTAGAAATATTGTTTGAAGAAACTTTAGGTGTGCTTATTTTTCATTTGTACTGCTTTAAATTATTTTAGCAGGTATGGGTTCTTTTTTTTTTTTTTTAAAGATTTTATTTATTTATTTATTTATCAGTCAATCAGTGAGATTGAGGGAGGAAGAGAGAGAGGCAGGCAGAGGGAGAAGCAGACTCTCCACTGAGCAGGGAGCCCAATGTGGGACTCAGTCCCAGGACCCTGGGATCCTTACCTGAGCCAAAGGCAGACGCTTAACTGACTGAGCCACCCAGGCACCCCGGTATAGGTTATTGTTACAGGGAGGAATAAATTTTTTGGTTTTTGTTCTTCAGTCATAGTATCTGAAATTATTCTCTGTGAAATTTTCCATACTGGCTCCCTAAAATTTACTGTTTTCCTGTTTCGTGTTTAAATGTCTGCAGAAAGAGAAACTCCTCATGGTGTTGGGGTCCCTGGGAGATACCATGTGCTACCATAAAAGTGGAGTGACCTTGGACCAACCTGAGGTCGTGCTTGTGCACCACCGGATGGCCTTTGTCAGCATTTCACTGTTCACAGTTCGAGTACTGCAGTTGCTTCTCCCTGTTGAAAAGGTAAGGCAGGTAATGTTGCTTGTAGTTTGTGGAATATTACAAGTAGTAAGTGCTCTGTCGTGTATTTCTTCTGGTCACTTCATGGTGTACAAAGATTATATTGGAAATGTAGTCATTGAGAAAGACTAACAATTCTGAACAGTTTTGACAAATCATTTAATAGAAAAAAAACAGTAATTCTAAAAAAGTTTTTTCTTTAGGTAAGAGAATTGTAGTGTAACATGTTTAGAAGGTACATAGTTCACTGCATTTTTACAGAGTGAATATATCTGTGTTTAAAAAGTGACCACCACCTCAGAACATGAAATAGAATATTACCAGCATTTCAAAGTCCCTTCCCATCCATTACCTCTCCTTCTTCCATCCAAGCTAAACTCCTCCTTTCTGACTTCTGTCAATATAGATCAGTTTGTCTGTTTTTCAACATTACATAAATGGAATTATGAGGTATGTACTTGCTCAAGATCTTTTTTGAGGTTCATCACTGTTGTTGCTTATAGCAGTTGTTTGTTAAGTTTTTATTGCAAAATATTCCATTTTATAACTGTATGTTAAAGATGATTTTAGTAGGTGTACCTGTTTCTTTAGATCATCTCTGAATTTGAATGGTAGTGGTAAAATATCTCAAGTGATTCACGCACATGTTTTATAGTGTACTTATTGCAAAAAGAAAGGTGTGGCATGTTTTGATGAAGGTATAGGAGGAATTACTGCAACTAAACTATTTCCTGTGCCTTTTGTTGTCCCTTGTTATAGATATTTGCCCTTTTGTGGAATTCTGCAGAGCTATAGTCTAAACTCCATTTTTTCATAACACTTATATATGCAATATACTATCAGGTCACCTGGGAAAGCAAGAATAAAATATTAAATTTTTATTAGAGATTTATTTATTTATTTGAAAGAGAGAGCGCGTGTGCACAAGTAGGAGGGGCTGAGGGAGAAGGAGAGAAAGAATCTTAAGCAGATTCTGTGCTGAGCACAGAGCCTGACGGAGGGCTCGATCTTACCACCTGAGATCACGACCTGAGCCGAAACCAAGAGTCAGATGCTTAACCGACTGGGCCACCCAGGCACACCTAAAATATTAAACATGAAATTTAGTATTTTGCTTTAGGGAAAAGAGTAATTTTAATTTTTAACTTCATTCATTATTTACTATGAAGAAGTGACTAATCTGAAGAAATTTTCTGTTTTGAGGAAATTTTCCAGTGTTAGAAGTATTATAAATTGAAGAATTCCAGTCATATAAGATTATAATTGCATTTAAAATATGGAAGTCTCACTTTACATAATATTATATACTGAAAAATTAGTAGTGCTCTATTGTTATTAAGTATTACAAATGATCAATCTATAGGTTGAAATATTGATGGAAAACTTATCAATTATATCATACAGTTTTATTTATTGCTTATAGATTTTTTTCATTTATGTGCTTTGTGGGCAGGAATCAACTAAAGCAGAAATCAGTAATTTGTTTTATTTTGAGTTACTTCAGTGTTAGAATAATATAAAGCCTCCATGCCTTTTTTACTTTTTGAAGTTAGTTATTTTTTATTTGTTTTTGTTTTTGAAGGCAAGTAAGTATCTGTGAATTTTGGTAGTTGGCACTTCATTAGAGTAGTAAATAAGGCCATGGAGGAGATGGTAATTAGGGTATCAGTTTGTAGATGGTTGTAATTGCTTTGATTAAGAACTTTAAAATGAGATCTAAACAAAAATCCTCTGCCATTGCTGTTAAATGTCTTCTTTCAGTTTATATGAATACAAGATTATGCTGCCCTCTGCCTGTTGCTGGCCCACCAAAAGTTGAAGTGCAGTTTGGATTCTGAAACTTACAACCTGGAAGGTGGTTTTTAAATATTTGAGTTGCCACTTCCCAAATATATAATTTGGAAGTTGGGAAATGATAATATGAATCTGTGTAGAGATTTCCTGGATTTGAAAGTTTTGACAAAATGACCTTGAAGGCCTTTCTGAAGTTGATAATTATTGGCTTGAAAAGATTTTGGACAATACCTATGTACAGGTTAAAACAATGCATTAGTAATCTTATGAAAAATAATTTGGTTGGATAAATCAAATTGGTAAAAATAAGAGCTAAAAATACTGGCCCTGTGCTGGAAGCAGGATCCAGAGCATCCTAGGAACCTCTGGGACTGTTTCTTAGCTAGCTGACTAAGGGTAAGGAAGAATTTATACCACAAGGCTTTGACTTTTTCAGTGAGATATATATAATCTAATACTTTGCGAAAGCTGATAGATTCAGAGTAGCACTTCTCAAAGCGTAAGTGCAGACGGATCACCTAGGATCTTGCATATTCCCATCCTTTAGTTCTGGAGTAGGACTTGAAAGTCTGTGTTCTAACAAGCCCTTTAGATAATGCTGTGCCTGCTCTGAGTGGGAAGGTACAGAGAGAGCAGTGTTATGTCCCTTTCCCCCTCAGCACATGAAATGATGTTGTTGATTGTTTTTATCTAATAGCGGTGATGGATTTGCTTTGAAGTATCTTCACTTTTAGTTCTGACTGACATGTGACTAATGCTTATATATATAGTACAGCTGTCTTCAGTCTCTCGACTGTGATCAGTCCATTGGGCCATGCCAGCATTAAATTTGAGACCGTAGCATGGTGCTTTGAGTTGCTGAGATGATGAAGTTTCAGATGTAGGGAGAAAGAGTGAAGATGTCAGAATTCCTTAGTGTTGGGGTGAAAAGAAGAAAGGAAATTAATATTTATTAAGTGAGATATGCTAGACATCTGCTCGTGCTTAATTCTCACATCAGCTATTCTTACTTTTCTGACTAGAGTCAGAGAGAACTCTTAAAATTAGAACACAGTGCCTTTGGCATTAGATCCATGAGGGTTTGATATCTTATCATAGTTCCCAACTCACAAAATCTCCTTGGCTAATTCCTCCTTCTCTTCCTAACCTTTGAAAGAAGTAGAACCCCAGGACTGACCAAGGTCCTCATGAGATATCATCCCATTTGTGGTCTTAAATACCATCAATTTGCTGACACCTCCTGGATTTATAGTTCCAGAACACATGTGTCCCCTGAACTGCAAACTCATTCTTCACTTCTGCTCTGTTCTTTCTATAGTCCTCCTTCTCTGGGTAGATAGCACCTTCATTCTAGTTGGTTGCTGATCAGGCAGAATGCTTAGAGTCATCCTTGATTCCTGTCTTTCACACATGCCTAGATCTAGCCCCTCTGCAGAATTTGTCATTTCTTCCTTGACATCTATCTGGAATCTGAACACTTCTTGCCATTCCCACCTCTGTTACCAGTTCAAGCACCTTTTGTGCCTAAATTGTTACAGTAGCGTCCTCAATGATGTCCCACCTTCCACCCTTGCACTGTTTCATCTTTTCCCTACAGACTGCTCTTGATACTTGCTTGAAATTTTCCAGTGCTTCCTCCAAAGACAAGTTTTAAGCCTTACCTGGTGTGGTCACTTTGCCCCTGAGCCCATTTCTCAGTGTTAGCTTCACTGGTCTCCTTGCTGCCAGATATACCCTATCTCTGGGTCTTTGTACTTGCAGTTCCCTCTTCTACGGATGCTGTTCCTCCAGATAATCCAGACAGCTCCTCACTCCTCCAGGCCTTTACTTAAATGTTGCCTTATCAGAGAGGCCTTCCCCTCTAGAGTAGTAGCACTTCCCTTGTTCTAGTCCCCATTGTATCTCTTCCTTTCCGTATTTCCCATCCTTTGCTTGTTTTTCTTCTTAGCACTGCTGGTCACACCTGATGTCTTATGAAGTATTTTGATTTACTCTGCCTTCCTCTCTGGAATGTTCACTTCGTGAGGGCAGAGGCTCTGTTTGCTTCCTGCTGTGCCCCCAGGATCTGGCTTATGGTAGGGGAACACAGTAGGGGCCCAATAAGTATTTGCTGAGTGAGGAAATAATAGGTGATCAGGTAATTCAGTTTGCCTCTCTTTTTTCCCCACTAAGAGAGTTCTTCACAGAATCATGAAATTTCTCTTGACTTTCTAATAGCTGCTATCTTAATAGCGGGTTTTTTTTTTCATGCTTATATTTGATTCCTTTGGTTTCTGATATTTATTTGGCAACTTTACTTCATGCAGAAACATTTAACTGATTGAGGCCTTAATTTTAGATTTTCAGGCAGTAACTAATTATTCTTAAAATAGGTTATCCATGAAATAAATGGTGACCAAACCTACTTTATTTTTTATTTATTTATTTTTATTTATTTATTTATTTATTTTATTTTTTTAAGATTTTATTTATTTTGGAGAGAGAGAGAATGAGAGATAGAGAGCACGAGAGGGAAGAGGGTCAGAGGGAGAAGCAGACTCCCCGCCGAGCAGGGAGCCCCATGCGGGACTCGATCCCGGGACTCCAGGATCATGACCTGAGCTGAAGGCAGTCGCTTAACCAACTGAGCCACCCAGGCGCCCTCAAACCTACTTTAATAAAGACATTATTTCAGCCAAAGTAGTGAGCTCTGCCAAATGATTTTTCTCCAAACATTAAATTTTTAATCCTTTTTGTTTCCTTAAATGATTCATAGAATCCTATCACTAAACTATAATCATTAAAAAAAACAGAACCTAAGCAGTTCTTTCAATTTTAAATCAGTTGAAGTTAAAATGTGTAATATTTCATTTGGGCCTGTGGTTTTATACTAATTAAGGGTCAGTCTTCTTTGGGTGTTCTAGAACTATTTAAATATTGTTGAATTTCCCTTTTTCCCTCAAATACAAACTAAACAAAAAATCAATTTCTGTTCAAACCAATCTGTAGTTATGTTTGATTTAGTGTTATTCAATTCAATATGTAGTTAATAAGCCCTGGGTTATGTGTTCAGCTTTGTTTGGTTGGGAAGTGCTCGTCTTCAGGAGTTTATTGCGTTATTCTGGAGATTTATGTGCACAGCATGAAATAATCAGATCAAAAAGCCTCCTGACTTTAGTTCAGTAGCAGAGTTATAAACAAGGTGGAGGGTCCAGTTCTAGCTGTTGGTAGTTCTTGTTGTTGGTTTGGGGAAGAGGTTAAGTATCCTGTGTCCCAGGCTTTGGGAAAATGTTGAAATTTGGACTTGAGTTATTCTGGGCAGAGAAAAATTACATTGAACAAGACACAGAAGTGAGTAGTGCATTAGGGAATAGAATTTTCTTTGGAAAAGCATAGACTTTGTGATAGAGAATGATAAAAATAGAAAGTTGAGCTAGCTACATGAGTAGTCTACCATATTTTTCTTAAAAATTTTTTTAACTTTTTTTTTTTTTTTTTAATTCATTAAGGCAAGCCACCTTTTACCGGAGTCTATGTCAGCAGCATTATTTCTAGTTTCTTTGGACATGCCTATTTCTTTGGAATATCCAAATATTCACGAAGCTGTTGTGGCATATTTGGAACAGCTGAATTCTGAAAACTACAGTATTTATAAACGAACTGCAGAGGCTGTTTATTCAATTGAATGTACCTGTAACTTCCTGTCTGATGTTGGGAAGGAGGTAAACAGTTTTGTTAATATCTTTGAAATATTCCTTTGCTAAAATATTTGGAAAATGTAGCTATACTTTCAAATCAATGGACATACCATAACTGAATTGTTGGAGGTGGGGTACATTACTACTAAATGGTCATTTATCAGATTAAAGTAAGGATATGATTTGTGTAAAGGTAAACGAAGACGTTATGAGACTGATGCGCTGCCTACTGCACTGAGGTAACAGGTAAACGAAGACTGTAGTTAGATGAATGGTGTATATTCATGAGACTGGTGGTTTTTGAAAAGACAGTAATTATTATCAATGTCTTAGTATTTAATAGTGAGTTCCTTTTTGAAGTGATTTACTCTGTATGAATACTGTGACATTGACATAAACACAACTATAAGGGCCATTTTAGTGCTTATCTGTAGACACATAATTTCCTTTAATATTTTATGGATCCTTAGTACTCACTCACACAAAGAGCCTGGTTTTTTATTAAATAAAACCGTGACTAGATTGTTTACAAGGTAGGATGACTTCAGGTGCAATGTTATAGCAATAATTATATATTGTTATTTATCCCTTTTAGAGAAACTATTAATTAGGATGTTTAATATATTATCAGTGAAGGGGTTAGTGAGTCTTAAAATAGACACTGACTACAATAGTTGTTTACTGTTTGAAAGTACCAAAATGGTACTTTAAAAAATTAGGAGCTAAATATTTATTCCTTTTGTTCCCTGCAGTGGAAGCCATCTCAACCTCTAATTTTCCTTTAGTTACCCATTATTTTTTTTCCTTTTCTTTAGCCATATCTCAATGCCAGTGGCTTCTTGTTTCCTCCGTGATAGAAGTGCAGATTGTCTTTAAATTGAATTATTTCTGTGGTGTTTTGCATGGTCAGTTAATCATGCATGTATTGGTTGTCCTTTATGTTTGTAGAAGCAGTCAGGATGTAGAAGGGGGGAAATGGATCATAAAAATACATGAGTCCTGCCCTGAGTCTACAGTTAGTAGGGAAATAGGGCTACAAACAAATAGCCACTCAATTATAACCTTAAGCCTACTTAGAGGTGAAAAATAGAAACTTTCTTGGGCATTTCGCGAGGAATTTTTCCTCCTGGGCTGACATTTTTAGTTTGCTTGTTGGGAAAGTGGACTTAAGCAAATATGGACAGTCTCAAGGTCTCTGAATGATCTAATTTCTTTTTTTTTTAAATTTCAATTTTACTTAGTTAACATACAGGGCAATATTGGTTTCTGGAGTAGAATTCAGTGACTCATCACTTACATACAACAGCCAGTGCTCATCACAAAAAATGCCCTTCTTAATACCCTTCACCCATCTGTCCCATCCCGCAGCCGCCTCCATCAATCAACCTCAGTTCTCTATCGTTAAGAGGCTCTTATGGTTTATTTCCCTGTCTCCTCCCCCATCCCCTTCCCATATGTTCATCTGTTTTCTTTCTTAATGATCTAATTTCTTGAAGTTGCTTAGTTAGCTGTTGAGAATTCTATTGTACATGATTTTGACATTTACTGTTTCATTTTGCTCTTTTTTTAGGGAGAGAAGAATCTCTTAGAATTAGTGGAGCTGGCAGACCAAGCCTTGCGAAGCTTTTCCTATCATCAGCATTTCCCCCTAATAAAGGAAATCATCTGCATGTGTTCAAAGATGTAATATTCTCTTTCTTGATATGATTATATTATTATAGGGGGTACTGTGTATGTGTGCACTTAGAAGCAATGAAAACAGAACTGGTCTTAAATCTTGTTACTGTTTTTTTAGTTAAAATTGTTTTTATATAAGTCTGACCTCTAAACTATATATATAGCTGCATTAGGGCAGTCAGCTATTTTATTCAAGGGTAAACTTTAAAAATGCCATGGCTGTAATCAAAATGAATTATCCCTGGATTTTTATACATTTGTTTTGGTGTCCCTCCAAACTAAGTATTCAAGCATATTTGTTTATTTATCTTTAAAGTTTCAATTAATAACTTAATTGAGGGTTTTTTAATGTTTCATTGCTTCCTACCTTTTTCCTGTATGGATTTTTAGAATGCATCATGCATTGTTTAAATTACTTTGAAGACATTGGGGGTGCCTGGGTGGCTCAGTTGGTTAAATGTCTGTCTGCCTTTGGCTGAGGTCATGATCCCAGGGTCCTGGGACCGAGACCCGCATCAGGCTCCCTGCTCAACAGGGGAGTCTGCTTTCTCACTCTCCCTCCCTCTGATCATGCTCTCTCTCTCTCAAATAAATAAATAAAATCTTAAATAAATATTTTGAAGACATTGGAGCAGATTCCTATTTAGAATTTAGTATCTTCATTGCTTTTGGAAAGAGTAAATTCCATGATGATAAATATTAAGTATGGGATTTTTAAATTAATTAATTTATTACCTCACATAGTTAATGTTTGTGTGTGTGTGTATGTTTATGTGTGGTAAGAACATTTAAGATCTGTTCTCTTAACAAGTATCAAGAATACAATACAGTATTATTAAGTGTAGTCATCATAGAGAACATTAGATCTCCAGAATTTGTACATCCTGAAAACCTGAAACCTTGTACGCTTTGACCAACATCTCCACATTTCCTGTGTTCCTCAGCCCCTGGCCACCACCATTCTGCTCTCTGTTTCTATGAGTTTGACATTTTTAGGATTACACATATAAATGGGATTATGCAGTATATTTGTCTTTCTGTATCTGACTTAGGGTAATTTAACATAATGTCCTCGTGCTTCATCTATGTTGTTACAAATGATAGGATTTCTTTCTTTTTTAAGGCTGAATAATATTACATTGTATATATATATACTACATTTTCTTTATTTGTTCATCCATCCATGGACACTTGATTGTTTCCATATATAGTTACTCTTGAACAACACAGATTTGAACTGTAAGGGTCCACTTATATGAGGGTTTTTTTTTCCAATAAATATATGTACAGTACTGTAAATGTCTTTTCTCTTACCATTTTTTAAACTTTTTTTCCCTCTAGCTTTATTGTAAGACTACAATGTATATGTAACACTTATAACATACAAAATATGTGTTAATCATCTGTTTATGTTCCTGGGAGGGATTCTGGTCAACAGTAGGCTATTACTAGTTACGTTTTTGGGGAGTCAGAAGTTATACATGGATTTTTAACTGCACGGAGGTCAGTGCCCCTAACCCTTGTGTTGTTCAAAGGCCAGCTGTGTTGGCTAGTGTGAATAATACTGGGGTGGACATGGGAGTACAGATATTTCTTCGAGATATTTATTTCATTTCCTTTGCATTTATAGCCAGTAGTGGGATTGTTGGATCATATGGTAGGTTCTACTTTTGATCTTGAGGAAACACCATACTGTTTTCGATAATGGCTATATCAGTTTACATTACAAATATGGGTGTTTAAAGACTTTTTTGGTACTAATTTTAAGAGAATATTTTTTTCTATTGAGACAAGTAAGTGCTTAGGTAAATTAATACTGGGTTAGTTAAATAAGATCTCAGTTGGAGGAATTGGAGTAGGAAGAAAGCCCTGCCACTGTGCTTTTCAGTCTCTTTAATAACTCACTTACCGTAGATGTCTTGGATATTTTACCTTTTTACCAGTTGGAAATCTGCACAGGCTAGTCCATTACTTCAAGGAGAAAGTCAGAAGGTGTTTCTACGCATGTTATCTCACCCATTACTGCAAGTGAAAGTTGAAACTTACAATTGCTGTCTGGAAATTATTAAGGTGGGTTTTTTGGTTTTTGTTTTCTGTTGTTGCAGAGAGCTAACAGTGGATTCTCTTATTTTATTTATTTATTTTTTATATAGTATTTTATTTTTTAAGTAGGTTCCATGTCCAGCATGGGGCTTGAACTCATGACCCTGAGATCAAGAGTTGCATGCTCTACTGAGCCAGACAGTGCCTCTGGATTCTCTTATTAAAACTCTAAAATTAGTTGACATTTTGCATGAGATATAAGAATTATTACCATAGAAATAAATGACAATTATTTCTCAACTTTAAGAAATTTTTGCTATTAATTCCCTAAATGGCAAGTCTAGCAATTGAATTGCTTTTTTAGAAGATTTGTTAAGAATTACATTTGTTTTGTGTTATTTAATGATGGAAGCATTGTAAGAAAATGTTGATTTCTACCATGTATTCGGGGTGCCAGGGTGGCTCAGTTGGTTAAGCATCTGCCTTCAGTTTAGGTCATGGTCTCAGGGTCCTGGGATCGAGCCCCATTTCGGGCTCCCCAGTCAGCGGGGAGTCTGCTTCTCCCTCTCCCTTTGCACCCCCTGCCTCTCATCCTGCTCATGCTCTTTTCTCTCAGATAAATAAATAAAATTTTTAAAAACAAGGAACAAAACTCATTTCTATGCTCAGGGAAAATTTTGGGTTATTAACCTTAAATTTGATAGTATCAGGTCTGTTTTGTTAGTAATATTTTTCTTTTGAAGAAAATATTTTTCTATCTTTTTAAGCTATAAAATATTTCAGCATAGAATAGTACATAAAATATTACCTATTTCAATATTGAAAAGAACATTGTACATAGGACAGTCCTGAAAAATATATGTTTCTGTGTACTCTTGAAAATGTACTCTTGAGATGTCCGGGTGGCTCAGTTGATTAAGTGTCTGCCTTCAGCTCAGGTCGAGATCCCGGGGTCCTGGGATCGAGTCCTGAATCAGGCTCCTTGCTCTGTGGGGAGCCTGCTTCTCCCTCTGCAGCTCCCCCTGCCTGTGCACGTGTGCGCTCTCTCTCTCTCTCTCTCTCTCTGACAGATAAATAAATAGAATCTTAAAAAAAAAACAAAACAATGTACTCTTGTATTTAACATTTTTGTAAATGCTAACTAGATATAACAGATGTTTACATTTTGCCACTTTAATTCTGACCCTCTTTTATTCAGAGAAATAAAAATACTAGTTATAACAAACTTCTTTCCTTTCTTTTTTCCCCTTTCTTCATCCACCAAGACAACTACTCTTACAAAGTTGGTGTTTGTCCTTCCCATCCATGTGTTTTATGTAGTTTAACTATATATGTGTGTCTTTATAAATAATATATACAACTGATTTTTCTGCTTAAAAAAGTATATAATTTCATACTGTATGTATGTTTTTGCTGCCTTATACCTTTCATTTAATAGTGGATTCCTACCAGTTCATTCATCCTAACTGCTCTTTAGTTTGGAAATACTTTTCATTTATTGATATAAATTTAGGTTCAGTCTACTTTTCAACTGAAATAAGTTTTTCAATGTTTCATTGATGGCCTATAACTGATGGTATATGTGTTTGAAAATGCCATGATTTTACCTTCTTCCGGAATGATAGTTTTGCTGGATATGGAAGTATAGGTTGACTGCTATTTCCCTTAGCACTTTGTCAAGAGTGCTTTTTTCTTGTTAGGTTTCTATCATTGTTGAGAAGTCTGCTATCAGTTAAATTAAGATTTCCTTGGATGTTTTCCCCTCTAATTGCTTTTAAGATCTTTTCCTTGTCTCTGGTGTTCTCAGTTTCATTGCAGTGTGTCTTTGTGTACATTTTTTATTTATCTTGTTTAGTGCTCTTCAGCCAAAAGATTCATGTCTACCTTCATTTCTGATTAATTCTCAATTACTACTATTTCTCTTATCCTTGCTGTTCTCTCCAAGTAGAACTCTTACTAGATCTGTGTTAGTCCTTCTTATTTTACCCTTTGTGTCTTTTAAATCCTCTTTCACATTTTCCATATCTTTTTTTGATTTGTTTGGATGGAATTCCTCAGTGCAGTCATTCAGTACACTGGTTCTTTCCTGAGCTATTTCTAACTTGCTTTTTAAAAATGTGGTAAAATATATGTAACACAAAATTTACCACTCAGTCATTTTTAAGTGTACAGGTAAGTGTCATTAAGCACATTCACATTGTTGTGCAACCATTATCATTCTCCATTTTGAGAACTTTTTATCTTCCCAAATTGAAACTCTCTGCCCTTTAAACAATAATTCCCCATTCTCCCTTCCCCCAGGTCCTGGTAACCATCATTCTACTTTCTTACTGAATGAGACTGTGCTGGGTACCTCATATAAGTGGAATCATATAGTATTTGCCTTTTTGTGTCTGGTTAATCTCACTTAGCATGATGTCTTCATAGTTCATCCGTATTATAGCATATATCAGAATTACATTCCTTTTTAAAGGCTGTATAGTATTCTGTTGCATGTAATTTGTTGAAGGATCACTATTTGATGAAGGACTTTTGGCTATTGTGAACAATGCTTCTTTGAACATGGGCATACAAATATCTGTCTGAGTCCCTGCTTTAATTTCTTTTGGGTATATACATCCAGAAGTAGAATTACTGGATTGCACGGCAGTTCTATTTTTAATGTTTTTGAGGAACTGCCATGCTGTTTTCCATAGTGGCTGCATCATTTCATGTCCCCACCAGTTGTGCACAAGGGTTCCAGTTTCTCTCCATGCTCCCCAATAGTTGTTATTTTCTCTTTTTTCTTTCTTTTAATAATAGCCACCCAATCTCATTGTGATTGCATTTATTTATCAAGTTTTAAATTTCACTGATTCCATTTTTTATTATTACACTTTTTCTTTGCTTTTTTAACTTATTATTTTTTTTTTCCTATAATAGTCTTTCATTTTCTTCTTTTGCTTCTTCGGAAATTGTGAACATACTTACTTTGTAATTTATTTAGATTTTTCTATTATATAGAATGCTTTCATTTATTATGGCTATTGAATCTCTCAAATGTTGATTTCAGCAGGTAATGTGATTTTTGATTGTAAGGTTTTCTTTGGCAGGTGATTTATACTTTGGGAATCTCATATTCTGTAGACATTTGTTTTATATCTGCTTCTGACTTGTTTCCAGGGATTTGACAGAGTTGATAGGTGCCGCAGCCTGGGAGGGGCTTGTTAGGAAGATACATCTTCACTTAAGTATGTCAAAATGTTCATCAAATGAACCGGCTGAAGGGAAAGATAGAGGGTGGCAAGTGGCTAATTAAGAGAAGCTAGTGCCTTTGAAAGTTGAAGGCATTGGGATCTAGAATATTGATGGCTAACTGAGTGTAGGTAGGCTTAGGTATAGCAGCATGTTGAAGGTACTGCCTTCCATTGATTCTATATTTACTTTGAGATTGAAAATAAGTGGCATGTTTAGTGTATTTGAAATGACTGGCATGAGTAGAAGTTTGATAAAATCAAATAGCAGGATTTGGGGGTTGAATTGAGGACCCAGTTGATTGTTTTTATAATCTTAATAGTGAAACTAATCTACTTTGCATGATTGGCTAGCTGTTTGTGGTTTTGGAGAATGTGAACATTTGGATCCATCAAGGGTTGTAGTTTTTCCTTGATGGGAGGGAAGGCCTTTGGTGAACATGAAAATGAAAGACTATTATAGGAAAAAAAAATAATAAGTTAAAAAAGCAAAGAAAAAGTGTAATAATAAAAAATGGAATCAGTGAAATTTAAAACTTGATAAATAAATGCAATCACAATGAGATTGGGTGGCTATTATTAAAAGAAAGAAAAAAGAGAAAATAACAACTATTGGGGAGCATGGAGAGAAACTGGAACCCTTGTGCACAACTGGTGGGGACATGAAATGATGCAGCCACTATGGAAAACAGCATGGCAGTTCCTCAAAAACATTAAAAATAGAACTGCCGTGCAATCCAGTAATTCTACTTCTGGATGTATATACCCAAAAGAAATTAAAGCAGGGACTCAGAAGTGATAGCCCATAGAATCAAAGGAAATAAAAGCTAGAGGGAAGGAAGTAGTTCAGACTTATAGACTGGAGGTCAAAGAAGTAGTATACTGTGAGGTGTTAAGCAAGGTAGAAACCTGTGTTTATGATTTTAGAGGGGAAATAAGTGGAAGCTAAGTTGAAGTGTTCCTGAGTTACAGGCCAGATAATGATTATTGAGATGAGGAGGTCAAGAAGCTGAGATCCGTATGTGTGGGATAGTTCTTACCCTCAGAAATTTAAAATAGTGGAATTGGTTTTGATGTTCAGGTCCTTGAAGTGGACTTTAATGAATTCCTTGGAATGCCTTGCCAGCCATTATGAAGCTTTGAATTTTATTCTAAGTACAGTGAGAAGCTATGAATGATTTTAGGCAGGGAAGTGATTTGATCTGTTTACCTTTTTAAAAAGATCATTCTTCCTATTGTGTGGGGAATTGATTGTCAGGGATCGAGAGTGGAAGCCAAAAGACCAATTCCACTGTAGTAGCCCCAGTGAGATATGATCATGTGGTGGAAATGAAGGAGAACATGAATTCAGGGTGTATTATGGATGTAGAGCTGGTTGGTCTGCTGATAATGGGAATAGGGTATAGAAAGTGGTCAAAGAGGAATTCTGGAGCTTGGGATTTAGCAGTTGGATTGATGGTGGTGTCCTAAGTATCAGATTGTGGGTTGGATAGAACTGTTTTGAACCAGTCAGATGACCTGGTGAGAGACTGGGGGAAAGAAGGCCGTTTAGGGTCTAACGGGTTAGAAGTTGGGCACGGAAGGAGCCAACACCAGGAACAGAGGTGTCTGAGGTGAAAGGGGAGCGTGCTGTCCTGGGCAGAACCAGATGACAACAGAAGTGAGCCCATTGGGTTTGGTGTCAGGGGGCTTGACAGGAGGCCTCTAGGGGGTGGTAGGGCCTGACATCCTACCAGTGTGGGTGGAGGAGAACCTGGGAGTGAGCACATCGAGACGGAGGACTTGTGCTGTGATGCAGAGCTGGAAGACAGGCTGTTAGCAGCAGGGACCTCTTTGCGTGTGTCAGAGCAGTACTCCTCTGAAGAAGAAGTAGTGAAGGTGCTGGAGGAGAAGACAGTTGCAGGAACTAATAGGCGTTAGGAGGAGACCTAGGATGCAGTTTAGGAGGTGGGACTGGTCTTTGCCCGCATTCATAGTGTTTTTTGTGTTGTGAAAAGACCAATATAGGTAAGTTGATATATTTAGTGATGAGAAAGAAAGGTGTTTCATTAAGGATTGGGTATTATTCCCATTATATGGATTAGTGAACTGAAGGTCAGAGTTCAAGATTTTTAAGATTCCATTTATTTATTTATTTATTTATTTATTTACTTACTTACTTACTTACAGAGAGAGAGAGAAAGTGTGCACTCAAGCCAGGGGAGGGACAGAGGGGGAGAGAGAGAGAATCTCAAGCAGACTCCACAGTGAGCACAGAGTCCGCTGCAGGGCTCAGTCTCACGCCCCTGAGATCATGACCTCAGCCGAAATTGAGAATCGTTTGCTTAACTGACTGAGTCACTCAAGTGCTCCGAGTTTAAGGATTTTGAGGAAGTAACTTTTTAAAGATTTTATTTATTATGTATTTGGGGTGGGGGAGATAGAGTGTGCACGCAAGTGAGGGGAAAGGAGAAAGAGAATCCCAAGCAGACTCTCCACTGAGCCAGGAGCCCTACGCTCGCCTCAGTCTCATGACCCTGTGATCATGACCTGAGCTGAAACCAGGAGTGGACACTCAACTGACTGCACCACCCAGGCCTCCCAAGTGATAGAACTTTTATTAAACCATAGGCCAAGGCTATGCTCTTCCAAAAGCTTGGAATATAAAGTTATTGTCTAGCATAAAGTTAAAATCTAAGGAGAAAAAAATACATAAGTGTGTGTGTGTATGTATATATGTGTATGTGTGTGTGTGTAACTTTTTGACCTCTGATTTACTGTTTGTGGTTAGGAAGTAGTATTTTGCAGGGTGAATAAAATTCCATTTCTGAGAGTCATTGTTGATTTTATTTTTACCTTTTATATTGTATTAAATTCTGCTAATATTTCAGGTAGCTTTTACCCCCTTCTTAAGCAGTCTCTAAGAAAATACTGTCCTCTAGCTCAAATTGAGAAAAGAATTTATGATGAGTTTGAGAGATGGCATGGAGTCAGTACTTGTATTCAGGTGCATAGCTGTATTGATGATAAATATCCTGCATTTGTCCTTCCCTTGCTGCAAAACTTCAAGTCTATTTTCATTTGAATTTTGTTTTTCTTTCTCAAACCTCAGTAGGCAAAATGTGAACACCCTAGGATAAGTTTATTATTAATTTTTTAATGTCTGTCATTATGAACAACTTCACGAGATTATGATTGTCTCAGAAGTTTGGTTATTTAATTTATCAAAACTCTGCTTGTTGGCAGAAAGTAACATAACATATATCCTAACATGCCTCAAAAGGCAAGAGAAATTTTTTTCATCCTCTATCAGGTAAAAGAAAAGTTTCAGTAAAGTGATATCATGTAACATGCCTCAAAAGGCAAGAGAAATTTTTTTCACCCCATCCTCTATCAGGTAAAAGAAAAGTTTCAGTAAAGTGAAAAGTTAAATTAGAATTAAATTGTAAACAGAAGAAAGAGGAATCATTTAGAAAAATTAGCGTCACTAATTTTTCTTAAAAACTATTTTACAGGAATGCTTAGGTGTCCATAATGTCACTAAACCTGTGTCTTCACTTTGTAATGGAATTAATTTTCTACTTCACCCGAAAGTTTTGTATGAAATCTCTGCATTTGGCATTCAAGAGCCCAAAAATGAGGTATGGCATAAGAGTAAATGCAAAAGACAGGTGTACTTATTAGATACTCAGTTAAATCAAGATCCTATTCTACTATAACTAGATAGTATAATGAGAAGTTGAAAAGAAACTTGCTTTTGATTTATGGGTTCAGTTGAGATGTTATTTACGTAAAAAGAAATGTTAAGGAAAATGTGAGAATCAAGATAAAGCACATACTTGTTCTCAAAGAATTCAGAGGAAGCTGTTATGTTTTTCATGTAAGATATGAACTCTACAGCATTATAGCCAGCAGGTCATTTCATCTGGGAAATTTTTATTTAATGCAAAAATATACCTTAAAGATTAAAAAAAAAAGAAATCATTAGGGAGGAAGGCTAGCTGAGAACAGAATGTAAGATGAAGCTATGGAATATGAGCATTTGGAGGAAGAGATGTTAATTAGAGCACCTTTCCAGATTTGACACAATGTTACAGGTGCACAGGTGACTTTAGTGGGAGCCTCACTTTGCCAGATCATGTGATCCGTGTTGTTGAATAGGTGAATGCTGCCGCCAAGGCCATCCTGCTGTATCTGCTGCAGGGACGATTGATGATGACAGCGGTGACCTGGAACAAGTTTATTGAGTCTCTCTGTCCTGTCATTCCAGTGTTGCAGGTACTCTGGGCAAGTGCCCGTTTCCTATACCATTTATCCCGAGTGAGTGTGATTGATTGAAACGTGTGCAGATAGCAGAGCTGCCGTGTGAGAGAAATGAGGAGACGCCGTGAAGGCTCTGTGGGGAAGGGGGCAGGGAGTGGGTGGCTGTCTTGTTTCTGAAGAAGGTTAAACCAGGAGAGCTAATTTGTCTGTGTGCACTTTATGGATCTGGGTGGGAGGTTAAGAAGAGGGGTGCAGGCGTTTGGCACTGACAGTGAAAAATAGAACTCAGCCTTATATAAAGGCTTTTAGGCAAAGCTAACAGTGCTTTTTAAGCAGATGTTACATAACTAAACTTGCCTGTGAATTGCATCCATGTATGTATGTGATCAAAGTGCTTGCTATTTTGATTAATAGGTTCTGGGAAACAGGCGTGTCCAGCAGGGATTCTGGGCGCTGAGGAGTGAGGGAGGCGCATTCAGCGCACCCCCCCGGCTCCACCGGTCATGTGGGCACAGGTCTGAAGATCTGGGAAGCATCTCATCTAGGGGAGGTGCCACTACCAGAATCTTGGAAAGTAGAAAAATCAGCGTCAAGAGAGTTGGCATATTTTCCTGAAATTGTCCAATATTATTTTTTAAATATAACTTTACATAAGCTTCTTACCTCAAATCTGTTATTTTGACAAGTGACTGTTCACCTGAGTTGAAAGAAACTTAGGAGTTGCTCGACAGGCTAATACAATTCTTATTTTCAAGTTAAAAAGTTCAGCAATATGTATAAAAACCAAGAATAATTTCTCTTTTTCTGGAATCTGTTAGGGCTATGCTGACACAGAAGATCCTTTGGGTAACTCCATTCTCCTCCTGAGCAAAGGGAGTCCTGAGGCAGGCGAAGGGGCTCTTCCCTGTACCACCCGACTGAAGTCCATGCTGCGGCTCCTGCTTGTCAGAAAGCCGTCGTAAGTGTAGCACGATATTCTGCGTGTACAAGATTAGTGGGAGCATTCTAAGAAACTGGAGTAATTCTGTCATTCCCAAGTACGGTAGAACTAGAGGAGCTAAAGGGAAGTGACTCTCCATTGTTAGGCAAAGAGAGGAGACCAGTGTGTGAAACTAAACAGACACGAGGATGGACCTTTGGGTGCTTTCACTGGTGGCCAGCCTCGCTGTCAGATCAGCGTGCATTCCGGCGCTGCCGTTCTGAGTGCTGTGGGCGGGTTCGAGAGCCACGGGGATTAATAGATTGTGTCTTCTCTCTTTGGAAATAGTTAGCCTCCTCTTCTAAACATTTGTCCTGAAAATTAAGTGTTTATAAAAGTGTAGTGGACCAGTTGACCATATACCAGAGTAAGTAGGCATTTTAATCTTGCTTAGTTTGTCCTCTTATTTGGGAAACTGGAAGAGTGTTCTTTTCCCCACCACCAGTGTAAGTGTCATTTAAACTAAAAGAAAAGAAGAAAAATACATAGCCTTCTTTCCCTCTGTGTCAGTGCGACGAGGATCTTCTCTGTTGCTCTGTTTAGGTGACAGTGGTTAGATTTTCCCTCCCTGAGAAGAGAAAAAAGCTTAGAGTCGTGATGGATAAGCAGTGATGAAGGGCGAGAGTCCATTGCAAAGGCTAGGAGGACCGGACGTCCTTTGACAATGGATAACTTTGCTTGACTCAAAGCTTACATCAGGATAATACAGCGGCTTATTTATAAACACATGGTCAGACTGAAAAATAAGGAAGTAGGTGGAAATAATCTAAAACTTTAAGAGAATGGAGGGAGGAAGATCGAGAAAAGAGACTACAACCATAGTATAGAGAGTAAAGTTACCTAGAGAGTAAAGTGATGGAGGAAGCAGGGGCAGATGGAGTTAAAATGTTCTCCTCAGGAGCTGGTCTCCATGCGACTGGGCAGTGTCTTTATTACTGTGCTAGGGTAGTATTTTCCCCCCCCGGATTTGGCGATATAGCGCAATAGAAGTTTATTTCCTGTTCACTTTTGGGGGCCCACGGTCTCCACGTAAACGAAGACTTACTCATCAGGCAGGACATTCCAAGGGCTTAGAGATCCCCTCCCAGGAGCCCAGGGCAAGGCCAGAGCACTTTTCCAGTAAGGTAATTTTCTTATCACCCAGATCTTACAACAGGTTTGAATTATATATTTGTTCTCCTCTGAGTCATTCTGTCCTATCCCCACCAGACCATAAACTATGTAGGCAAGAACCCTGTCCATTGCTGATCTTTATGTCCTTAGAACTTCATAAAGTACCTTGGACATAAATATGCTCAACACATATTTGTTGAAGGAAATAAGTGGTGAGAATAACTGGACTTGTTTCCCCACGCTAAACCTAAAAAAAGGCTAAATTTGTATACTAGAGGAGATGCGTAAGTATATGCTTTATATATTCCACTCTGGCCTTCTTGCTGGGGGCTGACAGCCCCAGAGTTTAATATAGATGGCCTTGGCTTGGTATGACAGGAGCAAAGGAAAAGCTTTCTGTAGGTGTCTTGCTCTTCTAACAGCAATTGGTAGAGGGAGAAAGTTTGTCTGACTTCTCACACCATCTTGGGGTAAATATCAGTACTCTGAAGATGATATCTATTAATAAAATCACTGTAAATTTCTGGTAGATTTGGGAAGTACTTATTGGATGTTAACTATGTGCCTAAGAGCTGTGGTAGGCTGTAGGAAATTAACAGCACTCAACGTGGGCAGCACCACCATATGGAATTGGGCATGTAATTAGGAGAAGAAATGTTACCAGTTATACTTTATTATTAATTGTAGTAGATCAAGATCAGTGGTATGCTACAGGGACTTCAGGGTGACAGGACCACACACAGCAAGGTGACCTAGCCTTGGCTGCTTTAGGGAGGGCTCCCTGAGTTGCCTTATAAGTGATACTTAAAACCTGGAACTTGGGTTATCACTTCAGATTTTCCCAGTTTTTATGTAGTTCAAGAACCTTTCAGAGTAGTGATAGATATCTGGTTGTCTCACTGTCTCCCAGCTCCATGCCCTTTGCATTTGATGGTTTTTTATTTTTCCATTTCATTGTCTAATGGCATGCAATATTTAATCTTTTCTTGAAATCTCCCACCTCCTACTCAATTGACCTTAATCCTAATCCATTCCAGATAAAATAGAATTTTGATGGTAATCACAAATATTTGCATTTTCTTATTTGGGAAGAATCTGTTTGACTCCTAATATAAGAACATTTTCATACATTGTTGTGATATCACATTTTAGTTTTTAATGTGATTACTCTCCTGGAGGTTTGACCTAAAGTTTATATTCTGTTCATGAGTTTGTGATAATTTTTGATTTTGAGCTAGATCACTAGACTTCAAGTCAGGGGTTATGCATGTAATTTCCAGATTTTACTAATTTATTGCTGTTGACTGTGATACTAACCATGGACTGTGAAGTTGACAGTCTCAGTGAGTCTGTCTCTTCATTTGTAACTTGATTATTCTTTATTTCTGATACTTATTTATAAATATAAAATTGAAAGAATAATTGTAGTTGTACACTAACTAATAGAAAAATAAAGTACCTTTGTTAGTAATGTCACTATAAACATGGCAAATTAATTGTGTTGATATACAATAATGCTTTGTGATTATAGGCTTTTACAGTATAGACATTGTATATTACAAAATGTTGACTGAGACACTTTGTTTCTTTAGGGTCCGTTCACTAGCATTAAAGCTTTTAGCGTGTCATCTCACAAGGGAAGAAGGGGCTGACAGGAAGCGCCCTTCAATAGATGCCAGAGTTCTCTCCAGAGTTACTAATTTATTTATCGTGAAAAAACCTATTGAACTCAAATTGGATGACAGAAGAGAACTGATTATTAAGGTGACTATAACTGTTGGGTTTGTTATTTCATGGATACTTGATACATTTGTATATTACATATTTTATGTTACATTCTTTAGTTTGTGTGTGCATCTGAGAGGAAGAGAAGTACTAGCTGGCTTCAAGTGTGGTTATTCATGGCTAGTTTGAAATTGTGTTCTGGCTTTGTCTGGCTTCTGGATACATTTATTTATTGAATAAATATTTCTTGGGTGCCTACTATATGCCAGGCATTATATCCCTTTCATTTAATATATATAGTGGAAATGCAAATTAATTTGAATTGCATCTTAAATACAATATAATGTAGTGGAAAGAAATTCTATGGTGACTCTTAAAAACAAATATTACTGACATAAAAACTATTGGAAATTCTTGTTCTTATGTTGGAAACAGCCTATAAGGAAAAAGAAGAAAGTTCCTATGACACAAGTTATCAGCCTCTTCATAATGAGAGGCAAAAAATAATATAGGTGTCAAAGGTGGTTTCTCTTAAGTGTTGCAATGGTTCTGGGATTTTGTCGTTAATCTCTTTTCTAAATCATTGGCTTCTTATATACCTCCAGAGGCATATCATCCATTTTCCTATCTTTAGCCAGGACCATACCCAAATCATCCTGGACCAATGCAAGGTTAGATAAAGAAAAGCTATTTGTTATCTTTATTGATTCATTCCTATTCTTTATAGCTTCTCTTGTGACTTTAAGGGTACAGTCTATCAGTTTTTACTGAAGTTTAGACCAACCCCCCCAAAGCCTGTGGTGGTATTGTACAGCCCCAGATAATATGATGGATTTTTTAAATGTTCTTCTAATCTAAGTGTTCAGGGCCATGTGACAAGCCCCAGCAGGAGGATTGGTGAACCTTCCCCTGACTACGTGTTGCGTCCTGCTGGGGACTCCCTGAGTACTGACCACTGGTAGTTGCTCCTGTGCCCTGTGAGTGATGTGGAGGAAGGCGGGGAGGAAGGGTTCTAGCACTGTCTTTGCGAGTCATGTTAGGGCCAGAAGTTAGCAGTGCGGGGGGAGGGGGGATGTTGTCTTTGTCCTTTTCCTCTCCCCCTTCACTTTGGGTTTGCCACCTCAGACCCTGTCCTGGCGTGAGGTGACAGTTGGGGACTGGTATTGGGAGTGGCTGTGTTGGAGCGCTGGGCAGCAAGTCCTAGTAGAGAGCCATGTGCTTCTAAGAGGGAGGAAAGGCAGAGGGCCGGGGAATTCTAGCTGGCGGCTTCTGGGAGCCGTGGAGAATACGGAGTCACATGTCTGGGGTCACTAGTCTTAGGCGACTACCTGTAGAGATGTTAGGTAGCTTGGTTTTCTGTGAAGTTTTTAAGGTGCTAATGAGTTATGAATGACTTCCTGGCACAAATATAGTCTTAAAAAGGAAGGCTTATTTGACATGATGGCTCTTTGTTTTAGATCCTAAGTTTTCCCTGACATAGCACATCATTGCTACACATTTACACATAAATATATCACTTAAGTAAGTGGACTTTGGAGCTTTTGTTCTTATGGTATGAATTATACAATTTTATTGGACAATTGGAAGTAGATGAAAACAATTTCTTTTTTTTTTTTCTGGTTTTCAGTTGGAGACTGTTGAAAAGGTTTATGAAATCTTTACCTCAGATGATATCGATCTTGTTTTGAGAAAGTCAGCTGCAGAACAGTTAGCTGTGATTATGCAAGGTAATGTCTTTTAAGGAAAATGATTTCTGTAGTGCTGGTAATTGAATTTTAGATAGCTATTTGCAATGGTATCAGGAGTTGCAAACTGCAGTTTTGGGGGCCAGATATAGGCTATGGCCTGTTTTTGTTTTTGCTTCTTTTTTTTTTTTATAGCCCTTAAAAATGGTTTTAACATTTTTATTTAAAAAAAATTTTTTTTAAAATATTTTATTTATTTATCTGACAGAGACACAGCGAGAGCGGGAACACAAGCAGGGGGAGTGGGAGAGGGAGAGACAGGCTTCCTGCTGAGCAGGGAGCCCGATGTGGGGCTCGATCCCACGACCTGAGCCGAAGGCAGACGCCTAACGACTGAGCCACCCAAGCACCCCTATTTTTTTTTTTTAATTTTAAAAAAGATTTTATTTATTTGAGAGAGAGAGACAGAGAGAGCACAAGCAGGGGGAGGGGTAGAGGGAGAGGCAGAAGTAGCTCCGGGCTGAGCAGGGAGCCCAGCATGGGGCTGGATCCCAGGACCCCTGGATCATGACCTCCGCCAAAGGCAGATGGTTAATGGACCGAGCCACTCAGATGCCCTGGTTTTAACATTTTTAAAGAGTTATTAAGAAAAGAAACAAAGAATATGTGACAAAAACAATTTGTGACCAACAAAATATACCATATTTTCTATCTAGTTCTTTTCAGTAAAAATATGCTGACCCCCTAGTCAAGATTACCATTGTTTAACCTGTAGAATGTCATTTGATAGAATTATCTTCCTTCTAAAATATTTTTAAAATTTTAATAGTGAACTGGATGTTCCTTTCTTAATTTATGTAGTACATGATTTTTTCAGTTTGTTCCATCTTGGGTAAGAAATCAATCAAACAGTACTCTGTAGGTAGATAAAATAAAAATAGGGCATTGTAACTTTGTATTTTCTTTAAAGGTTTATTTTAAAAAAAACAGCTAGTAAAATACATTGCTAACTTTATTTGCAGTGTTGTTATTCCATAGGCTTCCATTCTTTGGGTTAGTTTTTTTTTCCCTGTATGTATGTATGTCATTTATCTTTAATATTTGAGAGAAATGATAATTTTCACTTACATAAAAAGATTCTAACCTGGAACATGGGATGTACTTAATGTTCCTGCCCTGACATTAGTGGAAACTGGGATGAGAAGAGTAATTTGAAAAAGCATATCCAACATATTTGTGGCTTTAATAATGGTACAGACTACAGAAAATAAGGCTCTAGAAAATGTGGACAGCCTTGGCTAAGAAAATCATAAAACTCTTTGAGAGAGTATTCTTCCAGTATCCTTAATTACAAAAATAAAGCTTATAATTTTGGTATACTCTGTATTGGCAGGTAGTGGAAACTTTTTTTTTTTTAAAGTGGCAGCCAAAGGTAGTTCTAGTCATAGCTACTAATTCAATATCAATATGTGTATTTGTGTGTTTTTCTCATTGTATATATGTATATTCTCAATGAGAGTTATGGGAGAACAAGGTAAGAAAATTTGTCTGCGAACTTATAACTATAAGTTATAAGTTCTTATAACTATATAACTATAGTTATACGTATAACTAATCTATAAGCAACTAGAGATTTTGTTGCTAGTAATATCAATAGTGTGTGTGTGTGTGTGTGTGTATGCACGTATGTCTTACTATATTCAGGCTGCACTAAGAGAATACCACAGACTGGGTAGCTTATGAACAGTGGAAATTTATTTCTCATGGTTCTGGAGGTTGGAAGTCCAAGATCAAGGTGCCCACAGGTTCAGTGTCTAGTGAGAGCCAGCTTCCTGGTTCAGAGACAGCTGTCTTTCCCTGTGTCCTCAGAGGGAGAAGAGGCCTCATTCACAAGGGCACTAATCCCCTGCTGCAGGGCTCCACTGTCATGACCTAATCGCCTCCAAAGGCCCCACCTCCTCATATCATCTCACTGGAGATTAGGTTTCAGCAAATGAATTTTGGGGGAACATAAACAGCCCATAGCAGTGAATATACACACACATACACACTCACACGCTCACACATGCACACACACACATACACACACACACAGTCACGCATATATGCTTATTTAAAAAGTTCGTATTTTTCAAATGTAGATTATGTTATAATCCCTTACCCTTTATATTTGCTATTGACAGTTTTGAGGTTAGAAATCTAAATTTTATTTATTTATTTGTTTGTTTATTTATTTGGTAAGCTCAGTCCCCAGTGTGGGGCTCAAACTCATGAGATCAAGAGTCATGTGCTCTACTGGCTAAGCCAGCCAGGCAATTCTGAAATCTGAGTTTTTATTCGCAGAAAAATGACCATGTTGCAAGCTATTAACATTACTTATAGATAATTCTAAACATTTTGAGGTGATGGATTTGGAAAAGAGAATTGTCAATGAACAATATAAAGAAATTAACTTGTCATGTACAAATAAAAGAATTCATGTATACTTACAATTCTAGTAGTTTTCAGGGTCTGAAACTATTTGATTTAATTATTCTTTTTTAATAGCTTTTGAATTTTACATTGTAGAAATAAGTAAGATGTGCTTGTTACTTAAAAGTTTTCAAATAGTTCAGATGTATAAAGTAAAAGTTTAAAGTTTCCTCTTCTAATTTCAACACCAGGTGTAACTATTTTTAATAGTTTGAGTTGTGGATACCTGCTCTGTATTTTTTTTTTTTAAAGATTTTATTTATTTGTTTGAGAGAGAGAATGAGAGAGAGAGAGAGAGCACGAGAGGGGGAGGGTCAGAGGGAGAAGCAGACTCCCCGCCGAGCAGGGAGCCCGATGCGGGACTCGATCCTGGGACTCCAGGATCATGACTCGAGCCGAAGGCAGACGCTCAACCAACTGAGCCACCCAGGTGCCCATCTGTTCTGTATTTTTAAAACTACAAAAATATTCTTTAACTCTTAGTGACTTCTTTTTTTTTTTTTTTTTGTCTACAGATATTAAAATGCATGCTGTGGTGAAAAAGTTACACTTAATTGACAAGATAATTGAGTATTTGAATGAATGTGTAGGCCAGGATGGTGAGGTAAGACTAACAGTATATCTAGACATTTTTACAGATTGGTATTTTTATTAATCAGATCTGAAACTAAATTCAGCTGAATGTGGGTAAGTACTTGGAGATTAAATCCTGATTAACACCAAGTACCTTGTTTGTTTATTTATTTATATATTTATTTTTAAGATTTTATTTATTTGACACTGAGAGAGAGAGCACAAGCAGGGGGAGTGGGAGAGGGAGAAGGAGGCTCCACGCTGAGCAGGGAGCCCGATGCGGGGCTCGATCCCAGGACCCTGGGATCATGACCTGGGCTGAAGGCAGACACTTAACTGACTGAGCCACCCAGGGGCCCCCCTTTTTTTTTAATTTTTTATTGTTAATGTTAATCACCATACATTACATCATTAGTTCTTGATGTAGTGTTCCATGATTCATTGTTTGTGCATAACACCCCGTGCTCCACGCAGAGCGTGCCCTCTTTAATACCCATCACCAGGCTAACCCATCCCCCAGGAGCCCCCTTTATTTTTAATTTCTAAGAGGGGGGGGTGTCTCCCTAAAGGAAAACTAATGTTAAATTTTTTAGGATGTGTAAGCAGAAGTATATACAAATCTTATTTTCAGTGGAAAATATAATTCTTAATATTTATTTGCATTTTTGTTTTATACAGTTTTGATGAAAAAGCATAAAATTTAGAACAAGTTAATATTACAGTATATTTTATCTCGCCTTAGAAGTGATGATAGTAAAATACCTGTGTTTTCCCTTCTGGCCAGGTCATAGAATGTTTGATTCAGCCGTGCCTCACGCTCTTGAGGAAAGTTCTGTGTGCTGACCCGGTCATGCGCATGGCCCTCTCACAACAGTCTTCTCTTTTGACCCTTTTATTCAGAGGTGAGTAAAATAAAGTCTGCTAATAATGAGATCAGTCTTAAGCTTTAAGTGTTATGCTTTAACTGTAGGTCACATTTACTTTCTGTTTTACTAACAGAATAACAAAGTTTTTTAGTGAATATGCTGCTAAGAATATCTGTTGCAATGGAAAATGTTTCTTTTGTGGAAATTTCCTTGTAATCCTGTTACTGAGGAGACCTCAGAGCTGAGAAAGGCTGAAGCCTCTGATCGGTCTTTGCATATGGATGTGGCTTTCATTTGGTGCTCAGTTACCTGTTACCTGTAAAGAGAGCAGGCTGCAGCTTCTGTCATTACTGCTTGCTCTCCCATATCCGTTTCCACAGGCTTGGTTTGCTTGTGCCTTTACATCCTGACCTGTGGCGTGGTATCTGATTATGTCATGAAACTGACAGAGTGTACACCCTGTCTGTGCGGAGTGGGAACTAGATCATCCTGAATGACTATGAGCATTAGTTTATTAAAAAGAGTGATTTTTTTTTTTTTTTTTTTTTACCCATTTCAGTTTGGTTGTAATTTACTAATGTGTTTAGGTAGAAAAATTCCATGTAGTTTTGTTCTCCTTTTCTTCCTTCTGACTATTTCAGTAGAGAGCTTGGTAACATTCTGTGCTATGTTCTTAGAAGTTTAGGCCACTGCTTTTAAATAATTGTATAAGATGCATCTTGATCACATGTCTCAATATGCTTAACCTTGTTAATTATTATAAGTGATATTTATGTTCAAAATATTATTAGAATATAGATTAGAATATAGTCATTTTATTTTAGCATTTTCGTTTCTTCTGATGCCTTCAGCTTGTCAAGTGAAAAGGACACAGTTTATTTAATATAAGCATTGGTAAAGGTCCAAACCAGGTGAAGTTCTAAACAGACTCAGCATGTCCATGCTCATGCAGTCTTTAATAGTGTATAAAATTTTACGGTTTTTATTTTTATTTTTTTATTTTTTTTTAATTTTATTTATTTATTTGACAGAGAGAGACACAGTGAGAGAGGGAACACAAGCAGGGGGAGTGGGAGAGGGAGAAGCAGGCTTCCCGCTGAGCAGGGAGCCCGATGTGGGGCTCTATCCCACGACCCTGGGATCAGGACCTGAGCCGAAGGCAGGCGCTCAACGACTGAGCCACCCAGGCACCCCAAAATTTTACAGTTTTTAGTAGATCTGGAAGAGTAGCAGTTGTGGATCTTGAGTTTTCTTTAGTCCTTTTAATTATCTTCCTAATAACTTCACTCAGTAGAATTTAGTCCCTAGTTTACCTTTTCTTTTTTTCAAATTTTTAAAATTCTTATTTTTACAATTTGGATTTAAATTATTTATAATTTTTATTTAAATTATTCAAGCATTCATGAGCACTTACTAGATTCAAAGGCACTTTCTAAGTCAGCAGCATCTGTACCCTTTTAGTATTAGCGATTTTTCTGTTTCTTTGATGTTTGTGAGAACTATTTCAGTGAGTCTGAAACTGAATTACAGCATCTCTTATTAATGGATTTAGTTTCAGGGCAAAATTAGTTGTTTTTTTTTTTTTTAAAGATTTATTTATTTATATTAGCACATGTGTGCAAGCAGGGTAGGGGAGGGGCAGGGGAAAAGGGAGAGGGAGAGAATCTCAAACAGGTTCCCTGCTGAGCACAGAGCCCCACTCAGGGCTCTATCCCACAACCCTGAGATCATAACCTGAGCCAGAATCAAGAATCGGATGTTTAACTGACTGAGCCAGCGAGGCTCCATGGCAAAATTAGTTTTTTAATCAAGTACTCTACCAGGGTGAAATAAGTCAAGCAGAGAAAGTCAATTATCATATGGTTTCACTTATCTGTGGAACATAAGGAAGAGCATGGAGGACATTAGGAGAAGGAAGGGAAAAATGAAGGGGCAATCGGAGGGACAGACGAACCATGAGAGACTATGGACTCTGAGAAACTGAGGGTTCTAGAGGGGAGGGGAGAGGGATGGGTTAGCCTGGTGATGGGTATTAAGGAGGGCACGTTCTGCATGGAGCACTGGGTGTTACACAAAAACCATGAATCGTGGATCACTACATCAAAAACTAATGATATATTGTATGGTGACTAACATAATAAAATTTAAAAAAAACGTACTCTACCAGGAAATTCATTCCTCAGTAAATATTTATTGAGTACATGCTATGTGCTAGGTACAGCACTAGGCCCTTGAGATATATTGATGAGCTTGGTAAATGACCCTCTTGAAGCTTACAGTACAGTTGGAGACTTTGACAAATACACAGTAAGGCATAAAATTATCTATAATAGTGGAATTCCTGGTGCCAGAGGGAAGTGTTCCTGAGCAGATTGGGTGGTGGGAAAACATCAGAGGATGCTTCCAGGAAATGTGGATCCAAGCTGGAATTTCAGAAATGAATGGTTCAATTAGAGAGGGTTGATTTCCAGATAGAGGGAGTCACGGTTATGTGTGCTAGAGGTTATGTGTGAGAGAGAACGTGTGTTTGAAATGGTGGTTGGTCAGGAATGACTGGATTTTGGGGGCTTCTGGGGTGCGGGGAAGATGATGAGATGAGGTACGGAGGGCAGTTCATGCAGGGCCTGGTAGGTCACAGGAAACGGCACTGAGAAGCCATTTAAGATTATTACACTGAGGGTTGTGTGTTTTAGAAAGATTATTCTACCCACAGCATGGAGAATAGATTGAAAGGGAGTAACAAGGAATCTGCCAGACACACTGCTTTTATTATAAATTTTATGTCATGACAGAATCCTACCCTGACAGAATTGCATGGTGAGAATTTAACTTAGAACCCATTTATTACAGCATTTTACAGTGAGGAAATTGAGAGCTAGAGAGATTTATCGACTTGGTCAAGGTCATAATCAGATAATGGTGGAGGCAAGAGAAGAACCCAAACTTCCTTACCTTTGTTGATTTGTTTTTGTTTCAAATAATTGCAGAACTTCTACATCCTTATTGTAAAAATTTGAACAGTATGGAACGATAGAAAGTAAAACGCCAGAAATTTTTAAAATTTTCTTTTCTTTCTCAGTTTCCCCAAAGAAGAATGTGCTAGGTATTGCTTGGCATATATCACTTAGAATGATCTTTTCTTTACACTCATGTTGTATTTTTTATGCTTTATACTTAAGTATTGTGTTGCTTTTTTTCAACTGACAATGTATTTTTGAATATCTTTCCATGTTATTACATGTGAGTCTGCCTTCTTAAAAAACACAAAATCAGAAAACTACTGCATAGTGTTTCAGAGTTTCAGTTTGCCATATTAATATTTCTCTCAGATTTAACTATAATAGTAATCATGTTTTATGATCATCTTGTGCATACTCTGTAATTGGAATTGGTGGGTCAGAGAGATTTTACAGGATATGGTTAGGTTCCTCTCCACATCATTCCCACCAGTGGTATTTAAAAGTGCTTATTTTCCTCATAACCTTGCTAACACCGAATGTGTCTCTTTTAAAAAAGTTCTTTAATATTATTGGTGAAATTAATATCTCATTATTTTTTATTTTTAAAACATTTTTAGTGCAGGTGATTATTTTTTCTTGTATTTATTCAAATTTCTTATTCTATGAATTGCCTATTTTTCTCTTGCTTTTACTTTTTTTTTAGTGACTTGTAGAGTTTCTTTATATAACATAAACCTTATGTCTGATTTTATGTTGATTTTCTTCCAACCTTTGTATCCTTTTTACTGTATTTATTATTATATCTTTAGCTTTAAGTATTTTATGGAAGTATATAAAGCTTTTCTATTGTAGCAACTGAGGTTTCCATCATGCTCTAAAAGGAGGGCCTTCTCCAGTTCTGAATTCAGGATTCTAAATAGGCTTCCATTCTTTCTCTTAACATGTTTATAGTGTTGTTCAAAAAATTTAGATCTTTATGTAGAACTGATTTTGATAAATAGTGTAAGGTAGGGATCTAAATCATATTGTAGGCAGTTACATTGCAATAATTTCTTAGGTACTTGGAAATATGATAGCTCATCCTACTCACACTGATATGAAGTGTCTACTTTATCATAAGTTAGATCCTTGCATGTATTTCTATTTCTTCTTAGCTCATTGCTGTTTTTTTTTTTTTTAAAGATTTTATTTATTTTTCAACAGAGAGAGAGACAGCGAGAGAGGGAACACAAGCAGGGGGAGTGGGAGAGGGAGAAGCAGGCTTCCCACTGAGCAGGGAGCCTGATGCGGGGCTCGATCCCAGGACCCTGGGACCATGACCTGAGCTGAAGGCAGACGCTTAACAACTGAGCCATCCAGGCGCCCTCATTGCTGTTTTTAATCATGTCAATTACATGTTGATATTATCCTTTTCTTAAGGTTAGGAAAAGTATCTTCTTTTGAAATTAATTTCTTCTTGCCACTTTCCTGGATTTGCTAACTCTGTATTGTGTTATTATTCCTGTGTGATTGGTATCACCACCATACCTCTTTGATTAGAACTTCATAGTTATCAAGCACTGAGAAGTTGTAGCATTAGGAATGGTACAGAGGTGGAAACTAAGGCTTATTAATGCTACAGTATTTGACCAGGCCACTTTACTACTAGTTCGTGATGGTGCTAGCTTTAGGTCTTATTAGTTCAGAGCAGTTTCCTTTTCCATTATCTTGTAATGAACAAGACACACGAATTAAAACAACACCAACACAAACACGGTGTTTTGAAGGCAAAGTCAAGTTCTATGACTGTATGTAGGAATGGGCAGAAATGATCAAATAAGGAGATCTCTGAATGAGCAAACTTTAGCTGGAGGTAAAGGACTTGGCAGACCTCCCTAGAAGCTACATCACTTTGCTTTTTTGAGAAACTGAAAGTACACAGTATCTAGTGAGTGGATTGGCAGGTGCATTTCCTGGACCGGCAGCCTGTGAGATTCACAGGCTCCAGCCCAAACCTGCTGAAGCAGAAACTCTGTTTTAACAAGCCCTCCTGACGATCCACATATGTCAGTGTACCTGGGTTCTTGCTGCAATTCTCTGAGAATGACATCTCTTCCCTTGGAGTTAAGACATTTTAAACTTGAAGTTCATTTTTCTAGAGGTAAATATTTCATGAAGTTATGCTTCTTTTTATATCTTAGTTTCGTTGATATTTCATGAAAATTGTGCTGTTGTGACTGAAGTCGGAGCATTATTTTGTCTTCTGTTATTTGATGAAGTATCAAGAATGGATACGTGGTGAGCTATAAGGATTGTAAAACTTTTTTAACTCTTAATTATTTAAGATTTCTGATGCAATCTTGTAGCAATGCATGGAAAATTTCTGAATTATGAAGCTTATGCTTTCCATTTTGGTTTGAGTAAGCAGTATCAAAGAGCCTATTGGCTCAGAAAGTCCCATGAACTTATTTATTGTTTGTTTGTTTGTTTATTTATTTATCAGAGAGAGAGAGAGCACAAGGAGGGGGAGAGGCAGAGGGAGAAGCAGGCTGCCGGCTGAGCAAGGAGCCTGATGCAGGACTGAAACACCCAGGCGTCCCTCCCATGAACTTTTAATTTGAACGTTACTAAGCATAAAATTAAAAAATTACTGCAGTAATTTTTGTCATTAATACATTTTTCAGTATATACTTTTCTTTAATATTTTATTAAAAAACCTTTGGGAAGATGTTTAGGATGGTAATATCTGACTAACAATGACCTTGAGCAGGATCCAGTGGGAGGGGGACACAGATTCACCTGCCAGTACAGTGCCCACATTAAATGAGTAATTTATTATATGGACTTCTTAAGCATTAGTTTGCTCTTTAGAAGCAAATCTAGGTAGTAGAAAAGGTGTTGTAACTATACAAATGATAGAGCCAATTGCAACTCTTATTTGGAGATTCAGTCAAGGAGCAAATTATATTTGTTGGATAAAACCATGGTTTACTCATTTGTTTCTTTTCCTTTTGTGTATGTGTGTTTTTAATGAAATAGGTCTGTTAATCCTTCCAATAAACCTTCACCATCGGTCTTCAGTTTGCCTGTCTCAGTTTTTAGAAGGTAAATGATTTATTGTTTTGACTTTTTTTGAAGGTAAGCTGTTTCAGGAAGGTTCATCTGGTATTTAAATCACATGACTTGTAGTGTTTTAATGTTTCCTCACAGTGGTGCTTCGGAGAGTTCAGTAAATGCATGTCCCCATCCCCATCTTTCCAACTGGATATGGTTCAGGTGTACAGAAAAGTTGGAAGAACTATACAGTGAACGTGTGCTTACTCTCTCAACATATTTATTTATATGTGATTTTTCTCTGATGCATTTGAAAATAAGTTTCAGATATAATTTTACTTCCCTCCTAATTTTTCCAGCATGTACCTCCTTAAATTAAGGACACTCTCCTATATAACCACTGTACTATGCATGATCACATCTAAGAAAATTAAAAATCATTCTGTAACGTGATCCAATTTCTCCAGTTATATCCAAAATAGTAATTACTCTTGGAGGAGAGCAAGGGGAGTAATTGACATGAAAAGGGAACAAAGAAACTTTCCTAAGGGATAGAAATGTTCTGTAGTTTATTCTGAGTGATGGTCATACAAATGAATGCAAAAGTAAAAATTCTTCAGGCTATATATAAATAGAAAAATCTGTGAATTTTAAAGATAAGTAAATTTGTCTTAATAAAACTATGATTAATTTATAAATAACATTCCATAATTTGGTAGGTCTTATTACATGTACTGTGATCATTTTCCTTGCTGTATAATATTCTTTTGTTGTATTTATTTACCACAATTTGTTCATTCTCCAGTCAGAAGGTATTAGGGTTGATTCTGGGTTTTTGTTCCTGTATCCACTCCTATAAACATGTATGTTTCCTGGTATAGTGTGTAAGAGTTCCTTTTAAATATATTGTTCAGAGTGAAATTCCTTGTTTGTAGACATCACCCACTCTTCATGGTCTTTAGATTTGGCTAAGTAATCAAACTCACATGACTTAAAATAGGCCTTGCTTGGAATGAGATTACATGTGTGGGTGCTGGGAGCTGTCTTGGCTTAGACGACCCATGTGCTGGTAGGAAATAAGTTCTTGAGGTAAGTGTGCCATAGGCATAGTTTCCAGGACCCCACAAAACATGTTACGTGTAAGAGCCACAGCACTAAGGGTTGCTCAGGGCCGTGGCTTCCCATCATGCATTTACGGTTTATTCCCACACCTCCCAGCCCAGAGGTGAGAGTCATTTTTACCGTAAGCACAAACAGCAGTTTAGTAATATTGTTGACATTCCATATCTACTTGGTTGTCCTGGGGCAAAGGGCCAGAATTCGCTCAAGATAAACTTTGTCCATAGAGAAGAACCCCTAAGGGTTTTGTTATTCCTTTACTCACGGTAATGTTATTTTAAAAATTGTTGCCCGTCTGGTGGATGTGTAGTGTTTTTTCAAACTGGCTATGATGTATTACCCTGCACTTTTCATTCCTTTCTTCCTTCTTGTTCTTTAGGCTTAATTTGCAGTTCATTTTCTAACTTACTAAAGAATTCCCCATTGATCAGTTGCCTTGCCTTTTTTTATTCAGTGCGAGTCCTTTCAAGTGGGCTCTGTGTCCTTTTGTCAAGGCCCCACAAGTCTGTTAGTATTTTCTTGTGTTTTAGTACAGAGAAATATCCAAGAATCACCTTTTATTTCCCTATCTGAGACCTAGTGTTAGCCATTTATCTAAGGATTCTGGGTTACTTTTGTGGAAAATTTCGATTTTTAAGATTATTTTCTTAAACTATTCAGCCTGATTTATATGTAGAACTCTCCCTTAGCTTATTTATTGAGACACGTGAAATGAAAAAGCACAGTAAAGTTCCCCTGAGGAATCTTACCCAATTGTATTTATTTAATATTAGTCACAAATATGTGAATTAGGGCTTTGGAATATGTTTTTTTATCAAAATTATTTTTTAACAGTTGAACATGCTAGACGTTACTGTCCTGTAAAACACTGTTAAACTTGGACTGGTTTAAGGGCTGTTGCTGTTGTATCTGTTCTTATATCTAGAAATATTTCTGGGTCTTCTTGGTGACACTAGTGGTTGAGTTTATTGATGATGCAGCTGTGTTCAAGTAAAAATATTAGGTTGTGATTTTGTCACTTAGTGATTCCTGTGAACATAAGGCAATTCATTTAGTCTCTTTAATACTCATTTTGATTATCTGTAAAATGGGTATCAGTGCCATGCATGGAACTGAATGAATGGTGGATAATATATAGCGTTTGGCATAAAGTATGTGCTCATGTTCTAGCTGAAACCCTTTATGTGTGACTCACTGTAGCTGCAGGCCTTGACCTCAAGGGGTATTAGTCATCTCTGCTAACAACTCTAATACAACACAGAATAAGGAAGTCTTCATGCAAGAGTTTAAAATATTTTGGGGAGTTTAGAGGATAGCAAAAGAATAAATGAAATAATATGTACAGCATGATAACTTCAAAATAGGGGCTATGAGAGTGATCTCCGTGTTACTGTGAGAACTAGCCCTCATTTATAGCTCCATCCTTTTATAGTAGTGTTTAAGAATTTCAAAGTTCATAATTATTTGTATACATTTTCTTTAGGTATCATCTACCAGTGCGTGTAGTTGGCCACCATGCTGTGAGTCCTTACTCCATAGTTTTGCCATTATCTGCTGATTGCTTGTCCTTGAAACCGGTCTCAGACATGCTGAGAATAGCTTGGAACTTGTCCTGGTATCATGGGAGTGATAATCTGTTGAAGCACCTGAATTCTGAACCTAAAATCCAAGAGTAAGCTGTTATGTTTAGTTGAAAAAGTGTTCATATTTAACAAATTATAAGTAACTAGTTTGGTTTTATTCTTCCTTTAGGTCAAGTGGCTTTTTTACTTGCTACCATCTGATCCTCTTTTTCCACTGATGATTATAACTTTTACTTTGTTTTAAAGATTACATGTGTTCATTATTTTTTAGAAACCATCACACAAGGAAATTTTTTTATTATGTTATGTTAATCACCATACATTACATCATTAGTTTTTGATGTAGTGTTCCATGACACAAGGAAATTTAAATGCATATGCTTTATGCTGTTTTAGAGATTATATAAAGTTTGGTTATTATTTTTAAAATTTTTATTTTTTTTCAGGGAGTGCACACACACGAGCGGGAGTGGGGGCTGGGGGGCAGGGGGGTGCAGAAGGAGAGGCAGAGAGAGAATCTTAAGCAGGCTCCATACCCAGCACAGAGCCTGACACAGGGCTCGATCTCACGACCGTGAAGTCATGAACGTAGCTGAAACCAAGAGTCAGACCTTAATCAACTGAGCTACCCAGGCACCTCAGGTTTGGTTAGTTAATGGATATAAATCTCTAGGGAAAGTAGTCTGGATTAGAGTCAAAGTTCAGTAAGTATATATATATATATAAATGTTATCATTACTGTGATGATGATGAAGATTACTTTGGAATATCCTAATATTCTGATCTATCATTGCTTTCTTGTTTGAATGAAAGTTATATTTCTGTGAGCAGGAAAATGTCAATACAAACACTCAGAATGCTAACATAAAACTCTAATTGACAGATACATACCAGATTTTCTTTTGGCCCTGAGTCAGCCTTTAAATAAATGAAGATAAAACAATTTTTTGGAGAGAGTTTATAATAAACCTAAATGTGAGCTTTTATTCAAATAGTTTTATGTTGCTCTTCCTTTGTTTCTTTTTGTTTAGATTTTCAGATGCATTGAAGTTATGCACAGAGGACACCCTTGCTCTGCAGATGACACACACAGCTAGTGCACTGAGGGACTGTCTTCGTTCCATTGTCGAGGCTGCAGCTCACAGGGAAGTGAGGGCTGCTATCACGAGCATGAGTTTTTATCTTCTGAATGACAGGCTGTCTTTAAAGGGTGGTGCTGGCCCATGTGGGGTTACCTTGAAGTGCTTGTCTTGGCACACCACACTGAACAGGTCAGTATATACAGCTCAGGGCTTCCAGTTTCAAAGAGCAGGATTGAATCGTATTTGGGTCTGTCTCCGTATCTTTGAAGATAACAGCATGTATTCTTGTTGCTATCGTTAGAGAAATGTTTTTTTTCAATAAGAAAAACTGGGAATTTCATTATGTGTAGTAAATAATAGCGAAAGAGAAAAATTTTCTTAAATCACTGCATTTTGGAATTCATAATAAACAACACAGTTTTTATATCCTATCAGAAAATTTTATTTCACTATCTCACAAAAGGAGATGATTAGGATAAGACATGGTTGAACAAAATGAATGTTTATTGCTGTCCACATTGTAAGAGAGCCAAAACATCAGTGAATCGACTGAGAAGTTTGGTACACCTGCAGTGGGCTGTTTTGTTTTGTTTTGCTTTTTTTTTATTCTTAAGAAAATTCTCCTACTTTTCTTTTTACCCTGAATTTCATGAAGTTGATTGCCGCGTGTGGCGATTCTTTAGTAGTTATTGGGAAGCCTCTAGCTCGTAAATTTCACGTTTCACTGGTAGCAGATGGCTGCATCTGAGACAAGACGGACAAGCAGCCATTGACAGTAGCTTTCCATTTTAATCTTCATGTGAATTTAGTGTAAGATGTATAACTTTCTATTAAACATAATGTGTGCAGTTTTCAAAGTGTGAGGTTAAGTGAATTTCTGAAATGGGGACTCAAAATGGATCTCTCACAATTCAGATATCTAATTTGGCTTTTCCACTGGTGTGTGTTGGAATCAGCCAGTACCTCCTTATGAGAGAGGTGGCAGTTGAGCATCAGGGTTTTTGTAAGTTAGTTGTTAAAACACAGCCATTCTTAAAAATGAAATTACATAAACTTACAGTTAAATTCTAAGAAAAATAAAAGTAATGATTATGCAAATATCATCACTTGCTGATTATTTTACAACATGTTACTGATACCTGTGTTCTTGAGGTGATTCATACCTATTATGTCTGTGTTGTGAAAAGGCCACACAATGGTGTACTGCTGTGTTGTCTCTCTGTGTGTTATGTTGGTGGCTTGCAGTCAGCAATGGGGGCATATTTACACTATGAAAATTGGCAAACATAAGAAATCCTCCCACTCCTTACCTGGTTGTTAAATATTTATCAGCACACCACTTACTGTAAAGAGCTAGAAACCATGATAATTGTCTTTTTGATTGCAGGTTTTTACAGGTGCTTCCTGCTTGCACTGAAGATGAGAAACTGCTAATAGATATCATACATTTTTTAAATAAGTTATTGAAGGAACAAAGAAAAAACTCATCAGTAGAACTTCTAAACTGGCTTCTAGAATTACTTCTTAGACATGTAAGTGTTATTAAGGAATTGGATTTTAGGTGTGAGAAATGATTTGTTTGTAAAAATTAGTAATGCTATGTAATGAAAAGGCATAATTTTTATATAGCCCACGTTTAGTAAAGTAGTCTTCATGTTGTTTGAAAGTGTTTACTGAAAACTTTGGAGTAGAGAAGATTTTTTCCAAGAAGTTACATAAGGTAGAACCTGTAAAGAAAGAAATCTAAATATTACTACTTTATAAAAATAACATGGCAGTGAATAAGACAAAAAAACTTGTCTTCATGGAGTACATTCCAGGGGGTGGAATGGACAGAAAACAAAGATTTTCTGCAGGTGGGAGCAATAAGTGTGAAGAGGAAACATAGATAACGAGACAGAGCTAGGCAGGCATGGTGGGATGCTACTTTGGACATGATGGTCAGAGAAGGCTCGCCTCTTTGACTAACATTTGGCCAGGGCACTGAGTTCAGTGTGGGAGTCAGCCATATAGGTAAGGGAAGAGTGTTCTAGCCAGAGAGGAAAAAAATGCAAAAGCACTTAGTTGTCAGGGCCATGTCTGAAAAACAACTAAGAGGTCCATGTGGCAGCAACAGGATGAATAGAGTATAGTGGTAGGAGATGAGATCAGAAGGATGTTCAGAATCAAGCTCAAATAGAACCTTATAGGCTATGGAGCTTAACCTATATGAGAGAGAAAGCAGGTGGAGGGTTTTGAGCAGAAGAGTTACATGCTGTGACTTCAGTTTAAGAAGATCGTGGTAGCAGCTGTCTCTGGAACCATAGGTAGCATGAGTGGAAGCTGGGAGGCCTACAGTAACCCAGGGGAGGGATGGTGGTAGCTTGGCCTAGAGTGGGAATGGGCGAGGTGGTGGAGAAGGCAGCTCTCTCGCTCTCGCTCTCTCTCCCCGTCTCTCCTTCTCTCCCTCTCTCATACACACACCTGTAGGACTGTGACTAAGTGTGGAAATTATGGTTCTGGACTACAATTTAAATGTTATGAAAGATGAAAAGCAAAAATAGCATCACTAACAAAAGCTCAGAGATGAAAGGGGTAGATCAGATAGGAACATAAAATAAGTCCAAAATACCATAAGCAAGGTGCTATATGTACATGACTCTGTGATTGGATTTTGTATTATGTTCTTTGATATGCCTGTGTTTTCTGAAAAACTACACTTTTAAATTATCATAGCAAGTTTTTCCTTAATAAACTTTATTTTTTATATTTTTCTCTGGACATTTTTTCTTTCAGATTAACTTTATTTTCAATTTGTGTAACTTACAATGAAACAGTTATCCAGTAGGAGGGTATTTATATGTAGGTTTTATTGACTTCTGTATGTATGGCAAGAAATACTTTAAATATAGTTAAAAAGACATGATAAACTGAGAAAAATATAACACAAATGAGAGATGATGGACTAATTTCCTTAAAGTACATAATAAGGGAAGCCTTAAGAAGATGATTGAACTCCCAGAACACATAGACTTATAAATTTTGCTCTCCTATTACATTCTTGAGGATGATTTCAAAGTATCATATTTACTGTACTTTGATTTTCTTGTATCATTTAATTGTTAAAAAAATTAAAGCATTTGGAGGCAGTTATTTTCTGACCATTTTTAATAAAGCAAAACAGTAAAACCTTATGTCACTATAGTTCCTCCTTCAGCTTTTAGGCAGGCTTAAATATTTTAGAGATTGGATATTAAAATATTAATAAAAGAATCTTATGAAGCTTTTCCTCTGAAAAATCGATTTTTGATCTATAAATTTTTTATAACTTCATAATCTTTTTAGTCTTTTTTTTAAAAAGGATAGTTTCTAAAACAGCCTCCTCCTTAGGTTGAAGTTCTTGGATTCTGAGAGTTATGGTTGCTTTGGGTTGTGAAAATAGCAGTTATAGTGGGCTTAGGTAGACTCTTTTCTTGAAACTCTGTGTAATAATTCAGTGTTTGCTTAAGAGACTTTGTACATGGTATATATGGTAGAAAAATAACTATGCATATTAAGATATATTCACCTAAATTATATAACTATAGTTAAAACTTCACATTTATTATGAATTTTATAGTATGGCATGAGTGCTGATGCATATTTTATAATTTATTGATAGTTTTGAAATTAAAATGAAATTTCTACAAAATTCTGAATGATTGTACTGTAATTTTCATGCAGTTTTAGAGAAGGATTTTTGGTATAAATTAAATATATTTGACTTTGGTATCAAGGCTGTCTTTGGTTGGGAAAGCTTTTACTTTGTCTCATATGTTATCATCACTGGTGTTATAAATAACAATAGAGTGAGCAAAAGGTGAGCAGTGGACTTAAGCATCCACTATTAAGAGAGTTTACTCTCTGTCATGCTACAAGGATTAAATTATTAAGTGTTATGTAAAGAGTAATGTTCAATGTAAAGGAAGCTTGAAAATAAAGTCAAATGCCTTTTAATCATCTGAAATGGGTAAAATAAGTGAGAGATGATTTAAGGTCAGTAAAATAGTATTTCCAAAGGAATTGTTTTCAATGTATGGACATAATATGAAAAAGTATATGAAAGCCATGGCAAAAACTAGTAAAATTAGGCAGAATACTTGAATACTTGATCAGGCAGAAGATTGCGAATAGGAAGTATAAAGAAAAATCAGCTAACTTACCGAGGGAAGATTGAGAAACTTTCTCTTGTGAAAAATTTGTATGTTTATTGGAACATCTATTTGTTACAAACATTTTAGGCACTTTAGGAATTTAGGACACCACTAATTTACATTTTAATGTAATGATGATTTAGTTAATATATATAAAATCACCTAGAAGTGCTGAGTTTGAATACCTTTCTTTTCAGAATGAGTTTTTTGAGGGAAGGTCATAAAAGTGGGGCCATAATTTCTGTTTTTGGGGAGGTAGGCTATTCAGAACTATTCAGCATATGTCTCTCTGTGTTGGTCGACTTTCACAGGCACATGTGCACTGAGAGTTCACGGAGGGCAGTGCATGTCCTATTGTTGTAGGTTGCTGATGGATGGTAAAGTGGATGTGATGAGTGGTAACTGTGTGGTTAAGGAAAATGAGCCATCATTGTAGAAATGGTTGCTTTTGGATGTTGGCGGTGACAAAGTAATGGTAATGGTAGTTGGTTTAAATGTGGGATTGAATACTAATGTCTAAAGACAAAACCTTCACGTATGATTAAGCACTTGAGACCAGTAGGCATCAGTAGAGAGACATCTCTTTATTGTATATGAGGAATGGTAATTCATCCCATATTTTAGAAGTGATGTTGCTGAGGTTCACTGAATCATAATATTCACATGTAAAGTTAGAAAGGGAAGAAGATCTCAGCAAGTACTAGCATAAACAAGTTATTAACAATGAAGTTTTTTGGAAGAATCTTAGTTTCAGGTGTATACATACTATAACATATTAATCTATCAATCAGGAGTTTCTACTTAATTTTTATGGGTATGTCAGGATTAATAATTCCTGATAGTAAAACTGTATTTTACCAAGATGGAGTTTACATTAAAAACAACTTTCTTATTTTGTCAGTATTTATGGGACTTGAAGTAAGTCTTTGGTTATTTGGGTCTAAGAATACTATAGAGTATGTATATTTATTTTTGTGATTTTTATTAAATGTGTATTTTGATTGTTTTATTCCTATATAAAACATAGAAGTTGTAGTCATGTTTTATGTAATTTTATTTGATCCAAATGAGGTACTTCTTGTTCAGGATGAAAGGAAAGCTGAAAGAAAAATGCTGCTTAGGTATGAAACATAGTAAAGTAAGTTAAAAGTAAATTGGGGACATCTGTCCCCAATACTTTCTAAAAGCTCTCAGTTGTATTCTTTATAATTGTGTGTACCTGATTGAAGTATTCTGTATGTACTGCATAATATAAACAAACTAGAATTTTCTTCCCATTTTTTTTATTTCCACAAAAAGAATGCAGTTATTTTTTAATTGAGTTCTTTAGGTGAAGGATTTCATAACAATCATAATTACATCTTGATTTTATCTCTTTTTGTATGTTGTAATATGCAGAATTGATGTGACATAATATGGGGGACAGAATATTAGCTTTGAAGTAAGATGATTCTCAGGTTGAATCCTTGCTTTGTTCATTCATAGGACTGTGGACAAGTTATATAACCTCTTTATAAACCCCTCTGCCTGTCTATAAAATATGAAAATGCACATCTTCTAGTTTAGTCAAAAAGTGGAATCTTTTTTTTTTTTTAATTTTATTATGTTAGTCACCATACATCATTAGTTTTTGATGTAGTGATCCACGATTCATGGTTTTCATGTAACACCCAGTGCTCCATGCAGAACGTGCCCTCCTTAATACCCATCACCAGGCCAACCCATTCCCCTCCCCTCCCCTCTAGGACCTTCAGTTTGTTTCTCAGAGTCCATCGTCTCTCATGGTTCGTCTCCCCCTCCGATTTCCCCCCTTCATTTTTCCTTCCTTCTCCTAATGTCCTCCATGCTCTTCCTTATGTTCCACAAATAAGTAAAACCATATGATAATTGACTTTCTCTGCTTGACTTACTTCACTTAGCATAATCTCCTCCAGTCCCATCCATGTTGATATAAAAGTTGGGTATTCATCCTTTCTGATGGCTGAGTAATATTCCATTCCGTTATATATGGACCACATCTTTATCCATTCGTCTGTTGAAGGGCATCTCGGCTCTTTCCACAGTTTCACTATTGCGGACATTGCTGCTATGAACATTGGGGTGCATATGGCTCTTCTTTTCACTACATCTGTGTCAAAATAGAATCTTGCTTTCTTTCTCTTTTTAGCACAGTGCCTATGCCATTATAGGTGATCAATAACTATTCCGTGTATCTTTAACGCTGTTTGTTAATAAAACATTTTCTACTCTTAGTATTATTAAAAATAATTACATTATATTTCTTTAGCTACATTTTTTTTAAAGTTGGAAAGCAGGAAGAAATTTAAGTAGTACTAGTTTTATTTATCAGCCTATCAAATTGGCAAAGATTGCATCAGTAATAATGCTCAGCATTGGTCTTCCCCCACCCTGCTTAGTTGTATGTATTTGTGCATATTTTGCAGAGATAATTTGGCAATATATGTTGAATGTATTAAAACAATTAAAGCTATTTTTGCTTAGAATTCACACAGGATATAATCAGAGTTGAACACCCTGCTGCACAGCTCAGTGAAATTAGAAATCACCCATTCTTTAGTAGCTGGTGTGGTAAATCCTTACGGTTGAAAAATAATCAGTAAAATAATTTTTTTTAAGAAATACTGATAACATTAAGTCAAAAAAGGGGTAATAATAGTGGGTTTTTTCACTTGATCTCAGTTTTGTTAGAAATATGGAATTATAATTGTGTGTATGTTTATATGCCCACAAAAAGAATAGTGTGCACCAGTAAACTAATAGAGACTATCTCTGTGAAGTGTGATCATGGGTGGTTTTTGTTTTTCTCTTTGTGCTTCTCTATATTATACTCAGTTTTCTATAATAGATGTGCTGTTCTTTTGTCGAGATAACATATGAAGCACCTTTTGAGTTTAGAACGTAACATCTCTATTAATGCACTAGAGACCCATACCTACTGGCTAGGTAATATAACTCTTAGGTTGGCCAGAATGTGATATGTAGCAAAAATCTTTATAGGAAACAACACACAGCTCAACTGGAGAGTAAATACGTTTTTTTACAAATATATTTTTTAGAGTCCAAACCCACTGTTAGACCTGCTGGTTCTGACGGAGTCACAGGCACGAGAGGAAGTGGATGACATCCGGACTGCTGTCAGGCAACAGCTCCAGAAAGAACTGATTGCTCTTTTCAATACCTTGCTTCTCAGTTTCATGGCAGTTACTGACAGGTACCGTTTGTCGTTGAAGGTTTGGGGACATTGATATAGAACCTAGTTTCCTTTTGATTTCCAAATCAAGGAAGAAAGAATTCAATAATAGTCAGCTGTGGTCTGTTTGTTTTTATTTCAGTGGAATCTCTGGTAGAGCCTGATTGTAATTTCACACACACACACACACACACACACACACACACACACACACACAGTATTTTGCTGTCTCTAGGTTTTAGGTCTTAGTCCTCTCTTAATAGGTTTTAGGTCTTGGTCCTCTCTTAATTCTCGGAGCAACTTACCCATTTCTATGACTTTATGACTGTTTTTACATAGATGATTTTTAAGTGTGTATCTATAATTCGGACTTAAAAATTTTTTTAATTAGATAAAATTTACTATTTTAACCATTTTAAAGTATACTGTTGAGTGGTTTTAATATGTTCACAATGTTGTTCAACTGTCACTATTTATTCCAGAATATTTTCATTACTCTGAAAAGAAACTTTGTACCCATAAGCAGTTCCTCCTCATTTACCCCTTACCCAAGCCTATGGCAACCACTAATCTTTCTGTCTCTATGAATTTGCTTATTCTGGACATTTTAAATAAATGGAATCAGACGTATGTGATATTTTGTGTCTGATTTCACATCGTGTTTTCAAGCTCCATCCGTATTATAGCACATATCAGTGCTTGTTTCTTCCTGTAGCTGATTAATATTCCAGGTATAAATATACCACATTCTGTTTATCCATTTTTCTGTTGGTAGACATGTGAGTTGTTTCTACTTTTGATTATTATGAATACTGCAACTATAAGCATTTGTGTACAAGTTTTGTGTAAACACATGTTTTTAATTCTCCAGTATATACTTACAACTAGAATTGCTGGTTCATATGGTGACTCTGTGATTACTTTTTTGAGGAATTTTGTTTTCCATAGCAGCTATATCATTTTACATTCCCACCAGCAATGTATGAGTGTTCTAATTTCTCAACACCTGCCCTAACACTTCTTATTATGGCCATCCCAGTGGTGTAAACTAGAATCATTTTGGTTTTGATTCCATTTCCCTAATGAGAAATGATGTTGAGCATCTTTTCATGTGCTTAATGATTATTTGTTATCTTCTCTGGAGAAATGTCTTTTCAAGTCCTTCACCTATTTTTGCATTGGGTTGTTGTTGTTGAGTCATCTTTACATATTCTGGACATTAACCTTTTATCAAATATGATTTGCAAAATTTTCTTCCATTCTGTGGGTTGTGTTTTAACTCTTTGGATAGTGTCCTTTGATGTACAAAAGTTTTTTTTATCTGTTTGAGGTCTTCCTGTGCTCAGGTCCCAAATCTCTGCTGGGAGGAAAGACCTGATCCCACACACATGACATTTGAAACAACTAACATGTCAAAACAACACTAATTCAGCTCAACACCTGACTAGATCTCAAAGATCAGCCTCCTAACCAAATCTTGTGACCAAATGGCAACCCATTTCTATGGGAAACTATTAGGTACTTTGCTTTCAGTAGCTCTTATATACAAATATTTGACATACAATCACAAATGGAGAGAATTATAAAGAAGTAGGAAAACGTCACCTGTAATTGAGAGAAAAAAGTCATTGGAAACAGACTCACAAATGTCAACTATTAGAAGAACTTTAAAGCTATAATAAATAATATTTTCAATATAAATTAGATGAAAAGATGGACAAGATAAGTAAAAATATGTAGAATATCAATAGAGAAATGGAAACTGCAAAAAAGAACTAAATAGTAATTCTGCAACTGAGAAATACAGTTTCTAAAGTAAATAATTCATTGCATGGGCTTAGCAGCAGACTAGACACAGTATAAAAGAGGATTAGTAAATTTAGAATACAAGTCAATAAAAATTTCACTAAAGAGGGTCACCTAGGGACCTTCTGAGGTACTGAGAATGTTTTATATGTTGTTACGCTTGTGGTTACATGATTATTTACATATGTAAACCATCCTGTAGTGTATATATAAGATTTGTGAATTTTACCTCATGCATTTATGCCTCATTAAAGTACTGAAGACAAGAACAAAGTGAATCCATAGTAGACTCTGGAATGTGTATGCAATCTCTTGGGGAGGGGGCTTATTAAAATATTAAGATCAGTAGCTCAGGAATCTACATATTAAATAAGTGCCATAGGTAGTCCCTTGGGCTAGACTTTGAGAAACAGTGCAATGGACTGTTCTTCGGGTGTATGTTCTTTGGATGTTGAGCGGAACTTGCATAGCGAGGATGAGACCGTTTGGGTGTGGAGCTTGGGGAAGGTTCACAGGGACCAGGAGAGGGAACTGGTGGCAGCTGTGCCAGGTTGAACTGGGGTTGGTTAGATATTTGCAGAGGCACCATTGCCTTTGATGGTATAGTTTTTCTTTTGGAGTGGTTAAGGTAAAAGCAGAAAATGAGAATGACTTTTATGTTAATTTAAAAAACAGAAGAACAGGGGCGCTTGGGTGGCTCAGTTGTTAAGCGTCTGCCTTCGGCTCAGGTCATGATTCCAGGGTCCTGGGATTGAGCCCCGCATCGGGCTTCCTGCTCAGTGGGGAGTCTGCTTCTCCCTCTCCCTCTGACCCTCCCCCCAACTTGCTTACTCACTCTCTCTCTCAAATAAATAAAATCTTAAAAAAAAACAGAAGAACATTTTTAATACTATTAATTAGATTACAAGTGATCCTTGCACAACACAGGTTTGAACTATGTGGGTCCACTTATACATGGATCTTTTGGGGATAAATACAGTATAGTACTGTATATGTATTTTCTTAATAATATTTTCCTTTGTTGGGGTGCCTGGCTGGGTCCGTCAATAGAGCATGTGCCTTTTGATCTTAGGGTTATGAGTTCAGGTCCCATGTTGGGTGTAGAGCTTACTTAAAAAAACAAAAACAAAAACAAAACTTTCTTTTCTCTAGTTTGCTTTATTGTAAGAAAACAGTATATTATAACATACAAAATACATGTTAATTGACTTTATGCTATCAGTAAGGCTTCTGGTCAACAGTAGGCTATTTGTTGGATTTTTGGAGAGTCAAAAAGTGTATGAGGATTTTTGACTGCACGTGTGGGTCATTGCCCCTAACCTCCACGTCGTTCAAGGTTCAGCTGTACTTTGTTGTTGACTCGTGAGGAATATGAATTTATACAAATAACCTTTAGGCTTTGGTGTAAGTTCTGAGTGTTTCTAAAACTTTGAAAACACCTAGATGACAGGCATATAAAAATTATGATCTTTAAATCATACAACTATACACCTATAATACTGTGATGGAATGGGTAAAAATATAGGTAGTAGTTGTCAATTTTAGAGTTTAAAAATCTGTAAAACTGAGAAAATTGCAGATTTTATTCGATACTTTGTTATACAATGATGTTACTTCTTCCAGCAGTTTCATCTTTGTATTCATGCCTACTTATTTGTTTCAGGTATTTTGTTTTCTTTCTTTTTTTTTAAGATTTTATTTATTTATTTGACACAGAGAGAGAGACAGTGAGAGAGGGAACACAAGCAGGGGGAGTGGGAGAGGGAGAAGCAGGCTTCCTGCAGAGTAGGGAGCCAGTTGCGGGGCTTGATCCCAGGACCCTGGGATCATGACCTGAGCCGAAGGCAGACGCTTAATGACTGAGCCACCCAGGTGCCCCAGGGATTTTGTTTTCTAATAAAAAATGTTCTCTTGATTGTTCTGTTTCTGACAGTTGCATTTAAATTATGTGTCAAACTCATTAAAACTTTTTATTTTAGCTTTCTGGGGAAAACAACTTCAGCTAATGAAAAACTCAAGTTTCTAATGACTAAAAGTATAGATTTAATATATGTAAGTTAAAGTCATTTAAAGTACGCATTTAATGTTCCATTCCAACTTTTAAATTTTATTTTTGGGTGCCAAATCCGTTTAGGTATTTTTCAATGTAATTGTTATTGGTCCTTTACATCATATACTCTAGATGGTATGTTAACTGTGTTTTCCTTGAAAAATCTTGTTTGAGACTGCTGTTTCTCCTGGTTCATACTTTTCTGACGTATTAAGTTGTTAGTAACCCTCTGCCATCAATAAGTTAACCCATTAAGCCCATCACACTTGTTCTTTTGTTGATTTTTTTTCCTTCTTTTACATACACAGGAAGTGCTTGGAGCTTCTTTACGTTTTCCAAACGCAGCTGGCTTTGAAACTGCTCCAGTGCCTGAGAGTCACGGATGCTCCTCACTTCTATGGCCTGCCATCCCTCGAGAGGACCTTACGAGGGATGGCTCATCTCACAGCATCTCCAGGATGGAGCTCACATTCTCCTCTCACAAAGCCACTTGAAATTTGTGTTAAGTACTTATCAGGTCTCCTTGAAGTAAGTAAAAATAACCAGTAACTATAACAACAATAATAACTCCCAAAGTATAGCTATTTACTATTTATTATAGTATTTATTTATTGATTGATCACTCCCTTTGTGACAGGCACAATGTTGAGTGCATTATGTGTATCACTGTATTTAATGCAGATTATTATTCAGTATTCATATGATTCATCATAATGGTTAAATGTTTTAATGATTTTTATTAACAAATATGTAAGATCACTTTCAGAACACAATTTTCAAGAAAAACTAAGGCTTACATTTAAATCCTCTCATTAGGGTAGTTTATTTATTTATTAACTTATGTTATTTATCCTTTTTATTTGTGAAATACAACACATGTGTGGAGAATACATAAAACATAAATACATAGTTCAGGCATCACATAGTGAACCACCCCTGATCTAAAACTACAACATAGCCAGCACCTTGGGAACGTTTGTGATACCCCTTTTCGATCTCAACTCCTCTCCTGAAAGGTAGTTGTTACTTTGAGTTTTACGGTAATCACTTGTTTACATTTCTTGGTAGTCTTACCGCTTAATTATGTGTTCATATTTACAACAATTCCTGATTTTTTAAAATTTTGTAAAATGGAATCATATGGCTGCTTTCTTTAATCATTATGCTTAGAAGAGTTATTCATTCTGTTGCCTGTAGGTAGAGTTAGTTTAATTTATTTTTGTCTAGTACTCAGTACACTACAATGTTGAAGGACATTTGGGTTTTCTTATTCTAATTTAGAGCAATTTTGGATCCTGCTTCAGTAAATATTCTTGTCTCTACATGAAAATGAATTTTTGATATTTTATTTTCTAAGGATTGTTGAATATATGGAAATTTACTCAGTTCTTTTTATATTAACCATATACCCAGCCATCCTTGTTTCCAAACTCAAGGGAAAGGACTTTAATTTTTTACCTTTTCATCATGCTGTTTATGGTAGTTTTTTCAATTAAAGGAAAATAAGATTAAGGAAGTTTCCTTCTAGTCCTACTTTCCTAAGTGTTTGTTTTTTTTTTTTAAATCGTAGATGTATAGTGCTTTTTCTGTATTTTTTTTTAATTTTATTTATTTATTTGACAGAGAGCACAAGTAGGCAGAGAGGCAGGCAGAGGGAGAGGGAGAAGCAGACTCCCCGTTGAGTAGGGAGCCCAAAGTGGGGCTCGATCCCAGGATCTTGGGACCATGATCTGAACCCAAGGCAGATGCTTAACCTACTGAGCCACCCAGGTTTTAATATTTTAATATCAAAATTAGCCTACCATTTATGCACAAATTTTTTTTAATTTACCTTTTTTCCCCCTTTGATTCCAAAGTTGATTTGAATTGGTGGTATTTCTTTCTTAAATGTTTAGTAGAATTTGATGATGAAGCAATCAGACCTGGAGTTTTCTTTTGGGGAAGATTGTAAATGAATTGAATGAAGTGAAATCAGTTTAAATCTAGAATTCTGAGATTTTTAATTTTTTGTATCGGTAAGTTATGTTTTTCTAGAATTTCATCTAAATTTTTGAATTCATAGCTCTAAATCCATCATTGCAGCTCATTCTTTAAATGTATGTCACATCACCAGTGAGGTCCCATTTCATTCCAGGTATTATTCCTTCCCTCTAGTTTTCTTGATTAGTCTTACTGGTAGGTTTGTATGTTTTATTGTTATCATTCTTTTTAAAGAATGAATTTTGGCTTTGTTGATACTCCCTTTAATGTTTTTCACCATTTTATTAATTTTTGCTTATGCTTATTTCTTTCTCCTTTGGGTTTAATATATGGCTCTTTTTCTGAAAATTTTTTTAATTAAAAAATAATTATTTTAGAGAGGGGGAGGGGCAGATAGAGAGAGAGAGGGAGAGAGAGTCCCAAGCAAACTCTGTGCTGAGGGCGGAGCCTGATGCAATGCTCAGTCTCACAACCCTGAGATCACGACCTGAGGGAAAACCAAGAGTTGGTCGCTTAACCAACTGCGCCACCCAGGTACCCCCCCTTTTTTCCGGTACTTTAAGATAGAGTCTTATTTCATTGATTTTTTAAAAAGCTTTTTTTTCAAGTATTTTTACCTGTCATTACCTTTTAATAAGCATGGCCTTAACTTTATTTAACACGTTATGATATGTCCAATTTTTTATCATTTAGTTCAGTATAGTTTCATTATGATGTAATAAATATAGCAATGATATAGCTATACATAGTTCTGTAAGAGAAGAGCTTCACCAGGGTTCCCTCCCAGCCTTGCATTTATGCATGTAGTCCACAGAGGGAAGGCTTAATCATAGCTGATCTAAATCTTGAAGAAGTTCCTGTGATCCTTCTGGAACATGAGAACATGGGAGACTTGTGAGGAACTGCTACAAGACTGTTTCTTATTTGCTTTGCTCTCTATAGGGATGTCTGTCATGAACCTATTTCTTATTGCCTCCTGGGTTCTGATGAGTGGGCTTTCTGCCTCAGTGCCCTTGGAGTACAGCTGTAGCCATAATAAGCAGCTTAGCTGCAGCAGGGCATGAGCTCCTCCATAACAGAGTACTCTACTATCCGCGTTGCTATCATCTGGCCCCTCTCTTTCAGTGCCACCCTGTAAGGACTGGGAACTGGCACCTTTGGTACTAATGCTTTTGCTGTTTATATAACTAATAAACTGTCTGAATCTAAAAATGGCTCATTGTTTCCTTATTGACCAAATCTGTCAGCATTGCTTGTCTTGAAAGGTTCAGTGATATCCCGAGTTTGAATGATAGTTAGAGATAGATTTTGAAAGTTGAGTGATATGATCGATAGTGATGGGCATTCTAGACATGGGACATTTTGACCAATTTGTATCCATCACTTCCTGTTCCTTTTCCCGCTGCACGCTCCTACTTGTCGTCCAGCCGTCTACCTACCACCAGATTATCCTTTATAAACAGAAGCCTTTCAACCCAAAGCTCTTTTTCAAGTGCATATGGCTCTTTGTAATCTTCCATTTTAAATCTTATATCTGTTTTAATTTTTTCCCATGTCTCTGAAGTTTCCGTTTTATTTGGCTCTTTTCACTAAATAAAAAAGTTTATTTTAAAAGTGTATTCATATAATTTATTCTCTTTTTTGGGTGGTGATCTGTACACAAAGTTTAAGATCTCACTTACTCATTTACCTTCCTTAAGGAAGTCTTACCTTCTAGACATACACACTCAGTAAAGAGTGACTGACTGGTCTCTTTGGTTGTGTACCTGCAGCAGTTGGTATGGGCCACATTATGGTGCTTAAGACATTGTATTTCTATTTTGTTTTATGTGTTTATCTGTTAGACTGTAAGCTTGTGAGAATCGTCATTGGATCATTTCCACTTTCCCATAGTTCCTCTTTATCCTAACATAGTGATTTATACATATTGGAGAAATAGTAATTTAATTTATATGTATCTTATGTGTGATTTTTAGAGTACAGTTTGAATTAATAGTGAAAATGTGATATAAATGAATGTAAGTGATGATGTGTGTTTAATTTTTGTGCTTTTATTCTTAAATCATGCTTTAGGTGATGTATATTCAGGTGTAAACCATGTTTCAGATGATGTTACCTAGAATTTTTCCCAAAAGTACATCTTATTTTGTTAAAAAGTTAAAAATGACATTACTGTCATTCCAAGTTCACTTGTCTTTGAGGTAATAAAAATCAACACAATGTATTAGCTAAGGAATAGATTAAGACATACAATTCCTGTTTTATAATGTTCCACTGATTAACAAATCTTGATTTGGTATAAACAGGAGCACATTTCACGCTTTATACAGTGTCTTGGGAAGAAAATCTTTTTGTCTTCATATTAAGTGACAGGAAAATAATACGAAGATGTCTGTTACTTTTGTTATACACCGTGGCAGAGTCCCATTAAATCTTACTTGGGACCTTTTGCATAATTACATAATTAGTAAACATTTAGATTTATTTATTTTACTACTGGTTAAGTGTATTTTTTTAAAGAATGAAGTAAGGCTGTGTGAATACACATTGAAACAAAGTCATTGTTGGTCCAGAGGACTTGCTGTATAGTTTCTCATTAAAGCTGATTCCTTTTCAGAAGGGAGCCATATTTCTAATGTAGGTATTTTGTTTTTGCCCAGTGAAATTTGAATGGGAATATTTGCTTTTTGTGGTTGAGAAATGAGGCTTTTAAACTAAGCATGATACATTATGACAGGTGAATAAACTGTAATAATTAAATCCTTAAAATCAGACATACAGAATATAATTCCATGGATCTGACAAAAAGGTCTGATTGAAAGGAGATAGTAGTGAAGTTCTTGGCTTGTCCTTTATCAGCTAGGAATGAAACCACAATGTAGTTATCTCCAGTGACTTAGAGTAGAATAATAAGAACTTGGTCATTCTGGTATCTTATTTCTAAGATAGTCCCTTAAAGTTTTAAACTTTTAATTATGAAAAATTTCAAATACACACTTGAGGACGGAGTATTAGAGCAGAGCCCATCACTTACAGTTTTTAACTCCTGGACAGTCTCGTTTTATTTTTCAGACATAATATACACTTATTTGGTTTATGAAGATTCTGATGTAGCTCACAGATCCCAAATCATCTTCAGATAAATTGCTTTTGTTGAACAAGCTGTACCTAACATTTATGATTTATGTTGTCTTTTTAAAATCATCTCCTGTATGAGCTGAAAAAAATCCAAACTAGAAAGTAGTCTCTATTTTAAGACAAAATGTCTTACTTCAAAGGATGCTGTGATGAATAAAAGCATTCAGAGGCCTTGGGTGAATGAACTGAAATACTTGTATTGGTCAGATAACAAGTTTTTAAACATTTTGAAAAATTATTATTTTTTTTAGAGACCCCATGAGTTGGGGAGGAGGGGCAGAGGGAGAGAGAGAATCTTAAGCAGGCTCCACGCCCAGTGCTGAGCCTGATGCCAGGCTCGATCTCACTACCCTAAGATAATAACCTGAGCAGAAATCAAGAGTTGGTCACTTAACCGATTGAGCCCCCCAGGCGTCCCAATAGAGTTTTATATAAGTAGCAATTTCTAAGTATATTTTTCAATAAGATATTTATAAGCTCTTTTACTTAAAGGATATTCTAACATTTAAAAAATGTATGAGCATATTCTACATCACAAAAGTCTCCTAGGAGGATACTACATATCTTTGTACAAGTTCCAAAGAGAGAAAATTTTAAACTAACAATATTTAATTGTGGTAACAACCTAAAATATACCATCTTAACCATTTTGAAATGTGTAAACTATAAGAATGTTACATATACTTTATGTGGTTAGGATTCAAATCAGACAAGTTAGTAGAAAGTTAAATGTTGGGGCGCCTGGGTGGCTCAGTCGTTAAGTGTCTGCCTTCGGCTCAGGTCATGATCCCAGGGTCCTGGGATCGAGCCCCGCATTGGGCTCCCTGCTCTGCGGGAAGCCTGCTTCTCCCTCTCCCACTCCCCCTGCTTGTGTTCCCTCTCTCACTGTGTCTCTCTCTGTCGAATAAATAAACAAAATCTTTGGAAAGAAAAAAAAGAAAGTTAAATGTTTATTTTTATATTTTCAGAGTAAAGCCACCATGACATTGTTTATCCTTGTTTTCTCAGGTCATTACTTCTTTTTATGTGGAGCGTGGAGGAAATGCTATGTCCTTTATGGGAAAAGGTGTCACAAAGAGCACAATTCTTTGCTTGCTTCACTTATCCCATGAGATGATGATCCAGGCCCAAAGCTCGGTGAGAGCATTGAAAGCTGCTGTCTTCTGAACGCATGCTAGACAAGGAATGTGCTGTGTCTCACACATTTCAAGCTTATATGAAAATGTTTCTTTTGACTTTTCTTCTTAGATAAAAATGATTTTTTGACTGAGATGTTTCTTAGAAGTTGTGTATTACACAAATCTGAATTTTATTTGAAATTTGATTGAAATGTGCGTGCTCTAGAGAACTACATTTTGTCTAAATCATGCGGGAAATAGTTCTGAAGAAAAATTATTTTGTTTAACTTGCTAAGAAGCAGCTGAGTTTTTTTTTTTTTTTTTTTGCCTTGTTTTGGTTAAATACTGAATGAAAGCCAAGTCTTAAGTACATTTTAACTTTGTTTTGATTTTTAAAAATTCAGTTATTTAAACTTCCTCTGTTTTATTCTTAGAAGCTTACTTAATGTGTCTCTTCCCTTTTTTTCATTCTAGGAGTGGATGTCACTTTGGTTCTTGCCTTTGGGTACTCAGAGTGAAGAGCATGCTCCTACTCAACAAGGATTGGCTTGGTTGATTCCATTATGGGTTGATCGAGACCCAGAGGTCAGTGTGAAGGAAAGTCGAGTCCATTATGTGTAGATTAAAAACAAATGAAACAAAATCTGTATGCATACACGTGAATTCATATTTTCCACACTGAGATTATTTTAGTGACTATACCTTAAGCTGTTTACTCCCTCTCTTAGTTTGGGCTGCCATAACACATAACGTAGGTGACTTGAAACACAGAAATTTATTTTCTCATAGTTCTGGAGGCTGGAAATCTGAGATTAAGGTGTCAACATGGTTGACATGGTGAGGGCTCTCCTTTCTGGCTTTCAGACAGCTGCCTTCTCACTGCGTACTCAGTGACCTTTCTTTTCTTTCTCCTTTTATAAGGCCACCCATCAGATTAGGACCCTACCCTTAAGACCTCATTTAACCTTAATTACCTCCTAAAAACTCTATCATCAAATTTAGGTACATTGGGGGTTAGGGCTTCAACATACCAATTTAGAGGGGATACAGTTAAGTTCATAGCAGACCCTTTTCAGTCAAACTCATTAAAGTACAGACTAAAAAATAGAAAAAAAGAAAGGATCATAGAATCTTTCACTTTTAGAAAGAAGAGTAAAAAATTAATGGAGAAACCTAGCCATTTTCAATGAGTTTAGAAGGATAGCTGCCAAATGACATTAGTGTGTCATTTAATAATACCATTGCAGTGCAAAATTTTATATTAATAAAATTTCCAGTTTTAGCCATTTGTCCACTTATCTCTTTCCTTAAAAACCACTTTATTGAGGTATGATTGACATACAAAAAGCTGTACATACTTAATGTGTACAGATTCAGGAATTTGGAGATAAGTGTACACCCCTGAAATCATTACCACAATCAGTGTTATAAACATATCATTCACCTACAAAAGTTTCCTCCTGTCCTCTATCTTGTTTATTTTTGTGATTAGAATACTGACCATAAGATTCATTCTCTTAGCAAATTTTTAAGCATATAATACAGTACTGTTAACTATGGGCACCATCTGTTAAATTCAAGCAAGCAATGATTATATTCTATTCCACTAAAAACCTTGATTTTTAGAAATGCTATTTGATCTGAACCTAGAGGTTCCATTCTTTATACACATTAAACTTGGACTTGTTGCTTGACTATGTTATGACTACATTATTTTTTGTTACCCTGTAGCTATCAGTGAAACTTTTAGAATCAGAATTCAGAACTAAACCAAAATGCATAGCTTGAGCAGCAATGGGACTATGGTAAACATATTATACCTCATCAGTCTTACTTGAAACATTTTTCTTTTACAGTAATTTTGGAGAAAATACTAAATGCTTTATAAAAAGATAGTTATTTCTTTTTGAAAAGAAGTTTCAAAAAAGTTAAGTCGGTTGGAAAAAACACTAATAACTTAAGGATGGTAGAACAAAATGATAGATAACCTCTTTAAAAATGAGGAATAAACAGGAATCATGTTCATAAAAGATATGTAAGCACCCGATGCTTTCTCTAGAAAGTGGTTTGTGAGTTATAATTTTTATTCTTATTTATACCTGGTTTTGATTTTCTGTGACATTTGCTTGTTTGAATTGTGGAATAGGATTTTTATTCATATATAAATTTATAGGGCACTATTTTCTGTAAGTGCCTTTTATAATTTAGGATCATCAGTGTCATAAAAGTATGATCTCTTATGTACCAGAAAAATTAAGAATTCATGTTAGGGAATTGGATTCTTTGATTTGACAACTTTTCTTTAATCTGAACAGGTGAGGTTTACTTCGCTGGGATTAGGATCAGCACTGACCACCCTTGAAACTGGCTGTATGGCATTGTCAAACAGTTGTCAAAACATTTCTGGTGGGCTCTGGGGAACGGTGGTGAACATTCTTCTGGACCAGTCGGAATGTAGTATGGTGCGCCGGGAGGTATGCCTGTTCGTTTAGCACCTCCTCCCCTTTCAACCGTAGAAATTCTTTGTGATGGTCTCTAAAAATCATACTCTCTGTTCAGCACTGTGGACTGATCACCCACCATGATCATTTCTGCCTGCAAAAACACCCAAATAAAATGATATCAGAGAATAAAAAGATACTAATTCACAGTACATACTGGTGTCCTTTATTTTGATAAGATCAAAGCTGAATTTGCAATATTTTATACAAACTCTTCTATATAATTACATTGAAAAGTAGTTCACAGAAAAAAATTACTTTTCTGTTACCTCAGTGTATATGAGTAATATCTGTAAAGCTTTACTTGGGATGAGAGTGGCTGTCACAATACTATGTAGTAGTTATCACATGACCTAAGAGGAAAAATAAACCCTATTTTAAATCTTTCTAAATAATTTGTGGTTTTCTTTCATTGCTGCTTTTACTGAAATGATGATTGATGCAAATATTTTTTAAAAACAGTAATGAAATAGTGATTAGAGGCTTATGGATGAAACAGCAGCTCTAGGGCCCACCATTTGCCAGTTCTTGGTTCCAAAATCCAAATGCTGTAATTTTCTTGTTATTTGTTTTTTAATAGTAATGCTTAAACTTGTAGCTTTCTCTTGATTTACCAATTTTTAAAGATATCTATTGACTTAAAATTAAGATGGTTGAAAATTTCGCTCTCTTGGATCCCCTCCGTTACCCATGTTATTCACCTTCATATAGTCATCTTCACTATATAGATGACCAGTGTTAATACTACTAAGATTATTTAATTTGACCATCTTCAGGATGTAGAAGGTAAAGTTGGACATTTGTGGTTTGTATTTTTAGGTAGGACTTTTTTAATGAGAGGAGTTTGTATGAGAGGGAGAAAGGGAAAGGGGTGCGTGCATGTATGTGTATGTGTGTGTGTGTGTGTGTGTGTGTAATAATAGAAACATGAAAGTGTATTTCTTAATTGCTACCAGAACAGTTTATATTTTATATTTTATAGATCATTTTTTGGAAAAGTAAAATTCTGAAATGGGAAAAAGTCTATTTCCTGATGAAATCATTTCATCCACCGTTAGGTCATCATATAACAAGCAATGAGTTCGGCAGTTCTCATATTGATGTCTCAGCATGTGCAGTTGCCCAGTGATATGTTTTTTATTATTAAATTTCAATATATTGGTTATTTCAGAGATGACAACAAGGTGGCAGTATTGACATTTTCTTTTTCTTTTTCTTTTTTTTTTAAGGCTGCATTTATTCTTCAGAATCTCCTTGTAATTCCAATGCCTTCAGTAATTATAAAGGATTATACTTGGCAGGTGGGTGACTTTAAACAGTTATCAAGCTAGTGGATATTTGAGATTAATTGATAAAGTTTCAGCATATATATATATATATATATATATATATATATATATATCTCATTACCGTTGAAACTATGGCAACAATATCTCTTCAAAGAGAATTCAGAAATTTTCTTATACTTGATCAGATTTACAAATTTTTCTCTGTAATGTTAAAGATAATTTTGAGCAGAAATAATAGCTAACATGGTATTTACCATGTACAGAAATAATAATAGCTGATACAGTGTTATGCACTCTTCGAGGAGCTTAACAATATTTAACTTAATAATTAACTTGTGTAATTGTTTGAATTCTGAACCATTAATTATTTTCATTTTGTAGATTAAAGAAATTTAGCACAGAAGGTTTAAATAGTTTGCCCTGATTCATACCTTTGCTTTGAGTCTAGCTAGTCTCTCTTACCCACTCATTATACTGCCTCTCTAATTTAATAATAATACATACATTTCTTTATGGTTAAGAATGCATTAATGTTAACATATTTTTTCCTTTTCTGGATTAGTGCAGTTAAGGTCATAACTTACCTTTCTTTGGTTTTTCCTAGATTAATTTTTTATTCTGAAAATCAAGTCTAGTAGTACCTAACTTTTTTATAGCCTACTGCTTTTTAGATGATTTGGAGAATAGAAAAGTACTGTCATTGGGGAGATAAGATATGCTCTTTCTCTGTGTGTATATTAATCATACTGTTGCATCTCACTCTCCAGGATCCTAGACAAATCCAAGGTTTCTTTTAAATTTTTCATTAGAATATATCTTTGGAGGAATTGCTAGATCCACTTGAGCCTGCAGTGAGGGCAGCTTTTCAGGCAGTGACCTGAAGCATGGGTCCAGGTCAAGGCCCACATCTCATTTAACTCTTGGAAGGCTCAGTTTTCCACACCTGACACATCCAGCTTAACTCTGCTAGTTACGGAAAATCCTAGGCCACTTTTCTACTTGTTCCTCTAATTTGTTTAACATTTTCTTCTGATAATGGTTGGCTATTCATAGTCTGCATTGTAATAAAACCATAGGAGACAAAACTGGAAGGAATACACAGGATTAATATTTATGTTAATGGTGTAGTAGTTTTGATGCTTGTTATACATTAACTAGATTTTAAAAATGTGTTGTTTTTGGCTCGAATACTCAAATCATCTCAGTCCCATTGTTAAAATAGTGACACTTGTGTTTTATATGCTTGGTAATATAATGCCAATGGATTTTTTATTGTTGAAATAAATATATAAAAGTAAGAGTAATACTACTTCTGGGCTCTATTAAAGCTCTTGCAACATTTTATTATAATATAGAAGCATGCATAGATGTTCATGTTTTTCTCTTACAAGTTAAATAGTATACAGTTCCTTTTTGTTGCTAGTGATGTGCTTACTGCAGCTTTTGGTTTTATTATTCTCCACTTCTTTGTCACAGAATTAATTTTCTACTAAAAAGTTGAAAATAGTGCTTTTTTTTTAAAAGTTTTTCTTTATTTGTCAGGGAGACAGAGAGAGAGAGGGATCACAAGCAGGGGGAGCAGCAGACAGAGGGAGAGGGAGAAGCAGGCTCTCCGCTGATCAGAGAACCCGATGCAGGGCTTGATCCCAGGACCCCAGGATCATGACCTGAGCCGAAGGCAGACACTTAACTGAACCACCCAGACGCCCTGAAAATAATGCTTTAAATGAACTTTTGGAGTCTTTTGCCTTACTTATTATAGCCAGAATAAAAATTTTTGAGAGCTGCTCTAATTCAAAATAGTATTTGATGATCAAACTTTTGCTAGTCTTAAGCAAAATTAGAAAAATAGGCTTGTTTTTTGTGTTTTTAATAAGCTCAGATTTTCTTCCTCTCTTTTTTTGATCTGTTTTTTTTTTGGTCATTATTTTTGGTTTTTAAGTGTCCTTGTTTAGCACTATGAAGAGTTGGTAGCCACATATTTGTCCCCATTTTTTTTTTTTAAGATTTTATTTATTTATTTGACAGAGAGATAGAGAGCACAAGTAGGCAGAGAGGCAGGGAGAGGGAGAAGCAGACTCTACACTGAGCAGGGAACCTGATGTGGGGCTCAATCCCAGGACCCTAGGGTCATGACCTGAGCCGAAGGCAGCCGCTTACCGACTGAGCCACCCAGGCGCCCCTGTCCCCCATTTTTTAAAAAAGTTTAGTGGTACTTTAAATCCCAAAGTGAAAACAGCTGTTCCAAGAAGGGAGAAAAATAGTCTTCAAATACTTCGATGGAATTTTATAATCTCCAAGAGGTTGAGACCTTTGCCATTCTATTACATCTAGGAAGAAGGTGCTACAAATCCAGTATTCTAAAACTAAAACTGTCCTTGGTAGAATGATGAATAATAATCTTATTCAAAAAAATGTTATATTTGCTTGTCTTCATATGTATTTCACAGTATTTTGAGGATAGAGCAGAAAGCAGCACCAGTATCTAGAAGCATTGTAAATATGTTATTTTAGTTGAGGTAGATATTTCATTAATTATGTTTTACAAAGCGAATTGCTTTTACTGCTTTGCACTTTGTTTTTTTTTGTTATGTTAATCACCATATATCATTAGTTTTTGATGTAGTGTTCCATGATTCATTGTTTGTGCATAACACCCAGTGCTCCACGCAGAAGGTGCCCTCTATAATACCCATCACCAGGCTAACCCATCCCCCCAACCTCCTTCCCTCTAGAACCCTTTGTTTTTCAGAGTCCATCGTCTCTCATGGTTCATCTCCCCCTCTGACTTACTCCCCTTCATTCTTCCTCTCCCGCTATCTTCTTCTTTTTCTTTTTTCTTAACATATGTTGCGTTATTTGTTTCAGAAGTACAGATCTGTGATTCAACAGTCCTGCACAATTCACAGTGCTCACCATAGCACATACCCCACCCACTGTCTATCACCCAGCCACCCCATCCCTCCCACCCCCCACCACTCCAGCAACACTCAGTTTGTTTCCTGAGATTAAGAATTCCTCATATCAGTGAGGGCATATGATACATGTCTTTCTCTGATTGACTTATTTCACTCAGCATAACACCCTCCAGTTCCATCCTCATCGTTGCAAATGGCAAGATATCATTCCTTTTGATGGCTGCATAATATTCCATTGTGTATATATACCACATCTTCTTTATCCATTCATCTTTCGATGGACATCTTGGCTCTTTCCACAGTTTGGCTAGTGTGGACATTGCTGCTATAAACATTGGGGTGCATGTACCCCTTCGGATCCCTACATTTGTATCTTTGGAGTAAATACCCAGTAGTGCAATTGCTGGATCATATTTTCAACTGTTTGAGGAACCTCCATGCTGTTTTCCAGAGTGGCTGCACCAGCTTGCATTCCCCCCAACAGTATAGGAGGGTTCCCCTTTCTCCACATCCCCACCAACATCTGTCGTTTCCTGACTTGTTAATTTTAGCCATTCTGACTGGTGTGAGGCGGTATCTCATTGAGGTTTTGATTTGGATTTCCCTGATGCCGAGCGATGTTGAGCACTTTTTCATGTGCCTGTTGGCCATTTGGATGTCTTCTTTGGAAAAATGTCTGTTCACTTCTGCCCATTTCTTGATTGGATCATTTGTTCTTTGGGTGTTGAGTTTGATAAGTTCTTTATAGATTTTGAATACTAGCCCTTTATTGCACTCTGTTTTGATGCCTGAAGTCTAAGGTGATACGCTCTGTACTGTTGCTCCGCTGGGCATTCTGCAGTGTTCTTTTTGTGATTACTGCCCCTTTCCAAATTCTTTTCCTACACACCCAGAATAAATTCCTATTTCATGTCACTTCTGGAATTGTTGTACTTCTGAGTGGTAATAATTCGCATATATAAATTATGTAACTGGTTGGTTTTCCTTTTATTGCTGACTGCTAGAGTTTAGGGCCTTCCTATCAAATGTGGCTTATATTGTTTTTTGGCTTTATTCCTGGTTCTGATATTTTCATACCTTTCTTTTTCTTTCTTTCATCCCTGCTATACTTTTACTATCATGTTATAATTTACCTTTCCTTGCAATAGGCCTTAAATCTTTTTCTGGAACAAGGTGAGGCATAAATCACTTAAAACTTTTTAATTTTAAAAGTATTTATTAAAAAATACTCCCAGTAAACCATATAACCATTTTAACTTTCTTTAATCAGACACAGCATTTAATATATATATCAGTAATTTAGGTTCTTTTTCATATACTAACTTTATTGCCTTACTTTGTTTCTCTCTCTTTTTTTAAGATTTTATTTATTTGAGAGAGAGAGGGAAAGCACAGAGGGAAAGGGAGAGGTAGAAGCAGACTCCCAGCTGAGTAGAGAGCCCGATGTGGGGCTCGATCCAGGATCCTGAAATCATGATCTGAGCCGTAGGCAGACGCTTAATCACCCGAGCCGTCCAGGCACCCTTGCCTTGCCTTACTTCTTACTTCTTACCAATTAACTTAATTAATCTTTCTGTGTAGAATGTATGTGACCATACTTTCCTTTTTTTTTTTTTTTTTTGAAGATTTTACTTATTTGACAGAGACACAGTGAGAGAGGGAACACAAGCAGGGGCAGTGGGAGAGGGAGAAGCAGGCTTCCCACCGAGCGGGGAGCCCGATGCGGGGCTCGATCCCAGGACCCTGAAATCATGACCCGAGCTGAAGGCAGACGCTTAACGACTGAGCCACCCAGGCGCCCCAGTATTTTTCATATATTTCTTAAATGTTTCTCTCAGCCCCCATCCCAGACATGATAGTGCCTCATTAGTCTTTGCTAGTTCATAATGATATTGCTAAGTAAATAAAGTTAAAAATCAGGTCTTAAGTTTTGTAGGATGATTCCCCACTTACTGTTGCATGGATACAGAAGTGTGGTGGATGTGGGCAGTCCCCAGGAGCAGGGGAAGAGAAGGAGCCTGACTTCAGTGCAGTTTCCCTCAGCACCCAACACCTTAGGGGCCTGAAACGCTGGCTCCTACTGCAATGAGAACCCAGTTTTTGGTGTATCAGTCCTGGTGTGCATCAAAGCACTGTTTTTTGTTTTTCTAAAGATTTATTTATTTGAGAGGGAGAGAGAGAGCACACATGCACACGAGTGGGAGGTGGGGCAGAGGGAGAGGAAGAGAGAGAAAGAATCCTCAAGCAGACTCCCTGCTGAGCACGGAGCTGGACACCGGGCTCTGTCCCAGGATCCGGTGATCATGATCCGAGCTGAAATCAAGAGCTGGCCACTCAACCAGCTGGGCCACGCAGGCGCCCCTCAAGGCACTGTTTTTTAAGAGTGGTGCTATAAATACTGGTCTTCCCTTCTTGAAGGCTACAGCCTTCTCAGGCAGAGAACTCTAAACTGTCGTGCTCCCAGCTCTCCAGTATCTTGTAAACCGGTTCTCGACAGTCTGACTGGGATTTAGTACTCTTGTATGTGGAAGTTCTGTTGCTGGCTTTAGTTTGAGAACCATTGTCACAAATCCGCATCCCTGCAACTTTAATAACCAGAATGGGATTTTAGAGTTGATTATAACAAATTTATTAGCTAGATAGGGATAATCTGTGTAGTTTGTTTGAGTTCATTTCTGTAAACATTTGTTGAGTACCTAAATTTTGGGGCTTCACAGGTAATCAGATTTAATTCTCTGGGGCTTATGGCCTGTGGGAGAAGACAAACATGTACCCAGGGAACATTGCTATAATATTTTATGTAGAATCATGTTAGCTTATTCATAATTTTTATAATATTAAAGTTGTTCTTTCCACCTGAAAATGTTATCACACATTTAAATGGAAAGGGAATTTCATGCACTTAAATATAGTGACTTGTCAGTTTGTGGTGTAAGTACACTTGTTTATGCTTTAGTTCCTTTCCACATTTGTTATAGGACTTTGACTTGTCTATATATATTTTATTTTTTTAACTTTATTTTGAAAAAGATTAATCTTATGTAAAAGTTGCAGAAACAAAACAATTTTTATATACCTTCCCAAGTTTTACAATTATACCAAGTTTGCCTTAGCTTTGTCCACTAGTATCTTTTCTCTGAACTGTTCAGATTTGCAGGCATAATGCTTCTTTTTCCCCCTAATTACTTGAGTGTGAATTTCCTAAAAATGAGGACATTTCCATATAAAATCATCATAATAATTATTAAAATTAGGTAATTATTCAAAATTTTCCAGTTGTCCCACTATGGTCCTTCATAAGAAAGAAAAAACACTACCCCAGTCAAAATCTAGGATCAGAAATACATGTTACAGATAGTTGTCATATCTATTTCCTTTCTTTCATCTAAAATAGTTCCTGAATCTTTAACATTTATGACCTTAGCATTTTGAAGAGTACAGGCTATTTAGTTTTTTGTAATATTCTTTAATTAGGTTTATCTGTTCTCATGATTAGATTCAGGTTATACATTTTTTGACCGAAAAGCGTAGAAGTGATGTGTTCTTGTTAGTACATTGTATCAGGAGACAAGATCATCTCTTTGTCCCATTACTGGGGATACTGACTTTGCTTACTTGGTTAAGGCAGAGTCTACTTGTTTCCTTCGTGTGGAGTTAGTTTTTCCTTTTGCAGGAAGACGCCCTGAGACTGTATCCTTATCTACTTCTCATCAACTTTCTTCTAGTTTTAACTTCCATTTGTGATTCTTGTCTGAAGCAATTATTACAGAATGGATGCCAAATGGTGACTTTCTAATTCTGTCATTCTTTCTACATTTATTACATTTTACTGTAAGAAAGAGCTTTCATTTCTTCCCTCTTTATTTATTTACTTTTTATTTATTTACACCAGTGTAGACTTAAAGGTTCTTTGTCTTATGAGTTATAGCCTGTTTCTATGTTATTTATTTAGATATTCAAATTGTTCTGGATTTGACTAGGTGAAACCCCTTCATGAAGAATCTTTTGTCCCTTGGGGTGCCTGGGTGGCTCAGTCGTTAGGCGTCTGCCTTCGGCTCGGGTCATGATCCCAGGGTACTGGGATCGAGCCCCGCATTGCTCCGCGGGAAGCCTGCTTCTCCCTCTCCCACTCCCCCTGCTTGTGTTCCCTCTCTTGCTGTCAAATAAGTAAAATCTTAAAAAAAAAAAAAAAAGAATCTTTTGTCCCTTTAACGTGTTTTCTTCAGTCTTTGAGCACTTCCCTATTTTCTGGTATAGCAAGATGTTCCAGAATTTCCAGCCCCTGCCTGGAATCAGACATTTGCTCAGAGAGCCCTGATTTCTTTTAATGGAGAATTGTATTTAGAAATGAGATCTGGGTTCTAAATATGTTCATTGTTCCTGGCAGGGGGAAGGAGTCATTGCTTCCATGTACTCATAGTGGACACAGCTGGAAACCTGCGTATGTGTTTGTGTGTTTTAGATAGATAGTCGACTCATTTATAGTTACAGTATATATCATTTCCATATTTGATGTGATAATTACCAGTACATATTTTTCATATGATGTTCATCCTGAATCATTATAAGTGTTGATTTTGCAAAACAATAAATACTTAGTGTCAGAGAAGCAGTATCATTTTCTCTATATTCATAGTTTCTATGTAGTCAGGGATTTCTTATGCAACTAGTGTCATTTTTTCCAATCTCTGGATTATATCAGAGCAGTTTTTTCTACTTGTTATATATCAAAATAATTCCTTTTTTTAAGATTTTATTTACTTGAGAGAGAATGAGAGAGAGCAATCACATGAGAGGGGGGAGGGTCAGAGGGAGAAGCAGACTCTCTGCCGCAGGGAACCTGATGTGGGACTCGATCCAGGGACTCTAGGATCATGACCGGAGCCAAAGGCAGTCGCTTAACCAACTGAGCCACCCAGGCACCCTCAAAATAATTCTTTTTTCATCTTGAAAATTGTCTCTAGTCTTTTTTTTTTTTTTTAAAGATTTTAAGTAATATCTACGCCCAGCGTGGGGCTTGAACCCACAACCCTGAGGTTAAGAGTCGTGTGCGCACATACTAAGCCAGCCAGGTGCCCCTATTCTCTGCTCTTTTTAAATGTAATTTTTATTTTGCTTCTAGTTCCTTTTGAACCACAACTAAATGGGTATATAGTACTGGGACACCAGGAGTAAAATATATGTTTTTAAATTAATATTATAGTTTATTGCATCCTTGAGAACAATATTTTCAAATTAATTGGGGTGTTTTATGATGTCATTTGCTGTTTTCTTTAAAACTTATAATGGTACCTGGTAATTTGAAGAGTTTTCTTTCTTTGCATACTGTCCTTCTCAGCTCTCTTTGGCAGTTTTGCAGATGATCTGGCAGCCCCACCACCCACCTGAGGGCAAGTTTGGTAAGGATATAGACATCCTGAGACAGAGCAATTAGACCATGCTGATTTCCCCACTATGCTGGGAGACAGCCCCATCAATTACTGATGGATCTGTGGAGCGAAGCCTTGTGTATGCATGAAAAGCTTCATTGTTCTGGACCTTGTACCATTAGTCATCTGTGGAAAGCCTGAGTCAGACCATCTTTTGTGCATATGCTGGGCTTGGCTCTACTGCCCTGAGTAAAGCTCTGTTGCTAACATGCCATTGCCACTAGGATGCTTTGGCACGTGGAGAATGGGGATTCAGGCTTCATGCTTAGGTAAAATAAATCGAATAAAAAAGTAATGGTGTAATATGTACATATTCCAGATTTGGTCTTCTTTGAGAACTTAAAAATACTTTGAATGAATTGTTTGAATTTTTAGAAGAAGTTTTTTAAAATAATAAATATATACAGTTAAAACAACCATTGGAGCTTATAATGAAATTTACTGCCTCTCTTCATTCACAGAGACAGCTTTACCTCCTACTGATTTTAATTCTTCAGGTAGTTACCTTCATATCTCTAAATAGTAGTTTGCAATAATGTTTGTTCCTTTACCGTGTTGATACACAGGAGTTAGCTCATTTAAATAATGTCCTGCAAATTTAGTTCTATTACCAGACTTAGTTTCTCCACCTGCTGTTTCTGATCTTCTTGTTACCTGTGGATGATCTCTCTATCCCCGCCATTTAGAAGGTAAGGGAGTTGTGGCTAAGATGTTCCTATCCTTTCACTTCTGCTAATCTTTGTCAGTTTTATCTTTTACTTTGTGAATGTTGATGACATTTACATTCTCTTCCGCAGCCTTGATTTATCTATAAGTTGATTCTAAAAATTGAAAACTAGTAATTTACTACAGAGCCACCTCCTGGGCTGTGGTTATACTTCTCTATCTCTGCTTCTAGGGCTGTGATTTCTCTGGTGCTCAGAAGAAAAATTTTCTGACATATATATATATTGTATGTATACCTACATAGGTGTGTGTGTGTGTGTGTGTGTGTGTGTGTGTGTGTGTGTGTGTAATTAAAAAAAGTGGTTTGGGTGTTTTTTTTTCCTATAGAGTTTCTCTCTGTCTATCTACCTATCTATCTATCTGTCTATCTAATTTTCTTTTTAAATTGTGAATTTATATCGTATCTAATGTTTTTTGAAACTCTTAGTCATCCTTTCTTTTCAGTTAGGATCCTTTATCCTAGAAATTATCTTCAAATAATCATACTCCTACCTAAAAACAAGTGCATGCACGATAAACTTAATGAGTTCTTGCATATTTGAAAATGTATTTAAATTGTACTTCAATTGTACTCAAATAGTTTAGGTAGTTACCAGATAGGTTGAAATCATTCTTCATAAGAATTTTGCTCCATTGTCTTCTGACATCCCATACTGCCGATGAGAAGTTGGATGCCCATCTGGCTTTTTTACCTCTTTTTGGCAAACTTTTCATTTATCATCATCTCTTTATCTTTTTTTTTTAAGATTTTATTTATTTATTTGACAGAGAGAGACAGCAAGAGAGGGAACACAAGCAGGGGGAGTGGGAGAGTGAGAAGAAGGCTCCCTGCTCAGCAGGGAGCCCGATGTGGGGCTCAATTCCAGGACCCTGGGATTATGACCTGGGCCGAAGGCAGATGCTCAGTGACTGAGCCACGAGGCACCCCATCCATCCTTTCTTTATCTTTGAGGTCCTAGAATTTTATGGTTATGTATCTTTTTTCATTGCTCTTGCTTGACACTCATTAAGCTCCTTAATTTGAAGACATAGATGTTCTATATCTTTTGGCTCTGACACATTTTTTCATATTTATTTATTGTATTTTTTAAAGATTTATCTTTTGGCTCTGATACATTTTTTCATATTTTATTTTTTAAAGATTTATTTATTTTAGTGACAGAGACAGGGCGCATCCTTGCACACAAGTGGGGGGAGGGGCAGATGGGGAGGGAGAGAGAGAATCCTCAAGTGGACCCCTTGCTGAGTATGGAGCCTGACTCAGGGCTCAATCCCAGGACCCTAAGATCATGACCTGAGCAGAAATCAAGAGTCAGATGCTTAACTGACTGAGCTACCCATGCACCCCTCGTATTTATTTATTTTAAAAATCATTTTTCTTTTTCCTTTGTTCTATCTTTCCACATATCATATGAGTCCCATATTAATTCTCTTGAATTGATTTTCTTTTTATCTCCTTGTCTTTTATATTTTTATCTCTTAGTCTTTATTTTCTGGGATATTAATCCTTTTGTTCATATCAGAATTAATTTAACTTCTTCAATCTTGGTAGGCTGAAATAATTTTCACTGATTTGTAGGTGAAAAAAAAAACAGGCTTTTTAAAAAAGATTTTATTTATTTATTTATTTGAGTGAGAGAGTATTCAGGCAGTGGGGGAAGAAAGAATCTTGAGCAGACTCTGCTGAGTGTGGAGCCTGACACAGGGCTCGAACCTACCACCCTGAGATCATGACTTGAGCTGAAACCAAGAGTCTGACACTTAATTCACTGAGCCATCTAGGTGCTCCTTTTTTTTTTTTTTTAAGTTTTTATTTAAGTAATTTCTACATCCAACACGGGGCTCGAACTCACAACCCCGAGATCAAGAGTTGTATACTTTTCCAACTGAGCCAGCCAGGCACCCCCCCAAAAAAAACAGGTTCTGAAACCTTATTAAGTAGATGGAATTTTAAATTTACATCTCTTTTTATGACTTATTTTTATCATTATTTTCTCAATCTTTTTATATTCATAAGGACTAGAGAAAAAGTGAATTTTTAAAATATAGATCTTCCTTGACTTACAGTGGGGTTATGTCCCACTAAATTCACTGTTAAATTAAAAATACTGTAAGTTGAAAATGCATTTAATATACCTATCGAATATCACAGATTAGCCACCTACCTTAAATGTGCTCAGAACACTTACATTAGCCTGCAGCCAGGCAAAATCATCTAATAACACAAAGCCAGTTTTATAATAAAGTGTTGAATATCCCTGTAGTTTATTGAATATTGTAATGAAAATAAAAAATAGAATAGTTTTATCAGTTATTTACCCTTGTGATCACTGGCTGACTAGGAGCTGGTTACTGCTGCCTAGCATCATGAAAATATGTTACTGCATATCACCAGCCGAGGAAGAGATCAAAATTCAAAGTTTGAAATATGGTTTTTACTGAACACATGTATCACTTTGCTCCATTATAAAGTTGAAAAACTGTAGATTGAACCATTGTAAGTCGGACTATCTGTCTACCAATTGAAGGGTAAATGTGATTATGTTAATGATTCTTTATTGCTACGATAATTATATATACTTAGAGAATAACTATTATAGTTCTGTATCACTTATGTATAATTTCTCATTTACTTTGGAATTACTTATAACTGAAGAAAAGATTGATTTTATTTATTTATTTATTTATTTATTTATTATTTTTTAAAAGATTTTATTTATTAGCGGGGGTAGGAGCAGAAGGGAGAGGGACAAACATACTCTCCACTGAGTGTGGATTCTGATGCGGGGCTCGATCTCACAACCCTGAGATCATGACCTCAGCCAAAATCAAGAGTCAGATACTTAACCAACTGAGCCACCCAGGGACCCCGAAAAGATGGATTTTAGAAGACAGTGAGTTTATAATACCTTTCCTTCTAGCAGTTGGTGTAACCAGCCTCAGCACACCTTTACAGAATAAAGAACCAGTAGATTTAATGAGAGCTCTTGAAGAGCTTATTTTTGAGATTTATATAGCTTATATTCTTTCACCTATTTTTGTTAAACCTTTATGAATTTTAGACTGTGGTGTAACTCATCTAGGAAGTAATTATATAGGTATGATTTTGCCAAAGTAAAAATTTTATATAATCTAATAAAATTTAAAAATTGTTCTGGGCATCATTATGAAATATATTTAGAAAGGTAGTATTTGTCCTAGTTTGTTTAATCATTTTATTGGTTGAAGTTTGTTAAGTAGTTGGAGCTAAGTTAGTAAACTTAGTTGAATTATTTATAATTCTCATCTTGGCTGTTAATTCCTTCTCTGAATTATTATAGTGAGGGCTTTAATTTGTGATGTTAAGCAACTATTGCGAGTCTCCTATATATTTGACATGTTTTGTACATTTAGAATGTTATAAGTTGCTTAAAAGATAGAAGAGTTTGAAGCTGTGGATGTTAGGATTGGCTCTGTGGTTTTGGATGATTTCATTCCAGATAATTAAATAAGGTAGTGCATGAAAGGGCCACATTGCCTGAAACATATACCATGGTTAACAGCCATATGACCCTGTTCTTGTATGTACTTTTCTCTGTTTTACCTGCCTCTTCTAGACCTCAAAATTTAAAGTTATGCAGGGACCATCATGTGCTGGTTGCTCATTAAATAGTCTTATTTCTTATTAAATATGTAAATTGCTCTTTTGATGAAGAGTAAGCTCACAGTATTAGGTAGGTTTATTAGACTACAACAATAACAAATCCATAACCATAAAAGGTATTTAATAATGACGGAAGAGTTTTGATTATAATGATAATATCCTGAAAAGGAAAGATTTTTTTTTTTTAAAGATTTTTTATTTATGTATTTGACAGAGAGAGACACAGTGAGAGAGGGAACACAAGCAGAGGGAGTGGGAGAGGGAGAAGCAGGCTTCCCGCTGAGTAGGGAGCCCGGTGCGGGGCTCGATCCCATGACCCTGGGATCATGACCTGAGCTGAAGGCAGACGCTTAATGACTGAGCCACCCAGGCGCCCCCTGAGAAAGAAAGATTAATGGAAATAATCTTACTGTTTTAATTATAACTTTAACTTGTGAATTATTTTATCTTCCTGGATAGTAAGTTTTAACATCCATCTTTCCTTACTGATGAGCAGACATGAGAAAAAGGACCCATACATAAATCTCATGGTTAATGATAAACTTTGAATATGTTTTGACCATACCTTTCCTGGTGCCACTTAGATTTCTGTTTTCTTTCCTTTATTTTTCTCTCTCTTATGGTCTGTTTTAAAAATCATAACTTTATTATCATTTTCCAAAAACAGAAGTAATTATAAGCTAGTGACAAGATTATTTGCAAACTTTAAGCGTATCCTGAGTGCTTGACTTTTGCCCCTGGATATTCCAGGAAAAGGAGTGAATGGCAGTGCGAAACATTGTTTGGAAAAGAGTGCAGTGAGATTAAAATTGTATAACAGCAGATTCTTCTTAGCCTCCTGGTGGAAAGTGTGTGTGTGTGTGCTTGCACGCCTGCATGTTTCCGTTGGCAGGATTAATCCAGTGAGAAGTCATGTGGCAAACAAGTTTTATCCTGGATGGTGATGAGTCTTTTCATTTTTATCTGGCATATTGATAGGTGCAAAAAATAATTTGGAACATAATTACTGGATCACGTTATTTCAGATACTTGAATACTTATTTTATTCTGTGTAGGTTGAAAAATACTGCTTTTATTGTATTTGTGGCTCAAGTATGTAATTGCTTGGTTAAAACTGTACCATTTTATAGAAGCATTGTAAACTAACGTTTATCCCTCAAGAGATAGAACGGATCAGCCTTCTGCCTTCAGGGGATTTTTAGGCAGCAAAAACTTAGAGGACTATGAAATATTTGCCCTAAGTCAGGCTGCTTCGAGTACGTAGGGAAAGAGGCAGGTGGAAGGATCACGGTAGCACCTGGGACCCATTTGATTCGTTGAGGGGAACGTGGGGCAGACAGCAGGTCTTTCTGAAGAAATTATGATACAAATCAGTGTCTCTTTCTTTTTCTCTCCCTCATTTCCTACAGGGACCCTGTGTCCACGATGAGGATTCTGGCCTCTCGCTCACAGGAAAACCTGCCCTTCAGGCTCTTTTGTCTCACTGCCATTTTTATGAACATTTGAATCAGATGGTAAAACACTGTTACCTGGGACGGTATACATTTGATTTGAATTTTTCTGCTCTTGATGGAACTTCAGAAGGCAGCGATTTAAATGGTAAGTACATTATATTTTTATTTTTATGAAATCTAACTTTTTATAAACTGTTGGAAACCTATGTGTTTGTTACAAAATATTTGAAAAATAATGAAGGTACACAGGAAAACATTTATCTTTGGGCCCCACTACGCAGACATGACCTTTGTTAATGTCAGGGTGGATTTTCTTCAGGCTTTTCTCTCTATAGCTTTTGTTTGTTTTACAAGATTGTGTTCATATCTATGTACATTTTTGTTCCCTCCGTCAACTAAACATTGCCTAAACATTTTTCTATGTTATAAATTCTTCATGGAAACCATTTTGACATCTTATTAATGTTTTATAAGTTATTCCATGCCCTTCAGTAAAGTTTTACAGTTCTTTTTTCTCTATTAGATGTTTTAAACTTTTTGGAAGGTTCTTCCTAGGCAATCAAGAATGAGACCTTTTCCTACTAAATTTTCTAATTTGTTGTGCTAATATATCAAAAAGCTGGTATGGTACTGGTACTAATTTATCAAATTAGTGGTATGGTACTAATTTATCAAAACATCTTGCTGAAACCTTTTTATTTCTATTTAGAAATTCTTTTGGATTTCCTATGATCTTAGCACATATAAATACTTTTACTCATAATAATAAGTAATGATTTAAAAAATAAGTTTTATTTTAAAATTAATTTTTTTTTAAAGATTTTATTTATTTATTTGAGTGAGAGAGAATGAGAGATAGAGAGCACGAGAGGGAAGAGGGTCAGAGGGAGAAGCAGACTCCCCGCCGAGCAGGGAGCCCGATGTGGGACTCGATCCCGGGACTCCAGGATCATGACCTGAGCCGAAGGCAGTCGCTTAACCAACTGAGCCACCCAGGCACCCTTAAAATTAATTTTTAATAGTAATTTTTGGAAAATCTTTACATGGGGCTCCTGGGTGGCTCAGTCGTTAAGCGTCTGCCTTCGGCTCAGGTCATGGTCCCAGGGTCCTGGGATCGAGCCCCACATCGGGCTCCCTGCTCCACGGGAAGCCTGCTTCTCCCTCTCTCACTGCCCCTGCTTGTGTTCCCTCTCTCGCTGTGTCTCTCTCTGTCAAATAAATAAATCTTTAAAAAAAAAAAAAAAGAAAATCTTGACATAATTTCACACTTACAGAAAAGATTCAGGAGTGCAAGAACATTCTCAAATGTTAGCATTTTACTGCATTTGTTCCCCTATGCCATGTGTATGTATATGTATGTGTGTATAAATAAAATTTATTTATTTATATGCCTGTATACATATATATATTTTTTTCTTCTCTGAGCTATTCTAAGAGTGAATTGCAGACATAGTTCCTTTACTCCCAGACTTAAGTGTGAATTTCTAATTCACTTTTCTGCTCAATTCTTGGAGGAAATAAGAGGAAAATGACATTTGATGAAGGTTTTGAACTTTTTTTTTTTTTTTTGAAGAGGAAGCGAGAGCGAGAGTTGGGGTGGAGGGAGGGTAGCGGGAGTGGGAGAGAGAAGCTTAAGCAAGCTCCACGCACAGTATGGAGCCTGATGTGGGGCTTCATTTCCTAACCCTGGGATCATGACCTGAGCTGAAATCAGAGTCAGATGCTTAACCAACTGAGCCATCCAGGTGCCCCAGAAATTTTGAAAATTTAAATAAATGCCCTTATTGGGAAAGTGACCCATTTCATTGTTTGGATTTCTCTGGATCAGTGTTACTCAAAGCATGGCCCTTGAACCAACATCATTGAAATCTTTTGTGAACTTGTTAAATGCAGGATTATGGCTCCCACCCTGATTTGGCAGAATCTCTGGGAATAGGACCCAGGAAATTGCTTTAACAAGCCCTTTATGATTCTTAGGCACATTAAAGTTTGGGAGCGGGTGGTCTTGATAAATTGTATTAGATTTAGCTAAGCAAACTCCACTAATTGTCATTAAAATTTTTGTGAATCAAGCTTTATACATAAATTAATTAAGAATAATAAAAATTAAGCAAAATTTTTCCTTAGTTCTAGGTTGGTTTTCTGTAACAAGTTCTTGATTGGTTTCCTATAACAAGTATTCTTTCTGTTAAATGTTCCAGTACCCAGGAGACTGTATTCATGTTGACAGTTTTCCTCTTGTCACAGGTGTAGATGACCCATTCAAGTTTTGGAGCGCTCCATCTAGGATGTCCAATCAAGATCAAGATTCAGGTTCTCTCTCCACCTTGGAAACAATGGTACTTTCAAAGAATGCATAAGTGCTTTATTTTGAGTCTCTGAAAAGATTTGAATTTACATAATGGACGATAAGACAGTATACAAAGTATAAGGTTATGATTAAAATAGCTGTGATTTACTTGTTTATGTTTTTAAAAATTTATTTATTTATTTATTTTTTAAGTAATCTCTGTAGCCAGCATGGGGCTCAAACCCACAACCCTGAGATCAAGAGTCCCATGCTACACTACTGACTGAGCCAGCCAGGCGCCTGATAGCTGTGATTTTTTTGAACTGCTGTCTGTGTAGAACTAGGGTCTGATGTACTCATATAGCTACACTGAATGTTGTTTTAGATGAATTTACAACCTTTTTAATATGTTATTTGATAGAACCAGAAGCATAAAAGTTTAAAAATGTTTATCAGTAGTAATAGAATAGATCCCATCTGATAATAATGCTTGAATACCGTGCAGTTTTGCTTAAGGGCAAAGCAGTTTGGAGAAAGTGGACCCATTCAAATGATTCCAGTTTGGTAGTGGAGATTTTAAGTACTTTTCTAAATATTTGTGTCAGATAGAAGCTTGTTTTGATTATCTGAAATACCAGAAATTTATGCCTGCCTGCCTTCCTTTTTCTTTTCATTCATAAGTTGCTTTGTTCTAAAAAGTTTGAGACACACTTAGTATTTCTAAATGTGACTGATACTAGGTTTCACTTGTTTTACAAGCATACGAAATTATTTCCTCTCAACTGGGAAACATTACATTGAATCTAAAGTGTTTTTGGAACAGTTACTGTGTTGTAGACCCTATCAGGAAGGCAAAGGCTTGGCACTCCTGCTACAGGAGCAAAAATAATATGAGAATAATAAATAATTATAAGGCAATAATAAGATTCACTTCCTGTAGTTTCTCAGCACTGGTACTTTTTGCTGCAGTTTTAGGAGTTATTTTTTATCCCTAGACTCAGAAGAGTTTGTGGTTAGTGCTGCATTGAACCTTTATTTGGAAAAGTAGAGTAATTACCCTAGTTCCACTAGATGTCATGCTTTCCTTTCCATGCTAGAAATAGTATGTATCTTCATCTCAACAAGAGAAATAATATTAAATGCAAAAAAGAGCTGTATTAGTTATTTAATTCACAGAAGGGCAGCATTAATATGTGCTTAAAAGTAATTCTTAGGCTTCCCTGTTTATTAAAAGGGCTGTCTGTAGACTAACCTTGAAATTTGTACATTCTTCAGTTCTTTGCTTATGGTAGGTACTCAGTAAGTAGCAGTTGCTCTAATTACCTTTGAGTTATCTGAGCTATTTTGTAGATACCAAGTTGTATTTACCCTATTCAAGAATACTTAAGTACTTTTGCATTTCTCTATTTTATAAGAGAATAATAATAATATGTATATAATATATAGTAGTAGATATTTTAATAATAAATCTTATAAATCAAGATACTAGATTTTCTGAGGAAAATTTTAGAAATACATTATTTATTGTAATCATTATTAAAATAGAAGCACCTTTATTAGCATAAGACTCTTTTAACTTGTGTTTGGGTATTACATATTCTTTTAGAAATATATACCAATGAAATCTTTTTTTTTTTAAAGAATTCTTATAGTTCTATGTGAGATTAATTTTGTGTAGTTTCTCAAAAGATTATCTGTCAGTCAACTCTTCCTTTTCTTCTTTTGGATTCCAAATAGAAGAGCTTTGGCATTGGTGACTTACTCACCAGATTGGTGACTTTTATTCACAGAAGTAGTCTCATTACCCCAAATTTTGCTAACTGTCATGTTTTTCTTGCCATGCCAGAGATACTGTATGTTTTTGTTCCAACAGGAATAAAAAATTTGGAGAATTTATTCATTATACCAGTTTTATTTATTTATTTATTTATTTATTTATTTATTTATTTATATTTAAAGACTTATTTATTTTTGTGGGGAGTGCTTGGGAGGGAAGGGCAGAGAGCGAGGGAGAAACCTCAGCAGACTCTGCACTGAGCATGGAGCCTGACAAATGGGGCTCCATCCCACAACCCTGGGATCATGACCTGAGCTGGAATCAAGAGTCAGACACTTAACCAACTGAGCCACCCAGGTGCCCATATACTAGTATTACTTTAGACTTAAGCTGTCATACCTAGACCAGCTAATAATTTTTTTTTTTTTATTTAAGATTTTATTTATTTATTTGATGGAGAGAGACAGCAAGAGAGAGAATACAAGCAGGGGGAGTGGGAGAGGGAGAAGCAGGCTTCCCGCGGAGCAGGGAGCCCGATGGCAGGGCTCGATCCCAGGACCCTGAGATCGTGACCTGAGCTGAAGGCAGACGCTTAACGACTGAGCCACCCAGGCGCCCCGTAGACCAGCTAATAATTTCTTAAGTATAAGTTAGAAATTGAGGTATCAGTTCAGTGGATTTAAATTTTGCAAATAAGTATATCTGGTAATTTATATCATTATTTTGTGTATTTCACAGATATGAGAAAAGATGCAATTTTTTTATTGGTTTGTTTTTCCATTTTGTCTTTCTAAGGAAAGCACTGTCTTTTGATTTGGGTCATATCATCTATTGTGCTGTCACTGGGTCATTTTCCATTCTGTGCAGTTAATGCCACATTAAGGACTTTCATGGTGTTATCTAATGAATATATTAGTTCAGTTGTTTGGCAGACTGTAGGGATTGAGACATGTATGTTCATAAATTACAGAGAGGGTAAAGAGTGTCATTTTCATGTTGGTGCCTTGCCCTTCTAAGTAACTGTCTTTTCAGAGATGAATTCTATGCAGCTCAGTGTCTCCTTCTTCCAGGTAGGAGGAGTCAGGCATTGGTTGGTTTTCCCCTGAAATCTCATTTCTACTGCTTAGAAATAGCCACACTAGATGGGTACTTACGCCTAGTATACACCGGTATGCAGCAACAGTTTTCTAACCAAAATGTGTGTGTGTGTGTGTGTGTGTGTGTGTGTGTGTTTTATTGCTGTTGAGCAGGATTATGTCTGTATTTTTTAATCTGTTTTATCAATTGTCAAAATAAAGGAGGTGTGGTTTCTTTCCTTTTGAGCTTTTCTTTGTGAAAAACGTGATTCTTTGGAACTTTGGGAGCACCAGTTTAAATAAAACTGATTTTATTTTAGTTTAAGTTTATTTAAACATTTAAAGAGAAATTACTCACGGGATTCTTACTATTGCTGTTTTACAAAAGAAGAGATTAAGGCATGCAATGAGTAAGTGTCTCGTTCAAGGTTCCAGTGCTGGTAACTGATAAGAGCATTATTTGAATCCAGAACTATGTTTGGCTCTAGAGCCCAGGTTGTTGGCCGTGATGTTCTACTCCTCCACAACAAAGCCAGATGTGATAGGTGACATAGTAGATGTTATAGTCAGGGTACAGTGAGGTTACATTAGAGGGCATGATGAAACAGAAAGTGATTTTGTATAAGAAGTGTCAGTTGAAATGAGCTTTAAAGGATTAATCTTTCTGAGATGTATGCACACATTTGCAGGGAGCCGAAAAGGTATTCAGATATGTCTTAGGATTCAGTACCCTCTGACGGGAGTTGAAAGTCTAGTCGGGAACATGAAGCACAATGTGAAAATAATTACATGCCTGGTTGTGTGGTACTAAAAGCATTAGATTCTCAGAGAATGCCTGGTTTGTTTGGAGCGTGGAACAAAGGCTAAAGTTTAGTTACCAGATAGGGCTTAGCTAAGAGCGCTAAATCTGTTTTTGGGTTTGAAGAGGTGAGATATAATAGCTCTAAAGATACAGACACAAAGATACTTCAGCTGAGTAAATGCACGAAACATTACAGTTGACATTATAGAAAAAATATGTATTGGCATTTGTGTGATGATAGTTACGAGTTGTTTTATAGAATGAAAAGTAGACCAAGGACGGTTAAAGCAGGGATGAATTGAAGCGGCGTTTTAGAAGAAAAATCATTTTGACGTAAGAATTAGTGATAGAGTAGGTACGTGCCTCCAGTGCGATGACCCCAGGAAAATGTGGGGAGACAGCAGTTTGCATGATGGGGGAGAGAAAGAGAATGATATACTTTGTTTAAATAAATTTCAACCACCTGTGGATTACCCAGGATCTAAGAACCTGTATGTTTTAGTTAGAAAGAAAATATAAGTAAGATTCTAGTTCCTAAGTGTTGGTAATATAGGCCACAGGGCTGTAATACAATGAAAATAAGTTTGTTTTGTGTCTGTTTTTTTTTTTTTTTTGAATAAAAATTTAATATTGATTCTTTTTAAAAGATATATTTATTTATTTTATAGAGAGAGAGAGCGCGCATGCATAACCAGGGGGAGGAGCAGAGGCAGAGGGAGTAAGAGAGAGAAGCAGATTCCCTGCTGAGTGCAGAGCCTCACGCCAGGCTTGACCCATGAGATCATGACCTGAGCCAAAAATCAAAGAGTCAAGACATTCAATTGACTGAGCCACCCAGGCACTTCTAATATTGATTCTTTTAATAAGACTTAGATATTGATGGTTAGTAATACCTCCATATCAGTTTATTCTACTATGATTTTTTTTCTATGTGACATTAGAATGAATATAATGGCTAGTGAAAATAGAATATTCATTCCATTCTGTGTACATAGTGTGTACTATTTTATAAATATTCTTTTAAAAATTGTTAGAGCAAATAATATTTATTTTGTGTTTTTTTTCTGTATTCTGTATTCACTTTGGTGTGTTTGAAGTTATCCAGACTAAGTTACTATAGAGGTATAGCCATTACTGTTGAGGGCAAACATTTAAAGAAACTGGCAAAAACGTTTTGAGATCGATTTTAGCAACTTTATTAAGCAGGTAACTGTAACTGAAATAAGTAAAATAGGTTTGGGTCTTATTTTATATTTGCACTAAAATATATTTCCTTAATTTTGGTTGAACTGGTTATTTTATATAGTTAGTTTTGATATATGTGGAGAGTCAACTTTGGGCCTTTAGAGCTCAGGTGACAATAACCTCTAGTTTGCTGTTTGCTGGAGTGCCACAGATGGGTTAAGATGTTAAATCTACACCATTTGAGAGTGGTACCCTTTCACAAGTGAAGAAGCGGTGTCTTCGAGAATTCAAGTATTTGGCGTAGGGTCACAAAGCTAACAGAGAACGGAATAGGACGGCAAGCTCTAGGAAACTTGTTCTCTTAAATTATATACAGTAGGGCATAGGGGTCGTGGTTATATCCTAGGGTTAAGTCTCTGCATGTGAGTGAGTGATCTTACAGTTAGGCAAGAATCTTATATCATCTTACGCTCATTCCTTCAGTGGTATTTCTCTGAGCTTCGTTTTTTTTTTTTGGTGTTGTACACAATCCATTTGAATCATGGATCTATATAGTTGAAGTGATTTAAAGTTCTTGTTATAATTTGGTGAGAATTAATGATTACAAATTGGGAAGCATGCCAGAGCTTTTCTGCTCTTGGGCATAGAGACAGGTATCATCTATAGTACTGAGCACATGAAACCTGGAGTTCCTTAGAAACTTTCATACTTTGTATTTTGCCATGTTTTAAAAATGTTAGTTGATTTGTACCCTGTCTTTTTCATCTCACAGATCCTCATTTTCTTCCTTTGTTCTCTTTTAATTTTTTAAAAACCAAATAACTTACTTGGGAGCCAGTCTACTTTTGATGAAAGAGGATATAGAAAATATTAGAAAATTACTTGACAAAATAGTCAAGTCCTAAATTAGCTTTAAAAAACTTTGAAGTATCCAGTGAACACTTCCATTTCTATAGTGCAGAATACAAAGAAAATAGTTTTGAACATAGATGCATTTTGTTTGTATGACAGAAATTGTCTGTCTTTTTTTTAAAACCCAAATTCTACTTTGATATGGTAAATGACTTTGCTATTTTCTGCTACTTCAAAGGGACTCTTTTAAAATTGTAACTGCCTATTTTACAATGAGGCATGATTTAGAAAGCTTCTTTAGCTATCAGATCTGTTTATAAATACATTGAAGAAAAGGTTATTATCTTTTTAAGTTTTTACAAGCAAAATTTGATTCTGTTTTAGGACAGTGGCTTTAAGTAACACTATTTATCTGTACTAACAGGCTTTTATTGCCTCTTATAATATCAGTAAGGTGAGAAGGCTAGAAGTATATATACTTCAATTCAAGGAAAACTCAGTTTTATTTGTCTTATCAAGGGAATGTAAATTGAAAATCTCAGGATGTGTCATGTGGCAGACAGGAAAGAGGAAAATGTCTAGATTGTGATTTCGTACTGAAGTCATTTTAATGAATAGAGCAATGACAGATAGAATAATTAGACAGACTCCCTGTTATGAGGACAGCCCTGGCCTCCCACTTGGGGCTTTATGGCTACTCTGAGAGCAAATGAGAATGTATGTTCTCTAGTGTGGGAGGAAGAGGTGACTGAGCATCCTCAGCTTGGCTGGCCAGCATTCTGGAGGTTTGCCTGAGGACTTCCTCTGACTTGAGTGTATTGATCTGTCATGAATGTAGTCCTCAACTGAGAATCCTAATTAGAGTGTGACCTTGTCCTTATCTCGAAATGAGGACCTGGACTAGATTAGGCCTTTTCTACCTGTGGCATTATGGGCTCATGTGAACCTCCTCCACCTTCCAGAAGCTAATACTTGAATTTTAAAATGGATTAGTTGTTACTTGGATTTCAAGATAACAAGTGATATATTTACATATTGATATATATATTACTACATATAATCAAATATCCATTGGAGATTATTTTCACACAAGCAAGGATTTGAGCATAAAACCAGAGCTATTCAGTGTAATACTTTTTTGTCTTTACTTGTTAAAATAGTAATGTGCTAATATAGCAAATTTAAAAAATATAGATGGGTTAGTAGAACTATAAATCACCCATAATCAAATTTTAAGACACAATGTGTTACTATATAAAGAAGTCCTTGTGTTTTCTCAACCATACAGGCTAAGTTATAATACAGCTCTTAGGTTAGGTGCTTTCTAAAATCGTATTTTCTAAATCTGCGTATCACTTCCTTGGACTATACTGAGGAAAATCACAACTTTTATTTATGTCTGACCTTTGGTCACACCTTGTGATTTTGCTTTCTTCTAATGAGCCAGGTATCCCCTGGGCCCTTAGAAACCTTTTTTTCCTGAACTGAGTGCTACCTCTGTTTTTGTCAGTAGTGAGGCCTGTCCCCTTTTATTGCCCAAATGTTTAAAGGCTAAAACATACTCCTTTAACTTTTGCATAATTCACTGTCCCTGAGAGAGTCTACCCTACTTGATTCATAATAGGAGTGGTTCTTTTTATAAGTTTCAAATGGCACACACAAGGGGGTGTTCAATGAAAGGGTAAAGGATTCTAGCATCATTGTCCTCATGGATTTTATTATACAAACAAAGGGGCTTATGGCAAGTGCTGTATCGTCTTTGTGATACCAGTCTCAGTTGTGGTGGTTGTCTTCACAGACTGTGAAAGTCATTTGGATGTCTGTTGACAGGGATTTTTTTTTTTTTTTAACATTTCTTAGAGCCAGTTGTAGGTAAATAGCATTTTTAGAAAAATAAATTTTAGGTTTTTTCCTATTATCTGGATCTAATATTAGATAAAATAATGTATTTAATATATGATTATTTATGAGTGTTTATTTAGACTGAAATTTATCCAGGCTTACTTTTTTAGATGATGTTATGTGCTTGGCTTACGTTTATTGGCTACAGCTTTCTGTTATTTATTTGTTATTGTAATGTCATACTTGAAGTGGTGAGAAATGATTAAAGTCTTAAGTTGAAAGGGGGATTTTAAAAACTGTATATAAATTCCATCAACCATTTTCTTCAGATTTATATTCTTTTTACTAACAGAAACTGAAAACAAAAATAACCTTGGTTTTTGCTTTTATTCTCTCATATCAAGTCTAAGGTATCCTACTTTATATGTTAAGATAAATACACAATCAATATACAAGTTCTGAGCTGTATGGTATCTGAGTTTGAGGTAGGGTTGATTCATAAGTTCTAGTGACAGCTCATACTGCATGCATGTGCTGACATGGAGCTTATCCAGGTTTGGGAAGTTCAGGCTATTTCAGAGAAAATAAATTGATGGTAAGAAAAAGAGTGATCTGACCTCTCCAGATAAGGTATTTTTCACATAGAAGGTGCCAGATACATCAGTTTGAACTTTTTCCATTTTAGGAGGCCACACAGTCTGCTCATCTATAAACCTATAGGTGAAATTGTGTTTGTCTTCTACAGAATTTATATTATGTTTAATGTTTTAAAAAATAACTGTATTCTGAAACACAGTGTTAACATACTGCCTGAAACAGTTCTTTTGTGATATGGGGAAAGGTAGAGAAAAATCTTATTAATATTTCTGTTGATTTTTTTCTTAGGTACTATTAAAATTTGTGTGTGCCATTTGAAACTTATAAGTAGAACCCCTCTTACTATGAATCAAGTAGGGCAGACTATCTCAGGGATGGTGAATTATGCAAAAGTTGAAGGAGCATGTTTTAGCTTTTTAACATTTGGGTAATAAATGGGTATAGGCCATATCCAGACCTTAAAAACGAAATGGGCTTCAAATCAAAACTTTGCTACTTTGAGTTACTGATTTACATAAATTCCAGGAGGTCCTGTAAGAAGAAGTAGAAAGTGCCATTCAAAAAACTTACAACTCTCAAGATATGGAATGTTTTCCAGTCATATTAACTAGTGTAGTTTTGTTATTAACCTTCTTGGTTAAGGTTATTTTGTGTACATATTGCTTCTGTTTCAGTTTCCATGTGATAACATTAATGAATGAATGTTAAGAATAAAATAATTTTCTTTGCTGCTTGATAGGTGGCACCTTCATCGGGGAGTGCTGAATTTCTACCACTTGGGCCCTCAGCAGTGTCTCTCCCTGAAGCCTCACATGACCAGTTTGTGGCTCAAGGTACCCTTTTAGGAAGACATTCTACTTTCGAAAAAAAAATGACAAGTCCGTCCAGATATTTTGAAACTAAATGTCTACATAAGAACAAAATTAAATAAGTCACAAAACACAATGAATGTCTAGATAAGAACAAAATGAAGTGGACTGGAACATGATAGAATAAGTATATCAGAAATTAACAAAACAAATACCCTTAACTAATAAATGGAATGTAGTTGTCTGATTGCCATATGGTTTCTTATTAGTTAAGTGTAGATATTTAGTGTTTGAACTGGGGAATTAATAGATATTAGTTACCTTCATTTTTCTCCCTCTTTAGGGAAAACACTTCAATTTACCACAGTAGTCCACTTGAAAGTGGAGAGAATCTGGTCATAAGTATTTTTCAAGGGAAATACTTCCATTTTAAAGTCCACAAAATGTGTTGCATCTTTATTTTATTAGAAATGCTTGATGATTCATTGTTTGCGTGTAACACCCAGTGAATCATGGAATACTACATCAAAAACTAATGTTGTAATGTATGGTGATTAACATAACATAATAAAATAAAAAAATGCTTGATGAGTAGCCTGGGATTTATTTTTATTAATGGCAATATATAAATTATATTCTTTGTATTAGGGACTGCTTCCCCTGCTATTATGCTTCAAACTTTATATGTTTGGAAGATTACAACTTAGCTTTTGTTTGTTCTAGAGAATATACAGGCCTTTATTCAGTAGCATTAAATACATCACTTGTAAGCAATATGCTACCTAAAAAAGAAGAATTTTAAACACTGAAGTATAAGCATCCACAGGGAAAAGGCTTTCTAAAACTTCAGAAATAATTGCTTAATGAAGACTTTACTCTGAATTTTTATTATAGTGTTTGTTCCCTAACTTCCTAAACAATGTCCCATTTTGGTTTTTTTTTAGTAATATATGTTAACAATATAAAAAAGTATTGTAGAAAGTACTTATTTGGTCCTCTAAAGAATAAAAGGAGCAAACTCACATTGTTTAAATAGTTGAGGACACAGGATGAAATGAAATTTGATAATGAATTTCATGAACATTTATCTCTAAAAGTATGTTGCATTACTCTTTTTTAATAACTTCATTGAGAATAATTTATATACCATACAGTCACCCATTTAATAAGTGAATTCATTGGTTTTGAGTCTATTCACAGAGCTGTGCAAGCATCACCACAGTTAATTTTAGAACATTTTCATTTTCATCACCCCAAAAAGAAACCTTGCCATTAGCAATCACTCCTCATCTCTTTTGATCCTTCCCAGTCCTAGGCCATTGTTAATCATCTTTCCTTCTTTATAGATTTGCCTGTTATGGAAATTTCATAGAAAAGCAAATCATATAGTATGTGTTTTTTTGTGACTGTTTTTTTGTCCACTTAGCATAATGTTTTCAAGGTTGATCCATGTTGTATTATGTTTCAGTACTTAATTTCTTTTTATTGCTAAAAATATTCCACTATATGGATAGACCACATTTTATTTACCCATTCATCATTTGATGGACATTTGGATTTTTCCACTTTTTGGCTATTATGAATAATACTGCTATGGACTTTCATGTACAGGTTTTGGTGTGGACATACAGTTGTGTGGGCTTTTTTGTTTTGTTTTGTTTTTTGTTGCATGATTCTTGATTTGGATTTATTTTATTTTCAAGGATTGTGCTTACAATGTGTATTCATGCACAGTTTTACTGGTTACCAATCACTTAAGCATGTATATTTGACAAAAAATCTTCTTTTTGTTGAATCTGCCACTGAACAGTGCTGCAAAGCATTGAATATATATTGTGTGTGAGCCATAACACTAGAGCAATTATTTTCTTGTTAGGTATCTTCTTGAATCTCATCCCTTTAAAATAGTATTAAGATAAAATATAATTTTTAAAAAAAATTTTTTTTGGTGATAATGAGATTTTTAGTTCCCTCAGCTAGAACATCTAGCAGGATTTGCCAGTGAAGCTGGTTAGTTCTTTTATTTGTTGTTTTGCTGATTCTTATCTTTTTTTTTTAAAGATTTTATTTATTTGAGAGAAAGAATGAGAGAGAGAGAGCACATGAGAGAGGGGACGGTCAGAGGGAGAAGCAGACTCCCCGCTGAGCAGGGAGCCCGATGTGGGACTCCATCCCAGGACTCCAGGATCATGACCTGAGCCGAAGGCAGTCGCTTAACCAACTGAGCCACCCAGGCGCCCTGTTTTGCTAATTCTTAATTAACCAGGGAATTAATAAGCTCCAGAGTGATTTAGGACAGAGTGAAAAAATTTTTCTCTTAACATGTACATTAGGGCCACTTTAGACATCCAACTTTACATTTTTAACTTTAGTTTCTAACTTTTGTAAAAGAAAAATTATTTTATTAAAAAAAAAAAAACAAATACCTAACAGGATCTCTTGTGATCTGTAAGCTTACATTTGATATACAAAGGTGAAAGGAATCATTAAAAAATAAAAATGTTAGTGTATTTGAGTACTACTAACATAAATAACTAGGATAATTTTCTCTAGATAAAATATGAATGTTTATTGAAATATATTAGATGAGTTTGAATTTCTTAACCTCTGTGTCCTCCCCTTTTATCGATCTTCTGTATATTTGGCCTAAAAATGCTGAAAACAGGGAATACATATCTTGTGAATATTTAAATCTTTCCCTTAAAATCAATTGAACTCTGTGGAATTACCTAAATTTAATTTTCCAAACTTTATTTAGTTTAAAATGTCAAATCTTTCTTGATGTTACCTAGTCCAAAGTTATATAGTACTAATTCTTCCCCTGAAGGAATTAGTTAATTACAAAGGAAAAATTAAGCTTTACAGTGGAGAAACCGGGTAGATACCACCTTGATCAAAGGGCTAAAGTTAACACTACCAATAGTGGCACAAATAGGAATCATGCTTTTCCTGGTAGCACGCACTGAAGATCTACTCATGAGGAAACATCAAACATCAGACGTTCTACAAAGTAACTGGCCTGTGCTCTTTGCAAAATGTCAAGGCCCTGAAAGACAAAGCAAGTCTGAGGAAATCTTGCAGTTTAGAACCCAAAGAGACATGACAGCTAAATGCAAGGTGTGATCCTGAATTGGATCCAAACAAGAACTCGAGCTATAAAGGACATTATTGCGACAACATGGAAAATTTGGAAAAGGTCTATAGATTAGAGGCTACCACTGTGTCACTATTAATTTCCTGGTTTGCTAATTGTACTGTGATTATAAAAGACAAAGTTTGTTTAGGAAATTAATTTAGGGCCGAAGGGGCATTTGCAACTTACAAGCAGTTCGTAAGAATATAGGTACATAGGTAGATAAAATGTGGTAAAACATTAATATATAGGGATCTGGGCCAAGGTATATGGGAATTCTTTGTACTCTTGTACTTTCTGTAAGTCTGAATTTATTCAAAATTTGTTTTTTTAAAAAAGAAATAAGTGAGAGTCATGAGGGAAAGTCTTGAGGCAGATTAACAAAGATAGCTTTCTTTAACAATCCCTTGTTGAGTTTTCTGGGAAAGGTCCACAGTCTCATATCTTCAGTTCCAAAATCCAGAATCTCTGAAACCTTGAAAGTTTTCTCAGAACTCACTTGGTGTAAAACTTGCCTGTACCTGAGTACCATTGCTGCGGACCCTGGGCAGTATTGTTTTGAGGTAGTCTTTCTTCCTTTCTGCATCCTACTTACTGTGATTGTACATGCGTCACACTATAGAAATACTTATTACCTTGTGGGGTGTTTCCCAAGATCCCATTGAAGGTGTGAGTTAATGTAGGGTTCATGTATCTTGCTGTTTTTCTAAAATCTAAAATATTTTGAATCTAAAGCACTTCTGGCCCCTAGAGCTTTAGAAGAAGAGTTGTAGACCATCTGTTTGTTCCTCGGTGTCTGAATGCTTGAGGGCACAACACGTGCGCTGCCCTTCTTGTCTTGCCTCTTACACTGTCCCCGAAACACACACACACACACACACACACACACACACAGTGGAGGAGTTTGATGTCTGCTTCCTTGGCCTCAGGGTGGAGATGAGTCTGGCACTAGGGAAATTCCCCAACCATCTCTCTTTGGCACTTTCAGGGACTTTCCTCTGAATATCTGAACTTGTGAATATTGTACATAAGTACAAAGTGAATAAAATAGTGATAATCTTTATGCTTATTTTCAGTAATGGGTCAGCATGAATCTGCGTCCGCACAGCTTCCTCATGGCACATCCCTTCCTGCCCCTCTGCCCAGGCAGTGTGTGGTCACTCCGCCTCTCCTGTCAGCCGTGTGTGGCCTGCTGGACGGTCTCTTGACGGTCGCTCCTGGAGACACTGCACATGCTTTCCGGCAAGCCCGGCTCATAGAGCTTCTCTGCAAGTAAGACGGGCGGGGTGGGGTGGTAGAGATGAATTGACACCAGCTCTGCTCATGACTTGGTGTAAGACTTCATGCGTCCTGGGAATTTGTCTTTACTTTTTTTTTTTTTTGGCTCATTAGATTGCAGGTTTCTGCTTTTGCCAGAATTGTCTTGACAGTTTTAGTTTGGATCTGTTACAGCACTCATACTGGTTTGTTATGTTGACTATTATGCACTCCTACCTTCCTGATTTTTTTTTTAATAATTCAGAGGTTCTAAACCTTATTTGTCCTCCATCACACTCAAGAAATATGCAATTCACTTGGCCATTGTAAATGGAAGTGAAGGAGGTCAGAGATTCATCTCCCTAGGGTTGTATCAGCATCGTGGCCATGGGTTGAAAATCATTGTTTAAATTCATTTGGAGTTTTTTTCATTATTGGAGATTAAACTCTTTTATTAGAAAGTACTTTGATAAAATTTAGGAAATCATGATTTTGTTCTTTCATTTAGCTAATATTAATGAGTTCATATGGCAGGACCTTTGGATGATCATATTGGTTATATGGTATAGTAAAAAAGGCTGTAGATCCTGAATCAGCCTGATTTAAGGTCTGATTATAGTTCATTCGCTCCCTAGCATTGTAGTCTTGGGGAAATTATTTTAATCTCTGGGGTGTCATTAATAACATCTGTTTAATGGGGTTAGTGTGAGGATTAAGTGATGATGTCTAGGACACTCTTTTTTTATAGTAACTGTTCCTTTTCTTCCTTCCCACATCCAGATAGCCAGCGTACCTCCTCCTGTTGACCACTTAGTCATTTGCATTTCTCTGCCTGTGAATATTCGCCATATGAAATTTCTTCTTCTTTGCCAAATCACAGTGCCTTCTTTTTCTTTTCAGGATATTAAGAAAACTACAAATAAAGAAATAACCCTTGTTTCATCTCACTTTTCATTACTCATTTACCATTTATAATGAGCTGTGGGGTGTGAGTTTGTTCATATTTCCTTGTCATCTTTCTACTGTGAGACCTACTAGAGTTGGAAAAGGAACCCACTAGTCGATTGCCTTTTCCTTGTGGATGTTTTCCTGCCTCGAGAACGATCAAAATGGAGCTTTAGGAATCCTCTGGCTTCTCAAGAGTCAGCTAGGAGTCTGCTATGAAATTGAGGCCACAGAGCTATTAAAGGATCTTTTATGGCAAAGGCTTGTCATATTCTGTACCTGTTCTTTATTCCTGACTTAAAACAATTTTCCTGTTTGTTTTGCATTATTTTGTCTTTTACTTTCTAAATCAGAACTTATTTCCTAGCAAGTATTTTTCCTATTTTAAAGAGGAAACTAACCACCAAGGTTTTTCTTTTGTTTGCCTTCCTTCTAAAAGAGCTTCATTATATTTTATTCTGCTTTTCATTAGATATTTTTTGCTTCCTATGTTTATTGGATAAGATCTTTTCCTGTGTTCTAAAATATTATAGGATACCTTTTTATATATTATCTTTATGAAAATCTTTTCTCTTTTTTGTTTTTACTTTCTATTTGAGTATAGTTGACACACAATGTCACATTACTTTCAGGTGTGCATCTTAATTGTTTGATGGATTTGTGTTATGCTCTGTTCACCACAAGCATAGCTACCATCTGTCCTGTTACATCGCTATCACAGTATCATTGACTGTATTCCTTATGCTGTGCCTTTTATTCCCATGACCTTACTCATTCCATAACTGGAGGCCTCTATCTCCCACTCCCCTTCCCCAACACCCCCACCCACGTTCCCTCTCACAACCATCAGTTTGTTCTCTGTAAAGATCCTTTCTCTTAAATTCCTTTCAAGGTTATATTCAAACTTCAAATACTAATTTATTAATTTTTAATAAGCCTCATACTACTCATCTGGAAGGATTTCTTTCTTTTTTTTTCTCTTCTTCGCAGTATTGCAGATGCCACCCTCCTAGAGAGCTGTGTCCAGGAGCTGAAGGCTCCACTGCCTTTGTCACCTCCAGTTGAACACACTCAGGCTCAGGTAAGTGTCACATCTCCCTCTCGCTCATGTCTGTTTGCACATTTGTTTGCTTTAAGTACCAAAAACATAAATTCTGCCAAGAATATACTAACCATAGGAGAGGAATGGAAATCTTTCAGGATATACATGGTATGATGAGGTTACTTGAAATAGGTTACTTAACATTTTAATCCGAGACATCTTTGCATGGTGAAATAAAGCAGCAGGGTTTAAAGATTTAGATTCTCTTCCTGATTCCATTATCAACCAACTATAAATGTTTACCCACAGATCTGGGTATCTTTGAGCACCATATTATAAAAAGGGGACGTTGTATAGACCACCTTCTCATTCTGTGATTTTAGACTGTCTCTATCATTTTCACCTAAATTGAAATTGTTAAAATACATAGTGATTAAATTCTGTGTATTTTCAAAACGCAGTCTAATAAAAATAAATTTATTTTTGTTCCTTTACAGATATTTACTATTTTTAAGTTCTTGCTTGTAGCTAGCATCTTTATGTAAAGTATGCTTAACAATTCCTTGTGTAGTTGTTGCTAATAGAAATGTTACCCCAAATCAGATTTTAAGAAGGGCTACAAGATTTATTTAGTGTGATAATTAAAGGTGGAACAGACCAGTATCTCTTGCTTTGTGGTGCTATCTTTGAGGTTTCTGAATAGGGCAGACATCCTTTTACAAGGTTGGGTAACACAGTGTGCATCATCTTCAAAACACTTGTCCCAGGGCAGTGTCTTCACTTTTGAGTGTGTTTATTTGAATAAGGCTGTCTCCTCCATTTCACTTTCTATCCATCCAGCAAAGTTTTTTTGAGGGCCTACCATGTACCAGGATCTTGCCTGTGCAAATAAATACTCTTCCCCTCAGGCTGGAAGAGCAGATCATGAGCAAATCCTTATATACCTGTTGATGATAGACATCTGAGAAGAAAAACTAAAACAGGAGACAGGGAATGACATCAGAGCTGGGAGGTTAGGGCTTTTCCACTTAGGGTGGTCAGGGAGGTTCTTTCAGACAGGGAGTGTAACCTGAAGTATGTGAGGAAGCTAGTCTGGGGGACACTGCGGGACCCCAGAGATTGGGAAATGTTTGGTCTGTCCAAGCAATAGCAAGGAGGCCAGAGTGGCTAGAGTGAATCTGTGAGGGGGAGATGAGGTTGAAGGCTACGGTGAGCTCCATGAAGGCAGGGCTTTGCCTGTTCTTACATATCAGTTGTATTCTGGATGCTGAGGGCAGTTCCTGTCCCATGGAAGGTACTCATTTAGTACTTGTGGAATGAATGAATAACAGTAGCACACATTTTGGAGTGCTTGTTTGTACTAATTTATGTGATCCCCACAATAGTCACATGAAGTATCGTTAGTGGCCTCATTTTAAAAGTAAATGATTGGAAATGTCCAGGGTTGCTCACATAGAAAGGGGCAGAGCCGGGATTCCAGCTCATACAGGTTGGTTCCAGAACTCACACTCTTACTCACTTCATCACCTGACCTTCTGTAGGCTAAGTGCTTCTTGGCTGTTTGTCCTCACACAAGATTACTCATTCATTCCAGAAAAGTTCTGGAACCTCTTCTCTGCCAGATTGTGTTCTAGATCCCAGTGACAGATGTGTGAACAAAGCAAACACACACGCCTCCCCACGTGAATTCTGTCCTCGGTGCAGAAGACAGACAGTAAGCAGTAAATAAAATGTGAAGTGTTTTATCAGCTGGTGACAAATGGTATGGGAAAAACGAGGGTGGGTGAAAGGGTGTGCGGCAGAGGGAGAGCATGCTGTGTTTTGTCAAGGTGGTCAGAGGATGCCTCACAAGGGGGAGATCTGAGCTGAGAGTGTAGAGGTGCCGAGGAAGTGCCGAGTGTGGCTGGGCGGAGTGCATGGGCTTGTGAGAGGCTTCAGTGATTCCGTGGTTCTCTCTCGGATGCTTCTCGTTGGTTCTCACCTTCCATGGCTTATCTTTTTCTGGTAACACTTCATACATCAGAGTCAGACTTGCTTTAACTGCAATCAGTAGAGTACAAAGGCATCAAAAAAGACTTCATAGCAATAGGAAATTAAATGTTACAAACTTTCATTTTACCTGATAGGAGATGTGTTGAAGAATATCTTGTAATCTTTCTTTCTCTATAAAATTGTATTTTTATACACATATATATGGCATTGGAATTCCCCTTTCTACTTCCATAATATATTGATTTCCCAGTTTCTCTACTTAAAAACTATAAAGGCGTTCTTTCTCTAAATGGAATTTGAAATTTGACTTTGAAAATACTGCTTTGTTTGGTATTATACTTGACAGTGTTAATGTGGTCATTAATGGCATGCTTATAATATGAGAATACTTTGCTGTGCATTCCTTTTAGATCTCAAAAAATTATGATTAATATTTTATAAGTTTTTATTAACATACATTACAAAGAAAGTAACTTATAATGCATAGAAAGCTGAAATATCACTGAGCTAGACTTTTCATATAATATGTTTTGTTTTCCTTTATCTCTTTTTTCAAATAGGTATCCTTTCTCCTAGAATATCTGTCATCTTTGTCCAGGCTTCTGCAGTCATGTTTATTGGTAGATCCCGACCTTGTGATTCAGGATGAGCTTCTGAAACCTCTCATCACAAACATCATTGGGATCCTCACCATATGCACCAAAGATGTCTTAGGTAAGCTTTATTTCTTTAAGTTTGGGATGGAAGCAAATGATATTGAGGAAAAAAGTCTTACTCTGCACCAGATACTCACTTCAAGGTTAAATTTTATGTTGTGCTTTGCCAATATTTTGGAAGGCTTTTATAATGTGTTTTATAGTTTGGATCTTTTAAGTCGTTCCAGGAAACCATTTGAGACAAATATGTAGTATAGTGAAGGGCCTCTCCCCTGTGCTGTCAGTTTAAATGAGGGCAAAGTTCTCTGTGTAATATTAGCAAGTACAGTGAGTTTCAGGTAGTAATTATTCTTATAAACTATGGGTACAGCCAAATGACCTACTAATAACTTATTTGCAATAACAAGTATCAGTAAGTGTAGCATATATATATCAAACATTTTGATAAAGTCGAAATTATTGAAAAATACACTCTGATGAAAAGATGCATTAGAGGACTTAATAGAGAAAATTAAAACAATATAGAATCTTTAACAGAATTAAAATATAATTAAAAGATTTTATAATGAAGTAATCGATAATTTGGCTATTGCTAAATGGCTCTTTGCATGTTCATTATTACTTAGGTTTTTGAATTTTATAGATTTGTTTGGTTTTAGGTGAGTGAAATGTTTTATGATGCCAGCAAATCTAGTCCTCAGTGTCTTATTAGTGTTAAAATATCCTGGTGCTAGAAGAATAGTAATTCCTTACTTGTAAATTTTACAAGTGGTAGTGATGTCCTAACTAAGCAAATCAGGATAGACCATGCATTCTCTATAAGGGTGATATCACCCTTCAAGAAACAAAAATTGACTCTTGGGGGAAAAAAATCTTAGCTATTACAATGGTTTGTAGACCTTCAGAGCTCATTTCTACCCAATAAAATCTTACTCCTTAGTATTTGATTTCTCTTGTTGGGTTTCTTGGATATCACTTGGGAAGCACTGATATTGAGCTCATAGAAGATAAACAGGAAATAAATATAATTGCTAAAAACTATAGTGTATAGATGGTTGTGACTGGAGGACTTTGATTCAACACTTGATCCCAAAGTCATATGGCCAGATATCCCAAAGTCATACCATGTCCTGATTGTCATTGGCTGACTTGTGGATGTTTTTTTAATTGATTCTCTTGCTTTTGTGTGTGACTTGGGCTTTGAGAATTAAATAAAAATAGTGTATGTTTTATTATTATGTAAGTTAATTGGCCCATCATTAATTACATCAATTGCTGAAAATAAAATAAAAACTGTCACTGATAGCTGAATGTATATCTGGCAGCTGGTTAAGTTAGAAGTCATTTTCTCATATCTAGCAAAAGGTAAAAGTTCAGTAACAATTTTTTAAGAAATGAGTTTTAAAAATTTTTCTGGAAAAATAGTTGTGAATGGTTTTATAAAATATTGATTATCTTTCTAGTATATATTTATATGATTGGCTAATTTTCATATGTAATTCAATACATTTTATAGGAGCAAGTAAATTACATTGAAAGTTACTTAGCAAAAGTAGTTACAAAGTTAAGTTAAATGTTAATTGCTTTTCAATTTTTAATTTTAACTTTTAACTTAAATATTTTATTTGGCTATCTTGACTAAAATCAGTAAGCTTTATACCTAATTCTTTTTATGTATAAAGTACAGATATACCGAATCTATATTCAGATATACATATATACAGAATCTATGGAATTAAAACTTCATGGGGATGATGAGGAGGAAGCATATGTCTGAAAAGATTCCTTATAGAGCTGACAATGACAAAATGGTTGAGACACACACCAAGGCTTGCTATAATCCGAACTCCCTGGAATCTGCCATTTCCAAAAGAACCCTGAAATGGAAGTCCTTAGTTTGCTTGGTAATGGAGTTTGGCAAAAGCTGCCAGATACTACTGGTGGCATGGTCAGAGAAGATAGTCCTAAGATTACTGCTTCTCTCTAGCCTCCATTTGCCACGTGGAGAGAAGGAAAGGCTGTCCTTACGATAGAAGGTTAATTGCTATTTTCTCAGCCATAGGCAAAGGTACAGAATCCTCTTTAGTGTCATGTTTTCTCTGAGGGGCAGTACTCTTGGTTGTTCGATGAAATTCTCCTTTCTTTTCTGACTTGACCTTGGCGCATTGTGCTTTCTTCTTTCACCCCTGCATAAAGAGGATAAAGACAACAGGAGAAACTTTATAAAAGTAGGACAAACAATGCCATATTTTTTTTTTAAGATTTATTTATTTATTTGAGAGAGCGAGAATGAGAGAGAGAGAGAGTGTACATGAGGGGGGGGAGGGTCAGAGGGAGAAGCAGGCTCCTTGCTGAGCAGGGACCCCAATGCGGGACTCGATCCTGGGACTTCAGGATCATGACCTGCGCCGAAGGCAGTTGCTTAACCAACTGAGCCACCCAGGCGCCCAATGCCGTATTTTTACAGTATGCACAATGTGTGTTTCCTAGGTTATGACTTGTCATACCATCTGAATTGTTATTGAATATGTGTTAATGAGAGGAGGATGCATGAGTGTGTATCTGTCTTTATGTAGGGGGGTAGATGAGAGAGAACTTTAAGAAGCAGTGAAAAAGTTAATTAAAATAAATTTTGGATCATGCTGAATTACATTTGTTTTCATCTAACAGGTGTGTGCCTCTTACGTGTAATGAAGTATCTGGTGAGCTTTGTATTTCCTATTCTTTGTGTTAATAACTTGAAATGTTTTCATTAATTTCATAGATGTAGAATTGATATCGGCTTTTTATCACACATGGACACATTTATTTAACCTTCTGGCTACACTCCTGAGGAAAGCCACTGTTGCCTCTCTCCCACCTGTGACAGTGGGTCTGGCCAAGCACTGGATGGCCGTGGTCGGTAAGAAGATACTCTCACTAGGCTGCGGATCTTTCTGCTAATAAAAATTAAGATAATCATTACTTACAATTTTTATATATTTTTTTCTTAAAATTAAGTAATTACGGCATGGCATTTGGAAGAGAAACCAGGTATTTACTTTGAGAAATTTGCAGTGCTCTTGAGCCTCAAAAATGCATTTTTGAAAAATTGAAACCCAGTTCAGAAAACTATAAAAACAAGTTAAGAAAATCCTGTGGTATTATGAAGAGACATGTGATGTGACATGATTATAAAACAATGAGAAAGATTTTCATGTGTTGACATAGAAACCAGTCTCTTTCCTGAGATATATGCACTGTAAGTGGGTAAACCTGCACCTAAAATTCTGTATATATGATAACATGGAAATCTATAATAAAAATAGTGTCTTGTATCAAGACAAGAATTTTCTTATAGTACAGAAATGGTAAGAGTGTAGGATAGTTAATTATTGTTATAAGATGTTTTCCATATAACTAACTAGCATAAACAAATTTTTTTAAATAACTACTAATTTTTCATAAAGTCTCTTTCAAATTTTAGCATAGCAAGAAGACTTTTTTTAAACATAAATGCATAAATAACACGTTACTTTTAAAAAATTGCTAGTTTAAATGTATTCAAAATTGAGTTCTTTTAAGCTTCCAAGTTACCACTAATTCAGTCAACTTGTTTTTTTCACATTTTACTTTATCATTTGATCATTCTATAGATTTAGGTGGATGGTACATTTTGTAACGAGAGTGGTAGTGTTGAAGTAAGTTTTATGGGGAAATACATGTTCAGTAAGAAGCAAAATTGTTTGTTATCTGGAAGATAGGAGTTCTGAGTTTACCTAAGAGGAAGAGTGTCCATTTAGAAATCATTATTTTACTGAAAGAGATTGACTGTGTAATTGAGATTTTCTTACCTCCATTGTGGGGAAATTTAGTTTACCACCTGAGTCACTGCTAACATAAAGCAAGGTACTAATGGGGGACACCTAAGCCAAGTGGTCAGATGTGGCCCGCTGCTTGTTTTGGTAAATAAGATTGTGTTGGAACCCGGCCACCCATCCTCATTTACATGTTGCCTATGGCTGCTTCCCTGCTACAGTGGTAGGGTTGAATAGCTGTGACAAAGGCCTACGACCTGTAAAGTGTACAATACTCATTTCTTCTCTGACCCTTTGCAGAAAAAGTTTGCTGGCCCCTGCTTTAAGCCTGTTTACCTGACACTTTCCCTAGTGATAAAATAAGAATTCAGAATCTTTCTGAATTTACTCTGTCCTTATTCAAAACGCACACACAGTTTATATAATATGGTGCTAATCAGAAATAAGTTACTACAAAACAGCTAGCTTTGATAATAGTAATGTTTATGAAAACATAACTAATAGAAAGTGATTGTTGCTATTCCTTATCATGGAGTTGTTTTTGTTTGTTTTTAATTTCCATCCCATATGCTCATACATATTTAAAACATCTTATGATCACTTTGTAACTTGTGTTATCTAGAAGTCTTTTTTCAGACCTGAGTCATATTTAGACATCATTTAAATGATCATAATTCTCACGAAACGCCACTCTCACTAAATTATTTTTGTGTTACTTAAGAAAATAAGAATTTCTTTTAGCCTAAATCTAGGTAGAAATTCTTATGGTTATAACTCTTACAGAAGCATAAATTCCAAATGATATAAAAGTAAAACATAACAAAATTACAAACCAGTTGTACTCAAATTAATAAAATTAATATGCATCAAATGTTTCTTTGATGAAATCAGTGATCATAACAGGAAATTAATAATGACTGATTCAGTATAGAGTCTTTTGAGTTGGCTTGCCTATTCTTTCTTTCTTTCTTTTTTTTTTTAAAAGATTTTATTTATTTATTTGAGAGAGAGAATGAGATAGAGAGAGAGCATGAGAGGGGAAAGGGTCAGAGGGAGAAGCAGACTTCCTGCTGAGCAGGGAGCCCGATGTGGGACTCGATCCCGGGACTCCAGGATCATGACCTGAGCCGAAGGCAGTCGCTTAACCAACTGAGCCACCCAGGCGCCCCAGCTTGCCTATTCTTTCTAATCTGTGTTATGTTTGCAAATTTGTGCATAACTACTTTTGTTCTGTATTCTGAACTACCATGAAACGTTTGTTTCTGCACCATGCCAACACTGCATACTAACTCTTTTAAGTACTGTTTAGCATCAACTTGTTTGAAAACAGAAACACAATTATGCAGTGGTGATTTAGATAATTCAGAGTACAGTTACATGAAATTTTGTTTCGGTAAGCACTGAAATAAAAATTAAAAAGTTAAAAACTCCAGAGACTTTGTGGATCCCAAAAGACCCCAGAGGGAATCAGTACTCATCTATATATAATCCTCTTATTTTGGGTCTTAGCAAATATTGTGTGTATGTGCATTTTTTTTAAAGATTTTATTTATGTATTTGACAGAGACACAGCGAGAAAGGGAACACAAGCAGGGGGAGTGGGAGAGGGAGAAACAGGCTTCCCGCAGAGCAGGGAGCCGATGTGGGGCTCGATCCCAGGACCTTGGGATCATGACCTGAGCCGAAGGCAGATGCTTAACGACTGAACCACCCAGGCGCCCCATGTGTATGTGCGTTTGTACACACACATACGCAAACACACTTTTGTATCAAAAAGAACCCTTATAAGAAGAATAAAATGAGAATTAGATTCTGTTGTCTTAATAGTGACTGTTTAAATTACTTTTAAACGCTAGAGTTATTCTCGTGATACTTACAAGTATTGATAGCTTTACTACATTAGAAATAAAAAGGCTATAAACTTAATTACTCAAACTGATCTGATTCACTTCTTTAATTTTGAAGACTTTTTCAGCCATTTAAAAAGAAAGTATTCTCTCTCTCAGATATGTTGTGCACATGTGTGGGTTTGTCTACCACATGCCCTGCATTATCTACCGCCAGCCTGCAATTCCTTTCTGTTCTCTTGACTGAGGAAGCAAAAAGGCATCTCCAAGATCAAGATAAAGCAAATGTATGCCACGGTCCATCAATGGCTTCACTTCTTGATAAAACTCAGGAAAATCAGAAATCTCTAGAACGACTTCATGAAGTAATTCTTCAGGTATGTGATTTCTTGACCTTTCAAAAACTTTGTTTAGTACTTAAATAAATCAACTTTCAGTCTTGACCTTATAAAAATTTTTTTCAATCATTTGAATTAATGTTCATTATGACCATTTAAATGAAACAAAAGCATATAAAGTTAAATTAACCATCTCCTCTCCAGTCATGGTCCTCTGATGTTGACTAGCTTCTTTAACGATTATGATATGAAAATTCAAAATGAAATATTAGAAATCTAAATCCAGCAGTTTACCAAAATGTAGTGTGCTGTGTCATGACCAAAATGGTTATATTGCAGGAATGAAGGTATAATTCATAATGTCTTGCCATTTTAAAGACATGTCTGCATCTCTGAACATACATTTGATTTATGTAAGTGAATTACATATATTTAAGGTGGTTGTCTATAGAGGTAGGCAGAGTTAGTTGGTACATTTATGAGAAAATGCCCCCTTTCTAAACCATGCTGCCTTATAAACTTATAAACTTACTTTTTGCAGTCCTAAAATGTGAACCAAGAATTTTGTTCATTGAAAAACATTCTAAAATCACTAAAGTGTGAGTTTATAAATAGATTAACCAAAAAAAACCTTGAAGTGTTTCCTAAGTTGTGTAGTCATTTTTACAAATAGGAAATTGCTAGATTTTTCAATATTAAGAATCTCTATTTTTAATAATCATGGTTTTATGATTTTTATCTTCTTGCTGAAAGATGGAAAAGAAGTAGACTTGTGCCTTGACGGATTTGCTTCCATTCCCCTGGTCGGCCAGCCACATTTTATAGAGACAGAAGGTTGTTCCAGTCTGCCGATTTGTTGCTATCTCTTTGCTGCTTTGAATTTGGGGATTTTTGCCCCTTTTCTACCTATGGGAGTTATGGCTGTACAAATCTTCCTGGCATGACCACTTGTGCCTTGTGTGCAGCGGTCACAGATGAGGCTGACAGAGGCAAGGACGGCTCCTGGTCCAGCTCAAACCTACCCACTGAAGGTGGGGCTCAGAGCTCTCGGGGGACTTTTTGTCTCCCTCTCCTTTGCCCAACAGACTACAGTTACTCTCAGAGCAAAGATAAGGAGACTGATAAAGGGTCCCCTGACATTTTCTCCTGTCTCCAGGAGCTCCTTCAGAAGCTGAAACTCTTGGGGGAAAGATCCTCACAGCATTGCTCAAAGTCATTTACTCTTGGGAGGCCACAGCCTCCCTCAGTCCACTCAGCTCTTCTTAGCTTAAAACCAAAGCTGGACGGTGACCCAGCTGTCTCAGTCCCCATCAGAACAACAGGCGTTATTTGATTAACTGAGTCTGATTTTGCACTTTAAAGAATATTGTAAGAGGAAACTCAAATTCACACCTTTACAGTGGTCTTCCCCCAATTCAAAAGCATTATTAATCTCCTAACTTTAGCTTTAGTGGAGCTCTCTTCCCTAGGGAAGGGGCCTTTGATCTTAGGTCCTACCACTCTTAAGGACACACTTTCCCCTTCAGGGAATGCAAGTGATTCCTGAAGTCCCACGCCCTTTTCTTGCCCTCAGTGAGGGGAGTGCACCTGCCCCTCTCCCCCGCCCAGGCCAGGAATGCCCAGTAGCTCTGGGAGCCTTGACCGTAGCCATGACCATGAGTCCTGCAGCCAGTCCTCCTGGACCAGGTGAAATTTAAAGACCTCCAGCCAGGCCAGACCAAAGCTGTTTTATTTCCTAGCTGCTTTCTCTCCCTTGTTGGTCGTGCTGTTTCAAGGAATCATGATTAGGCTTGTGATAAATATGAGTCCCTGTTGGTTGATGCACCAGATTAAAATAAATGTACATAGGAAAAATTCTGTGCCACAGAAATTTTTAAAATTTACCTTGCTCCTTATTTTTCCTTAATATTTTATATTATTCATTATAAAAGTTATCATTTATAATCTTTTGCTGTTAACCTTCTTGGCCAAAGAAAACAAGGTATCCTGGAGCCACAGGGTATCTCAGTGATTTTCCTAATGACTAGCCAATTTTCCTCTCCATTTCCTCCAGATTATAAAAGATGTAAAGTATTCTGTGTGGATATGGATACTTTAACCACTTATATAAACTGTTTTTCCTAATAAATCATACTCTTCTTGTTCACGTAAACAGAATATAAATACATGACATTTGTTAGAAGGGCACAAGCAAGTTTAAGACAGAAAGTAAAGAAAGGAAGTGTCCCTGTGACATACTGATGGGAAAAAGTATGCCTCACATGAGATGGGGCATTTATTAGCTTTTTAAAACTACAAATGCTGTGTTTTCTTTGCTCTGCCCTATATAAAGATAATATGTGAATTAAAATGTTATTCAAATACATGAGCCAGCAACACATAATAATAAATTACATATGTTTCTTACTATACGTGCATGTAGGCTGTGTGCTGTGCCAGGTTTTATACAAAGGAAAGGAAAGCACAGTCTTTGGTCAGAAGAAAGAGTATACTAAAATTGATGACCTTCAGAGGTTTATTTCAATTCTCTCTAAAACCTTACTCAGAAATATTAGGTGTGTGACCTTAAGCATATCACTTGACCTTTTGTAATTCAGTTCTTAAAATGCAAATGCAAAATGAGAGGATTGTATTAAGTTTGTATAAGCTGGCTCTAAAACTCCATCCTCCTGATAGATTGTTATGTTGTAACTTCAATTAAAGGGTCTTGGCAGAGAATCTTTTAAATGGTTGCTTTACTCTACTCTCCCATAGGGGATACATATTGGAAGTGTGCATTTGGTATTTATATCTTAAATTATGTGCAAGTTTATTTTTTCATAATTCCATTTTGAGGAGGTTTGAGGATTTGAATATTCTCTTAGAAACTATTCTGTGTTTTGACATATATGTCCTGTGATATATATCTTTTGGCCATAGGGACCATATTTTCTGTTGACCATAACATAATGAACACATTTGACTTAATGGGGATTTTGCCTTCCCTAGTGATACTCATATTATGAGAATTTATTTGCAAAGACATATAGTAATAGATTTTGCTCATAATTGAGATGTTGAATTAATTCTGCTCCTTATATTTGGTCTGATATCTAAGGATAGTAATGGCGGAAACAACAAACTCTCATTTTGTATTTTAGGAGATAGATTTTGCACAAGTGTTTAGTGAATGGTGAAGTTCAAGAGTAAATCTGTTGGAGAGAAAAGCCTTATCTATTTGAAGTACGGCTGTGTCAATGAATGTTCACTGTAATTAAAAACCCTGTTCTTTATATCAGTGCCTTTTGGAAAGAAAGCAAAGAGTCTTGACCTAGAAGACCTAGATCACTTAATGTATAGAAGGAATTAGATCTAAAAAGAGCATAAAATTTAAATAAATTACATTGAGTCCTGATTTTCTTTCTTCCTATGGTTGGCAAAAAGACATGCTGTTTCTTGCTGTATATCCTCTTGATTTATTTTTCCTCTTTTGTGTGTCTGCATCATCCAGTAGCTAGTTGTCTGTCACTTCAGCTATCTGACATGGAATCTTAGCCTCCCGGACTTCTCGCGCTTTGAGCCATGTGCCCCTGCTCTGTGCACAGATGCTCGGAACGACTCTTCAGTCTGTAATAAGTGCTGCATGGAAAATGGTAGAAATTAAATCCTCTGCTCTGACCTTCAGTATATGTTGAAAAGTAGGTGGATTTACTAGATGTTAATCCTGTTTATTTCTTTTTTGTTTGTTTTTAGTTTTTGGCTTTCATATCCGTTTTTCTGTGTATACATTTTAGAGTGCCAAACAGGTTTATAAGTTTTGTATCCAAAGTAGAAGACTTCTGTGCTTTTCCTTCATTTCCCTCTTCTTAGAGGCAACTATTCATACCTCTTTTAGTTGATTGTTTTATGTTTCCCTTCCATGTCTCTAACATGCTTGTATTACTCTATCTTGGTTATTCCATTTTAAACATTATCTGTTGACTTCCCGCTCTGGAACATGAGACTTGAGTTCCCTTTCTCAGCCCCATGGCCCTCCCTGGTCACAGTGGGCTCCCTTCTCCTTTCCCTGCTATCTTGTATCTTCATGGTGGCTAGAGAGGAGGCAGCATGTGGTGGTCAGTCTGTGAAAATGCTGCACACAGTTGAACTTCACAGCTTCCTTTTTACTTAGAGATAATTATTGTATTATTTTTAAATTCACTGAGTTTTCTGTTATCACTGGTAAGCTCCATGCTCTTTGCCAGCAATCGAATGTCCTCTCAGTATATTCAGACATGACAGAACTTGTCAGCTTCATGTTCTGGAAGAAATCACTCCCAGTTCCTTCTGACCTGCATGGTGCCCAATGTGATCCTAGGATCTCCATTCACCTTCTTCCTGGGGAATTCCTTTACCTCTCTGCTTTTCCTGCGATCTCCTGTCTCCCATGTTCTCCTTTCTTGGTTCCCACCTTCGTTTGGATAGAGTCTATTGTCTGGTACCTTCCAGAGTAAAGGTGCATAAGAGGCTTTTTTGAGATCTAGACATCTGAGTCTTTTTCTACCCTTACATTAAATTTATATTTTAGTCTAGTGAGGAGTCTAGATTAGAAGTCATTCACTTCAGAATTAAGAAGACTTTGTCTCTTTCCTTTAACTTCTCATGTTACTCTGGAAAAATCTGAAGCCATTATGATTTCTGGCTGAAGCCATTATGATTTTTCTCTCCCCTGGGAGTTTTAAGAATTTTTTTCTGTCTCCAGCATTTGACATTTTCCAGATGAAGTTTCTAGGAGGGTTCTATTTAATCCATTGTGCTGGGCTCTTTTGAGGGTTCTTCTTCTTCTTCTTTTTTTTTTTTCTTTTAAAGATTTATTTATTTATTTTAGAGAGTGAGAGAGAGCAGGAGTGGGAGGGGTAGAGGGAGGTGGAGAGAGAATCTCAAACATTCTCTGTGCTGAGTGTGGAGCCTGATACAGGGCTCAATCTCATGACCTTGAGATCATGACCTGAAGCCAAAGCCAAGAGTCGAAAGCTCAACTGACTACACACAGGTGCCCCTCGTGATGGTTCTTTCCATCTGAACTCCTCCTTCGCTTAACTGACATCCCCTCTACTTTGTGTGTTCTATGTGTCTGGAACTCTTAAACTAAGTTTTCTTCTTACATAATTTCTCTTTTCTTCTTTTTTTACTCTTTATTTTGGTTTCTGTCTTCTGGTTAGGGGCTTTTCTCCGTATCTGGTAATCTTGGTTGTCTGCTGCATTTGAAACTGGGAGATCTGAAGCAGATTGGAAGCCCTGGGCATCAGAGTGGAGCCTGTCAATTGAAAGCTGTACTATGTAAGGGCATTTGGCTGCCTCCCTTTGTGGCCTGCCTCCTTGCGCTTGTCAGGTTCCCGAGAGAAGAATCTTCTGATCTCCTGCTTGGAGGTGAAAAGCCAGCTGCCAAGTGTTTTGCCACAAAGTAGGAGGAAGAGAGCAGGGGTCTTAGACATCAGTTTGCACATTTCACTTACTCCTTCCTGTTTTCAGTGTAATACCCTCACCCGCAAATATGCCTCATCTTTGCCAGTTTAGAACGCTTTAATTCATCTTCTCCAGAGACTAAATTTCCAGTTTCTTGCAAGGGGTGGGGAGGAAGAGTGGCTTGGCTATGCAGAGATTGGTGGGTCGTGGGCAAAATCTGGTCATCAAACTGGTTCTCAGAGATTTTTCAAATAATCCTCCTTTGTTCTCACTTCCAGTGGTACCTGATGCTAAATTTCCTCAGCCATTTGCAATTCATTGTATGGACAGGGGTGGTATTCTGCCTTCTCAAACCTGCTACTGCATTTGCTATTCATCCATCTGCTTTCTAATTTCTAGACTTGTGTGAGTGAGTGAGTGTGTCTGTCTGTCTTGGTGTTTAATCCCATTTCTATCATTTCAGTGAGATTTCATGAGGGAATAAAAGACATTTATGTGCACAATTGTTTCCCTAGAATTCTTATCTCTTTTTTTCTCCCTCATTGCTGTAGAGAGTAGATGAGTAATATATTTCAATGAGAACATTTTGGTTTTCCTCAAAACATTAATGCATGCAGGTTCAATAAGGGTGTGTATAGGGGAGCAGTTTTCTTATTAGTGGTGAAGATTAAGTTTATAGGCAAATTAGGTTGCTCATAATTAACTATACTTATTATACTCCAAACATATTCATTATCCTAAATAATTTTCTACCTTTTCCCCGCTGTCTTCAAGGTCACATTAGCATGATCTTTATCAAGCATCCCTGGGTCTGGGCATTTAATATCTAACTCATTGGCCAAATAGGGACCTGCCTGGTTAGAGGCAGCAGCCTAAGTGAGGTATTTAAGATGGAATCACACTGCCCCTGGTGGTGGGGCTGGAAGGGCCCCCTCAACCCTGCAGGCTCCTCCAGTGTCACATTGTCGAGTATCAGCCAGTCAGCATCTGTGTATGCTATACTATGTTTTATGTGAAACTGTATCATTTTGAACTAATTTTAATATATTATAAAACTGGGTCATTGAAAATTCCTGATAGAAGGAAAAATTACGAATGTGAATTATATCTAATATTTAGAAATCATATGAGGAACTTCTAGTTCTTACAATGGAATTTATGAACCCTTTGAAATTGTAATTAAACTTTATGTGTATATCCAAGTGAGAATCTTATCACAAAAGATTTCACCTGAATGTACTTAAGCCTTTGGAACTACAGTACTCGGTAAATGAGAAACACAGAGCAGAGAAGACAAGTTCAGATCATCACAAGGAAGCAAGCAGACAAACCCAGGATGTGGGGCATTCTGTAGGATGACTGATCTGGTTTATTCAACAACTCAACAATATGAAGGGAACGAAATGAAAAACCCTGGTGGGTGGGTTGGGAGGTGTGAAAATGGCAAGTGCTCTAGATGTAGGAGATATACAGACAGGATGTGAGGGCTTTATTGGGTGCTGATTCCAATAAACCAACCATAAGGAGACATTTTTTTTTAAGTTTTTATTTATTTATTTGACAGAGAGAGACACAGCGAGAGAGGGAACACAAGCAGGGGGAGTGGGAGAGGGAGAAGCAGGCTTCCTACCGAGCAGGGAGCCCAATGCGGGGCTCGATCCCAGGAGCCTGGGAACATGACCTGAGCCGAAGGCAGACGCTTAACGACTGAGCCACCCAGGCGCCCCATAAGGAGACATTTTTGAGACAAAAGAGAAAATCTGAATTTGGACTGGGTATTAGGTTGATACCAATAAATTATTAAATATGTTAGGCATGATAATGGCTTTATGGTCATGTATACTGGAATATGACATTATATGATATCTAGTATTTACTTGAAATAGTTCAGCCCAAAATTTTTTAAAAAGAGACAGTATGTCATTCTGTTTCCTTCACTCTTGTACATATTTGAAATTTTTGATAATGAAAAAATGTTTTAACTTACAAATATCAACTATATAAAAGAAACATACCAAAATATTAGTATTTTCAAAATTACAAGTGATTTTTTAAAAAAAATTTACATAAGTCAACAAAATTAAGAAATATTTTTTTTTTGAAAAACATGTAATATAACAGATAAATGTGACTATAGAAATGCAGGATGGAAAGAACCACATCCCCTGAGGTACAGGGGTATATTGGGTGGAAATTGAGGGAGGGGTTGTGTCTCAAGAAGAAGATAGGAATTTGATGGCAGTTTTCCTATTCATCAGTTTTCTGAGGGCCCTTTTTCATAAGTTACGTATATGTACGTATATTCCCTGGTGAAATTAAGTGCACAGTTTTTCCTTTACATAGTGAGCCTTTGAGAATGATTGTTGCTCTTTGCCATATTGTAAGTTTTTTCTACAGTCCTTTTCACACAGAGCATTCTCAATCTCAAATCTTAATGATTTCACACAGAGCATTCTCAGTCTCAAATCTTAATGATATCAAGTTCCAGTGAATTTCGTGGAGTAGTTGAAACCTAGCAATACCTTTTAAATACACCACATCTTTTATTCACAGTGGTTTTGCTCCAGATTAAGTTTTTCTTCAAGGTAGTTTGATATATATTCTTTGCAGTGCTATGAAGGAAAATCCTCCAAGGATGTCCTGAAAAGAGTTGCTGCAAATGCATTGATGTCACTTCTGGCTGTCAGTAGAAGGGCTCAGAAACATGCTTTGAAAGGTGAGCCACATGACTCATCAACTTTTATGGCATATTGTCAATTCATATATTTTACTGCTTGTTTATTTTAATTTCCTTTGGATTCAAAACGTAAAGAATTTATAATCTTATGACTAAAGAGTTTTTCTCATACAGAAACATAGTAAACATGTATTACTTTTAAAATGAAAAGATTATATATGTAGATTATTTTTTGAGTAATGATTTTTAATGTAGAGAATATATAAATATTAGGGAAGCTTTTTTTTTTTTTAAATTTTACTTATTTATTTGAGAGAGAGAGAGCATGAGTGAGGGGAGGAGCAGAGGGAGAGGGACAAGCAGACTCCATGCTGAGCAGGGAGCCCGATGCGGGGCTAATCCCACGACCCTGAGATCACGACCTGAACCGAAATCAAGAGTGGGACGCCTGACTGACTGAGCCACCCAGGCATCCCTATTGGGGAAACTTTAAGAAGTAACACATCACTCAGTTTCATAATAATTAAATATTAGTAACCACAAGCACATATTGCATAGTTGAAAAAAACCCACATAGTTTTGATAGTAGTAACAACAGTGTTAGATGATCCTGTATTTTCACATAAATTTCCCTTCTAGAGTGTTGTGATTTTTCATCTGTAATCCAGGAACACAGGTCTTAGAGTTAAAGAGAATAACAGGAACATCATGTCTAGTAATTTCAATTGTGATTTGCTATTAAAGCGAATTATGCATGCCTCAAAACATAAAGTAGATTTTGGGAGTATCATACTAAATTGAAAACATTGGAATTGTTGAACATTATAGTTCTCTTTATTTTTCTATGATTTGTTAATTTCTCACTGAAAACAACAAAATGAAGTTGGTCAGAAATATAAAGCATTATTTTTTGGAGACTTTGTTATATGTGATTTCAACTTACTTGGGAATGGAATATTCTTTGGATTGTTTCCAATTTTATCTTTTAGCTGATCTAATAGACAGCTGCATGGAGCAGATGAAGCACATTAATGCACAACTGAACCTAGATTCTCTCAGGCCTGGGAAAGCAGCCCTAAAGAAACAGGTAACTCTGAATTCCAAACATCTGGGTGGATGAAGGAGTGACCTAGGGACCATCTCTCCAATTTCCTGTACTTATAAACGACATCAGTATTTGGTACAAATGGGTATCTGATTTAGAAGAGAGGTATAGTTAGGTAAAGGGATTGCTGCATTAGCAACTTTGGGCTTGGGGTTGTATGTGTCTGTGTGTGTGTGTGAGAGAGAGAGAGAGCGAGCAAGAGAGAGAGACTTAATTTTCACTTAAAGATCTTAAAATGAGATTTATGGATTAACATGTTTTTATTATAAGCATTTTGAAATGTATATGATATTTTACCAGATAAATTGTTTATACTACAAAAGAGGATATTTTTCTCAAAGCAAGCATGGATTCCGTAGGAATGAGATATAACTTACTGAGCTTTTCTATATACCAGGCAGTGTTGTAAGCATGTCATATTTGTTATCTCATGAACACTAAGGCCAACACAGTCATACAGCTAGGAACTGAGAAGGCCAGTAGCTGGGCGGTTGTAGAGCTGGTATTCCTAATCTCTGTTTATTCTTTCCATGACTTTTGAATGTCTCTTTCTAGCATTGAGTTTACTGGACTCGTGTTCAAAATGCATGCCCATGTAAGCTCAAGTTAACACAGTTTTTATATAATAGTGATGGTAATAATAATTGGTAAAAAGAAATCTGCCATACAGGCGTATTTAGAAGATGAATGCTTATGTATTTGTCAATTTGTAAGTATACATATATCCGTATATAACTAAGGCCTATGCAGCGACCTGTGTAATAACTACTTTCTCTTGCATTTGATAAGAAACCAAGAAAAAGTCTTATTTAATAAGTTTATTGTTGCAGGGGTTACATGTTTGTCAGTTTCTTTTCTTGCCTCTTTTCCTTTTACTTCTTTAGGCAAAGGTTCTTTACTTCATCATTCAGAAAGTCAGCCAACACCTGATATGATTGAAAACCAGTCAGTACCTGCTTCACTTTATTGAGATGAAACATGGAGCCTATTATATATCTCAGTTCCTCCATGCTTGATAGAACAGAAATAGCTTTTTCGTGGCGGATGCGCTTCTTGAGACATGGTCATCTTTCAGAGATCATTAGCTTGTCAGTCCCCTCAAAGTTACGGTGGTCAGGTGCAATGAGAGCATACCTGCGCCTGCATTGTAATGTGACCCAGAGCAGAAGGAATTACTGTATATAAAAAGTAGAATATGCCGTTGTGTTCACATTTTTAAACTGCTTTTTGTTTTAAACAGGAGGATGGTTTTATTAAAGAGTTAAGCATTGCTATGCAGCTTCTAAGAAACTGTCTTTATCAAAATGAAGAATGTAAAGTAAGTAGAACGATGTTTCAAAATTTTGATAGTAATGCTGCCATTAAACAGTTTAATTTTTATATGAGATAATATAGGAGGAAACATGAAAAACTCTTCAGATTTTTTTAGATGCACAACTGATTGGTCCTTAAAGTCAGTGTTAATTCATAGAAATGGATATACCTTGTTATGCTTCAACATTGATGGCATTTCTTGTTTATGTCAGCATTTTAACTTTATCTCTGAAACTTCTGGAAGCTAAAGCAAACTGGAGTTTCTTTGTCTATGGTTATGCATTTCAGTTGTATTTTATTAAGATGGAGTGAATGGTTATGTTCTTTCAAAGGCAGTTGTCAGGTAGCTGTCCAGGAAATAAGTGGCGGTGTCTGTATCCATAAGGAAAGAAGAGGAGTATGTCTCCTGTTTGGGTAGAAAATGCTTACTGCTATCACTGGGCATGGCCCTGTTCACCTTGGGAGGCTTTTCACCTCCAACTCTGCCGGCTCCCTGTGCCCCTTGACTCAGCCCCTCTGCCTGGGAACCACTGAGGTGTTTTGCTGTGTCTGTGAGCACTGATACTGTTATTTATTTATTTATTCATTCATTCATTCATAATTCACAAAAAGAATTATTTATTCCAGAGAGAGAGAGAGAGAGGGTGCGCGCTTGTGAGCATGCATGTGAGCGGGGGAGAGGGAAGGGTGGCAGAGGGAAAGAATTTCAAGCAGACTTCCTGCTGAGCAGGGAGCCCCACATGGGGCTCAGTCCCAGGACCCTGAGATCATGACCTGAGCCAAAATCAAGAGCTAGCTGCCCAACTGACTGAGCCAGTCACCCAGGCGCCCTATTGATGCTGTCATTTAAAATACTGTGTTTAGTGACTGTTACACAGGATATGGTGTCTTCAACTCTTTAATTTGCTTTGTCATAGTGATACAACACTTTTGAAGCACTAGCTTTCACACAGAAATACTGTGCAAATAAGAGAAAGATAAATTATAGGAACTTCCTTTTTAAAGGAGTTCTTACCTTTTTTTGCTTTTACTTGGGATGGAACTGGAAAAAACATCTGGAAAATGAATGTCTTGAACATATTCCTTAGGCTGTGTTAATTTCTTCGAGACATGTTACTAGCAATTTACATTTCAAAACAATTGATGGGAATTAAGTGTTTATACATTTCACTGAAATTCCCAGTGTATGAACTTTTTACTCAAAATGGAGGTGTCATTTACTAAATTTGTGATCCCTTACGCTACATAGTGTGCTTGTGACTGGATGCAGTTGATATTAATCCATGACACCTTATACTGGGAATACCCTGGAACATTTTCCAGGTAGGATCTGCTTATACAGATTTATGAGATGCTAGCTGGGTACTAGTTATAACTTTAGTGTTCACGTTTGTATCACATTAGCCATCTATGACAGTGTAATCTCTCAATAAGTCAAAGCATTTCTACATTTCTAACTTGTTTAATAAGGACTAAATTCGAAGAAGAGTATTTAGATGACTCTTGAGTATAAATACAGTCCTCTGGGGCAAAGATTCTTAATTTCTTTTCCTGTTCCAACTTACCTGTGCAGTATAAGATGCTCCTAGTACTAATTGTAAGGTACTCTTGTGGTAATTCAGCAAGTCACCCATGCCTGCCTCGCTCCAGTATCTGTACGCATGGGACGTTAAAGAGTTTCCATACTGGGAAGACCGTGGTGGCTGTGAGGTAAATGAACAGCGGGTAAGGTTAGAGGAGGGGGACTGTAGTGGGCAGGAGATGATGAGACCCCCGCTGGGGCAGGTGGGAAAGGGAAGGAGGGTGGGGAGATACTGAGGAGCAAAGAGAAAAGCAGAATGATTTCCGGGCTCTACTTTAACGCAAGCACGCGTAACAGAGCAGCGTGGGGGCGTGAGAGAGCGTCATGTTCGGGTTGACGCATGTTAGTGTAAAGTGTCTTTGGGACATCCAGGAGGAGAAGGGCTGGTAATCAGTAGATTACAAGGGTCTGGGGCTCTGAGTGGTGAGATAGGTTGGGGGTATTAGGAATTATCAGTATAAACTGTTGAAATTTCCCAAGAGACTATATATGAAAATATCTGTGGAAAGGATAACTATTTATGAGAAGGCAGAAAACAACTGGGGAAGGAGTGCGGGAGAGAGTGTGAAGATGTTCCTGGGGAGAGAGCTGCATGGAAATGAAGAAAAAACAGACCTTTAATAGATTCCACAGTGCTGAGGGTGGTCTTGCTCGCACCATCAAGACAGAAAATAAATGGAAGTAAACTGAGGATTCAATAAGAGATGGGAAGTGACAGCAATAAGAGTACTCTTTCTAGAAGCTTAGTTGTGGAAAGCAGCATTAATAATTTAGGACATAGCATTACAAGTAGTTAGTCAGTATGTTGGTTTCTCCTAACATGTAAACTGCTTGAATATAAGCAGAACTGAGCAAACTGGGGACTCGTTAAAGAGACAGGAAGAAAAGAACTAATTGATGGATAAAGATCCCTGAGGAGGTGGGGAGGCTGTGTTTCAGAACACAGGTGGACTTTCTGACCCCCAGCAAAAGAGGAACACCTATTCCTCACTTCTGGGCAGGAGGGGCGAGTGGATGGAAATACAGATAGACTAGGTGAACAGAACGACAGAGCAGAGGCAGAGCTTATACCTGATTGTTTCTGTTTTCTCTGTAATCACAGGGCCCTGTTCCAAGCTTATGGACAGTGGGGTGGGGTGAATACTTTGGGAGTAACATCGGGAATGACTTTAAAGATCATGGAGAGCGTTAAACACTGGGAACAACTCCCCACTCTCCTCTGCCATTAACGCTGCATGAAATTGGATAGGGTATGTGTATTTATATAAATACCCACATGTGAGCACATGGGCCTATAAGTTGCCTGGTAATTCCTGTTCACTTAAGCAATTGCATTTACTGTAAACAGATTGTATATATAATATTGTCTTGGGGGTAACTGATCTTTGTAATAAAGACTATGAATTACTGAAGAATTTATTGATGTAACATATTATTTTAACTAAATTTTACTATATTCAGATTATTTACAAACAGTAATCTACTTCTGATCTATCCAGACTTACCAGACAAATATACACACATATACATACAGAGGAGAGAAGGTGGAGGGGAGAACTTAGAACTGATCAGAATGTTTACTTGACCAGAAAATTCCACTTCTTAACCATATCAGAATATTTAGAGTTTATTAGAGTATAAGAGTTTATTCAGTGTAGTGAGATATCATCATCTTGCTTAAGTTACATGTTTAGAAGCTGTTTCTTTTAACATTTTTTACCTAAGCTGTGTATTGTGGCCGCCCCAGTGTTGAAGGGACTTCCTGAGACTGGTTGGGCTCATGGTCAGGGCAGTCCTGGGCAAGGTGCTGAATCCATCTGCAGGATTCTGATGCCAGCTTGCACTAATCAGAACAAAGATAAATTCAGTTTTTGTCTCCTTATGTTAGTAACAGGTATTTTTTTTTTACTTGATTTTAATTATATATTTTCATATATTCAGACTAATGCTATCCGTATTTCCTTTTCACAACAGGAAGCAGCTCTTGAAGCTCATCTTGTTCCTGTCTTGCACTCTCTCTGGCCTTGGCTTTTGATGGATGATTCATTGATGCAAATTGCCCTGCAGCTGCTTTGTGTCTATACTGCAAATTTTCCAAATGGTAAATAGATTTCAATACTGCCTTTCAGGAATATACTAAAATACTAATTTTATATAATAATATTGTTAAAGTGGACTGGAAAAACAAATACCTATTTTGAAGTGTTTCTCCTACTTACAGAGTGTGTGTTGTTTAGAGGGAAATGTTCTCATAGGTACTGTAAGATACTTCAGTATGTGTGTCTGTTGAGATAGGAAGAGTCATTAGACAGCTCATGGAATAGAGAGGGAGAAACTTGCTTGGTTATGTGGCAGTGGGAAATTGAATTTAAATAGGAAATTGAGAGAGTGAAAATTATGATGTAAGACCTTAAAAACCAAGTAAAGGTTAAAACTTTTATAGACTCTAGAGTGGGAGCTGGCGTGGTGGAAACTGGAAGGGTGGGAAGCTGGAAACAGTTGGCCTTGTGATAACTGATGTCGTTGGGACACATCTTTTCATTCCTTTAACAGATGTTTTATTGTGAAGCTGCTAAGGGCTATGCATTGTTAGAGGCCAACAGCTAAGAGTGAGCAAAGGTGAGGGTGGAGGTGATTTGAGAAGAGAGGAGAAGGTATGAAGTAGCTGTTTGAGCCGAGGGAAAGCAAACCCACTGTGGAGGTGAAGTAGGATTGCTGGCGGTATTCATTTCCCCTTGAAAACTCGGGGTCACACATGTAAGGTCTGGTCAGCAAGTGCGCATACTTTCTTCTAGCCATCATTCAACCGCTCAGCAACTGGGTTCTCCAAATGTCGAAAGATATGCAGAGAAAGGAGTGGAACTCAAAACAGTTCCGAGTCCATCTCGTCACTACCACGTGCTTAGGGTAGCTTATTCCTTGATGGTCAGACATGGGGCTCCACCCCAGCTCTGGGCTGTCCATTTCTGGAGCTCACTCAGCTTGTCTTTCACCAGCAGGAACTGATGACGTAAACAGACTTTCAGGTTCTTAATGCCTGAACTTTCACTGTGGTGTATGGAGTGCACCATGGCACAGAATTTCCTTGTCTTTATTCTTTCACTGACTTTCTCATTCTTACTTCTGCTTGGACAGTCTCCTGTGGCTGTGTCCTCCAGCTCACCACCCCTGACAGCACGGCCAGTGCAGTAGACCATCCGCCCAGTGCATCTGCACCTTGTCCTTCTTCACCCTCCTTCACGCCTTAGTTGAGGGTTTAGGGAAATAAGCAGGGAAAAAAAATCAGTTGCTAAACACTGAGCAAAAGAAACATACTTTAAGTCTTTTGAAACTATAATCTATGTTACTTTTATACTTAAAATTGATGTAAATATGAGATTGTGGTTAGCTTACTAAATCGAGGAACAAACCTTTTGTTTTCCTATCTGGTTTGTTTTCAAGGATCATATAATGGATTTAATAGAAACCTTGCTATTTGGATACTGCTATATAGTGTGAATACAGGAAAGATCACTATGATATTTGTGTTTACTTGCCTTTTATGACTTTATTTTGCAGAATGTATTTGATTCTGATCTAGTTATACATAAGCTGGCCTCCTTCCATGGACTTTTACAAGTTAATTTACTTCAGATTTATGTTACACTACAGTAAAATGAATTTCTAATTCTTTTATGATGATTTTAGTCCCGTGATAAATCCATGTCATTGTTTAATTTACTGAGAAAACACTGGACTCTGGAAAACCGGTTGACCACTGCTGGTTCTTGCTGCTTATGAGCTGTGTCACTCTGAGCAAGTCACTGGCTTCTCTGAGGCTGTGCCCTTACTCAGCACACATGGCTGCTACCATTTATCAGCCCATGCCCCAGGATTACTGTGGCCCCCCCCTTTTTTTTTTCCTTCTATAAAATGAAGACATTAGACCAAGTTATATCCAGTTTCTAAAATTCTGTTCTTCTACACAAGTCTTTATTTAGATGTCTTTTTAAGGAACTGTTTAAAAACTTCTTATGCATATTTTATTCTTTAAAAAGAAAATAAACTCAGTATTTTAATATGTCCCATTGAGATCATTAGACCCTCAGTGAGGATGGCAAATCCATTAGGCTGAATGTAGACATCAGCACTTGCCTTTAGTGCCAATTTGCAGTTCATAGGTTAGTGGGTAAGTCATTGATGGACAGATACACTTCACTACTTAGAGTTTTTTATATAGTGAAACTAAGAAGACATTGTGACAGGCTGGTTTTTTTTAAGGTTGCAGTTCTCTTTGTTGGTCAAGTTGTGGACAATATCCAGTTCAAGCTGCGTATAGAGGAGCCCCTGCCACATCTCTGATGGGGTGTATCCTGAAGTTGGCTTCCCAGATGCCTCTTGAGAACACTGCAGTTCAGCAAATGGTTTTTATGTTTCTTTCAAACCTGGCCTTATCTCATGACTGTAAAGGAATAATTCAGAAAGTAAGTACTTAATCTCTCCTTTGTATCTTTTTTTTTATGTTATGTTAATCACCATACATTACATCATTAGTTTTTGATGTAGTGTTCCATGATTCATTGTTTGCATATAACACCCAGTGCTCCATGCAGAACGTGCCCTCTTTAATACCCATCACCAGGCTAACCCATCCCCCCACCCCCCTCCCCTCTAGAACCCTCAGTTTGTTTCTCAGAGTCCATAGTCTCTCATGGTTTGTCTCCCCCTCCGATTTCCGCCCCCTTCATTCTTCCCCTACTGCTATCTTCTTCTTTTTTCCTTCGTATCTTTTTTTTAAAAAAGATTTATTTATTTATTTTAGAGAGAGAGTGGGCGTGACAGTGAGGGGAGGAGCAGAAAGAGAGGGAGAGAATCTCAAGCAGACTCCCCACAGAGGTTGGAGCCTGACGTGGGGCTTGATCTCACGACCCTGAGATCACAACCTGAGCTAAAATCAAGAGTCAGACTCTTAACTGACTGAGCCACCCAGGCATCCCCTTCATATTTTGAAAAAAACAGTAAAATAATCCTTCTAATTGAGAAAATGTATGAAAAATCTAGAACTCAATTTCTAGGATTAAATTATTATGATTTCAAGACATTGTATTTTAAAAGATTGTAAAAGGATTCAGAAGGTTTACTTTGTTTAAAGCCAGTTAATAGGTGACACATGAAAAGTGACAAGCTAGAGTATGATCATTCCATTTCCTTTTCGTTTATCTTCTTAGCTTCTGGATTATATTTTATCTTTCTCAAAAATGAGGAGTTTAGAAAGACAGCTGTCTTACATTTATTTGAGATCATAAAAGTAATGTATTGGTCTTTATGTAGACCAAATTGAGCAGTAACAATTTCCGTTCAATTTACATTGTCAAAATGGTGTGTGAAATCACAACCACTTCTCCTCACTTAGACCTAACTTCTTTATGACATAATAGGTGATGTTATCCGTCCTCTGGGACTCCGTTGCCAAAACCTGACTTCTTATCACTGCTTTTAACCTAGGGTACTTTACAAGGGATTGAATGAGTTAAACAAATTCTAATACACATGTTCAGTGAGATTATATTTAGATATGTATGAACAGAATCCCTAATTTGGAAGATCCTTTAAGATGTGAATATGATCACATTATCTATTATTTACTAGTACATAGTAGTTTGTTTCTGTTTCTTTTACATGGAAGCCAAGACAAATTATGAAAGTTGACAGCATTCCTAAGAATTTAGTCTCCTTTTCCTTTACTGTGTCAGCTCCCCACCCCCCGTCCACCCCAAAAAACCCCACTCTGACTGCAGTCTCCAAATAAATAGCAGTTATGACTAAGGAATGATCTTTTCAGCGGTTGTTGGAGCTAACTCAGGCTGGCTCATGAGTGTCATTGCTGTTTTTCAGGAATTTTGTGACCCAATTGACATCACATTGCTATCTTGAAATCAGTCATGGCGGGAGTGCTCACACTGTGTAAGTTGGCAAAAGGTGCAAATCAGGAGCCCACCACTCCCACCGGAAGCAGCTGCTTATTTGCTGGCACAGGCTGGATATATATGTGAAGTTGTGCCCAGCTGGCTGTGTGTGGTGCCATTTGCACATGTGTGGGAGCACAGACAGGGGTAGGGCTTCCTGCCCCCTCCCTGTAGAGCACGTGGGTAAAGTAGAATAGGAACTCCCAAATGACTGCTAATCTCGGGTCTGACATGTGACTTTAAGCTGGAGACCTTCTCTCCTTAAGCTTCATTTGTAAACTTCTCAGGTTGAACAACATGATCTTCAAGGTGTCTTCCACTCTCAGGCTATGTTACTGTACTCAAGCATATTTTGATATATATTCCATTGGACTCTGTTTCAGGTGCGGTCAATCAAGTTGTTTTTCCTCTGCTCTAATTAGGCAACCCCTGAGCCTTCCCCTGCTGCTTTGTTATAATGAGTCCTGGGCACCACAGTTATACCTCTCCATTACTCATCTATAGGCGTTAGAAAATGTAGCCAGTAGTGTTGTACAGCTGAGATTCTAAAATGTCTGGTTTCTCTCCACCATGTCTAGTATAGGAAATTGTCTGAAAGCATCTTTAGCTCTAGCAAAAAGAAGGAATGCCCATAGCATATTTATAATTTAAGGCACTGCCATATATTTTATCCCTAGTGTCAACTCCAAATCTCCAATATCATGGCAGACTCTAGCTGAACAGGAAAGGCAAGGGATACATAAATCTAAAAAGCATTAATTTGGACTGAGCGATGAGAAGTAGCTGTGAGTGATGGCAAGTACGTGCAAAGTGGGCATGTAGTTTTACAGTTTACTTGTTGTTGGGTTATGTTGCTAATATTTCTGTAGCTCATTTCATTTTTGTTTTTTTATTTTTTAAGTTTTTATTTAAATTCCAGTTAATTAACATATACAAGGTAATACTAGTTTCAGGTGTACAGTATAGTGATTTAGCACGTCCATATCATTTCATTTTTAGACTCAGAGTCCTATATAAAAGTGTTCAATTTACCTTATAGATTCAAGCCAACATCTTGACTTCGGTGCAGGAGAACCCAAGAACTGGGTCTGAATAGATTATTAAGCAGGAGAGAGATGAGAGATATTCTGGACATTTATGAAAGTTCAGTGATCATATTTCTGTACCCTGATCAAAATATCTATCTGATATTTTTGGTATTCATGTCTAAGTTTCCTAGAATGGCATGTAGCCGTGAGAAATTATCTGTGAAGATAAGCGGTTAGGGTAAAGTAAATATAAGATGTACACATAGATTTTTTTAGTTTTAAGAACGCTTAGATTCAGATCTCTTCAGTACTACTAGAGTTGTTAACTGGTATCCAAGACTGATTTGGGTTTTGTTTCTTTTTCCTCCCCATAGGATAGCTTTTAATGAGTAGCAAAATTGCCAGAAGGCAGACAGAAAGAGAAAACTCAGGAGGCCTGAAATAATCCCCAAATTGAATTATCATCCTAAATAATTAAGAGTTGACTATATGTATTTACTTTATCCATCATCAGGAAAGAATTAGTAAGAATTAAAATTTGAGCACTATTTTGTTCTCCTTAACTTATTCACTTATACCTGGAAACAATATAGATGGAATATTTGGAAGGTAGGTGTTAGGAGGAAGGAGAAATTAAAGTTGTGGGAAAGAAGAGCAGAATTCTAGCTAATTGGTCTCCAAGGGACAAGGAAAATAATGAAGAGACTCAGGAAGAAAATAATATTCTCTCTATTTACCCACAGAGTAACTTCTTACAGAACTTTCTATCTCTAACGTTGCCAAAAGGAGGAAATAAGCATCTCAGTAATCTGACCATTCTTTGGTTGAAGTTACTCCTGAATATATCATTTGGAGAAGACGGGCAACAAATGATCCTGAGGCTAGATGGCTGTTTAGACTTGCTTACAGAGATGAGCAAATATAAGCATAAGAGCAGCCCTTATATACCACTTCTTATCTTTCATAACATCTGCTTCAGTCCTGCCAATAAGCCCAAGATCCTGGCTAACGGTGAGTATTCACATTATACACCACACACACATACACAGGCATCTGTTTATACATGTGGTCATTCCTCAAGTGTTCCATTCAGATTACAACACAAAATTGTTTTATAAATAATTTGCCAGCTATTTATTAAGCATCACTGTGTTCAAGGCACTGTGGGAGGGTAGAGGCTGTTGGAATTAATCAGGTGTGATCCTGTCCTCAGATGGTGAAGCAGACGTGGCTCCAGCCTCCAGGCTGCCAGGAGTCTTCCTGGGGTTAACAGGTCTTGCCACTGGTGGTTACACTGGATCCAGGAGGTGGCAGGGAGCAGGAGCGTGGAGTGGGTGCTCCTGGCCTCACCCTGACTGCTCCCATCTCTCTCCCCCTTGCTCCTCTAGGTCTCTGAGCAGATTCTGTCTCAGTGAAGCCTTTCCAGACCCACCTGTCAACATGATAGTCCCCACATCCTTCTTCCTGCTTCCTCTCCCTCCCGCTCATTCAGTATCTCCTCCGCCTGTTTTATTTTTCTCCATAGCATTATCAACAGTTGAGATACTATACATTTTCAGCATGTATCTGTTTATTCCTAGTCTGCCCACACTAGAACATTAGCTCTTATGAGGTCTCTTTTCTTCATGTTTATCTGTAGCATCTGGAATTGTGCCTGTCACTAGTGAGCACTTCGGTGAGTATTCAGCTCTCTGATTGAGAGCTCCTGAGCAGGCAGGAGAATTCAGAACCCAAGACCAAATGGTGAAATTAGCCTTACAGAGACCTCATTCTCTGAGATGTAGGACAGATGGAGGCGAGGATTCAGAAAAAAATTTGAAGCAGAAGGAGGGAAATGGAAAGCTCTGTTTCTGCAACCATGTGCTGTTTCTGTGAGGAGAGTGTTAATAGGGAGGGAATTTTATAAGGTTACATTGCATTGTTTTGGGGGAAAAAGAGGTGGGCTTCTAGACCTCCACACACCTGGTTTTAGATGCCAACCCTTATGTGCTCACTCGAGCATCACCTGGGGCAGCTTCCCCGGGTCCAGTTTCTACATCTGTAAAATAATCCTTCCTTTCTCAGTTTTGGTAGAAATCAGTTTATAAACACACATAAAGTGTCTAGTACCATTTATGGTACTAGAGATTAATTCTGTTTTCCATTCATGTTTTTTACTTCTTTCTTAGCGGTGTTTTTCTATGACACATGGAGTTTTCTAAGTGAGTGGCAATGATTCTGCATGCTTTCTGCTGTGTATGCAGTGGTGATTCTCTTTTTCTGATAATTATGGAATTGTTGGAAATAACAGGGAGAGATTGTAGAAGCTCGGTCAGCTTTTAACTTTGTGAAACGAACTGTGGATCTGAGCTCCGCTTTTCTGTAGCTCCTCCACTGACGCTGTGCAGGCTGCCATGGGGTGCGCCCCGTCCTCGCTTGGGTAAAGTGAGGCTAATGATAGGCCCTACCCCACAGGGCAGCGAGATAGCATATGTGAGGTATCTGTCCCCAGGCCTGTCACCTGTTAGTTACTCATTTTTCTCAGAAGAAGTTCTTCTTTGGGACTACTCAATGCAATTTTATTATTGAGAGATTTGGAGAAAGGATGGGCTTTAGGGATTTCAAGGAGAAGTCTACATTTTCCCTCTGGATTTATTTTTAGCATATCTTTCTAACAGCCATGCTCTCTCTCTTCTTCCGTAGCTTAAAGCAGTTGGACAAACTTCTGGTAAGAAGGAGCTTCCTCAGCCCCAGAGACGTGAGATCAGGGGCCTCCAAGGCAGGGATAGGAGGCAGCAACTGTGCAGTTTCTCTATGGACCTTTGAGGGCATGTCATGGGCACTGCCTCCCATTTCCACTTGGAGATCCACAGGGAGGGCTTAGCAGAGTCAGCTGGCTTAAAAATCTACCAGATAAGACTGCAAAAACTCTGATCATGAGTGCCCAAACCTCTGGTTTTGATGGTCAGAAATGGAATGGGTTGTGGGGCTTGACCTTACTGTTAAAAATAGAGCTAGAGTATTCATTGTTTCTGGTAATTTCAGGCAAGAACTCCTCTGAAAACAACAAAATTATGCTAGATAAAATATATCAAAATTCACCTTAAAAATAATCAAAGAACTGAAAGGATAGTGGGAAACTCCCAGGCCAATTTTGATTGAAAGTTTGTGCCTAGAGCGACACAAAATATATATATATATATATATATATATATATATATATATGAACTATGTATATTTTTTTGTTTCAAGGACATTTGCCAACACTGTATGCTTGGCTTTTGTTCAGGCATGCCAAGGAGTCAGGGAACAACAGTCAAGAGTGTCCAAGATGAGGAGTTTATGGGCCGTCTTGTTTGTATTAAGGTGGAACTCCGAAGAGCTAACCTCTTAGGAAAAGGATGAATCAAAATTAAATTGGTTCCCCAACCCCTATCCAGGTGATTATAAAGAAAAGAAAAACAAGTGTGAGAATGGGCACCACAGACTGCTCCTCACAGCTCTGTATCCCAGAGATGTATAGCCTGAGTGGCCTGTGACCTTGGTTTGAGCTGAACCTCGATGGACAGTGCCTCTGGGTGCTTAGCAGAGGCACTATGCCGCTCTGATGGATGGAGGACAAGTACATACTGGGCCTCAGAGAACCTCCACAGTTTTTCAAAAGTATTAACCAGGGTGTGGTTAAATGTGACCAAACACAGCAGGAACCCTGGCAACATGAGTCAGAACCAGCAGGGGAAATATACCAACTCATCTGCCTTAGGCTTCAGGTATTGGAATTATAAAACACAGACTTAAAGATAAATTTATTTATGCCCTATTTAGATAAATAAGTGACAAGCCTGGAAATGTTTGCAGAAGATAGGAAAGTGAAAAATTAAAAGATCTGAAATAATAACAAATTCTATAAATATATATGTACCTAACATGGGAGCACAAGATGGGAGACTTTTGCTGAAAAAACTCTTGTATCTGTAGCCAGTCTGTGGTTGCAGTTTCATCATTATTTGACAAATGAAATTGCATCCCAATCGGCTCTTTTCCCAATGTATTGTCATTAAATCTAATTTGTAATAGACTGTTAAAACTATTTCTCACCTTTATGCAAAATATAGTCATAAAACAAACCTCTTTCAGCTTTCCCATTAATTCAGCTCTGGTTTGTTGGATTTGTTGATATTCGTGGTGTAAATACTCAGTATACCTGATTTCAGGCTAGCAATATGACATCCCTAAATTTGTAATTAACTCAATTACATTAAGAAGAAAGGTAGTATTTAAAACTCATCATTTCCTACTTACTAGCTACATTTTACTGTTATCTATTCTCTTGAAGTTATTTATAGGTGTATGTGGATGCTCACTTCATACCTATTAAACTTTTAAAAATATTGTAATTTAAATTCAATTAATTAACATATAATGTATTATTTATTTCAGGGGTACAGGTCTGTGATTCATCAGTCTCATATAATACCCAGTGCTCATTACAACACATACCCTCTCCAGTGTCCATCACCCAGTTACCTCATCTCCCACCCCTCTCCCCTCCAGCAACCCTCAGTTTATTTTCTATGATTAAGAATCTCTTACAGTTTGTCTCCCTCTCTGGTTTTGTCTTGTTTCATTTTTTCCCTCCCTTCCTCTATGATCCTCTGCCTTGTTTCTTAAATTCCACATATCAGTGAGATCACATGATAATTGTCCTTCTCTGATTGATTGACTTATTTCACTTAGCATAATAACCTCTAGTTCCATTCACGTCGTTGCAAGTGCCAAGATTTCATTTTTGATGGCTGCATAATATTCCATTACACACACACACACACACACACACACACACACACACACACACACACACACACACCTTCTTTATCCTTTCATTTGTTGATGGATAGCCTATTAGTAAAACTTAAAAATGTTTAATGTGCCTTTTTTGCTATACATGCTATATTACACAATGTTTTTTTTTTTTTAAATTGATCCAGTTGCATCATCATTAGGGGCCACATTAATTGATCTATATATGTACTTTATTAAAAATGCTTAAGAAGGGTGCCTGGGTGGGTCAGCAGTTAAGCATCTGCCTTCGGCCTAGGTCATGATTCCAGGGTCGTGGGATCGAGCCCCGTATCGGGCTACCCACGCAGTGGGGAGTCTGCTTCTCCCTCTGCCCCTGGCCCTGCTGTGCTCTCTCTCACTCTTACTCTGCACTTCTCTCTCAAATAAATAAAATCTTAAAAAAAAATGCTTAAGAGATAGTAACTAGTCAAGGGAGTTATTATAAACTTATTTAGATTATGGGTTATATGTTCTGAGTGTTTAGTACACTATACAAAAATATCATTTGATGATGCTCAGAGAAACACATGGGAACCACCCTTTCATTTCATGATGTGCCCTAAGAGTACCAGCTGCCACCTACAACTTCACATAACAAATTTCATCAGATAACTATTTATGTAGGCTCATTATGGGAAAGTTAGGGTACAGGAAAAGCAAGGGAAAACTAGGGAATGCAGAGGAGGTGGTAAGGAGTAGGGGCTAGTTGTCAGGAAAGTTCAACACCGTGTGTACCTTCCGCCCTGTCCCTCCACTCTACAGAAGTTACTTTATGGAGCAGCTTTTTTTTCCCTGTAAAAGATTTAAAATTCCTTAAAATTTCTTTAAAAACTAAATAGAATTACTGAAACAGCATTTTTGTTGCTTTAATTATGGAATCTTTTGTCTAGCTGGTGTTTATTGAGCCCCTAAAATAAACTGGCACTGTGGTTGGAATATTCATTATGAGCAGACACACACTTTGCCCTCAACCAGGTTACAGTGTAATTAGATGCATCCAGTGGAATGGGGAGTGGTTATACATACAGAGAGTTCCCATACCAACCCTTAAGAATGCTACATGTTTTTAAACACACATTTTAGAGGAAAAATAATTTGATACAATTTAATGATATATAAAAATAAATAATAAGATAGGTTCATATATTGGTCTGAAACACCCTGACAGTTTACTTGGGACTGGACTTCTTTGCATCTTTACTTAAAATGAGTAGACTGCTACAGATAATTTGTAAGGCTTGATTTCATACTCTGGCAAGCTTTGCAAAAAGGGAACATATCTCATGTATTGATGTGCCTTTAAATCACTTTTTCCTCTGACATACACATACTCAAAAACATTTCTCCAAAATGTTTAGTCCTGTTTTAAAAGGCTTATTACCTAATTTCGTATTTCTTGATTATTGTTTTATGTAGTAACCCATGCTGTTGATGTTCTTATAATAGTCTTTATAATTTATCATAAGAGCAAACCTGTTTTCCTGCACACCAAAATGTGAGCTATAATTGAACAGCTCATTTATACAACTCTTTGTGTAATTACTTACTTCTGCACTATTGTTTAAATGAATGTGCCATTGTTGAATTAGGGCCAAAAAAGTTAGGCTGCCACGTGACTATTCTATGCCTGTCGTGAAAATAGTTTGTTTTGAGGGTGTCCTCCCACACATGGTATACAAGACTGTTTCTGCTCTAGTCTGGTGATACCAACTTTGTATGTATTCTGATGGGGAAAAAAGGGAGTCTCTGACTAGTCCACGATCAGAATATATTGTAATGTCTGGGACTGAACTTTTTTTTCTAATGTGTTTATTATTAGAAAAAGTCATTGGTGTGTTAGCTGCCTGTCTGGAAAGCCAGAGTCAGAATGCTCAGAGGATCGGAGCAGCTGCGCTTTGGGCTCTGATTCACAATTATCAAAAGGTCAGTTTTTAAAGTCCTTTTTATAGCCAGGGGCAAACACCAAGGCTCCGAGGCTGCAGCCAGGGGCGCTGGAGGACTATCAGCAAGAGAGAAAAAAATGAACTCAAAGACATTGTTGCCTTGTGCATTTTTATAGTTAGTGAGCCATCACTTGAAATCTTTTTCATTTAGTCAACAGGATGTCTCATTTCAGAAGGGTGTCTCTTTTGGGTGAATTTTCCCTGTCAATATAAATTGATTTGGCATATTGGTTTAATGTTAGTATAGATCGTTTCTGCTAAAAGATGTATTAAGGAAAAATGCATCCTGAAATAAAACCAGATGATGAAGTTTTATCCAACTGTGTGATTCCTCTTTGTCTAGCATGTGCCGTTACTGAGTTTCGAGAAAACCTGGTTCTTGTAAGGCTGCAGCCCAGGGCCAGCCCTGAGGGAGCGATCAGCAGGTGCCCACTTGCACTTGCTCTCTCTGGCCTTTGGGCTTCTCTTTCATTGCAGACATCTCATTCCTGAGAGAAGTGCCCTTGTATATCTAGCAATTAAATAGTGGCCAAGTGCCAGCCGGTGTTAGGATGCACACCATCCTCAAGGGGTGCTCTAGGCCGTCTGTCCCTTGTGTGCTGCTCCACCCCCCGGCCGGCAGCCATGTGCACGAGGCCAGAGGCAGTGCAGTCGCTTCACCGTGTACCCCTAGGGCTTAGCACAGGAGCTGACACTTTGCAGTTACTTATTAGTGAATATCTGTTGACCCCCCGGTTCTGTTTGATATACTTCATCTGAAATCTGGGGTTTGAGGGAATGTGAAATATGGAAACCAAGACTGAGTCTTCCTTTAAGACTTGATATTAGGGGAGAAGGGGCCAAGGAAAGGGCAGGGAAAGAAGCACATGGAACTACAGAGAAAGAAGCGAGTTAGGGAGGAAAGGATGTGGCTGACGGCAGAGTGTGATATGCCCATTCCTAATTCCCTGGATCCATCATTACACTTGGTAACGTTCTGCTAGTGCTGGGGTCAGCAGTGGCAGCGTAAATACTGGAGTACCTGATCCGTAGCCTATGGGAGTAAATCTAATTAATGGATTGCTCTATGTTATCTGCAGGCAAAAACAACTTTGAAAAATCCATCAATAAAAAGAAGAGTGGATGAAGCATATTCCTTAGCAAAGAAAAGTAAGTTTTATTATGGAAGAGATTACACTTAAACTTGGAAGCTATTAAGTGAATTCTCTGATTAATGAATTGTTCGGATAGTTCACAACAAGATGACAGTTTTCTACATTGATGTTTGAGAAGCTTTTTTATTGAAGCATTATAAAAATGTGCTGATATCTGGTCCATGCTTTTCATTATGTCACCTTTTTAAATAATAAATTGTTTTGATAGATGAAGGTTTGAGATATAATTTCTTAAAACATGTCTTTGATCTTTCTCCAGTTCATTTTCTTTTTCGTGCACTAAACTTCCTTTGCCAGTGGCTACCGCCGTGCTGTAATGTGTTCTGAGGTGATAAGAACTGGGCCCAATTAGAATTGACCTTGAACAGAAAACTTTGATCTAACATCAGGGAGTTGAATTACAGTCTTCCGAGAATAGATCGAGTTGCCCTTCTCTCCTCTCAGCCCTGTGATGTGACCATGATAGGAGGCTGGGTTTTCTTTTCACAGTTCATTTTTCATTTCAAGTGACACCGGTTTTCAGTGAGCACTTTTATGCTAAGGAGCTGTACTGTGTCTTTCTTGTACTAAGTCTGTTGGTTATTAATTTGTGCTTTCATAGTCTGATTTTTTATAAGTGGTTTGTGGATTTTTCTGGTTTCTCACTGTGACCATGAGTTCCTAGAGGTAGTTATGTTAGAATTTGTGCATTCGGAGGAATGATATAGTAGCATAGAAAGCAAGGCATTCATTTGGGGTTATAGGTAATGGCAGCCATTATGGAGGCTGCCATTACCTGTTTATACATTTTGGCTAAACAATAAATAAAAAATAAATATGAATTCTGTCTGTTCTTAAGTACAGTACTAAATTTAATAAACTTACTCTTCCATACTCTTATTTTTCTCTCAGCTTTCTCAAACTCAGAAGAAACCCCTCTAAATGCCTATTACTTGAAATGTCTTGAAAACCTCGTTCAGCTTCTTAACTCTTCCTGAGCCATGTGAGATTCTCCTCCCTGAAACCGATGGCCGCCGGACAGGTGAGCCAACCTTGAAGCAAGCTCTGTGTGGCAGCTGTTACCTGGAGACATACTAAATCTCTGCAAGGTGTGTGCCCTTCCTGCCTGACGAGAAATAAAACTGGGGCATCTCAGCTTTATCCCTCCATACCAGCTCTCTATGAGTAAGAGCAGCTGATAAGATGATGGACAAAAGGCATAGAAAGTTTTGGGAACATGAATATTTTTACCTTTTTCTATGTAATTTGCTTTGTAAAAATCATATTTAACAATTATTTAATAAAATATTTTTAAAAACTGAAAATCGACTAATAATTGCTGCTTGCAGATTTTTATCAGTCTCATGAGTATAAATTTTAGTAATTGGAAGAAGACAGGGTGTTCTGATTCTCTTTTTTTCCTTGATTTCTTACATGGAATTTGGCTCTTGTCAGTACAAATCCTTATTTCTCAAACCTTTATATACACGTTGGTAAAGAGATATTTTATATATAAATGTCTATAATTTTGTCAGTGCTTCTTTATGCAACTTTTAGTGATATTAACTGATTTCCATATGATTTGGAAACCTGTTATGTTTTATTATTTTCACCTTTCAACTTCTAAAATACTGTGTAATAAAGAAGGAAGTATAATAAATAAAGAATACTGAGTTTACGATCAGGTAGGCCTGGGTTCAAATTCTAGCTCAGCCCAAAACATCACGAAGAATAAGACAAAAAGATCTAGCAAGAAAAGTTCTGTCAAGTATTCATGATGTAATAACGCTTTATGACATTAGTTTTGAACTGAGAACTTAGACCAGTATCATTCAAGTACTGATCAAGTACAGCAGTTTTCGTAGCACTTTTGAAAGAAAGAAAATTGTGTCTAAGAAAGAAACACATTGCTATACACACTCATTATTTACACATAACACAGCTGTACACACTCATTTAGGGAAAATTTTCTAATTGAATTATGGTTAACAAAAAAAACAACATTTTTAAAATGCTTTAGCAAATGCTATCATCACTAAAACAAGCCGGGTGATTTTATTTAAGCTAGAGGCATGAGGACAGAATAGATGTTAAATATTGAAATAGAAGCAGATAAATTTGTGGTGTCTGAAAATTATTGGTTAGAGATCTTAACAATAGATCTAGGAAGTTCAGAATTTCCTGGGCCACCTAAGCTAATTCAAAGAAATAGACTTGCTAACACTCTGAAAAATTCACCAATTCTGAGAGCAGGAATCAGGAATTATTTCTACCTTTTCTCCTGGTTTCTTATATTCTGTGCCATTTTCTTGGTATTACTTTATAAGTTCTCACTGATGAATAACGGCGTGGATTTCTTTGTAACTTGCATTTAAATAGCTCTTTCTATGTCGTAAGCACTATTCTCAGAAGGTTTATTATTTAGCCTGTGGCTGCCTGTCTGTCTGTGCTGTGCTGCCTCTTTTCTTTTCTCGTTGGAGTTCCTGTCTTGTATTTGGATCTTATAGATAACTACCATTTTTTTCTACAAAATGAGATCTCTCCAGGGAAGTGATCTTTTCCTTTATGGTTCATTGATTAATTGACATATCAGGGTATCCTTTGCCTCCTATCTTTGAAATCAGGAAGAGTTGTAACTGATTATTTTCCCTAGCAGTTCCAGGGGGTACTGTGGGGGGCTTTGTAGCACAGTAGCTTGAACCACTTGGGGATGTGACCTGCTGACACCCAGAAGGACTTCCACCCTTGGAAACAGAGCTACCGGCTTCGGGAGAAGTTGCATTATCTCCTGATGGTGTCCAGGGACTCGAGCCTCAGAGGCATATAGTGTTCCTGGTCCTGGACGGCAGCCCTTCCCGTCTGCATCTGTTCAGATTCTGTCCCGCCAACTGGGGGGACACTGGTAAGCAGACGATTCCTGAGGTCACCAGCGCACAATTTCAGCAGCTGCTGTGACGCTAACTTGGGGACCCACCAGTATCAGAATCCCCTAGGATATTTGTTGAAATGCAGATTCCTGGACCCACTGAAATGGAATCTTAGGCCTGTGTTTGGGAGAATCGTCAGTGAGCTCCCCAGGTGACTTTTACTTTTTCCACAATTTGAGAACCAATAATTAATCCCCCTGATTTTACAGAAAACTGCTTAAACATGAAAATGATTTAACATTACTCAGCTACTTACTGATGACATCTGACTTGAATCTGGGTGTCTTGAATGCTAGTCAAGTGCTTTTTCTATCATACATCCCTAGTGTAAGCAGAGATTCAGAAAATAGGTGTAGGGGACCAGTTCATGCCTCATGGTCTCCAAATTTCCCATCCCCTGGCCTTTTTGGTTGATTGGGTTAGTATTGCCTATGTGCTATGAATGCACACACAGCTTGTACCTTTTTTTTTTTTAAAGATTTTATTTATTTATTTGACAGAGACACAGCGAGAGAGAGAGCACAAGCAGGGGGAGTGGGAGAGGGAGAAGCAGGCTTCCCATGGAGCAGGGAGTCCAATGCGGGGTTCGATCCCAGGACTCTGGGATCATGACCTGAGCCGAAGGCAGACGCTTAACAACTGAGCCACCTAGGGGCCCCAAACCCTGTACCTTTTTAACCAGAATGTGCAGACTTTGATACGGAGACTTCTGAATTTAAGACCTTGAGCAGTTTGCAGGAGGAGGCAGCCTTTGGTTTCAAAAACAGAGGAAACAAATAGAATACGTAGGAGACCTAGCTGGAGACTTTTCTTTCTCTTCCTAAAAATCACTTTCAAAAATGAATAACTGGATGTATTTTTCTTCGGTGTTCTGTAAAGAATGAAGTAAAAAAATAGAATTTGCCTGTTTAACTGCAGGTCATCGATTTTCTTTTGTCGTATTAAATATACTCATCATCTGTAGTACTCTTACATCCTTAGTCTTTGTGGCTGCACCTTGTCTACCCCCATTTCCTGAGATCTGCTTCTTGACTCATGATGTTCCACAAATTTGGCAGTTTGATGGATAGGAATAATGAATGATTAGCACCCCTGTTCTTGCCGGAGCCAGGTGTGCATATGGTTCTCTCAGGGAAGGAGAGAGCATAATGGAGTGGTTAAGGTATTTTGGGCTCTGGAGCCATATGGACCTGGTGTCAACCCTGGCTTCATCCCTGCACAGCAGTGGCAACCCAGCGACAGCCTTGGGGCCATGTCTTCTGCTGTAACTGGGGATGAGGGTACCTGCCTTGTAAAGCTGGGGAGAGGTTGGAGTGCCCTGGTACATAGGTGATTATCCCTTGGGTTAATTATTCTTATATAGTTCTCAAAAATTTTATCTCCCTCATTAAAACATTAAATCCTTTGTGTCCTTGCAACCCTTCTATTTCTTTGGGGAGGGGGAAAGGCTGGGAAGTGAGTTACGTTGTCAAAACCGAGGTTTCCACATTCCAAAAGGATTGTCAGTTTCTAGTGGGGATGTGTTCATAGTCCTGAGATCGCTGAGCTCATGGACGCTCACCAAGTCATCATGGAGAACCTAAGTCTTACAAAGCACTGTGTGGAGGTGTTAAATTCAGCTGAGTGGATATGGTACATTTTATTCTGCTTGTCAGGTTTTCTGGATTGACTGTGAGTTGGTGAAATACCACTCTTCCCCAATTTGACTTGAAAAGTACAAGAGATACGAACTTAGCATCTGAAAGAAAACCTTAGCTTAGAGAATCCATCAGTTTCGGGATAGCCATTTTCTTCTGTCTGCCTATTGTTGACTTGTGATCCATACAGTCAAGGGGATTGGATGATTAAATGCTATTGTTTCTGTGAATGGGCAACTTAGAATTTATTCTTCCTAAGTTAAAAATTATTCTTCATGGGAAATTCCTTATAAAATTCAAATAGTAAGTCAGCTGGGACTGAATGATAGCTGGGCCTCAAGGCTCAGGGTGTACAAAAGACTATACCCAAACCCTGGGATTCTGAGATTTGGCAGCAAGACATGACGAGCTCAGTGTGATCCTGTTTTAAATCTTCCCAACAACGTTCATCTTTGAGTTTCATTTGCTCCTTCTGCATTTGAGAAATCTGCTTCAGAAAAAAAATATGCTCTTTTAAAATAATGTTTCACAAAAGATCCATAAGGTAAGATTCAATAAATTTCTTTTTAACTAATTTGGCATGAAAGCCAAGAGAAAAATATGTGTTCTAAAGTAGACTCCAAGGAACACATTTTTTCATGCATTTCTCCTTTCTCAATAATGTCTTTCCCTATAGTTTTACCTCTACCCGTGGCTGTGCCTTTGGAGCGTCTGTGTCCCATTTGGTTCATCTGGGCAGCAATACTTAGCATTCTGGTAGCAAGCAGATTGCTTGCAGTTCTGGACAAATTCTGAAAACATGATTTCCTCAGATACTCTATTAGAATATTCTTCCCTTGCCTTGCCATGGAAAGAGATTATAAGAAGACAGATTGTAAAATGAGAACTACTACTTTTAATCATTTTCTGATACCACTCATAAAGATTGGATTGCAAAGAATTGGTTTATGGATTTGATACCTGATTTACAGTTTATATCTGTTAGGGTAAGCCATGATTGCACAGAGTAGAAAATATAAAGTAATAATAGCTGCAGGGGGCACCTGAGTGGCACAGTCGGTTAAGCGTCTGACTCCTGCTTTCAGCTCATGTAGTGATCTCAGGGTCATGAGATTGAGCCCCCACATTGGCTCCACGCTCAGCGCAGAGTCTGCCTGATTCTCTCTCTCCCTCTCTCTCTGCCCCGCTTCCCCCACTCAGGTGTGTGCTTGCTCTCTCTCTCTCTGAAATAATAATAAAATAATGGCTTTAACAAGGGAGGATTTTCTTTTTCCTTTTTTGTTATGTTGTTTTTTTCCCCACATGCAGGAAGCCCGCAGGTGGCCCTTGCTTCGTTGACCGTGTCCTCAGGGACTCAAGTGCCCATCCTTTTGCTCTTTCTTTGATGGCACCCTTCCTTCAGCAAGTTACCTCATGAATGTCAGAAAGGAAAACAATGGAAAAAAGATGTCCCCAGCTGTCTGTTGCCCTTTTAAGGAGCCTTCCTACAAAACCACTCCAGCAACTTGGCCTTCACGTCTTCTTGGACAGAACACAGTCATATTCATGGCCACTCCTGGCTGTAAGGGTGGTGAAGGAGTTTAGTCCTTCAGGTGCGCGCACTGCCATATCTCGTGACTCGGCCTGTGCTGGTCAGGAAGGGGGATGAGGGGCTTGGGCAACCAGCAGTCTTTGCCCCACAGGCCAATGTTCCAGTTAATTTAAGAGAAAAATGTGATATAATTAGGGGTAAAAGTATTAGCCTCCCAAATAAAGAATTAGAAAGAGATTGGATGCTGATTGAATATATTCAATCTGCATTTAGACTTTGTGATTAATTCTAGTTGCATTTAGAACCAGAAATATTAATGGCAGAGAACAAAATAAGATGACGTTCCAGTGTGAAGCCAGATGTGCTGTGTGGAGTTTATCCCCATGACGTGGAAGCCTTACCTATCCAGTGTTAGCTTCTAGAAATGAGCAAGAACGAAGACATTAAGCAATCTAAACCCCAGCCTCTTCCTGTTTTGTTTTTTTACCGTTTTGCCCAGGAATTCTTCTTACTATTTTTGCTAATTACTACTATTGACTTTTTTTTTTTCTATTACCTTCAGTAGCCCTTTGTAAGGGACTGCTTGTTACCAGTTCTTTGCAAAACATTCAACTTAGTTCTTACAGAAATACGTATTTTTCACCTCACTTCTGTCATTACTCTTTAATCAAATTCTGTAATTTCAGTAATGAGTCTTAGTGGTTCAAACTGTTTAGGAACAGGTATAGCCAGATCTCGGTCAGCATGAAAATCGCCTGGTGGAAGCCAGAGGCCTGTGCTGGAGGGGTCCACTGGCCCCCATGTGTACGGGCTCCGCTGTCAGCCGCTGTGTTTATTAGGAGGACGGAGAGAATTGTTAAATCTTAGAAAATCTGTTCCGTGGGGGCCAATTAAGACAGGTTCTGTTACACTATAAGCTTGTAAGATTTCTGGAAACTTAGAACTTCCTCTTGTTTCTTAACCGGCTAATTCTTGCCTGGCTCCCTATGTTCAGAGAAAGAGTGCCAGAGGTTAGAGGGCATGGGTACTTTCTCGATATTATTCCCAATTTACCCTTTACCCCCTCACCTTCTCTAGCTTGCTTACCCCTGCCCTTTCTCTCCTACTTCCATGACTTAATTCTTTAACTTTCCTCCATCAGGTGTCTCCACCCACCCTCATGTTTCCATTTCTGCTTTTTTAAAAGGTCGAGATCAAATGTCACCTCTCCTGTGAAGCTGCGTCAGATTCCCTATCTGGGAGGAAATTCTTTAGTCTTTGAGTTTCCACACCAATTTTAGTTTAGGTTTTTTTTTTTTTTTTTTTTTTAAGCTTTGATATCACAGAGTTTTTTTCTCCTTGTATTATGCTGATTTGCATACAGTCGTTCCCACCATCTGCTTAGATATGGCTTCAAGATTGCGCTTTAATTTTTTGCCTCTCACAATGCTTTGCATGAAGGAGATGAACAATTTATATTTATTTGAATGAATGAATATGGAAAATACTTTATTAGTAAAAACTTCAGAATTTCACAGTGTAAATTAAGGTAAAAAATCTATTGACTGTCAAAATATGTACAACCATTAAGTGTTTCCTTTATGAGAATAGATTTTTTTTTAAGATTTTTTAATTTATTTGACAGAGAGAGACAGCGAGAGAGGGAACACAAGTAGGGGGAGTGGGAGAGGGAGAAGCAGGCTTCCTGCGGAGCAGGGAGCCCGACGTGGGGCTCCATACCAGGACCCTGGGATCATGACCTGAGCCGAAGGCGGATGCTTAATGACTGAGCCACCCAGGCACCCCTATGAGAATAGATTTTTAAGTTCTAAAAGAATGAAAGAAAAGCACTGTTTACTAATACTGTAAAAACTCTTAGAATATTTTTTTAGTTCAGTAGAAAAAGAGAAAACCCCAGTATTTTAGATACCTTTTGAAAATAAAACCAGCACCAGCATGTAACAAAGACACTAGTCAAACTTTCAAGATCTGTGCCTTCCTAGGAATCTTACTTGGGATATTCTCTTTGGGTGGTAGAGTATATAGGTTTCAGCTTTTTGAAGCTAGAGCCGTGAATTCTGGGAATTGTATGAGCTGTGGCTCCAGCAGTGTGGAAGAACCAGAAGAAGCCAGGTTGCATCACCCATGCTGTGTGAGAAGCACAAATCCACAGGTAACCCGTCCTTCCGGTTTTTCTTTCTTAGTGCCCACGTTTGGCAGCGACAAGCACTGAAGACTGACTTCGACTGAGATAAACATGACACTGCTTTGCACGGAAAGAGAGCAGGGGGCAGTGGTAGAGGCTGAAGGGAACTTTGAATTAGTTTGACCTAATGAGAATCGGGGAATTTTGTGGCAGGGAATGAAGCCTCTAATTGCATCACTTTCAATCTCTTCCTCATATTTCTTATCCACAGCTGGTAATGCACAGCGCCATCTGCAGGGTAAGGGCACCACAGCTTTTGCAGTGGTTTTGAGTTTTGACCCAAATGGGGAAGATTTCAGTGTACAGAGTCTGAATCAAGACTGGTAATCCAATGTGTATAGCATTTGCTCTGTTATGATTTAAAGATTTGCGGTTGTTAAGAATATGGCTGGAACTAACCAACATGCCGAATTGTCAGGACTGCTGATCCTCCTTCCAGATTCACTCCTAGGAGGGAAGAGACAGTGGTGAGAGATCCCCGGCATCATGGGGAGCTGCTGGAACTGTTGTGTATGGTGGTGGGGGTCCTTCTGGTCAGTGGCAGGACAGCTCAGCAAGGCTTGGGAGGGAAAGCAGAAGATCTTGGGGATTTGCTCTCGTTTTTCCCAGCTGTTGCCTTGGGAAAAACAGTTCCTGCCTTTGCTTGTTCAGATCTCTGACCCTGGGGAGCTCACTGCAAACTCCAGGCAGCCACACAGAATCCATGTACTCAGGAGGGGCCTGGAAAACAGGTGGAGTGACTGACCCCCAGTCAGGCCCTTCTGCTCTCTGCCGTGTCAGACCCCCACACCAAGGCACTATGGTCTTAAAAGTGTCTCTTCCTAAAGCTGCCACTCACTGACCAGGGCTTGTTTTTGCACTGGAGAGTGAGGGACTATGATCAGTTGTTGCCCTGGACTCTCTACCACTCCTTACTGCAAAATTTAGGAATATCAACGACAAAAAAAAGTACCCAAGAGAAATGGTAACATAATAACCCCAAACTGGAAACAACCCCAAATGCCCAACAGTAAGAGACTAGGTTTAAAAAATTGTGGTTTAGGGGCACCTGGGCGGTGCAGTTGGTTAAGGGTCTGACTCTTGGTTTTGGCTCAGGTCATGATCTCAGGGTAGTGAGATTGAGCCCTGCATCAGATGTGCACTCATCATGGAGTCAGCTTGAGACTCTCCCTCTTCCTCTACCCTTCCCCCCTGCGTGCTCTCTCTCTCTCAAATAAATGAATAAATCTTTTTTAAAAATTGTGGCTTATTTAGGCAATGAAATGTTGCTAAGCAATAAAAAAAATAGCAAAATGCTGATAAGCAGATCATGAACAAAACATTAAATTGGGAAAAGAAGCCTGACATAGAGAAAAGATACTGGATGATTCTACTTATATGAAGTTCAATACCAGGCAAAACTCCTCCTGGTGACAGAAGTTCATAATGTTAATCTTTTAGAGTGTGTTGACTGGCTTGTATATCTTGATCTAAGTTGTGGTAACGTGTATGCATATGTCAAAAGTCTTAAAAATAAACTATATGTATATTTTGCTTCAATAAGACATATTAAGTTTAGATAATATGATAGACATTAGTGAGAGGAAGAACAAAGGATGTAAAAGAATGATATATTGTTATTAGGGTGGGGAATGCAGATATCTTTCTTTTAGGTGAGAAAAGTTGAAAAAGAAACAAAAGGGGACAAATTGAAAGAAGAAATTAAGATGACAAAAACGTATCCAAATATACCAATAAAAGTAAATGGACTAAACTCGAAGTGAGGAACAAACTTGAAAGATTGAATTAAAAAAAAAAATCTAATGTATGTAGTTGAAAACATTTAAATGAAAGGATAAAAAATTAAAAATGAAACAGGTTAATGTAGAATAAAATTGACTTTAAGAAAAAAATTTTAGGGCTGAAAAAGTTCACCATCATGACACAAGATTAAACTCATCAAGATGTGGCTATTTTAAACATACATCTTGTAAAATATCCTCAAAGTGGCAGAATTACAAGGATAAATTGATAAAACCGGTATCACAGGGGTAGCTTGCAAGGCATGCTCTTGATTTTTGATAGGTTGAGCATCAGTAATTCAAACAAGATACAGAAAATCTGAATAACAATTGATAACCTTGATCTAATGGATATATACAGAATTCTCCAATCAAGAATTAGAGAAAACACATTTTTTTGCCTAAGTCCACATGAAGCATTTACAATTGATCAAGTATTAGGCAACAAGGAAAGCCTCAGTAGATTTCAAAGATAGGTCCATATAAACCAAGAACTCTTGCCACTATGTAATGAAGTTAAAATTTAATAACAGAAATGTAAGTATCTTTCTATCTGGAACTCAAAAGGCACACTTTAAAAAACACACAAGTTAAAGCAGGAACCACAATGGAAATTTACTGAATGATAATGAAAACTCTACATATAAAGACCTGTGGGATGCAGCAAAAGTGAAAGTTCTCTCACGTTTTTTATGCCTGAGAGAAATTTTAGCTTTAAGTCTGTTCCAAAGAGGAAGGCTTCCAAATTAATGAGTCAAGTGTCTATCTTTTACGAAGTTAGAAAAATAATGACAGAATAAATCTAAATCAAGTTGAAGAGAAAGTAATAAATGAGCAGAAATCAATGAGATAGAATCAAAGGTATTACAATACAGAACATCAAAAAGCACAAATTGTGTTTTTTTTTTAAATAGTAGACAAATTTCTGCCAAAAATGATCAACTGAAAAAGCAAAAGGACACAAATGCCATAATGAATGTAAAGGGGGACGTAAGTAGAAATGAAGTAGAAATTAAAGAGATACACTACTAGAATATTATCAACAATTCTAGACTAGCAGATTTGAAAGCATAAGTGTAATGGACAAATTCTTGGAATAATATAATTATAATTGACCTCAAAAGTAATAAACTTCAGTAGTCCTGTGGCTATTAAAACATTTAAAGTAGTGATTATAATCTTCCCACAAAGAAAACACAAGGCAGTTGGTTTTATAGGCAAATTCTAACAAACATTCCTAGGACAATCTCAATTTTACTCAAACTTTTGTAATTATATCAAAAGAGGGAAGAATATCAATTCAATCTATGAGGCAAGTATAATCATGGTACCAAAACCAAACCAAGACAGTATGAGAATGGAAAATTATAGGCCCATTTCTCTCATGAATATAGGCAAAAATTCTAAATGACATTATTAGCAAATCAAACAGTATATAAAAAAATCTATATTCTTAGTAGATGTAGAAAAAGTACTTAAAGTATTCTATTATAATTGATGATAAAAATCTCTTGGCGAATTAGAAGTAGAAGGGAATTCCTTAACCGGTAAGGATTATGTAAAAAAACATAGAGCACTATCATTCTAAATGGGAAAACAGTAGATATATATATTTCCTTACAATTAAGGAATGCCACAAGGAGACCTGCTATTACTATTTCTATTCCAATTTTATTAAAGATCGTATGTAGTGCAATAAGATACAAATAATATACTAAATCTTAGAGATTAGAAAGGAGAAATAAAAGTATTATCTGCAGCATTGAGTAAGATTCAAAATCAGTTGCATTTCTTTACAAGCAACTCAAACCATTTAAAGAGAAGACCTAATTGACAATAATAATGGAGAATATAATGTACTGAGTACTAAATCTAACTGAAAACGTACTGTCTCCACGGGGATAATTAAAAATGTTATTGAGGCATATTTTTAAAGACGTAAGAATGTAGAGCAATACCATGTGAATAGACAAGACTTACGTGGCAGATTATATTTTCCAAAGAGAGCCACAGCAGTTTCTCCTCTCCCACTTTTTTTTTCTCTTAAAAAGCAACTTTGATGTTTCTCCCCTGGGGATGTGGATCTCTGATTCTGTGGTACAAGTGATACATTGTAACTTCCAAGGTCCGTGTCTATTCTTTTCAAATTGATGGAGAGATTTAATAAACAATTCCAGTCAAAATTTCAACAGGGTAATTCTGGTAGAATTTGATGAAGTTATTCTGAAGTCTCTATGAAAGAATAAATATCTGAGTTAGCCAGGACATTTTGAAGAGGAGTAGCAAGAAGAGAGGATTTATCTTACCCCAGGTGTCAGAACTTAATACGAAATTATGGTAATTAAAACTGTCGATATAGGTTCAGGGATAAGCAAAGCATATTTATGGAAGTTTGATATGTGACTAAAGTGGCACAAATCAACAATGGAGAAAGGAGGGACAGTTTGATTAATAGGATAAAAAAATGTTATCCATATGGGAAAAAATGAAGTTGGATTCCTTCCTCACAACATACGTAGAAATAATTTCCAAGTGATTAGGGACTGATATGCCACAGACAAAATGTTAACACTCTTAGTAGAAAATATTGCTGTGTCTTAGAACTTGGGCTAGGAAAGATTTCTTCAACAAGAGTTTTAAAAAAAAGCATTGGATATAATAAGATAGACACATTTTAGTATATAAAAAATTAAGACATTTGTTCACTAAAAAAGCACCATAAAGAAATTGAAAAGATAAGTTATAAACTCGGAGGAAATGTTTGCATCATATGATACCGATAATGGATGTTAATATCAATAGTATATATCAATAGTATCATTGTGTGTTAATATCAATATCAATAGTCACTAGTGTATATATGTACTATTATATATGTAATAACTATATATACACTATACTATATACTATATATATATACTATTATAGTATATATATGTGTGTGTGTGTATATATATATATATATATATATATATATATATATATAAAGAACTTTTACAAATCAGTAAATAAAACAATCCATTGGAAAAATAGGCAAGATACATGAGCGGCCATTTGAAAGAAAAGGAAACTCATATGGCCAGTACACATATGAAAAAGTTTTCAACATCATTTTCATTTAGGGAAATAGAAATCAAGACGGCAATCAGGCTGATAAAAAGTAAAAAGTCTGACAAAAACAAATGTTGGAGAAGATATAAAGCCACAGGGATATTTTATACATTGCTGGGGGAGTGTAAATAGTCACAATCACTTTGCAAAAACATTTTGGCATTGCTTGCTAGAGCCGAGCATTAACAAAAACATAGCAGTTTTACTCCAAGGTATGTCCCTAAGAAATACTCTTGAATATGAGCATCGAGAGATATGTAAAAGTGTTAATACCAGTGTTCTTTACATAAATAAAAACCTGGGAACCTTCCAGTGCTCATCAATGGGACAGTCAGTAATAAACAGTTGACATAATTCCATTTATGCAATCGAATATTCTGCAGCAGTGGAAATGAATGAACAATAATATCCAGCAATCTGGATAGATCTGAGTAGTAGAATTTTTTTAAAAATTATGGTAAAAAAGCACATACCATGAGATCTACCCTCCTGACAAATTTTTAAAGTATAAAATACAGTTTTGTTGAATATAAGCACAATTTTGTACAGCAGATCTCTAAAATTATTTCATCTTGAAACATTATACCCATTAAACAGCAATTCCCCGTTTTCCTCTCCTCCCAGGTCCTGGCAGTCACCATTCCACTTTCTATGTGTTTGAGTACTTTAGTACTTCAGATAAAGGCAGTGTCTGTTCTGTGACTGGCTTATTTTCCTTAGAATAATGTTCTCAAGTTCATCCACGTTGTCTCCTACTGCAGGATTTCTTTTCTTAAAAGACGGACTAATGTTCCATTGTGTGTATGATGTGTATGTTTAGATATATTATGATATACATAACCCATGCACACATTTTCTTTATCCATTCATTGGTCAATGAACATTTAGTTTGTTTCCATATCTGGGCTATTGTGAATAATGCTGCAGTGCAGATATCTCTTCAAGATAGTGGTTTTATTTTTCAATATTTACCCGGAAGTAGAATTGCGGGATCATATGGTAGTTCTAGTCTTAATTTTCTGAGAACCTCCGTACTGTTTTCCAGCACGGCTGTACCAACTTACCACCAGGAGTGCACAAGGGTTCTCTTTTCTCTGCATCCTCACCAGCACTTGCTATCTCTTGTCTTTTTGGTAATAGCCATTCTCAGAAGGGTGAGGTGAGCTCATTGTGGTTTTGATTTGTATTTTCCTGGTGATGAGTGATGTTGAGCACCTTTTCATGTGTTTGTTGGCCATCTGTGTGTCTTCTTTAGGAAAATATTCATGTTCTCTGCCTATTTTTTTTTAAGAAAAGACTTTATTTATTTGAGAGAGAGAGCATGAGAGAGAGAGAACACAAGTAGGGGGAAGGGGTAGAGGGAGAAGCAGACTCCCTGCCAAGCAGGGAGCCTGATATAAAACATGATCCCAGGACGCTGAGATCATGACCTGAACCGAAGGCAGATGCTTAACCAACTGAGCCACCCAGGCGCCCACCTCTGCCTATTTTTTAGTCAGATTTTTTTTTTTTTTTTTTTTTTTTTTTTTTGCTGTTGAGTTGTATGAGTTCCTTGGATGCTTTGGAAATAGACCCCTTATCAGGTATATGTTTGCAAATATTTTCTCCTATTAGGTAAGGTGTGTTTTTATCTTGTCGATCATTTATTTTGCTGTGCAGAAGCTTTTTACTGTGATGTAGTCCCCCTTACTGAAATTTGCTCTTTTTGCTTGTGCTTGTGGTGTCATTTCCAAAAAATTGCCAGGACCAAAATCAAGGAGCTTTTTCCCTGTGTTTTCCTCCACAAGTTTTATGATTTCAAGTCTTACGTTTAAGCCCTTAATTCATTTTGAGTTAATTTTTGTGAGCAGTATAAAGTAGGAGTCCAACTTCATTCTTTTACACATGGATATCCAGTTTTCCCATCAGCATTTATTGGAATCATACTGATTCTAGTGGCTATGGCAGGCATGACCCAAACTTTGCTCATCACGCACCCTTGTCCACAGGGACTGACCAGGGTTTGGGGGTGAGATTTGATACATGCACCGAGAGTAGAAGTTTTTCTTTTCCTTTTGAACTGTAAACTGCCAACATAGTCACTTGGAGCTTTTTATTTCATTGATTCTGTACAATCAATTCTTTAGTTTACCTTTTAAACTGTATAATATGTGTTGGGTTTTAAAGAAGTTCACAGGTTACAAATACACAGAATGAAACTTGATAATATATATTCATATGGTTTGCAAATGTCTGATAGACTTTTCAATTTAAGACTGTTCTAGTCTCATTCCAGTCTCATATGAATAGCATAGGAGCAAAGCATTATTTAATGCAAGGCTTGGGAACAAACAGAAATAATTTGGTAGAAAAGATAGAAATGCTATGTTTCTGGAAACAAAAAGTCTCTCACTGCCAACATTTTCTTAATTGAAAAAAAAATTGTTAAAGCCTTTGAACTGCTGTCATAATTTAGAAAGAACCTCTCAGATTTCACTGTTATTTGAACATACCTGGAATTCTGAGCTTCATTGTCTCAAATCTCAAAAAAAAAAATATTGCCATGTTCTAGGCTGCTGTGCATTTTCCCAGGCTTAGCTGTGCATCAGTGCAACACACATTTATTGAACACTTACTGTGTTCTGGGCCTGGGCCACGAAGCTGTGAGACACTGAGCTCCTGGTTAACCAGCTTGCAGCCATCAGGGCAGAGACCAACAAGTACACACATTAATTGCTAGTTGACATGGCAAATACAATAGCTGTGTGCTCTTAGAATCCAGTGGATGTGGTGGTTCATTTTACCTGGCTCTAGACCTCTAATGCTGAAAATGTCACTTGCTGTACAGTTAGTATTGACTTCCGTGGGCATCTTAAAACTAGCTCAGCTCACCATTGCATTTGGGTTATTTCTGAAATTAGAAAAGTAGTACTGTTTGAACTTATATTCAGACAAAGCCACAGGAGGTATAAAAGTACCTGAATCTCAAAGGAGAAGAGTAGACATGAAAGAGATTTGGTCTGGATGGACTTGGAATTATGTGGATTTGAACCGCAGTGTCCTCTAGAGCAGGAGAAAGTGGACCCCTCCCTCACACAAAACACACACACGTGCGTGCACACACACACACACACATCATGGCTATCTATCTATCTATCCATCTATCTGTCTGTCTATCTATCCATCTATCTGTCTATCTATCTATCTATCTATCTATAAATTAGCGTTCAGAGAAGAGACCTAGAGACAGAGAAGGATTGATACCAAGCAACATACACCTTCAAATTGATCACTTAACACCCTTTTCAGGCTCCATCATTGCTTGGGCTCTGATGCCCTGAGCGGGGTTGGACCATCTTGTGCAGAAGCCGCTGCACATGGCTCAGACTCCAGAGCTGCATGCAGGGCTGCCCTCACCTGCAGATTCTTTTACTTGGACCCTATCACCTTGTCCTGGGCCATGGCACCCACCCCAGATTGAATGTCCATTGGCTCCCACAAGTAGGCTATTTCTGATTATACAGGAATCTTCAAACTAGTTTTACAGTTACAGTTTGAGAAGTCTGAATTGTGTGTTTTCGTTGTATGGCCCAGTGAAAGTTAGAGGTCTGTCTCCCCTCTGTTTAGAGCTGATAAAAGCACAGATCGAGTTAATGTGGTTATTAAATTGAAAAGAAAATGACTGCCAATCTGTTTCTATTCCATATTCAGAGAACTGTAGATCTCAAGTCTTCAACAGCAGTCACTAATTTCCTTCCCTTTGCCTGATTTATTGGGTCAGATGTTTCACGTATTTGAATTCAGTATGAGTTTGTGTGTGTGTGTGTGTGTGTGTGTGTGTGTGTGTGTGTGTGATTGAACCTTAATATTATTCTTCTAGCATTTTAGGATAGCTAAGTGTTTATTATTTAGTCTCCAGATCTTTTTCTTAGCATACCTTTATGGTACTTTATAGAAGAGAATAAATAAAGAGTAAATAATATTTCTCGTCCAGATACCATTCTAGAAGGGTAGCTAAATGGAAAACATTTGTGACAAGGGTTTCACTTTTACTTCCATTCAGTTACGACCTAGTTCTCATTTCTGAGAATTTGAACCCACCATAAGATCTGTCTTCTGAACTTTCAAGGACCCTTTAGAATTTGGGGTTTACATTTTGGTTTGGTGTCACATTTGGTTTAGTTTTGCTATAAACATTCTTCAGCCCTCTTTCCTCTGTGTACTTTCCCCAAGATGTCATTATCACCTCCTCTGACTTCACTTATTGTCTGTAATGGGAAGACCCAGGTCTACTTGTAAACCAGCGTCTCGTGCCTACTGTTCCTTTCCACTATCCATCAGCCTCCCTCGAAGCCTGATTTCTCACATCCTTTTAAAGCTAAGTAGTGGCCTCTCCCAGGGACATTAATGTTTCCTCCACATTCCATGCCATCCCCATAACTGTGGTTTGCTCAAGTTGGCATGGCAGGAATCACACAACCTCAGTCACTGACAGATTGTCCTGGCACGATGCACACACTGCAGAGAATCACCAGATGTAATTGAGAGAATTTTTGGGGGGTCATCTTGTCCCTAGATTTTTATGGAGAGTTACAGAAATTGAGAAATAACGAACAGAAAAAGTATTGAGTTGGAAAAGAAATAAAATATGCTACTTAAAGGTTCATGTTTGTCTCTTCTGAAATGTTTCCACATTTTTAGGAGGAATAATTTTGCACTCATATCCACTGACCTTGTCAAAATTACAGCATCTCTGAGTGTGTTTTGTAACAGCTAGCTCCCAGAACACTCTCAAGAATGGGCTCTTCCTCACTGTCTACCCCCACTTCCTCTTCAAGGGCCTCAGAGCATTAGATTCAGAAAACTAACGCGCCCTCATTCTGTGGGGTCACTAAACGGCGCCTCAGTATCTGGTTATATAATCAAATAAATAATGATGCTAATGTATTTTGAGCTCTCCAAAATAAGGATAAAAGTGTACCTATGTAGCTCACATAAGAATGGTGTAAGCTCTTTTCTTTCATCCAGTGATGATACAAGAGGGAAGGAATTAATGTCCTATCTAATGCCAGATTTGCTTGAACAGTGAGGCTGGATTGTGTTAATCCAGCCCCTCCTCAACACTGAACACAGATGAGTGGGTGAGATGAGCATTTCAACTGACTCAGGCTCAGGCTGCCTCAGATCACTTACAGAGACGCTGCGGTAGGCTGTGTGGGGTACCACGATGGTCCCTGGTCATCAGCAGAGGGTCCTCCCATCCCCGCTGTGGAACTTGACTGCAAAACCACGTTGGGATAGGTTCAGGGGGAGTCAAGAGCATGGTGCTTCATAGAGAGGACACTGGCCCAGAAAAGGGGATTTTCTACCTTTGAGAGGGGGTGGGGCGTCACCTGGCAAAAGAAATTGTTCAAGAAAGGAATGATGAGCATTTGTATAATCATAATGATGTCAATCCTGGTGGTCAGTTTTAAAAACTCATTATTGTCATATGTTGGGAGGATAGGAAGAAGAAGTGAATATGCATGTATGTGAAGGAAAACCCCTTCATCAACTGGATTATTAATTGAATATTTGGTGAACAAAGTAAAGTTACATTTCCCAAGAGTGTCAGATGAGGGTCAAACAGGTTTATGAGAAAATGCTTCAGCATTTCAAAAACATCAAGCAATTATCCTTTCATTTTCCTCTGAATAAATTTTTTCTTCACATGTACAAGAGAGATAAAATGCTGAAGGAAGGTAAGAGATAATGTTTAAAATGGGTAAATCAAGAAGTAACAGAATAGGCATATTATTTAGGGATATGGCATAAGAAAAACAGCCAGAAGATTTGAGAATGATTCTTTCTAGGGACCAGCAGAGGCCAGGTGAGGAGGCACAGGGTAGAGCAAGTTTCTGAGGTTCTAGAAATGTGGTCCAGCTCGATCCTCGACAAAAGGTACTTCAGTACATATACTTACAACATGCCTTATCTCATGTGGGTGGATGGGGTGGTGTTGGCAGCCCTCATACAAGGATAGAAGCACGGCCTGCCGTGCAACAGAGTCAGGAAGGGAGACTGCTTGCAGCAGTCTGGGAGACCACACGCCACGGCAACCGGCAGGGCATTGCAGCGAGAACTGTTAGCATGGCCTGATTGTAGGAATTTAACTTGTGTTATGAGATAAGGGGATGTCAAGGAAGTGGGGGTTTGCTCCAGACTGGGTGCTGGGGACCTCATGACGGGAGGAGGGACAGTGGAGAGAAGCTAAAGCCATAGTTGGTGCAGATGCAGCAGTTGCTCGGGTCACCTGGGAGAGGGTTTTGGTGATTGTTGTGGTTTGTGCAGGGACTTGGTTTTGTCTGTGCCTGGAGAGGATTAGAGTGTGGCTTTGTATTTCCCTGTCCCGGGGCTGCTATCTGCAGTTTCTCAAGGAGCCCTGGTTTCTTTATAGGGAGTGAGATCTAGAAAGCAAGTCGTGAGGGTGGGTAGCTTTGTGCATAGCTGCTGGCCTGTCACTGCGTCCGGGCCCTTTCAGGGGACAGAGCCGGGAACATGAGTTCACTATTACTGTAACTGTACTGTTGCTTAGGAGCACAGAGTTCTTCTCCGTTCCCCTTTCCTTATTTTGTATTTCTCCTCCTCATAGTGAGAGCCCTGGTTCCCTACAACATCAGAGTAAATATATCTTCTTATTTCCTCTGTCCTCCAACATGAACAAAGTTTCAGAGTCACTTGAGTGCACCAGGCAAGTTGGTTCAACTTTACGACTAAGTTTGATTTTTTTTTTTGCAGTTATTTTGGTGTTTATAATAACAGCCCTAATAACAAAGCTTACAGCCAGGCTGTATATTTAATGTACACTCAGGTCAATTTTTTTGTTTGTAGTAGTTTTAGTTTGATTTCTTTCATCCTTTCATTTAATTTTTTCTTTTGAATATATAAAAATACACATAATTTGAAAGTCAAAATCTTAAAAGAAGGTAGACTCAGAGAAGTTTCCTTCCTATCCGTATACCCCCAACTACTTCTTACCAACCCCACATTTAAAAATTGTCATTGGTGTACAATTTATCTCTTCTGTTTCTCTCTGCAAGAAAAGGAAATATATATATATATTATATATAATATAATATATACATAATATATATTTACATATATATACATAATGTGTGTGTGTATATATATATATATATATTTAAATTATCCCTTCTTTTTTAACAGAAAGGGCAGCATGCTATATATACTCTTTTTTACTTTTTTCATTAAAAAATATCCTGGGGGCGCCTGGGTGGCTCAGTCGGTTAAGCATCTGACTTCAGCTTGGGTCATGATCTCGGGGTCCTGGGATAGAGCCCTGGGTCGGGCTCCCTGCTGGGCAGGGAGTCTGCTTGTCCCTCTGCCCCTCCCACTGCTGTTGCAAGCTTTCTCTCTCTCTCAGATAAATAAAATCTTTAAAAAATATATATCCTGGAAATCGCTATTGAGTTCAGAGGAATCTTCCTCATTCTTCTTAGTACTCCATTATATGGATGTACCATAGTTTATTCAGTCAGTTTCTCATGGATGAGTACTAAGTTGTCTGTGATGTTTTATTCTTACAAATAATGCCACAGTGGTTAAAAACCCGTTCCTGTGTTGATTTGTACTTGCAGAGGTATATATTCAGAGCAGATTTCTAGAGGTATGATTGGTGGGTCAAAGAGTAAATGCATATGTAGTTAGCTCCTTCCAAATTCCTTTGTTGGGGCATTGCCTCGCCCTTCCCCCTACCCTACCCACTTGGGAGTATAGGGGAGGCCTGGCTTCCTCTAGGGGCTGTGGGAGAGGCTGCTAGGCTGTGGCCTACCTTCTCACAGCCTCCCTGAGTCCTCCTGCAGCTGTAAGACACTTCCCACATCGTGGCTGGCGGCTGCTGCCTCCAGCCCTTGTGTCTCTCCTCGTCATGAGACATACGAAGAAGCAGGATTTCACTAGGACCGGAGGGATTTTAATGTGAAATCACAGGGGTTAAGAGAGAATGGTTTAGAGGACAACTTGAAATTTTATTGAGGTAATTGCAGATTCACATGCAGTTCTAAGAAATAATACAGAGAGATTTCATATATTCTTTACCCACTTTTCCCTAATGTTGACATCTTACACAATATAGTACAATATCTCGACCGGGATACGGACATTGGTATAACCTGCTACATTATTCAGCTTTTCCCAGCTTTTACTTGTACTCATTTGTGTGGGTGTGCACATATGTGTTGTTCTATTGTATTAAGCTGCATAAGCCTATCATATTAATAAAAGAACATTGCATTAAGTTCTATACAATTTTATCATCTATGTAGGTTTTCATATCTACCATGAGAGTCAAGATACTACACAGTTCGAACACGATGAGGATCCTTCCTATTGCCTGTGACAACCTACAGAGACACTTCTCTCCCACATCGCTTTCTATTTTTAACCTCTGGCAACCTCTAACCTGTTCTAAAGTTTCTGAATTTCTTAAATTTTGTCATTTCAAGATGTTATATAAATGGAATACATTCGTTATGTAACTTTTGGGATTGGATTTTTTTTTTTTTTTTTACCCAGCATGATTCCCTGGAGATTCATCCAAGTTTTTGTGTGTATCAATAGTTTGATCCTTTTTATTGCTGAGTTGTGTTCCATGGTATGGATGTACCACATACTGAGGTCTTTTATTTTATTTGGTATTAATTTGTAAGTGGCATTATGTTTTAAATTGTGGTTTCCCTGTTTTATTGTTAACCTATGGAAGTGCTGTTGGTTTTTAGGTGTTGATCTTGTTTACTAATAACTTGCTGAACTCACTTATTCTAGAAAATTTTGTAGATTTCTTGAGTTTGCTACATGGATAATCATGTCACGTGCACTTGTCAAGGTTTTATTTCTTCCTTTCTAATCAGTATGCCTTTTATTTCTTTCTATTGCCATATTGCAGTGACTAGAACACCTAATATTATGTTGCATAGCAGCGTGGAAAGCAGACTTCCTTGTGTTTTTCTCAATTTTAGGGGAAAACATTTAGTCTTTCTAGCTTTTTTGCAGATGATCTTTATTAAGTTGAGGTGATTTCCATTTTTTCCTAATTTGCTAAGGTTTTTATTGTGGGTGAGTGTTAAATTTTGTTGGATGCTTTTTCTGTATCAATATGATCACATGATTTTTCTTCTTTAACTTGTTGATGTATTGAACTATATTGATTTGGTTTTCAAATGAGAAGTTACTTTGGACAGGTAAAGAAAGGAGTAGACTCTGTAAGACTTAGCCAGGTCTTACAAATGAAAGCCAGGGTGTTTAGATTTGAGTCTAGTGCATGGCATTGTCCGAAGTACGTTCTGTGACTTACGGTAATAGCAGAGACATAAAAATGTAATTTCATGGTCCCTACTAGTTTGAGAAACTGGGTTAAACTAAGTTTAATAGGCTTCTTTATTGTTGGACTTGTCAGAGCCTTTAATATGCTGCATTGAGTGCTCCCTATATTTCCAAAAGGGGAATAAAGTGTATACAGTTTCCCAATCCAGTTTATCCACAAAAATCTACCTTTTCCATAATGCCTATGGTAATGGGAAGATGCACTTTGGGGAACATTGCCATAGGAAATAATTTTTCCAATGAAAATTTCTGATGTGGGGAGTATTATAGAAGAAAGTCAGTATGCTATGGTGGCTCTGACATGTGGAACTTTAGGCAGGTTTCCTAGCAGCTGAAGGAATATTTCATTATCTGTTGAATAGGGAATAAATCTGCCTCCCATGATGGCAATGAGGTGTGGAGGTGAAGGGTGTGGGCTTTATAGTCAAATATCTTGATTCAAATCCTGGTTTTGCTCACCTAGAAGGTGTGGGGAACATTGGAGAAGTTGCTTAACCACCGTGTGCCTCAGTTTTCTCAAATGTAATGTGAGAATAGTAACAATTCCTATTCTCTAGGATTTTAGAAAGCTTTAATGAATGAAATGTAAAGTGTTAGAGACATATAAGGCGCATAGTAACCACCCAGTAGTTGTTACCTATGATGCTTGTAGTTGAAGGATGAAGTGAGATGATCAGAAAAGCACCCATACTCAGAAAGTCATTATTAGGAAAGTGGACGGGTGCCTGGGTGGCTCAGTTGGTTGAGCGACTGCCTTCGGCTCAGGTCATGATCCTGGAGTCCCGGGATCGAGTCCCACATCGGGCTCCCTGCTCGGCGGGGAGTCTGCTTCTCCCTCTGACCCTCTTCCCTCTCGTGCTTTCTATCTGTCATTCTCTCTCTCTCAAATAAATAAAAAAAAAATCTTTAAAAAAAAAAAAAAGGAAAGTGGACCGAAGGGCAGTTGTAGGATGAGTTATGGGCAGGTGAATCTGTGGTCCCACATTGAATGCTTTCAGGACCAGCATGGTGAGAGTGCCAGTGAAGAGATTGCTTTTAAAAATATTTCTGTGGATTCTTCAGTATTTGGTGCCTGAATATGAGGGGTTAAAAAAAACAAAAAACAAAAACGACTCAAAAGTGACAAGGTTGAGCCTTGGCATTAGGGAAATGGATTTTGTAGTCACCAGGAATGAAGTCTGTCCTGGATATTAATGGGTAAGCCAGATAATTTTGGCATTGTAGTTAAAAAATAATAAATATTTAAATTTCTGGTTTTAACAAGTGCAGGAAAATAAAGTGTTGCAGTCTGTTTATGCAAAAAACTGAAATCTGATCAGTATTGATAAAGGAGCAATCTGATTATGCAGTTACACTACAAAGAGAATTATGCCCATGATACAACTTTGAACTTTGAGAACATCTCAGCTTTTTATTTGGGGCACTGAAGTAGTAAAATAGCTCCTCAGAGGAAATTAAGAGAGAGAAAGTCATGCTGGTGCACAGAACGAAGGAAAGAAACAATGCAAGAAGGAAGAACTGTAAAGGTCCTTTGAGAAATCAGTGAGCATAACTTAAAGAATGGGAGAAGGGAAAATGTGATTGCAATAGCAGAGAAGATTTAAGCAAGAGGGCAGCTTGGTAAAATGACTTAAGATAAGCCAAATGTATAAGATTTTTTTAAAAAAGTGTTTGTTTGTTTGGAGACTCAGCATGCGTGAGCAGGGGTTGGGGGGTGGGCAGAGGGAGAGAGAATCACCAGCGGACTCCACACTGAGTGCAGAGCCTGATGGGGTCCCATGACCCCAAGGTCATGACCTGAGCCAAAACCAAGAGCTGGATCTTAACCAACTGAGCCACCCAGGGGCCCCAAGATTTAACATACTGTATGCATACTTATGGACTTGACCTTTACTTAGAATATAGCCCAATTTTGTTTTCATCTTATTTCTCATTTTTTGGCATAGTGCCTTTGGATCGTAACCTTTGGGAACCCACTAGATCCCAGAATACCATTACCAGAAGGTAACAAGTCTAAAAACATTGAACAGGCCTTAGAATTTTAGTTAATAAATTAAATGTGTGTGTATGCATTTGTGTATTGCTTAACTTAAAGTTAAAAATTTTCTTCTTTCTGTATCTGCTTTTTATTATCTTTTCCTCAAAATCATCTTTTCCATTAGCCCTCAGGATATCATGGCGCTGAACACCATGAGTGAATTTTCCCAGATAATACTGCTTATTTTTGTGCCAAGTACAGAGGCTCTGAATCAACCAGAGTCAATGCCTTTGGGAAGAAAAAAAGAAGTCAGTTAATCTCTATTTGGCTGTCATGGTCAGCAGACTAACGGCCCCTCAAAGATGTCTCCATCCCAATCCCTGGAACCTGTGAGTATGTTACCTTTCATGGCAAAAGAGAGAGATGATTCAAGTCAAAGACTTTGAGTTACAGAGGTTATCCTGAATTGTCCAGGTAGACTCAGTACAATCATGGACTCCTTAAAAATGGAAGAGGGAAGCAGAGAGGTAAGTCAGAGGAGGTGAGACTAGGGAAGAATGGTTGGAGATGCAATGTTGCTGACTTTGGAGAGGGAGCGCGAGTCCTGCTGGCCCATCCACGGCTGCCTCCAGCACAGATGCAGGAGACTTCCAGACAGATCGTGGCAGGGAGGCTGCTTCACACCTCCCACCTGCAAAGCCCTCACAGCTGCCCACTACTGCCGAAGGATGACAGTAAACACATTTACAGACATTGTGACGTCAGTCAGTAGAAATGAAATCCTACTTCTCTTTTGATTTCCAGATCTCATGCAAGTACCTTTCACTGGCAAAATTTAACTTGGAATCCTGTTGGCAGGGGTCTGGTAGATGCAGTGCCTCATGTTCCAGCCCCAGAAAGACAGGGGTCTACCATGGAAGAAGAAAATGGTGCTGCTTGGCCAGAAGATGAGCTGACAAGTGTGGTCAAGCACAGCATCCTGTCTCCTTGTGGTCAAGCACAGTATCCTGTCTCCTCCCAGGAAAGAATGAGAGCCCAGCAAGAGAAAGGCAGCAACTCTCCCTGTGAGCTGACACTCATATTTATCAAGGTCCTGATGCACCTTTTAGCACCTTTTCTCCCTCTTTTAATTCTGAAACCACTTGTGGAAGAGTTGATCTGATTATAGTTACAGGACTGTTGTTTATTGAACGCCTGCTACAGGCTAGGCACTGCTATTGGACTGGGGATACAGCTAGGGTGACCAACTATCCAAGGTTTGCCTGGGACTGTTCCGGTTTTAGCACCAAAAGTCTTGTGTCCTGGGACACTGCTTGGTTCTGGGCAAACCGGGAGGGCTTTGACACAATAGTGAACAAGGAATTCTTTGCACTCAAGGAACTCACATTCAAGGTGGGAGGTCCAGAGACACACACAAAATAGAAAAATATAAAGGCACACTTTTACATATAGTGTGGCGTCAATTTAGAAGGAACATGAAGTATTTATTTATATGTTGGTTCATCTGTTCATTCTGAAAAAGGAGATGACTCCTTCTTTACCTAGTGGACAAAAGAGAGGGCCACCCCAGGACATAATTTTGCTTCCAGAAGGATCAGAGTGGATACCTATCAAGTGGGTAGGTTTCCATTACCCTTACATAAGAGAATAGAAGGGCTGTTGTTCTGGCTTACCTAGCCTGCCCTTCACAGGTGGCTTTTGGGACAGGTCTATAACCTTTCAAAGAGGCCACATGTACCAGGAAGAGGAGGATGGGCACTCTAGCTCTAGCTCTTTGAGAGTCAGCCCTGTTGGTTGCTTTCTGATGGATAAAGGTAATCGTGATTGAGGAATGGGTAGAAAAGACAGCACAAGCTCCCAAGTGAGCTGACCAGGAGTGAAGGTGGGCTAGACCTAGCCCCAGGACTTAGGGAGCTCTTACACCCAGGTGGTTTTGGTCACTGCTGTATCAGTGGTGACCAACTTGTCCTCATTTGTCCAGGACTAAAGGGTGTCCTGGGACATGGGACTTTAAACCCACAGCTAACTAGGGTGGCTTTTAGGATGAACATAGAGTTTATCATACAAGCCAAGACACTCCAGAGTGAAATGGGGTGGGGGGATATTGATAAATATACCAGTTCAACCATGTGTATGTTGGGGCCATCCCAGGGAGCCTGAGAGATGCAATCCTATTCACATTAGACTACATTTATTTCTGGTTCAAATTCCAGAAAGTGCAGTGCATTGTGCAGCTGAGGCAGGAGACCTTCCCTTATCCAGGACCCTGCTATGGTGACAGACTATGGGGACAGGGATTGTGGTGTAAATGTTTAACTAAACAGCTCAAATATGAGCTACATTACCCAATTACAGACAAAACTGTCCTCAGGGCACCAGCAAAGCAGGGGAACAACAAGAAAAGTTTAGAAATTTACAATAAAAATATCTAGCAAGTAATTATTTTAATTGAAGCACATCTATGTTTTGTGCTATTTCAGAAAATAAAAATTCCTGTAAGTTACTTGGGATGCAATGGTATTGACAGTATGAGAGTCTGAATTAGCTTTCCAGGACTTTGTGTCTTGAGGGAGCCTGCCTGGGCCCCGCTGATGGTGCAGTACCCTTGACCCTGTAACACAAGGTTGGAGTTGGCGTGTCTGGGTGCTCCACCGTGGCTCAGCATTCTGTACTGCCACCAGAGTGCTTCTGACCGGTGGCCGTGCAGCGAGTCCAAGATGGATTGGGATTTGAACAAAAGTCCTCTGCAAAGCGCACACTCTTTTTCTTTATGAGGTTCGCTCTCGTGCTCTCTCACTAACCATATTGCAGAGGGAATGTTATCAAGTAGCAGCACGAAGTAATAGGGGATATAGAGGAGAAAGGAATGAGCTCTGTCCGGATGGCTGGGGGGGAAGAGATAGTAAATGTGTATAAGTCCCTGTCCATCCATGGAGTGTGGTTGTCTGCTGTTTCCTGGGGTCACTTAGATTCCCAAAGAGGAACTTAGTTTTTCCCGGGGTCTGATCCTTGAGGTCAGGAGGCCTGAAAATATTTAAGTATTTATTTCTTTGAAACCTTGAGACCATCAGGAGAGGAAAGGTTATAAATGGAGCAGGAAGATAGAGGACTGTGGCCGAAGGAGTCCTGAGTAGAGCCTGCTGAGCCCCTGCCGATGCTAAAACCAGGTGAGAAGCAGGGTGTGGGCTTTTACTCTAGTTACTGCTTTTCAGAATGGCTGTCTCACTGTCTTAGTGTTTTTTTTTTTTTTAAGATTTTATTTATTTATTTCAGAGAGAGAGAATGAGAGATAGAGAGCACGAGGGGGAAGAGGGTCCGAGGGAGAAGCAGACTCCCCGCTGAGCAGGGAGCCCGATGCAGGACTCCATCCCGGGACTCCGGGATCCTGCCCTGAGCCGGAGGCAGTCGCCCAACCAACTGAGCCACCCAGGCGCCCCACACTGTCTTAGTTTTATGGGCATATGTGTGTTGGAAAAAGTTCTTCACTTCATGTATCATAGGTATTTTACATGTCTGGATATAGATCTGAATAACCACTGAGGAGCGGCAGTGTGTCCCATCCTATGGATTTACCACAATAAACTGATTGAACCAGTTCACTAGGTATGGGAATACAGATAATTCCCAATTTTATTAATAAAAATAATGCTGTGATAAACATTTACTCACTTAAAAACCAGATCTCTGTGGGGCGCTTGGGTGGCTCAGTTGGTTAATTGTCCCACTCTTGCTCTCAGCTCAGGTCTTGATCTTAGGGTCGTGAGTTCAAGCCCTGAATTGGGCCCCATGCGGGGGATAGAGCCTGCTTAGAACAGGCAAACAAACAAACAAAAAAACAGATCTTAGCTAACTTGGCTAAATTTATTCCTCCTTAGGATACGTATCTTGAGGCAGCTTGGCTGGGTCAGAGGATACACAAAGTCACATTTTTCATATACATTGCTTAACTCTTGCGTATAGAAAATGCTTACCCGTTGACTCGTCCACAGCAGCATATGGCTATCCATGTTTCCTCCCCCTCTTGTTAGCAATGGTCACTATCATCCTCTTCATTTATATATTTGCATATTCGATGTGCAAAAATTAATATGCCATTGTTTTAATTTTCATTTATCATAGATTAAATACCTTTTCATATTTTTCTGTTTGTATTTGTTCTTATGTGAATTGATGTTTAATGTCCTTTGCCTGTTTTCCTGTTGGGGTATTTGTGGGATTTTTTTGGTCACTGATATTGAAACACTTTACACTTAGAAAATGTTACACTGTGTCTCCTACCTTTCATATATCCCTCTACTGATTGCCCTGCCCTTTTTCTTTGTTAGTGTATGTTTGCCATGCCACAGTTTTAAGGTTTTTCTTTTTTTCTTTTCAATTGTGTGCTTTTTTTGTGTTATGTTAATCACTATACATTAAATCATTAGTTTTTGATGTAATGTTCCATGATTCATTGATTCCTTATAACACCCAGTGCTCCATGCAGTACATGCCCTCTTTAATACCCATCACCAGGCTAACCCATCCCCCCCACCCCCTCCCCTCTAGAACCATCAGTTTGTTTCTCAGAGTCCATAGTCTCTCATGGTTCGTCTCCCCCTTCTGAGTCCCCCCCTTCATTTTTCCCTTCCTACTATCTTCTGTATAATGTATTATTTGTTTCAGAGGTACAGGTCTGTGATTCAACAGTCTTACACAATTCACAGCACTCACCATAGCACATATGCTCCCCAATGTCTATCACCCAGCCACCCCATCCCTCCCACCCCCCACCATTCCAGCAACCTTCAGTTTGTTTCCTGAGATTAAGAATTCCTCATATCAGTGAGATCATATGATACTTGTCTTTCTCTGATTGACTTACTTTGCTCAGCATAATACCCTCCAGTTCCATCCACGTTGTTGCAAATGGCAAGATTTCATTCCTTTTGATGGCTGCATAACATTCCATTGTATATATATATACCACATCTTCTTTATCCATTCATCTGTCGATGGACATCTTGGCTCTTTCCACAGTTTGGCTATTGTGGACATTGCAGCTATAAACATCGAGGTGCATGTACCCCTTCGGATCACTACATTTGTATCTTTGGGGTAAATACCCAGTAGTGCAATTGCTGGGTTGTACGGTAGCTCTATTTTCAACTTTTTGAGGAACCTCCATACTGTTTTCCAGAGTGGCTGCACCAGCTTGCATTCCCACCAATAGGGTAGGAGGGTTCCCCTTTCTCCACATCCCTGCCAACATCTGTCATTTCCTGACTTGTTAATTTTAGCCGTTCTGACTGGTGTGAGGTGGTATCTCATTGAGGTTTTGATTTGGATTTCCCTGATGCCGAGCGATGTTGAGCACTTTCTCATGTGTCTGTTGGCCATTTGGATGTCTTCTTTGGAAAAATGTCTGTTCATGTCTTCTGCCCATTTCTTGATTGGATTAGTTGTTCTTTGGGTGTTGAGTTTGATAAATTCTTTATAGATTTTGGATACTAGCCCTTTATCTGATATGTCATTTGCAAATATCTTCTCCCATTCTGTTGGTTGTCTTTTGGTCTTGTTGACTGTTTCCTTTGCTGTGCAGAAGTTTTTATCGTGATGAAGGCCCAATAGTTCATTTTTGCCCTTGCTTCCCTTGCCTTTGGCGATGTTTCTAGGAAGAAGTTGCTGTGGCTGAGGTCAAAGAGGTTGCTGCCTGAGTTCTTCTTTAGGATTTTGATGGACTCCTGTCTCACATTGAGGTCTTTCAACCATTTGGAGTCTATTTTTGTGTGTGGTGTAAGGAAATGGTCCAGTTTCATTCTTCTGCATGTGGCTGTCCAATTTTCCCAACACCATTTGTTGAAGAGACTGTCTTTTTTCCATTGGACATTCTTTCCTGCTTTGTCAAAGATGAGTTGACCATAGAGTTGAGGGTCCATTTCTGGGCTCTCTATTCTGTTCCATTGATCTATGTGTCTGTTTTTGTCCCAGTACCATACCATCTTGATGATTATAGCTTTGTAATAGAGCTTGAAGTCCGGAATTGGGATGCCACCAGCTTTGCTTTTCTTTTTCAACATTCCTCTGGCTAGTCGGGGTCTTTTCTGGTTCCATACAAATTTTAGGATTATTTGTTCCATTTCTTTGAAAAAAGTAGATGGTATTTTGATAGCGATTGCATTGGATGTGTAGATTGCTCTAGGTAGCATTGACATCATCACAATATTTGTTCTTCCAATCCATGAGCATGGGAGGTTTTTCATTTCTTTGTGTCTTCCTCAATTTCTTTGATAAGTGTTCTACAGTTTTCTGAGTACAGATTCTTTACCTCTTTGGTTAGATTTACAAACGTATTATGAGCAACTATATGCCAGCAAATTAGATAATCTGGAAGAAATGGATGCATTCCTGGAGATGTATCAACTACCAAAACTGAACCAGGAAGAAATAGAAAACCTGAACAGACCTATAACCTAAGGAAATTGAAGCAGTCATCAAAAATCTCCCAAGAAACAAGAGCTCAGGGCCAGATGGCTTCCCAGGGGAATTCTACCAAACATTTAAAGAAGAATTAATACCTATTCTTCTGAAACTGTTCCAAAAAAATAGAAATGGAAGGAAAACTTCCAAACTCATTTTGTGAGGCCACCATTACCTTGATCCCAAAACCAAAGACCCCATCAAAAAGGAGAATTACAGACCAATATCCCTGATGAACATGGATGCAAAAATTCTCACCAAAATACTAGCCAATAGGATCCAACAGTACATTAAAAGGATTATTCACCACAACCAAGTGGGATTTATTCCTGGGCTGCAAGGTTGGTTCAACATCCGCAAATCAATCAATGTGATACAGTACATTGATAAAAGAAAGAACAAGAACCATATGATCCTCTCAATAGATGCAGAAAAAGCATTGACAAAGTACAACATCCTTTCCTGATCAAAACTCTTCAGAGTATAGGGATGAGAGGGTACATACCTCAATATCATAAAAGCCATCTATGAAAAACCTACAGCGAATATCATTCTCGATGGGGAAAAACTGAGAGCTTTCCCCCTAAGGTCAGGAACACGGCAGGGATGTCCACTATCACCACTGTATAATATTAGAAATCCAGGCCACAGCAATCAGACAACAAAAAGAAGTAAAAGCATCCTAATCGGCAAAGAAGTAGTCAAACTCTCTTTGCAGTTGATATGATACTTTATGTGGAAAACCCAAAAGACTCTGCCCCAAAACTGCTAGAACTCATACAGGAATTCAGTAAAGTGGCAGGATACCAAATCAATGCACAGAAATCAGTGGCATTTTTATACACCAACAAGACAGATGGAAGAGAAATTGAGGAGTTGATCCCATTTACAATTGCACCCAAAACCATAAGATACTTAAGGTTTTTCTTTTAAGATTTATTTATTTATTTTAGAGAGAGAGAGAGCAAGTGGGGTGGGGTGAAGAGGGAAAGGGAGAGAGAGAATCTTAAGTAGAATCCCCGCTGAGTATGGAGCCTGATGCAGGGCTCGATTTCATGACCCAGATACCACGACCTGAGCTGAAACCAAGAGTTGGATGCTTAACCGGCTGCATCATCCACATGCCCCCATAGTTTTAAATTTTTATGTAGAAAAAGCTACCACATTTTCCCTGACTTTGGTATAAGATATATATACCTTAATATATATGTATCTTAATATATTTTATATAAATATATGTAATGTCATAGTCAAAAATCCATCTCTGTCCTCAGGCTTATAAAGCATATTCTCCAATTTTTAGAATATTTTTCTTATTCAAATTATTAATACATTTGAAATATATCCTGCTGTAACAGGTTAGTGTATTGATCAGGGTTCTTAGTTGTAACTTCCCAAAGTACTTTCCTCTAAGTTGAGAAGGAAGCAGCTTATTGGAAGGACATGGGACTCAGAGCAGAATGAGTGGGTGGGGAGAAGCTTGTTCAGTGCACCTAGGCCTACCACACGTCCCCCGGGGCCGCCCACTGGGCCTGGTGAGCACATCCCTGCAGTTGTGCTTGGGCCCAGGCACTGTTGTCTGCCACCGCACACACCAGGATGCCCGCTTCACCGCTGCTGGCAGAGCTCGAGCGCCCACAAACCTGCACACCTCCTGCCAGAAGGGCCTGGTAGCCCCACTGCTTTCCCGCTGCACTCCCAGGCTTCAGAGGTGAATTCTTAGGGTGTAGATGTACTTGGCAGAGCCTAGGTGCTTTGGCCAGATACAAGCTGCAAGCAGGTCTGTAGAGGTTGTACTGCCCAGGGAATGGCCAATGACCCTGTGGAGCTGACTTCAGCTTTTCCCACTGGTAAGTCAGCTTCTCTGATACCGTGTGGCAGACAAGCCATCCTTTCCCTGCTGAACTGAAATGTCACCATTATCATAAGCTAAAAATCTGTAATTCTTTTTTTAACCCAAAATTAATTCTGGATTTATAAAAAAAAGGGGGTGTTGACAACCTGACTTACAGAGCAACCATTCACTCTCTATTCATTACTGAAAAATCTTTTTCCATGTGACCTAATTATACTTTATTTAATGCAACTTTAATTAATTATGAGAAAACATTTTACACATGTGAAATATCTACCCAATTTTCATCAACTAGAACACTGGGTGACAGAGAAAATTAGATGTTAATGTTGAAAAGAAGGTAAAACATTCACATAAGACAAGGCCATTTTAATGAAGAGAGTATTTTATATTCCATAATTATTTGAAGCATCCGGGAGAGCTAGGCTTCTTTTTTCCATAAGTATGTACAGGACTCTCCTTGGCTTGGCAATATTCTTGATATTCTTCCTGAATGAGGCTTACTCTGGCTTCTTGGACAAGTTGAGCTTCTGCCACAGATCTAATTACTTCTTTCACTTCCTCACTCTTCAGCAGGAGGGACCTGGGATGAAAACATTCTGTATTTGGTATATGTCTGGTTTGCTGCTTATTATTTCAAGCCTGATTCTATCAGAACAGCAACATGATGCCTGTACAGATATTCTTACTGTTGTGTGACCAAACAAAGGAACATAACAGATTCCCTCCTGCCCAGTGGAGGTAAATTTGTTTTGAAGTCGTTGAAGGGATCCTGGTTTCCATTCAGAATGGCCACTGGCCACATAAGGTCACTAAACCATCTTTATATTTTAGGTAAGCGGTACCTTTAATTCCTAACCATTGTGTAAATTACAAGCACACCATTTGTTCTCATTGAATAAATAACATTTTTCAGTAATAGGGCCTTTGGCTAAAGGAGTTCAGTGGGCTGCCTCAGAGAGTGCTGTGTTTCTGGGTTTCTGTGGTTGGTACCTGCATAATTCCCCAAGATCTCTGTTGGTGACCACATTTTTCTTATTTTCCATCTTCTTATGGTTTGCCATGGCTGCCATTTCTAATCAGCATACTGTAACATCTGAATGTCTTCTTTTTTTCTTTTTTTTTTTAATTTTTAAATTAACATATAATGTATTATTTGTTTCAGGGGTACAGGTCTGTGATTCATCAGTCTTACACAATTCACCATAGCACATACCCTCCCCAGTGTCCATCACCCAGCCACCCCATCCCTCCCACCCCCCCTCCATTCCAGCAACCCTCTGTTTGTTTCCTGAGATTAAGAGTCTCTTATGGTTTGTCTCCCTCTCTGGTTTCGTCTTGTTTCATCTTTCCCTTCCTTCCCCTATGATCCTCTGTCTTGTTTCTCAAATTCCTCATATCAGTGAGATCATATGATACTTGCCTTTCTCTGATTGACTTATTTTGCTTAGCATAATACCCTCTAATTCCATCCACGTCATTGCAAATGGCAAGATTTCATTTTTTGATGGCTGCATAATATTCCATTATATCTATCTATCTATCTATCTATCTATCTATCTATCTATCTATCTATCTCACATCTTCTTTATCTATTCATCTGTCGATGGACATCTTGGCTCTTTCCACAGTTTGGCTATTGTGGACATTGCAGCTATAAACATCGGGGTGCACGTACCCCTTCGGATCACTACATTTGTATCTTTGGGGTAAATACCCAGTAGTACAATTGCTGGGTTGTACGGTAGCTCTATTTTCAACTGTTTGAGGAACCTCCATACTCTTCCAGAGTGGTTGCACCTGCTTGCATCCCCACCAACAGTGTAGGAGGGTTCCCCTTTCTCCACATCCCCGCCAACATCTGTCCTTTCCTGATGTGTTAATTTTAGCCATTCTGAAGGGTGTGAGGTGGTATCTCATTGAGGTTTTGATTTGGATTTCCCTGATGCTGAGCGATGTTGAGCACTTTTTCATGTGTCTGTTGGCCATTTGGATGTCTTCTTTGCAGAAATGTCTGTTTATGTCTTCTGTCTATTTCTTGATTGGATTATTTGTTCTTTGGGTGTTGAGTGTGATAAGTTCTTTACAGATTTTGGATACTAGCCCTTTATCTGATATGTCATTTGCAAATATCATCTCCCACATCTGAATGTCTTCTTATTGCAGAAGTGAAGTGGGTATATTTTTCTAATGTACAGACCACAGTGATGGAAGCCTCGGCCCACATGCATTCCACTGGAGAAAGTAGGGCATTAGATACGATGCAGAGGATGGTGTTGGCCTGACAAGACCCTGAGAGGGACGTTCTCTCAGGACTTCTTGGCTCCCCAGCATTTGGCCAGGACCCTGCACTCAGCCACTGTTTCACGGCATGAATGCTCTTCTTTCGTCTAGCTGTATTCGAATCTCTACCCCTGAAAATCTGTAATTCTTTGGGTCTGCTTTTGAACTCTCAATTCTTAAAGAATAAAACACTTTAACGTTGTTAGCTATATCATACTTTTTAATATGTGGTACTGCAAGGTGCCTTACTTCATTTTTCTTATTATTAAAAATGAAGTTTGCAGAGTGTCTGGGTGGCTCAGTCGATTAAGGTCCGACTCTTGATCTCAGCTCAGGTCTTGATCTCAGAGTCGTGAGTCAGGCCCTACATTGGGCTCCATGCTGGGCATGGAGCCTACTATAAAAAAAATGCAGTTTGCTGTTATGCATTTAAACAAAACTTTTGCTCATCAAGAACATCTCTGTTCTGTGAACATTCATACACATAAACCATACTAATGCTGAGGAAAAGCACCCTGCTGCCTCCCATGGCCTTCGCCATCTCTTCTAGAGTGTGGTCATGAAGTTTTCCACAACCTGACCTACTCAAAGATGTAAGAGATTATTAAATTTCAGGTAAATAAAAATTTTTTGATGTGTTTTCACCAAATTGGATCTTGTCATAGAGGAACATAATATATTACCTTTTATTCAAGGCCGATATTACTTCCTTTGATACAATATATAGGTTTTGTATAATTGCTACAAATTCTTAAGGCACATTCTTATATATTTATACATGTGTACTTTTTGCTTCTAATTTGGATATGACAAAATAAAGGTGTTGAGTCTTACAAAACTATTTTGCTCGATGCTTTATTGTTTTATCAGTTCTTTTTTTATTTGATTCTTTTGTGTTCTCTAGGTTAATCATCTACAAGTAATAATAGAGTCAAAATAATTCTTCAATATTTACAATTCTTATTTTTTATTTTTTATTTTTTTACCCTATAATGTCAGTTAAAACTTCCAGGGCAATGTTAAATATTGGCAGTGATAGTGGTCATTCTTGTCTTAGGAATTTAACCAAGATTCCTCCAGGGTTTTACCATTAAGTCTGACATTAGTTTCCAACCAGTGTTCTTTATTATGCTAGTTAAATTCCAAAATTACTCTGAGTTTTTATAGGAAAGGATATTTAAAGTTGTTAAGCATCTTTTGGCATTTACTGGCCTGGTTATATTTTCTTATGTGAATCATAATTGCCATTTGTTTATTGAGAACCCAAGACATTTATTCTGTAGTACTTCTTGCTTCCTCATGGTGATCTTAACTTCTCTTCTCTTCCCTGTATCTCCTAGACATTACTAGAGGCTGGGCTGCATTCAGTTCAGTTACTTTGGTAAGAGATCTTCCTGGGTGGTGCTGTTTTCTTCCTGCTGTATCACCGAATCCCCAGCTGTCTGGTTGTACTATTTTAGTGTGAGGTTAGGGTTGATCAGAGGGCTCATGTATTGGCAATCAGCAATGTATTTCATTATGGAGTTCCCATTAACCTTCCACCTAATGGCTTTAACATCTAGTAACAATGGTCTCCATCTATTATTTTAATAGGAGTAACAGAATAGCAATTAAAAATAATATCTATTATTGTTTTTCCACTTAGTAGCTGCATTTTTCTATAAAAAGAAACTTAGGTCACCCTGAAATGCAATTTGTACGGGGAAGGCAGGATAAATGCTTGCTCTTCCCTTTACTTACCATGTGTTAGAATAACAAGTTGGTGCCCCGGTGACCCCAGAGAGGCAGGAAGTAGCTAATGTAAGACTCCGTTCCAGTGATGTGATGATTTTAGCTGCTTTTCCTATTTCTGTCAACAAATGGTAATGTTAAAGAGTATTTTTACTTTTAAACTGTTGAAAAGGCTCTTAATAAGGGTCACTAAAAAACACTGGAGGGAGGAATTTTGTTCATCTCTGTGAGCAGTAGATAATCTTCATTCTGCCCCACTAATTTTCCTTGTCTTCACCTCCATTTGTTCTCCTGGTTGGAACACAGGACAACCATTCTCTGGATGTGTAACGCACTTTCGTTTGTCTCAGGATGTTTTATTTGTTTGGGGATTCATTATTGATCATGCATCTCCCCTAATTGCTTCGTAAGATTATGTAGCTTTATGTTGGGGAGAACAATGTTGCCTCTTGGTGCCAAGATAGTGGGATGCCTGTATCCCTTAGGAACAGATACAAAGCTAATTCTTAGGTTCTTTATACTGCAAGCTTTCAAGAACTCCAAGAAGAATAAAGAAACCAGAAGTGATAGACCCTACAGAGAAACCAAAAAGCTGTCTCCATTCTTACTTTCTTAATATTAGTGGTAACTTTATAATGGGATATGATGTGTGTGTGTATTATTTTGCAGGTGGATGATGAATTAGGAAGTGATTATAAAAGATTGAGAAATTTAGGAAAAGCACCTAGCCTATATAAATCTGGATTTGTAAGCCAGGGAGTAAGCAAAACCAGTTTTTAAGCCTGGACCCCACAGATGTAAGTGGCATCTACTGTTGAAATAGGCTCTGACATTCAGTGTGATGTGAATCATTTGGGTAGACAGTGACTGTTTCAGCCAGTGTTTGAGGTTCAGTTCAGGGCCCATTGAATCATTTTGAGAAAGAGTTGGCCCCAATCAGGAACGTTTGTCTTCAAGTTTGTCCTGCAAAAATTTATGTGCCTTTTGGATCGAGGCTATTTTTTTGTCTTATTCATTGGAGAAATAGAAAGATGGGGAAAAGAAAAAAACACACACTGGAAACAGGATGGCCTCTGGGTTTTGACGAGCATTTGGTCACCTACGGTGAAACCTCATAGGTAGAAGCCATTCCTTCACTTGCTTTCAACAAATAATGATCTAATAAACACCCACAGCATGCTGGGTGCCATGCAAGGCTCTGGGGTTAGAGCAGTCAACAAGACCTTATCCTCAACCTGAAGGGGTTTATTAGGCTATCATAGGAAATGCAGCAAATAAATGGGCAGTTACAAAGTCAGTAAGGATTATCTGGGGTTCTTAAGGAACTCACAAGAGGAACACCTGCCCCAGGCATGGGAGGCTCACGTAGGGTACCCAATAAGGGATGTCTGAGCTGAGGCCTCCCTATGTGAGGGCATAAGAGAAGTCAAAGCAAAGGAACCCCGTGTGCAAATCCTCTGCCCTGTCAGGTGGGTCTGGAGTGGAGAATGCAGGTGAGCAAAGTGTCAGACATGAGGCTGGAAAAATGATAGAGATCAATCTTGTCCAGCCTTGTAAGTCAGTAAGAAGTTTGGATATTCTTTTGAGGATGGTGATGTAATGAAGAGAGTGACATGAGTCATATCTTTGAGAGGCCTTCTCTGCCCCACAATAAGTACTCAAGAATTTTTTGTGCAATGAAAGACAGCTTCTCTTTTTCTTTCTTTCTTTTCTTTCTTTCTTTCTTTTCTTTCTTTCTTTCTTTCTTTCTTTCTTTCTTTCTTTCTTTCTTTCTTTCTTTCTTTCTTTCTTTCTTTCTTTCTTTCTTTCTTTCTTTTTCTTTCTGAGAGAGAGAATGAGAGTGGGGGCGAGAGGCAGAGGGAGAAGGAGAGAGAATCTTAAACAGGATCCACACAACACAGAGCCTGATGCGGGGCTTGATCCCATGACCCTGAGATCATGACCTGAACCGAAATCAAGAGTCAGACACTTGGGGCGCCTGAGTGGCTCAGTCATTAGGCGTCTGTCTTTGGCTCGGGTCATGGTCCCAGGGTCCTGGGATCGAGCCCCACATCCGGCTCCCTGCTCCGTGGGAAGCCTGCTTCTCCCTCTCCCACTCCCCCTGCTTGTGTTTCCTCTCTTGCTGTCTCTCTCTCTCTGTAAAAATAAATAAATAAAATCTTTAAAAAAAAAAAAAGTCAGACACTCAACCAACTGAACCATCCAGGTGCCCCTGTATTTTTTTCTTCCATGCTTTCAGACACACATGTGGTCTGTAGAAGAGGCCAGCCCTGCACGTGTGATGTGTATGGAAATGTGCGGCCTGGCTGGCCTTCAGAACTGCCTTCTCCTCCTCAGACCCTGGCCTTTCTGCCTAGCATCTCTGTGAACTGTCCCATCTGCACCTCAGCCATAGTCCCTCATGGTGGTTTAACTGACAGGGCATCTCCATTACCTAGGAATCCAAAGAACAAATAAAACTACTTCTGTGGTCCTCTGGAACAACTTAGAAGTGGTTGTGTATTGAAGACATAGAAGCTGCTAAACTTGCAGGGAGAGTTCTTGGCAAATGCCAACTTGTGTGCTTTCTGTGTCAGAGTGGGAGATTAAAACACACAAAAAAAGAGTATCTAGAAGGCAGGATGGAAACACACTCAGATTCGGACAGAGATAAGAAGCAGCCTGCACTTCAGAGACTTCCGAATATGAAGTGCTTTGATTGGCAGGAAAACAAATGGGGAAGAAAAGGCAAAGCAACCAACTGAAAGTTTTTGTGTGTACTTTTGAGTTAAGAGTTAGAACAGAGGATGAGAAGCACATCATTTCCAAGGGTAAAATTTTAGGGGGGTGGGGAAGAGAGGAACAGAACCCAATGTGAATGTAGAATGAGTCTGAGTAGCTACAAGTGGTGAAGCAGGTACACTCCTTGACTGGTTTTAATCCTCCAAAAAGCCCTGCTTAATGAAATATTAGTGCTTTACTTCAGCCCCCACCTGGAGGAGCTCTGGAAGAGAGAAGAGCCCAAGAGCTCCTGGCTCTGGGACAAAAGCCCTGGCCGTTCCTGCCATGCCAACCAAGGGAGGAGAACAGGGAGATTGCCAGTGATGAGAAGGGGTGAGGTAAGGAGGCCACAACAAACAGGAAGCCCCGAAGCAGACACATGGCAGGAAAGGAGAGAGTGAGCAGAACGAACATCTCAAGGTTAGGAACCTTCTAGAAAAAAAGAGTGGATGTGGCTGAGTTCACAATTCTAAGGTCAACCTTGTGCAGCGGATTGGAGACTGTAGATGAAATGGTGTCAAGTAGGTTCATCAGGAAAAGAGCTGTCATTGGCTTGATGGCTGATGTCCTGTGAACCTGTAAGTTCAGCGATGGGCACAGTTCAGCAAAAGGGTGTCATTTAGGTCCTTTCTAGAAGAATTGTATTTGTAGTCAGTCTGATGGCATGGTCCTTGAGAATAAGAAAATTGAGCTAATTTTACTAGTGTCCACACTATCAGGCTTAACCTTCCTTCCTTCAAGCAAGACCAAGCAAGGATGTACTTAAATAATAAATGCTCGCTAGCTAAGTCTTTATTACCCTGTGCAGGGGTTGGTGACCTTTCTCTGTCATGGATCACACAGTTCCTGTTGTCAGCTTTGTCGGCCTTGTAGTCTCTTTGCAGCTATTCATCAGAACACAAAAACAGCCATGGACAATGTGTAAGCAAGTGAGCGTGGCCGAGTCCAAATGGACTATTTATAAGGGGTCAAAAAGTGGGCTGGATTCGGCCCATGAGCCACAGTTGGCAGAACCCTGTCCTGGAGGATCTCTACTGAAGCGAAACTGAAGTCTCTGCTTTGAATGGAAGTGAGTCCTTTATGGATGGTCCCCCAAAGGTAATCTAACGTCTGGGGCAGCTCTGTGACTTGCCGAAGTTCGAAGGGCCTAGCAGTCTGAGGGAAATCACATGTCCTTCATTGGTAACGTTCTCTTGAGGTGACACTTTGAGGCAGGGAGCGGGAACCTAGACTAAAACACTCCTGTTGAAGTCTTGCTGGAAGGAGGAGCCTCACAGCGACAAGGGCATCCCAGCCAAAGGCATACAAACTCTCACATCTGCGGGGAAAAAAAAGGGAGGAATACCTCAGATCTTCCCAGCCTCAGTCCCTTCTTTTCAAAGTCTAGCACAGGCTTTTCATTTTGCAGCCCTCGGCATGTCAGCAGTTGTCTGAGCAAGAGTGGAACGGGAGCAGAGTAGGAGCGGCTTCTCCAGCATACACGTCTGTTGGTTCCCCATGACACGGGGAAGGTTACCTACTTGGGTAACTGGGTAGAGACTAGAATCCTCCCATCGTCCAGGAAAAACAGACATCTGGGAAAGCGGAACATGTTACAGATAGCAGAAGCAATGAAGCTGAGGAGAGAGAGAATGTTTGTGTGTGTGGACAGCCTAAGAGAAGGGGATTGCATGTCTGAAGGCTGTCATCCAACCCAGGTCACCCAGGAGTATGTGGTGTGAGGCAAACTCATGAGATGAATTTCATACTTATGTGTTTAGCTGAGACCTGTTCGATAGGGGAGAAGTCCAGTAATATTTTGATTAATGACTTCCTTGAGGATGAAGCTCTTTTATACAGACAGCTCTATTAGAAAAAATCCTCAAGCCAAAATTCCTTCATAAATCATGCAAAAAATGGCTCCCTACACAACAGGAATAACTCAAGCGCAGTCTTTATTTGTCTTTGGTTAGATGCTGATAAATAGGGTTCGTCCTTAGCAAAGTTGTAACAGCTGAACTTTATCTTTGGCTGCATGTCTTTTTGCACCTTCCGTTTGGATCTATAGCCTTCAGGGCCCCCGATTTTAGTCACCACAGAATGAAAGCGCATGTCTGCTCTCTTCATCTCTCCACTAACTTGGCTTTGGATGCCTTGGGAATGAAGGGGTCACCGCACACTATTATCAGTTCATTCCCCTTTTCTCATAATCCTCCCGTACCCCTGATTCTTTGCTGCTAGGGGAGGAAGCTCACTGAGGACTTTGGAGCCTCTGGGAGTGGATGATGCTATGTTGCATCTAATGCTTGTTGGATCCGTGGCCAGTATGCCGTAGCCAGTATGCCGTGGCCAGTATGACATAGCAGAATCTGCTGTGTCCCTTCGTTCCTCTTACCTCTACCTGCACCTCTACCAACCTACCCAACCCTGACCACACACACATCATGTGTGTATATATATATGCATTAATAATATATTAACATCAATATAAATGCATGCAATGTTTGGCATGTGTTTGATAAGCACTTGGTGATTCTTTACATCATGAATCATTTATCTGACCACCTGGACTATGTTCTTCTGCATTATCTGTTTCTAGCTGTTGTTAAGTTGTGGCATAGGCATGGGACTGGACTCCATTCTCAGCATGTACTGTGAGGCTCAACGTGCATTTGCAGACCAGGGTGGTTGAGGGACCACGTGCTCTCAATAAATGCAAGACCAACAGCAAAATGTGGCGGGTGACTTGTGCAGTTGGAAAGACCAGAGGTGCATTTGGACTCCTGCTATTCACTAGCAGTAATTTTTGTTATTGAGGTGAAATTCAGAGAACATAAAATTAAAGTGTATAGTTGAGTGGCATTTCGTACATTCAGGGTGGTTCTGCAAGTACCATCTTTATCAAGTTCTAAACCATTGTCATTGTCCCAAAACAAAACCCTGTACCTTAAGCAGTCACTCCTGGTTTCCTCTCCCTTAAGCCCCTGACAACAAATCAAATCTATAGATTTACTTATTCTGGGTGTTTCATATAAATGGAATCTTACAATATGTGACCCTTTGTGTTTGCCTTCTTTCACTTATCATGTTTTCAAGGTTCATTCATGTTGTAGCCTGAATCAGTATTTCATTCCTTTTTATAACTGCATAATAAGCCATTGTGTGGATATACCACAATTTGTTTATCCATTCTTCTGTTGATGGACATTTGAGTTGTTTCTACCTTCTGACTCTTGTGAATAGAGTTGCTATGAACATTGGTATACAAGTATTTGTTTGAGTATCTGTTTTCAGTTCTTTGGGGTATAAACCCATGACCGGAATTGCTGGGTCAAATGGTTATTCTGTTTAACTTTTTGAGGAACAATCAAACTGTTTTCCACAGTAGCTGCACCATTTTACATCCCTACTGGCAGTGTTCAAGGGTTTCAACTTCACTACGTCCTTTGTCAACACTGTTATTTTCCTTATTTTTGATTATAACCATCTTAGTGAGCATGAAGTGGTCTCTTTGTGGTTTCAGTTTGCATTTTTTTCTAATGACTAATGATTTTGAGCAACTTCTCTTGTGCTTGTTGGTCATTTGTATATCTTTCTTGGAGAAATGTCTATTCAAGTTTTTGCCCATTTTTAAATTGGGTTATTTGTCTGTTGTTGAGTTGTAAGAGATTTTTACATATTCTGGATCCTAGACCTTTATCAGATGTATGATTTGCAGATATTTTCTCCCATTCTTTAGGTTGTCTTTTCACTTTATTGATAATAAAAGATATTAAGTATTTTGAACTGTATAGGTCATATGATGTCTGTCACAAGATCACTCCAGGTACAGTGTGTGTGTGTGTGTGTGTGTGTGTGTGTGTGTGTGTGTGTGTGTGTGTGTGTGAAGGGACACAGTTCTTAGGCAGGGCACAGTGTAAGGGGGGCCAGTTAGGAGGACATTTTCTTGAGGGCTTCAGGAATTCTTGGGACTGGGTGTAACTCTGGTTTTATAGTTTTATTTTTTGTCAGTACCTATCAAGAGGAAGTCCTGTAGTTAAGATTTGATGGATGGAATTAATTTTTCTGACTCAGATATAAATCTTCAATGCCCTTACTACCTCAGTCCATGCTCTACAGGCATCCAGGTTATCTTTCAAAAATGCAAAACTGTCCACATCACTTGCTTCCATAAAATATTTAGCGGCTCTGTGTTGCTGTCAGAGTTGTGTTTATTTATGCCATAGGCATGTGTCCCAGGGACTGTGTTTGGTGCTGGAGTTACAGATGTAAGCAGGATGCTGTGATTTCTGATGGCCAGGTTTGAACTTCTCCATGGGTGCCATTTAACATACTTTCAATTTGGACCCAACATTGTTTTTGTCTCTTTCCCACCCCCTAGACCGTAGTCACACCTAGTCTCCCTAAAATTTCCTCTCTTGTCATGTCTTTATCTCCTTCTCTTCCTTCTGTACTTGGAAAGTCTTAGGTGGGAAAGCCCAGGATCTGGTGCATTTTTTCCTATGAAACCTTTTCCCCTCTCTGGGCTGTGCTAATACTTGCTCAAATTTGACTTCTGTAGAATTATCAGTTTTGTTATAATAAACTGCCTCTGTAATCTGTCTGACCCAATATACTACTGTGCCTTGGGAGCAGAGACCAAGTCTTGCACCTCCAGGTCCTAGGCAGGGTACCTGGCACAGCTCACTAAAATTTTGGACAGATTATTTTTTTGAATTACTTGCAAAACAGAGATACCTTATCTAACTGTATCATACAGCTTTTACAGGTACAAATAATATCATAGGTGTGGAAAACAGAATGCTGTGTAAACATAAGGTGGCACCATATAGTACCATATGTATACATTCTAATTTCATACTGTTAATTTCTTGCTTCCTGAAAAAGTTCCCTGGTTAAATACTGATGTTGAACAGTAGACACCTACTGATAAACTTTGGGATTGAAACCAGGTTCAGAGTTGACCTTAGGCAACATTGTCTTTAGTGATTCCTGTTCCCCCCTTCCGGTTTTTCCCTATTTTTTATTTTGACCCTCTCATCAGGGGGCAAATGCATTCATGTAATTCCTCTCACTATAGAGGCATTAATGTATTTTTATACTAACATAGTAATATGTTCCTAACAAGTTCTTAAGAAACTGAACTGTTATTTTACATGAGGGAAGGGAACAATGATGAACCTAAAAAATCAATCACGTTTTGATATTGTACTATAATTATGTAAGATGTAACCATTGGGGGAAACTGGGTGAAGAGTACAAGGGTGCTCTCTGTACTATCTTTTCAAATTACTATGACTCTGTAACTATTTCAAAATAAAAAGTTTAAAGAAATCATCCATATTGGTAGATTTGTATATGTCCTGAGCCTCGATGCTTTTGTAACTGGAGGTCCTTCCGCGGTCCCTTCATCTAATACAAAGCAAATGTCTGAGAGGTCTATGAAAATGTTGAAGTAAAAAGAAGGCCATGCCCAGCCACAGTCCACATTGGTGGAGCCTCCAAACCCACCCCTGACACCCCAGGCCCCTCTCCTCCTCCCTTCAGTCTCTGCTCCAACGTCAAGTTCTCAGTGAAGACTTCTCACCCCTTCCTGCTAAAAGAGAAACACTACCACCCATACTATCCTATCCCCACTTTCTTGCTTTCTGTTTTCCTCGTGCACTTACCACATATAACTTACTACATTTTTTACTTTTTTATTTCAGTTTCTGTCTTCTCCCACTAGAATGTAAGTTCCATGATGGCAAGGACTTTTTTTTTTTTTTTTTTTTTTTAATTTACTGTTGTGTCCTAATCGCCTAGAGCAGAATCTGGCCATTCGCTGATTTGTTCAATGAATGAATCTTTGTAGAAAATAAAAGCTTGAAAATAAGCTATTTCCCCGAGAGAGAGAGAAGTGATTCAAATCTGCTCATCCTTGTGCGAGAGCAAACCTGACTTTGAAGCTAAGACCTTTTTCCTGTGTTCATACTTCAGAAGAAAGATACTACCGATAATATCTGAGAGGAAGGAAGCAGTGCATTGTGCTGGGCCTCTGCATGTAACATTATATAAATTGTCTTTTTTTATAGACCAGCCTCCCAAACGGTTTCCAGAGATGGATTATCTTACTTTCTTCTTGGCTATTCTTCACGTATACAGAGGTAAAGATAATGTCTTCATTTAAAAAATTTACTTCTTTTTTGGTCTTATAGTGTGACATGTTTAGAATTTATAATGCTCTTTAGTTGGCTCAGATAATTTCTCACTTGTTTAGGAAATCTACAAGTTACAAATACCTCTTATCGGCAGTGGAAACCTTTTTAGACTAAGGTAGAAACTGTTAGCCTTTAGCATGATCTCAATTTGCTAACTTGCTAGGTCTTATAAAGCTTAGAATAAGCTTAAGGTATCTATTTGGTGTTTCAATCATCAAGCCTAACTGAATAAATGTGATGTTGTGTATTTCAGCTCTATGCGAAGAGATGTTTTGGGACACAACTGTCAAACTTGCTGAGAATATGAGTCTAGAGTGTATATATTCATCACTGGACACCTTAACTCAGATGGAATGGCTCAAGATCAATACAACAAACAGAGAGCTCATAGCCATTTTCAGCCCTACTTATGGTTTGAGTGTAAGACCATCCTATGCTGATAGGGTTTATTTTTTAAATTCCACCATGGCATCTAATGATATGACCCTGTCCTTTCATAATGTCTCTGAGGCTGATGTTGGCTTCTATTCCTGCTTTCTTCATACTTTCCCACATGGACGTTGGGAAAAGGTGATCCAGGTGGTTGCATCAGGTGAGTGGACATTTTATTTACCTTTTTACCCAACTACGACATTTGATTCTTAAAGCCCCAGTAGAAACTACAAAATGCTTTATCATGTGTTTGTGGTATTTTCCAATTTCACTTCTAGATCTTATGATATTATTGTTTTAAAGAAATAGTTCTGTAATCAGTTTCATTTTTCTTAATGAGCTATCATTTGTGAGTAGAATAAGCATCTGACAAATTTCAATGTAGTAGGAGAAAAGCCCAGGTTTTCCATTGTCTTAATAATGACTAGAGTGTAGGGATGCCTGGGTGGCTCAGTCAGTTAAGTGTCTGCCTTCGGCTCAGGTCATGATCCTGGGGTCCTGGGATTGAGTTCCGTTTCGGGCTCCTTGCTCTGTGGGGAGCCTGCTTCTCCCTCTGCCTGCAGCTCCCCCTGCTTGTGCTCTCTCTCTCTCACAAATAAATAAACTCTTACAAAAATAATAATGACTAGAGCTTAGACTAAACTGATGTTGGCAGCATTTGGGTTCAGGACCAGATACCTCCCAATCTGAGCTTCCTCCCAGTGATGGGGTACTGCTTCCTTCTGCTAAGCACTCAGTGCTGGCTTCAACCTCTGTGTGTTCAGAGTCCTCTCTGTAACACCAAATCTAGATTTATTAGTGAATCTGGGCAGCGTTCCTGCACTGGCTCCATTTTTTGCTTCGTCCAAGTTCCTAAGAGAGGACACTTCAGAAACTGCAAGGTGTCATTTCAAGAAGGATCAAATGATCTCCTAGATATTTTCTGCTATGCCTACCAGGGACTATGGTTTGGTGCTTGGTGAGTTAGTCCTTCGAGTAATAGCCACATGGATTGGGTATGGTATATTGGAAAAACATGGTTTTTCTAGCCTTTACTTTCTGCAAAACCTTATGTTAGCTGCTCGATCCCTCTGTATCTCAGGCTTCTGAATAGTAAACTGAGTTAATAATACCATTCTCTTTGTTGAATGGCTTAGGGATCATATGGTTAAAGACCTTTGGCAGTCAGGGAGTGGTGGGTGTTATTATTGTCACTATTATTATTCCCTACACTTTTGATACAAAACGACTAATGATGAAATTTTCAGATGTTGGCAATAGTCTAGGGAAGGAGAGTTTCGAACCATGTGTTTCTTGTCTGGAGTCTCTAAAATTGTATCCCAAATGGACATTCAGCACAACACATTATGTGACATGTGCTAGAGTGCTTTCTTTTCAAGGGATGTATATTATAAAAGGACAATTTACAATATTGCTAAGGGAGAGCAAATAGTTAGAAGGTAAGGAAATTTCCCATGTGTTAGTTTTCTTTTTCTCTGTAGATGTAGCTAAGCACAAAAATAGTTTTGTGTATATGACTGAGGCTTACAAAGTGTCTATTAGCAAAATCTCTTTAATGAAATATTTATTATTGAGTCCATTTTGTCATTGAACTCATTTGCTGTTGGGTACAGTCACCCTTTGAGTGCTGTCTGCAAGTTTTTTGTGTATGGACCACTTTTGATTAGCCAGGCAGATGAAGAAGAAGATTGGCAAGGGCCTTAAAGTAGAGTGAGCTATTCGACACTTGGCCTGAGCAACTAAGGCTGGAAATGAGATGGGACCCTTCACCCTTCATGTGGTGAGCTTTTGTAGCCTGGGTCCCAGATCAAGAATTCCAATTTCTGCCAAAGAAAAACTGATGAAACATAGGTAGAATAATGGTCACCAGGCACAGGGAGGTGGGGAAATGGGGAGCAGTTGTCAGAGGGTACACAGTTATAGTTATGGGGGATGACTTCACCTAGAGATCTAATTCCCTGCATGAGGACTGCAGTTAATAATATTGCATTAGGGGCGTCTGGGTGGCTCAGTCATTAAGCGTCTGGCTTCGGCTCAGGTCATGATCCCAGGTTCCTGGGATTGAGCCCTGCATCGGGCTCCCTGCTTGGCGGGAGGCCTGCTTCTCCCTCTCCCACTCCCCCTGTTTGTGTTCCCTCTCTCGCTGTGTCTCTCTCTGTCAAATAAATAAATACAATCTTTAAAAAAAATAATAATATTGCATTAAACCCTGGACATTTCCTAAGGGAGTTGATTTCAGGTGCTCTCACCACAAAAGAAAAATGGTAACTATGTGAGAAGAAATGTAAATTACCTTGATTATAGTAATTGTTTCAATATATATATATCAAATGATTGTATTGCATGCCTTAAATATATACATTTTTTTAAAAGTCTTATTTGTTTCTTTTTTTTTAATATTTTATTTATTTACTTGAGAAAGAGAGAATGAGAGACAGAGAGCACAAGAGGGAAGAGGGTCAGAGGGAGAAGCAGACTCCCTACTGAGCGGGGAGCCCGATGTGGGACTCGATCCCTGAACTCCAGGATCATGACCTGAGCCGAAGGCAGTCGCTCAACCAACTGAGCCACCCAGGCGCCCAATATATACATTTTTTAAAAAAAGATTTTATTTATTTATTCAAGTGAGAGAGAGAGAAAAGAGAGAGTGAATGAGGGGAGGGGCAGAGAGAGAAGCAGTTTCCCTGTAAGCAGGCTCCCCGCTGAGCAGGGAACCTGACCTGGGGCTCCAACCCAGGACCCTGAGATCATGACCTGAGCCGAAGGCAGACGCTTAACCAACTGAGCCACCCAGGTGCCCCAAATATATACATTTTTAATTAAAAAAAAAAAACCCAAACAACAGGCAATTTGACCTCTTCCGAAAGTTTCAGATAGAGGATAGAGCTAAATTGTTGGGAACTGAGGTGTGATTGCCATACCAAGGTAGGATTTTTAGCATTATATATGAGCAATTTTGGCAATATTTCCTGCTTTTATCATCCAGATTTATTGCTCTTATTATTTTCTTGAAGTTAGGCAAAGGGAGATTTTGCCTTCTGGGGCTTTTTCAAATACAATGGTAGGATTTTCAGTCACTTACTGGTCAAAGATAGGAGTGCCTGTCTCTCCACATAGATGAATTCTTCATGATGGTATTCTTAAGTGTGTTTCGTCATGATTGTTTTTGATCATTTATATTTTTAAATAACAGATTGCAGTAATGGGCCAGTGAGAGTATTCCACTCATTTCTGAGACTTTGGAGGAATTCCTTTTAAAAAAAAAATGATAGTGAATTTAAAAAATACAGTAGCCATATTTCAAAGTTAACCTTATATATACTTGAAGTTTTCTGTGTGTGCTTTATTAACATGGTATCCGGACCTATACATATTGCACGTGTGTGTAGCATAAAGGGAGAGTTGATGATCTATTTAATAATACAAGATTGGAGTTGGAATCCAGAAATCCTAATTTGTGTAAAAATTTATAAGAACTTCAAAAGGATGAAGTAACTGAACCATATGCTCTCTAAATATACTGATTTCTCCTCTTTGCTGATAGCTGACTATGTATGAGGAACTTGGTCAGTATCTTCTCATTTAACCCCGTTGCCCTCTTGGATGTAGACATAATCTTGATTTTATAGGTAAGGACTTGAAGTGTGGTGAGGTCCAATATCTGGCCAAGTTCTCAGACCTTGTACGTGTCCCACTGGATGAAATTGTGGTGAGGAATGGAAAAGGACAGCTTGGGGGACATGGAGCTGCAGGGGCTCTCAAATGAGAAGTCAACCACTGTACATCCTTGCTTCCCCACCCCCCCACCTGGGGCTTTCAGCTCAGAGCTGGAGAGCAAATGGGACAGTCTTATGCTGAATAGATGGTGCTATTAATGCAAATTTATGTTAAAAGATGTATTAACATTACAGAAGCCTTTCTCAATTGGTAACTGATGTGGAGAACTTAATGGTAAGAATGGCTGCATTTATTGTACTGCTCCAAGGGAAAAGCTGCTGGGGTGCCTTGGGTGGGAACCTTCCAGAGGAAACCCTTTCATGGCAGAGTTTGTGGTGGAAGTGGGATCCTGCTGAAAATTACCGCAGCCCATGTGTCTGGCCTTACTAGTCCGTTAAAGTGAACGTAGTTACACTTATGGAAGTGTCCCCCCCAAATGGGTGGCCCACCCACACTACTCTTCTACCTAACTTTCACCAGGTGCCTCCTGGGCATGAACCAATTGTCCTCTCCTCTGATGTTTGTGAAACACCACGGCGGAGGTAACGTGTTCCCATCGTGCTGCTGATGGAAGGGTTCAGGGTCATTACTCACCTGGAGGTTGTGAGCTGTCCAGTCGCAGCACCAGGGTAAGACCCTTCGATGTTTGGGAAGTGCCAGAAATGAGAGGGAGAGGAGCTGGATTCCAGCACTGTGAGCGAGGAGGCTCAAGGATCAAGTCACGCTGGACGTTGACAACATGGGAGGATTTTTCCCAAGATAGAGAGACCGATGAGGGAAGGAATGAGAGTGGAGAGGGTGCAAGGAAAGTGTGACATCCATGCAGGGAGAGAGCATGGAGCTCCAGCAGGATGTGGTTCCCGCCCTGGGCTCCGTGGCCCCTCGCCGCCATGAGGGGTAACCTGATAGGAAGAAACAGGGGTGCCTGCACCAGCCAAGGGGCTCAGCATGTGATGTGCTGGGGTCCCAAGTAAGGTTTTATGTGGTAGATTCTAAGTTGAAATAAAGAAGTTGAAGCCCACTGGGGCAGCCCAATGTCATAAAGAGCCTGGGCAGTTTGGTTGGCTCAGATCTTGCTGTGCCTCATGGAGTCTGAACTTCACTCTGGAAAGACCGGGGGAAGCCACTGAACATTTTTCAGAGGGAGACACACAATAAACCAATTTTTTTTTACCACCTACAAGATTAAATTAGTTGTAGCTTATAGGAGGGGAGGAAGAGTTTAAGGTCAGAGTAAACAAGTAATATTTTGTGGATTGGAACACTTACCCACTGCTGGTAGAAGTACACATTAGTATATCTATTATCTTATTGTTATTGGTAATATTCAGGATTCTCCTGACAAACAGACCAATAAGACATATATGTATATAGAAAGAGATTTATTACAAGGAATCAGATCATTGATTATGGAGGCTGGCAAGTGTGGGCCCATAGGCTGGAGTCCCAGGAAAGACAAGGGTGCAGATCAAGTCAGAAGGCTGTCTTCTGGAGATTTCCCTCTTGTCTGGGGAAGTGAGGCTTTTTGTTCTATTCAGACTTTCAACTGATTAGATGAGCCCCACTCACATTATAGAAGGCAATCTGCTTACTCAGAATTCACCAATTTAAATGTTAATCTCATCCAAATGTTTGAGTGAGTGGCATTAGAGAGGAAAAGAGGTTCCTTTAATATTGGGGACCCCAGAATTCATGGAAGTGCCAAGAAATCCCATAATGGGAGGCGTTCTAAAGACCATGCTTCCCTATGTCCTGATTGGGGTCCTAGGCAACCCAGAATCATCATCAACATGTGCTTTCCTCTGGCTACTTGTTTGTTTTCTAATGTTGGGATGATGTCAGGATTTAAATTTTATTTAAAGCTGGAAAAGGGGACGTGTCCCAGATCTGGCTTGTGTCAATGTGTGTGCTGATTTGTGGGAGCTGAACCCACTTATCCTTATTCCCTCATCAAGTCTTTATTCAGAGATAATGTCTGTGGTTGGAAGCTAGAAAGACATGGATCTCAGCTCTAAGTGGTATGCAGAGTACTAGGGGAGAGAAAAGCTGTGTACGGCAAATTATAATTAAAGAGTGAGTGATGTTGTAGTTGTGAAGAATATAGGATTTACTTTTGACTAGAAGATTCAGGGTAGATTCCCTGCAAAGGGGGAATTTGAAGTTAACCTTGAAGGAGATAAGTCAGAATATTTAGACATGGAGATGGGTGGAGTAGCATTTCGGGATAATTGCTTTATTTATTTATTTCAACCACAGGAGAAGAGAGAGAGAGGGAGCACGAGCGGGGGGTAGGGTCAGAGGGAGAGAACCTGCAGCAGACGCCCCATTGAGCACAGAACCCAGTGCCGGCTTGATCTCATGAGCCTGAGATCATGACCTGAGCTGAAACCAAAAGTCAGACGCTCAACTGGCTGAGCCACCCAGGTGCCCCAGAATTGCTTTAAATATTATCTAGAAAAAGATAGCTTTGGCTCTGCTTTGGCTACTTTGCAAGGAAATTTTCATTTTCTAAAAATGACTCACACACCACCACAAATAGCAATAACAGCCAGACCTTTGAAACTCAGCCAACTCAAATGGCTCTGGTCAACAATTAATGCAGTTTATTCTGGTTCACAGTTCGTGGCTTAGTTTATCTCCACGTGTTGACTTAATGCTTCAAAAGGCATAGGAATCTAGATCTATGATGTGATTATATTTTATAGTCTATCCTAAGATATTTCCACACTTTGATTTCAGCTCTTATCTCTCCCAAATTCAGAAGGCAGGAAGAAAACATATGAAAATGGCAACTATCTTTTCTATTAGTGACAGGTACAAAGTGGTGTAGGGAAGGCTCGGTCTGAAGGATGCTTTTGCCTGTCAGAGGAGTTGCCAGAGGGGCTGAGAAGGCCACAGGAGAAGAAACTTTCTCGCCCTCCTGTGACAAGGGTCACCACTGCAGGCCAGCAGGTTTTGTCCTTGTGTGGACCCTGGGTTCTTTCAGCTTTGCCCATCATATGCATCTCTATCACTTTGAAGTTGTTTGTTTTTTAAGTGAGGTGGAGAAATAAAAAAGAATAGTTTCAAATCTTCTCTTTAAAGAATTAAGACATAAACTCTTTCTTAAGGTCCATTCTTACCAGCTCAGAAATAAGTCAGGAAAGTTTTCTTGTACACACACACACACACACACACACACACACACACAAGAATAAAAAATGTTTCTGGAAATGTTACATTTCAGCAGTTTGTCATTTAAGAAAGAAAAAATATATTAAATAGTACCTATAAGAAATAATCAACTGATGAAACAGAAATATTTTAAAGGCTTAGATCTCTTCCTCCTTAATAAAATAAAACAGAATATAGAGAAACAGATGATAAGGAACGTTTTTTTTTTTAAGACTTGCGTAAGCAAGGTTATGGTCACTGAACTTCTCAAGGGTGAAATTAATGGGAATCTGAAAGTGGAATAGTTACCAGAACCCACGCCAAGGTTGTTTTTATTGACTTGCTTTCCATTTCCTAAGCCAGGGAAGAGCATGCTTGAGAGCACATACCACCATGAGATTCGACTCTCAGGCTTTGGGGGAAGAGCTCTGTAATCAAAAATCAAAAAAAAAGATAAAGAACATTCTGCGGTGGGGGGGAATCAAACCTCAAAAAGAAGACAATACTGGATTGATATACATAATCAAATTTCACAATGTAATGGCTGCTTAAGTTTAACAAACCAGCACAGGTCCACATTTGGGTTTTGTGAGAGCAGCGTCCTCTGTCCATCTGAATGCATAGAGGGTTACACTTTCACTAGCTACCTCTATGCCCAGTATTGGGCACGTGTCCACCATAGCAACATCCAGAAGAAAACTTTTCCTCTAGATTTATTCGAAAATGTACTCAGGCAATCCAGAGCAGGGGATGAAATTGGCTGTGATCTTTGCAACTGTTTTGTTTATTTATACAAACTCTACCCTTCCTTGAGTAGATATTTTTATTTCTCAGGTGACCCTAGGGTGGGGGCAGGTATTTGGCCGAATTTCCTCAAGAGAATGAGCTACAAGCTAAAGTTTACAAAGAACTTTGCCCTGTGGCTGTTGAAGATTATTATTATTATTTTGGGAGAGAGAGAGAGAGCGAGCGAGCATGCAAGTGGAGGTGGGCAGAGGAAGGGCGGAGGGAGAGACATTGAATCTCAGGCAGGCTCCACGCTCAGTGCCTGATGTGGGCTCTGTCTCACGACCCTGAGATCATGACCTGAGCCAAAATCAAGAGCACTTAACCGACTGAGCCACCCAGGAACCCCACTGAAGATTTTATTAGTGTAGGTAGAAGTGTATAGTCCTCAGGTTTTCCTTTCTTTAACTTTCAGTGATCAGGACAACTCACACCTCTTTACCACCACTGCTGTCTCCCCAGCGCTCAAGGCGGTGCCGACTGCAGTACCTGGAACATGTTTCCTCTTGAGAGTGGGTGCTGGTGGGGGTGTGGGTGCTAGTTCAGGGTGGGGATTTCAGTTTCATGTGTAAGAGCTGTCCGAGGGACTGGAACATGCTTCCGCCCACGCAGGTTGGTCGAGACTCCTCCCCTGGACTGTCTCAGCAACTGTATTTTTTTTTTTTTAATTCCTCTTATCAAAGGTTGAAAAGTGTAGAAATCAGAACTTGTTCTCCAGCACTTTCCCTCCGAAACTTCTCTAGGATTAGCGGGTGGGTGTCAGTGAACCATCAGAGAGACCTTATAGGAATTTGTCCATTAGTAGATCAGAGTATTTACTGACTGAGAGTAAAATGATATTTTTGCATAAAAACGGTGGATTTTGTTTGTTTAAAAACAAACAAGAAGGAAATTAAGTACGGGAAGAGAGGAGGAAAAGTAAAGGAAAGCTCTGAGCTGGTCAGAGGCATGGGGCTCCTCCATTTTTCCCTTTGAGCTAATGCTACCCTGTGCCCGTTTATTTAGCATTGGTAAAAGAAGACTTGGTTTCTAAGCTTTGCTTTTTGTTGCTGGTTTTGGTTTTTGTTTGGTTTTATAGGAAGTGGGGGTTGCAAGCAAGATGGCTTTTCCTTTCCTCTAAGAAAATTTGTGAAGACATTTAAGATTTTGAAACCATTAAGAATTTTAAGACTATCAAGTCAATCCTTCAGGGATCAATGCGAAATTATTCCCCCAGGCAACATCTCTTCTACTTACTCCACCACAGTTTTAATTAAATAACTCCGCTGATGGGGCTTCTGGCACTTCCCTTGGGAGATTATTCACAATCCAATAAATCTCAATGTGAGAAAATTTTCCCTGACTTCAGCTATTTAAGCACAACTCACATTTTCAAAAACAGTCTTTTTCACAATCTGCCCAGAGAGAAAGGCCCCTGTTCCATTGAACATTCATACAAAAAGCTGTCTAAGGCCGGAGCTATGATATTCAATATTCACATTTAATAGCACCATAAATAGCTTACACGCGTCATACCTGCCGATTGTAGTGGGGTGATGATTGTGACCAATAAGAATGAAGTCTGCCCATGAATTCTGTGAGCATTTACGTGCACCCTTTAACTAGCAGAATACCTAAGAAACGTAACGTTCTCATTTCACAGGCCAGCTCTTAAGAACATATTTGTCCCCTTTCTTGGCAGGTGACATGAAATGCCATATGCTACCAAAATTGGTATTTCCAGAATAGTTTAGTGAAGGAGCATGTGTGTAGTCCCTGAGTATAGGATAATTTCTTTCCCGAAACCTCCAGAAAGTTTTAGGTCATCCACCTAATTTGTCCCACTAATGGATAGAGTACATTTATTTCTCTTTATAAACTGGAATCTACAATTGGAAGTATACCATTTTTCGTCTGAGAAACAGCCAAGGAGTTCAACTGTCTTTGAGACAGAGCTTGGTAACATTAGACTATGTCCCCAGATGAGATGATTATGTCTGTCCCATTGGCTTATGGCATCATATTTCTCAAAATATCTCTTTATTACATATAAGAAACAAAGTTGCTCATTTAAATGTAAATAAAGAACGTTTATTTAACAGTTAAATTATGTCACTTCTTCTTTTGTACTTAAATCTTAGAAATGGGTTCCTAAAAGAATAAACATTAAATAAGAGGGAAAAATTTCTAGTTACTGGCATTGTATTTCTTTGAGCTATAGATATAGTTTTTGAATTTTTATTCTTAACACCAGTCTGACTATTGCGTTTTCAGTAATAATAGCAGATTTGAACCAATGGGCATAGTATTAAAATTTGTTGCTCAAATGACCCTTTGAGGTATTGGATTGGATACCTCTATATTGGATGAATATCAATAGTAGTAATTTAAAAATTGTGTAAGCCCTTTCTAGATCTATTAAATAGAAATTTATTTGCTGTGAGAAGAAGAAATGAATAAGAAAGTCTTTGTTTTCAAGACATTTATAATCTAATGGGGAAGTATGTATATACTTGTTAAGTGGCATAGAACAATGTTTTGGGAATTGATAGGTGACAGAGATTACTGCCAGTTTGGGGGAACCATGGAAAATGTCTGTCCTGGGCGGGAAATCCAGGTATGATTCTAGAAGGAAAGTGCATCATGAAAATCATCGCATAATAGAAATGCTCTTTGCATTTGGAGCATACAAAAAATACATTTGGTCACAGGCTTAGGAAGGGCAGCAGGTGGAAAGCTTAGATTATGGACTGGTGATTAATAAGGTTTTCAAATAGTGGAAATCCCATGTTGGTCATGATTGCAGCCATGATTGGAGCCATTACTCTAGCGATTGCATATGGGATGATTTAGAGGCAGGAAAGAAGCAAAATTGGAGACTAAGAAATAGACAAGAGAAAGGGAAAGGTACCCTGCAGTCCTGACATCAAGCAGGGGTGCCACCAGCAGTGAACAACCAACCAGTGAAATCTTCACAAAGTCTCTGCTCCTTCCTAAGTTACAAACAAATACACGCCCCCCACCTCAAGTTTCTTCTTCCCATTGCCTTTGTCTTTCATTCAACAGTATTTATTGAAGGTCCACTGTGTGTTGGGGGCTGTGTGGGATTGGGGGTACAGTGGGAGAATGTTCCAATCACCAATTTCAAGCTCAAGGCTCATTTAGAATGCCATTCAGTGCTTCCTAGAATGCAGGTGTATAGGGCAGGTGTTGGTGGTGATAGGATGGTGGCGGCGGTGGTACGTGTGTTGGAAAAATGTTAGCAGAGAGGGGAAACAGGATCATTCAGGGAGCTTCAGAGAGCAAAAGATGCTTGAGCTTACTCATGAGGGAAGATTAGAAACTTCTTGGTTGAAGAATGGTTGTGCTGTTGGCAGGATGGCATACCTGCTTCAGGGCAATCATGCTAATGGCTGAAGCAAAAGTGAGGCTGAAGTGCTAGGGAACTGTAGGATGCTTAGTAAAGCAGGAGTGGCAATTAGTTGAAGTGGGCAGTGGAGCCAGGTGGTAAATTAGGAGGGGTAGATAGCAGAGACAGAGAATTTGATGTGATATCAGCAGGAGCTCCAGATTGTTGCTTAGAAGTGGTGGGGGATGTTATCAGAACACTTGACTTGGAATTACATTTGCCTAACAAGACCACATTGTTAACTTAGGTTGCATTTTCTTTGCAGTGGGATGGGGGTGGGAGCTAGAGTCTCCTAGTTGTATCTTTGTGTCACTGCCAACACCATTTTCAGGTGTTTTGACTTTATTCTTTAGGTAATGGGGAGCCCTTAGGAATTTTGATTAGGTAAAGGGTTTGCAAATTAGCAAGAGCACTCTGAGGGAGTCTACAAGGGAGACTGGACACAAGGTAGAAAAGAGGGGAGACTAGTGAGGAGGCTGTTATGGGCTGAGTTGTGTCCCCCTAGATTCATATGTTGAAATCTAGACCCAGTGCCTCAGAATGTGACTATATTTGGAAATAGGGTCTTTAAAGAGGTAACTGAGTTGAAATGAAGTCATTGGAGTGGGCCCTAATCCAACATGACTTGTATCCTTGGAAGACGAGGAAATTAGGACACAGACACACACAGAGGCGAGAGCATGTGAAGATTCAGGGAGAAGAGGACCACATGGGTCTCATGGAATCAGGCATGCTGCCGTCTTGGTCTTGGACTTCCAGATGTATATCACTGAAATCCCCAGTCTGTGGTCTGTGGTTATGACAGCCCGAGCAAACTGATGCAGAGACTGTAGTAATGGGCCAGACAAGATGGGAAGTGGAATTAAACTAAGACAGGGTAATTGGGGATGAAGCAGAGGGGGGTGATAGTCTTCCTGGTGTAGTTGTCATTATTCTCGTTTCTTCCCTCCCAGAGATTCAGAATTTATATTAAGAAAACTACTACAGTTGCCAGGACTTTGGTTCAGAGCATTGGAGCATTGTTCCCCTTGCCTAATCAGTTCATTAGCCACTCCTGGTTCTTGCTGTGATTCTACACTAATTTGTCCTTTTCAGCACACCCTTCTCATCTCCTCCGGAATTGGTACACGTAGTTCTTTTATCATCTGTCTCTGATGCTCTAATGTCAAAATGGCTCTATTTCTACAGTCTGTTTTTTTCTCCTGCTGCCTGTTGTCCATCTCATTCCTTTACAGTCCTTATGCTTTTGGTTAGTTTTGCCTGTGTGCTGCTCATTGCTCTTCACTGAACATTTCTGGGAGTTCTCTGAGACTAGAATGAAGGGCCTTCATTCACAGAGGAGTTGAGTGCTGGTGTTAGAGCAGTCAGTTAGTTAGGTTCTAATAGGGTACATGAAGGTCAGCAACAAGGAATTCATGGCCAGCTATTGGGAGGGTCAGAGGCCTCTCCTGGCAGCACTCCACCAGAAGCCGGATCAAACCAGTCAGGCCCAAGATGGTAGGTGTCATAATAGGAACGCCTTGAGCAAAGTAAGGAAGAAAAGGCGAAAAATCCTGCTTCTGGTTCCAAGTAATGAATATTCTGCCCCCTCATTAACAACTGTTAATAAAAGATAGAAACCCAGCCCCCAGGGTACACAGCTCACTCTCTCTCCTGAGCTCACCCACTCTCATATCACAAGAGCCTACTTTCCGCTTTAATAAACTTTCCTGCTTGTGTTCCTCATCTGCTGTGCTGTGTCGTTGTCCTTGAATCCCTTTTCATGACAAGACCAAGAACCTTTGGTGATTCCTTCGAGTCTGGTTGAGTTGAGGCCCCAGGGCCCAGGGTCTCCCTAGTTCATGGGGCAACACTGGGTTACTTTAAATTTAGGCTTTCTGGAATACCCATGCTATAGGAATTAAGACTATAGATCCAGATGAGAACTGACTTGGTCATACAGCTCTACTCAAGGATTTTTCTTCTTTTTCTTTGTTTCCCAGAGATGCAGGTGAGGTCACGTTTACTTCCAGTTCATTTGTGCCATGAAGGTATACCTCTCACACATCTCAACAGGAGGAGGGTCTTCTCTACAGTTCCCCGCCTCAGGTCGACCCTGTGCTTTGACATCCTTTCAACTGTGTGGTGTGAGGCTCAAAATCAGAGTTCAAGTTTGCTTAGTTTGGCAAAGTGTGCCTAGGGCAAAAGTGGCTTGCTTCCATGTTCTTGTGTCTCACTTAGATTTTCCCTGTTGATTCCTATATTGTCAGATATTTGATGCTTTTAATATTTTTTAAGTAGTTTATCCTACATATCTAGTTGTTTTTAATAGGAATTTTAGTGCTAATAATGGAGTCTGATATTTTACTAGAAATAGAAGTATCCATATTTCTAAAACATAAATCCAGTCCCTCCCATCACCAAATCTGCCCTGCTCCCAGTCTCTGATTTGAGTCAATAATCCCAATTCTCAAAAACCTGAGTCATCCTTTATGCCTTATTTTCTCTCATTCTTCACATCTAAGTGGCTAGTCTTTCAAAATAAATGTCCCATCTATGTATATCAGCCTATATTATAAAGTGCTATTATCTCTCACCTCTATGTATTTTTTTTTAAATGATTCATCATCTAGATGCTTTTACCTGAAAGTCTGATCTGAGTAACATAGTCCATCATCTTCCAAGAAATATAATACCTGATGCCCTAGTTTTTGGACTCTCTTCTGGACCTAGTAGGACTGTGTTTCCAGTTGTCTGGTGCTGCAAGTGCAGATAAGAGATGACTGAACTTCTTCATTCCTGATTGTCTCCAGATGAGGCATGCAGTCTTCTCAGATGCCAGGTTTCTGGGAATTAGCTCAGACAATAGATTAGAGAGCAGGAGAGTTGAGAAATGATAGGATTTCATTATAGACTGGGTGTTAGGTATCAAGTAGAAGGAGAATTCAAGAATGGTACGAGGAGTTTCTTGGGGTTCTGGGTAGATAGTGATATTCTTTACTGAATGGGGGAGTATGAGGTGAGAAAAAGGTCTGGAGTGGGGTGGAGATGTTTGGCTCCAGACATCCAAGGAAGCTCTCTAGTAGGCAGGCGGTTTTTTGAGTCAGAGCTCAAGAAAGCAACTGGGTTGGAGATGTAAACATGGTGAAGTCATGGGTGTGCAGGAGGGTGCACAGTGAGCTTTGGCTAATGATCTTTTACATAAAGGACTAGTGATTATTGAGTGTTTGTTCCTTGGAAGCTCTGGGCAAGGTTTGAAAGGCTTTACATGGATTCTTTCATTTAATCCTCACAATACCTCTGTCAAGTACATAGTGATATTAAGACAGAATTAGAAAAATGAATTAAAACAGAGAGTGAAGGACAAACTGTGGTGAGTGTAAGAAGACAAAGCACTTAGCACAGAAGTGTGACTTGCTAAAACAGTGTGGTGTGTACATATGAAGATGAAAGGGATGTTTTTACTTTTTTATTTTTATTTTTTTAAAGATTTTATTTATTTATTTGACAGAGAGAGACACAGAGAAAGAGGGAACACAAGCAGGGGGAGTGGGAGCCGGAGAAGCAGGCTTCCCGCCGAGCAGGGAGCCCAACGCGGGGCTCGATCCCAGGACCCTGAGATCATGACCAGAGCTGAAGGCAGACGCTTAATGACTGAGCCGCCCAGGCGCCCCGAAAGGGATGTTTTTAGACCCAGAGATGCCTCACTATCCACACCAGAGTGTGCGGGTTAGTGGCACCTGAGACCTATCCCATTTGACTAGAGGATTTCTGGAAATTGAAAACACTCATAAATGTCTGGAGGGGCTGTCAGTATGACCTGAGTTTTCTGCTGGGCAGCATTTGCCAGGCTGAGTCACAGCTACCTTTTTGTGACTAATGCATTCCTGAGTTTCTCACAGTCCCCGCTATTTCCTATTCTACCTTCTGGCTTCAGGAATTTCTGTTATCTTCCCAGACCCTACAAATTTGCAAACTTCATCTACTCAATTACTCCTTAGTCCTATTAAAAATGCTATTCAGAACCTTCTAAGATTGGTCCTTGCATACATTCCAACTTTTCCCTTTGTGTATTCTTCTTTCAGCCAAATTGGGTTAAGTTTTAATTCCCAAAGCATCTTCCATATTCCTGGATTTGGTGTCTTTGCCTGTGCCTTTTCTTCCCTTAAACTTTCACTCCATATATTACTTATCCTTCAAGGGACAGCTAAAGAAACCTTGCCCCATTCCTAAAATGAGAAACAATGTCTCCTCTCCACTCCCCCAGATGTTGTTTGTGGCTACCTTTTAAGTAAAGATATGTTTCTCTTGTATTCCGCCTAGTGGTTACCATGTCAGTTTCTCCACTGACCACACCCCTCCCGCCACCCCTCTGCCCCAGATCCTTCCGTTGAAAGCAGATCATATCCCATTACCCTCTCCATGAGCCCAACAATAGTGGGCACTAAGTGCTCTGCATTTAGGACACTTGGCTCAATAAAACAGCAGAAGCATAGGGGTGAAGGGAGGAAAATGATACTTTCACTGAAAATCATCAGTATTAACTAATCAGTACTTGGAAAGCTGCTAATTCCAGATACAATTAAGTGGAACAGAACAACCTCTTCTGAAGTACCTTCCAGGAAGTGTAAAGTACTTTCCTGAGTGGCAACAGATTTATAGCTCATCATATGTAAAACACAGCTTGAAGTATTTTTCAGTGTAGATTTATTTCTCTAGATAGCTTAATTATTTGTACTTAACTTTATTCTAAAAAATAAGTACAGTGGGATTTTCCCCCTAACTATGCTTTTCCCATGGGGCATTCATTGACATGTAGCTATCACTTTTCCTCATAATTCATAGCTTACTGAGATACCTCGGTAATTGATCCCATTAGTTTGTTAATTCATCACCCAGATGGTGTCATGTCATTTGCAAGGTTTTGTTGTGAATATCTTTTAGCACATTATTTGTGAGTATATTGAGTTTAGTACATCCATGTTCATGGAAGCATTATTCACAATAGCCCAAAGGTGGAAACAACCCAGGCTTCCACTGAGGGATGAATGGATAAACAAAATGTACATACACACAGTGGAATATTATCCAGCCTTAAAAAGAAAGGAAACTCTTAACACATTACAACATGGATGAACCTTGAGGATATTATTTTAAGTGAAATAAGCCAGTCACAGAAGTACAAATACTGCATGGTTCCTTTTATATGAGGTACCTAGAGTCATCGCATTCATAGATACAGAGAGTAGAATGGTGATTTGTCAGGTAGTGAGGGGTGGGGGAATGGAGAGTTGCTTAATGGGTATAGAATTTCAATTTTGCAAGATGAAGAGTTTTGGAGATCGGTTGCACAATGATATGCACGGACTTAACATTACCGAAGTGTACACTTAAAAATGGTTAAGATGGTAAATTTTATGTTATATATATTTTGCCAAAATTAAAAAAAATCATTTATATAAATATATGTAAAATAATGAGTTTAGTTACAGGATTAATTCACGGGAGATTTCACTGTTAACAGTTTTCTATTTAGAGAAATTCCTATTGGTTTGTCTTCATGGCAGTAAGTACAAAGATGGATTTGTTGACAGAGAATTTCGAGTTCTGGTTCTGCCCTTCTAACTAGTCTTGTGCCATTTGGAAAGTCCCTTCATCTTTTCGAGCTTCAGTTTACTCATATATGGAGCGGTTATAATAATATGCACCTAATGGGCAGGCTTGAGAATGAATGAGGTAATGTATGCAAGGGCCTCTGTGGGTACTTAACACATAGCAGGGACTCAGGACATGGTGGTTCCACCGAGTCCCCTTTTCACCTTCCCTAAGGAATCGGATATTCTCATTCAGTGTGAACCTTCGAGAGTATTTCCAAAAACATATATTAAGCAGTTACCACTTGCTTGGCACCCCATTAGGAAACATATATTAAGCAGTTACCACTTGCTTGGCACCCCATTAGGAACCGACGAGTAAGATGATATAGCTCCTGCCCACATCTCTATTATAAACTAGTAGGGGAGAAAAGGAGATATTATATCACTGTGTGACAAATGCTCTGATAGGGATAACTGCCCCAAGGGGGGCTATTAGAGCCCATAGGATGACCATTGTCATTCCTCATTGTTCAACTTGGGGAGGGGAGAGAGGCCTCTGACAACCAAAGGAGGAACAGGCGTTGGCCCCAGGAACAGGGTAGGATGTGTCCTCTGCATCAGGAAAAGCGTGTGCAAAGGTCCAGAGTGTGTGGGGTATCCAGAATGGAAGCCCATTATCCTGAAATGTAAAACACAACAGATAAAAGTGGAGAGGCAAGCAGGGGCCACACACTCAGTGGTTTTCTGCCAGGGACTGAGAAGGTATCGGCAGGTTTGGAAGGGGAGAGAGGTCACATTGATTGCATGAAGAGAGTGATTTGTATGGGAGCAAGACTGAAGGGAGGGAGGCTGGGCTGGAGGCTATTTTGCTAATATAGGAAGGAGTGAACTGTCACTGGACGAGGACAGGGCCCTGGGGAGAGGTAGCACATGTCCGAGAGATACTGAGAAGGTAGAACTGACAAGATCCAGCAACTGACTGGATGAGCGGGGAAGGGAAGAGAAATTAAGAATGATGCTGGTTTCTTAAGAGTGGGGAGAATGGGAAGGAGCCGCTTTGGAGAAGGGAATATGACTCTGGGGTATCTGTGAATAGGAAGTGAAGAGAAAAGCATTGAATATCTAAGTACGTTTTGTCCACTTGTTCTCCTTCGCCGCAAGATGTACATACTCAGGAAACTCTAGGAGGTGAGTTAGGCATTCCTTTTCTTTGCAGAGATGATGCTGCAGTTCCCATCCCAGTTCACACCTGGTTATGTACCAGCTGCTGTCTCAGCACCTGCTCTCAGTTTTCGAGACAGGACTGAGTCTCAGGGGCCGTGATTGCCTTACCATATCCAGGGTGCCCCTTTGGTACGGTGCCAGTGCACAGATACTTGTTCTGAAGTGTAGCAGCCGTTTGCGAATACCAGACACACATTCCGTCAAACAAGTTGGTTTATAGTGTCTGCAGGGCAACTTGAATACAGGTTCCCTTTCGCTGATGAGATCATCTTGTCCACTTCCTGGTTAAGTCCTCATCATTTCTTTAAAGTCACGTGGTGCCTGTCTATTCCAATAGACAAATTTGGAAGTTCCCTCGTTGTTTCATAAAGATAGAGCCAAAAAAGTCCTTCAGTGTCCTTGTCATTCTTTCTTATTCTCTGCAGCACTGTTGTTACGTGTGCTGTTTTCAAATGCGGGAAGTTTCACTCACTCACTTTCTCCCTTTGATGTAGTTAGAAACTTTTCAGTATTTATTTTGGAGTCTTTTGCAAGATGTTTTTCAAATACTCTTTTGGCCTAGTCACTTATTTGTACCTCTGGGCCTTCTCATTCTCCCTAGCTGAATGCTCTTTTGTTTTCTGGCGATACCTTCATCCTACTGTGGCCCTTTGACTTTGCCAGTCTAGCCACGAGGGCTTTTATTTCAAGCACCTGGCCCTTTAGATCTGTAGCGTATATTTCCCCTGGACTTCCAAAAAGGTGTTTTTCAGAAGTCTTGGGGTTTCTTTTGGGATTTTTAGCTTTTCAACTATATCCTTTATTTTTTTAACCAGAATATTTGCATTTTATTATCGTTTTCCATTTGTAATTATGCAAGATTTCCAATGGCTTTTTTTTTTTTTTTTTTTTTTTTTACTTTGCCTCTCTAGTTAGAATTGCCTTTAGACATTTTGATCATGAAAGGTGCCTCAAAGGGCATAACATATGTGTCTGTGCCATTCCACAATGAAATGATTTCAACGCAGTTTTATTTCTTGGGGCTTCAAGAACCAGTTGTATGTGCAATCCAAACGTAGTGGATCCACAGCTTTCTCAGAAGGGAAATTCAAGGTTGAGTACAGACAAATCTAAGGAGTCCACCAGTTTTTCAGTCTGCTCCATTTTGCGTAATGTTTCCCTCTTAGCTTTATAGTATTTGCTAGAAGGTCTGCAGAACAACCCAAGAAGCTAGTATCCACCTCGTTAAAGTTTGAAGTGTCTGTAACAGTTGTGTATTTAGACATGATTTCCGTGGATGCCGTCCTTTATAAATGATAGCATATCTACCCTCTAGAAACATTGTTTTCTTTAGTCTGAAGGCACAAAATTCCACTGATTTTTATTGATTAATCTCTTTCCACCCTGAATCAGATGTGTCACTTATGTCAAGCTTGTCACTTTCTTGCAAGCTTTCCAACAATCTACTTAAAGTTTTAGGCCTCTAGGATTTGTGGAGGTGCAGTTACAGATTTCTATTGGTCAGTTCCCAGATAAGGAGCGTGACAGAGAGTTCACTAGCAAACAGCAAATGTTTAAAAAGGCCAGAGCTGATAGGGCAAGGTGGGCATAAAGGAGAAGCACCTTTAGTAGCTGCTGCTGAGAGGCTTGAGCGATCATGTGTTGGGTGGAGTTCAAATCAGTCAAGATTGCAGTCCTCCTGGATTTACCTGCCCTGCTCCCTGCAGCCTCATTTTCTGTGGCCGGACCCTCCTCTCCAACATTATGCTGTATATTGCTCCCTTGTTACCATATTTCCACTTCAGGACCGCGAAGTCTATCGCTCCCTCTCACCGCTTTAAACCTGTGTGGGAATGGATTGGGTGGGCTGGAAGGGGCTTCGTTCCCAGGCATTTGTCTTCAGCACTGCATGTCCTCAAGCATGGCAGACCCCTCCTGGCTTTATGGGATTAGTGGAGAGAAGAGTCTAGGATTCTGTTGAAGTCTGATGTTTCTAAATCAGATCCTGGGCACTTCAACACGAATTGTTCCTTTTACCTTAGTCTGGGTTTAGTTAGGCCCTTCTTCTTGACACTGAAATTATTTCTCAGCCCTTAGTATATCTGTATCCTGTGTTAAAAAAATAAAATGTATCCTTCTTACTTAGAACAGACTAAACATTTTGCAATAGATTTGCTATAACTCCAGTGCTCTTATAAAAACCTCTGAACATTTATTTTTCTAGCCTTGTATATACCTTAGTGCTCCAATTAGTAAATAATAACTGGTCATTTATTATGGGGGATTTCTTATGTTTGATATAATTGCTAATAATGGGTAATAAAAACGGAGGATTCTCAGTACTCCCTTAAGTGTAGTTATGCAAAGACTGAAATGGGATCTTGTTTTTAATTTGTACATACTCATGTATACACTCACACACACACACGCATATACACACATGCACACACACCACCCAAACCATAGTAAAGCAAAAAACCTGGAGAAAAAAAGTCTCTAGGGTAATAAGAGAATCATCGGGAATATCATGGAAGCAAATGATGCCAAATTGCACTGGATAAAGTTTGGCGTGTGTAAGCCGTATAATGTTTGTGTCTTTAACTTTGACTGACAGTTACTTAAACTGACTTATGAGCAGACAAGTCCTGTAAGGTCATGTTCAAAAGATAAGGGAAAGTGAAGAAGGCTTCATGAATCTCCCCACCAGGCACACAGTATATGTAATGTGCAGGGTGGCTCCGCCTGGAGGAGGGATAGCCGGCTGATGAATGAAATCGGGTTGGGAAGGTAAAAGGATTGATGTCCTCTTATATGAGATGCTAAGAAGCAACTCCTGCCCTGGGGATGCTCACAGTCTAATGGCACAACAAGGTGTGTTGACTCCTCACAGAGATGTCCAGAGTGGGGAATGACACGATGAAAACTGTACCTTTGCAACCAGGTTGGAGAAGGCTTCACAGAAGATCACCTTCCTGGAGGTCTTTGGGGTCACTATGAGTTTTAGGGAGCCCAGCAGACAGAACAGCCTGCACGAAGACTCAGAGGAGTGGGTATAAGTGGTGAACACACAGAGCCTTGAGTGGCCTGGTGAGGGTGGGGATTGCGGGTCATGGACATACATGATGATGCGGTTGATGAGGGCAGAGGGAGAGCTTGCAACAGCCTGTGTTTGATGAGACACTAGGGAGCTAGAGGTGTTGAAACTGAAGGTCATGAATGGATTTACAACTGGAAAAGATTGCCCTCGCGGAGGAGAGATGGATATAAATTCCCATAGTCTCAGCGTGAAAAACAAATGCATTTTAAGACAGCGGTGACTAATTACACATAGATGGAGAAAGCACAAGCAAACACGGCTGATTTACACTGTGCGTGCGAGATTACATTTTTATTTAAAGGGCTCCAGAATGAGTAGTTTGGAGTTGCGTGTAGCAGCAATGATGGGCTCTCTGATGTACATCTACTCTTCTGGTGCATAGTGGGCCTTTGGTTCTTCAGTTCAGAAACTAAATTAAATGTCTGGGTTCAAGTACTGACTCTACTTCCACTAACCAAGACCTTTGTTACCATATACTTAAAATGAGAATCGCACTGGTGCCTACAATATAGGGTAGTTTTGAAATTCACATTCTCTGCGAAGTGTTGGCCATGTCATGTCAAACTAGAAGCACCTAGTATGTATTAAATATTATTATTATTATTAATTGGCCAAAATAACCAAAGTTGTTTTCTTTTGAAGAATTATGGGCAGTATATGTAGATAGCGAGAAATACAGAAGAAATATCTTTCAAGAAAGTAAAAAAGGAGAACAGTGAAGATTTCTCAGATATGAAAATGAAAAAAGGAAGCATTAGTGGGACAAGAAGCGAATCTGTGTTGTAAACTGCCCCTGGCATTCTTTTACCTTGTATCTGAATGGACAGTTGGCGGTAACAGGAGGTATGTTTTCTATGGAAAACTCCTGAGTTTCAAAACATATGAAGTGGAGGTTCATAAATGTGAAGGACAGAGAGACAGCTAGGAAGGCCACATTTCATCAGAACCGGTGGAGGGAGAGAAACGGGTTCACTTGTAGTGGCTTCTGAAGGGAAGCAAAACGGGTTCTCCCCTCCCCGCCCCTTCTTCCCAGTTCCCGTTATGGGCTTGAATCTATGTGGAGGGACTGAGAACAAAAGTAGAAGAAGGTAAGGGAGTAGTTCCTGTTCCTTAGAGAAGCAAATTGACTCTTTTTTGAAAGAACTTAATTTTTTATATCCTCATGCAGCGTCTGGTTCTATTCAGCAGATTACCTATCCTCTCACTAGTACTGACGAATCAGTCATGATAAACAATTCTTTCTGTTGCCCTGAATTGTTCAGTAAAATAAGATGAAAATATGCTTTGCTGAGTGCTGTTTATTTCACACAGAGATAATATGCTTTGTCTCTTCAGTGTTTATTCTTAAAACTTAGATACTCTTCTTGCCTTCCCTTCTTTCAAACAGTAGAGTCTTTAGGTTTCTTTTGCTACCAGACATTGTTTGAAGGGTTTTATCTACCTTCCAGATGATCCTTTAAATATTGTGGTAAAAATGAAATGTTTTGTCTGACGTGATAAAATTCCCTGGCTCAAGGCTTCTTTCCCAATATTTTAGATATTCTTCTTAGCCATATAAAAGGTGGATTTTTTTTTTATCCCCTATGTTTGAAAAAAGCTCCCCAACAGCTTTTCTGGAATGTTGGAACTGCTCAGGTTTCTCCAATACTCTTCCTCACCTTGAGCGTAATGGAAGCAGAGAGGTTGCAGCCCGTTTTGGGTTGTCCTTGAGAAATGCAGCAGCAAATTAGCTGAGATAATATCAACTACTCATCCGAATCGGTGGCTGAAGCTTCTACAGCCAGAACGGGTTTACAGCCTAAAGTTTTAACCTTTTTCTATGTTTGACATTTCTCTCCCTTTTGCTCTTTTCTCCGATTTTGGCTCCTCCAAGCAGCTACATGATTTCTCAAATGCTCGTTCATTTTTCAATTTCTAGGCTTTGGGCAGACTCCCCCTTCCCTCCTGCCCGCTGCCCCTCCACCCATGGCTTCCGTGGCTGCGGCCGTGGCCGTGGCCGACCACAGCAGCCAGTGAAGTCTCACCGTCCTGCTCCAAACATTCAACCTACAGAATGGAGTCTAAACGAATGGGCCCACCTTCGAAGCCTTCCACTTTCCATCCGTATTTCCAGTGAATTCCCTGCTCCCATCACGTGTACTACCTTTGCGGCTTTGCTGCAAGTCCAGTTGAGACCTTGCCTCTCTGCCTGGACGTGGCTCCTGGTGCTGCATCCTGTCTCGGAGCTCACAGCACAGGGCGTGTTGTAATGATCTGCCCCTTCATGTGGTGCCCTGGCTAGTTCCTAAGCTCTGTGAGGAGAGGGACACATCTGTCTTATTTTCCGGTGTATCCTTAACATCGTTTTCAGTCTCTCTCACAGAGTAGGCCCTGATGAACTATTTTATGCTGAATTAGTGATCGAAGCAAGTGACTTTTTTGTAAATTCCTGCAGTACGGGGGGATAGGTCTTGCTCACATTTATATCCCATAAATATTGCTTCACAGATCCTTTAGCAATAGACTCTTAAGGGTTGATTTGCTCAATTCACTCACCTCAGTGCTAAGAACTGTCTTGGAAAGTTTTTCAGCATTATTGTTAAGTTGAAAAAACATGTAGTTGGGAAAGAGACCAGTACCACCTTAGTAAGAAAAAAGAAATGCCGTTGTGGTATGACTGAGCGGGTAAAATTTAAAATATTTACTGTGATTATTTTGGAGGTTGGCATCATGAGTGATTTTTATCTCCTTCTTTTTTGCTCACACGAGTTTTCTAAATTTTCCACACCAGGAAAAAACAACAACCTGCAAATAGTCGGTAATGCATGGGACTGTCCTGGGGTGCCCTTCCTTCCCTGCATATGGTTTGGTCTGGTACTGTGTAGTCTCTGTCTGATATTCCTTGGACAGTCAGGCTTAGTGAGGGGTCAACTCACTTTTAAAGTTTGAATGCAGGGACTCCTGGAGATCATCACACTCTTTTTCTTTTTTTCCGAGAGAATCCAAACTACCCATTTTTTCCTTTGCCAAACTTTCTCCCTGTTATCTCGAAGCATAGTTATCCATGGATTAATTATTCAAGTGGAGCCTCAGTCTATGATCCTTTTCAATAACATTTTCCCCCAATAAGTGGTAAAGCTATGTTTGTACAGAGAACCCAAGGTGTACCTGATGTTTCGGATGATGAGAGATGAAAGCAACCATTTGGGAAAGTGAATTCAAACTACCAAGGTGAGGAAATGTGTAAATCCTTCTGTTTTACTTTTAAAAATCAACAACCATATGACAGGTGAATCTTAGGAGCAGCACTATGAACGAAGAGGAAAATATAGGTTAAAATATGGGCATAAAGTGAGGGACGGGGATCTGACCTAGTCTGAGGAGGGAAGTTATCTGGAAAATCTTAGCAGAAGAATCCACACCTGACTCCACAGGCCAGGGAGGTGAGTGGGGGTTGGAAGGGGAGCTAATGCCGAGAGAGGGAATAACCCAGTCTGGGCTCAGAGGCAAGTCTTGAGTGGGTCTTGAGAGGAAGCTCAGGATCAAGATGAACGGTGCCCCGAAGTTGAAGCGTGGTGGAACTGGGGCTTATCAAATGTACTAAGAAGTTTGAATTTTATCATAAAGCATTTGGGGGTGCATTCAAGAATTTTCAACGAGGGACTTAGAGAGCCAGATCTGTGTTTTACAAAGACTGCCTAGGCTTTATGATAGGGATGGCTGGGCATGAGTAGGAGAACTATTACCAGGCTGGTGCTTCATCCCAGGGGAGAGGTGACAATAAAAGCCTGTGAGAGTGGAGTGCAGAGAAGTGCGCAGAGCTAAGGCCGTTGGGAGAAAGGGTGACAGAACCTGGAGGTGAGTTAGATGAGAGGGGTAGCCAGGGGGAGAAGTGAAGGCTGGTGTCATCACGCTGAGTGTATGGGGGGGTGTATTTGCCAGATGGAAGTCATCAGAAGGATACCATGTTGCAAAGGTTCAGCATTTACATCCACAAAGTTATACTGTTATTTTGGCATTTCTTAAAGCAAAATTGATAGGAATACAATGAATGCTCATTGAGTACATATATGGAAGAGAAAAATCTTTTCTGGTATTCTCTTATATACAGAAGGCAATAAAAGTATGGTTCCTGCCCCCAGGTAGGTTTATACGCTAGTTGACGAAATGCTTACTTGTTATAGAAGATGAAGTGAGGTCTCTAGTTCACTGGGAATGACTCAGGAAATATCATTTTGTGGTTTGATTCTTATCTAAAAATCAAGAAAATATACTCTTGTGTTACTCTATGAATCAAATATACTGTTTCTAGTTGAGATGATAAATGTTTGGAATTATAGCTCTCCGGAAAACATTTTGTTTCATACAGATTAGGCTGACAGCCTATTTTTTACCTTTTATTTTTCATTTTTAAGGAAGATACATCTCATTTTCAGAGTTGAAATAATATTTGGGGAGAGGTAAAGTGGGGAGGGGTGGATGGTCAATGACATATTAAATTTTTTCCTAGGGCTAGAGTATTCTTAAAATTTATTTGAATTGGTTTTGTTTTATAATTTTATATGATTTTTTATGAGATTTATTTATTTATTTTAGAGAGAAAGAGAGAGAGCGAGCACGCATGAGCAGGAAGGGCAGAGAAGAGGGAGAGAGAATCCCAAACAGACTCTCCACTGAGCACAGGGCCCAGTATGGAGCTCAGTCTCACGATCCTGAGATCACAACCTGAGCTGAAACCAAGAGTCTGATGCTCAACCAGCTGAGCCACCCAGGTGCTCCTATCTCATATGATATTATAAGTAACTATGTACTAAATTAATCTTTTTCTGAAATATGTGGTGAGGCTTTTGGTTTTATTTGTGGTGTGTCATAAACAACTCACAAATCACCATTTTGGTGGTTATCTGTGGTTACTTAAGCCACCAGTGATTTATTTATATGCATCACTTAGATGCCTAATTTAAGCCTGTGAGTAAATTATTTTTGCTGTTTAAGACAATTGAATCTATTGACAGGCAAAAATGATGCTTTGTTTTCCTGTTACTCTACACAATATCGCTCTGAAATGAAATAGTTTAAGTGTGATAAACCTCACCTTGATTGAAGTACATTAGGGTATATTAGTAATCGTCACTACTTGCGTTGACACAACCTGTGATTAGACTCTGATCCCCAAATTTTAAGGCTTTGTGTTTTGTTTTGCTTTTAAAAGGCAAACCCATAAATGTGATAAATGTAATTCCAAGATAATGGAGTTAGGAAGCCATTACTGAAGGCAATTTTCGAGGAAAATGGAGAGTATAAAATGATGACTTTAAAATATTTAAAATTATGGAGGTGGAAATTAAATTGCAGACTTTGGAGAGAAGTGTGTACCGTGCAGGGGAAATGGAAGTCATCCCTGATTTACAGGAAGAATTTACAGCGAGATAAAAGGCCAGAGAGAATGGCAAATGTGGAGTTTAAATATTTTAAAAGTAACCATTTCAATTAGTTTCTGCATTTAAAAAATGGCATGTTGCAATAGGACATACAAATTCATAAGGGGCATATTTATCTAAGCTCTTTCTGACCTTGCTTCAAACAATGTATTTGAGAACTAAGTATGATCTGAAAAAGAGTTTTGTTTCTTTTTTCTATTTCATCTTTGCTTTTGGTGTTTATATGTTTAATGTTGTCCTTAGGTAAATTCTAGCAAATGGAGATCTACAGCACAATAGAAAGTACCCAGGGGTCTTTGGTTAGTGACATTAACATGGGGTTCATTTATTAGATTAAAATACATTGTATAGTCTCTTTGGCCATTTACGAAGATGTCTCTGCATTTCTGTATATTTACACATATTCTACTACTAAGAAATTGAAGCAAGTAGCAGTGATTCTGAACCTTGTCAGATCCAGTGCTCTCTTTCGTCGTAAGTACTTTATAAATCTTGGACTGTTTTGAAATCATATTCATAGATACGGAAAAACTACCTACAGACAATTCCAAAGAATAAATCTAATGCTGTAAGTGTAACTTAAAGGAGAAATAGCAAGTAAGCAGTTTACATTAAGGTAGTCTGCATTTTCATTTATAGCCTGTTCGAGCTCTATTCTGTGAGAGGGTAAAATGAGGTGTTAAATGTGTCCACCTGCATTTAGGGTCACCACAGAGCATAAGTTACACACCCCTTGAAGACTTGGTCATCCTGAGTGGCACTGTCAACAATGATGCTGTATTCAAAATGAGTAACTAAGGTTCTAATCCTTCAAAGTGAAAATTTGCCCTGATTTAAGCTGAACAGAAATAGAATTCCTAAAAAAGTCGGGGTAAACTTAAACAGTTCAGAAATATTTTGTGCACATTTTCTTGTACCAATTTACTTCCAGGTGAGTCAGAACCTCTTGAATTACTAATTGTAATTCCTTTGAAGGTAACTAGGTTTTGGCCCAGGACTCAAAATATCGTCTTAAGTATAGTAGGTCCTCAATGGATGGTTATTTGTGTATTAGTTTTTTAGAGCATGAACATTTCTATTTTATTGGGAGTAACAGAATGACAGCTGAATGCATCTGAAATGGTTTTGGTTGTCATTCTCCGTTAGCGGAAGGGCCAGAAGTTGGGTCTATCTTTCCCTTCCTTCCCTTTCCAATTTCTTTCAGTAGAAATGCTTTTCTAAAAGAGCAATATACAGGACCTGGCACAGATATTGAAATCTGAAGTTCTTCAGTGCGAAAATTGGAGACTGAAAGAGCCATTGCAAGGAATTGCCAAACACAGGTTCTAATTAAAATTAGAAAAGAAATATTTTGCCCTGGGTCCATGAACACAAATATATTGATATAGGGTGTGTATTGTGAGTTTCATTTCTTATAGTGATAATGAACTTGAATTAAGCTCTTCCAGTCCTTCCTTTCATTGCCAATGGCACTAATATGAGGTGGTTGAGTAGAAACAAAGAAGAGCTCACTCATCACACTCTTCAGGTGGGCCAGGGAATGCAATTGCTCTCAAGGCTTATTAGCGGGTTTCGCTTAGCACACTAAGAGTCATAGAGCTGTTTTGCATGTGTTGGGTGGAATATCGTAGAAAGGTAGAATTTCAGAGCCAGAGGACTTTCATCTCCTGACTTGATAGTTACAAACCAAACTCTTGGACAGTATTATAAATAATGGACGCTTTTGATCGTTGTTCTAAAATAATGCTAAGAAAATGTAATCACAACGAGACTGCTTTCCCAATTTTGGAAGTGTTTCTCATAGCAGTGATGTATTTCCCCCAACTCACTTTGTTTCCAAAAATGTCATTAAGAGCAATAGGAATTCATAGAGAAGGTATGGGATGCAATTCCTTCTTCCCACGCTTTGATAAGAGGCATCTTCTTCCCCTTCTCTTCCTCTGTAGAACCCATCAGTTCTCTGAGCCTGTCTGAGATTTCTCCTCTGTCCCTTGTACCGGTCCCTTGTTTGATGGCTTGCAGGCTGAGAATTTGACTAGGACACCTGAGCTGTGGGAGAAGCATTCTCCGTTCACAGCAGCTCTTCCTGCCCACGAGATCTTTGCTGGCAAAGGGACCAGACCGTGTCCTTCTCAGCTGCTGTTGGCACTTATCCCACACTTGGAATTTAATGGTAAATGACAGAGGTTGCCAATCTAAGAGCTAGATACTGGCTTACCAGTTTTGCTCTAAGGTGTTCAAATATTTTTTTTTAATGTTTACACTTTAATGCATAAACATAAATTAATGAAATTCTTCGTTAATTGCTTCAGGCAGTTTTCCTTTTAAGAAAATAAAAAGTTTGTTTTCTTTTCTAGTTGTGGCCAAGCTAGTCCTTTTCCTGTTTCAAGAAGTGAGAAATTTAAGTGGCAAAACAATCTGTGACCTATGACAATAATAAATCCTTTAAGCATGTTTATCTCCTCAATCAGGGACCTTTTTGTTTTTAAAGCTCTGTCAATCTATTCTCTAACATATTCAAGTTTCCTTTTTCTTTCTACAATATCCTTGATATTCTCCAGATCTCCCTTTTCGCCCCCATAGGGGGCGTGGGTGGAGGGGCCAGCTCCCGCATCATAGGGTGCTGGCAGTTGGGCTGGGGCTGGAAGAGAGAACGATGCCCTGGGGGCTGTTCTCCAGGGAAAGGCTCCAGGAACAGGCAGGATGGTCTCTGGTTCTCTGAGCTGAGCCTAAGGTGGTCAGGTCAGCGAGTCCCAGCTCATCCTCTCCCTGCCCCCCCATCAGGACACACCTGTACTCCCCACACACTGGGCGCCACCCAGTGCACCCTGCTGTTTTCCTGGGAAACCCCACACTCCACATCTACACACACACACACACACACACACACACACACACACACACACACACACACACAGGTTGCTTCTGGAAAGGTCATGGGGTGGAGGCAGGGAAGATGTTGCCGGTGGGCGCCAGGCCAGCCTTGATGGTACATCTCCAGTGGCAACACGCACCGCCGCCTGGTTGCTAGTGCTCGGGGTCTCGGCCCATCAGAGGTGCATGTCATTTACATCTGGGATAGCTCATTCTAGATATAAGAAACCAGTGAATTTAACTGTAAAAAAATTATGGTTTTCTAGGATTGATTTGTAGACATTTCCTCTGACTTAGAAACAGCACACATTGAATGCTGAACAAATACATTATTACCTCCTTCTACTGCCATACCTCTATTTCTTTTATTGGTATGTCCCAAATTTCCTTTTAAATCCTGATGAATTGAAATGGGGATGACTTGTTTCCCTCATTCTACCAGTTCTTTGTGTCTCTTTTCTGGATCGCTCCCTCTGCCTGTCAACAGCCACGTGTGCACTGGGTTTTCAATACTGTTCTGTTTTTCACTTTACCTTCATTATAGTTTGAACTAAATAATTTCAGCCTCTCCTACCTCAGAGGGTTATGAGAAATATTGTTGATCCTGCTGTGGTTTGAAAAACACCTGGAGCTCCTTGGAGAGAAGGTATTAAAGCCATAAATACTGCAGTGCTGGCTGGTGCTCAGGGGATCTGCCAGGAGGAACAGATCCTGTGCGTGCTTGTATTTGGCAAACGTGGGAATGAAGACCCAAACTCGTGTAGGAACCTGGACTGGAAAATATTACTTTAGGCTGTTGGGATCATCCACTGAATTTATAACTTGGTGTCATCTTCAGAGATGGTATCCATATATTCCACAATATTTATTGAGCAACTTAAGGCACCTGGCATTGTGCTGAGATCAGACCTCCTATTGAAGGCTTGCAATCTTCAAGGCATTTCGGGTTTCCCAGGGCGGGGAGAACTGACAACAAATAAAAGACAACACAATAGAAGGTATAGAAGTAAAACAGAAGAGGGAGTGTTTAGCCTAAGGATGAGTAGGAAAATATTTCCTCCTAGGAGGGGGTATCACATTTGAATTTTATGGGATAAGAGGTGATTTTCCTGGACCGGGTTGGAAGGAGTATTATTAGGCCCTCCAGAAGAGGAGATGGCTGATGCAAGATCATAAGTGTGGATGCTGTTCTTGGGGACACTAGAGTACACGGTAGTTTCTAGTAGGAGATGAGACTGGAGGCAGGACTAAAATCATAAAGGATTTTACTAATGAACGTGCACTTTGTCCACTAGTTGCAACGGGAGACATCTGAACCTTTTAAAGCAGAGATGTGGGAGGATCAGATTTGAACTGTAGCTACATAGTTTTGGACGCAGCATGAACTGGAGGGAAAAAGGGCTAGAATTAGAGAATACCTAGAGGCAGGTATTTCAGTGGTCCCATTGAAGAAACATAGGGAAAAAGATAGGAACTAAGTCTTGTATTTTCATTCTATTTGGTTTCAAAGTCATTTTGCTCTGTGGATTTCCCTGCTACCGTGCTTAACCCCCTACAGATGAAATAAATGAATAAGTATTTATTGATTATCAAATATGTGCAAGATATACTATAAGGTGTTTCTAGAGATGAAAATAAATACAATTCACGACATGGTACAATTACCTTGAGAACTTTTGGAACATGGTGGAGTAACAAGCAACAAATGAATATTTTAAAAATTATTTCTGCCTCCAAGGAGCTCGGCATAATTGAGAAAAGCAAGGTAGAAAACACAGCAGTTCATATTTTGTGAGCGTAGCGATTTGTTATGCACAATTAGACATATGAAAAGAGTAAGAGCTGTAGGACTTCATGGCCTAGGGCTGCTGTGGGCAAGTGGGAGCCGATATTGTGGGACGAGGCAGGCCAGCTGGGCCTTGAAAGAAAGATCGAATAAAACAGAGCCGTGTTACCAAAGAAGAATTTCTGGAGGCCTCTGGCAGGTGCTCTGTGTAAATTCAAATTCTAGGTTCCACGTAACATTGGCCAAGTTCCAGAACCGTGCCTGCCCTGGGTTGGCGTTCTTCACAAGGGGTCCAGAGAGGAGGAGAAATGTGAAAGGGACGTGTTAGGAAGTGTTCCCTGGATTGAACAGGAAGGAGGCCAGGCAAAGTGCAGGGGGGTTAACCGGAGCTCATCTGGCAGAGGCACCTGAGGACCCCCGACCCCTGTCAGTCACTGGGCGAGGGTCCCTCTGGGTATGTAGACCCCAGGCAAAGCGGCCTGCATCCTCCCTGAGCAGAACAGCAGGTGCTGGTTGTTCAGGAGAAAGCACCAAGTTGCTGTGCCCAAAAAGCAGAGGGATCTCCCAGGGGGTGCCCATGGCACCTGAAAGCATTCGCTCTGTGTCCTTGTGAAGTACCACTCCTTTCAACTTCACAGAGTTCCCTGCATCACAGGGCTCTTTGGAGCTTCTTCTTCTTCTGTTTTTCTTTTTAAGATTTTATTTATTTATTTGACAGAGAGAGAGAGAAAGACAGTGAGAGAGGGAACACGAGCAGGGCGAGTGGGAGAGGGAGAAGCAGGCTTCCCGCGGAGCAGGGAGCCCAATACGGGGCTCGATCCCAGGACCCCGGGATCATGACCTGAGCCAAAGGCAGACGCTTAACGACTGAGCCACCCAGGCGCCCCTGTTTGGAGCTTCCGACTCAGAGAGACCCAAGCAGAGGATCTGATCTGTCCATTCTCCCCAGTCATCATTTGCCTCTCTCCCTTACAGAGAACACAAATGTTGTCTGAAAGGCTCAGCTCCCAAGAAATCCTAGCCTTTCTTAATCACGGTCGGTACAGCGTAAGAAATTTTATTAAGTCAAATAGGGCTCATATTCAGATTTTCAAAAGAGAAATGTAAAGGGGCATTTGGTTTGGCTTTCTTTGATTGCTGTCACTATGACTGAGACATATGTTCCCCTTTCCTTATATAGAATGAATGCCTTCTGTTTCTGAGGTCACGTCTCTGTCTGCAGAATTGACAGAAATTGCTTTCCAGTTTTTCAGAGTAATTTCAATTGGATAGGAATCACAGTGGTAAATATGGTGAACCCCAATTTTCTGAGCAGTGAGTTTAAAGACTTGATTTTGCAATTCAGTTAATTTTATTACACTCTCATTCTATGGAGGTTGAAGTAGGTATGTCCTCATATATGTGTTTCTGTAATGTGCGCGTGATGTGTGGTGGGGATTTTCCCCATTTTTAACATTGTATCTTATCGCTTCTTAGTCATTATTCATATGTCATTCATCAGAAATTCTACTTACTTGTTCTCCACAAAACCAACTGGAAATATACATGAAAGGTAGTGAGGGAGATACTGTAAAAAATAGGGACATGGGCAGGAAATGTAGAAGAAAGGAAATTGAACATGGAGTAGATGCGCTTAGTGCACAAAGCTTAGCTAATCGAGTATCTTGTGTTTGGTGTCCTCAGCAGATTTTCTTTGGGCAAATAACTGTGTTTGTTCGGTTGAGACCCTTTGACAGACCTTGCCAAGCCCAGAGTGAGCCAACAGCATAGCTTTTAGTTGGCTGGGAACCAAGGTCACTTGGTTTCCATCCCAGAGTTTCTGTGGACACGGGGCTCTGTTTGTGCAATGACCTGCTTATGTGTCTCTCCACCAACTCACACCTGTGCCTCATTTGTCTTTACATCCATATAAATTTTTCTTGAAGGAGTGAATAAATGAGTGAGCGAATAAATGAATGAATGAGTAGCAAAAGAGGTAGCATTTTGTTGCCTCCTGTTTGTAATTTATCTTCCTGCTCAAGTCTCCCAACCGCCCGGCCCTTGCGGGCGCTCCCCCTGCTTCTGCCCCCTGTGTTCCCTGGGAGCACGGTGGCCTGGGACATGGCTGGCTCCTGGCTCTTCTCAGTCTCCTCCGCCACAGCCCATCTATTCCTGGCCACTCGCCTGTGGGAACCTGCTTCCTTTCCTTTCACTTGGAAAGCAATCTAATGGATGATTTCACACTAATGTGTTGGTGCCTGCCAGGAGCTGAGGTTGTTATGTGCATTTTAACAAGGACAAGTAAAGAAAGTGATTTCTAATTATAGGATTTAAGACATCATAAAATAAGATATTTAGGGACAGGGGCTTCCTGGAACCTATTTTGCCTCTGTGAAATCCTGCCCAGTTGCAGGTAGGAAGGAAAATTCTATGGCGCGTAGTTCCTCACAGATAGGGGATGGGATGGCAGCCTTGGCTTAGGGGCAGCTCCCTGAGCCTCCTCCCTAGGAGGGACTCCCTTCTCTGCCACCCTCCAGCCATCTGGGTGACTTCACTTGGGGTTATTATTGGTGTTGGGGACTGAATGATACAGCGCATGTAATGCCTTTCATGCTGGCACATATTAGGTCTCATTCAAGGTATATTATTTTGCCTTTAAAATATGTTGACAATGTTTAAAGTAACTGAAACAAAATGCTTAATGTAGTCTTCAGTGACAATTCACTAACACAATCTATTCTCTAGCAGGAGATGATTAGGGTTGATGCTAATCTTTTGGTTCTGTTTCTATAAAACTCTGTCATGCAGAAAGTCTGCATTTAAATAAAACCTTTAAAAAAAAAAAAAAAGAAAGTCTGCATTTGGCCTCAGCGAGGCCACTTGCTAACCTTTTAGTAGAAAACAAGCCAATGCTCCCGGGCTGTATTGTCATCTTTTGGTTTTACAAGACCTCAGAACTATACTATTTAAAATTCTTATATCCCATGAGTCATTTATTTTTCTGGTTGGGAGGAACTGCAGAGATGCTCCAATGGAAGACTTTTTCATGTACTTCAACAAACTCTACGGTAGAGACTTAAAAAAAAAAAAAAACAACAAAACATAGTTCTCATTGTACCATGACAGAGAGATTGAAATATACATTTTAACAATTAAAACCTGTGAGCAAAATTTACATATGAAGATCCATGGTGATCCTTCAGACAGACATTCTCAAGCTTTGGGGAGCTCCATGAAGCCACGGGGGCCAGGTGCAGCCTGGGGTCTGTGGGTGGGGGGCGCTGTGGCCACAGCAGTTGCTTTGAATCACAAGCCAGGGGATCTGAACCACAAATCTGCCCGGCCCGAGTCGTGTTCTCAGTGTTCTTCTGTGCTCAGACATCACAGTCTGGACATGCTGCAAACCTTCCCTTCATGTGCATCTTCTGCGCTGAGTCTCTGATCTGCCATCCAGGACCTGTTCGCCTGCTTCTAGTTACTTCTTTCGTTGAAACAAGTGGCCTTGCTGGGCCTGACAGTTTTGTCAGGCTGTGTTTTTATCTCTGAATGCAGCTCTAGTTCTTCCCACTTCATCTGTGCTGTTCAGTCAAGCAATCTTTTAGCTTATTTTTTTTCTTGTTCGGTTATCTGCACTCTAAGTGAAGGACAGGGAATGACAGTAGTTGGGAGGGAGCTTGTGAAGACCTCCGATTTCCCTAACTGGGTGGCCTTGCTGCCTCTGGTAGGTTCTCGTAAGATCCAGACTGTATGAGAAATGCCAGCCTGACGAAGTCTTTCCCCAACCTCCTCCCACCCCCATGGTGGTGTGCTAGGGCCGTCTTAGCAAGATTCCACAGCCTGGGAGCTATCATCTCCGCTCTGGAGCTGGAAGTCTCAGACCATGGTGTCCACGTGGTCGGCTCCTTCTGAGGCTGCTAGGGGGAGTCTGCTCCAGGCCTCTCTCCTCACTTACGGTGGTTTCTGGCACTCTTTGGCATTCCCTGGTTTGTGCACACTTTCCCGTGACCTCTGCCTTCCCCTTCACGTGAAGTTCTCCCTGGATGCATGTCTGTGTCCCCAGGCATGGTCAGGTTGGATTGGGGGCTGTCCCACTCTGGTGTGACCTCATCTTAACTGATGACCTCTGAAATGACCCTCCTTCCAGATAAGGTCACATGCTGAGGTGCTAGGGGTTAGGACTGCAATTTGTGAATTTTGGGGGGACACAGTTCAACCCATAACCCCCCCTCTAAGCATCCTCTGGGAACATTCCAACTTTTTAGAGAAGTACCATGCCCACTACTTTGATTGCCTTCTGCCTTTGGAATGATCGCAGCACCGGGTGTTTACAGGGTGGTCAGGAGTGTGTTGGACTCAGCTTATGGGGTGCACTGCCCTGGTCTCAGCTAATGGCTACTGTTTGCCCCTGTTTCTGGTCTGCTTGAAGCTGCCCAGCACCATAGTTCGGGGCCCACCAGGACTGCCTTTTCTGCTTTTTGTCTGTCACCTGCTGAGCTGTGGGGGAAGCAGAGTCACCCTTGGGAACTTTAGCCTCTCGAGTCTGTGCTCCTTCTTCCGTCTTCCATGCATCGCCTGCACTGCAGCCCCTGCCTGTGAGCTTCAAAACTGCCATTTCTCCACTCCCTGGACCTTGTTGCCTGCTTGTGATTGGGAGTTTGTGTGTTTATTTCTTTTGCTTGCTTCCCCCCCCCCCAATTTTTCTTTATTTAAAATTTTTTAAAGTATTTATTATTGGGGTAAAATATAACATGATATTAGTTTCAGGGGTACAACATAATGACTTGATACGTATATTGAGAAGTGTTGACCTCAAATCTAGTTAACAACCGTCACCCGTACATGGTTACGAAATTTTATTTTTTCTTTAATGAGAACTCTGAGGATGTAATCTCTTAGCAAGTGCTTGCTTATTTTTGAGATCTTTATCTCAGGTCATTTTGAATACTTCCTTAGTCATAATGCAGTGGACATTTTATTTTGCATTTAAATGGGGCACTTTAAGAGCTTTTAGGAAAGTTCTCTCTTGAGCACATACATAGTCTAGGCACAGTGGGAATACGCGAAGCTGCTACTATTATCACTTCTAATCAGCTGGAGTAATAGTGCTCCTGCAGATAGTTCAGGGCAATTCTGGCTGTTTAATTTTTAGCCTATTTTAAACATCATAAGAGCAAGTTATTGTCTTGTGTTTTGGAAACCCTGGGGAGAGGTCTGACTGAGCAGGGGCAGTGGATTTGGACATCTGCACGTAAGAGATGTTTGGAAATTGCAGGTGGGGGGGGGTTACCCAGGGATGGTGAGCAAAGGGGGATGGGCATTGGAACCCCGGGGGAGGAGTGGGGAGGGACAACATTTTAAAAGACCAGCAGAGGCGGAAGGGCCCCTGAGTAAGAATGTGGAGGAAGGTTAGAAAGGAAAGACGACAGGCAGGGACACGCAGGGTCAGAGAGGGCGAGCGGTTTCCAGGAGGGAGTAGCATCCGGTACTCAAGGTCAAGAACATGCATGACTTGCCGTGTTGGAGAATGGTAGGAGTGGTTCCTCGGTGCCTTGAAGCACACATGAGAAATGAGGCAGAGTCAGGAGCAGTGGATTCCTTCCAGAATTTTGAGTGAATAGAGAAGAAGAAAGGGGGATTAGTCAGCAAGCACCACAGGGTCCAAAATTGGTTTTCAGGGATGGGAGACATCCTGTCTGTAGCTGAGGAGTTCTGTGTTTTCGTATTCCCAGGGATTGTTTGCCTGGGTGTCACTGGACATGTTTCTCTGCTCTTTGGAGTTCTGTAAATTGGTAGGTTAGATTTAGAGGCTTGAACCGGGTCAGACTGGAGTATTTCGGCAAGGCTACTATTCTCAGGGTGGCATCGTGGAGACATGAATGGGCTTTTTTGTGAATTTGCAGACATTGATGATCATTGCCTGGAACAGTTAATTCCTTTAGGCATTACACATGGGATTTCAAACACATTTCTCAGTATGAGAGGTTTTGTGGATGTAAATATCCCCCTGCTCCAGATCAGTGGGTGCACACAGTGACTGCAAAGTGAAAATACAAGTACATTTTTTATTCAAAAATGATCTCTTGACTTCTCTGCTCTATGCCAAACACTGCTCTAGGTCCTAAGTATAGAGTGGTATGTAAAGGTCTGTACAGAGGCCTGGGCCTATGAAGCTTCTAATAAGTGGACTCAGGGTTTTGCGAAGTTGATGAGTGATAACACAGGGCTGCTCACGCTGCACGTAAAGCCAGTGCTGGTGAGAAGGGTGAAGGAGGACAGCTTCACAGCTGGGGACTTGGTGGCGGCCCGGGGCAGTGGCATGATGCACAGGTGTACCCAGGAATGTTTGGGGGCCCCCAGGGATTGAGTGGTGCTTGGCAAAGCTGATGAAGCACTGAGATAATTTTTTAAAACGATCCGTTACCATGTCGGAAAAATCATATACAAAGTACAGAGAATTTCATCATATTATTCTGTAATAATATCGTGTAAAAACAACACACAGACCAATTTCTTAGAACAGACAAAATCCTGCGCATTGAGAACACCCAGTGCTGATGAGGACGGAAGTAACATGAAGCCTCATTCATTGCTTGTGGGCATGGAAAACGGGGTAGCCACTATGGAAGGCAGTTTGTCAGTTTCTTGCAGAATTAAATATACTCTTACCATACAATCATGCTTCTTGATCTATGCCCAAAGGAATTAAAAATTCGTGTCCACGCGAAGTCCTGCACGTGGTTGTATGCAGAAGCTTTCCTCATAATTGCAAAATTGTTTTGGGAGCACCTAAGATATCCTTCAGTAGGTGAATGGATAAATAAACTGCGGTCCATCCAGACAATGGAGTATTATTCAACACTAAAAAGAAATGAGCTATCAAAGCATGAAAGTACATAGAGGAACCTTACATGCTCCTTGCCAAGTGCAAGAAGCCAATCTGAAAGGCTATTTGCCATATGATTCCAGCTATCTGACGTTCTGGGAAAGGCAGAAGTATGGAGGAGTAAGAGTATCAGTGGGTGCCAGGGCTTGGGGCGGGGCGGCGGGAAGAGTAGGCAGAGCACAGAGGAGTTTTAGAGCAGCAAACATACTCCGTATGACATCATGGTGGATATGTGTCCTTATATATTTGTCCAAACTCATAGAATGTACAACACCAGAAGTGAACTCTAATATAAACTCTGGATTTTGGGTGATTATAATGTGACAATATAGGTTCCTACTTGGTATAAAATGTGTCATCCTGATGGGGGATGTCCATAATGGGGAGGCTGTGTGTCACAGGAGGGAGGAAGTATGTGGGGAAATCTCTGTACCTCCCTCTCAATTTTGTTGTAAACATAAGACTGCTTTAAAAAAGTCTTTTAAACGAAACAAAACAAAATGCATTCTATTCTATGTTTATGCTGAGAATTAATACATCACTAAATAGATATATAAAATTAACTGGTGTTTATTATTTTTGTTTCTATATTTAAGGTTCTAATCAAACTTTTTCTTCCCTATCAACTACAACATTTTGGTCCCTATTTTAAATAGATGCACTTTCCAATTCCAAGCACGTCAGGATGCCAGGGTCTCTTGTGTGGGGGTTTTTTCAGACATATTTCCTGTCACCTTACATGTGCCGTGCAGGAGGATCAGGTGACATGAGCAGACAGCAAGCAACACAAGAGGCCAGGCAGGCTCTGCAGACCTCCTCTGGGTCTCGGTTTTTATCTGACACCAACCAGCTATTCTGTTCATCTGGGAAGGTTAAATGGGGGCTGCTCTGTGCCTCTGAACCACCTGCCTCTGAGTGGGGGTCTGCTTCTTTCAGTCCCGTCTGTGTCTACTGACAGGTGATTCTGGGTCCTTACGTAAAGCCTGGGCTGGGGAACCTTCCCCGCTCCCTGGAGGACAGCTCCACCCGAGACCGTGATGCCTAGCTGTTCAGCATGGGCGATTGCCTTCACTGCTTTGTGCATTTGTCCTTGGAACCAATGCAGACACTCCTAAGAGAAGATCCCCCTTTATACCTGAGCCAACATCACATGGCACTGCTTCCTGAGAGCAGGTTTTCGTTACATGGGCACATCAAGCTCCTGAGATGGGTGGAGGGTGGCCCCACAGAGGAAGACAACAAAACAGCAGGTGTGCAGCACTGAAGACAAACTTCAGGACGGACAGGGCTAGCCTGCCGCCAACTTCTGCGGGTCAAGCTCTGCTTACACAAACACTTGTTTCTTTGTCTTTTTTTTCCTTTCTTTTATTTCCTTATATTTTCCCAGTACAGTGTATGTGTATCTGATTTAGTCTTTTATTTATATTGTCTCTCATTTTTTTTCTCTTTTCTCATATCTTCTTTTCACTGTCTTAATTTTATTTTAGTTTCTCCTTTGTTTTCTTTAGACTTTTATTTTCTTATTTTTTCCATGTCTTATGAATTTTCTCCCTTTCCTTCTTTTTTATTCCCCTGTTCTTCCGTTGTCTTTTTATTTAGAAATAAAATGCTTCCTGTGTGCTTGTTATGTGGGTTAAGTGTTAATTTGATAAATAGTTGTACGATTACAAATTGAAAAACTGGAGTGCTGTGGTTTTCTCTTTTCAACAACATTTTGACCAATGGAACCACTTGTTGAATAAAAGAAGCTAGTTTTTGGTGGAGATGAAACTATTATAGACACAGTACTCTAGTTTAATATAGACAGCAAATCTCTTACTGTGTTTTAGACTCAATTTCTTCTTCTCTCAAGTGTGGTGTCTACTCTCCTCTCCCTGTCCCCTCAACTCTTCTTTTCTTTTCTTTTCTTTTTCAATTGGAAGTCAAGAAAGGGGCCCAGAACTATCTGGTGCTTGTTTACTGAGTGCTCTGTTCTGAGTATCTCAGCTATGGTGGTAGGAAAGTGGGAAAATATTGAAGGACTTTCTTGGTACACGGGGATTTAAATCACATGTGGACCTCTACTCTATGTAGCCTAAAACAACCTGTATATCTGAAAGATAAGTTTATATAGGTATTTATTCAAATGAAAATGATCTGTTATCTCTTCAATGACCATTAAAATCAGTCATTACTATCTGGATACAATCTTTGAGTCACCAGCCCAGCATTACCACAGAATAATCTTGTGAAATTCAGCCTCTTGATAAGATCATTACCAAGAAAAGTACCAGGGGTTTTGATTACGCTTCTTGTTATATGGTTAACCATGTAAAACTTGAGAGAATATGTGCGAACAAGTATATCCTCTCTTCTATTTATTTACTTGCCTCTTTCAAAGGTCTTTTCTTACAAAAATGTGTCATGAAGATATCAATTACAGTTGATGAAATTGTGTTAAATAACATCACCACAACTTTTGATAGAACTTTCTGGGTATCTCCCACCTTTGCACCCCAAAATTTGAGGACTTATGTGTAATCGTTTGCTTCTTGTTTTCAGATAGTTTTGAGATCGCTGTGCCATCAAATAGCCACATTGTCTCAGAACCTGGGAAAAATGTCACGCTCACCTGTCAGCTACCACAGAAGTGGCCAATACACAAGGTTTCGTGGGAAAAGATCCAGCCCCATCAGATCGACCTCCTGACTAGCTGCAACTTGTCCCAAGGGAAAAGTTATCCTTCAAAGTACCAAAGACAGATACTCAGTGACTGTAGTCAGGGCATGAGAAGCACCTTCATCATCATGCCCCATGTCACGGCCTCTGACTCAGGACTTTACCGCTGTTGTTTCAAGGCCAGTGCAGGGGACAATGAAACCTCTGAAACGTTCGCGATGAGGTTGACTGTAACTGACGGTGAGTACGTCATGGATGTCTTCCAGGGTTAAAAATGGAAAAGGCCAACCACTGTGGATTGGTTTCTGTTGTCTTTTTCATGACTCTATTGTTCAAAATATTTTTTAATGTTGGAGCTTAGGTAAGAATGCTAGGATTTGGTTTTTCTTTATCTTGCTAATCCATCAATCACAGATTTAACAATTACAAATCTTTCCAGTTTCTTGATCTGCCACATTCCTGAAATTAAAAAGACAATTGGTAAGTCTAAAAAAATACATGGTATTAACAGCCTGCGAGTTTCAGCCGGGTAACTTCTATTTGTTTCCAACTACGGTGCAGCGTCTTGATGGTGGTGACTAAGTTTTATAATCCTCGTGTATCCTCAGCAATAACAAAATGGTGCTGGATTGGTATTTGCTGTGTCAGTGTTGAGTTGAATGGAATTTAATAAATGTTTGATAACGTTACTCCTTTGCGAGCTCAGGGCTTTGATTCCTTCCATTGTTTTCGGCCCTTGGGGCAGAAACAGACTAGCCTTCTGGGCCTTTCAATCTTAGCAGGCTTCCCACAAGGCTCAGCACTAATTTTGTATTAGTAATTTGTTTCCTGTGTCATAAGGAAGCCCTAATCTTGTAAGCTGCAGGCCCCACAGAACCCGCGTGAGAGTAAGAAAAAGTAACTTTTCACTTCCCGAAGTGCAAGTGCAGAGAGGCCTCGAGAGAAGTGTGTGGCGGGGTCGGAGTGAGAGGGAGGTGGTCTCAGGCTCTCCCGGCTCGGCCTCTGGCACATTTTCTCACAGCAGACGAACATGTCAGAAGAAGCCATTTTTGCTGGTGACAGAAATTGTATTAACTTTTTCCTTCCATCCTTCCTTCCTTACTCCCTTCCTTCTTTCCTTTCACCATTCGCTCTCTCTCTCTCTCTCTCTCTCTTTCCCTCATTCTTTCATGTGCTTCCAGCCAGCAATGGGCCTTGGCCTGTGTGTAGACTGCTAGAGCCAAGGTTTCTCAGGATTTGGCTGTCCCTTTACAGACTCTGATTATACTGCAGACCGATGTCTATTCCTGCATTGGAAAGGAAGAACAACAGGGTTCATACCTGCAGCAGCTGTGTGTGCTAAGGAGGACATTGGCAGAGGACAGCGCTTTCTCATACATAATCACCTCGGACCCCATTGAGCCTTCTATGCTGCTCTTAGGGCAGCGTGGGTTGTGGGCGAGACCTAAATCATTCTGAGAACTTGACATAAAAGAGAGGGGTAATGGAATATGTGGGGGAGAAAAATTAACAGAGTTTCTTCATTTTAGGTGTTGACTCCATTCCTTCAGACGTATATACAAAATATTTTGTACCTTAAAAACAAAAACAAAAGCCTTGCATTAGAGAAATATTTTTTAAACCTGGCCAGGGGAAAAAAAAATCATTAGTTTTCTCTCAGACACCAAGGCAAGGAAAATTTCTATTCAGAAAAATAGCATAAAGAAACTTTTTCAAACAAATAGAAAATAAAATCTTTTACATTATATGTTGAAAAAATAATTATAAACATGTTAAATTATAGAAAAAAATAGATGTAACAAATTTTTAGGAGGTATAGTTATTTAACTTTTACTAATTAATAAAAATGCATTTGTCCAGACATGACTAAATTTCTTGCACAAAACTATAATATAAGCTGTAAACGATATGAAGGTGACTGAATGTAATGGTCAGTATTGTTAGTGTCCATGTGTTTTAAACACTTGCAAAATGGCTTTTTGATATTCAATTGGCAAGTTAAAAGAATATCAACAGGGCTTATTAGTAAAAAGTTATAACTGATGGAAAATGCCCAGCTTTTGACTGTATGTTTTGGTTTAATTCCTTTTTAAAATAAATGTAAGTAAAGATTGAAAATAAAAAAGTCAGATGGAAAAGCAGAAATAGATCACTTGCATTTGCTCTGTTGTAATTTGATTATTTCAAGTCTTGAGGCTGTTTGGTGAAAAATCAATGTAGGGATTAAAGCAGAGAGACACGTACAAGATGTGGAGCAGATTTAATTTATTTCAACTGTCGAGAGAGAGATGATTGTGACACAAATTTTATAAACTGCTATGCATCCTTTTGTTCCCTCCCATCAACTTCTTTTTTAGGATCCAAAGGAGAGATTTTCACGACTGTCATATTCTACACACACACAGGGCTCTTTCCTGTGGTTGTGTTCATTGTCAGACAAGTACTAGGTACTCAGAGGTCACCCAGAAGATAACACAATGTCAACCATGTCCCCTCTATCCAGTTCTTGCATATTTTGAACAGAGGGAGAGAGTAGCAGAAGTGTGGTTTGAACCCGAATTTCCTATTGACTATCTTTGCTGAGTGAAAAATGTCTGTCTCCTGTCCTTTGCACTCAGAACCTGGGAAGTAGTTTGAAATAGCTCCAGATTGACTTTTTTGAATTTGAAACTTGCCTAGATCACAGGGGCAAGGAACAGGGGGAAATGTGAATATACTGACAGTGACCAAGATTATTTGGGGCCCTACATGTCATCTAGATTGGCCTTAGTCACGAGAAAAGCATCTTTGTTTCCACCAAAAGAATTTGGGAAGCTTTTTAATATGAACTAAATGATGTTGAGACTACTATTGGTTCAACTGAGCTTACTGATTATAAAAAGAATGTGGATCAAAGAAATGAAATCAGCTCTCTCAGAAAGTTTCTGGAGAAGACTAGTTTTGAGCAAACCTCTGTTTGCTGCTGCCAAGCAGTATTGTTACTCATGTCCTTGTCCGATCTTCTGCCACCGATGAGGCCACTCAGCTGAACCACCCAGTTCCAATTGATGATCAGAGCATAGAAAAGAGACAAAGTACGAGAAGTAACACAAAACATGCATGGGGAGGGTGGAGGAGGGATGAGGAACTTGTGTGTGGATGACTGCAAGCAAATGACTAGGTTGGTACAGAGATTTTGAATTCTGGGTTAATGTAAAAGGAGGGAGGTTTAATTAGGGTGATGACTTGGTGCAGTTCTGGATCTCATATAAGATCAATGAAAGCCACCAAAATGGCAAAATGGTATTCAAGGACATGTAAGTGGAATCATTGAGTGCAGAATCAAAGAGAAAATTGAGACAGAGGAATCTAATTGTGAGTCAGTTGTAACAGTCAGTGCATGAATGCTCGAACTCACATACTAGATCTTTGGGCACAAAACGGAGCCCACTCCAGACAGACAAATTTAATGGTGCCTCCCCCGGGCCGGCAAATTAGAAAAAAGGTGCCCCTTCCTCCAGGTTGCTGCAGACCGCAAAGCTGGTGTGCAGGCTTGGTGGCGGGGAGGGGGGGCGGGGGGCACAGGCTCCTTACCCACCTAGTCTGGCAGAAACGTGGTCTGGATGAGGGCAGAGAGAGGTTAGTCTGATTAGAATGTCAGCTTGCGCTTGCCAAGGCCTTGCTAGTCACTCACACTTTCCTACTTTCTCTTTTTCCCAACCAACCTACTAGTTTTCATCACATTTACCTCCTTTCCTTTAGAGTTTCAGTCAGATCTCCTCCATCTTCGTGATTTTTCCACATTAGCCCAAACTACTTCCCTGCCATTGAACTATTGAACATTTTGAATTTCTCAAACTTTTGTAACTTGGAAATGTATACCATTGAGTCACTTAATAATTGCATTTGTTTGCAGTGGTCCAGAGATTTATTTTAGAAATTACTTGAGATTAGGGATTATGGCATCTCTGCTTAGAGGTGTCAAAATATCTTTCCAGAATATTCTCATTAAGTGTTCTCAACTGATTCTTTGTATGTTAATATTTTATCTATCCTAGTATATTTCTACATATTTTACTTATATTCTAAAATATGTCCATTTTATTTTCAAGTTTTCTAGCTTGATTATTTCTAGGTTTCCTTCATCAACATTTAACATTTGAGGTTTAGTGATAGCTGATCAAAGAAACCTAAACTCTGAGGAGATCAGTTGCAATGTTTGGGGAGAAAACTTTCATGAATGTTGTTTACATTTATATCTTTCAAAAAAGCCTATTTCCTTTCTTAACTTTATTTTGTTTTGCATGTTTTATATAAATGGTGGATAATTGCAAGTCACTGGATCTGGTGGATGGGGTTTATAAATGAAAATTACAGAAGTATTCACTAGAAAATCATGGGGCCACAGCCAAGGGAATCTTCCCGTATGTTTCTTCTGTGAGGTATAGGGTTGACAAACAGGTAGGAGCGTAGAGGAATAGGGTGCTTGCCTATACATGGCTTGATGGAGATTGACTTTGGGACTCAATGCTCCTGAGTTGGACTAGAAGAACATGGAGGAAGAGAAATGAGCTTCATTTGTTTCTTTGGCCTTTAGTTTCCACTAAAATGCATCCAGTTTGCTCCCAGATGATTTGGGTTCCTGAACAGTGTCAGATGTAGACAAGAGAATTTTTTTTTTTAAGGATCTACTCATCCAGAACCTTCTGTCCCATCCTTATGAATTTATGATAGGTCTGAATATTGTAGGCATGGGCGTTGTCCTAGCTGGTATGCACCGGAATGTCAGATACATTTATTTCCATGACATAGTGTGATGAACTTCAGCTTTTTAATATCTTCACCTACATAGAAAATAATGTTCCTGACAGCTCTTTATATAATTAGAACCACAGCACCAGAATCCAAAAGCACTAGTGTCACTGCTCACAAGATAAAATAGTCTCTACCAAAATGGATCAACTGCAATTTTCAGCTCAGTTTAGTTGTTTTTAAAATTCTGGGTGATAACTGGATATCCAAATGAAACATACTGTTTCCAACATCACAAGTAAGTTGATTACTCAATCATGGCCTATTATGTCTCTGTGTCTTTATAGTTGCCTCTGCCCAAATCAGTACTTGTAGGAGACATTGTGTTAAAAAAAAAAAAAAAGGCAGCTAACTAGTTAGTTTGTTTTGTAAGCCCCACGTATTGATTTATTCATCTTTCCTAATGCACAAAATCCTAGAATGTTTGCCTGCAGTCCTTTTTGTATACATACCATATTTGTGTAGATAAACAAGGTAGGGAATGGGATAATATAATAATGACATGTTAACATCAGAGGGAAGGAAATTCCTCAAGACCTCACGTTAAGTTGCTTCGATGACTCTGTTACCGAGGAACATTGTTGGGTGTGTATTCCTAACTCATGCATGTAAAGGGAGCACAAATTATCCTTGCTTTACACCACTATAAACAATGTAAATTAGAAAGCACTGAATCCTAGGGACTGCTTTTCTTTAAGAGAATCTTTATCCTCACCTGAATTTCCAACTATTTTCATGAATTTTTCCTCACCCTAGAAACCTAAGAGGACAGCTAGGAATTCGAGTTCAAATGTACTGATTTTCTTCCCCCTAAAATCCATGTTGAGAGACCTGCCTAATGATTCCAACTGCAAAACAGCCTTTTATACTCTTTGTCATGCACGGGATTTTTTTAATTTAAAGCATCTGGGAATTGTGAACACCTTTTGGTTGTCTTCTTCCTTATTAGAGAGGCTTATTAGGGACTGAACATAGATGATTGTGTGAAGTTTTCCCCAAAGGCAAGTAGAAAGTTACTTAAAATTAAAAAGAAATAGTTCTTCATATAAGATTAATGGCCTTTCATTCTTAATAGCAATTCTAGTTTTAATTATTATGATTCAATTAGTCAGACAGCTACTACTGACTTCAGCTGAAATATTTCAAACATGCACTGACCTAACTCTCTGACAAATATTGACAAATACTAGGTGACCGAGTAGGTTTGTGGAGGACTATGTGATTTAAAAGGACAGCGAATGAAGAATAAACATAGATCTGTCATTGTAGAGACACATCTTTGAACCTCAAAGAAACTTAATGTTCTTTACATTGAAATGATTCAGAGATTTTTTTTTAACTGAAGTATGGTTGATGTACAATATTATATTAGTTTCAGGTGTGCAACATAGAGATCCAACAATTATATACATTATGAAATGCTTACCACAGTAAATGTGGGTACCGTCAGTCACGGTACCCACATACCCACAATAACTTTGTAACACACAAAGTTATTATAATATTATTGACTATCATCCCTATGCCCTATGCTGTACTTTTTCTTGCATGACTAACTGATTTTATAATTGGAAGTTTGTACCTCTTAATCCCCTTCACCTATTTCACTCATCCCACCCCCCCCACCATCCACCCCACCCCCACCTTCCCCTCCGGCAACCACCAGTTTGTTCTTTGAATTTAGGAGTCTGTTTCTGTTGGTTGTTTGTTCTGTTTTTTAGATTCCACGTATAAGTGAAATCATATGGTATTTATCTTTTTCCAATTCAGGGATTTTCAAAAGGCATGTATTCAACAGAGATATTTTTGGATATCTTTCTAAAAATAAATATATTCCAATACTCGTTGACCACTCTAAAATTTATTTCTGGAATTAATTCACTTTCAGTAGAACCCACAAGTAACTGTGATATTCATAATTTTTTAAATGTAAGAGTAACATTTTATTTGATTAACCCACAAGAAGAGATTCTTTCTTCCACAGATATAAGGTGGAAATGTTAATACTCTCCATTGGATTGATGGGGACTGAGAAATAGCTTTAGCTGAGGTGAATAGGGAGTGAACTGAAAAATCCTTATTATCACTATGATGGACATGGCAAATACAGATGAGGAGACCATATTAACAAAAGGTGGGATGTTTTCTGTGGCTTCCTACTGCAGAAGCTCAAGGACACAGTATATGTGCAGAAGACCCCAAATGGGGACCACATAGGAGACAAATTCACAAATACAGAAAAATATAGGCTTGCAAAGTAGAATTATTGATTGTTATCAATAATAATGATGATGTGAATGTGCTTTTAGTTTTCCATGCCTTATACGGAGCACTGGATAAATTCTACACTTTTTAATTTGTGTGTGTGTGTACATTTATAAATGAAGGTACCTGTGAACATTTGGTAGGAGGAGCAATGAGCAATCTTTTTCAAAGCTTCATGGCTAGGAAGGAGAGGGGCTGGGATCCATAGCAGGGCAGGAAGGCTTCAAAGTTCTTGTTCTTAACTGTGGCAGGATATTGCTCGAAGTAAAAGAAAAAAGTTAGTACTATTGTCAACAGATGCATCGCAGTAAAAGCTGGCTATGGAGAATTTCATAGACTTGTCCCCCCTTCCACCCCCCTTTAGGTACCCTAGACTTCAAACTGACCCAACATATAGAGCGAGTGTAGGCAAAGTAATGGGGGTTTGATCTCCCACAATTTTCGTCCAGCTCTGCATGCTTGGTGAGCCTTCCTCAGGTCATCACAGGTGCTGTATGGGGTTCTCCCCTGACTTGTCCCCTTTTCTGGGGCTTGTGGGTATTATGAAATTGTGTCAGAGAGGGTTTCTTTACAGCCATATAAGGGACAAGCAAAGTTAGATAACAGGTATTTGGGTCTGGAGGGAAGTACTGGTGGCTGATGAAGTCAAGTCCACACGAGGAACAGATGAGGGGAACTTTAGGAGTAACCTCTGGACAAAGGAGAGTCCAGGCTCTTGCTGGAGATAACTGGTGATCACTCAGCTCTCCCATGGCTTCTTGGCTTTGCAAAGGTCTGTGCCAGATCTGCCCACTAGACTCTCCCCTTGTGGGGAAGCCTACTCCCATGAGCAACTAACTGGGAATCTGCTCTAAGTTTTCAAGGACAACCTTCTTCCAGCTTATGTTCCTCCTTCCTTCTCCTTCCTCTCAAATCCTGCTCTCACTCTAGTTCTTGTAGATATAACTGCCTTTCCTCTTGTTCTTGTAAAGACCAATGAACCCAGAACTGGAGTTATAAGCCAGCAGAATTCTAGTGCCTCACCCTCAAGGACAGAGAGGGTTTAACCTCCAAAACCTCCTAAAAAAAATGGAAGGTTTATTTTCAATATTAAAATACTTGAATAGTTATATTCTCTCATATTTATGGACCTTGATATTGAACAGCCAAATACATAAACTATTTAAATAGTATGGTATGCCTACTGTGCTTTATTGCATGGCAGAAATGTTTATCTTGATTTCAGTAGAGCATTTGAAAAATTTCCCGTTCTCTCCTCGTGGATACACATAGTAGTGACACCCTAGTGTGTAGAGTTACACTTGGTTAAACAACAGTAATAACAACAGTGTGTTGGGGAATTATAATTAGAAGCAAAATCTCCTCCTTCCCCAGAAAACTGCTCTACAAAAGAGAAAGAAAATAATTTTATTATTAAATAAGCATTAAACCAGAATTCTGATATGTATTGCAGGCAATCTGCCAAGAGAGTGCAAAGACAGAAATCTCACCTTTTATGGGGCCCAGCAGATAGGACCCATTACAAACATGTTCTCAAGGTAAACAGTAATTAGTCCTCAGGTAAGAGGACTTGACAGCACCATTTGTCACACAGAATTGAACCTAAATTCACCTGGTAATTGGGATGACCATCTGTGTTAGCTAGTTGGCTCTCTCTAAAGGAAAAATGAGCTTCTTACACCATTAAGCCAGGAGGTACTTTTGTACCTTAGAGCTGAAGCTCCTACCCTCCCACAGAATCAGGAGGTCTCTTTCTTGATGATTGCATTCCCAAGGGATGGCTTTGATTTATTACAGCAGAAGAATGCAAAGCAGATCAGCAAAGGTAAAAGGCACATGGGGCAAAGTCAGAAGGACTGACAGATTTCCCAGAAAGAAAGCAGATGTTCAGCATAAGCCACACAGTTTGTATCAACAATTTGGACACATTAAACCACCCTAACAGTTAGGGAATGGTGGAAACGCTCCAAAAATCCAGGTTCCACACACTAGCCGATGGCCAACCTTGCATGCAGGCCTTTCTAAGGATAGCAGTCTCTGGCCCGTTCCATTAACTTTTTGGCACACTTAATTCACTAAAAAAGTGAGCAAGATTTGTGCAGTTCTTGACATTCTGACTTATGATGCATAAAACACAGTCTCCTTTAAATAATACATGTTCATGAAAGTTGAGGTTCATGAAAATACAAGAAATATAGCATAAGACCAAAATAAATACTTGGGTGAAAAGATGAGACATCTAATATGACAGAGTCAGCCGTGAAAGTTTTCTCAACAAGTGGACCAAACCAAAGATATTCACCATCCTTATGCCTCCTATTCTGACTTAGATGCCCTGGCCATACACCAATCACTGTAGAGCAGCATGGCCCATAGAGACACCAGAAAATGGAGCTAATGCAGCCATCCTATACCAAGTAGGTAGTAGGTAAGCTTTATGGTCTATCTTAGACTATGTGTATCTCAACTGCTGTAACATTTTTAAGTGTTTAAGTCCTTTGGGAAATATTTTCCATCAATAGAGGCAAAATCAGTATAGCAAAAATTGTACATGGGTTGGAAACTTGCTTCTCTCATTGGTTTGCTCCAGGACAATGATGTAGATTCTCTTACATTTCTGTTTATGTCCTCTTATGCTTCTGTTTCTCATGTTTACGGTTTAGATTTTCTTATGTGCTGTAGGTTTCTGTTAAAATCGGATAATACTTTCATTTTGAAGAAGAGTAGTTATTTCTCACTCAGAAGAAAGATTAGAGGCTGATGTCATTGTTCTTTAATTCTCTGAAAATAATTTATTCCCTAGGATCTTCTTGCTATAAAACATGGGAAGGTTTCTGAAATACAGAGTATAAAATTGATTTGCACAAAGCAAGTTGACCTTTGAAAACTTGGAATAATATTACCGTATCAGTATCCACTTGATGTATATTTCAGACATACAGGAAAGTTCAACAGACTTTGGGCCACCATTATATCCAACGGTCCTACAAAGCTACAATTATCTTATTTGTGTTTATCAGTGCTACCTCTGCCTTTCCCCAGGAGGCTGTATCTAGCTGCATGAGCAAGTGTCCTACTACACGTGACTAGTTCAATATGAAAAGAATACAAATGAGTTATTTTTTAACCCAATTTGAATGCATGTATACAAAAGATAAGTATACTATTAATAATTTACAGGTTACATGGTGCTTGAAATATAAGGCACCTCTGTATGTTTTATCTAAGCCCCGTAGCCACCCTTGGGGCTGATTTTGTCATCATTTTGCAGTTGCCAAAAATGTGTCTGCAAGATGAAGTGTCTCACATGAGGTCTTCCAGGGAAAAGAATTAGAAGGTAGGACTAGGCCCCAAGGTTTCCCTCCTCAATCTCCATTTTTTCCAGCAAATCCACGTCTAACTGGATATTTACATTATATAGTGATCACAAATTAGGATCAACCTGGTAATAGTGTGTCAGCGCACATGTATCTACCCTGTGAGAACTCACACACTGTGTATATTCTGTCTACATAGAATGAAATCTGATATTTCTGCTTTTCTTTTTAATGAAGTAAGAAAACAAGAATAATTTGTAACTGGCATCTACCCTGACCTATCCGGGGCTGGCTAGAGGCTCAGGATCTTTGAGGTTTCCCTAGCATGTCATTTGGTCCAGATATTTAGGTTCTGAGTCACTTTGCTTCCTCACTCCCTAACCCACCTCAAACTGTAATAAAGGATAAACAACAGACGTTAGTGTCTGCTCTTGCTAGCCTGGTTCTGGGGAAGGACCTGGCATCATTTCTATCACGAGCCTTTCTAAAGGTTTATAACTCAGCCATAAATACTTGTCATTGGCAGGAACGTAGCCTGGAGGGTTGCAGTCCTGGAGTAAATTATTCATTTATATATCTCACTGACATGCTTTAAATTGTTTTAACTGTATTTATCTTTTTTGATGGGAGGGAAAATAATGGCTTTATGGTTCACGACACTTTTGTCCTCCTATGAATCAAGACAGCATTGGGATGAAAAAAAATCAGCAAAAAAGTGGCTGCTGAGAATACACAATAATTCTTTCTTTAAGAGAGGGGCTTGAGGGCTGACATTACTCAACCTAAGATCTATTAGCAGAATTTAGGCAAAAGTGAGTGTTAGGAACTATTGATTGACTCCCTGAATCATGCACACCCTTTGCTTTTCCTTTTCGTTTTTAGTCACGCAGGGCCCAGCGAGTTGTGTGGCTACACCAGCCTGGCTCCAGGTACGGATTGGTCATGTGAACACAGCCGTGGGGCAGGGAAAGGAGTACAAAGCAGGATTGGCTATAGGTGGGAGGCTCCAGATTGCAACGTCTCTGGAGTGTGAGTGACTCTCCACCTGACTCCCATGCTTTTACCTTAATTCTTATGGGAAAATGCTCATCCCGTGGGTGTTTTTAAATTGTCTGGGGCCTTCCAAAACAATGTAAGCTCCATCAATCAAGTACGAGGTATGTATACTAAAAAATATCATCTCTGCCCCTGGTTCCTTTCACAGAACTCCTGAACCCTTGTCATTTCCCAAGTGATAGGGGCGCTAGGAGCATCTTTTGCTATAATATTTGGTCTTAGTCCCCAGTTCCTGACACAAGAGCTTTTAGAACCCTTGGACTCCCCAGAGCGATGAGGGTCTTTTTGCAAGTTAATGAGGCAGCTGGTGGCTGGAAGCACCTTGAGAGCTTCAGGATGGGGGCTGGATGCCAGAGGAATCAGCCACGTGCTGGGAGGGTTGGAACTTTAAGCCCCATCCCCCTGAAAAAGGGAAGAGGGGCTGGGGTTGAAGTAATCACCAGTGGTCAATGATTTAAGTAGTTGTGCCTGTGTAATGGAACCTCCATAAACCCCTAAATGACAGGGTCAGAGAGCTTCTGGGTTGCTGAGCACGTGAAGGTGTTGGGAGAGTGGCCCATCCCTAGAGAGCATGGAAGCTCCATCTCTACTCCCTGTCCTCATTAACTTGCCTTATTTGTCTCTTCCATTTGGCTGTTCCAGAGTTGTTATCTTTTCTAATAAGCCAGTAATAGTAAGTAAAGTGCTTGTCTGAGTTCTGTGAGCTGTTATAGCAAATTATCAGACTTGAGGAGGAGATCATGGAACCTTGGATTTATTTACCTGGTTAGTCCGTCAGGGGTAGGGAGGCCTGGATTTGTGATTGGATTTGAAGGTGGAGTCCGGGGGCAGTGTTGTGGGACTGAGGCCTTCCCCGCGGGGTCTGTGAAAGCTCGGGGGACAGTGAGTGTGAGCAGCATCGCGAGTAGAGAAGCGGTTTTGCTCTAGTTGGTGTTTTTCCTTTAGGAACCAAATTCATTTTTACACGCCATTTCATCTGTAATTCCATAGTATGGCTTGAGATACTATGTGTTAAAAGATGAATGAATACACAGATCTGACTCCAGTAGGTCAAATATTACTAGAAGAGGTTAAAAGGAGGTAACATATTTGACATTGAAAGATACATTTGAAATTTGGATTTATAATTGAACAGTGTGAAACAGATAACCAGTACATTTCAATGGTTTCTACTTAATTCTACTTGAGAGTTTAATAAGGAATGCCATCTTAATTCTTAAGGATTCTGAATGTACTTCTACAAAAACAGTTCTCTACAACTTGTACTTTAAATATCACCACTAAAATTTGTCAGATTATTCTGTTTTAAGCATGCAGACCTTTACACTTTTATACTATGATTTTTTTTCTGATTAATAGAAGAACCATACATCCTTTAGAAAGTTTAGAAAATACCAAAAAGCCTAAAGAAAGAATTGCTTTTAATGCCTCTCTCTGGAGATCATCACTTTAAAATTTTGGCATTTGTCTCCTTGTAGACTTTTTTCCCATAAGTCCTATACCTGATGGAGACATTACAGCATGTGAAATTGTCAATGCTGGTTTTGAAGTTTTACTTAACCTTATAGTCTATAGTCGGTAGGATTCCATGTCATTGGAATTCCTTACATACATCATCCAAGTGTCTATAGCCAAGGTTTTCAAGGAATGGGCCTCAGATCAGCAAGAAAGATGTTGCATGGGAGCTGCAAATGCAGACCCACCAGGACCGTCTGGATCAGAGGTTTGGAAGGGGGTGCCCCGAAATCTGTGGCTTAACAAGCCTCTAGGTGAATCTGATGCAAAGTAAGTTTGAGAACCACAGCCATGCCGTCTTGCTCTTAGTCTGGGAGGAAATAAGGGTTTTCTTTTTGCTGTTCTAAGTGTTTTACACAACCCTTTGTTCACATTTCTGAGTATTTCTTTTTCTTTTTTTTTTTTTAATATTTTTGTTTATTTGTTTGACAGAGAGAGAGACAGCGAGAGCAGGAACACAGCAGGGGGAGTGGGAGAGGGAGAAGCAGGCTTCCCGTGGAGCAGGGAGCCCGATTCGGGGCTCGATCCCAGGACCCTGGGATCATGACCTGAGCCGAAGGCAGACGCTCAACGACTGAGCCACCCAGGCGCCCCCCCTGAGTATTTCTCTAGAATAAAAGAGTTAATCAATGTGTAAGCACCTAGTGAAAGACTGTGCCACACAGAGACTGAATTCTTTCTGGATGCAGTTGTGGCAGTTTCTACTATTCCAAAGAGAGCTTGAGATGCTCTATCTGACCACAGTCTTCCTCTTACCCAGCTTGTTCTTTATGTGCTTTTTCATAGTAAGTTATTTGTATCTTTCATTTTGTCTTCCATAGCTTTTTCTTTTCTTTTTTAGAGAGAGAGAGAGTGTGTGTGTGTGTGTGCACGAGTGGCAGGGGGCAGAGGGAGAGGGAGAGGGGGAAAGAGGATCCCATGTAGGCTCTGCGCTGGGTGGAGGGCGGGGGTTGGATCTCCTGACCCTGAGGTCATGACCTGAGCTGAAATCAAGAGTCGGTGGCTCAGCTGACTGAGCCACCCAGGGACCCCTATAGCTTTTTCTTAATAGCAAGGATGTGTTAAAGGTACTGTTCTTTTGTCTTGACATGTTGCTTGTGATCATTTTAACTACAGATATTTTTCAATTGACCTGGTGAATCCTATATGTTTATTTATTTTTATGCCATTTCTCATTCCAGAGATTAAATAATACTTACTTATATTTCTTCTAATGTTGATATGAAAAAATTTAGAGCTGTAGTCCACCCAGATTTTTTTTTTATTGTAGCAAAGGTCTAAATAGCATTTTCAAAAGTGGTTAAACAATTTTCCCAGAATACTGTCAACGAATATTTTAATAATAACTTTCATTTTCTCACCATGATTTCCTGTTTGATTTAACCTTAGCATCTGTGATATTCAAATTATTTCAGTATAGCAAGTGTGGTCCTTTGATAGTCCTATGTTACAATGCAAAATAATTTCAGGTATTTTGTTCCTTTATTTTTTATAATGTACTAAGAGCTTAAAAAGCTTATTCTTATTTGACAGGGAGAAAATTCATTGTTCCTTTTGTAGGAGTGGTTTAATGTATTTTTGTTCTGAATAAATTTAGCTTTCCCTTTCTCCATCATATTTGGACAAAAGCCATTCTTCGACTGTACAGTCTTTAAGGTTCACACATTTTTCTACTTTTATTCACCTTATAGGTTCAACAAGTTTGAAAAATGAAAATAATGTTTATTCTTTGACTTAGTTTCACTTTGTACAAAAGAATGAGTGGATGTAGACTTTGAGCTCCTATCGTGAAAAAAAAATAGCACCTAAGTAGTAGGTCAGGAAGGAAGAAGTAATCTGAGGGAAAGATCGGGGAGAATCCAATGAAAAGCATGATTTTCAGGTTGCTGTAGGATTGCAGGCAGTGTGGGAATCACAGAGCAAGCATTGGGCTTTACTTTCAAGGTTAGAGGGAAGTCATGCTGTTCATCAGCCACAGCCTGGCCCCTTCCTGCAGGAGGGGAGACTGGCGAGTTTGCTGCCCCAAAGAGAGGGGGCAATGGGGACAGCTCCCAGGTTCCAATTCACTCCCAGTCCTGACAAATATATATATATATTTAAAGATTTATTTATTTATTATTTTTATTTATTTATTATTTATTATTTTGGAGAGAAAGAAAGAGAGAGCAGGGGTGGGGAGAGGGAAAGCGGCAGAGACAGAGGGAGAGAGAGAACCTCCAGCAGAATCTCTGCTGAGCATGGAGCCCAATGTGGGGCTCGATCTCACGACCTTGAGATCATGGCCTGAGCCGAAATCAAGAGTCTGCCACTTAACTGACTGAGCCACCCAGGCGCCTCTGGTAACAGCATATATTGATGGATTTTTTTTTTCCTGGGAAGGAGCTCTGTGGAAGGTGGTGGGTGAGGAGTCTCATGGGCAGGAGGACATTTTATTTTATTTATATTTTATTTATTTATTTATTTTTAAAGATTTTGTTTATTTATTTGAGAGAGAGAGAGAATGAGAGATAGAGAGCACGAGAGAGAAGAAGATCAGAGGGAAAAGCAGACTCCCCGCTGAGCAGGGAGCCCGATGCGGGACTCAATCCCGGGACTCCAGGATCATGACCTGAGCCGAAGGCAGTCGTTTAACCAACAGAGCCACCCAGGCGCCCCAGGAGGACATTTTAAAGATAAAATGGTCCCTGACCTCACTGAGATCTCTCTTCAGAGGGGATGTTGCTCTAGTAGTTTATTGCTTATGTGAATATTACCTCATTAGAGTCTCACCACAATTCTGTGATGTAATTAGAACTGTTGTCATTGTCATCACTTGACAGATGAAGAAAGGCTTGCAGAGAAGGGTAAGGAATTGGCTGGAGGTCACACAGCTAAAGAGTGACAGAGTCAGGGAGAGAATTGCAGATTTCTGGACCATTGTTCTTTCTACTTAAGCACTGAGTCAGAGTAACATATTTCTTCTGATTACTTTTTTTTTTTAAAGATTTTATTTATTTATTTAACAGAGAGGCAGACAGCGAGAGAGGGAACACAAGCAGAGGGAGTGGGAGAGGGAGACACAAGCTTCCCGGGGAGCAGGGAGCCCGACGCGGGGCTCGATCCCAGGACCCTGGGACCATGACCAGAGCCATGGGCAGACACTTAAGCAACTGAGCCCCCCAGGCGTCCCTCTTCTGATTACTTTTTATCATTAACTCGGATTGAGTAAAAAATATTTCTTAAATTCTACTTTTAAAATTATACTGTTGTGTGAATGTACTTAATTTATCAGCCTTAAGAAGTAATCTTCATTTATATACTCTTGATAGCTTTTATTTTCTACAAAAGATTTTATGTATGTGATTGGGAGCTCCTTAGAGTGAAGGGTTATCTGTCTCAAACGTACACTCTTTCTATTCTTGTTCTTTTTAAAATTTTTAACTGAAGTTTAGTTGACCTACAATATTAAATGAGTTTCATGTATACAGTATGGTGACTCAACAATTATATGTACATTAGGAAAGGTCACCACAGTAAGTCTAGTTACCATCTGTCACTGGAGAAAGGTATGACGGTATTGCTCCCCATATTCCATATGCTGTCCTTTCCATCCTTGTGACTTATTTATTTTATAACTAGAAGTTTGTACCTCTTAATCCCCTTCACCTATTTATTTTTTTAGAGGTGGGGAAGGGGCAGAGGGCGAGGGAGAGAGAATCTTAAGCAGGCTTCATGTGACGCAGAGCTTGATCTCTTGATCCTGAGATCGGGACCTGAGTCAAAATCAAGAGTTGGACGCTTAACCAACTGAGCCACCCCGGCGCCGCTCCCTTCACCAATCTATCCTTGTTCTTCTTAAGGCGTTAAACTCAGCTGAATCAAGGAACTAATAAAAATCTGTGAGGAGTCACAAATATTTAGAAGACTCTAAAGTAAAAATTCTTTTTCCCTTACTCTCATCCTGTTATTTCATTGGATTGTTTTGAATTGTTACTCTATTTGATTAATGTTCCCTTTCCTCATTTTCCCACCGTTTTTTTTCTGGACTTAGCTGAATTCCTAATTCCTATTATATATTTTTTTCCTCCTAGGTAAAACTGATAACCACTACATTGTCTTTGTGGCTGGAGGGGCAGTTGTGTTGTTGCTGTTTGTTATCCTAACCACCGCCATTGTCATTTCTTACAACAGGTGAGTATTGCAGCTCATCCTAATTCTTGTTTCCCTTGAGTCATCCTGATATGAGGGGTTCTCTGTGAATAACCCAACAGTTGGCCAAGCTGCCTTAGCCCTCACATACAGCGTTTTGAGTATTTTTCTGACACAAGAGAGAAGTAGTTGTGGTAATATCAGAGGAGAAAGCTAGAGTAGCTCATTTAAGAAGTAGTAGGAACTGCTCCGATGTTAGCAGAGGTTTCATATTCTGGGCAGCCAACTGCCTGGAGCCTCTGCCGTGTCTCCCTTGTCCTCTCTCTTCCTCCTCCTGCAAGGAAAAGAGGGTGTTGGGCGAGGGGTGGTGTGTGTGCCTGCGTGCGTACATGCAGCCACCTTTCCGTCTGCACGTGTGTGCGAGCGTGCATCCGTGCATGTGTGCGTGCGTGCGTGTGATGAGGGGGGAGGGAGGGAGGGATTCTGAGAAGGGGAAGAACAGGGTTGAGCAGTAATAATGCCTTCATGTATTCATTCATCAAATATCTATTGCAACAGTAGTGAACAAGATGTGATGGAGTGCACATTCTAATAAATAAGCAACATACTTTTAAATGGTTGTATAGTTTCTGAAACAAGCAACAGAGATGCTATTCCTAAAAAAAATTATTGAGGAAGAGAGGTGTGTTGGAAGGGGCTACCTTAGAGAGAGTAGATAGTCATTGACCTCTACTTAAGTTTCCTACCTTTTACTCTCTGTGGCACACTTGGGAACTTGCTGGAATATTCTGGGTTGACTCTGCCCTTTCTTGCTGTCTCACGCTCACCAACTCACTTGTCTAAGGTATTTGTCGTAATCTTAGCTGTAATCATATTGAATTGAAATTACTCTTTATGCTTGTGTTCCAACTAAAGTGTTCTCTTGTTAGCAGAGGGAAGGAATACATCCATCTCCTTTTCTCTTCTACCCCAGCAATATTACCACACACACACACACGCACGCACGCACACACATGGGCACACACACGTGCAAGTGCATGTGTATTAATAGGATATCAGGTAGATTTCTCTATCTCATCTCCATATCCCAGCCTCACCTCTTTGGAGCTGGTATTACAACTCCCTGGAGGTTAGTTAATGCTCCCAATCTGCCCCCAGCTCCAGCTGTCTCCTCTCTTTCTTTGGAGCACACCTGACTTTTCCTGGTTGCTCTTCTAAAAGCTAGTATCCTTCCTGTTTAACACCTTTTCTTGTCTTTCTACTGCCACCAGAATAAGGTTAAAACTCATTAACCCTGTATCAAAGGCACCCTTTGTTCTGACTTCCACCCAGTTAGTGGGACCCCAATCTAATGTTCCTTTATATTTTCTACTTTACTGCCCCAATGTCAACAAATTTTGTTAAAACTTCAAGTCTCATTTTGTGAACACACCCGACTCTCTTCCCATTTGGGTAGCTAACAAAGTGCTGTTTCCCCCATGTTTGGCTTTACTCCCATGACTCATTCAAGGTGTGGGACACATGTCCCCTTTGGGAGGTCTGTCCTGGTCCTCCCTCCCTGCAAAGAGACCTGATGTCACCATCTGTTGCGCCTTGCAACCTGCTTTGTAGCTTCATCATTTTTGTGCTGTCCTCCCTTCTGTTCAAAATGTCAGGGATTGCATTTTATTCATTTCTTAGTGTTTGATAGCATTTAGCACTAATCTTTCCAAATAACGGATGGTCAATAAGCATTTGTCTAATTAAACTGAAACACAGAACTCTCGTTTTCCCTTTCTTTCCATCACGGGCTGCCCTCAAGTCTTTCCCTGGTCAGAAATTGAACAAATTAGCAAATTGAGGGAAGGAACCCAGGATGTTAGTGACACTAAGGATTTTTCTACTGCTTCACCTTGGTTGATGAAAAATGCACCGAGGGCGGCTGTGACAGCAGGAGCACCCGGAAACACGGGCAACATGATAGGAGAGAGTGAGTGACAGCATGGATCTCTGGAGGGTCACAGATGTTGGACATGATGGATTTAGCTTCATGAAAATGCATTACTTTTACATGAATAGCTAAATTGAACTGTAGAATATATTGTCCCACTTGGTTAAATGTGATAAAAAGATTAGTGGACTTGAATGTGTAATCATGGCCGAACATCACAAAGGAAGAAGCGCTTGTTCTTTCTACCTTGTCGCCCGAATCAGTTTGTGGTTGTAACTTAGAAAAATGACCCAAGGGCTTAAACAATGGTCTTCAGAACTCTGTCTTCCTGACCATTTAAAATAATCCTGCCGCTTCCGATGTGCTGACTTGGGGAGAAGCCAGAGGAGATCACAGTGTGCCTGAACGAAACCAAGGCCTTCCTTCACACCCAGTACCCCGGAGCCTGTGTGTCCAGAGGCATTTCCCACACTTTCTCTGCTCTCATTTTGTGTTGCTTCCAGTTAGAGATCAGAATGGTCACATTGTTAAGTGAATGTAGTTGGTGGGCGTGCGTAGCCCTGGTTAGGTGTGGCAGGAGCCAAAAGACAGTGGACACATTGACGGGTGTGTCTACAGGAAGAAATTTAATGTTTAGCGTGCAAAATGTTAGACACTTATGTTTCCTTTTATTGTCAACTTTGATGTTCACAACAAATAGGCTCTTTTGCTTAGCCTGGGACTCTCCCAGTTTCAGCACTGAAAATTCCTCATTCTGGGGAAACTGCTGAGAATGAAGCAAACCAGAATGGTCTGGGGGCACCTGGGTGGCTCAGTCGTTAAGTGTCTGCCTTCAGCTCAGGTCATGATCTCAGGGTCCTGGGATCGAGCCCCGCATTGGGCTTCCTGCTCAGCGGGGGAGTCTGCTTCTCCCTCTCCCTCTGTGCTCTCTCTCTCTCTCTCAAAAAAATAAACAAAATCTTAAAAAAAAAAAAAAAGAGTGAAGCAAACCAGAATGGTCTGTCAACCTAGAACAAACCACAGTGTTCACCATCT